>NW_024609835.1:109932435-111386900 GCF_016920785.2 Ixodes scapularis | reverse complement strand
GATTTGACAAAGTCTACGGACGTCCCGATGTATACAATTTCCCTCTTCCGATGACGGCTCTTTATTTACCAGGGCAGCGACACCCTCGCCCCGTCGTTGGCAGGCTCGGTTCCAGTTGCGTTCTCGGCACGCCTAATGAGCACCCCTGCTGGCAAAACAGGCGGCACGGCACTGCCGCCGTTGATCGCGATCTGCGAGGCCACCGCACGCCGATTCTGACACAGCCTCCGGTCATTCATAAGCTGACAGTGCGGTGGAAGCCACCTGCTTGTTGGACCAGTCATACCTTCATCTTTCGACGCGTGATCAAGCTCTCGCCATTGCGAAAAGCGCGAGGTCAGATGGCGAGAAGGAGGCAGTTGTTCGGTCCGACGAGAGCCTGGCTACAACAACACTGTCAGCTTATGGTTGAACGGATTACCGCCTCGTTCTGCAGACAACCGACCAACAGCGAGGGACTCCAAACCCAAAGTTTTTCTTTTTCTTTCTTTGGCGAGAGAGGGAGAAAGAAAAAGAAAGAGAGAGATAACGGCGACGAGTGTGATAAACATTGGTCTTCTCGGAACGATGCCTATGGTACGTAATTATTTTCGAACCGGCCCTTTTCTGCGTACGGACACACACGTGGTAGGCAAACACACACTCCGGCAATAGGACAGCAGGTCGATGACTGCGCTTCCTCGGGCTTCGCGCTGGGCAAATCTCCGCCACCTCTTTGCTTTGTTTGGTTTTCAAAAAAGAAGCGGTACGAATGAAAAAAACTCAATGCGGGCCGGTGTTGAATTTATGGGTGCACTTGAATCGAGGTCAATGGGTTGAGGAGAGGCCCGAAATGAAGCGATTCTCTGTCGGTGTGGGCCCGGCTTTTTCTTGTTGACCCGGGAACCCGGTTTTCCGCTTTGGGAGCTCTCTTTATTTTGGTTCCCGCCTGGCTTTCCGAGTAGCCCCACAAAGGCGGCGAATTTAGACTTGTGGGGCAAACGTATTGATTTTTCGCCTATCTGGGTCTTTTATGTTTTACTGTTGTTGATATGGACCGGAGCCAAACGAATTCAGCAATGTGCCATCGGCCGCCGGTGTGACATAAAAATGCAGGTCTCATTTTGTTTCCATTGCTCCTATAGTCAGTTACAGGTTAAGAAGATAGCGGCAAATGCCCCTCAAAGGGAATCAGATATCCCTCCGCCACCTCCGCATCCAATAGCGTCCCACCGTTTCCGTGACGTCGCGGCAAACGCGCGAGGAAGGGCTTGCCTTTCTGTACATATTTGCTTTATCTTTCGGCTTTTACTTAGCATTGTGGAAGGCACGAGAGGGAGATTAGAGTTCTCCCCCACCGACGGAAACAAATACGACTTTCGGGGATTAGCTTCCCCCCCGATGGATACAAAGGCTGCTTTCATGGGCTCGGTTCCCTCTCTGATGAATACAAAGGTCGCTTTCTTAAAAAGTGGGATCGGAGACAAGTTGGAATCCATTGAAGCGGAACAAGGAGTGTTTCCAGTGGACTCTTCTTTCGACTGCGGAGAGATTTGAACCGGGCGCATCACGCTTGTGGGTGGAGCTTCTCCTACCTTCTTCACTTGTAACCGACTATAGCAGGCACGTACCCAGTGGGGAGGCCCATAAGGCCCGCCCCCCCCCCCCCCAAAAAAAAAAAAAAAAATCTTCCGTTTTGCTCGGACCTCCTCTCTCCCCTCCTCCTCATACAGCATTTTGTCATGGGCGCCCCCCCCCCCCCCCCCCCCCCGAAACAAAACTCTGGCTACGTGCCTGGTTCCTAGAGCGGGTCATTGTACCCCTAAAATGTATTTCTTCCTTTCATGTCGTTATTAGTAACTGACACGATAAGAACGGCAGAGAGGTCTTCAATTGTCCCGGCTCCAGCGCGAGCTTTCTGCCTTCGATGGTGCTTCGGCGTCTCGTTTGCTTTGAGCATGCGCGCGCATCCAAAGCATGCTGGAAGGCAACGAGCGTGTGCTGGAGGCCGGGCGTTCAAAAGAGGCGTCCTGCCGTTTTCACCCCTCTCGGTGACTATTGTTGCTTGAGCCTGGCCTCCCTTGCCACTTTCAACTAAGAAACTTGCCCCCATGCACACACACACTTAAGTTTTGCTATTTTCTTACTGACTTTTGCAATCGTGCCCGACTCTTTGGGTTTATGTTTTTTCTATATATCATTGATATATTTCAAAATTACCAACAATTCATTGCAGGACTCGCATTTTGTATTTTGTTAAGTGCTGACCCCATCACATTTCAAACCAGCAAAGTGCACTTCGATAAACACTCGCACGGATTGTGTGGGTACCATTTTTGGCTGGGCGTGTGTACGGGCTCGGAGATATTAGGACGTAATTAATGGAACAACTCCACACAGATGGCGAAGGTGTTTGGAAAAGTTTGGAGAACTTTTCAAAACACCTTCACCATCTGTGTGGAGTTTGGAATAGAGGATGGTGAGTCACAATTCGCCGCATTCCTATTTTTTTTATCCTCTCTTGCCAAGCTTTTGATTCCTCGGCCATCTAAAGCCGCTTTCGAAGAACAGCATAATACATAAGCGCTGTTTTTGTCAATGGGAGGAGAAAAACTCAGTTACTAAAGTAAGGAGAGTGGTGGATATAGGAGACTGGGTGCGTTGAGACGGTTCCCTTCGTATCTGGTTGTGGCTGCCCTGGTTAGTTGTTATTCAATATATTTCCCTTGTACTATGTTATAGGTGAATAGCTATACTTACGGTACACTAAATCTAGTAGCCATTGCAAATATCTACTATAAATGAATACTGATATTGGACTATTAGTAAGTATTGTACACGCTATAACTTAAAAGTAAGTTTAAGTTAATTCAGTCAGGCGTATTAGTTATCTCTCTCTTGATTTCACCCAGCGTTACTCTAAACCTTTCTTTAAAAGTCGTCCTCACCGAATCCGAGGGCGCTTTGGAAGTCTGTCCTACTTTTGCGATGTTCGATTATATTTCGCAATGACATGTCTGGCGTTTCTATTTATGGCCGACATATCATGCATGTTGTGTCGGCACCTTTGTGTTGACACCACGTCACCGCCCCTGTCGTGGCCTAAAATAACCACGCATTTTGTTTAGAATCATTGACTATTCACCCCCCCCCCCCCCCTCTCCCTTAAAATCTTGGAATTCTCTGCTATGTATCTTTCTAAAGCCGGGGTCACATTGCTTATACATTATACCATAGCCTCCTCTCTACTGACAAAGCCTGGCAGATCGCCACGAGAAGCGGCCGCCGAAATTAAAAAGTTAGAGCGGCAGACAACGGATGAGAGGAGAGCCACGTGACGGGCACCCCGCGTCGGCGAGACGCCGAAACACACTTCTCCCGAGCGATGAAATGTCCGCTCGTACACCTCGCATTCCTAGGGCTTCTTTTCTTGTCGTGTTTGAAAACCATGTTTCGGGTCCTCGCTGCTGCAAAAGCTGTGCGCTGACGTCCAGGTTCCCCGAGAAATGTTCTGTGCTACCAGATCCTCGCGCTCAAAATCTGGGACCGGGCACTCTATGGGCTCCGTCGTTGAACTGCCAGGCTTTGTGAGTATAGAGGAGGTTATGATCACACAAGAGACAGTCTGCATGAAGATTCGAACGCGAGTCACATCGAGATGCGTTCTTCGAATGCCACATGGCAACTAGTTCACGGAGAAAACTTGTCACGTGGGATTCGAACCACGGATATTGCGGTGACTCGTGCTTGCAGACTGTCTTTTGTATGATGTCTGAGCGGTGTGACCCCGGCTTTAGACTGGTTTCCTTGTTTTCATACGTTCCCCTCAGTGTGACTCAGGCACGTTCATCTGAGTTTCCAAGTTCACTTTCTTCATCTTGTGTCCATGTTGCTCGTACTACCGCAGACAATATAAGCTGAAATGCCCTTCATGATTCTTTGTCAATTCTGTCATTTTTTTTAAGTTTTGGTTTACACTTGACTTGGAACGCGGAGCCTAGGTCTCTATTATTGAGCTCTGACACTTTGAGAGATAATGAAGCTTGTGGGAATGATAAGCGCAGAAAGCGTCTAAATCAGGTGTTTCGGTTCATGATGTCCTGGGGTAAACTTCAATATTCTGCGTGTCCAACGCCTTTACTCTTTCCCTCAAGCCCACATTTTATTTTACATTGCTACTATCCTTTCTTGTTTCGAACGAGGCCAGTCCTGGGGCGGATAGAGGTATTCCCAGAGGGGGGAGTCAGCGTATCAGATATTTGAGGACCCCCCCCCCCTCCCCTCTTTTCCCTGCCCTAAAATGTTTCATATGCGGAATTCAAAAGGGGAGTTAGGATAGCCGGACACCCCCCCCCCCCCCCCCCCCCCCCCGAATCCGCCACTGGTCCAGCCCGTGTTTCCTTGTATGCCTTCATTGTAGGCATTTTCACTTTGTATTGAATTCTGGCCAACCCGCCACACCGCGGTGTTTGACATCTAGCATTGATTGCACCGAACTCATGCACAAGAGGGAATTTCTAAATGTAAGCATAAATGTAAGTAATGTAAACAATTGATAGCATGGTGTTTGGAACATATGTTTTCCATGACTTTCTTTAAACACCCCAGATTCCCGTCGCTCTTTTTTATATGTTCAGGTTCCACAGCAAAATCTTTCATCCTTCTATTTCGCCTAAATTCTGTAGTCTACAGCCGTCAGATATAACGTGTGCTCAATTGCACGTAATCCGTTCCTTAATTTAGCCATATCCGTCCTTGTTCTCATCAACTTACGGGACTTAGACTTCTTAAATACGTAATCGGTTGTCCAGCGTTTGTAGGCCCATAGCTCCAAATTTCTTTGAAATATTTCAATTAGAGATATTTTCTTTCTTTTCACACGTTGCCATTGGTTCCTGAGGTTTTCCTCCGCTGTCAATCACCAAAACAATGCCACCTGCATACATTACCCCGGGTATCGATAAATTAACCGCCACCCCTGCCGAAACATCCATCGTACTCGTCATTTCACTCGTCTGTGCAGATGATATGATTGCACGTGTCGATGCACCCGAACTCTGGCCCGACGGCAGCACCTTTAGGCAATGAAAAAACTGTGAGTGCGCAGGCGAGCTGGTGGATGTTGATCATAATGTAGAAAACCCGAGACTGTGGTAAAAGCAAGGAAACGGAGTCGAAGAAGAAAGACAGGGGAAAAAAACGTCTCAAAGAACTTTTCCTTGCTTTTACCACAGTCTCGGGTTTTCTACATTATGACCTTTAGGCAGTTTTTTGGTCGATTATTGCATTCGATGCGTTTTAGGTTTTCGGTTGAAAACGAAAAAAAACAATGTCCCTCAAATGTACCACAGATTATGATATTGTGCGTCTAACAGAGACCATGGTTGCATGGTGCCATATCTAGTTCTAAGTACTTTTCTTCAAATTATGTGGTGTTTTGAATGAATCGTGATTAGGCCAATCGTAAATGTAGGTTATGTGGTAGTGTGATTGTTGGAATGAATAAGAAAATTGTTGCACATCGGAAGTTTGACTTTGAAACGTATAAGGAATCTGTGTGGATTGAGGTGCGTTCTGTTAAAGATACAAGACGCCTGATAGGAAACTACTATTTTCAACCGCTCTCAGACTCAACTGTTTTTAATGACCACATTGATATAATGGAAATTGTAATTACTGCGTACGACTGCCGAGTGCATATATATGGCGATTTTAACCCCCCAAGGTGGAGTGCCAATCTGTAACAAGGAATTGCAGTGACGCAGCAACATGATTAAGAGACTTTCGTGTTTGATTTTGCACACCTAATTATTTCGCACGATGTAACAGCGCTGCCAATGCGGCTAATAACGCGTTTGATTTAGTTATTTTAAATGACCAGTGCCTCAAAGTCAATGTTTCTGTGCTTCGTTGGTAAGGGTAGATAAGTATACCCCCCTATTGAGCGCATTCTTTCATTTATCTTTCCCAGGCCTCACACGAATAGCTGTCCTTTCTTGGACTAGTAGTAGAGATTATTATGAACCGTACATATATTACAGAAACCTAGATTGGTCAGCGGTAACAATATTAAACGATATTGACACTGCGGCAAAGAGTTTTACGAAAAAACTTTTTGGATGGAATAGGTACGCTATTTTCCGTTGGTACAGAAACATCTTCCGTTTTTTTTTTAAGCAGTGATAGAGTGCAGTCGAGCTGGTAATTAATCGACATCTTGTAGACTCTGAGATGGAAAACGATAAAAAAGAAACCGACGAACACAATAAAATCTCAAACGCAGCTCAAGCTGCGTTTGAGATTTTGTTGTGTTCGTTCGTTTTTTTATCGTTCCCCATCTCAGGGTCTACAAGATGTAGTTTTCTTTTCTGTTTTCACCGGAATTGTAGCAGAAAGCTTCACGGCCACAGCCGATACAAGCTGACTGGCTTAAAGTAATGGTGTGACAAATGCAGTTTGTGTAGAACTTAAGTGGAGATGTTATTTCAGCAAGACGATATGAGGCAAAAAAAGGAGAGTTGGAGGAAACCTAAGGACGGATCCTAAATATTTTCGCCATTTACGAAGAAATACACAAAGTAACCTCGACAACAGAATACTTTGAACGAGAAGGTTGTAATTATAACTCCCCGCCAAATGTCGCTCAGAAGTTTTGTGAGTTTTTTAGTTCATCAATTTCATCTGAATCATTCGATATCCATATCTTCCACACTCCTCGGAGTAGCGGAACGGGATGGTAGCGGATAGGGTAGAGATTTCCGAAATAATAAAGGCAGTGGGAAAATTCACGCCAAAGATATCTACGGGGCTCGATCACATTGCCAGTTTTATTCTAAAAGATTGTTGTGGCATATTCGCTCCCGTTTTAAAACATATTTTTGATTTGTCTTTAAGGTCAGAGTCATTTCTACCGCGTGGAAACGCGCTGTTTTTGTACCTGTTTTTAAATCAATCAAATCAAAAATATAAGCAGGTTTCATTGTATTCTAATGTATCGAAAGTTTTTGAGATGGCTGTACGATAGTATCACTTTTTTAACGCAAAATTGACCCTGCTCAGCATGGTTTTATGATGGGCAGATCGGTAGAAACAAATCTTTGTCAGTTGATGAAGTTTTCCGCGACCGATTGAAAACAAAGCACATGTTGATGTGATTTATTTAGATAAGACAAAGCTTTTGATATGGTCAATTGTGAACTGCTTTTAATGAAGCTGTCTGAATATAAAGTAATCGAGAGGCACACAATGTAGTTAGAAGTTATTTGTGGGGGATCTAGAACTTTGTACGGATTCATGTCGGCGCCATACGTCGCTATTTCTGGGGTGCCTCGGGGATCAAATCGTGATTCCCTTTTATGCATAATTTTTTACAATTATCTTTTTTACTGAATAAAGTTTTCTCAGATGCTGCAGTACGCAGACGACATAAAAATATTTCATAAAATTGAAACCCCTGGATATTGCTTGAAATTGCAAAGAGATATCAATGTGGTCCGTATATCGTGTTCAAAAAATAGTCTTATGTTAAATTAAAAAAAAAAACGGTATTACATTTAGCCATAAAAATATAGTATATGCGCGTTCTTACATTCTAAACTGTTATAGTACTGCATAAAAGTTTCGTCCACTCGAGATTAGAATTTGCATCAACTGCGTGGAATTTATTGAATTTGTCTAGATTAGAGAGAATTGAAGAAGTGCAGAGACGTGTTATTCGTTTGGTATACAACCGATACCCGGGTAACAATTATTATTATTATTAGAACTGGCTACTTCGTGGATTAAAGATGACTACACTTGCAGAAAAAAGGTATTAAGGATTCATTATTTTTTCACAAACTATTGAATGACGGAATACCTTGCCCAGGCTTGCTGACAGAAATTAACATTTGTGTACCATTTCGATTCTTGAGATATGATGAACATTTTATGTTCCTAGATATTCAAACTTATCGTCTCTCACGAGAATGATGGACTTGAACAAGAAACTTACGCACTGTCATTATTGCAGTGTTCCCATCGCTTGTTTCGTTTTGAATGAATTAAGGTGTACCACCCGTAAGGCGTTTGGCTGTTGGTGAACACTTCAGCTCAAGAATAAATAAATAAATATATACATAAAGTGAACCAAACTGAATAAAAAGCCGCTCTTTAGTTTTTGCACTAAACCGTGCAATTTGTCTAAGGACCAGGACAGTCCTAAATAACAGTTGCGACAGTGGGCATTTCTGTCTGAAAGCTGGTTTTGGTAGTTTGGAGATATACTGTTTCACCTTCCCATTTGGTAATCACTGAAACATCTCTTAATAGATATATTACATTCAGATCCATTGCTGATTGAATTTTCTAAACACAGTTCACTTAGGTTATTATATGCTTTTTTGATGTTTCAAAAGTAAAATCCTTATATTTTATTTCATGTTAAAGGGGCGGTGCAACGATATTCAATTGGAATGTTTTTCACTTTAAACGAGCTTACTGGCACTAATGGGACTCAAGGATACTCGCACGCAACGGCACTGACCAAGAAACTCCTTTGTTGCGCTGTAATTTCGAGGACAAAACCGAGCGTTTTCATTCAATCTCTCCTTCGAAAAACCTGATGACGTAGCTCGGCGGTAGCAGTACCGCCCAGTGACGATATTTGAATGCGGCTTATAGATTGGACTCGAGCATTGCGTGGGCACTCAATTTGGGCTCGTGATAATCGACAGCTCGAGAAGCATTCGGGTAGTGTCCTGTGTCCAATCGCTGCAATGACGACAACAGCCGAACCATAACAATGTCTGGAACGCAGCGCGTGTCCTATGCCTTGCCAACCCCAGCGCATGGCTATGATCAACATTGGCGGCATATAATCGGCTCCAGGTCACGTGGCCGCTTGTTCTGGCTGCGAGTTGAGGGGATGACCTCTGCTCGTTTTTCTTTATTTTTTTCTGTGACTTCGATTGCGTGTGGTGAAAAACAAACGGGTATTTCACAGGTCATTAACGTCAGGGATCCGTTCTAAACGATATTTGCTCAAAATACAAAAATCGTTGCATCGCCCCTTTAAGGTTATATGCAGCCGACGCTACGACCTGATGGGATGAATGAGACGGTGTCAAAAGCGAACCATGTTTGTGTTTTTCATGTTTCGGTACACGTTCCATCATCGCTGAATTAATCATGAACACAAAAGACCCAGCGACTTGCGCTTTTGACGCGGCTTGATTGGTGCCATTAGTTCCTAGCGTCGGCTCTGTCTGGACTTAAGCTGAAACGAAGTATAGTCATATTCACAGGCTTTTCTTTTCTTCGATCTCGATGTACTGCATCGAAGAGATATATTACATTTTCTTCTTACCATCTAATGTCAATTTGTAGTTCACCAGGTACTTGTTAATTTTCTAGACATTTATATATTCTACCATTGATTATCTACAAAGCTAACCTCAATATTAGCGATACTACTGGGAAATAGAATCCAAGGTCAACTTGCCTGCTTAGATATCAACCCCCTTAAATCCTTATGACAATACAATTCCCGTACTACATCTCTATGCCTAATTACGGTTGGTAGGCATACGTTCACAAATTCGATTAAGACAATCTGTGTGCCAGGGGAAATACCCCTCTTAACTTTCTGCAAGAATTTAATTTATATTCTCTTTATGAGGTGATAAAGAAAGATATAACAAATGAAGATTGTGGAGTTTGGCAGTTCTGGTATAAAATCTTTTCTTATATAAGACCTCACTCTTCTGATTAATCGTTCATGGATAGATGCGTCTGAGCGGTTTTGTTGACAGTCTCATACGTCATAACGGGGACCTTACAAGAATGTGACAAGGCTTGTGGCAGTTGTACAACCCCTGTCGGAACAAAATCTCCCTCACCTTTACAATAGACCCCCCCCTCTGTTCGATCATGTGCGTAGAGAACACTGTCTAATCCCCATGCTCGGTAGAAAACCGTGACACTTGTCCTTAGTATATATGGATTTCGGTCAAGAGCCAATTAAACCACGCTGAGGATGTTCCAACCAATTTTTGGCCAGGTGGCCCTTCAGACGCAAACATAGGATCTCATGAAAATGTCTCGCTGCTGCGGAGAGTCTTTCGGGGATCTTTCAACGCGTCTGGAGGAGGACAGAGGAGGACAAACAGTTGTAATACGGCACCGTCCCTGCGACAGTGGTTGACCAGGACTAATTGGGCGCTGCGTTCAGTCTGAGAACCGCTCTCGTGTTTTTAGGCATTTCTTTTGTTTTCTGTTTTATTGTTGCTGTTTCTTTTGTCCACTTTTCTCAGAACAATGTTATTTAGGATGCGGTGTCATCTGACTTCTGTGCTAATGGAAGGATAAAACAAAAACAAGAGTCATGCTGAGCGTTCAGCATACCTTGCGTTTCTTGCCATTTCGTGGCTGCGTTGCAGACATATAAGTCTTCTGGTAATGATCTGCAAAAGCGACACGTTAAAAATTGTGAGCAGCACCAACCTCCATATGTTTGATTTCTTCAGGTACGAGGCCGCTTCATAGTTCCAACGACCACGACAACTGTAGGTATTAAACCTAGGTTTTCGTGTAAGGACCCGGCTTAAAAAAGAAAGTGTTTATGACCTATCTGAGAAGGGTCAGTCATTTGGTTAATTAGGCAATTGACATACTTTCATCGACTTTATTTCTTAGCGTTTTAACTATGAGTCATTAGCCTGCTTGTTCAACTTTTCAATTATAAAATCTAGGTAACCTTCAGGTAAAACGGGAAAAAATTGTGTCGCTGGGGCAGTCAGTAGGTTAGACGCCACGTCCACTGTAAAAATAAAGATCATGTTTTCTTTAGTGAGCATTTTATCTTCCGTCGGCCTTTAGCTCCCTCTCGTCCCGGAATTAAAAGCGCGAGAAATTTTTATTGCCTCGAGGTCTTCCGGCTTTTGCAATTGACAGCGTGCACCGAATTCTCCCTTCCTCGTAATCGATTTCATCGTTTAGAGAGTACTAACGTCCGCAGCATGACGTGCCCTCTCAGAGTGGGTGCTACCACGCGCACGATAACCCACGCTGCCCGCAGTTACGTGCAGGTTCACGACGGAGCCTCGTCTGGTGTCCTTGGTTGACCCTGTTCCGCGGAGGCCCAAGGTCGGACCTCCTCGCAGCGGTCGGGGCCCTTATGGCCCAGCCCTCACCCCCGGGACCGCACCAGACCGGGCCTCCGGAGTTCGCAGGCATTCTCTACTCCTCGGGGCGTCCGGTCCGATTGCGGGACGGAGCAATTACGGGGCTGGCATCGCGCACGAGGCAGACCCTAAAGGGTGAAGATGCAGCAGTGCGCCTTCTCCTGCGTTGCCAGGACATTAAGAGCCGCAGCGTTGCTCGGACTGGCCTATAATCGCTACTGTAAACACACGGAAGGTGGACACCTCTCTGTTCGGCCTGACCCAGAGAACTCGCCGAGCGCCATGGAAATTATTTGGGGTTCGCGAAATGCGAGCCGAATAAAATGCTAGGGCATTACGCCATTCCGCGTAGCTTGGTCTCGACGGGGGAAAAAAAGTCAGCAGTGCCGCCAAGTCGGTTCTCACTGCAGTTAGTGAATTGGGAGGTGTGCTCCTCGTGAGTCTGTCTGTCTCTTCTGTTGCTTTTCACATCATCTCGGCTGTGAATGCCGGTGCTGCGCTTCTTCGGGACTCTTTCACGAGGATGTTTGTAGCTCGCGCAGCCTGCCAGGGGACTGAGGAAGTTCGTCAGAAGCGGACGTAAGTTGGTTTAGGAACGATATCTAGGAGTTATTGCTGGGATGCTGCTGGATTGTGGAGTCATTCTAGTATACCACTGATTTGCAACCGTACGACTAAAAAGGTGTTCAACTCTTCGAGTGTTACAGAGCGACATAAATATATACTATATTGAATAAAAAAGAATGTATTAATGCGAGTGGACTAGACAGTGTTGAATGCAACAAACGGTATTCGGCATTTTATTTCTGAGGCACGATTGTATGAATGTAATGGGTATTTTAGATGTATTATATACCTTATTGCAAGCCAATGTTTGGAATACTAAAAATCCCCTCAAAGCAACAGATTAATTCAAGCAGCTGTGAAGCAAATGAACGCGTAACAACCCAGCTATTGCACACATTTTCACTATCTTAGCTACTCTGTAGCTTTCTAGCTATGAAGCCGGAATCTCTATATTTCGAAGCCAACAGACGATGGAGAACTTCGCCTCGTAACCATTGGCAATATTGCAGTACCTTTCCTTTGTTTCAGACGTTTCCTAATCGTGAAACCTAAAACGAAGCGCGGTGAATGAACTCTTTTTTTTTTTCTTCCCGAAAGCAGCAACGCTCGTTCGCTCACCTCTCCCCACGCACGACAGACCACGTGCGTAGAAATCGCACACCGTTTCATTGCCAGCTCAACAAATACGGAGGGAACACGATGCTGTATCTACTCGCGGCCAGCCTAACGGCCCTCCGGCGCAGACAGAGCGCAGACACGCGATCAGAGAAATCCTCTGGTCCGTTACGAGCGTGGTGGCAGCTTATTTCCTGCATCCGTTGCCGCCGCGGTTTCCCCATCATTTGCCTGCTCGGTCGTGACTGCCCGCCGCCGCCGCCACTGCGCACAGCCACGAGGACGGGCAGAGAACACGCTCAAACACACACAAGGCTCTGCTTGCTGCGGGATTCCGTTTGTCCCGGCGTTTGAGGGTCCTCCCGCCAGCAGCAGCGAAGGAGAACAAGCAAGAAGAACCATTTTCTCCAGTTCAAGTAGCGTCCGCCACGCTCGATGGAGGAAAGACGACGGTTCCGCTGGCTGCCCGTTTCGGACGGTACCGCTAATTGAGCGGCCACGAGGAGGGCCCTCCTCTATCTGGGTCAGCGGCAGTTCTTCTGGGAGGGTCTCCCTCCTGATGGTCCTCGGTCGGGGCCCGTCCCGAGCGCCGCTCGTCGCCGCGATGGGCCGATGATTAGTGGGCATTGTGGCGACGCCGGGTATCCGCACGGTGAGGTCGCTTCTCCCTCGTCGGAATTGGTCCGGCTCGCGGTGGTTGCGTCTAAATGCCCGCGAGATCGGCGTCCGAAGGGTTCGCATGGATGTAGTGCCCCGGCATCGCTTAAACTGAAGTGGGCCATTCAGCCGCACAAAATTGCTCTCCCTTCCTTTTTTTTTTTTTTTTTGGGGGGGGGGGGGGGGGGGGAGGGAAGGAGGACGGACGGAAAATACCCAACGTTATGGTCAGACAAAAAAAAATGTCTCCGGAATTAGATCTCCTGAGAGAGCTTTCACCACAGAAGTTGGCCTTCCATGCTTCGTATATGGAGATGCATACATACACAGTCAAGGTGTGGATGTATCGATTGTCTCCCACGCCGCAAAAGTTTGAGTTAATTTTTGTTTGTCAACTGTGTGTTTCTTTTTTCTTTGATGAGTGTGTAATTTTTTAATTATCCTACCATGGAGCACTTAAGGGAAATAATATATGAGCAATCACTGCCAGTGAGTATAGCCCCTCACCATGATTTACATGCGAGTCTCACCGAAACAATGTGACCTTTCAAGATTGCGTTTTTATACGCACAGAGACTCTAGGTAACGTTTTTTTTTGTTTTTGTTTTTGCGACAGCAGGTATTGTTTGTTGAAGATTCAAAGTCCCATCATGACGGGTTCGAATACGTCTGTGAGTACTCCAGAAAAAAAGAGCAGCCCCGTGTTTTTTCTTACTTAACTTGGCTGGTGCTGTCGAATAGAGTGTGCATACATAATCTCAGAATAATCACATAGCAATCCACTTTTTTTATAATATGATAGCGCCAACCCCCCCCCCCCCCCACCCCCCCTCCGTACACCCCCTTCGCTTTCCAGAACAAAGTCCTTTCTTATATTTAACGCGCAAGTAGTCAAGTCAATAACTGATTAACTTTCCAAGTACTGCGTTCTTGACTCCTTCGACAGGTTGGAAGAGTTTCCTTATCCGCACTTCATAGCGTACTGACAACTATTATGCAACATCATTGGAACGAGCCGATGTAATGTGTTTCATTCGCTGCCTTACAGATTCTCACATTTGACGGCGATTCTATGAATCCTTGTCTACAACTGCATTTACCCGCAGTCACTGAAGCTTTAAGAAACTCGAGACGACCCGAGTCAGGTGCGTCTCACGACAGCTCCGCAGCCACTGAGATGGCGACCGATAAGATAAGGAATTGGAGAGTCCGTGAACATGATCCGAAGAGCAAGTTGTCAGCTTCTTGTGCAGGAGTTACGATTACGTCAGAACGACGCCGAGCTATGATTGGCTTTGATTGAAAGGACTGTGGGCGGACCTCAATGCTAGATGCCTCAAAGTCTACCTACTATTTCTTTTTTCAGTCATCCAATAAGAGCTCGGCGTTTTGACATCATCGCAGCCCCTGTGCAAGAAGCAGACGAACTTGCGCTCCGTATAGGCAACGCCCTACGCGCGGTTCGGACGTCACGTCGCTGCGTTGGCGCTGTTGTCAGCAGAGCACATGCGCAGACGCTTCACTTCGCGCAAATCTGGTTTCTGCGCGCGCGTAGTGCCCACGCCTGATGCGGGCAAACGCTGACTTGTTTGGAAAACAGCCCGTTGGTCTATAGCCGCATCTCTCCTGCAGAAGGAATATAAAAGACGCAAGGCATGGTCCTTCCACGTTACTCCCGAAACTTTATCCCGGGGTTGAACCGATGGACGTGCACTACTACGTGCATTGAAAAAAAAAAGAAAAAGGCTCTTTTAAGTCCATTAGAAGAGAAAGAAGGGAAAAAAACGTAATGCATTTCGTACCTGTAGATTTGGAAAACATGAGTCACAGAGAGGCGCAAAAAGCCCGCCTTTGGAGCGAGACAGCCTCCCGAACTGTCATTTCTTTTGAGTTCAGCCGCCGCAGGTCGTTATCTCATTTTGCACGACACAAAGCCATCGCGTGCGTTCGAGACTCAAGATATTTTCTCTATTTCGTTTCGAGAAGGGTTAGGGGGGAAAAAAAAATAGAAACCGCGTTGTCAATTTTTCGCGACTGGGCGTCTCCTCGCTCGGTGCGACTCCGTATCACTCACGCCTAGAAACCCGGGGAACGTGGAGCGGGGTGTCTTCCGGAGGCGCTGCGTCCTTTACGCTTTCCGACGTCTTGTGTGCCCGAATTTTTAATCGCAGTTACCCGATGCGCCGCGTTTACATTTTGGTTCCTAGAGAGTCGCGCAGACATTCATTTCACGGTAGGGGGGTAAAATATCGCGTAAACGGTACGATAAATAGGTCCCTGACTTATAAAAAGAAAAGCCCTGTTCGTGCTTTTGTATTAAAAAAGAACTGCCTGCGACCCTTTTGATTCCAACTGCAAATCCCATATATCAGCGATCGAAATTGTAAAGCTGCACGTAAACGGCACAAATATCGGTTATCTGACATCGGCCTTACCGAGAATCCCTTTTTAAAGTTTTACGTTTTTTAAACGAGTTAAAAAAATGACAAAAAAGGGGTAGAAAAAAATTTACAAACGGCGGCCTTCTTTGCCTTCACAAAAGTAACGTCAGTCAGCTATAAATGGCTTTCACGCTTCTCTCATTTTACAGCTTTATAACTTTCTTCTCTCTTGGCAGCGCTTGACCTGTACTCTAATTAAACAACAAAAAAAAAAACTAAATGTATACTATAAGAAACCATCTTCTACGCTCGTATAGTAACCGGCTTTACTAGAAAGTAAGTTATGGTTCTTGCGCATAATCCGACCACCTGTCCCAGTGGCATAGTCGAAACGGAAATTTATCACGCCGTCCAGGAGGTGTTTTCAAGACCGGTAACTGGTAGCACGATCGAGCCGCATTTCTTTCGCGAACATATAAAGTCCGCGCCGCCGAAAGAAACAAGGTGTCGACAAGAGCACGTGGCCCTTGTACAGTTTATACCACATGCCACCGACAGGTCCAAAAAAGCAAAGAGTTTTTTTGTTTTTTTTCGGATGAGCGGCTTCTATCATCTTCAGCACGAGCTCGCTGCCTTCCGCCGTTGCTTTGGTTGCGCGTGCACGCTCACAACTCACGAGACACCGAAGCGTTATCGAAGCGAGAAAAGGTCGCACTGGAGGCGGTACAACTGAAAGACCCCCCTGCCGTTTTGATCCTGCAAGTGACCGCACGTACGTTGCAGTCAACTGTTTCACAGGTTGCGTCGGTTCTTGTAATCGCTTCATATTACAGATTAGCGAGCCTTCTCACTCAGTTCTGGGGAGGGAAAACGAGCAAAAATGAGAGACATTCGTCACGTCTTGGATTATTCTCACGTCAAGGGAATGATCCCTTGTCACATTGGCCGCGTTTTGATCTACTGTGGTCTCCATCCCTGCCTTTCTTCTGAGTAAAGGCACGTCGCCCTTGTACGAAAAACTTCTTATTCCGTAACAGTGCCGTGCAAGTCTCACGCGTAAACAATAAAACTCTTGGGAACCTTTTTTTTTTTTTTTTTTTTTTTTACATCGCATTTGTTTTAGGATACCCCTTTTTAATGTCACGCGTTTTTCCCCGTGCCTTCCACAACACGCCACAAAACTCTCGTGACAGAATTCAGGATGTACAGTGTGCATCGATATGAAAGACCCATCCGTCAATGCAGCTTTAGACGGCTGGGCAAGATTCGCCTTGGCAAGGCTCACGTTGCTTGGGGTGAGGAAATCATTAAACCTTCGTTCTATTTTTTCTCTTAAAACAAAGTGCCCCCGGAAATACGTGCTTCGCACTGCCGCATAAACCGTCTAGTTGAACGGGTCTTTCACATGGTTGGAGAAAGTACAGCATTCATGCACGACGGGACGATGATGGGTCTCGAGAGGAACGATCACGAAGAGCACTTACCTTCAGCGTGTTGACGGGAGCAGGACGCGCTGACCACGCCAGGTATCCACAGTGGTCATGGCCGCGGCTCGCATGGCGCCAGTGCTGGCTCTTGCGCTTCATCGGCGTCGAGAAGCGCGTCCCAAATGCACCGCACGCGTCCCCACGAGGAAAGGAAAAGAAAAACAAACGCACACACTAGCCAGATGAAGAACCACCCCCGTCGATCAGATCAGCTCTATACTCGGCCCAATCCCGGGGAAGACGTGATCGCGCGAGTTCAGCAGCCGCATCTCAGCCTCCTCACCAAACACACGACTTTCAGAAAAGCCTGCGAGCTCCTCCGCGAGAGTGGATGAAAGTGAACGGTGGCAGTTCGAAGATGACAACTCTGAAGACGTGTGGAGGGACCTACAAAGTGTTCGGCGGAGTCTGGCACGGACGTCTTGGGGTCGGGCACTACGAGGGGGCACTCTTTGCGCGCGGGCAGATCTCTCTGGGTCCCGTTACAAGGCCCGAGGCACGGGATGACTACGGCAGCAGCAGCGGCAGCAGCGGCGGCCGCGAGTCAGATGTGCGCGGAGCATTTTGAAGTCTGTCGGGGATGGGGCCCGGTCGCCGGATTCTTCTGGCGCTGCTCTGCTGCACTCCCCACCAGCGCCCTCCTTCTCTCCCGTGAGCCTCCCTCCTCTCTCGGCCGTCGTTTGCAACGCTTCCGAATGCTTGCGGAGAGAGAAGACGGGCGGCGAGGAGGCTAAAGAACACACACGCGAACGCCAGTGGGTTCAAAAACGAAGTGAATATCATCTTCTGATCTACTTGCCCTTCCAGCGCGGGCCGCCGATGCCTTTTTGAGCACTGCCTCGGGGGGAGACAGTTCCCTCGTCCTCACGGGGCAAAATCCCTCTCCTATATTGTGCTCTCTTTATGTGGCGTTCTCTCCTTCCCTTCTGTTTCTCACTTTTGGCGGCGTTTCAGCGGCACACTTCAAGCGCTGTCAGCAGGTAGAATGCCTGAGTCACTCGAAGGAGAGCCGGCAGTACGTGCGACCTGGCGGAGGCGTTCTCTCGCTCCTTGCAATAAAACGCCCCAATCGTCGTTGTTGTTGTTGTTGTTGTTGTTTGATTTGTTTTTTGTTTTGTTAGCGAAATGATTTAGGTGTTGTTCAGTGTGCCGCTCCGGGGGCCCCGAGGCCTAAATGTCAAGTTCGCTCTTTTCCCATCATCGCTGTTGTGAGCAGCTTTATGGCCGCGCGTAATTCTAGGGTTCCCTCCTCGCGATTTAGGAGCTGGCATGGCGCCTGTTCCGATGATGCCCTCCTGACATCGATGTGGGTGGCGGAGGGGCAATTTGTTCCGATGGGGGAGGCAATGCTTTTTGCCGTTCTTGACGCTTCTTTCAGACTCGAGGATTCAAAAGACTGGCATAATGGTCCCCCAAACTCTGTGACGCGGTAAAGCATGCCGGCTCCGGCAGTAAAGCTAGCCAAATAAACCAACCTACAACGAAAAGGATGCTATCGGATTTAAAACTGCACCACGCGAACAGACTGCATCAACTCAGAGATGTAATGAAGAAAAAGGGACGCAGTAATCGTCGAAGAAGTCCTCTATCTGTAATACAGTGGGCAAGTGCAGACCAGTACGGGGCGAGATCATAGGCTAGGGACCGCACCTACGAAGTATATGCCACACACAAAATTCTTGCCAGTTATCATCATCATGCCATTCGGAGCCACCATATGGGTGGTTCTTTTTTTAGCATCTTCCAGCTGTGGACGAGGTGCATCTGCATTTAACTTGGTTCTCATGATATGAGGACAAGGTATGTGTGCACTCAATGGCTTGATGTTTAGTTTTTGTTGAAAGAAGAAAAGAAATACAGCCGCGAAATTTTGCAAAAGGAAATGTCAGCAATGAAGTCCCAAGACTCGTCACTCAAGCAGTGAGCTGGACCATCCAGGTCAGTTAACGATCTTTATCGATAACGTTGTGTGTAGAATTCGTACTGCACTTGCAGCACGTTATCCTATTTTAGATCTACGACTCCCACTTTGCCGGGACATTTGTCTCTCGGGCGAAGCTACTAGTACGAACCTCCCAATATGGCGAAAATTTGATAATTGATCATAAGTGCACCAGATGGCGATTTTCTTTTTGCATACTGTCTAAGGCGCGATATTTTAACGTTTACATATTCCACGCATAAAGTCTTCTCAGTTCAGCATGCGCAGGTTTCCCGCCTGGAAAAGCGAGCAGGAGCTTCTCAGCCAGTCCCTGGAAGAAATCTTCTCGTGGAGTGAGAAATGGGGTATCGTAATTCATTTTGATAAAACTGTCTCTTGCAGCATTACAAATAAGAAAAATATGTTAGATTTGCGCTATTCTATAGGCTGCATCAAACTTAGTAAGGTAGAAGAATTTAGGTATTGGGGGTTATTTTAGCTATTACCCAGCACTGGTCATGTGGATTACATATGCGCCAAGGCTTTTTAGAAGTTAGACATTATTTGGAGGCATCTTAGACATGCAAATAGAGATGTTCGATTAGCTGCATATAAATATTATGTACGTCCAATATTGGAATACGCGGGGTGCGTCAAAAAGTCAAATTGGACGTTTGAGTGACTTACACAGCGTAAGGTTGGTCTGCCAGTAGGGGCGACACTGGTTTACACTGTAGATGAGCAATTTAGCCGGTGCAGTACAACCGCTAGCCTGGGGTCTTTAAGGGCACAGGGTAAGTCCTATACTCCCCATGCATTTGAGGCCATGTTGAGGAACATTTTTCTCGGTGACTATTAGGAGTATTCCTGTCATGTAAATATCATTTTGTTCGAAATATTGTGTTTTATCCACTGAACTAGAATTATTTGAACCACTCTAAAATAAGTTTTCTTTTATATTTTTTTATCCTAGTACTGAAATTTTAGTTGTTTTCATCTATTAAAAACTTCGTAACTCAAAAACTGCTAGGTGCACATTTTTAATTTTAGTTCAGTATTTTTCAACACCCATGTATGTGGTAGGAATAAAAAATCAACCCTCTATAATGTCAGGTTAAGGAAAAAATGGTACCTATGTACTAAAAAACACTGTTTTGAGATAATTGAGTTTAAAGTAAAAAAACTGGTGAATAACGAATTTCTATTGCCACCAACAGCCTCAGAGTCATTTTTTTCAATAGCCGCCAGCTTGAAAGGCATTGCTAAAGTCATATCTTCGCCTTTAGGCTTATCGCCTTGCTTGCCGGGCCTCTTTTGTGACCTGCCATGTCGCTTGGCCCGTAAAGTATATTAGAGTGACGTCAACTTCCCTCGGCCACTTGATGGCTTTCCACACAGGGTTCCATCCACAAAACTTCAAAACATTGGCTTCTGCAATGCTGCCACCATTGAATAAAGGAACAGCATTCAATGGCGCCATTTTGTCGTTACGAAAACACAAACGATTGAATGTACACACGGTACACGCCTGGGAAAAACGTGCACAGCGTCTCGTGATTGTCTTGGTTGAAAAAAAGCTATATAATAGTTGCGAAATAATTTTTTGAGATTATCTGCTACTGGACAAGCTTTTAGGTCTTGTGTTGATTTTGTTTTGTTGGAGAATTCATCGATAAACAGGGAGTGTATCCCAAAAGGAGGCGTGGTCACCTGCTACTTGCTTTCTGAAGAAGTGATTTTCAGCCCGAAATATAGCTTTCTAAAAACACTGGGACAATGGAAAATGTGCAGAAAGAACTAAACTTTTCAAATTGCGAAAAAAACTAAAATCAAATTTTTTTTCAATTTTACCTTACCCTGTGCCCTTAACGTGCACCACGCAGTAGTGATACACAACCGCACGCCGGTACGATGCTCATCCAGATCGAAACGGGCAGGGGTGGGGCTCGAACCCAGGATCCCTGGGTTCTGCAGCGCGAGCTTTCGCTCCACGCGCGTCGAGCTGGGTGTGCGCTTCAGCCCACTCGGCCACCGTTCCCCCCACGCGGGCTGCGTATGGGTGTGTAGATTAAGGAGAGTTGTGCGCTATGGCTAATGGCTTGATAAAGATTAATCCTGAATTGTACATTGTGCCTTCAACATCGCGCTCCTAAAGAACGAGCAATAGTAAAGCAATTTCACCCTAGCAGTACAGAAATGATGTATTTATATACTCTTTCTTTGATCGAACTATTATTGAGTGGAACACTCTGCCAGAGCAAGTTCTAAATTGTTGCAGTACTGAATTTGAAGCACAGCTAAATTAATTATTTAGTTAAGTTCTGCAAGGGGGGGGGGGGGGGGGGGGAATGGAAATGTATATCTTGAGCATGCGTGGATGGGTAGCCAACCAACCTGCGCTCGCTTCGCGCGAGAGTGCATGATAGAGTTTCTTGTTTTCTGTGCGTTGTGTTTTTTTTTTTTTCCTTCTGCGTAGACCGACAGGTCCAAAATATTTCAAATAAATAAATAAAAGCATGCGCCAGGGGTACAAATGTTGAATATGACTGGCTATAGTGAGGGCCATCTTACTTCTTCATCTTTCCGGGGTTTAGGCAGTACTGGCACCAAACCCCTTTTCATGACGACGAGGCTAAAATGGCTTTGGAATGAACAATCCCAACCTTTGCGGAGTTTCGATCTAGATGAGCATCGTACAGATTGACGGTAATCAATTACTACTGTGCAAAGCAAAAAAAAAAAGGAAATCGTGATTATTTTTAAAAATTATATTAATCAAGCGTTTTTTTATCAAAGTTAAATGATCGGAATAAGATTATTATAATATAAATAAGTGTAGCTAGAAAACAGTGATTTTTTACCAGTTTATGTGTTCTTAAACAGGCCATATCGATTGATCGATTTGTGCGATCACTGTTAACAATGAAGAAGAAAAGAATTACAGTAAATGTAAAGTACACTTTAATTAACAACTTTTTTATGTGTAATTCTTGTCATATTACATCAAAAATACCTCGATTGTGTCGAGCTAAAACGCTATATCTCAAGTTAAAGAGCTCTATTTGCTTTTTCTTTCGCGTTATGACCTGATTGTACTAGAACACTAACTTTCTCTTCTGCAGCAGATACCAGACGCCAGACACAACGCAATTATTACTTTGTAATATGCATTTAACGAACAGCTCTGCCAGTTTTATAGGCAATGTCTTCTAAAGAAAAAAACAGTCATGCGGAATGTGTCAGTGTACAAGAGTGCAAAAAAACAACTAATTTTTGGTTCCTGCATTCAAATACATTGTCTTAGGTGCAGTCTCGTTCGTGATATCCTTCAGTGGTTTCAATAAAGATTTTCTCTCCCCTTTCTTTTTAGTTGGTTACAAATAAAGAATGTTGTGAACAAGCCCAGTGAGAGCACGACGAAAGACAACAACCAAGTGCCTCCCGCACTTGGTTGTTGTCTTTCGTCGTGCTCTCACTGGGCTTGTTCACAAGACGCCAGCGCGTTTTCGTAGATAGAAAAGCTCGCTCTAGAGGCGCAACTTCGAACAGATTCTTAACCTGTCACCGATTATAGTAGTCTAGGGAAAGCCCTCCAAAATCAGACATTCATAAATTTCGAACATCTCCAGGATCTGAACGAGGTCGCTTGACATCGGTGCAGCGGGTGCATGTCTCACGACAAACCCCGGCCCAACTCGGACAGCTAAGATGTGTATACTCCGATTATTCGAAGCTCGTCTTTTGGGATCATCATTCGTCCCAATGCATATCGTGCACGAGCTCTCGATCCCACTGGAGGTCCGAGAAGCCCCGCGCATTTTTGAGATCGGCAACCCATGACGCAAACAAAAAGAAAGAGAAAAGCTGCGAACTCGGTGACAACCAAGCCCCCCAAATGAAGACGGATCAAAGGGGGTGCAGTTCCCGAAACTAACTCTTCTTGGTGCCTCGTGCGCAGCAAAACCCTGTTTTTGTGGGTCATCTGTCAACATCTGCAGCGTCCCCCCCACAAGGGAAGGGAGGCTGGCAGATTTTCCTTCTTATGATTTTCGAAAACCCGCCGAGCGGCCGCGCGTAGCTCTCCGACGCCGCGCACACTCGGCACGGACCGAATGAGGCGTCCGACGCGTATCAATCAGCCGTTTCTCCTTCCCTCGACTGCGCGTGTCATTACCTGATGGATGGCCGTGACCAAAGGTAAGGCCCGTGCTCGCGTCATCTCGCGCTGAAAGGCACACCTCAGCGCGCTTCTCGAGGCGCCCACAAAGAAGAACGGGGAATTGGGTCAGAGCGTCTGTCGACGGCTGGGGACAGCGCCCGAAAGCAAGAAACCAAAGACACGAAAACCGGACCCTCCGAGCGCTAGAGAGAGAAGAAAAAGAAAAAAAGAAAAAAGCCCCCGCTGCCGTTGACGGTGCCCATGAGTCTCCTTCACAATCGGCTTGCTTTCGAGCTCGCTACAAGACAACATTGCACAAAGCGGGCGCTGAAGGCACCGATTTTTCTCGACACAAATCGTCACGTTCGATTGTGTTGAGCATAAAATATAATGAAACCAAAACAAGTTCGCAAAATATTGCTTTCGGTAATTTACATTCTTGTGTGCAAGCCTGTAGTAGCTGTCAGCTTAAGTATTATGTTCACACTTTTTTTTTTGTAATTCGTTATTCAGTGTTTTATTCCACTATTGATTCTATCTCGTTGACTACGGGACCAGAATGAGATCTCCGGCACCGAACACGCCCTGTATTTCTTAGGTTTTCAGAGATTATAATTTTCAATATAAAGAGTTTGTGTAGGTGACACGGCTGAAATCAATTCACCCGAGCCACGCTATAATATATTCATAAACAAGAGCAAGTTTTCTTATTACTGATGATAAAAAAAAAATTGTGCTGCGTGTTTGTTTATAGAGCGGGGAAGTTAGTCAGCACAGCACCAATAGGCGTCTGGTGTCTTCGCTGTAGACGAGGAACTTTGCTAGGGCAGTATGAATGCTAGCCTGGGGTCTTTAATGTGCATCACGAAGTAGGGGCACACGGCCGCACGCCGGTACAATGCTCAGCCACATCGAAAAAGGCATGGGTGGGGATTGCACTCAAGATCCCTAGGCTCTACAGCGCGAGCTTTCGCTCCTCACGTTCTGAACCACAATGCGTTAACACACTGGACAACCAATCTTAACTTTATATGTCTTAAACTTAACAGATTTTATAATTTGTGCAAGAATACGTCTGCTTGCAGAGGGAGATAGCGGGGGACACCAGTGCACTCGTCTATTTGAACCGCTGGGAAATTCTTGGGGTCTGGGAACAACGCTGTAACTCCGGGTTCCCTGGCCTTCTCGCGAGCAGAGGGAATAGTAACGGAACCGGCTATATAAATTCCAAATGCGTAAACGGTATGTCAGAAAACACGCTCGGACCAGTTATTTCCTTGATCCTTGCACTGGTATCACGAATATTTTATTTAGCGAATATGTGTAAACCCCCCCCCCCCCCCAAGTTGGGGTTTCTTCATTATAAAACAGAGCGCACAAAAAGCAAGAGCAAAAGAAGACACCCGTTTGTAAGCGGGAAGCTACCACTACCATGTCCACTCATGCGCAAGACAATTCTATGAATCTCACAACACGGAGCGCAAAGCCATCCTTCTAAATCACTTAAAATTCGAGGGAAAAATCCCGTCTGCTTGCTCAAGCACAAATACACGTTCTGGTCGAAGACAAAAAGGCGCTCTTAATGTTTCTGACAACTCTAAAAGGATAACCCTTACAGAAACCTACCTAGAATCCTTAAAAACGCTCGCCCATCGTTCGAATTTTTTTTTTTTTTTTGATGATAATCGAATCAACGAATGCCCTCTAGCTTTTTGGCGAAGATGTGAACGAAGACCACGTGGTTTAATATGAAGTTACGCGCACCTTTTCAACCGGCTCACACAGAATGCTAATGCCGCCGTTATTCTGCTTTCCTAGCCCTTTTGACTACCTTTATTTTGTTTTCACATACAGCGCAACGCTTATCCGGCTCCAAAGATACAGCTGGGTTAGCACTGCTCTCGGCGACTTTTCAGTGGTTTAGCATCGGATCAGACATAAACTTCTGCAGAATGCGAAGGACCAATTACGAGCGATTCTTGTGGTTTCCTCTATTGCTTCATATTAAATATGTGCCCGTGCTTAAAATATTTTAGGATTTCAATTACAAGTTGCTCAACGCTAGTTTTAATTAATTTCCCTCACTAATTACTTTAGTCAGAGAGAAGATTATAACCTAACTCGCTGACTTATCAGTTACTTTCAAGTTCCCCTGTGGAAATACTTCTCAACAAAAAAATACGTAACAATACAGTGCTTTCAAAAATTGTTTTGCAATTGTATAAGTCTCCCAGTATAATTGATTGTTAAAAAAAAAATTAAGAATGAAGACGCTATATTTTGTCTCATCCCTTGGAGACAGGATGAGAAGGCAGTAGAAGCACTGCCGCCCGTCCTCGCCTGCTGCCTTCCGCCCTGCATTGGTTGCGTTCTCGCTAGACTCTTAAACGTTATTAAAGATAGAGAGCTCACGTTAAAAACGAAGCTTCTACTGCAATATTTCAAAAAAAAAAAAAGATGTGTGGACTCGAGTCTCGAGAGCGTCGGTTTTGGCGGAGCTTCGCTTACGCTGCTGCTGTGTCTCGTGCACATTAAAACGTATTCGAATTTTATACACTCATGGCCATGCCGTTCACCAAACTGCGGAGGACTTCTCCGGCGAACTATCTACAAAAGCGAACACCAAAAAATGCAGCGTAAGTGAGATAGAATAAGATTAAAATCAAATAAATATAAAACTAGATATGTACTTTTTAGTCCAGTTAGTAAACGAGACAACAGCTTTATTAATATAAACTTTCAAGGCAACATTTCGGAGATTAATTGCAGAACGAAGTTTTCAGGGTGTCTGGTCCAGCGAAGATCTTCCATGGTCTAATTATTTCAATAAACTCAAAATTGAGACTTCCTGAATAATTGTTAGCGTCTGTAGAATAGGAAAGTCAATATCCACTTGACTAAAAATAGCGTTGTTATATTACTCGGTATTGTACTAAAAAAAAACTGATATAAAATGTCGGGGGGGGGGGGGGGGTTATAGCCACAACATCAAATTATAGTAAGGCGCAATATTCGCTTAGAAGCCTTCGTATTTGTAAAAAGTATAGAAGTGATGTCAGCAATCTGAGCGCTCATCTCCTGCCGAATAAATATAATATGCTAAAGGTTGACCGAATATACCACTTTAAAATTAATTCAATGTATCCAGAAAAGCAATCAATCACTTCTTTTTTTTTTTAATACGCACGGAAGCCCTCTAAAAAGCGCGGCATGATACTCCGCTGGCGTCATGCGACGTATCCGCAACTGGGGCCATCTAGCGGGCGCTGTGCGAGACTCACTAGTGGTTTATCGGAGACACGTTGAAACAGCTTGCCTGGCCTCTGTGGTAGAGCTTTAGTTTCATAATCAGCAGATGTGGGATCGAATACCGACAAAAACAAACATGGCAGCCTGTTTTTTTTTTTTTTCAAGCATTTTACGATATCGACGACGATCGACATACATCATGTACATACATCAATTACATCACGATTCGGAGGGGAAAATAGCACCCATAACAACTATTGCTCTCAAACGACTGCATGCGATCCTTGGTGTGCATGCATTCTCATCTTTGTAAGGCGACGATTGGATTACTCAAACTGTGAAGACAAGTTACGTTTTGTTTGGTATTCTTGTTCTTTTTCTAACAAAAAAAAATGTTCAAGCTTGGTGCTTTGTACACATAAAATGTTTATACTCTCAAGGATGTAAAAAGGGTGTTTCACAGATTTACACGCCTATCACGCACTTTCAACACCCTATTTGAGTAATACACTTTTTTTAATTGCAGAATAAGGTTCGTTTTTTTTTTTTTTTTTTTTTAGTTTGTTTTTTTAACATTCTTCATTTCTGGGATGCAAGAAAGGCATGAAAAAGGATGCTATTACGGAAAGAGAGTGAATGATTCTACACTCGCTTCAGACAGCTTTAGGGGAGTTTATTTTAGGGATTCTGTTGAATAATGATCGCCCATACGGATACTTCTGATTTGAAGGTACATTTATTGAGCTTGAAAATATTATGGTCTATGTAATATATTGACCACAACAAAGGGGCGTACTTATAACTTCCGTAAATGATTGAGTATTTTCGAATTGGCGAGTATACAATGCGGCGGAAAAGTCAACATTCGTGATTCCGGTCTCTGGAGTGCATCGCTGCGTCAGTGTTCATGGTTTTATGGTAAGTGTCTTACTCTCTAGTGAACCTGTTGCTCGCAAACGTATTTCTTGCTTACTGCTGAGATCGCCCGAAGCCTATTTTGGATGTTCGCCAGCCTGTTAAAGGTGCTGTAATACGTATAGGGTGTTAGACCTGGGACGAACTCTTTCATATGTATTCCGTGATCGATTTACTAAAAATATATTACGACTAATATTATCACATCAGTATGTCATAAAAGTCATAAAAGGTAAATTAAATATTTCTTTAAAACCTTGCTGGCCTTTTCACAATTCAGCCCATCAAACTCATCAGATACATCCATGGGAGCCCAATCACGCACTATCATTGGATGTCAGAAAGTTAAATATACACTGCCTGGATTGCTCAATCACCTTGCATTCCTAGATATGAATGCCACCAGACTAAACAAAGCTACCAAAAAAAAAAACAAGGTAAAGCCAAACATGATTTCCTTTGGTCAGTCTTGGTATATTGGCCTTGATTCACCAAACAAGTCCCAAAGATAGGTTTTACTTCTGGTCGCTCAGTTTTTATGCGGAAACTTTGTGCCTAAATTTCCAAACAAGTGTCAGATTTAGGCTTCACTGTCGTCAGATTTAGGCTTCACTGTCGGTTCATCGGTCCATACGTGGCATCTTTGGCTCAGGCTTGGCACTTTGGTGATTATGTGACGTGCCAGAGAAAAGCCGTATAAACTGCGAGGATATGCACCCTGGTACCAACTAACGCCTTGGAGAAAAACCGTGTTGCTCAAGTTAGGCCTTTAGGATTTCCAAACTTGAGCCCAAATAGGCTTTTTTTCTTTTGGCGTGGTACCTGAGTACGTTGTCTTGATAATTTTTTAACTATTAATTTTTTTTTTTGTTTTTCGATTCGAGTTGTCGTTGTATGCGCGTACAACGACAAGATGGGACTCGTCAAGTTGCATAAGAGCAGCTTTTTTTCCCGGTACCCCCCCTGCTTATGATAAAAAAATATATATTTCAGTGTTTAATTTTACACCCTAAAGTGGAAAAATTTACACCCTCTATTTGTTGTGCATTTATGAAATATTTTTATGTATTTATGCCAAGTGCCACACAATCATCTGAATGGTAAAACATGGTAATAGGCTCATGTGTTCTACCCGTTACCTAAATAAGTTACTAAATAGCGTTAGTCGTTGCTTCGTCAAAAATGAACGTGTTACAGATTCGTTACCGTCTTGCAAACGGAACGAAAAACTGTTACCGTTTTTTTTTCAAATACAACAAACGCTACTTTTGCCTTGTTACGGCCTTAAGCTGAGCAAGTTGGTTTATTGCTTGTGGATGGGGCCAGCTGAACATGAAAAACACGCAGAGAAAAAAATATAACATCCGCACCGCTGGACTAGCAACATTTAATGATGCCTCTTTTTACTTTTCTGCTAATCCTTGGTTCAGGTTTTCTTTTTCTTTACAATAACTTTGATTTTTTAATTCTGTACACTTGATTTGGGTTTTCTTTTTCTTTACACTTAATTCGGAATTTCTTTTCCTTAAACGCATTAACCTTTCTGCTGTCGGAATGTTCTCATCCCTTTTCTTCTCGCTTCTTTAAGCAGTCTTCCTCTTCTTCTACCTTTGCCTAAAACTCATGTCACTCCGCAGGAAAATCTTCTCTGAGTTGAGTTGTGTAGTGCAACGGAAGGGGCACTAACACAGTCATCGCCTTTTTCTTCGATGGCTAGGGCTTCCAGTACTTCACGGGCGAGTTGATTTTTATGTCGCCCCACGATGGTTACGTTGCACAACGTTGCCTCGCATTGGCATGCGCGACAATGGGCTGCAAGGTGTCCTGCTGCTGTCAAGTTTCGTAGGGATCTGGCATGCTCCCTGGTTCTATCATTAATACAGCGCCCTGTCTGCCCAATATAACACCTTCCACATGTTAATGGAATGTTATAAATGACTTCTTTTTGACATTGGGCGTACCTTGTTTTGTGCGCGATGTTACATGCCTCTTGGTGCCTACGTTGGTTCTCGTTTACCCTGCCGCACATTGAATACCCTTTGTTCAGTGCGGAGCTTATCACTTGGACCCCTTGCCGGCCTGCGATCTTTTTTAGCCGGTGAGTGACGCCATGGAGATATGGTGCTACCATTATGGGATTTACAGTCTTTTCCTTTGTTGTTCGCTCGATGCCTTTCGGTCCGTGCTTAAACTTCTGGGAGATCTTTTCACATGTTGTTACCAGTAGTGTTTCCGGATACCCACTTTTGCCTTACCTTGCCTTACTTTCGATATCAGCATTATCTTGCAAATTCGACAATTAAACTTTTCGAGTGATTTCATATTGTTTAATGTGTTTCTAATCAAAGCTGTTGAACACATTTTTAGTGTGTTTGATTGGACTGACGTTGTATTTTTATGCGAATGATCCAGTGGCCTTCACGCACGGCCACAATGTCGCGCTTTATGTTTAAACACACAATTGGTGTCGGTGGATAATTAAGTCATCTCGCGACGGCGTCTTTAAAGTATGGTGGCAGTAATCTTTGAGGAGGGTGACATTCTTTTTGTTTTAAGTCGGACCAATACTTTCCCCCCAAAAAGTGTGGCTCCGATTCACGCTGTGAACGTGGTTGGACAGCGAAGCTGTAAACGACACCCACAACGATTACCCATTGCTACGGCACTTGAAAAATCACACACGTGGCTCTACAAAAAGCGAAACCAGAGACAAGTGAAATGTACTTAACCACACCCTTTATTGCCTCACAACGACACTAACGACTATTTATGATCAGTGTGATACACACTAAGATTTTCAATTCTCACTGTAGAGATATTCTTTGCTAAGGTTAAATCAATACATGATCCACGAATTGCTTACCCAACCGTAATCTTTACCGGGAAACACACGCGGGGAGAAGGAACGTGCTTCGCATTGTTCGCAGGCGCCGTTATCATCCATCTTGCGGTTTGCACTTCACACGAGGGCTTCGAACGACCTCAACCCCTTTCGAAGCAGCTGCAAACCTAATCTTTACCGGAACACGTGGGAGGTTGTTCCTATTGGTCACACGCGCCTTATAATCCATCATGTGGTTCTGATGCTCGTTTTTTTCTTAATGAAACGGATATTGAGCTCACTTGCACCTTTGCATTTAATTCCATTATAATCATTTGCCTTCAATTGTTCGCCGGGAGTGTTTTTTTTTTTCTTTTGCTTACAACGCTACCGACACGAAAATTTCTTTGGCTGGTAGAGGTATACAGCTTCGCTGTAAAACGGTAACAGTTGTCCTGCAGTGAAAAGCATTTTGACTTTTCGCGGTCACACATGTGGGAACTTTAACTTTATGAGTAAAGGACTTCGAAAGGATGCCGCGGGTAACAAAATATTATTTCACCTTTCCACCTCAGTTTACTAAATGTGAATAACTTGTTTTGGGCTAAAACAATAACATTATTGACCAAAACCAACGACTAGCGATTAACGTAATCTGATGGACGATACCGTAAAATAGTAATGAAAATGTTTTCTCGTTATTCATAGAAGAAATGTGTTTCTGCGTTTCTGAAAAAGCTACCGTGTTACCAATTTCGCCGTTACTCGTAAACCGTTACTTCAAACACTGGCTTTTCCAAGAATTGATATTGGCTCCACTGGCGCACTTTGTCAATTACGACTATCTGTTGTACATGCTTAGAAAAAAAACAGCGCTATAACACAAGGACAAAGAGAAGAAACGTATACGTACGAAACGTACACGCACACGTAAACGTACGACTGGACAGGCGCTGCCTGTCCAGTCGTGTATGTTTGTTTTCCTTGTCCTTGTCTTATAGCACTGTATTTTCTCTAATCATGTACAGAAACTACCAACTAGCTCAAGTATCTGCCTTACAAATTTCTGATGCACGGCTGCTTAACTCGGGGTTCCCCCGACTGCTTTCTTCAATATACAGAAATGGAACAATGGTTACGGTAAAAAGCCAGAGAAAAATAGCTCCGTCCATGTGCCTGGGATCACTTTTATAATGCCTCCTCCAGGTTTATGTTAGACATACAGTTCTTTTGCTTAGCTGCTTTTATGCTGTGAAATTGACTGAACGCAGGGTGACCAATAAAGTGGAAGTCATGTTCAGGTGTTTTTTTCTTATATACGCAACGAGTAACTATAAAATAATTCGTTATGAAAATGTTATAATTTGCTTAAATTTGAAATGAAGGAAAAAAAGACGTAACACGGCAATTACAAAATTACTTGGAAAAGCAATAAATTAAAAGTCATCCGCTACTTGTGACGATGTACTCATGTCTGCTAATACCTACCTGGGATGTAACAACAAGGGTGTGCCACGGGGTTTGTGATCCCTGCTGTTCGGTGCCCTCGCTGCCAGCATTTCGCACAGATTTCCAATAAACGAAAGTACTGGTGTCCCCCCCCCCCCCCCCCCCCCCCGCCCGTCCTTTTCTAGCTCAGTGTTCTTGCTCACAAAAGCTATGATTGACTGCTATGTTTAATACATAGCAGCATCGGGCGTGCGATCCACAACCTGATAGCTTTGCTCGGTGCCGCGAGGAGGCGTTAAGGAGCACAAGCACCTGACTTATTTTTATTGTGCTTCTTAAGAAACAAGCAAACTATCTATGCGGTTTTTCATTCCTCTAAGGCATTAAAGAAAAAATCATTTCGAAAAGTTGTTTGACTACCTCTGGTTTAAAGCCTTTTAGGAAAAACAAAATCTGGCTAATATATTATTGGCTAGAAATGATATATATATGGTATGCGGCTAACAATTGGCGTGCTTAATAGAGAGCGCTTTGATTTCGTTGACCACCGCTGCAACGTAATTTTTATTTTTTATCGATGAGCTTTTTCATTTAATTTGCAGCGGTGGGGAAAACATTAGAATATTTATTATAACCGGTGTAGCCATTGCATCGCAATCGGAGCAGTTTTGCGACACCGTATGTGGCCGACATTTATAAAATGCTCATCACTAAGTTTACCACTTCAACACCCGTCAGTCTGGTTCTGTTGATCAAGGCCTTTTTCACAGTGCTGTTTTTGTTTCCACAATTTGCTACACTATTAAAAGCATTCCATATTTTTCTCGAGTCTTTATAAACAGACATACATTCACTTTGATAATACTGCGCATGGCCTTTATTAAATCAGGATTTGCTTTTTTTTTTCTTATTTTTTTAAACTTAAGGAATTGACTTGGATCACGCGAACCCAAGAAAGCACGATACATGTCATTGTTTTCTTCGGCTATCTTTTACTAAGTTCGAAGTGACCCTGGGTTTTTCTAATATTTTTGTTTTGAGGTTTTGATTGTTTTAGAGGAAAGGCAGTGTTGTAGCAAAGCTTGTTAACAAAAGTACTAAATGTAGAGTTTGGGTTTGTTTGTGCGTCTACCTGGCACCAGTCTGTTTCCTCAAGAGAGCCTATGGTAGTAGCTGACTGTCGGCGCACGCAGCTGGCTTCCGAATGGCGAAGCGTAGCTCTCAACGTGATCTCATGACGTCACGGCTTCTCACACATGTAAAAAAGTACATGAGTGTGTTGTGCGTGCAACGCATTCAAAACAATTTTTTAACGAAGCCTAAGGAATCATAATGCATGCTTAAGGAATACATGACACATTTTGTACTTTCTGGGTTTATCAGAATGGTCAAAACAAGTTAGTTGTTTTTTGTCAGTCGTTACAACAGGCTTGCCTGACATCAGACTGGAAACTAGGGTAAGTCATTTCGGTCATAAAAAATGGCGATATGGCGCTACTTTTAAAAATCGTCTCAAATCCTTAATCTGCATTACGTTCAAATATTTGATCACTTCATAAACGTTCACATTATCATTCACATAGCCTTATATCATAATTTATCAAGGATTTTCGTACAGACTACTTATACAAGGCGCAATTTTTGAAATTTACTCATAAGCTACTCCCGAACCTCACTGACCAGAACAAACAAATCCCTTTGCTTCGTTATTTTTACAATGCATTTGATAGAGTTCGTCAGCATCGCTTAAAGGGGCGGTGCAACGATATCAAATTTGAATGTTTTTCACTTTACACGAGCTTACTGGCACTAGTGGGACTCAAGGATACTCGCACGCAACGCCACTGGCCAAGAAACTCCTTTGTTGCGGTGTAATTCCAAGGACAAAACCGAGCGTTTTCATTCAATCCCTCCTTCGCAAAACCTGATGACCTAGCTTGGCGGTAGCAGTACCGCCCAGTGACGATATTTGAATGCGGCTCATAGATTGGACCCGAGCATGGCGCGGACACTCGATTTGGGCTCGTGATAATCGATAGCTGGAGAAACATTCGGGTAGTGTCCTGTGTCCAATCGCTACACTGACGACAAAAGCCTAACCATAACAATGTCTGGAACTCAGCACGTGTCCTGTGAATTGCAAACCCAGCGCCTAGCTATGATCAACATTGGCGGCATATAATCGACTCCAGATCACGTGGCCGCTTGTTCTGGCTGCGAGTTGAGGGGGTGAACTCTGCTCGTTTTTCTTTATTTTTTCCTGCTACTCAGTTTGATTGCGTGTGTTAAAAAAAGAACGGGTATTTCACAGGTCCTGAACGTCAGGGATCCGTTCTCAGCGGTATTAGCGCAAAATACAAAAATCGCTGCATCGCCCCTTTGATTTCTAAACTTTCCTGAGTTGGTATTCATCATCTTGTTATCTCCAAGAATACGCGAATTTGTTTCTTGTCGTATACAACTCGCTATAAAAACTACAAATCGGAGTGGACTACCGCTTTACTTTTGGAGTTACACAAGAATGAGTGCGAGGCCCGTTACTTTTTAATGCTTGCCAATTATTTACCAAATTCAATCGTTTAACATCCGTCATTTTGCTAATGATTGCGGCTTGTATCGGACAATTGTTTCGTTTAACAACCATCTCTACATCGCCGAAGTAACTCGGATACTGCTCATGCCCGGTGTTTTAAATGGCTTATATAATTAAATATGAAAAATGCGAACTGATCCGCTTCACTCAGAAAGGGTAACATCTAATTTGTTTGTATTGTATTGACTCTGAATTTCTCGATTCTGGCTCGCTTATAAATAATGTTATGGCTAGTGATATAACCTGAAATAGCCAAACTGAACGAATGACAGCAGGCACTTCGCGCACTATCGGGTATATTATAGGAGATCTTAAACCCACACATTCCTTTCAATAGCAACTAACATACGTGCGTACGACCGAAATTCGAATGCGCAACAGCAATCAAGAACTCACGTCAAATTTCTCTTATAAACCAACCCCGCATTAAGGATTAATACTCAGCTATTACAACCGTACTGCCGTGTCTCCGCCATTAAACTTCAGCGACACACATATTACGCCTTTAAATCTAACACTTTACTCGGAGTATACAATCTATTCCGCTCACTTGTATTAGACAGCGTGCCTCAGCGCCGAATGCTCCCCTAGCGGTGGGGACAACCGCTTCCGGGGAAACGGATGTGCGTCGCACTGTCCAAGCTGTCGCGCTTTCACTGTGCGCTGAGGGAGAAGGCTGCCGCCGACTGCACCGACGCACCGAAATACCGGATTCGCCGAGGCAACAGAGGCTGCTGTCTCCGCTGTCTCGAAGGCTGTCCACATTGATAGATGGCGGCAGGGAAACTCGAAGGGAAAACCTTTGAGGACGCCTAAGCTTATAATTCACCTTTAAGAGTCGAACGCGATAGCTTTATCGGGCACCGTTCGCAAAAGCCTTTTAATTAAGCCCGCGATCGTTCCCAAGCCTTGCAAGCGAGTGTGCGTGATCTAGTCGCTAGCGTCACGTGTCATGTGACGTCGCACAACGTCATTATTTTTATTAGAATTTTCCTGCCAAATTTTGCGGGAAAAATTTCCGCTAAATTTGGTGGGAAAATTTTTTCCTAAATTTGTCGGGAAAATTTGGCAGGTAGATAGGGTCATGACGTCACACGTGGCTGCGCGTATTGCATTATGGGATTTTCGGACCCCCCGACGCCGACGCGGGATTTTTTGCGACATGAGCCCCTAAATGCTATCGCGTTAAAAACCCCAGGACGCTTGTGTACGGCCGTTTCTACTATACGCAAAAGCTGTCGGCGACAAGGACTTGGAATTTTTGCGGAGCAAGGTGTACTTTCTACCGAAATTCTTGTTTACACGTATGCCATAAATTAGCACGGTCAACTCTATTTCATAGAATTTATTACAAAAATTCATAGCTTCCTTGAGCTTATTCATACTCGCTACTAGCGGAGTCGTCGTAACTCACGACTACGTCACTCGTGCCCTGCGTCTGGGATCGCCGGCCGTGCAAATAGTTTTAACCGATCTTTTTAGTCTTCAGCCCGTCCTAAGCCGGAATCACCTGCTTTAGAACCGCTCTCACGTTCTTAATACATCGTACAAAAGGCAGTCTAGTAGACACTCTCTCAGGTCTTTCTTGTATGACGGCCCGGCCACATTAGTCATAGAAAAACTCTGTGCAGACATGTCCGAGACCTGTATGCACGAAGCAAACATCCTTGAGACTAGAGATAATTCTACCAATATGTTTTCAGCCAAACACCGTGTCTTATGTAAGCTGTACGGACAGTGGGAATGCAGCTTTAGAGTACGCATATGTGACCCTGTCTTGTTTTGAAGTGGTCTAATTCATTACTTGTACTAATGAATCACTCTGAAGAAGAAAAAAAGATAATTAAAAATCAAACAAATAAAATTTATTTCATTTAAATCCCATTATATTAGTTAAACCGAACAAACCTGATTTAAAGGACTCGCTGTAGTAGTAAAATAGGGACTTCTAATCACTGAGTGAATCTTTAACCGTGACATGTCAATTGATCGGTCCTCCCGATCGCTGAAAACAGTGCGGTAGGAAACAGTATCGTATATATAAGGTGCAATTTATATAACAACTTATTTTTATTGAGTAAACCCTGACATAGCAGAACAAAACCATACAGCTTCATCTATTCAGCTCGTTAAATAGCTTGATTCGTTATTGTTCTTGTTTTGTTTTTCTGTTCTCACTTTTTTTGCAAAAGGACTACTTTTCTAGTGTTCGTTTCTTACTTTCACGATCTAATTTACTTGCAATAGGGCGTTACGTACCTGTCGTACGAAGTAGATGTTCGAAATAATGCTCAATGTTCCGATTTCCTCAGATCAGTGCTTTGAGCTCGTGTTCAGCCTGTTATAAATATTTTTCGCTTAATTATTTGTTAATTTAAATACAGAACAATTATTAACATAGAAAGCATCAAATGATAAACGAACAGTAAGAAACAAATATTTTTGAGTTATTTTTGCAGAAAACGATTAATGTAAATCTTCACAAAAACACGTCTGATTTAACCACGATTTAAATCATCTTGATTTTTTTTTTCACCACGAATAAAGATAATAATCCCTGGATAATAACCCAAATCCCCAAACACACGTGGGTGACTGGTGCGCAATTGAAAAAATCCACCTGGTCCTGGTATCGAACCCGGGACCTCTAAATGAATGACTAAGGTTGCTTGTCCTTTTACACCCTTATTTCCCTTCTCCAGGAGTTTTAATCGTTATTTTTGTACAGGTCACTTGTCCCTTTGCATTAATTGCCTTGTCATCAGTTATTCACCACCCTGCTTTAAACATCTCATTTTCACACGAACATGTTTCTTTTTATTTGTTTCTGTTGCCTGTTTTTGCACAGCATCTGCACCATTAGCTCAGAAGAATTTATTTCGTTTCTGTTTATATTTACTATAACCTTTAAATGTAGCTCCCCCCCCCCCCCCCATCTATATTTTCAGTGATGCCCCTAAACAGGGCCTTTAAAGGTAGAATGAATGAGGGAATGAATAAATGAAGGACCTTATGAATGAATGAATGAATGAATGAATGAAGGCTCCCAGTGCAATACCGAATTTCGAGTCTAGTTTTCTACTAGATGCTACACGGTCAGTGCTACTAGATTAAACACATAAATAAGAAAGTAAAACATTTTACAAAAAAAAAATTGGTGGCGTGAGCAATTTTCAGCAGTATACAGGCACTTCAAAAAATACTACTCATCCGGCTCTTCATGACGCAGAAGCCCATTAAGATCATTACCGACATCTCATATCGTACGCAGATGACAAATTAAAAAACTGTTCTTTAATTTTTTTTTCCAAAAATTCAAAGCGGAGACGACAGGAGATTGTAAGCAATTTAACACTGACATACCTACACTCCAGAAACTGAGGGACACAAAAACTTCAACTTTCTGAAAACTTTGTATTCCCTTTTTATTTATTTTCATGTGTTTTTAATTAATTTTTAAGACATCTGTTTTTCTCATCATGCAAGCCAGCATTAAAAAAGACCGTCTCCGATTATCATCAAACACACCTTATTGTTGACTTCGATTTTGTCTCAGCGACACCATTCCGCGACAAAGTAAGGTTTTTCGTAAAGTGCCGGTATGGCTGAGAAACTTTAGTGTCACTCATTGAAAGGCGGTTTTTCTAAAGTCAACGAGCATTGTTGGTTTTTTGCTGGCCAAATCGGATAAAATCTAATTGTTCGTTAAGCTGTGCACAATTAGCCCAACTAATGCGTTATGTATCTACTGCTTAGTGGTGACAACAGAAAGAGACATTCTATCGATGAACGTGTATTTAAAATCAATCCAAGTACTCATACGACTTATATATATCAGTTTGCGTTTGTTTTTGCATGTTTTCGTTTGTTTTGCGTGTTTTGCGCGTTTGCATCTTCGCGTGTGTTTGCGAGTGTGCTTGCTTATGCGTGAGAGTGTGTATGTTTGTTGATATGTGTATGTGTGATCGCGCGTAAGTGTTGAAGAAATGTCATACAAATATTTTCGAAGCCCTAAACAAAACATGTCCCGAAAAAAATATTTTATTGACTATGTTATGTGTTTCTGTGTAAGTATGTGCATGTGTACGTGCGTGTGTAGACGTGTGTGCATGCGCGCCCGTGTGTTTGTGCAATCTTTCATACAATTTGATTTTTTTAAAGCATTGAACGAAACATGTCCTCAAGAAAAGAAACATTTATTTTATTTACTTTGTTTGCTTTCCTTTTTTCTTTGGATGTAAGAAAATAACAGGGCCTACACCCTAAGCTAAAGCTTTCAAGAAGGCGAGTTGGTGACTCTTCATCATTACAAGAATCGGACACTAAGAGACAATTAAACCAAAACGGTCGCGGGACACCGCCGACATCCTCGCAGAGAATGTTATAAAACCCTCAGGGCGCTAGTATTACCCTCGGGTGCTTACCACCCTTGGGTTGTCATTCGTAAGGGCGTTAACCCGCCACAGAGCAATGCCCCCAGAGTAGCACCCTCACACTCAGGGCTTTCAGTGTTACTTGTGCCTAGACTTAGCTAGCCCTAGGGCTAACAACCTAAGTGAGTTAGTCCTAAAAAAAAACTAAGAGTTTAAAAAAAAAGTGGCGATATTAGATTTTCATTTTTGATCGATTTTGCTTTAGCGGTGCAAGCACCAGTACCATATTATTTGCCATCTAAGCTGTGGCCTGAAATGCGAAGAAAGATACATTTACACCATCAGTGGGACGCTGAGCTTTCGGCAAAAATATTCTTTCTTAAGTACTTGAATATGTCATAAAATAATTCCCAAAATACAAAAAGAAAAAAAAAATTCCGTGGCATATTTACGTTGCGTGATTCCTTTTCGAGATACCCACAATAAGCATCAATACCTAAATATGCATTTTTATTGCTTTTCGGGGTCGTGAAGTTTGTCTTGTGTCATACGTGCTCTACCCAGGTACTTAAAAATGAGATCAATATCCCCTTATAGACCTTCTCACCCTGCGTCGCATTGGCGTTGCCATCTTAGAATCACGTGACGCGGCCGCCATAAGGTGGTTTCAAATCGCCGCTCCTCTCTTCCCTCCGCGACCTGGCGGAGGCGTTGTATTCGCGTTTTAGAGCGCAGCTCTTAGGCGCCCGTTTCCGGCTTGAGCGGCGTCGTTGTCGGCGTAACTGCGCGGTGTATTATGGGACGCGTGACGTCATCAGTGACAATGACGATGCCGATGCCGATGACGTTATCAGTGACGTCTCTGATGACGTCACCAGTGACGATAAGGTTATCAGTGACGATGCCGATGGCATCATCAGTGACGTCACTGATGATGTCATCAGTGGCGATGACGATGTCAATATCAGTGATGATGACGTCATCATTGACGATGACGTCACCAGTGACGATGACGTCATTGTGAGGACCTCATCGTCATCTTCACGTGACCTCACAAAGGTCAGTGACCCCCGTGAGGTCACATGACCCTCGTGAGGCGACGGCGACGCCGCTCGGAGGGAGGAGTAGCAGACAGGATGAGGAGGTGAGGAGGAGGGAGGATGGATATACCTTCCCCTCAGTACCCTTCCCTCCTCCTCCTCAAGAGCTGCGCTCTAATTCGGTGTTACAGGGAGTTGTAAACGGCTTTCACTTTTTCGTCGTGTCTTACCGCGCTTTTTTGCCTTGCTAAGTGAAGTGTTCGTCTCATACTTCTTTTTAGTACCTAACTGCATGCCATCATGATAGGCACAACTTCTGCACTTGATTTGATAGCACGTTCTGACTAATTGCACCGTCGGCGTACCGGATACCTGTGAGGGAAATGAACGAGCGTTAGCACAGGCACACATTGAGTATGTAGATGACTCTAAGACACACGAGGGTTGGGAGACCAAATATTTATAACAGCGCACATTTGCTTAAGTGATAGTGGCGCAATAAGAAACGCAAGGTATATTTATGATCCCGTATTTATGATCTTAAAGAAGAAAGGAAATATAGTCACCTCAAGGAGGCACTGTATGTTTCTTTAAAGCATTGTGCTCTGCCTTTATAAAAAATTCAAAACGGTTGCTTTTGATGACACGGTGGAATCAGTTTTGCGGTATAAGCATTCGCTTGATCTGTTTATTTGCAAATTTAAAGAAACTATTCATCGTGCTCGGCCTCACGTCTGCAGCCAATCAATTTTCTTAAGATATCCAATTCATTTAATTTATTTAGACACAAAGGGTTGGGGTCTCCCGGAAAAACGTGTCAAAGACAATTTGTGAGGGCCTGTCAAAAGTGCCCGAGGCACGCGACCTGTGACGCCGAAAAAACGCCGTCTGCATGGAAATCACTCATTGTCGGTGCCGGGTTTACTCTCGATGCCGCTGAAAGTGAAAAGCGTATCTGTTCAAACAAATAAATATCCATCTACCCAAATTCATGAAGTGGTGCTTGGCATTTTATTTGAGCCATGCTTGTTGGAGGTCAATTCTCTTGCGCAATTGAATTTTATTTTGCAAATTATACGAAAGACAGACGTAAGAGTTGAAGTGCCGGGTTTGTCCCTTATCTTAAATTATCAATACGTTGTAAGAGAATGTACGTAAAACATGTAGTTTCTTAACTACCAGCCCACATTCGCTGGGCTGGTAGTTGAAAAAATTTCCTATTAGGCCTGCAACGGACCATCAAGGCCACATATGGGATACATATTTTCTTTAAAACAGACCGATAAGGCCAATATCGCTTGTCTTTTTTTATTATTTTTTCATTCCATTCATAATTACAGGGGAGTTTCCCGGTCGGCAATTTTCACAAAACGCTAGTGTTCCGTAAACCGAACAGTGAACACAAAACTTGCGAGTTTATCTACCCTCTGGGATTCAGCAGATTGTTAATAAGGTCGTCGACCCGCGTTTTCATTGGGACTCCATGCATTAGTTTCTTTATTAGTTCATTTTCATGGACACTGGTGTCGGCGGATACGTCCCAGTACGGCCGTAGACATTCGTAATCCCCCCCAGCAACGTTTCGGTCGCTTCGCCGCCGAACCTGGCCGAACGAAGAACATGAACAGATGAAGGTGTTCGCAAACACGTCCACGATTTAGGCTCGTAACCATGTCGTAGTTTTCAAAGAGTTCCTTTAGCACGGTATCATTGGTTCTGTACCACAAGGGATACACTTATATAACAAATCGAAGCGGAAACGATATAATACACCCAACACAGCCGCGAGCCCGCTGAAACCGAAACCAGCCAAATTGAAGCCACCTTACGGCTCCGCGTGTGTCAGCACTCCGCACCCTCCGTCCGCCGGTCAGGTAACTCCTGAGATTAAAACGCTGTGTAGGTTTAGTGTGTATACTTGTTCGGCCTTTCTGTCATGGCCCATAGTTGATTTAGCGATGATATAATGCTGGTGGCTGCAGCGACGTAAACTTTCCCTTTTCCCGGCGGCGGGGGGGGGGGGGGGGGGGGGGGGGGAGGGGGGGAAGAGGGGGCAGGCTGAGAAGTTCTCCGTCTCCGGATTGGGGAGGGGGGGGGGGGGCGCTCTTTTGCGCAATTTTTTTTACACCGGAAATTATTAGTAGCTTGTTTTAGGAAGCACATTTTACAGAGTATGATATCGCCATGGAGTCCGTCGCTCCGTGTCAGTGTCAATCACCGTGCAAGCGTAGCCGTGTGTTCATCGCCGGTACCACGGCGCATGCGCCGGCGAGCACAAGTCTGAAAAACAAAATACTTGTGCCAGCTGGGAAGTTGGGGGGTAGAATTCAGGTTCCTGTGCTTCTGAAGCAGTAATCCACTCGGCCCCGAGTCCTTTCTCTTCAAAACATGGATCTGGGAACAGCTCCGGATGGGGTAGGCACCATCCATATAAACTTTCGGTTGTTTTATTTATCTTTTTTTTTTCTAATAAAACATCGCAAAATGGCAGACTGCTGTGGAAGCAGACCAAGCGGACGTAAAAGTGATCGATGTCGCGTTACCTTCTTGCCAGAACTGGAGATCGAAGCACGGTGGGATTCCATTTCCCATGTATTTTGTCAATGAAGGCGAAGTGGGCGTTATTTTATTTACATGCCACTACTAGAAGCTCGTTACATGGCACGTAAACAGCGTCTCAGTAAAGATCATGGCCCGGGGGGAGGGAGCCGCCCCCTTCCCGGATTTTACCAGGGGGGGGGGGGGGGGGCACGTGCCCCGATGACCCCCCCCCCCCCCCCGTAGTCTACGCCTATGGGTAACTGCAAGGCTAAAACAAAATTGAACGCAGGGAGAGACGAGTACAGAAACATTAACAGCTTATTTTGCTACAGACGCATTCGCGCCCCTTTTACAAGGAATGCGCTTCGGGTCAGAGTTATAACGCAAAAAAGTTCTCAGAAGCACATGGGCTGTGATGCAAGCATCCACGTGCGGGCGAAGTATGGCTCCGGGCAGTTCTGAAACGAGGTGGACTTCAGTACCTAGAAGGTGTTAGGTGCAGGAGGCTGTCTCAATCACCTAATAACTGATTTTAAGAACTTCGTTATCAGCTCTGCAGAAATCCCGTTTTCTGAACGATTCTGAAGAAACTTAGAAACGTAATGCGCAACGCTTGAGAAATTAATTAGGAAGAGCATTTAGGAAGCCTGAAGGAACTCTTGAGAAAGGAGCTCATTCATCATACATCTTCTGTCTCCGCAGGAGTCCGCAAAAAGACCATTAGCTAGAAGGGCGTAATATTTCACCTGCTGCGCTTCATTAGCTTCGTCTGTTGCGTAATTCAAACTTCGGAACGCTCCTGTGCCTGTTTCATTCTCGTCAGACCAACCATCCGCCTCTGAATTGGTCTTGTTTTAATCTGGCCCGAAGCGGGTTTTACTGAATGAGTTTCAACATGAAATGCCTTTAAATGTAACAAATGGATTAGTTGGCAAGTTAATTTTATTTCATTACTTTTAAGCGATCGTGACCAGGATTCATGATCTGTGACTGCCGTCACCGCGAAACAGTGGCAAAACTCAGTCCACCCCCGATGTAGTCTCCTCTACAATTCTAACAAAAACATTAAAAATACGAGAGTGTTCCCCTCGACCTTTGTTATTTATCTTAAATGCTCGTTTATGCATGATTCCAGGGTGTCATGAATATATTATTTGATTTTCGTCTTGCCTAGTTTTTCCGTGAACGGGAGATTAGATTCAGCACGTCTAAGAACAGAAATATTATCAGCGAGTCAAGATGTAATTTTGTAAACAAACGTAATATATTATTAACAAACAGAACGCAAGAGCTCAAGGTAGCTGGTGGGTGTATTCTGAACATTTCGAAGTCGCTCAAGACTGAGGATATACGAAAGGTGACGCCAAGAGAAGAGAAGGAGGACGTCTCAAACACAGCTAAAATACTATTGCGGACAGAGTCTTTTATATAACGGGGCAGCAAACTGAAAGAGGGGGACAGATATTATATTGAATAAACTTGGTTTGCAAATGACACCACAAAAAAGGGCCTACACAATTAGGGCTATAGTGCATTTTTGGTGGGTGTACGGCACGCACGAAAGCAATGTCAAGTTTGTGTAGCACGGTGCCAATTGTAACAAAACTAAAGTAACTACATGAAGACTGGTCTGGCTGTGAACATTTTTAAGAAATATTGTGTGCAGCGTCGTTATTTGATTAACTCAGTTGCTCTTTACACCAATCTAAGCCAGACTGTTAACCTTATCGGCAAGGTTTGCTATCTGAACGAACAGTTGGAACCCTTTCTAGTTCAAACTGTAAACAAAGATCATAAACACCGCAAACCCAGGTCTAACTGTAGGGGGTTATCAGCCTTTCTGCGCTTTCCTTCAACGGACCTAATCCAATCACAAGGCGAGCATGGCTTCGCGTCTGAGCCCTCCAGGGGCCGTCGTGCGCGCTCCATCGCCCATGGTGCACGCCCGTGGACAGCTGAGCGACCAAGAGTCACATTTGCGGACCGGTCTCGGAGCACTGCCGGGATCTATCGCCCCTGGATTCATTCTGGCAGTGCGTGTGTGTGCGCGACCCTGGAATCGAGTTCAATTGACTCGACCGCGTCGTCGCCGTGCTGAGCAACCGGTCGGGCCAGCCTGCCGGCGGTGACCCACTTCCGCTGTCTCCTCTGCTGCGGCCGTTTCTGGCGGCAGTCGCCGCGGGATTTCCGAATCGTCCCCGCGGGGACCGGGAGGCCTTCTGTCTTATCGTCCCTTCCGTTGTTGGCAGGAATGCTGCCCTTGACGGAGCGAAACTGAGCGGCCAGGCTCTTCCGACGTCTGGGCGACCCCGACGGTGACCGGAGCAGCTGTCGTCGACGGTCGCTGTTCCCGAGAGTTGTGTTCGCTCTCCAACACCGCTTGCATTCTGTTCCGCGGACCGACCTACATGTGTTGGCAGACCCCGTTGAGCCGACAGTTGTTGAGTGTCGACTGAGCATATCTTTTGCAGCAACATGCGTTGTTGCCGGTGTTTCTTTCTTTGCACTCTAGGAGGGAAGGAAAGAAGGTTGCCGGAGACCTTCCACGCCCAACATAATTCGGACTCCCTTTCATGTCACGTAGGAGGCGTCTTGTCAAACAGCTTCATGAATCAGACACTTCCCTAAACGAACCATTTTGGTGTTTTTTTGTTTTTTTTTCCGTAGCGCCTCATCGTTACAGGTGTATGGGAGGTCCGATCACGCTGAATTGCTTCCATCCCCATTCTCGAGGAAACAGCGGCTTTGTTCTAGTTTAGGGACTCACACAATTGTTGGTTGTTTTTTCTCATAAAAATGTTGTACTTTGTTTTAGCTTAATAAAGGAGCGTTGTAACAATTCGTGTACTTTGCGCGAATACCGTTTAGAACGAATCCCTGACTTTAATGACCTATGAAACACATGTTTGTTTATCACCATACGCAATGGGCACCCTGCAGTCTAACTCAGTGCCGATACGTGCGCCTCTCGCGGCGGCGTCGCTCGTACTCATAGGGAGGATACCTCGGCAGTCACAGCTTGAGTGCAGTGGCACACCGGTGGGTGTTGCAAGGTCGAAATGTCTGCTTGGGCAACAACATTGGCGGAAACACGTGAGCTGCGGGAGTGGTGGTGGAGCCCTACCTTTCCTCCTACGCTGACTCAAAAGTGGCAGCGCGCGGCGCTGTTCGCTGGGCAATCGGTGCCGGCTCCTAACGGATGCAGAGTGAACATAGAACTCCCGGAAACAATTTAAGAGAAACAAGCTGCGTTCAATCAAGCCCACCTAGACAGAAGGCCTCCGCACCGTCATCACAGGTAGATCGATCGAGGCGTGAGATTGGGCATGAGTACTATGTCAGGTATTCGTCTGGGGCTCGTGTCCAAACAGCGCGTCCAAGGTCGGGCTCGGGCCCAATAGACGAGTTAGCGCGATCCGAATCTGATGACGTTTCATGAAGGGAGTGGAGGCCATCACTCTAAAAAACGTTTGTGCGTCTACTTTCACGCACACCACTCGGAGAGCCAATGAGCGCAACTAACAGAGGCAGGTCAGTGAATGACGATGTCGAAACATATGTTTAGACCAAAAAACGCCGTCTGAGTTGTGACATTAAGCAATGCAAGCGTGACGTTTTGCATTGCTTAATGTCACAACTCAGAGGGCGTTTTTTAGTCTAAACAGATGTTTCCGCATCGTCATTCGCTGAGCTGCCTCCGTGAGTCGCGGTGATTGGCTCTCCGAGTGTTGTGCGGGAAAGTAGACTTACAGACATTTTTTAGCGTGATGTAAAGGCTTTCATTATTCTAGGTGGTGTTGCTTCAATCTCACAACACTCTGTCAGAACAAGCGGCCACTTGATCTGGAGCCGATTATATGCCACTAATGACATTCATAGCCACGCGCTGTGGTTGGTAAAGCACAGGGCATGATATGAGTTCTAGACATTGTTATGGTTCGGCTATTTCGCCGTTGCAGTGATTGGACACGGGCCACTACCCGGATGCTTCTGGAGCTAGGAATTATTACGAGCCCAAATGGAATGCTCAGGCAATGCTTGGGTGCAATCTACGAGCCGCATACAAATATCGTCATATCCCCCAGCTACGTCATCAAGTTTTGCGAAGGAGAGATTGAAATAAAATGCTCGCTTTTGTTCTTAAAATTACTCCGCAACGAAGGAGTTTCTTGGTTAGTGATGCTGCGTGCGAGTATACTTGGGTCCCACAGTCTGGGGCGTGTAAAGTGAAAAACATACCTCCCAGCCGACGCTGGGAGGTAATGGGACCCTTCAAGCAGCGTCAAAGCGCAAGTCACTAGGCCCTTTCGGTTTATGTCTGATTCACTGATTACAGAACTCGTACAGCAATATGACGAACGCCATGATGGTGCGCTTTTGACGCTGTCTGATTAGACCCATCATTTCATAGCGTCGACTGCGTCTGGACTTAAGGTGAAACAAAGTATAGAATTTCTCGATACAGAATAGCTTATGCTTGCGCTGTCGGGGAACCAGTCACGAGTTCTGTATTCTTAGCAAGTATATTTTTCTGATATAATTCTAAGGATTTTTTTTTAATTTTTTATGATTAGACGAGTAATGTGGTCAATGCATTGCTGCCTAACGACGATTACATCCGCTATGTTAAGGATAGAAACAGGACGCATTGGGGTTACAGCGAAGCATCCTTCGGTCACCGGTCTCGTTACCCGGTACACGCACCCTTCGCAATGCGGGCACTCGGACCATTCATTACATCAGATTGCGAGCAAGATTGCATCGCGTCTGCTCTCGACAGAAGCCTTCTTCTTCGGGAGTGAGTGTATATTTATGGGCCGAGGAAACAAGAAGGGACCCGCAAAAAAGAAGCGAATTAAACCGAGCCTAGCGCGACCGTGGTCCCGCTGTCCTAGTTAGAGCTGGACTTCTCGGAGTCGTTAAATCAGTCACGGTCCATTTTCGTTTAGCATTTCTTGCTTTTCTTCCACGCTGCCTTTTTAGAGCAGAAGATAAAGGCGATCAATGGCCCACGACAGACGAGGAGGACCCGGTTACATCATTTCGGGCCGAGACGTCCCACCTGAGAAACAATGGAAAGCGCGTGCTGCCCCCTTCGAAGGCAGTTATGTGCCTTCAATCTTGCCTCTATTGTGCTGGCTATTTGTACCGTGAAATTACCCCGTCTTCCTCGCTCCCGCTGCCCTTGACAGACGGTTCCGAAGGCGAACTGATACGCGGAGCGGGATCTTGCTACGCCTTTTCGGGGCCTTTGAAAGGCGCGTCTCGTCAAGCGTTTTGTTCTGACGGCTCGCGCGTGCTCATGCGATGCGTGAAGCTACGGGATGCGCAAGTGCTTACCTTGGGCGCGTGAGATAAACTGGCCACCTCCGTTCGATAAGAGATAGCGCCTGTCTGCAGAACATCGTGTTTCATGCTCGCTTTCTTTGGTAGGAAGCGCATTCGTTCTTTTGGCACGTTAACGGGAGGACGTGGATGAGGATGCCTCTCCCGGATGAATGTGCGGTGAACCCTCGGCGTTCGCTGCGCCGGGCGTCCGTGTCATGCTCTGGATGCACCCAGGACTCGGCTCAGGTTACGATGGGAGATTTGCAATACCGAGTGTGATACGGGGTTAACGGATCCGGGATCTCGCCGTGGTTCTATGATGTGCCATTAGGCGCTCGCAAGAAACGTGCCATACGTGAACAGACAAGTGGGACCGAAGCAAAAGTTGGGCACACCGTTCTTTCTCGCGATGTCGAAACAGCAAGACGTCTTCTGCGTGCGCATGCTCGTGTGTGTGCGTGTTTGTGTGTGTGCGTGCGTGCGTGCGTGCGCGCGTGCGCGTGCATTCGTGTGTGTGTGTTTGTGTGTGTGCGGACGCACGCGCGTGCTTGTGTTAATGTGCGTCCGTGCGCGTACGCGCGCGCGTGTGTGTGCGTGCGTGCGTGCGTGCGTGCGTGTGTGTGTGCGTGTGCGTGTGTGCGTGTGCGTGTGTTTGTGTGTGTGAGTGTGAGAGAGAGAGAAAGAGAGAGAACGGCGAAGTAAGATCGTTCAGTTCTCCCGCTTCCAGCGCGAGCTTCCTGCCTTCGATAACGCTTCGGCGACTCGAGGGCTTTGAGCTTGCACTCGCAGCCGAAGGGCAAGAAAAGGCATGGACCGCGTGCTGAGGGACAAGCATCCGAAAGGAAAACCTTGCCATTGTCTTCCTGTCAGTGAAAATAGTCATGCAGTCTACTTCGAAAGGGTTTCAATCTCGACGATCCCATCGGCAAAAGTTCCATGTCATTATCCGGAAAAGTACAGCTATGGTCACAGACAGGCTGAGAACGGCTGGGCGTCTCTTTCAAATGCCTTCCCTCAAGCACCCGCTTCTTGCCTTCCACCATGCTTTGGCGTCACGTGTACGTTCGAGGCTTATGAGACATTAAAAAAATCGTAAGGGTGCAGGCGAGCTGGTCAATATTAACCATGTTGAATTAACCTGAGATTGGGGTAGAAAAGAAATATCAAAACGTAGAAGGGACAGAAAATAGACAGGACGACGTCTCAAACTCAGCTAACTCGTTTATTTAGTCCACCTCCTTATATAGTCTCAATCTCAAGGTCATCTCCACCAACGAAGTCTATATTGGAGATGACCTTAAGATTGAGACTATAAAGAGGTGGACTAAATAAACGAGTTAGCTCAGTTTGAGACGTCGTCCTGTCTATTTTCTGTCCCTTCCGCGTTTTGATCTTTCTTCTCTACCCCAGTTTCAGGTTAATTCAACATGGCTTATGATACGCCCAAGCGTTATCGAGGGTAAGAAACTGGAACAAAGAGGGACAATTAAAACGCCTTCCTGCCCTTCTCATCCCGTCAGTAACTGTACTCAAGCTAATTTAATAAAAGAAATTTATCAAGAAAAACAGCTAGACTTCATGTGCAAAGAAAAAAAAAGTTAATACTGGAGTTTGTTGCTGTCCAGGGCTTGGCGAAGTCGAATTTACACGACGCCAGAGCTGCAACATACTCGTATTACATTCCACGCCGTCAAGACTACCGTTCTTAAACGGCGATATGTGGGAGCCTATAGAGAATGCACTTGAAAGAACAAGTTCGATATCTGGCATCCGAATAAATGCCCGTCCTCTCGGAAGCTAAATAATTAAGAGACAATTAAAATATTTACTTGGACCCTTGATCTATATTTACTTGGACCCTTGAGCAAGCGGTTGAGGTGTTGGCAAATACTGAATATTGATTTAAGCCAAGGCACGGCATTTAAGTTTGGAACATATATGTGAAGTGCACCGAAATTTGCATAAATGTGTGTACAAATGTAAAAATTATTGTTATTAAATGTATCTTTAAAAAAAAAAAAAACACCCGCGGGTGCAAATTGTATATACACGTGCCTTCTAAATACACTTGTAACGATACTCTATTTCCGAATGAAGTGATATAAGAACCTTTCTTTTTATGATATACCATGAAACAACATTTCGTGTTTGCCGAATCTCGTGCCATTTTCGATTGACATTTACGTCTTTTCCAAGCTTTCAACGGCGAAGATGCAATGTATGAAAAGAGCGAGCTATTTTGAGTGAAATTCTGATTTTCTATCAAACTGAGCCCAAAGTGCAGAAGGGCCTTTACATGTCAATTTTATTTATTGTTGAAACTTGTCGGGCAACCCCTTGTTTTGTAGCAGTTTAAGAAACGGTGCAGTGGCCTTGATCTATACAAGTGGCCTAATGAATAAAAGTTTGTAGACTTCATTTACACGCTCTTATGAAATCTACTTTCACGTTTTTCTTTGAAAAGCACAGTAAGAAACCATTAAATGCAGTCAGTGAACCTTTGGATGATTTAAGTAACCCGTTTATTTACAAGTCGCATTTTCTTTCGTTCATACCTTACAGGATGCCCGTTAAAATACCAGGCGTTCCTTAAAAAAGGGAACCGTGTTTATCAACTCGCATAAACAAACTACGCATCGCAGAAAGCACAAACTTCGTGAGAATGCGACGCTAGCGGTTGGGATAGAACGCGAAAGTTTGAAGCATGACGTCCCTGGCTTAAAAAAAATAACAGAGAAAAAATAAATTTTTTACAAGCCGACGTCCACGTATAGATAGCAAGGCAGTTGAGATGAAGTTTCTTTGACACTTAACACCAAGGCGTATCCTCTGGTGTGTGGTTTGAGTGCGTCGTTTGAGTCTTCACGGTAGACGAAACTGGAGTCGGGGGTCGATGTTATAAATACGTTTGTAGTGATATTGTTGATTATACCAAAGAGAAGAGTAATTAGTGGCTTCGTGGTGCTTTACCAACCGCCAACTCCCCCAAACCTGCTCATTTGTTAAAGACGGACATCATCTCTTACGCGAGTCCACAAATAATGACAAGGAACGAGCTACCATGGGCCAAGCAACGAATCTTTCCGGACAACCCTTATTCCTTTAATGGCTCCTCTGCCCATGGCAAAGCTGCCGAGAAGCTCTTTGCCACCAATACGCTAACTAAAATTTCCGAGGCATAAAAGCTAGACAGTACACCTTAAAGATAAAAAGAAAAGGGGGAAATTTGCATGCCTTATGTACCTATTCTTTTTGTCTGTTTCCTTTCAGGACGATGTCTTTATTAAATTCAATGACTTCGACTTTATGTCTGACTGATTGAGTCACGGCCAAAGGCTGACACTGCACTTTTGAACAGTCTGTGTCCCACGCTGGCCTCTTCAGGTGACGCAAAAAATTCAGCACCGCGGCCTTGCTGTCTACGAGGTGTGTTGTTCAAACCAGCATTCGTAAGTCACCTAGAATCAGAAGTTTCAACGACAGTTCTGCAACGCCACACGGAAGCTCGAACCAGGTAAACCGCAAAACGTTTCTGCCAAAAGTGAAACCGGCGTCCTGACGGAATGACAAGCAGAAACGGGATCAGAGCGCGCCTACCTGCCACCGGGTTTGGTGTTGGGTGACACGTATGTACATGTGACAGCGAGCAGCGTCGTTGACCGATCCGAAATGCGCACTTAAACGGAGCGATGTCGTTCCGAGCACATTCCTGGTCGTCGTCACCGGCGACAACGACATTGTCTCGGCTCCTTGGCCTCCTTTTCATCCATTGTTTCCCTGGGCATCTGGAGCGGAAAGAGAAGCCAGTGCCGGTCGTGTTGTTTGTCGCTCTGGCTGCCGCCGCTGCACGCCTCGCATGCCACCACGCCACAGTGCAGCGCTCCTTGTTCCGTTTTGTGCTTTGTACGCCACAGGCGTGTACAATGATACGGCGCTGGACACGCAAGCTCGTCGTCGTCGTTCGCGGATTTTCCCTCTCCGTCGCCGTTTCATCTTCTGAGCCAGAACAAGAAGGGTGAAGGCTCGGCGTTGCGCTCCGAAGAAAGAACAGCAGGATCTTGAACCAGGGAAAGGGACATTGGTCTTTCTGGGGCGGCCTCTAGAGAAAACTGTAATTTTCTGCCTCCCTGCTCGGCACCGCGAGGACGACTGCCGATCCGTGTTCTTCTCCGACTTGTTCTCTTCTTCTGTCTTCGTCTGTTTGTGTTTTACATTGGCGTGTGGTTTCTGAATGTAGACCCGGCTGGCGGCGGCACCTCGCGAGTGTGCCCACGTACGCCTCGCTGCGTTGGAGGAGCCTTCTCGACTGTGAATGCTTCGTCTCAGCTGAAGACGCGGAGAGTGCGCGCGTACGTCTGTGTGTGCCTTGTTTAGAATGACACGCCTCGAGGGTCAATCGGTTTTGTTGTCGTACCTGGTTCATTGTCCTTTCTCGCGCTCGGGGATCCACGTGGTTGGCGCTTGGGTGGTGTCCCAATCTCGTTCGTTGACGAGGCAGCTTAGGTGTTTTTACCCGTGACATAAGAATAGGTATGAGACGTAAGCTTCAATCAAGCATCGGAGCATTCTCTTTCATTACTTGCGCCAGGAGACCTTATCTCACAACTCAATATCTTAGATCGCAAAAAAAATGTGTTGAGCCTGTTTGAATAAAAGCTTTTTTGTTTTAATTGTGCTTATGTTCGAGCGGCATCAATATATTTTATTTGGCTTTTGGATATACTCAGAGATAAAACAAACTGCATCTTGTTCCTCTTTATCTTATGAAAACTATTACTAAAAACATGCCACTGTTGGCCCCGCCAAGAACAACTTCTGCCTCACTAGTACAACAATAAACCCCACATAATTTTGTAGTTATAAAATTATAATTATTGATTTATTGTTGTCTTATAAAACGTATGAACCTCCTATGTCAACAGTGGCTCTTGTGCAAGTCACTGCACATTATGTTTTTTTCTTAATGTAACAATGGTGGATTTAGAGAAAAAAAGGAGGAGTGAAAATTTTGCATAGCGTTTGTGCATCCTTCCTTTATTATTCTGTATTCCGCAAAAGTGACGATTACGCGTTGAATAACTGGAATTGTAAGCATCCAATGAATAATTGACGGCAGCAACGTTTAAAACAATCTATAATTATAAGTTTTCGGGAAAGAAGCGCTTGCAAACCAACGGAACAAACGACTTGGAGACAGTTCAATAGTAATCAAACAAAGAAATACATTTCGCGTGTGTCTGCAGCATGACTCGGTGTCGGCGCGGCGGCGTACACTTCTATACTTCGTTTCTCCTTACGATGGGCCGCAGCGAAAGCTACGAAACATCGCAGTCAACCGAATCCGTGGGGTATCCCAGAAGCTTTGGGAGGAGTGCAGCGACGGGGGGCGGGGGGGGGGGGGGGGGGGTAGTCACGTGCAGGGACGGATTAAAGATTAAATTTCGGGCGAAAGTGACTGCAGCCCCCAGCCCCAAGCTATCGAGGAACCCCGTGCTAGACCCCAGAAATTAAAAGGAAGTCAGTCTTTTTTATCGATAGATATCGATAAAAGATATCGAGTAAATATCGATAAAAGATATCGAGTAGGTACGAGAATTTCAATATATCCCCTTTTTTATGAGATTGTTTTTAATGTAAACTTGCTCGAACGACTGTCGTCTATGTGTTACAATTCCCCCCCCCCCTGTCCCCCCCCCCCCCCCCCCCAAATGACATCCCACCAGAATTAGTTCCCACCATGCATGCTATCCAAGGGTTATTTTTCCAACTGCCTCTCACATCATATTATATGATCTATATACGGGCTCAGAAGTTGGCATTCGCTCCTTGCAGTAGCGCAAAACTCCCTCAAACCTTCGACCAGACGTCGAAGCTGCTCTACGCACGTTGAATACATTCTCAGTCACAATTCGCTGGGTCCCAGGTCATGCAGGAATTGCAGGTTTAGAGCTGGTCCATCAACTCGTCCGCGAAATGTAAATCCGGGCACTTGTAATCGCCTCTCCTAGCCCCCAACCAGTGATGAGGCTTTAATCTACAAACGCTCAATCAAATATCACTACCAAACAGCTGCGTAACCCTCAGCAACAAATACATCGGCACCACTCTAATCTCGATGTGACGCAAACCCACATCCTTAGGAGGATCCAAACAAATACACTTATAACTCCCTCTATAAGCTCTACCACTTTCGATGCCGTTCTGATTTCTCCTGCCCTAATTGCCCTTTCCTATACAACAATCTAGAACATTGCCTTATACACTGTCCGGTTTCTGTATTCACCGCATTCCTCCCAAAACCCAGTCACACTTACTGGAGTGCCTGGCTAACCTCGGAGCACGTTATACCTTATTCACACAATCATAAAGGTACCTTCAGCTAAGGGACCTTTATTCTTCGCTGCGAATCAATTCACGATCTTCCGCGCGTGGCCTTTGCTCCGACCGAAGAGCGCGGGCTGATTCGCCGATTGCAAAGAGGCCTATATTAAAAGTACCTTTATGCTGGCCGTGTGAAGGCTCTTTAGGGTGTACAAACTCCGCTCTCCGCGCAGACCAGATAATGACATCCCACGCGCTTCGCTTCACGGAGCCACCCCCAGATGGCACCGCAAGTTTCAGGCCATCCAGACTCTGCAGGCCATCCAGAGCCGTCTATTGAGAGAGTTGGGCCATACATTGGTTTGAATAGGCAAGCATCTCGGGGCAAACCACAGGCCGCAAAACAGCCCCTAGCGGTGGTCGTGTGCTCTAAATATGTGACGCGACTAATTTGAGCCGTTTTAGCGTCGCTAGAGTGAAAACGTTTAGCTCTCGGTGACTGAAAACTTTGTGCATGTGAGGTTTTAGTGAGGCCAATATTCAAGTGTAGAATAAACGAACGTGCGCTCCAAACCAGGGCCGACCTGCTAGAAGCAGCGTCTCAGCTGAGACGGGGAAAGAAAGCACTGCCAAAGCCAGCACAGGAGCCGAGCGGGACTCCGCGTCTCAAGACGCTCGCGCGCCCCACCCTTTGCACTGTTTTCTTTCAGCCAGTTTCAGGACGCTGTTCTAGCAAGCCGGCCCAGAGCGAACAAACGTCAGCAGTGAAGACAAAGGCATGGGCACGAGCGCGTGGCTTTGGAAAGTGCCTCCTATGCACGCGTTTTCGTACAAACAAAAGCGTTTTGCTGAGCTAGGCTCATGCGCCTGTACCTTTGTCTTCACTGCCGACATTTGTGAGATGGAGTAGAGAGGCCGAGATTGAACGCTTCTATTTCACGCTTTAAATGTCGTTTGCAGTATTGTGACGTCGCGGTCTCCTGATTGGTTGACGCTGTGTCACAAATTTAGTTTATGCTCTAAGCGTGGGGAGTATATTCGGCGCTGGCGGCGGCCCTTTGCTACGCCTATTGGCCAAACTCTCCCAATACACGGCTCTGCAGACCATCGGGCAGCGCACCGGGCGGCCTGTGCAAGCTGCCCTCTCGGCGTGCCGCTTGCTTTCCGATGGCTACCGTTTCGCGTACGATGCGGTATGTAGGTGGGGCCATTCAACTATCAGCTCGTTCAGCAAACAGAGGTTTTCATAACCCGAACAATGGCAGACGGACAAACAAGGGGAAATTCCTTAAAACAAGCCGACGCGGCGGTCTCCGAGTGAAAAAAAAATATACCCCTCCTGTAGATAACTTCCAGCTAGCTCACAATCCGTCGTTTCAGTTCCTTCAGTAGCGCAATACTAACGTCGATATGTGTTTGTAAAATCAATTAACTCGGAATTGTAAGCAGTGATAGAGTGCAGGCAAGCTGGTAATTAATCGACATCTTGTAGTCCCTGAGATGAAGAACGATAAAAAAACGGACAACACGTTCGTTCCCCATCTCAGGGTCTACAAGATGTCGAATGAACTCTGATTGCACCTCGGGCAGGCACGTAGCCGGGGGGGGGGGGGGGGAGGGGGGGGGGGGCGGGGGGAGGGGGGGGGGGGCGGGGGGGGGGGCTGGGGGGCTTGGGGTGTTTCCTTAAATCTTCCATTTTGCTGGGACCTCCTTTCCCCCTTTCCCTCATACAGCATTATGTCATGGACGCCCCCCCCCCCCCCCCTCCCCGCCAACTCAAAATCCTGGCCACGTGCCTGACCGCAGATAAACAATACCTTAAGTGCGATCGAAAGAAAAAAAAAAATATGCACGAAAGTAAAGAATGGTTAACACAAACCTTGTTAACTGATGATACGGAACTGAAATGTTTTCACCGTTCACGTGACTTTTCTCAAAAAATATCTTGGGTTCGCAAATTCCTGTTGATTCGGCTCGACTATTACAATGTTTTTCAACATGGGGGGCAGGTAATGGGAATATTCTTTTACATTTCAAGGCGGCCTTTGAGTCCTGCTAGATTGAACTGCTGACCGAATTGGCACAAAGTTACACATTTTGCACGCAGAGGTTAACGAAAGCAGCATTCCTTGAAAGGTTGTCAGTACACTTATATTTACATGTAGCAGATTGCAGCAAAAGTTTATAGTAACAACATTCTTCAAAGAATAAAACGGTTTTATTAATGACAATTCTGATAAAGTAATAATAATATCACCACAAACTTACTTCAACAGAACATTAAAAAAACGCTGTCAAACAAAGACTGTGTTAAAACATTGTTTAATGTATGACACACCCTATAGCTGCTTTTGGAGTTTTTTTTTTCACATTACGAGGCGCACAGTTGAGACTCTTTCTTCTTTTCTCGAGACTGCTTCTTTGCATCTCGGATTTTTTTCCCTTGCAGTACTGTCGCATTCTCATGAGCACGTAGTACTGAAGTATCCTGGTCATGGCGTCAGTCTTGTGCTCGTCGCAGGGAAATGACACATCGCCACTTTCTGTGACGTGGCCGATCGTGTTCCAAAAGACATCATGCTCATCGTAGTGCTTCGAGAAGTACCGCTTAGCTACCCTCAATATCTTGAAAAGCTTAGAGTTCGGGTGGATGAGGTCTTTGAGTCGGTCAAAGCTGCCTTAGGTGCCTAATTTCCTCTCCGAGATATGAAGTCCCTGCAGACAGTGCAGCGCAGAAACTTCCCTAGCCGTGGTCCCCCTCTTTTTCTCTCGTTTTTCTCAAAACCCCTACCCCCTTCCCTCTTCTTTTTCCCAGGCCCCCGTACATTCCAGTCAACGATAAGCTCAAGACGGCGCCAGCACAAAGCTGCCGACAGATCCCCTGTCAACACATATACATCGCGAAACCCCGAGGTCATCCCGGTTTTCCCAAACCAGCCAGCCGCAAAAAGTTTTCGGCGTGTGGACGTGTGACTGATGCATTCGGCAGACGCCTTTATCCTGATCGTCTCTTTCACTAACATTTTCACGTTGTTGTTTTCCCTTTCTAAAATCCTTATGTTTCGCCAAGTTGGAGAGCAGTCGGCGCATTCATTCAAATGTTTGGCTATTTTCGAATTTGGATCTTTGTTTTTTACACTTCTTTCACCTATCGTTCACCATTGGAAAAAAAAAATTGAAACAACCAGAGGCGACGTAAGCAATGGGCGACCCCACGTACTGGCGAAGGGCCGGCGGCCGGACGGCCTTAAAGTTTTGGCGCCCTCTAGGGGCAGGCGGAGAAAACATAGGAAAGGAGAGGATGTCATCTGTTCCCCGTTCCGGACGGGACGAGGAGAGGAATCTCCACTTCTGAAGAGCCTTCCTACACCGTGCCTCGGAGCGACTAGATCAGACGGCTTTGGTACGCCCATGGACATTCTGAACCCTTAGACTGTGTTCTTTAATAAAGTGCGATCTCTCTCTCTCTCTCTTTCCTTCAACGCACGCAGTTTCTTTTAGGGTTTAAATTTGGAAGTATCTATATTTGTGATATGAGGTTTTAGTTATAATAAGAGCGTGGACAAAGTGGCCTGATCCCATAAAGAGTGCCTCGATCACCGACATTCTTTTCTTTTTTGAGTCGATTCCTTCATTTTTCACATCAGTAATTAATTAACAAAATGCTAGTTATACAACTTCGACTTATTTGGAACACTAACAAGAATAATTGTTCTTGATCTTTGTGGCAGTTGTTGAGTTCAGAGACATGTCATTTAAGGGAACCGAAATTTTGTTTTCTTATAATGGGAATTTAGAGGTATCCTTTCGGTGGCTGCCTAATTTGAATCTGATTAATATCTAAGTAATCGCGTCGCTCGACACGTTAACAAGAACGTCACCTGCGCTACAAGTCGACGTCACGATAAATTTGTGTAAACTGGCCCAGACATGTAATCTATAAATCGAGTTCTAGTTTTAATCAAGCAAGTTCATAAACGGAGTTAAAGCTTTGAATTTAAGTTATTTTTAGGAACATAACACCTTAATATTTTTCCAATATTTTTAGGGACATAACAGCTTAATATCTTCCCAATTTTGAGTTTATTTGTACAAAAAATATTAGGTCTTGGCGTCGATTAAAATTTTTAACCCGATTAATCACTACGCTTCAATCGACTTATTAACTGGTTAATCATTTTCATTCATTCCTAAGAATAATTGGACTAAAAAGTAAACATTATTTGTTTTGCCTTTACTGAATCGGTGATAAACGGCGCAATGTACAATTTCGGATTTTAAATCAACATTGATGTGTAGTCGGGTAGAGTCGAAAGACGCTCACACTCCCAAATTATTACTTCAGCCGCAGATGCAAACAATTTCGTTGAAATTGTCCGGCAATAGCGAACTCCTTTGATTGTTCACAATAGTCCTTGTTGCTCTAAACGGACAAACGCTCGTCATTGAAGTGGCTGGGAAATGTGTGACTTACTCCACTTGCTTGAAGTTACGAATATCGCCTCTACTGTTTACTTCAAGTCAAACTTTCATCTGAAGTTTGCCTTCATACAGGTGTACTCGTGCAAATCTGCGTGGCGAAAGCGTTGCATTTTTACGGTTTGCTTCGCTTGTCAAATTGAACCTATTAACTTGTTAGAAAAGTTAATCGGGATTAAACCATTGCTCGATTAATCGGTAGGTTAATCGATCAAGTGGCCCGTCCTAGAAGCACGAAACGCTGCTCTCATTATAAAAACACAGAAACGGAATCTGAGTTAGGCAACAGAAGTGGCGCGCTTTCTTAAGACAATGCGTGACATATATGACTTTATATTACATCCAGTGTTTATGCTGATCTTGGTGACGATGTCAGAGTTTCTTATATGCTAAGAAAAAATGTGACCTTTGTGTAAATAATATTATGTTATAAGGCTTTTTTTATTGTCGCGTTTATTGGGAGCCTACGTTTCCGAATTTGTATTATTTATAATACAATTAAGATATTTTAATACGTAGTTGCTCAGGATCTTATATAATTTGTTGCTAATTATCTCATTTCAAACACGCAACCAGCTAGGGCAATACAAATTTGAAAATTATTACCACTGGTGCCAATTTCAGCATTTTTAATTAACGAGTTATAAAATAAAAGGGTCTAAAACGAGTGAATATGTTTTAGCTAGTCTGAGAAACCGAGGTAAAATTACATTAATTGTAAGTAAAGCATATGGTAGTAAAGTAAAGCATTGTCAAAGCCGTGACTTTTAACAATCTGAAAAACTTTCGAATTCGCCGCCAATCTTCCAGACCAAATGCTTCCAAAATAAAATAAAAAAAAATAGAAACGAATTCCATGGTTTTTATTAAAAACTTGTTAGAACATTGTTTTTCTTTAATTTTTATGCGCCGTCGCTTTGTCGATTAGCCTTTCCAGTTGAAAGGAACTAGCCGCTTGTACGTCTGCTCACTTTAGTACATTTCGTTGGGGTTGGAAAGCCGGTGAAACAGTAGTCAGTTTTAGTATTGCGCATACGTGCGAACACAAGCACTATATGTTTGCATTAGCGTTGCGTGTTCCACACTGCACGTGTGTGGAGCCCAAAACTGCGGTCTTGGATTGGGGCATGGCAACAATACGCATGAGTATAAATGGACTAAGCAGCCCTAACGCAAACGCACAGCGCTTGCGTAGGCTTCCATACGAAATACTAAACTTTTCTAGTAATGTACAATCCCATACCGACTGCAGCACTTCATTAGGACAGTGAAAAGTGATTTTTTTTTTAATTCACAAATGACACTTCGCGAGCAATGATCGCGATTTGTTCCGCTTTGCCCGCTGAGCGAGAGAACCGGGGGACCCTCACTAGAGTGCTTCCCGTTTCTGCCATGAGAGGGCGAGCAACGAACTCAAGACGCGAATACACCGTGCCAGTATTTACAAGTCCTCAGCCCAGCTTGCGATCTCCTCAGCTCAAACCGCGCGTGTTCGGCGCTTCGGAAAGCGTGCAAATCACGCGCCATAAGCACGAACACTAAATACTAGAGGAGGAGAGTTGCGCATGCGCGCGCGGTGTGAGAGAAGCGAACGCACGCGAAGTGCACGCAGCTGGTAGAGAGAGAGAGCGGAAAGAGTAACGCGCAGCTGTTGGAGAGAGGGAAGGAGGAGAGTTGCGCACGCGTAGTGTGAGTGCGGACTACGACGCCGCGGGACATAGACCCGAGCAAGAGATTCTCCGCATCTAAAATGGAAGCTGCCAGGAGCACTTCTTTAGAAGGCCGACTTACTGCTGTTTACAAACAGGCCCTGACGCGAGATGTGGGTTAACGCGCAGTTTCCGGACGAGGTGTGGGCACTGCGCGTGCACAGGAACCAGATTCACCTGAAGTGGAGCGTCTGCATGCGCCCTGCTATTAGCAGCGCCACCGCAGCGGTGTGACGTCAGCACCGTGTGTCGGTGTGTATGGACGATTGCAAAAAGGGCCTCTGGCGGCCGCCATGTTCCTGCTCGTGTGAGCGAGCGCGCGACCATATACTCGGTGCTTAACCCGTCAACTTTTAAGCTTTGTCAGCTGATTCTACCACAGCAGCTAACTGAGTGGACTAGCAGCTTATAAATAATTCATTTCACGTACCGTAGCCATTTCTATGCCTTAAAGCGATGGGCTTAGTTTCGTTCAACATCTTGAAAATCTGAGGTTTAGGAACAAAAATGGGAACAACACACGGAGAGGTTTTTTTGTTTTGTTTGTTATCAAGTCTCGGGTTTTCAAGATGTCGAAATTTCACCAGCTCGCCTGCATGTTCTTGTGTTTATGGGTTGGATTTCATGCAAAATGTATGGCGTTCCACTGTGACATAAGAGCGTTAAACGCCGGACAAGGCAACAGGCATACATATATATAGTCCACAGCAGGTCATTAATACATAGGCATCTAAAGTAAATAGTATGCAAACTCAGTGAATATAATTCATAGATATGAAAAACTGGAAACAATTAATCTAACCAGAAAGAAGAGTTACCAAGGGGTGCAGCGGGGAAAAAACCCCGGACCATACAATCCGCATTCAGACGTCCCTGTTCAGCCCGACAACGAGCAGATGCAAGATAGTGCAAGCAGCTGGACTAGGTATGACGCCGTCGATTGTCACCTACGGTAGCACAGTGACTATCTGCGGAAAGTGGTACTTAGTCCCGCATACATACTCCAGCATACTTCGTAGGCAGGTGACCATTGGCGGCGAATCATTCTAGGTCCAGCATGTTTAGTCAGCAGGTGACCGTCGGTGGCGAGTCATAGTCCAGCATACCTTGTCCTGAGGCGACTGTCGCTGGGGGGTAGGCCCGACACCACTAGCGTCACGGAGGCTTGCCGCGCGCCGTTGGCTGCCGCGGGCTGGTAGCCAAATCCAGTTTTCGGCCTCAGCGACGCGCTGCCGGACGTCGTCAAGGCAACCTGCCCGTGCGCGGTTCAAGGCTCGCCGTTTCTTGCCGCAGAAGAAAGGAGCCAATGGGAGGTGGCGTAGATTGTGATGTGCGATGCCATGGCAACGCGCAATTATTGCTTCTCCGCGCGTCTTTCATGTTGCAAAGGAGCGTAGCGTTCTTTTGTTTATTCTGCTATCCCTATTTCCCCCAATGCCTTTACCAGCAGGTTGGTTCCTCGAAACTGTGAGACGGTTTCGCTTTTTATATGACAAGACGCAGCCAGATTACCTAGATAAGGACACTAAAAACAGCCGCTTGGAAATTGTCGGAGATGAATTCGAAAAAACAGATGAGTTTTTTAGTGGCGCCTGTCGCATGTCACCAGCGTTGCGATTAGGGTGTAAGATAGACAGGTGGGGAAACGAGAGCCAAATGAGCGACCGGATTGTGTCCCCGGTTTTCTCTTTTTCTGTGGCGCCGTCTATGTAGAGCACCGCGAACTCTCACTAAGGGTGGGCCATAGAGTTATTATAATGTACGCTAGAGGTTCAAGTGGCGCTAGTGTGCTGACGCAAATTGAAGCAGACAGCCACCAGTCGAAAATCGACTTCCGGTAATGCATTTCTATTAGAAAAAGTGAGTGCATTTTCTCCTTGCGCTCGATCACAAGAGCGAATATCCCGAATAATTCGTACGTACTAGTAGCTTGGAACATTTCTCAGTCAGGCCGACAAAATAATTAATCAGTTACGTTTTTTTTTTTCTGTTTTTTTTTTTTCTCTCAAAATGGTCGGATTAAAAACGGTGCTAAAACGGCTTCGTCCGTGTATTAATGTGCACTGTCGGACACTGTTAGCGCGAACACTACGTCGGCGCTTTTCAGCATGAGGAATATACCTTGCAGACGAACGAAGAACATTTGGAAATAAAGAGAGACGGACGGCAAGAACTACGCAGTAACACTGGATCAGTAACTACCCGTGTATGTACGATCAAAATAAATTAAAGGTCACGTAATATATTCCGATTTTAAATGAGCAAGTACTGCTTTATTCTTTCTGCTCTGTGCGAAGATGTTTGTTCGTATGTTCATCATATCACCCGCACACTCGAAATCTTTAAGAACAACTGCCCGATAAAAGCTGCCCGGCAGAGAAAACAACACCAAGAGACACCTTTCATAGCCCACTTACTTTATTATCTACGTTTTGAAAGTTTTTATCCGCTCATCAACGATAGGGTCATTTTCATATAGTGACAGGACTGGCATTATCAATATATGTAAGCGTCCCCGGAATGCTGGCGAGCATTGAACACACTGCATACTCCTTTCGATTGTAATTTTGCTTTGAATCGTCGCTTGTTCTTACACACCTGCTGCCGAACACACGTTTGGGACTGAAATGTAGCAGAGTTAAACATCGCTGACTGATGAAGAAAAATGCGGTAACTAATGCAATTGCACTCTTACAATGTTAATTAAGACACATACTATTCGATACGACCGAAATAACCAAAGTGTTCCGTGTTATTTTCCAACGAAGAGACAAAATGCGGGCCGTTTTCCCATAGGAATGCACAGGAGCACCGCAAAAGTAGACTGGTTGCTGTCTGCTTCAATTTGCGTCACGGAAGTCGCATAGACACTAGCGCCAGTTGAACTTCTAGCGTACATTATAATAACTCTATGGGGTAGGCGACCGGTGGCGACCGGCTAAACTGACGGAGATGGTTTCTCGTGGATTTTCAATGGAGGACTGTCGTGTTCTCAGTTTATTTGCGCACTCTCCCATAGAGTTCCACGCAAATTCGATTCCGATTTTTTTTCCTCTCGCCGCAGCGCCATCTGTCGCAAACCGGGGGTACCCGCAAGCAGACGAGTACACAATCCGGTCATGGCGCTGCGGTAGGCTTCTATTGGCCGTTTCCCCACCTGTCTATCTTACACCCTGGTTGCGACGTACGCATGTCGTGTTGATTTGGTGATACTCTCGAAAGTAGCCTTCATCTTTAGCGCGCAGCCGGGGCAGCAAAGCACTGACCTGTCCCTCGGTTTTTCAGTAGCACCAACTCGGCGGGACCCAAAACCTCCACCTCCTTCCATTCAGAGCGCGGCGACGTCGCAAGATCAACGACCAGGCTAGGACGACCTCAATCACGCCGATCACCACGCCATCATCGACACTTACCATGTAGGCAGCGAGTGCGGTTTCGATGCTGATATATGCAATCATTAAAAACCGAAAAGGAAGAACCTAACGAAGAGCAAACAACGAAGCAACAACAAATCCGGCAGAAGGCGCGCGTGCGATCTCGAGAACGCGAGAGCCAGTGCCTCAGAACGGAGGCCATTGTGGCCTCTTCGCGTTGAGACGCCGGATGGCGGTGCAGCCCAGCGGCGTGGACCGGCGGCGGTGGGATGCACCGCCGGTCGGCGCCGCTGGCCAGGCCTTTCGTCCGCAGAAGACTGTTTGCCGTGACCCATACTTAGCCCAGCATACTTAGTCCGCAGGCGATCGTTGACGCAGAATCGTACTTAATCCAGCATACTTAGCCATCAGCTGACCGTCACCGACGAGTCATACTTCCAGCATACTTAGTCCACGGACGACTATCGGCAGCAAACCATACTTAGTGCAGCGTTAATTGGTCCGCAGGTGACTATCGACGGCGAGTCATACTTAATCCAGCATACTTATTTCGCAGAAGACTGTCGGCAGCGAATCATACCTAGTCCAGCGTTAATTAGTCCGCAAATGACTGGCGGCGCCGAGCCATACTCAATCCAGCATAGTTAGTCAGCAACCGACCGTCACCGATGAGTTATAATTAGCCAGCAGCCGACCGTCGGCGACGGGGAACGCGACAGAAGAGCACACGACAAAACCGCACGCAACAAAACAGCACGGTCAAAACAGCACAGCGTCAAAACAGCACGCTGACAAAACAGCACGCGTCAAAATAGCACGCGTCAAAACAACACCGTCAAAACAGCACGGTGACAAAACAGCACGCATCAAAATAGCACGCGATAAAACAGCACAGCGTCAAAACGGCACAACGACAGAAGAGCACGTGCCAAAACAGCACAGCGTCAAAACGGCACAGCGACAAAACAGCACGCATGTAGCAACTTCGAGCACACTCTTCACCTCTCACTGCGTGAATAATTTCGAACCTCCTACACCTTTTCATTTATTGTCGCTAGGTTATAAAAAGATGGGGGCCTACTACTACTACTGATTTCTGAAGAGATTAGGTAGTTAGAGGTGATATCTTCGCGTCGATGTTGGCCGCGTTGTCTGGTCTTTTTTGTAGAACCAGTGAAAGAGAAAAAGTTATTGGGGAAAAGAAATCCATAAGTTAAAGTTATTGACCGTCTCGTTCACGGCAGTCTGGTGAGGTTCCGTAGTACTCGTCGTCTCGTAATTACCGCTTAAGCGTAGAACGCCCCCCCCCCCTCCCCTCCCCCTCCCCCCCCCCCCTCCCTCTCCCCTCCCCCTCCCCCCCCCCCCCCCCCCCCAAAAAAAAAGACGCGGGAGATGCGTTGATTACAGATGCATTGATAGAACTGTTAAGGTAACTTTAATGTCGATCGTATTCAAGATGTACCATGGGCACCGATCCTGCGGGGTTCATTCGCCGTAATTACAATGTCCCGGAAACACGCGGCTGCAGCTTGCAGGCGAGAAATTTTTAAAGCTAAATTCGCAGATTATTGCCGACGAAGGCCTCGATCGAGTGGAAACCGATGAAGCAGAAACATGCCACAGCCTCAATGCTGTTGCTGTACAGCATGAGCTGAGCACACCGTTGCCGCACATGCATTTTTTTTTCAACAACTAACGAGAGCACCTGGCCGTGCGATTGATTCATTTATTGTAAACGACACCACCAGAAAACTTGCGCGTCAAAATTAGCAGAACTGCTCGAGAAATAGCCAGAATACGTACCAGCGGGGGCTTCGTTACTGCCCAGGGAGCCTTCATCTGCGCATGAGTATACTATAGTCCCCACTCTGAACTTGCTCTCAAGAGAACGGATTCGGCAAATTGGACGTCGACGAGTTGGCTTTCGACAAATTGGCCTGGACCCTCCATTCCTTTACAGTACCTACTTTAGACATGCATTTTTTTACTCCATACAATAAATTTATGGTTCAGCGTTTTCTGCTTAAACCGAATAAAACGGGTAAAAGTACGCCAAATTCATTTTTCCAAATTCGGTTTGTACTGAAAAAAAGTGGGGGGGGGGGGGGGGGGGGATAGACTCATTACTGACCGTATGACCACTTCCTTTCGCAGTTTTCAGCTTTTCTCCGAGATCGGCTAGACTTTCAACAAAAGCTCCGGGGGCGCAGGGGTCTTCAGGACGAAATTTGGGTTTTTCACCTGAGAGGGATTTGTGTGCCGAATTCTTCGTTCAAAAAAGAGAGTTTAATCGTGAACTGAACAATGAAAATCAAGGTCGTCCGTAAACGCCGCAAATTTTTTAACATCCCTATAGCTCCCGTCTATTAGAGGAGAGCATAAATACAATTGTTTTATTGTCGTTTCTGTGGTCGGCGCGAATTTACCACCTCTCGCAGTTGTGAAAATAGGAAAAAAAACGAACTGAGTGCAATGCTTGCGAATTTCTGAATTTTGATATTTGACGCCGTTTTGCTGTTTTGACGCCGTTGTCTTCCGTCGCTGTGCCCTTTTGACGCTGCGCATTTGACGCTGTGCCGTTTTGACGCTGTGCTGTTTTGACGCCGTGCGGTTTTGGCTCGTGCTCTTCTGTCGCTGCGCCCTTTTGACCCTGCGCGGTTTTGTCGCTGTGCTGTTTCGACACCGTGCGGTTTTGGCGCGTGCTCTTCTGCCGTCTTAACGCCGCGCCATTTTGACGCGTGCTGTTTTGTCGCACTGCTGTTTTGACGCTGTGCTGTTTTGACGCGTGCTGTTTTGACCGTGCTGTTCTGTCGCGTGCTGTTTTGATGCCGTTCTCTTCTGTCGCTGCGCCCTTTTGACGCTGCGCATTTGACGCTGTGCCGTTTTGACGCTGTGCTGTTTTGACGCCGTGCGGTTTTGGCTCGCGCTCTTCTGTCGCACGCCCTTTTGACGCTGCGCGGTTTTGTCGCTGTGCTGTTTTGACGCCGTGCGGTTTTGGCACGTGCTCTTCTGCCGCTCTGCCGTCTTGACGCTGTGCTATTTTGACGCGTGCTGTTTTGTCGCAGTGCCGTTTTGACGCTGTGCTGTTTTGACGCGTGCTGTTTTGACCATGTTGTTCTGTCCCGTGCTGTTTTGACGCCGTTCTCTTCTGTTGCTGCGCCCTTTTGACGCTGCACATTTGCCGTTGTGCCTTTTTGACGCCGTGCTGCTTTGACGCCGTGCGGTTTTGGCTCGTGCTCTTCTGTCGCGCGCCCTTTTGACGCTGCGCGGTTTTGTCGCTGTGCTGTTTTGACGCCGTGCGGTTTTGGCACGTGCTCTTCTGCCCCTCTGTCGTCTTGACGCTGTGCTATTTTGACGCGTGCTGTTTTGTCGCAGTGCCGTTTTGACGCTGTGCTGTTTTGACGCGTGCTGTTTTGACCATGTTGTTCTGTCCCGTGCTGTTTTGACGCCGTTCTCTTCTGTTGCTGCGCCCTTTTGACGCTGCACATTTGCCGTTGTGCCGTTTTGACGCCGTGCTGCTTTGACGCCGTGCGGTTTTGGCTCGTGCTCTTCTGTCGCGCGCCCTTTTGACGCTGCGCGGTTTTGTCGCTGTGCTGTTTTGACGCCGTGCGGTTTTGGCACGTGCTCTTCTGCCCCTCTGTCGTCTTGACGCTGTGCTATTTTGACGCGTGCTGTTTTGTCGCAGTGCCGTTTTGACGCTGTGCTGTTTTGACGCGTGCTGTTTTGACCATGAATTTTTCTGTCCCGTGCTGTTTTGACGCCGTTCTCTTCTGTTGCTGCGCCCTTTTGACGCTGCACATTTGCCGTTGTGCCGTTTTGACGCCGTGCTGCTTTGACGCCGTGCGGTTTTGGCTCGTGCTCTTCTGTCGCGCGCCCTTTTGACGCTGCGCGGTTTTGTCGCTGTGCTGTTTTGACGCCGTGCGGTTTTGGCACGTGCTCTTCTGCCCCTCTGTCGTCTTGACGCTGTGCTATTTTGACGCGTGCTGTTTTGTCGCAGTGCCGTTTTGACGCTGTGCTGTTTTGACGCGTGCTGTTTTGACCATGTTGTTCTGTCCCGTGCTGTTTTGACGCCGTTCTCTTCTGTTGCTGCGCCCTTTTGACGCTGCACATTTGCCGTTGTGCCGTTTTGACGCCGTGCTGCTTTGACGCCGTGCGGTTTTGACTCGTGCTCTTCTGTCGCGCGCCCTTTTGACGCTGCGCGGTTTTGTCGCTGTGCTGTTTTGACGCCGTGCGGTTTTGGCACGTGCTCTTCTGCCCCTCTGTCGTCTTGACGCTGTGCTATTTTGACGCGTGCTGTTTTGTCGCAGTGCCGTTTTGACGCTGTGCTGTTTTGACGCGTGCTGTTTTGACCATGTTGTTCTGTCCCGTGCTGTTTTGACGCCGTTCTCTTCTTTTGCTGCGCCATTTTGACGCTGCACATTTGCCGTTGTGCCGTTTTGACGCCGTGCTGCTTTGACGCCGTGCGGTTTTGGCTCGTGCTCTTCTGTCGCGCGCCCTTTTGACGCTGCGCGGTTTTGTCGCTGTGCTCTTTTGACGCCGTGCGGTTTTGGCACGTGCTCTTCTGCCCCTCTGTCGTCTTGACGCTGTGCTATTTTGACGCGTGCTGTTTTGTCGCAGTGCCGTTTTGACGCTGTGCTGTTTTGACGCGTGCTGTTTTGACCATGTTGTTCTGTCCCGTGCTGTTTTGACGCCGTTCTCTTCTGTTGCTGCGCCCCTTTGACGCTGCACATTTGCCGTTGTGCCGTTTTGACGCCGTGCTGCTTTGACGCCGTGCGGTTTTGGCTCGTGCTCTTCTGTCGCGCGCCCTTTTGACGCTGCGCGGTTTTGTCGCTGTGCTGTTTTGACGCCGTGCGGTTTTGGCACGTGCTCTTCTGCCCCTCTGTCGTCTTGACGCTGTGCTATTTTGACGCGTGCTGTTTTGTCGCAGTGCCGTTTTGACGCTGTGCTGTTTTGACGCGTGCTGTTTTGACCATGTTGTTCTGTCCCGTGCTGTTTTGACGCCGTTCTCTTCTGTTGCTGCGCTCTTTTGACGCTGCACATTTGCCGTTGTGCCGTTTTGACGCCGTGCTGCTTTGACGCCGTGCGGTTTTGGCTCGTGCTCTTCTGTCGCGCGCCCTTTTGACGCTGCGCGGTTTTGTCGCTGTGCTGTTTTGACGCCGTGCGGTTTTGGCACGTGCTCTTCTGCCCCTCTGTCGTCTTGACGCTGTGCTATTTTGACGCGTGCTGTTTTGTCGCAGTGCCGTTTTGACGCTGTGCTGTTTTGACGCGTGCTGTTTTGACCATGTTGTTCTGTCCCGTGCTGTTTTGACGCCGTTCTCTTCTGTTGCTGCGCCCTTTTGACGCTGCACATTTGCCGTTGTGCCGTTTTGACGCCGTGCTGCTTTGACGCCGTGCGGTTTTGGCTCGTGCTCTTCTGTCGCGCGCCCTTTTGACGCTGCGCGGTTTTGTCGCTGTGCTGTTTTGACGCCGTGCGGTTTTGGCACGTGCTCTTCTGCCGCTCTGCCGTCTTGACGCTGTGCTATTTTGACGCGTGCTGTTTTGTCGCAGTGCCGTTTTGACGCTGTGCTGTTTTGACGCGTGCTGTTTTGACCATGTTGTTCTGTCCCGTGCTGTTTTGACGCCGTTCTCTTCTGTTGCTGCGCCCTTTTGACGCTGCACATTTGCCGTTGTGCCGTTTTGACGCCGTGCTGCTTTGACGCCGTGCGGTTTTGACTCGTGCTCTTCTGTCGCGCGCCCTTTTGACGCTGCGCGGTTTTGTCGCTGTGCTGTTTTGACGCCGTGCGGTTTTGGCACGTGCTCTTCTGCCCCTCTGTCGTCTTGACGCTGTGCTATTTTGACGCGTGCTGTTTTGTCGCAGTGCCGTTTTGACGCTCTGCTGTTTTGACGCGTGCTGTTTTGACCATGTTGTTCTGTCCCGTGCTGTTTTGACGCCGTTCTCTTCTGTTGCTGCGCCCTTTTGACGCTGTCCATTTGCCGTTGTGCCGTTTTGACGCCGTGCTGCTTTGCCGCCGTGCGGTTTTGGCTCGTGCTCTTCTGTCGCGCGCCCTTTTGACGCTGCGCGGTTTTGTCGCTGTGCTGTTTTGACGCCGTGCGGTTTTGGCACGTGCTCTTCTGCCCCTCTGTCGTCTTGACGCTGTGCTATTTTGACGCGTGCTGTTTTGTCGCAGTGCCGTTTTGACGCTGTGCTGTTTTGATGCGTGCTGTTTTGACCATGTTGTTCTGTCCCGTGCTGTTTTGACGCCGTTCTCTTCTGTTGCTGCGCCCTTTTGACGCTGCACATTTGCCGTTGTGCCGTTTTGACGCCGTGCTGCTTTGACGCCGTGCGGTTTTGGCTCGTGCTCTTCTGTCGCGCGCCCTTTTGACGCTGCGCGGTTTTGTCGCTGTGCTGTTTTGACGCCGTGCGGTTTTGGCACGCGCTCTTCTGCCCCTCTGTCGTCTTGACGCTGTGCTATTTTGACGCGTGCTGTTTTGTCGCAGTGCCGTTTTGACGCTGTGCTGTTTTGACGCGTGCTGTTTTGACCATGTTGTTCTGTCCCGTGCTGTTTTGACGCCGTTCTCTTCTGTTGCTGCGCCCTTTTGACGCTGCACATTTGCCGTTGTGCCGTTTTGACGCCGTGCTGCTTTGACGCCGTGCGGTTTTGGCTCGTGCTCTTCTGTCGCGCGCCCTTTTGACGCTGCGCGGTTTTGTCGCTGTGCTGTTTTGACGCCGTGCGGTTTTGGCACGTGCTCTTCTGCCCCTCTGTCGTCTTGACGCTGTGCTATTTTGACGCGTGCTGTTTTGTCGCAGTGCCGTTTTGACGCTGTGCTGTTTTGACGCGTGCTGTTTTGACCATGTTGTTCTGTCCCGTGCTGTTTTGACGCCGTTCTCTTCTGTTGCTGCGCCCTTTTGACGCTGCACATTTGCCGTTGTGCCGTTTTGACGCCGTGCTGCTTTGACGCCGTGCGGTTTTGGCTCGTGCACTTCTGTCGCGCGCCCTTTTGACGCTGCGCGGTTTTGTCGCTGTGCTGTTTTGACGCCGTGCGGTTTTGGCACGTGCTCTTCTGCCGCTCTGCCGTCTTGACGCTGAGCTATTTTGACGCGTGCTGTTTTGTCGCAGTGCCGTTTTGACGCTGTGCTGTTTTGACGCGTGCTGTTTTGACCATGTTGTTCTGTCCCGTGCTGTTTTGACGCCGTTCTCTTCTGTTGCTGCGCCCTTTTGACGCTGCACATTTGCCGTTGTGCCGTTTTGACGCCGTGCTGCTTTGACGCCGTGCGGTTTTGGCTCGTGCTCTTCTGTCGCGCGCCCTTTTGACGCTGCGCGGTTTTGTCGCTGTGCTGTTTTGACGCCGTGCGGTTTTGGCACGTGCTCTTCTGCCCCTCTGTCGTCTTGACGCTGTGCTATTTTGACGCGTGCTGTTTTGTCGCAGTGCCGTTTTGACGCTGTGCTGTTTTGACGCGTGCTGTTTTGACCATGTTGTTCTGTCCCGTGCTGTTTTGACGCCGTTCTCTTCTGTTGCTGCGCCCTTTTGACGCTGCACATTTGCCGTTGTGCCGTTTTGACGCCGTGCTGCTTTGACGCCGTGCGGTTTTGGCTCGTGCTCTTCTGTCGCGCGCCCTTTTGACGCTGCGCGGTTTTGTCGCTGTGCTGTTTTGACGCCGTGCGGTTTTGGCACGTGCTCTTCTGCCGCTCTGCCGTCTTGACGCTGAGCTATTTTGGCGCGTGCTGTTTTGTCGCAGTGCCGTTTTGACGCTGTGCTGTTTTGACGCGTGCTGTTTTGACCATGTTGTTCTGTCCCGTGCTGTTTTGACGCCGTTCTCTTCTGTTGCTGCGCCCTTTTGACGCTGCACATTTGCCGTTGTGCCGTTTTGACGCCGTGCTGCTTTGACGCCGTGCGGTTTTGGCTCGTGCTCTTCTGTCGCGCGCCCTTTTGACGTTGCGCGGTTTTGTCGCTGTGCTGTTTTGACGCCGTGCGGTTTTGGCACGTGCTCTTCTGCCCCTCTGTCGTCTTGACGCTGTGCTATTTTGACGCGTGCTGTTTTGTCGCAGTGCCGTTTTGACGCTGTGCTGTTTTGACGCGTGCTGTTTTGACCATGTTGTTCTGTCCCGTGCTGTTTTGACGCCGTTCTCTTCTGTTGCTGCGCCCTTTTGACGCTGCACATTTGCCGTTGTGCCGTTTGGACGCCGTGCTGCTTTGACGCCGTGCGGTTTTGACTCGTGCTCTTCTGTCGCGCGCCCTTTTGACGCTGCGCGGTTTTGTCGCTGTGCTGTTTTGACGCCGTGCGGTTCTGGCACGTGCTCTTCTGCCGCTCTGCCGTCTTGACGCTGAGCTATTTTGACGCGTGCTGTTTTGTCGCAGTGCCGTTTTGACGCTGTGCTGTTTTGACGCGTGCTGTTTTGACCATGTTGTTCTGTCCCGTGCTGTTTTGACGCCGTTCTCTTCTGTTGCTGCGCCCTTTTGACGCTGCACATTTGCCGTTGTGCCGTTTTGACGCCGTGCTGCTTTGACGCCGTGCGGTTTTGGCTCGTGCTCTTCTGTCGCGCGCCCTTTTGACGCTGCGCGGTTTTGTCGCTGTGCTGTTTTGACGCCGTGCGGTTTTGGCACGTGCTCTTCTGCCCCTCTGTCGTCTTGACGCTGTGCTATTTTTACGCGTGCTGTTTTGTCGCAGTGCCGTTTTGACGCTGTGCTGTTTTGACGCGTGCTGTTTTGACCATGTTGTTCTGTCCCGTGCTGTTTTGACGCCGTTCTCTTCTGTTGCTGCGCCCTTTTGACGCTGCACATTTGCCGTTGTGCCGTTTTGACGCCGTGCTGCTTTGACGCCGTGCGGTTTTGACTCGTGCTCTTCTGTCGCGTGCCCTTTTGACGCTGCGCGGTTTTGTCGCTGTGTTGTTTTGACGCCGTGCGGTTTTGGCACGTGCTCTTCTGCCGCTCTGCCGTCTTGACGCTGAGCTATTTTGACGCGTGCTGTTTTGTCGCAGTGCCGTTTTGACGCTGTGCTGTTTTGACGCGTGCTGTTTTGACCATGTTGTTCTGTCTCGTGCTGTTTTGACGCCGTTCTCTTCTGTTGCTGCGCCCTTTTGACGCTGCACATTTGCCGTTGTGCCATTTTGACGCCGTGCTGCTTTGACGCCGTGCGGTTTTGGCTCGTGCTCTTCTGTCGCGCGCCCTTTTGACGCTGCGCGGTTTTGTCGCTGTGCTGTTTTGACGCCGTGCGGTTTTGGCACGTGCTCTTCTGCCGCTCTGCCGTCTTGACGCTGAGCTATTTTGACGCGTGCTGTTTTGTCGCAGTGCCGTTTTGACGCTGTGCTGTTTTGACGCGTGCTGTTTTGACCATGTTGTTCTGTCCCGTGCTGTTTTGACGCCGTTCTCTTCTGTTGCTGCGCCCTTTTGACGCTGCACATTTGCCGTTGTGCCGTTTTGACGCCGTGCTGCTTTGACGCCGTGCGGTTTTGGCTCGTGCTCTTCTGTCGCGCGCCCTTTTGACGCTGCGCGGTTTTGTCGCTGCGCTGTTTTGACGCCGTGCGGTTTTGGCACGTGCTCTTCTGCCGCTCTGCCGTCTTGACGCTGTGCTATTTTGACGCGTGCTGTTTTGTCGCAGTGCCGTTTTGACGCTGTGCTGTTTTGACGCGTGCTGTTTTGACCATGTTGTTCTGTCCCGTGCTGTTTTGACGCCGTTCTCTTCTGTTGCTGCGCCCTTTTGACGCTGCACATTTGCCGTTGTGCCGTTTTGACGCCGTGCTGCTTTGACGCCGTGCGGTTTTGACTCGTGCTCTTCTGTCGCGCGCCCTTTTGACGCTGCGCGGTTTTGTCGCTGTGCTGTTTTGACGCCGTGCGGTTTTGGCACGTGCTCTTCTGCCGCTCTGCCGTCTTGACGCTGAGCTATTTTGACGCGTGCTGTTTTGTCGCAGTGCCGTTTTGACGATGTGCTGTTTTGACGCGTGCTGTTTTGACCATGTTGTTCTGTCCCGTGCTGTTTTGACGCCGTTCTCTTCTGTTGCTGCGCCCTTTTGACGCTGCACATTTGCCGTTGTGCCGTTTTGACGCCGTGCTGCTTTGACGCCGTGCGGTTTTGACTCGTGCTCTTCTGTCGCGCGCCCTTTTGACGCTTCGCGGTTTTGTCGCTGTGCTGTTTTGACGCCGTGCGGTTTTGGCACGTGCTCTTCTGCCCCTCTGTCGTCTTGACGCTGTGCTATTTTGACGCGTGCTGTTTTGTCGCAGTGCCGTTTTGACGCTCTGCTGTTTTGACGCGTGCTGTTTTGACCATGTTGTTCTGTCCCGTGCTGTTTTGACGCCGTTCTCTTCTCTTGCTGCGCCCTTTTGACGCTGCACATTTGCCGTTGTGCCGTTTTGACGCCGTGCTGCTTTGACGCCGTGCGGTTTTGGCTCGTGCTCTTCTGTCGCGCGCCCTTTTGACGCTGCGCGGTTTTGTCGCTGTGCTGTTTTGACGCCGTGCGGTTTTGGCACGTGCTCTTCTGCCCCTCTGTCGTCTTGACGCTGTGCTATTTTGACGCGTGCTGTTTTGTCGCAGTGCCGTTTTGACGCTGTGCTGTTTTGATGCGTGCTGTTTTGACCATGTTGTTCTGTCCCGTGCTGTTTTGACGCCGTTCTCTTCTGTTGCTGCGCCCTTTTGACGCTGCACATTTGCCGTTGTGCCGTTTTGACGCCGTGCTGCTTTGACGCCGTGCGGTTTTGGCTCGTGCTCTTCTGTCGCGCGCCCTTTTGACGCTGCGCGGTTTTGTCGCTGTGCTGTTTTGACGCCGTGCGGTTTTGGCACGTGCTCTTCTGCCCCTCTGTCGTCTTGACGCTGTGCTATTTTGACGCGTGCTGTTTTGTCGCAGTGCCGTTTTGACGCTGTGCTGTTTTGACGCGTGCTGTTTTGACCATGTTGTTCTGTCCCGTGCTGTTTTGACGCCGTTCTCTTCTGTTGCTGCGCCCTTTTGACGCTGCACATTTGCCGTTGTGCCGTTTTGACGCCGTGCTGCTTTGACGCCGTGCGGTTTTGGCTCGTGCTCTTCTGTCGCGCGCCCTTTTGACGCTGCGCGGTTTTGTCGCTGTGCTGTTTTGACGCCGTGCGGTTTTGGCACGTGCTCTTCTGCCCCTCTGTCGTCTTGACGCTGTGCTATTTTGACGCGTGCTGTTTTGTCGCAGTGCCGTTTTGACGCTGTGCTGTTTTGACGCGTGCTGTTTTGAACATGTTGTTCTGTCCCGTGCTGTTTTGACGCCGTTCTCTTCTGTTGCTGCGCCCTTTTGACGCTGCACATTTGCCGTTGTGCCGTTTTGACGCCGTGCTGCTTTGACGCCGTGCGGTTTTGGCTCGTGCACTTCTGTCGCGCGCCCTTTTGACGCTGCGCGGTTTTGTCGCTGTGCTGTTTTGACGCCGTGCGGTTTTGGCACGTGCTCTTCTGCCGCTCTGCCGTCTTGACGCTGAGCTATTTTGACGCGTGCTGTTTTGTCGCAGTGCCGTTTTGACGCTGTGCTGTTTTGACGCGTGCTGTTTTGACCATGTTGTTCTGTCCCGTGCTGTTTTGACGCCGTTCTCTTCTGTTGCTGCGCCCTTTTGACGCTGCACATTTGCCGTTGTGCCGTTTTGACGCCGTGCTGCTTTGACGCCGTGCGGTTTTGGCTCGTGCTCTTCTGTCGCGCGCCCTTTTGACGCTGCGCGGTTTTGTCGCTGTGCTGTTTTGACGCCGTGCGGTTTTGGCACGTGCTCTTCTGCCCCTCTGTCGTCTTGACGCTGTGCTATTTTGACGCGTGCTGTTTTGTCGCAGTGCCGTTTTGACGCTGTGCTGTTTTGACGCGTGCTGTTTTGACCATGTTGTTCTGTCCCGTGCTGTTTTGACGCCGTTCTCTTCTGTTGCTGCGCCCTTTTGACGCTGCACATTTGCCGTTGTGCCGTTTTGACGCCGTGCTGCTTTGACGCCGTGCGGTTTTGGCTCGTGCTCTTCTGTCGCGCGCCCTTTTGACGCTGCGCGGTTTTGTCGCTGTGCTGTTTTGTCGCCGTGCGGTTTTGGCACGTGCTCTTCTGCCGCTCTGCCGTCTTGACGCTGAGCTATTTTGACGCGTGCTGTTTTGTCGCAGTGCCGTTTTGACGCTGTGGTGTTTTGACGCGTGCTGTTTTGACCATGTTGTTCTGTCCCGTGCTGTTTTGACGCCGTTCTCTTCTGTTGCTGCGCCCTTTTGACGCTGCACATTTGCCGTTGTGCCGTTTTGACGCCGTGCTGCTTTGACGCCGTGCGGTTTTGGCTCGTGCTCTTCTGTCGCGCGCCCTTTTGACGCTGCGCGGTTTTGTCGCTGTGCTGTTTTGACGCCGTGCGGTTTTGGCACGTGCTCTTCTGCCCCTCTGTCGTCTTGACGCTGTGCTATTTTGACGCGTGCTGTTTTGTCGCAGTGCCGTTTTGACGCTGTGCTGTTTTGACGCGTGCTGTTTTGACCATGTTGTTCTGTCCCGTGCTGTTTTGACGCCGTTCTCTTCTGTTGCTGCGCCCTTTTGACGCTGCACATTTGCCGTTGTGCCGTTTTGACGCCGTGCTGCTTTGACGCCGTGCGGTTTTGGCTCGTGCTCTTCTGTCGCGCGCCCTTTTGACGCTGCGCGGTTTTGTCGCTGTGCTGTTTTGTCGCCGTGCGGTTTTGGCACGTGCTCTTCTGCCGCTCTGCCGTCTTGACGCTGAGCTATTTTGACGCGTGCTGTTTTGTCGCAGTGCGGTTTTGACGCTGTGCTGTTTTGACGCGTGCTGTTTTGACCATGTTGTTCTGTCCCGTGCTGTTTTGACGCCGTTCTCTTCTGTTGCTGCGCCCTTTTGACGCTGCACATTTGCCGTTGTGCCGTTTTGACGCCGTGCTGCTTTGACGCCGTGCGGTTTTGGCTCGTGCTCTTCTGTCGCGCGCCCTTTTGACGCTGCGCGGTTTTGTCGCTGTGCTGTTTTGACGCCGTGCGGTTTTGGCGCGTGCTCTTCTGCCCCTCTGTCGTCTTGACGCTGTGCTATTTTGACGCGTGCTGTTTTGTCGCAGTGCCGTTTTGACGCTGTGCTGTTTTGACGCGTGCTGTTTTGACCATGTTGTTCTGTCCCGTGCTGTTTTGACGCCGTTCTCTTCTGTTGCTGCGCCCTTTTGACGCTGCACATTTGCCGTTGTGCCGTTTTGACGCCGTGCTGCTTTGACGCCGTGCGGTTTTGACTCGTGCTCTTCTGTCGCGCGCCCTTTTGACGCTGCGCGGTTTTGTCGCTGTGCTGTTTTGACGCCGTGCGGTTTTGGCACGTGCTCTTCTGCCGCTCTGCCGTCTTGACGCTGAGCTATTTTGACGCGTGCTGTTTTGTCGCAGTGCCGTTTTGACGCTGCGCTGTTTTGACGCGTGCTGTTTTGACCATGTTGTTCTGTCCCGTGCTGTTTTGACGCCGTTCTCTTCTGTTGCTGCGCCCTTTTGACGCTGCACATTTGCCGTTGTGCCGTTTTGACGCCGTGCTGCTTTGACGCCGTGCGGTTTTGACTCGTGCTCTTCTGTCGCGCGCCCTTTTGACGCTGCGCGGTTTTGTCGCTGTGCTGTTTTGACGCCGTGCGGTTTTGGCACGTGCTCTTCTGCCCCTCTGTCGTCTTGACGCTGTGCTATTTTGACGCTTGCTGTTTTGTCGCAGTGCCGTTTTGACGCTGTGCTGTTTTGACGCGTGCTGTTTTGACCATGTTGTTCTGTCCCGTGCTGTTTTGACGCCGTTCTCTTCTTTTGCTGCGCCATTTTGACGCTGCACATTTGCCGTTGTGCCGTTTTGACGCCGTGCTGCTTTGACGCCGTGCGGTTTTGGCTCGTGCTCTTCTGTCGCGCGCCCTTTTGACGCTGCGCGGTTTTGTCGCTGTGCTGTTTTGACGCCGTGCGGTTTTGGCACGTGCTCTTCTGCCCCTCTGTCGTCTTGACGCTGTGCTATTTTGACGCGTGCTGTTTTGTCGCAGTGCCGTTTTGACGCTGTGCTGTTTTGACGCGTGCTGTTTTGACCATGTTGTTCTGTCCCGTGCTGTTTTGACGCCGTTCTCTTCTGTTGCTGCGCCCCTTTGACGCTGCACATTTGCCGTTGTGCCGTTTTGACGCCGTGCTGCTTTGACGCCGTGCGGTTTTGGCTCGTGCTCTTCTGTCGCGCGCCCTTTTGACGCTGCGCGGTTTTGTCGCTGTGCTGTTTTGACGCCGTGCGGTTTTGGCACGTGCTCTTCTGCCCCTCTGTCGTCTTGACGCTGTGCTATTTTGACGCGTGCTGTTTTGTCGCAGTGCCGTTTTGACGCTGTGCTGTTTTGACGCGTGCTGTTTTGACCATGTTGTTCTGTCCCGTGCTGTTTTGACGCCGTTCTCTTCTGTTGCTGCGCCCTTTTGACGCTGCACATTTGCCGTTGTGCCGTTTTGACGCCGTGCTGCTTTGACGCCGTGCGGTTTTGACTCGTGCTCTTCTGTCGCGCGCCCTTTTGACGCTGCGCGGTTTTGTCGCTGTGCTGTTTTGACGCCGTGCGGTTTTGGCACGTGCTCTTCTGCCCCTCTGTCGTCTTGACGCTGTGCTATTTTGACGCTTGCTGTTTTGTCGCAGTGCCGTTTTGACGCTGTGCTGTTTTGACGCGTGCTGTTTTGACCATGTTGTTCCGTCCCGTGCTGTTTTGACGCCGTTCTCTTCTTTTGCTGCGCCATTTTGACGCTGCACATTTGCCGTTGTGCCGTTTTGACGCCGTGCTGCTTTGACGCCGTGCGGTTTTGGCTCGTGCTCTTCTGTCGCGCGCCCTTTTGACGCTGCGCGGTTTTGTCGCTGTGCTGTTTTGACGCCGTGCGGTTTTGGCACGTGCTCTTCTGCCCCTCTGTCGTCTTGACGCTGTGCTATTTTGACGCGTGCTGTTTTGTCGCAGTGCCGTTTTGACGCTGTGCTGTTTTGACGCGTGCTGTTTTGACCATGTTGTTCTGTCCCGTGCTGTTTTGACGCCGTTCTCTTCTGTTGCTGCGCCCCTTTGACGCTGCACATTTGCCGTTGTGCCGTTTTGACGCCGTGCTGCTTTGACGCCGTGCGGTTTTGGCTCGTGCTCTTCTGTCGCGCGCCCTTTTGACGCTGCGCGGTTTTGTCGCTGTGCTGTTTTGACGCCGTGCGGTTTTGGCACGTGCTCTTCTGCCCCTCTGTCGTCTTGACGCTGTGCTATTTTGACGCGTGCTGTTTTGTCGCAGTGCCGTTTTGACGCTGTGCTGTTTTGACGCGTGCTGTTTTGACCATGTTGTTCTGTCCCGTGCTGTTTTGACGCCGTTCTCTTCTGTTGCTGCGCTCTTTTGACGCTGCACATTTGCCGTTGTGCCGTTTTGACGCCGTGCTGCTTTGACGCCGTGCGGTTTTGGCTCGTGCTCTTCTGTCGCGCGCCCTTTTGACGCTGCGCGGTTTTGTCGCTGTGCTGTTTTGACGCCGTGCGGTTTTGGCACGTGCTCTTCTGCCCCTCTGTCGTCTTGACGCTGTGCTATTTTGACGCGTGCTGTTTTGTCGCAGTGCCGTTTTGACGCTGTGCTGTTTTGACGCGTGCTGTTTTGACCATGTTGTTCTGTCCCGTGCTGTTTTGACGCCGTTCTCTTCTGTTGCTGCGCCCTTTTGACGCTGCACATTTGCCGTTGTGCCGTTTTGACGCCGTGCTGCTTTGACGCCGTGCGGTTTTGGCTCGTGCTCTTCTGTCGCGCGCCCTTTTGACGCTGCGCGGTTTTGTCGCTGTGCTGTTTTGACGCCGTGCGGTTTTGGCACGTGCTCTTCTGCCGCTCTGCCGTCTTGACGCTGTGCTATTTTGACGCGTGCTGTTTTGTCGCAGTGCCGTTTTGACGCTGTGCTGTTTTGACGCGTGCTGTTTTGACCATGTTGTTCTGTCCCGTGCTGTTTTGACGCCGTTCTCTTCTGTTGCTGCGCCCTTTTGACGCTGCACATTTGCCGTTGTGCCGTTTTGACGCCGTGCTGCTTTGACGCCGTGCGGTTTTGACTCGTGCTCTTCTGTCGCGCGCCCTTTTGACGCTGCGCGGTTTTGTCGCTGTGCTGTTTTGACGCCGTGCGGTTTTGGCACGTGCTCTTCTGCCCCTCTGTCGTCTTGACGCTGTGCTATTTTGACGCGTGCTGTTTTGTCGCAGTGCCGTTTTGACGCTCTGCTGTTTTGACGCGTGCTGTTTTGACCATGTTGTTCTGTCCCGTGCTGTTTTGACGCCGTTCTCTTCTGTTGCTGCGCCCTTTTGACGCTGCACATTTGCCGTTGTGCCGTTTTGACGCCGTGCTGCTTTGCCGCCGTGCGGTTTTGGCTCGTGCTCTTCTGTCGCGCGCCCTTTTGACGCTGCGCGGTTTTGTCTCTGTGCTGTTTTGACGCCGTGCGGTTTTGGCACGTGCTCTTCTGCCCCTCTGTCGTCTTGACGCTGTGCTATTTTGACGCGTGCTGTTTTGTCGCAGTGCCGTTTTGACGCTGTGCTGTTTTGATGCGTGCTGTTTTGACCATGTTGTTCTGTCCCGTGCTGTTTTGACGCCGTTCTCTTCTGTTGCTGCGCCCTTTTGACGCTGCACATTTGCCGTTGTGCCGTTTTGACGCCGTGCTGCTTTGACGCCGTGCGGTTTTGGCTCGTGCTCTTCTGTCGCGCGCCCTTTTGACGCTGCGCGGTTTTGTCGCTGTGCTGTTTTGACGCCGTGCGGTTTTGGCACGTGCTCTTCTGCCCCTCTGTCGTCTTGACGCTGTGCTATTTTGACGCGTGCTGTTTTGTCGCAGTGCCGTTTTGACGCTGTGCTGTTTTGACGCGTGCTGTTTTGACCATGTTGTTCTGTCCCGTGCTGTTTTGACGCCGTTCTCTTCTGTTGCTGCGCCCTTTTGACGCTGCACATTTGCCGTTGTGCCGTTTTGACGCCGTGCTGCTTTGACGCCGTGCGGTTTTGGCTCGTGCTCTTCTGTCGCGCGCCCTTTTGACGCTGCGCGGTTTTGTCGCTGTGCTGTTTTGACGCCGTGCGGTTTTGGCACGTGCTCTTCTGCCCCTCTGTCGTCTTGACGCTGTGCTATTTTGACGCGTGCTGTTTTGTCGCAGTGCCGTTTTGACGCTGTGCTGTTTTGACGCGTGCTGTTTTGACCATGTTGTTCTGTCCCGTGCTGTTTTGACGCCGTTCTCTTCTGTTGCTGCGCCCTTTTGACGCTGCACATTTGCCGTTGTGCCGTTTTGACGCCGTGCTGCTTTGACGCCGTGCGGTTTTGGCTCGTGCTCTTCTGTCGCGCGCCCTTTTGACGCTGCGCGGTTTTGTCGCTGTGCTGTTTTGACGCCGTGCGGTTTTGGCACGTGCTCTTCTGCCGCTCTGCCGTCTTGACGCTGAGCTATTTTGACGCGTGCTGTTTTGTCGCAGTGCCGTTTTGACGCTGTGCTGTTTTGACGCGTGCTGTTTTGACCATGCTGTTCTGTCCCGTGCTGTTTTGACGCCGTTCTCTTCTGTTGCTGCGCCCTTTTGACGCTGCACATTTGCCGTTGTGCCGTTTTGACGCCGTGCTGCTTTGACGCCGTGCGGTTTTGGCTCGTGCTCTTCTGTCGCGCGCCCTTTTGACGCTGCGCGGTTTTGTCGCTGTGCTGTTTTGACGCCGTGCGGTTTTGGCACGTGCTCTTCTGCCCCTCTGTCGTCTTGACGCTGTGCTATTTTGACGCGTGCTGTTTTGTCGCAGTGCCGTTTTGACGCTGTGCTGTTTTGACGCGTGCTGTTTTGACCATGTTGTTCTGTCCCGTGCTGTTTTGACGCCGTTCTCTTCTGTTGCTGCGCCCTTTTGACGCTGCACATTTGCCGTTGTGCCGTTTTGACGCCGTGCTGCTTTGACGCCGTGCGGTTTTGGCTCGTGCTCTTCTGTCGCGCGCCCTTTTGACGCTGCGCGGTTTTGTCGCTGTGCTGTTTTGACGCCGTGCGGTTTTGGCACGTGCTCTTCTGCCGCTCTGCCGTCTTGACGCTGAGCTATTTTGGCGCGTGCTGTTTTGTCGCAGTGCCGTTTTGACGCTGTGCTGTTTTGACGCGTGCTGTTTTGACCATGTTGTTCTGTCCCGTGCTGTTTTGACGCCGTTCTCTTCTGTTGCTGCGCCCTTTTGACGCTGCACATTTGCCGTTGTGCCGTTTTGACGCCGTGCTGCTTTGACGCCGTGCGGTTTTGGCTCGTGCTCTTCTGTCGCGCGCCCTTTTGACGTTGCGCGGTTTTGTCGCTGTGCTGTTTTGACGCCGTGCGGTTTTGGCACGTGCTCTTCTGCCCCTCTGTCGTCTTGACGCTGTGCTATTTTGACGCGTGCTGTTTTGTCGCAGTGCCGTTTTGACGCTGTGCTGTTTTGACGCGTGCTGTTTTGACCATGTTGTTCTGTCCCGTGCTGTTTTGACGCCGTTCTCTTCTGTTGCTGCGCCCTTTTGACGCTGCACATTTGCCGTTGTGCCGTTTTGACGCCGTGCTGCTTTGACGCCGTGCGGTTTTGGCTCGTGCTCTTCTGTCGCGCGCCCTTTTGACGCTGCGCGGTTTTGTCGCTGTGCTGTTTTGACGCCGTGCGGTTTTGGCACGTGCTCTTCTGCCGCTCTGCCGTCTTGACGCTGAGCTATTTTGACGCGTGCTGTTTTGTCGCAGTGCCGTTTTGACGCTGTGCTGTTTTGACGCGTGCTGTTTTGACCATGTTGTTCTGTCCCGTGCTGTTTTGACGCCGTTCTCTTCTGTTGCTGCGCCCTTTTGACGCTGCACATTTGCCGTTGTGCCGTTTTGACGCCGTGCTGCTTTGACGCCGTGCGGTTTTGGCTCGTGCTCTTCTGTCGCGCGCCCTTTTGACGCTGCGCGGTTTTGTCGCTGCGCTGTTTTGACGCCGTGCGGTTTTGGCACGTGCTCTTCTGCCGCTCTGCCGTCTTGACGCTGTGCTATTTTGACGCGTGCTGTTTTGTCGCAGTGCCGTTTTGACGCTGTGCTGTTTTGACGCGTGCTGTTTTGACCATGTTGTTCTGTCCCGTGCTGTTTTGACGCCGTTCTCTTCTGTTGCTGCGCCCTTTTGACGCTGCACATTTGCCGTTGTGCCGTTTTGACGCCGTGCTGCTTTGACGCCGTGCGGTTTTGACTCGTGCTCTTCTGTCGCGCGCCCTTTTGACGCTGCGCGGTTTTGTCGCTGTGCTGTTTTGACGCCGTGCGGTTTTGGCACGTGCTCTTCTGCCGCTCTGCCGTCTTGACGCTGAGCTATTTTGACGCGTGCTGTTTTGTCGCAGTGCCGTTTTGACGCTGTGCTGTTTTGACGCGTGCTGTTTTGACCATGTTGTTCTGTCCCGTGCTGTTTTGACGCCGTTCTCTTCTGTTGCTGCGCCCTTTTGACGCTGCACATTTGCCGTTGTGCCGTTTTGACGCCGTGCTGCTTTGACGCCGTGCGGTTTTGACTCGTGCTCTTCTGTCGCGCGCCCTTTTGACGCTTCGCGGTTTTGTCGCTGTGCTGTTTTGACGCCGTGCGGTTTTGGCACGTGCTCTTCTGCCCCTCTGTCGTCTTGACGCTGTGCTATTTTGACGCGTGCTGTTTTGTCGCAGTGCCGTTTTGACGCTCTGCTGTTTTGACGCGTGCTGTTTTGACCATGTTGTTCTGTCCCGTGCTGTTTTGACGCCGTTCTCTTCTCTTGCTGCGCCCTTTTGACGCTGCACATTTGCCGTTGTGCCGTTTTGACGCCGTGCTGCTTTGACGCCGTGCGGTTTTGGCTCGTGCTCTTCTGTCGCGCGCCCTTTTGACGCTGCGCGGTTTTGTCGCTGTGCTGTTTTGACGCCGTGCGGTTTTGGCACGTGCTCTTCTGCCCCTCTGTCGTCTTGACGCTGTGCTATTTTGACGCGTGCTGTTTTGTCGCAGTGCCGTTTTGACGCTGTGCTGTTTTGATGCGTGCTGTTTTGACCATGTTGTTCTGTCCCGTGCTGTTTTGACGCCGTTCTCTTCTGTTGCTGCGCCCTTTTGACGCTGCACATTTGCCGTTGTGCCGTTTTGACGCCGTGCTGCTTTGACGCCGTGCGGTTTTGGCTCGTGCTCTTCTGTCGCGCGCCCTTTTGACGCTGCGCGGTTTTGTCGCTGTGCTGTTTTGACGCCGTGCGGTTTTGGCACGTGCTCTTCTGCCCCTCTGTCGTCTTGACGCTGTGCTATTTTGACGCGTGCTGTTTTGTCGCAGTGCCGTTTTGACGCTGTGCTGTTTTGACGCGTGCTGTTTTGACCATGTTGTTCTGTCCCGTGCTGTTTTGACGCCGTTCTCTTCTGTTGCTGCGCCCTTTTGACGCTGCACATTTGCCGTTGTGCCGTTTTGACGCCGTGCTGCTTTGCCGCCGTGCGGTTTTGGCTCGTGCTCTTCTGTCGCGCGCCCTTTTGACGCTGCGCGGTTTTGTCGCTGTGCTGTTTTGACGCCGTGCGGTTTTGGCACGTGCTCTTCTGCCCCTCTGTCGTCTTGACGCTGTGCTATTTTGACGCGTGCTGTTTTGTCGCAGTGCCGTTTTGACGCTGTGCTGTTTTGATGCGTGCTGTTTTGACCATGTTGTTCTGTCCCGTGCTGTTTTGACGCCGTTCTCTTCTGTTGCTGCGCCCTTTTGACGCTGCACATTTGCCGTTGTGCCGTTTTGACGCCGTGCTGCTTTGACGCCGTGCGGTTTTGGCTCGTGCTCTTCTGTCGCGCGCCCTTTTGACGCTGCGCGGTTTTGTCGCTGTGCTGTTTTGACGCCGTGCGGTTTTGGCACGTGCTCTTCTGCCCCTCTGTCGTCTTGACGCTGTGCTATTTTGACGCGTGCTGTTTTGTCGCAGTGCCGTTTTGACGCTGTGCTGTTTTGACGCGTGCTGTTTTGACCATGTTGTTCTGTCCCGTGCTGTTTTGACGCCGTTCTCTTCTGTTGCTGCGCCCTTTTGACGCTGCACATTTGCCGTTGTGCCGTTTTGACGCCGTGCTGCTTTGACGCCGTGCGGTTTTGGCTCGTGCTCTTCTGTCGCGCGCCCTTTTGACGCTGCGCGGTTTTGTCGCTGTGCTGTTTTGACGCCGTGCGGTTTTGGCACGTGCTCTTCTGCCCCTCTGTCGTCTTGACGCTGTGCTATTTTGACGCGTGCTGTTTTGTCGCAGTGCCGTTTTGACGCTGTGCTGTTTTGACGCGTGCTGTTTTGACCATGTTGTTCTGTCCCGTGCTGTTTTGACGCCGTTCTCTTCTGTTGCTGCGCCCTTTTGACGCTGCACATTTGCCGTTGTGCCGTTTTGACGCCGTGCTGCTTTGACGCCGTGCGGTTTTGGCTCGTGCACTTCTGTCGCGCGCCCTTTTGACGCTGCGCGGTTTTGTCGCTGTGCTGTTTTGACGCCGTGCGGTTTTGGCACGTGCTCTTCTGCCGCTCTGCCGTCTTGACGCTGAGCTATTTTGACGCGTGCTGTTTTGTCGCAGTGCCGTTTTGACGCTGTGCTGTTTTGACGCGTGCTGTTTTGACCATGCTGTTCTGTCCCGTGCTGTTTTGACGCCGTTCTCTTCTGTTGCTGCGCCCTTTTGACGCTGCACATTTGCCGTTGTGCCGTTTTGACGCCGTGCTGCTTTGACGCCGTGCGGTTTTGGCTCGTGCTCTTCTGTCGCGCGCCTTTTGACGCTGCGCGGTTTTGTCGCTGTGCTGTTTTGACGCCGTGCGGTTTTGGCACGTGCTCTTCTGCCCCTCTGTCGTCTTGACGCTGTGCTATTTTGACGCGTGCTGTTTTGTCGCAGTGCCGTTTTGACGCTGTGCTGTTTTGACGCGTGCTGTTTTGACCATGTTGTTCTGTCCCGTGCTGTTTTGACGCCGTTCTCTTCTGTTGCTGCGCCCTTTTGACGCTGCACATTTGCCGTTGTGCCGTTTTGACGCCGTGCTGCTTTGACGCCGTGCGGTTTTGGCTCGTGCTCTTCTGTCGCGCGCCCTTTTGACGCTGCGCGGTTTTGTCGCTGTGCTGTTTTGACGCCGTGCGGTTTTGGCACGTGCTCTTCTGCCGCTCTGCCGTCTTGACGCTGAGCTATTTTGGCGCGTGCTGTTTTGTCGCAGTGCCGTTTTGACGCTGTGCTGTTTTGACGCGTGCTGTTTTGACCATGTTGTTCTGTCCCGTGCTGTTTTGACGCCGTTCTCTTCTGTTGCTGCGCCCTTTTGACGCTGCACATTTGCCGTTGTGCCGTTTTGACGCCGTGCTGCTTTGACGCCGTGCGGTTTTGGCTCGTGCTCTTCTGTCGCGCGCCCTTTTGACGTTGCGCGGTTTTGTCGCTGTGCTGTTTTGACGCCGTGCGGTTTTGGCACGTGCTCTTCTGCCCCTCTGTCGTCTTGACGCTGTGCTATTTTGACGCGTGCTGTTTTGTCGCAGTGCCGTTTTGACGCTGTGCTGTTTTGACGCGTGCTGTTTTGACCATGTTGTTCTGTCCCGTGCTGTTTTGACGCCGTTCTCTTCTGTTGCTGCGCCCTTTTGACGCTGCACATTTGCCGTTGTGCCGTTTTGACGCCGTGCTGCTTTGACGCCGTGCGGTTTTGGCTCGTGCTCTTCTGTCGCGCGCCCTTTTGACGCTGCGCGGTTTTGTCGCTGTGCTGTTTTGACGCCGTGCGGTTTTGGCACGTGCTCTTCTGCCGCTCTGCCGTCTTGACGCTGAGCTATTTTGACGCGTGCTGTTTTGTCGCAGTGCCGTTTTGACGCTGTGCTGTTTTGACGCGTGCTGTTTTGACCATGTTGTTCTGTCCCGTGCTGTTTTGACGCCGTTCTCTTCTGTTGCTGCGCCCTTTTGACGCTGCACATTTGCCGTTGTGCCGTTTTGACGCCGTGCTGCTTTGACGCCGTGCGGTTTTGGCTCGTGCTCTTCTGTCGCGCGCCCTTTTGACGCTGCGCGGTTTTGTCGCTGCGCTGTTTTGACGCCGTGCGGTTTTGGCACGTGCTCTTCTGCCGCTCTGCCGTCTTGACGCTGTGCTATTTTGACGCGTGCTGTTTTGTCGCAGTGCCGTTTTGACGCTGTGCTGTTTTGACGCGTGCTGTTTTGACCATGTTGTTCTGTCCCGTGCTGTTTTGACGCCGTTCTCTTCTGTTGCTGCGCCCTTTTGACGCTGCACATTTGCCGTTGTGCCGTTTTGACGCCGTGCTGCTTTGACGCCGTGCGGTTTTGACTCGTGCTCTTCTGTCGCGCGCCCTTTTGACGCTGCGCGGTTTTGTCGCTGTGCTGTTTTGACGCCGTGCGGTTTTGGCACGTGCTCTTCTGCCGCTCTGCCGTCTTGACGCTGAGCTATTTTGACGCGTGCTGTTTTGTCGCAGTGCCGTTTTGACGATGTGCTGTTTTGACGCGTGCTGTTTTGACCATGTTGTTCTGTCCCGTGCTGTTTTGACGCCGTTCTCTTCTGTTGCTGCGCCCTTTTGACGCTGCACATTTGCCGTTGTGCCGTTTTGACGCCGTGCTGCTTTGACGCCGTGCGGTTTTGACTCGTGCTCTTCTGTCGCGCGCCCTTTTGACGCTTCGCGGTTTTGTCGCTGTGCTGTTTTGACGCCGTGCGGTTTTGGCACGTGCTCTTCAGCCCCTCTGTCGTCTTGACGCTGTGCTATTTTGACGCGTGCTGTTTTGTCGCAGTGCCGTTTTGACGCTCTGCTGTTTTGACGCGTGCTGTTTTGACCATGTTGTTCTGTCCCGTGCTGTTTTGACGCCGTTCTCTTCTCTTGCTGCGCCCTTTTGACGCTGCACATTTGCCGTTGTGCCGTTTTGACGCCGTGCTGCTTTGACGCCGTGCGGTTTTGGCTCGTGCTCTTCTGTCGCGCGCCCTTTTGACGCTGCGCGGTTTTGTCGCTGTGCTGTTTTGACGCCGTGCGGTTTTGGCACGTGCTCTTCTGCCCCTCTGTCGTCTTGACGCTGTGCTATTTTGACGCGTGCTGTTTTGTCGCAGTGCCGTTTTGACGCTGTGCTGTTTTGATGCGTGCTGTTTTGACCATGTTGTTCTGTCCCGTGCTGTTTTGACGCCGTTCTCTTCTGTTGCTGCGCCCTTTTGACGCTGCACATTTGCCGTTGTGCCGTTTTGACGCCGTGCTGCTTTGACGCCGTGCGGTTTTGGCTCGTGCTCTTCTGTCGCGCGCCCTTTTGACGCTGCGCGGTTTTGTCGCTGTGCTGTTTTGACGCCGTGCGGTTTTGGCACGTGCTCTTCTGCCCCTCTGTCGTCTTGACGCTGTGCTATTTTGACGCGTGCTGTTTTGTCGCAGTGCCGTTTTGACGCTGTGCTGTTTTGACGCGTGCTGTTTTGACCATGTTGTTCTGTCCCGTGCTGTTTTGACGCCGTTCTCTTCTGTTGCTGCGCCCTTTTGACGCTGCACATTTGCCGTTGTGCCGTTTTGACGCCGTGCTGCTTTGACGCCGTGCGGTTTTGGCTCGTGCTCTTCTGTCGCGCGCCCTTTTGACGCTGCGCGGTTTTGTCGCTGTGCTGTTTTGACGCCGTGCGGTTTTGGCACGTGCTCTTCTGCCCCTCTGTCGTCTTGACGCTGTGCTATTTTGACGCGTGCTGTTTTGTCGCAGTGCCGTTTTGACGCTGTGCTGTTTTGACGCGTGCTGTTTTGAACATGTTGTTCTGTCCCGTGCTGTTTTGACGCCGTTCTCTTCTGTTGCTGCGCCCTTTTGACGCTGCACATTTGCCGTTGTGCCGTTTTGACGCCGTGCTGCTTTGACGCCGTGCGGTTTTGGCTCGTGCACTTCTGTCGCGCGCCCTTTTGACGCTGCGCGGTTTTGTCGCTGTGCTGTTTTGACGCCGTGCGGTTTTGGCACGTGCTCTTCTGCCGCTCTGCCGTCTTGACGCTGAGCTATTTTGACGCGTGCTGTTTTGTCGCAGTGCCGTTTTGACGCTGTGCTGTTTTGACGCGTGCTGTTTTGACCATGTTGTTCTGTCCCGTGCTGTTTTGACGCCGTTCTCTTCTGTTGCTGCGCCCTTTTGACGCTGCACATTTGCCGTTGTGCCGTTTTGACGCCGTGCTGCTTTGACGCCGTGCGGTTTTGGCTCGTGCTCTTCCGTCGCGCGCCCTTTTGACGCTGCGCGGTTTTGTCGCTGTGCTGTTTTGACGCCGTGCGGTTTTGGCACGTGCTCTTCTGCCCCTCTGTCGTCTTGACGCTGTGCTATTTTGACGCGTGCTGTTTTGTCGCAGTGCCGTTTTGACGCTGTGCTGTTTTGACGCGTGCTGTTTTGACCATGTTGTTCTGTCCCGTGCTGTTTTGACGCCGTTCTCTTCTGTTGCTGCGCCCTTTTGACGCTGCACATTTGCCGTTGTGCCGTTTTGACGCCGTGCTGCTTTGACGCCGTGCGGTTTTGGCTCGTGCTCTTCTGTCGCGCGCCCTTTTGACGCTGCGCGGTTTTGTCGCTGTGCTGTTTTGTCGCCGTGCGGTTTTGGCACGTGCTCTTCTGCCGCTCTGCCGTCTTGACGCTGAGCTATTTTGACGCGTGCTGTTTTGTCGCAGTGCCGTTTTGACGCTGTGCTGTTTTGACGCGTGCTGTTTTGACCATGTTGTTCTGTCCCGTGCTGTTTTGACGCCGTTCTCTTCTGTTGCTGCGCCCTTTTGACGCTGCACATTTGCCGTTGTGCCGTTTTGACGCCGTGCTGCTTTGACGCCGTGCGGTTTTGGCTCGTGCTCTTCTGTCGCGCGCCCTTTTGACGCTGCGCGGTTTTGTCGCTGTGCTGTTTTGACGCCGTGCGGTTTTGGCGCGTGCTCTTCTGCCCCTCTGTCGTCTTGACGCTGTGCTATTTTGACGCGTGCTGTTTTGTCGCAGTGCCGTTTTGACGCTGTGCTGTTTTGACGCGTGCTGTTTTGACCATGTTGTTCTGTCCCGTGCTGTTTTGACGCCGTTCTCTTCTGTTGCTGCGCCCTTTTGACGCTGCACATTTGCCGTTGTGCCGTTTTGACGCCGTGCTGCTTTGACGCCGTGCGGTTTTGACTCGTGCTCTTCTGTCGCGCGCCCTTTTGACGCTGCGCGGTTTTGTCGCTGTGCTGTTTTGACGCCGTGCGGTTTTGGCACGTGCTCTTCTGCCGCTCTGCCGTCTTGACGCTGAGCTATTTTGACGCGTGCTGTTTTGTCGCAGTGCCGTTTTGACGCTGTGCTGTTTTGACGCGTGCTGTTTTGACCATGTTGTTCTGTCCCGTGCTGTTTTGACGCCGTTCTCTTCTGTTGCTGCGCCCTTTTGACGCTGCACATTTGCCGTTGTGCCGTTTTGACGCCGTGCTGCTTTGACGCCGTGCGGTTTTGGCTCGTGCTCTTCTGTCGCGCGCCCTTTTGACGCTGCACGGTTTTGTCGCTGTGCTGTTTTGACGCCGTGCGGTTTTGGCACGTGCTCTTCTGCCCCTCTGTCGTCTTGACGCTGTGCTATTTTGACGCGTGCTGTTTTGTCGCAGTGCCGTTTTGACGCTGTGCTGTTTTGACGCGTGCTGTTTTGACCATGTTGTTCTGTCCCGTGCTGTTTTGACGCCGTTCTCTTCTGTTGCTGCGCCCTTTTGACGCTGCACATTTGCCGTTGTGCCGTTTTGACGCCGTGCTGCTTTGACGCCGTGCGGTTTTGGCTCGTGCTCTTCTGTCGCGCGCCCTTTTGACGCTGCGCGGTTTTGTCGCTGTGCTGTTTTGACGCCGTGCGGTTTTGGCACGTGCTCTTCTGCCCCTCTGTCGTCTTGACGCTGTGCTATTTTGACGCGTGCTGTTTTGTCGCAGTGCCGTTTTGACGCTGTGCTGTTTTGACGCGTGCTGTTTTGACCATGTTGTTCTGTCCCGTGCTGTTTTGACGCCGTTCTCTTCTGTTGCTGCGCCCTTTTGACGCTGCACATTTGCCGTTGTGCCGTTTTGACGCCGTGCTGCTTTGACGCCGTGCGGTTTTGGCTCGTGCTCTTCTGTCGCGCGCCCTTTTGACGCTGCGCGGTTTTGTCGCTGTGCTGTTTTGACGCCGTGCGGTTTTGGCACGTGCTCTTCTGCCCCTCTGTCGTCTTGACGCTGTGCTATTTTGACGCGTGCTGTTTTGTCGCAGTGCCGTTTTGACGCTGTGCTGTTTTGACGCGTGCTGTTTTGACCATGTTGTTCTGTCCCGTGCTGTTTTGACGCCGTTCTCTTCTGTTGCTGCGCCCTTTTGACGCTGCACATTTGCCGTTGTGCCGTTTTGACGCCGTGCTGCTTTGACGCCGTGCGGTTTTGGCTCGTGCACTTCTGTCGCGCGCCCTTTTGACGCTGCGCGGTTTTGTCGCTGTGCTGTTTTGACGCCGTGCGGTTTTGGCACGTGCTCTTCTGCCGCTCTGCCGTCTTGACGCTGAGCTATTTTGACGCGTGCTGTTTTGTCGCAGTGCCGTTTTGACGCTGTGCTGTTTTGACGCGTGCTGTTTTGACCATGTTGTACTGTCCCGTGCTGTTTTGACGCCGTTCTCTTCTGTTGCTGCGCCCTTTTGACGCTGCACATTTGCCGTTGTGCCGTTTTGACGCCGTGCTGCTTTGACGCCGTGCGGTTTTGGCTCGTGCTCTTCTGTCGCGCGCCCTTTTGACGCTGCGCGGTTTTGTCGCTGTGCTGTTTTGACGCCGTGCGGTTTTGGCACGTGCTCTTCTGCCCCTCTGTCGTCTTGACGCTGTGCTATTTTGACGCGTGCTGTTTTGTCGCAGTGCCGTTTTGACGCTGTGCTGTTTTGACGCGTGCTGTTTTGACCATGTTGTTCTGTCCCGTGCTGTTTTGACGCCGTTCTCTTCTGTTGCTGCGCCCTTTTGACGCTGCACATTTGCCGTTGTGCCGTTTTGACGCCGTGCTGCTTTGACGCCGTGCGGTTTTGGCTCGTGCTCTTCTGTCGCGCGCCCTTTTGACGCTGCGCGGTTTTGTCGCTGTGCTGTTTTGTCGCCGTGCGGTTTTGGCACGTGCTCTTCTGCCGCTCTGCCGTCTTGACGCTGAGCTATTTTGACGCGTGCTGTTTTGTCGCAGTGCCGTTTTGACGCTGTGCTGTTTTGACGCGTGCTGTTTTGACCATGTTGTTCTGTCCCGTGCTGTTTTGACGCCGTTCTCTTCTGTTGCTGCGCCCTTTTGACGCTGCACATTTGCCGTTGTGCCGTTTTGACGCCGTGCTGCTTTGACGCCGTGCGGTTTTGGCTCGTGCTCTTCTGTCGCGCGCCCTTTTGACGCTGCGCGGTTTTGTCGCTGTGCTGTTTTGACGCCGTGGGGTTTTGGCACGTGCTCTTCTGCCGCTCTGCCGTCTTGACGCTGAGCTATTTTGACGCGTGCTGTTTTGTCGCAGTGCCGTTTTGACGCTGTGCTGTTTTGACGCGTGCTGTTTTGACCATGTTGTTCTGTCCCGTGCTGTTTTGACGCCGTTCTCTTCTGTTGCTGCGCCCTTTTGACGCTGCACATTTGCCGTTGTGCCGTTTTGACGCCGTGCTGCTTTGACGCCCTGCGGTTTTGACTCGTGCTCTTCTGTTGCGCGCCCTTTTGACGCTGCGCGGTTTTGTCGCTGTGCTGTTTTGACGCCGTGCGGTTTTGGCACGTGCTCTTCTGCCGCTGTGCCGTCTTGACGCTGAGCTATTTTGACGCGTGCTGTTTTGTCGCAGTGCCGTTTTGACGCTGTGCTGTTTTGACGCGTGCTGTTTTGACCATGTTGTTCTGTCCCGTGCTGTTTTGACGCCGTTCTCTTCTGTTGCTGCGCCCTTTTGACGCTGCACATTTGCCGTTGTGCCGTTTTGACGCCGTGCTGCTTTGACGCCGTGCGGTTTTGGCTCGTGCTCTTCTGTCACGCGCCCTTTTGACGCTGCGCGGTTTTGTCGCTGTGCTGTTTTGACGCCGTGCGGTTTTGGCGCGTGCTCTTCTGCCCCTCTGTCGTCTTGACGCTGTGCTATTTTGACGCGTGCTGTTTTGTCGCAGTGCCGTTTTGACGCTGTGCTGTTTTGACGCGTGCTGTTTTGACCATGTTGTTCTGTCCCGTGCTGTTTTGACGCCGTTCTCTTCTGTTGCTGCGCCCTTTTGACGCTGCACATTTGCCGTTGTGCCGTTTTGACGCCGTGCTGCTTTGACGCCGTGCGGTTTTGACTCGTGCTCTTCTGTCGCGCGCCCTTTTGACGCTGCGCGGTTTTGTCGCTGTGCTGTTTTGACGCCGTGCGGTTTTGGCACGTGCTCTTCTGCCGCTCTGCCGTCTTGACGCTGAGCTATTTTGACGCGTGCTGTTTTGTCGCAGTGCCGTTTTGACGCTGTGCTGTTTTGACGCGTGCTGTTTTGACCATGTTGTTCTGTCCCGTGCTGTTTTGACGCCGTTCTCTTCTGTTGCTGCGCCCTTTTGACGCTGCACATTTGCCGTTGTGCCGTTTTGACGCCGTGCTGCTTTGACGCCGTGCGGTTTTGGCTCGTGCTCTTCTGTCGCGCGCCCTTTTGACGCTGCGCGGTTTTGTCGCTGTGCTGTTTTGACGCCGTGCGGTTTTGGCACGTGCTCTTCTGCCCCTCTGTCGTCTTGACGCTGTGCTATTTTGACGCGTGCTGTTTTGTCGCAGTGCCGTTTTGACGCTGTGCTGTTTTGACGCGTGCTGTTTTGACCATGTTGTTCTGTCCCGTGCTGTTTTGACGCCGTTCTCTTCTGTTGCTGCGCCCTTTTGACGCTGCACATTTACCGTTGTGCCGTTTTGACGCCGTGCTGCTTTGACGCCGTGCGGTTTTGACTCGTGCTCTTCTGTCGCGCGCCCTTTTGACGCTGCGCGGTTTTGTCGCTGTGCTGTTTTGACGCCGTGCGGTTTTGGCACGTGCTCTTCTGCCGCTCTGCCGTCTTGACGCTGAGCTATTTTGACCCGTGCTGTTTTGTCGCAGTGCCGTTTTGACGCTGTGCTGTTTTGACGCGTGCTGTTTTGACCATGTTGCTCTGTCCCGTGCTGTTTTGACGCCGTTCTCTTCTGTTGCTGCGCCCTTTTGACGCTGCACATTTGCCGTTGTGCCGTTTTGACGCCGTGCTGCTTTGACGGCGTGCGGTTTTGGCTCGTGCTCTTCTGTCGCGCGCCCTTTTGACGCTGCGCGGTTTTGTCGCTGTGCTGTTTTGACGCCGTGCGGTTTTGGCACGTGCTCTTCTGCCGCTCTGCCGTCTTGACGCTGAGCTATTTTGACGCGTGCTGTTTTGTCGCAGTGCCGTTTTGACGCTGTGCTGTTTTGACGCGTGCTGTTTTGACCATGTTGTTCTGTCCCGTGCTGTTTTGACGCCGTTCTCTTCTGTTGCTGCGCCCTTTTGACGCTGCACATTTGCCGTTGTGCCGTTTTGACGCCGTGCTGCTTTGACGCCGTGCGGTTTTGGCTCGTGCTCTTCTGTCGCGCGCCCTTTTGACGCTGCGCGGTTTTGTCGCTGTGCTGTTTTGACGCCGTGCGGTTTTGGCACGTGCTCTTCTGCCGCTCTGCCGTCTTGACGCTGTGCTATTTTGACGCGTGCTGTTTTGTCGCAGTGCCGTTTTGACGCTGTGCTGTTTTGACGCGTGCTGTTTTGACCATGTTGTTCTGTCCCGTGCTGTTTTGACGCCGTTCTCTTCTGTTGCTGCGCCCTTTTGACGTTGCACATTTGCCGTTGTGCCGTTTTGACGCCGTGCTGCTTTGACGCCCTGCGGTTTTGACTCGTGCTCTTCTGTCGCGCGCCCTTTTGACGCTGCGCGGTTTTGTCGCTGTGCTGTTTTGACGCCGTGCGGTTTTGGCACGTGCTCTTCTGCCGCTCTGCCGTCTTGACGCTGAGCTATTTTGACGCGTGCTGTTTTGTCGCAGTGCCGTTTTGACGCTGTGCTGTTTTGACGCGTGCTGTTTTGACCATGTTGTTCTGTCCCGTGCTGTTTTGACGCCGTTCTCTTCTGTTGCTGCGCCCTTTTGACACTGCACATTTGCCGTTGTGCCGTTTTGACGCCGTGCTGCTTTGACGCCGTGCGGTTTTGGCTCGTGCTCTTCTGTCGCGCGCCCTTTTGACGCTGCGCGGTTTTGTCGCTGTGCTGTTTTGACGCCGTGCGGTTTTGGCACGTGCTCTTCTGCCCCTCTGTCGTCTTGACGCTGTGCTATTTTGACGCGTGCTGTTTTGTCGCAGTGCCGTTTTGACGCTGTGCTGTTTTGACGCGTGCTGTTTTGACCATGTTGTTCTGTCCCGTGCTGTTTTGACGCCGTTCTCTTCTGTTGCTGCGCCCTTTTGACGCTGCACATTTGCTGTTGTGCCGTTTTGACGCCGTGCTGCTTTGACGCCGTGCGGTTTTGGCTCGTGCTCTTCTGTCGCGCGCCCTTTTGACGCTGCGCGGTTTTGTCGCTGTGCTGTTTTGACGCCGTGCGGTTTTGGCACGTGCTCTTCTGCCGCTCTGTCGTCTTGACGCTGTGCTATTTTGACGCGTGCTGTTTTGTCGCAGTGCCGTTTTGACGCTGTGCTGTTTTGACGCGTGCTGTTTTGACCATGTTGTTCTGTCCCGTGCTGTTTTGACGCCGTTCTCTTCTGTTGCTGCGCCCTTTTGACGCTGCACATTTGCCGTTGTGCCGTTTTGACGCCGTGCTGCTTTGACGCCGTGTGCTTTTGGCTCGTGCTCTTCTGTCGCGCGCCCTTTTGACGCTGCGCGGTTTTGTCGCTGTGCTGTTTTGACGCCGTGCGGTTTTGGCACGTGCTCTTCTGCCCCTCTGTCGTCTTGACGCTGTGCTATTTTGACGCGTGCTGTTGTGTCGCAGTGCTGTTTTGACGCTGTGCTGTTTTGATCGTGTTGTTCTGTCGCCAGCTGTTTTGACGCCGTTGTCTTCCGTCGCTGTGCCCTTTTGACGCTGCACATTTGCCGTTGTGCCGTTTTGACGCCGTGCTGCTTTGACGCCGTGCGGTTTTGGCTCGTGCTCTTCTGTCGCGCGCCCTTTTGACGCTGTGCGGTTTTGTCGCTGTGCTGTTTTGACGCCGTGCGGTTTTGGCACGTGCTCTTCTGCCGCTCTGCCGTCTTGACGCTGTGCTATTTTGACGCGTGCTGTTTTGTCGCAGTGCCGTTTTGACGCTGTGCTGTTTTGACGCGTGCTGTTTTGACCATGTTGTTCTGTCCCGTGCTGTTTTGACGCCGTTCTCTTCTGTTGCTGCGCCCTTTTGACGCTGCACATTTGCCGTTGTGCCGTTTTGACGCCGTGCTGCTTTGACGCCGTGTGCTTTTGGCTCGTGCTCTTCTGTCGCGCGCCCTTTTGACGCTGCGCGGTTTTGTCGCTGTGCTGTTTTGACGCCGTGCGGTTTTGGCACGTGCTCTTCTGCCCCTCTGCCGTCTTGACGCTGTGCTATTTTGACGCGTGCTGTTTTGTCGCAGTGCCGTTTTGACGCTGTGCTGTTTTGACGCGTGCTGTTTTGACCATGTTGTTCTGTCCCGTGCTGTTTTGACGCCGTTCTCTTCTGTTGCTGCGCCCTTTTGACGCTGCACATTTGCCGTTGTGCCGTTTTGACGCCGTGCTGCTTTGACGCCGTGCGGTTTTGGCTCGTGCTCTTCTGTCGCGCGCCCTTTTGACGCTGCGCGGTTTTGTCGCTGTGCTGTTTTGACGCCGTGCGGTTTTGGCACGTGCTCTTCTGCCCCTCTGTCGTCTTGACGCTGTGCTATTTTGACGCGTGCTGTTTTGTCGCAGTGCCGTTTTGACGCTGTGCTGTTTTGACGCGTGCTGTTTTGACCATGTTGTTCTGTCCCGTGCTGTTTTGACGCCGTTCTCTTCTGTTGCTGCGCCCTTTTGACGCTGCACATTTGCCGTTGTGCCGTTTTGACGCCGTGCTGCTTTGACGCCGTGCGGTTTTGGCTCGTGCTCTTCTGTTGCGCGCCCTTTTGACGCTGCGCGGTTTTGTCGCTGTGCTGTTTTGACGCCGTGCGGTTTTGGCACGTGCTCTTCTGCCCCTCTGTCGTCTTGACGCTGTGCTATTTTGACGCGTGCTTTTGTGTCGCAGTGCTGTTTGTACGCTGTGCTGTTTTGATCGTGTTGTTCTGTCGCCTGCTGTTTTGACGCCGTTGTCTTCCGTCGCTGTGCCCTCTTGACGCTGCGCATTTGACGCTGTGCCGTTTTGACGCTGTGCTGTTTTGACGCCGTGCGGTTTTGGGACGTGCTCTTCTGTCGCTGCGCCCTTTTGAACCTGCGCGGTTTTGTCGCTGTGCTGTTTTGGCGCCGTGCGGTTTTGGCGCGTGCTCTTCTGCCACTCTGCCGTCTTGACGCCGCGCAATTTTGACGCGTGCTGTTTTGTCGCACTGCTGTTTTGACGCTGTGCTGTTTTGACGCGTGCTGTTTTGACCGTGCTGTTCTGTCGCCTGCTCTTTCGACGCCGTTCTCTACTGTCGCTGCGCCCTTTTGACGCTGCGCATTTGTCGCTGTGCCGTTTTAACGCTGTGCTGTTTTGACGCCGTGCGGTTTTTGCACGTGCTCTTCTGTCGCTCTCTCGTCTTGACGCTGTGCTACTTTGACGCGTGCTGTTTTGTCGCCGTGCTGTTTTGACGCTCTGCTGTTTTGACCCCGAGCGGTTTTCACACGTGCTCTTCTGTCGCTGCTCCTTTTTGACGCTACGCGGTTTTGTCGCTTTGCGGTTTTGACGCCGTGCGGTATTGGCACTTGCTCTTCTGTCGCTCTGCCGTCTTAACGCTGTACTATTTTTACGCGTGCTGTTTTGACGCCTGCTTTTTTGACCGTGCTGTTCTGTCGCGTTCTGTTTTGGTGCCGTTCTCTTCTGTCGCTGCGTCCTTTTGACGCTGCACGGTTTCCTCGCTGTGCCGTTTTGACGCTGTGCTGTTTTGACGCGTACTGTTTCGACCGTGCTGTTCTTTCGCGTGCTGTTTTGACGCCGTTCTCTTCTGTCACTGTGCCCTTTTGACGCTGCGCGCTTTGGTCGCTGTGCAGTTTTGACGCCGTGCGGTTTTGTCGCAGTGCTGTTTTGACGCTGTACTGTTTTGACGCGTGCTGTTTCGACCGTGCTGTTCTGTCGCGTGCTGTTTTGTCGTGTGCTGTTCTGTCATGGCGCCTCGGCGACGAGTCATAGTTAGTCCAGCATACTTATTCCGCAGAAGACTGTCGGCAGCGAATCATACTTAGTCCAGCGTTAATTATTCCGCAATTGACTGTTGGCGCCGAGCCATACTCAATCCAGCATAGTTAGCCAGCAACTGACCGTCACCAAGGAGTCATAGTTAGCCAGCTACCAACCATTGGCGACAAGTCATACTTAGTCCAGCATACTTGTTTCGCAGACGACTGTCTGCAGCAAATCATACTTAGTCCAGCGTTAATTAGTCCGCAGGTGACTGTCGGCACCGAGCCATACTCAATTCAGCATAGTTAGCCAGCAACCAACCGTCACTACCGAGTCATAGTATGTAGCCAGCAGCCGACCATTGGCGACGAATCATACTTAGTTCAACATACTTAGTCCGCAGACAACTGTCGGCAGCAAATAATACATAGCCCAGCGTTAAATCCTTCGCAGGTAACTGTCGACGCCAAATCTTACTCAATCCAACATAGTTCGCAAAACACCGACCGTCGGCGATGAGTCATACTTAGCCAGCAGCCGACCATTTGCGACGAGTCATACTTAGTACGGCATATTTAGTCCGCAGACGACCGTCATTGGTGAATAAAACTTAGTCTAGCATACTTAGTTCACAGGCGACAGTCAGCTGGCTGGGAGACAAACTTAGTTCAGCAAACTTAGTCCGCATGCAGGCGACCGTCGTTTGTGAGTAATACTTAGTCCAGCATACTTAGTCTCCAGCCGACCGCCGGAAACGAGGCATACTTAGTCCACCGTTATTTAGTCCGCAGGCGACTGTCAGGAGTGAATAATACTTAGTCCAGCGTTAATTATCCGCAAGCGACCTGTCGGCGGCTAGTCATACTCAGTGCAGCATACTTTGCCTGCAGCCCACCACCAGCGATGAGTCGTGGTTAGTTCAGCATAATTAATCCGCAGATGACTGCCAGCAGCGAGTCATACTTGATCCAGCATCCTTAGCCTGCAGCCGACCGTCGGAGACCAGTCATAGTTAATACAGCATACTTAAGGCCGGTTCTCACATGCAGCGAAGCGCTGATGCAGCCCTGCTCACGTGTCGTCAGCTACTTAGCGTCTTCCATGAGCAACAGTTTTGACGGTGCAATACAAAGCTGGTAAACGCTCCCGTCAGCACGCGCTTAGCGCGAGGTCAGTGCTCTGCTTGTAGCGCTCCGCTTCATGTGTGAACAGGCCTTAAAGCCTAGTTCACATGCAGCGGTTTTGGCCCTAGAGCGGCGCGATTTCTGCCGTCGCGGCGCTCTTGCCAGCACCAGCAATTCTGCGGCACGAGCGCCGCGACGGCAGAAATCGCGCCGCTCTGGGGCCAAAATCGCTGCATGTGAAACCCGCTTTAGTCTGCAGACGACTGTCGGCAGCGGGTCTGAAACGATTTTCTTTCTTCTTCTTCCTTAGCTTTAATCCTCAATTCAAATGCGAATTGTGAAATCACGTCGTCGTGACATTCTTCGGCACCGGTGCGATGACTCTTAGCTTCCACCGTGCTTTTTATGCACACCATAGAGCTTGTCACTCCCCAGTGACGATAAGTTCCGTCAGGGCACTCATTGGCCACGAACGCGAATCCGAATATTCGTCGACGGATTGATTGTTGATGAGCGCATACGTCCGAGTGACGCAGTTCTCGTGTCCAATGCGTGAGCTAGGCTCGAATGGCGTCAGGTTGGCACCGCTGACGTGCTTTAAGAACCGCGGATGTATCGTAGTGAAAAGGTGGACAGCTTTCGAAGGAAAGATGGTACAAAATAGTCCGCTATGTCTTCAAATGTTCGTACCGAAAAGCTGGCTTTTGACTTTCTACCCTCTTTCTTTTGGCCAATTAAACGATATCAAATTAGTAAAGTCCTAATTTAAACTAATTTATCCCATCCCAAAATTCCTTTTATGGCCATCTTTAAAGGGAAGATGGGGCACTTCTACTTTTGAGAAAAAACGCTTGAATTGCGTTCATTTGGCCTTTAGAATAACAGATATCACAATTATATTTCAATGCGACGCGCCGGAGAGCCATACGAGCAATTTCAAAATAGGGCTGAAGCCCCGCCTCCCTAGCCTTGGGCAGCCTAAAGATCCGTCGATGACGTCACGGACAACGACTGTCTTTTGCGTTTTTCTCGCGTTTAACAATACTTGCGCAGCAAATGGTTTGGATATTCGGGTTCACGGGGTAAAAATCCACTAGAATCCACTTCTAACTCATTTTTTTCAAGAAGCTCCGTAGCTTCCCTTTAAGCATACTTAACCAGTAGCCGAGCATCGGCGACGATTCATACTTAGGTCATCATATTTAGTTCGACTGTCGACGGTGAATTATACTTTGACCAGACTTAATTAGTCCGCATGCGACTGTCAGTGGCGTGTAGTATTCGGTCCAGCATACTTAATCCGTTCTACCATCGGCACGTGTGGCTGGCTCTCGAATACCGAAGCGTATACCTTCCCACGTGGACTCACGACATCACGGAGTGAAACATAACGTACCAAGGGGCTGAGCAGAGAATGTTTTATGTTATAATTTCAGATAACATTTAATACCTAGCGTATAGGGCACGGTGCAACTAGTCCCATTGCGATTAGTTCAGTTACCACACGGGGTTCCTCGCGATCTAGATACACTACGAATTGAAGGGCCTACGCGCACTCACAAAAGAAATAGACGTTATATAAAAATTGTCGTTAAAGAATGCTCGTGACATACTCCGGTCCTGAATAAATGAAAGATTGTCTCGATAGATCTGAAAAACCTGTAGAACACAAACCTGCGCCGTGTGCGCAGCGCGTGCACCCAAAACCACAAAAAAACTCCCCGTAGGGGTATTCACACGGCGGAAAAATCCCCGGGATTTCTCCCTCGTGTGAATACCCCTTAACCAAGCAGAACAAATCATAACGTACGGATAATGCTCGCACGACACGCTCTATGCTCCCCTGATTTATCGAAGTGATCGAGGCACATTTATATTTTGATATTACTTTCGTTCATAGCCGTTGCACGCTTGACGTTCAAATACGGACGGCGCTTTTTATTGAATTAAAAAAAAATCATGAGCACAGGCAAGGTGAGACTGAAAAGCATCTGCTCGTGCGTGGAAGCAACCATCAGAGTCTCATTGACTCAATCCAACTCCCGGCTAAGTGTGTGAACGACTGAAACGCACCAGAGTGTCGGGCCACTGTTTATCCAACACCGTCTAGAATAATAAAGACCTCCGAACGCGCCACCCTTCCTCCATGGAAGCTCATCGCGGTTTATGATTGCGCCTAGTGCCACTAAATAAGCTACGCTTCAGAGTAGCGGCACTTGGCCATATTGTGTCTTCAAAGTATGGTTGCCAGTTACCTGATGCTTTATGTGAAATCACAATAAACGCTTTTCCGCCCTCCTCAAATGTTTAAACAGTTCGCGACAGACCAAAGCAATATTACATGACCTTCCTACCTCCGAATGTAATGCTGAGGAAGTCGAATTTTTGAATCATGACGATCGTCTGCTCTGCATACGAATTAAAATGGCGGCGCCCACAACCATGTCGGGGAACGGAGTGCCGATACTCTAAGTGTAGCTCATTTAGTGACTCTAATGGCGCCAACTCGGCAACTGGATCCGAGCCCGACGCTGAGTGTCCCCCGACGCGCTGGTAGGAAACAAGGCCCAACCGAGCACTGACGGAGTCTCTCATCCAATGTGTGTCTTCGCTCGATCTCGCTGTGACGACTTCAAAAATGTAGTGCTCAGGCTTTGATTATTCTAGGCGATGTTGGTTTATCGCTGCAGGGGAGAACAGCTACACGTTTTACGATATTATGTGTATCAAAGCGATAGCGTCATGGAGCTCGTTTGGCAGAAACGCCCGCGTTGGTGGCGTGACGAGAAAATCCCGTTTGGCCAATAGGATCATGACGTCACAGCCACATGACCTCGCGCAGAAATTTCAAACCCACAACGCTCACGTGAAACGTGACGTCACGCGGGTAATGGAAGTCATGAAGTCATGACATGTAATACGAATTAAACGCCGTCGCATATTTTAAATGATTTTACTTTATAAAGTTTTTCCTTTGCCCTAAAGAAAAAAATGTGAATACATTTAGGCGTGATCCAAACCCACGACCCTATGGTTGCGAGCAAGACAGACAGCTGACTAGGCCACGCAAGGCATGCTCCCACGGCGAATGAGAAGGCGAAGTGACCGGGGCACGATGACGCTGCTGCGTTCCACTCTTAAAGGCGAAGCTTAAGCATCCTTCACGTTTTTTTTTCTTCCCTGTACAGTATTCCAGGTATTAGCTTAGTCAACACAGAACGTGCTATAAACTGGTGCTACCTTCAAGGAATACTCCTCCTCCGTGTGTAGCGTGCACCTATTATATTTTCTGAACAGTTTAATTTTCAAATACCCCGCTCTCCATTTTTATATTTCTTCACTTTTTCACGCAATGCTGCTCGCGCCAGAAAAAAAAAAAAAAAGAATCGCGCACGCAAAAACATTTGGGAAAACAAGCGACGCATCCACTCCAGGGTCAGCGTACTCAGCGGAAGATTTTACCGGGGCGTTAATCCCCTTGGCATTGAGGAGACAGGCGTCGGAGCGCGAAGGCCACGTTACACAAAAGCAATTTCGGAGCCGAACTTATTTCCGTATTTGCACTCATGAGAAATCTTTCCCGCTCGTCGTTGAACGGAACCCCGGGTTTGTTCGTTAACCAAACACTAGAAATGTTTGCCCTTTTTGCACCCCGCTCGTTTGTTCGGAGTGGCCTTTGGTTATTATCGATTACGCGGAACGAGTTCAATGGCCACCACGTCGTAATCGTCTCAGCAACTGTGGGGCGGAGAAAGGGTAATCTTGGGAAGGCGACCGAGCTAAGCCGAGCCAAGCCAAGCCGTGAAAACAGCCACGAAATGGAACAAAATATTAGCGTGACGACGCGCCGAAAGTGCAAACACTCCAGTGAAAGTTCAAACAACCGTAAGCACAAGCCAAGAAACAAAACGGGCTACCTTTCATTTTTATCCGAGAGGGAGGGACAAGGCGCTTTCGCTAACATCGATCAATCACACTTGCAGACGCCGTCTTTTGGCGAAGTTATGTTTCAGTTATTTTAATGTCGAGTAAAAAAAAAAAAAAAACCTGGATGTAAAGGATGTGCAGAAAAAAGTTTTGCCGGCTGACGACGACGTTGCCGTTGCCGCCGAGCGACGTTTTGAACACACGTTTATAAATATGGCACGTGTCACGGTTCGCTCTGATGACTGAGTTGACCTCGGAGGGACGTCGGGATCTCAGTTGGAAACGGCGTGTTCGTAGATGAAATCAAGGTATTCGGTGACTCGGGTGTAAATTCCGGGAATGCCCGGTTCTCCGCACTTGATGCCCCAGGACACGATGCCGATCAACGTCCACTGCTTGGTGTTCTTGTCTTGAACCATGAGAGGACCGCCGGAATCGCCCTGCAAGTGATAGAAATCATATTTCGTTGAGTCCCTTTTGTGTCCTTGCAATTGTTTTTACACTTACTGCACGGTTTGTTATTTTTTGTTTCCTTCAGGTCCCAAAACAAGCACCTTTTCTCCCCAGCAATCTCTGTTCAATGTCCTTTACCTATTGCCGCCATGATTCGAATCGACTGGATAACAAACTAACTTACTGTACCCGGCAACGACGAAATTCGACAAGATGTGACATGAATGCCGACCAAACCACTCGGTAGGGTTCAGCTCCGTCACCGCTGTTAGCCGGCCAACTTGAGGGCAAGCGTTATCCCCCCGTTGTTTTTCGGCTGTTCAGATTTTTGTCTGTCTAGTTGGACGCACTCACCACAGAGGTAAATGGCCTAAGGGTTGAAAATCGACAATTGCGTTCCGAGTTGACGTTGCTGAGCAGGAGGGTGCTCGATTGCCTTCCCTCTGTGTCTCCACCTCTCAGCTTATATTAAGCGGCACTGGCATCCTCGAAAATTACATCGGTTGTTCCCGATCCACCAGCAGCAAGTGTAATCTCCGGCCTGAAACCTGCTTTTAAGAAAGGAAGTGCCAGCCACAGTGCTTATGTGCATATGGCTGCACGTGCTTCTTGGCCTGAAACGCCTGATGTGATGGAGGGTGACGGCCTCGCCATGGTAGTGAGAAAGAAGCCAAATCTCCGAAGCTTGGAACGGCCTGGTCACTCAAGGTGACGTCTGCTCCTCGTCAACCTAATGCCTTGTTTCTCTCGAGACTACATTCGAGAACGACAGCGGATGACATAATGGATCTTGTCCAGCACCATCTTGGCGGCAGGTCTCTAAAGGCCTGTTCACACATGCAGCGGAGCGCTACAAGCATAGCGCTCACCTCGCGCTAAGCGCGTGCTGACGGCAGCGTTTACCAGCTTTGTATTGCACCGCCAAAACTGTTGCTCATGGCAGACGATAAGTAGCAAACCGCACGTGAGGAGTGCTACATCAGCGCTTCGCTGCATGTGAGAACCGGCCTTAACCGTCACGCAGCTACAACGTAAATTTAACATTTATGTGTCTTTTCATCTCGAATGTGACTACTCTTTGTTTGAGAGATTAACCTCCCACAGCTGTGGCCCGAGGGGATTATTTTTCATAAGTTTTACGGAAAACTTGACAGGACTCGCATTTACATGTACCCGAAACCAGTGTTGGCCAAAATACTCGATAAAAGTATTTAAGTTAATTACTGAATACCTGCTTCATAAAGTATTTAAAATACTACTCAAGTTAATGTCACTGTAAATTATCTTGAGTAAAGTACAAATGCTTAGAAATGTAATTCAATTACGTTTGAAGATACTTCCGCATTGCTTAATTTGTATCGACGTCCTTAACAACGACAGTTATACAGCTACGCAAATCTGGTTTATCAATGCGCGACAATGCACAAAACTTATGCTTACGTGAATCAACTGCATATTTGTCCTCGCCAATTGACATAGCTAATGGTTTCTCCGATTACTTTAGTCACTGCTATTCTAGTTTGAGAACTGCCGGTGCATCAGGCAACATCAACAACATACTTTTTATCTGATTTTAATGTCGACGTCTCAGAAGTTCTTGAGGCGATAAAAAAAATTAAAACCTAAGTTGTCGGCGGGAATCGACGGTATACCTACTTTTATTACTAAGGCTTGTTCTGATATATTTTCTCCCCTTTTGGAACATATATTAAACTTATCTCTCATGAAGGGTACTCTCCCTGATTGGTGGAAGTCTTCTATAGTTGTGCCCATATTCAAGGCTGGTCATCCGTCATTAGTTAGTAACTATCGTCCCGCTTCTTTATTATGTGGTTTCGCGAAGGCTTTCAAAATGGTTATGCATAACCGCATCTCAAATTACCTCAGTCGAAAAATTAGTCATTGTCAGCATGTTTTTTTAAAGCGAAAGCCCGTTGAAACACCTATGTGTTTTTTTCTAGATTTCTGTGTGCCAATAGTCACAAACAGAGGCCAAATTGATGCCGTATATTTTGACATGTCGAAGGCTTTTGACCGTGTACATCATACTTGTCTCCTTGGCAAACTGTCTTTTCATGGCATGTACCCAAAACTTAGTGAATGGTTCGGGAGCTACTTGAGTTTACGCGGTAATACTGTTCGTGATGGCAACCCTTTTTCGAAGTGTATTACATCAAATTCTCGTGTACCCCAAGGTTTGAACCTGGGACCACTGTTGTTTACTTTGTTTGTAAACGGTATGGTGTCATCCGTCAAGCACTCGAATATCCTTCTTTTTGCTGAAGACATAAAACTCTTTTTAAAGGCCAAAGACTATACTGATTGTAATTTATTGCAAACTGATATTGGTGCAATTTCCGAGTGGTGTAGAGAAAACGCCTTGTTGTTAAATCTTGAAAAAATTACATTGACTTCTTTATCGAGAAAGCGGGACGTTTTCTTTTACCCTTATGTGCTCGAGGTAATTATGATATATCGTGTATCTCTGGTCAAAGACCTTGGCGTCTATATTGATAGTACTCTATCAATTACTGCGCACGTTTCTAAGATCCTTAGTTCAGCGATAAGAAAGTTGGGAATGATCACTCGATTATCAAGTTCTTTCACTTCACTACTCTCTGTAGTGCGTCAATTACGTAGCCTTGTACGCTCAGGACTTGAATTTGGTTCAATTAGTTGGAATCCACAATCTTTAACACAAGTTGAAATGATTGAGCGTGTGCAGAAAAATTTTATGCAAATTATTTATGACCAGCACACTGGTCGGAGACTGGTTTTCAATTACGATGTGTTGCTGTCTTTCTTTAGCCTTGAAAGGCTATCAACGAGGAGGGCTGTTAGAGACATTCATTTTCTTGATAAGGTCATTTACCTCACATAGTGCATGGTACTGTTAGAACTAAAAGTTTAATTATGAATATAGACTTTAATGTGCCCTCCAGAGCTAGTCGCCATTTTTTTTACCATTTTATCCTCCTAGAATTTGTGAATTTTGTGGTGATTAAAAAATAATAGAACATTATTATTATTATTAAGTTCGAAAAGAATCGGTTAAAATTAAAAGAGAGAACGTTACAATGTTGGTTCCAATGTGAATTGCAAATATTATCACTAATATTATCGTTCGAAAACGCACGCATTATTCATATAGAAAAACAGAGGCTGGTAACAAGAAAATAGTTTCTAACATTTAAATTATGCGAACAGAACCCATGCAATCAACGTATTTAGAGAGAAAATTTTTCAGCGTCATTACGAGTCGGGAAGATATTTCATCTCGGAGGTAAATAAAACCACAAAAACAATGTTTGTTATCATTTTGCGGCTATACCAGTAAGAAGAAAACAATCGCCCATCGATTGACGTTAAAATTCTTATATTGTGTAAATACGTGTCACCGACACGGGAAGTTCTTCTATTTGAATGCCGCAATTATATGATAACGTCCTTGCCCAGCTACACTTAGTTTCAGCTTAAGTAAAGACGCAGCCGACGTTATGAGTTAATAGGACCAATCAAGTTGCCTCAAAAAAAGCAAGGCACTGGGCCTTTTTTGTTCACGATTGGTTCATTGATTATAGAACACGCACAAAAACATGACCAAGACTATGATTCCGCGCTTTGGATAGTGTCTAGTAAGCCCCCATCAGCTCGTAGCGTCGGTCACGTCTGGACGTAAATGGGCCATGAAACGATTTTTCTACTTTCGCCTAATACTACTCAAAATCACTTCCTAACTTTAATAACAGAATAAACTTGCCTTAGTTTTTCTTTCTAAGCAAATTCAGTCGGCAAAAAAAAACTCTAGAAATAGGAGCATCGTTCAACCCCTCCACTCGGAGCCAGAACAAGCGGTCACGTGGCCTGGTTGCATATCCAGTGCCGCCAACGTTAACCATAGGCACGCGCTGGGGTCGGCAAAGTAGAAAACGCATGATGAGTTCCAGGCATTGGACAGTTTCAGTATAGCGTTGCTCGACCTTACGTACGCAATACGCAATAGTATAGCGTACGCTAAAAATGACCTGCTCGGACCGAATTTAGTTGTGCGTTACGTTTTCGAGTGAACACCGCGCATGATCTTGGTTAAATTTGCTAGAGCCGTAGGCTTCCGCGTGCTTATAGCGCAACCATGCTCCTGGAAAGAAATACTAAAAATGAAAACGTGTCCAATCATTTTATTTCAAATTAAACCAAGCCCCAGCTGCCTCGTCAAGCGCGCTTTTCTGCGGGGTACAGAGGCTACGAGTACGAGTGCGAAGCCAAATTCGATCACGGAGCCTCCGTCAATCGTCCCGTGGAAACGGCACCTTTTATCAATGTTATCGCGGAATGAAATTAATGACCCTGATGTCTAGTGCATAGCAAAAACTTCGGCGATTTCTTTTAGAGTCGTTCGTCCGTCGGCGATGAACTGTGCGAATAGGCTTAGCGTTGAGCAGATCGCAGCGTCGACGCACATTCCGAGCGGCGAACATTTTCACTGTACACTCCTTCAGCTGCACGGCGATCTGATTCGACCGCGGTAGGTCGCAGAAAGAATCGCCGAGCACCACGCAATTTCACGTAACACAGAACTTCGAAAACACCACGTCGCCCTTGCTGCGTCAGTCGTGGCAACCGCCATCTTGAAACTGGCGCTCTCGTTGGGTCCGAGATCTCTCGAGAACGTTCCTCAAGGCCCGCTAGCCAGCAACGCAAAATCCCCATCGTTGCGTGCGTACGCAATACGCTAGCCCTTTTATCGCGTTCTGCGCATGCGCACTCACGACCCGCAATATCCTTGCGTACGCAAAGCTATAGCGTACGGTCCACTAAAACTGTCTATTGTCATGCCGGGGCTACACTGCCCATACATTATGATTATACAAGAAACAGTCTCCAAATACGAGTCTCCGCAATATCTGTGATTTGGAAGCCGCGTGCCGAAGTATCTCCTCGAACTCATTGCCCTTCGACATTCGAATCATGGATCTCGCGGTGACTCAGGGGCAAATATGTTTGTAGGCTGTCTTTTGTGTGATGGTATAATGCCCGAGTCCCACCAGAGCGACAAACAAAAACAAACAGCGAAAAGCCTCTAATAGCCCTGTTACACGGGCACACTTAACTGCAGTTACGCTAAGCCACAGTTAGCGCACAATATTTGCCGACAACATTCTGCGGCTACGCACCCAAAGCTATGGGCGAACGTGCGCTTGAGCATTTTGATCATCCATCGAAGCAGTGCACGCGCGCTCTTCACTTCTTATGGAATAGCTGTCCGAGAGTATAGTGCGGTACCTGTGGTGAGGGGGTAACAGCAGTTAAGCTGAGTTAACCGCGATTAAGTGTGCCCGTGTAACAGGGGTATAATACCCCTGTTACACGGGCACAGTTAACCGCGGTTAATTCAGCTTTAACTGCGGTTACGTGGCAGCACAGATGCCGCACTATACCCTCGGAAAGCTATTTCAAAAGAAGTGAAGAGAGCGCGTGCACTGCTTTGGTGGGTGCTCAAGATGCTCAAGCGTACGTTCGCCCATAGCTCTGACTGCATCGCCGCAGAATGTTGTCGGCAAGTATTGTGCGCTAATTGCGGTTTAGCGTAACTGCAGTTAACTGTGCCCGTGTAAGAAGGGTATAACAGAGCCTTTTGCGATTTGACAGGCTTTGTAGAATAAAACAGGCTACTAGCGGCGACATGTTCTTTTGGCGCCCTCTTATCGTACCCTCTCGTGACGTCATTACCTTGGGAATAACAAGTTCGATGGTGTTCTTAATGAGCAGGGTGGAAGCTTGAAGTCATTGCGCTCTCAAAGAAGCACTGCCAACGCCATGAAAATTAATGTTCTTACATTACCCTTATTTCTGTCGATGAGAAAACCTTTGCTGACGTCATAGTGAGCATTCAGCCAATCGTGGAAGGCCGACCACAGCGACGATTTCGATCGTACACGTTGCCAATACTCAAACATGAGCATCATGCACGCGAGGGAATCTTTGGCAGGCTTGCAATCACTCGTGCTTACTTCACGAGCACCGAACGACTAAACACCTGCCAAAGGTACCATCGCGAGCATACTGCATGTGTTCGAGACTTTTCGCTGCCGTTTGTTTCTGTTTGTCGCTCTCATGGGACTCGGGCATAAGCAACGCGACCCCGGCTTTAGAGTCGGGTAATTTTTATTACGCCAGTGGTTGGACACGAGTCACTATCCGAGTGTCCGCCGAGGCATTGATTATTACGAGCCGAAGCCGAGTGCTTACGCAGTTCTCATGTTCGATTCATGAGCCGCGCTCAAATGTCGTCAGGCGGGCGGTTTCGGTCCTACAATTACGTCATCAAGCTTTGCGAAGGCAAGACAGAAAGAATTAGCCTCCTTTTATCCTCGCAATTTTATCGCGACCAAGAAGCTTCTGAATCGGGGGGGTCTGTGCGACTAGACTTGGGCAAGACTAGGACCAGTACGCCTTTGTAAGGTCATGAACATTCCAACTTGATATCGTCTCATGTCCCCTTCAAAAGCCCGACCTAAAAAAAGTTTTTCCGCAAGGTAGGAAACTTCTTCTCGCCACCCTCTTCATTTCCCCCTCTCCCTTTCTTAACTTGACGGCAGGGGGACTCTTTTTGATGCAGCAACTTGGAGCTGGATAAGCCTGAATAAGCTCCTGGCTTGACCTTCCTTAAGGTGCATCAACAGAAGGAGTCTCCCCGCTATCAAGATACCAGTAAAGATGAGGAGGAAAGGCAAATATTAGCGAGGAGGATTTTTCTAGCTTCCGGAAAATGATTTTGTAGATCAGCCTTCAAGGCGAAACAAACTGTAGCACAAAACAAACTGTGAATCACGTTTTTTTGTATGTGTTTTTTTTATTCCAGAGCCCCAGACTCATTTCACACACCTAAATGAAAATAACCTTATATTTCACCTTTTACTTTATTTTATTTATTTTGTTTTCTGCGCCTCGCGATAGTCACTTATGACGTATATATTATTTTGTTGTAGCACTAAGTAAATAAAGATAAATTTAAAAAAATAAACGCGAACTCATGTGTGGATCTTATGGAGCGCCAATTGTGGTCACGCACGCACCGACGTACAGCGGCTCCCCCCCAAAAAAAAACATTTCAATGCTCAACTCGAACGGCTTCTCAGAGCTTCGCATTACGATACCCGACTCATGTGTCGCGTCGTCGGCGGAAATTGTAGCACGGTAAGCATCAGTTCCGTGAAATATCCAGGTTTAACAACGTTGGATAATAGCCCCATGGCTCATCATCGCACCGCGGGCACTGCTCTCTAGTCAGACTGCCATATGGTCTCGCTACTGCGCCACTTCACGCCACCACGAAGTAACCCTACGCACACGTGTATAAAAGAATACGGCACAAAAACACCAGGGAGACTGCACGGAGACGACTTAAGACCAGTATCCGCTTCGTAGCATTGAAACAGCTACTTCTACATCACTTCAATGAACCTTTTTCTAGTAACATGCGCCGTCTGCGGAGTTGTCTTCGAACTACAAGTGAAGGGCAGCCCAACTTGCCTCTGCCCTTCAGAATGGATTTGGATCGTGCTGTTGTATTGATCTTCGCTGCCTTTTATGACCCGTACTAGCGTATAATCAAACAAGAATGGCCAAAAAAGACGAAATACGCTCAGAGATACTTGCTGAATATATTGGCCGACCGGAACTTTGCCCTGCGAAAATGGCGACATCGGGAAGCAAGGCCAGGAGAGGGAATGTTCGAATGCGCAGAAGCTTGCTGGAAAAAGGTCTATTGGGCATCGTAGTAGCACAGTATCCTTAACAGGTTGCGATCTGCCAGTGAAGGGATCGAAACGCAGTCTTATTTGTAAACAACTCTTTGACCCATATCGCGACCCTGTGGTAGGTATACTATATTTTCGGAGGAGGGAATCGTTCACAGTACTGTTCTCTGAGGAAGGACACGTGATTTCGTGTTTTGTAATAGAATTAAAAAATGAAGTATCTTCACCTGGCAGGAGTCGCCCTTCTCTTTCAGTGGCCCGGCACAGAGGAAGGCCTTGGTTATTGGCTGCACAAACTTTGTGTCGCATTCGCTGTTATTCCAGACTCTGAGCTTCACTTGTTGAAGAATTGCGCTGTAAGGGCCTCCTGAAACAATAGAACAAACGAACAAGCAACGATGTTTCATTCATTACACTAAACAAAAGTTGTTTTTGGCTGTTTTAGTCTGGTGCATACAGTTTTGTCTCAGGAACATGCATCTCAGTCGCTTTTGGTGGTCTTTAATAAATTATATTCGCAAACTATAAAAACTTTCAGCCTCTCCACTCTGGTGAAGAAGGAAGACCAGCGAAGCTGTACTATGGTGGGGCGACCTAAAGGACGACTTCTATTGTTACAATCTTTGGACGACTTCAAGGACGACTTCTACTGTTACAAGCTTTGGACGACCTCAAGGACGACGCCTAGAGGACGACGTGTAGGACGACCTGAAGGACGTCTTCGAGGACGACCTCAGGAACGACGTCTAGAATGACCTCAAGGACAACGCCTAGGACGACGTTTAGGACGACCTCGAGGAAGACGCCTAGGACGACCTCAGGGACGACGTCTAGGACGATCTCAAAGACGACTTCTAGGACGACCTCTAGGACGACCTTAAGGATGACGTCTAGGACGACCTCCAGGACAACCTCAAGGACGACGTCTAGGACAACCTTGAGGACGACTTCTAGGACGACCTAGAGGACAGCAACATTTTATTAGTAAGGATAGGTAATAATGCATTGGCAACGAATATCAAAAAAGCTCGCGCCGCTTTGGAGTCGAAAAGATCGTCTGCTAAAGACGCCGGCTCTCTGCTCGTTCGTTGGCGGAAGTTGGCGTCGTGACCGCTTGCACGATATCTTGTTTCCCGTGCGAAACGCCGCCGTAGTGTTTAAAGACAGGCGGCTTCGCTGTTTGCAAATTTTGCACAAAAAAAAAATGCACCATCTGTGGGCAACGCTGCACAAAATCGTAGCGCGATATAGTAAGAAACCGAATTTTGCGGTTGATTTAAAGAGCCTGGCCGCTATTTGGGACACCCGTTATATAAAAAAGGAGCTTAATCTGCCTCGGAACTGCGCAGACTGGTATCTCCATTGCAAAGAAACAATATGTCGACCATACGTGCACTCATCTGGGATCGCTCACGCGCAGACTACTCGAACATATAGTGCCGGAACGTTGATAGACAATTAGAGCCATGCCAATTGCTAGCCAACGTCTCTCCTTGTTTGTTTGTTTCCTAAGCAGCATAGCCAGGCTGACCGCCTCAATCTGGGATCGAAATACATTCGAAATACTCGTATCAAATGTATACACACTAAGGAATGCCCGCGACTTTGGCACTTCCGGTGCAGGCGAAGGTTCTACCACGAAGCGTTTTGTTGGTGGTCATTTTGTCTAATGCGAAACGAACCAAGAAAACGCTGCGTGGTTGGAACATGCAAATTAGGCAGGAGCAATGAGCATGCTACATCAAATGGTTGTCGTCCCTGTGCGAGACCCGAGCTCTTTAGGTACTTTAGCCCTCGTCATTGCAGCACGCTGCTCTTTGATAGCGCAGGTTGGCCCTCCGCGTGCAATCGGGAGTGCCAAAAGCGCATACATTAGACGCGCAGACATCCCTTTAAGAAATTGTGGAAAAGTTTTTTCAACGTCATTAGCGTGTTAATAAAATATTCAATGACAGCTTAAAAAACTCAGGGTGTACTATAATGTTCGTGCCTCTTCCCTTTTTTATTCCTTCTTGGGCATTCTTATCATCCAATGCCGCGATCTTATCGACTATGAAGCGATAATCAGACGCTACGGACCCGCCAAACCCTGCGTTGCTTACATTTTGGGTGACTACAAATGCTCGTATTAGTCATGAACGTCGCCTCACTACGAACCAATCCAGTTTTACGTTTTTATTTCAAATTTTGAAAAGACGTTGTGTACTTTTTGTAACTCCCATTTAACCTATTTTTGCTCAGCCTTGTCTCGCGCTACAGAAAAGCTTGCAAACATTTTTTAAAACTTCTGTTTTCTTTTTAACAGGAGATTTTAGATTAGCTTCATTCTGGTTTAGCACTTCTTACCACGAACATTTTACCCTTCACCTCGTCTCGATTAAATGTAGGCCTACCATTACATACCACTAACACAATTCTCCAATCGTTTATACCCCCCCCCCCCCCCCAAAGAAAAAGAAATGTTAATAGGATTTGACGACCACCACAACCTGGGATGATCGCTCGTTTAAAACTTATCATCCGCCAATTTATTGTTCCTCGCCAAAATGGCATTTTGTTATTGCCTTTTAGGTATATAGTGTAATTTTATTTTTTATTCGCCGCACACCTCTCTGCGATTCCAGACTTCCTGAAACCCTTAAAAAAAAACAATAAATCTTGTCGGTGGCCAGCAAGGGAGCTACGTGCAAGACAGCCGGCGCTCCAACACGCATTCAGGCGTGCATTTTATTACGCCCTAGAAGTGTGTGAATGACGAGAAATATCGAATGATAAAACTTCCAACAAAACTTTTTTTTTAATCTATAAACAAGTAAAAAATATTAAAATCATCCAAACAACGAAATGAGCACACAAAAAAGAAAAAAAAACTGGAAGGAGTCGTTTTTCAACTGAGTGATTGCACACTCTTGTCATTTAAACGCGGCGTTGACAAACTGCCCTCCAATTTATTATTTAGAGGTATGAAAATAGTAAAATTTCAACTGGGACCGAATTCGAACCGAATAGTACCGAATTATGACCAAAAAGGCGAATACGAATACCAAACATTTTATTCGCGTTATTCACGAAACTAAACAAAAACGCCGCACAAAAGAGAAACAAAAAAGAAGAAAGAGAACGTCGCATAAAAGAGAATCTAGATGAATAAAAGTCATATTAATGACCCCACCAAAACGACAAACTTAAGACATAGCTGATGGATGTGACCACCCATCCACGTGTGGATAAAGGTACGCAGCGTGCTGAATAATAATTGAACGGGCATATGCCCGTTCAATTATTATTCGTCACTTGATTCAGACGGATAAGTCATATGACTTATCCGTTTGAATCAAGTGACGTTTTGACGTTTTCTATAGTAATTTTTCCCCTCAAATCTGTCATCTGGTGGAATTATCTTCCTAATTTCATTGCCACCAAGAGCAACCTTGAACGTTTCCGATCTCTCATTTCTACTCATTGGGGGATTATATGATTTGTATTAGAAAGTTTCCTGTTCAAGATTGTGGTGGTTCTCTGGGATTAGGTTTGCTTATGACTGATTTGTGTGTGTTTATTTTACTTCGATTTGTTCGGTCGTGCGTAGACTGTTCTATATGTTTTGCTCTCACAATTTTACTGTCGTCTTCAGATTTTTTTTTTTTAGAAATGTTTGTCCTTCTCTCCTCATGTAATGCAATTGTTGAAAATGCTTTTGAAGTACTTAAATAAATAAATTTAAAAGGGCGACTTATGTGGTTTTCGATTAGAGCGTCCAAGAAGCTTGGGGCAAGGCTGTTTCGTTTTAAAAACACAAGCTATTGTTCACTTTTTTTGTCGAAATGGTTCGTTACTAAAAGCTGCTGAATGCAGGCTTATCTATATCCAACACAGGCCTGTGACGACTATTTCTTCATATGAACAGCGTTCTTGAATACACCTGAATTTTCGCCAGCAGTTCTAATATTGGATTAATTAAATTTTTTGTTCGAATACTAGCAGTCCGAAGTTCGAATGCAATTATTTCGTCAATTATTATTTTATCTGAATTCCAAACTCGAAGATTTGCACATCCCTAAATGATTTTTAATTTAAAAAATAAACTAGGCATCGTCAAACGCTGTAAATGGCTTCTTGATCGCGGGCTCAATATTTCGCGATGTGAGTCAAAACTTAAGTTTTGAGATGATTCGCGGGTTCTAATTTTCGCGACGCGGTGAGATCTTCATATAGATTCCAATGTGCTTACATTTTACCTGAATTGTTCGCGGGACCTATTTTTCGCGAATTATAGGCGATTTGCGAAATGCGCGGAAATTAGGTTCTCGCAAAAATTAAGTCGTTTACAGTACTCCGTTTTTTCCCAAATCTGGCGATAGCGGTTTGAACCAGACGCCATAGTTTCAAAATGAATCATTATCTCATTCAAATGTTATAAGTGATTTCTGGCTCTTTTCAATGGTAAAATGACGGCAGACAAACCCGACGAATACATGGTGCTGAATGATGAAAACTGAGAAGAAAGGGGCCCAATTTTTCCATTGAAAGTTTCTGAATTCACACAAAGCATTTGAACGACATAACGGTAAGTCCTGAAAGTTTGGCATGTGGTCCGGAACGCGGGGAGGGAGGGGGGGGGAGGGCAGGGAGGAAGGGGGGGGGGGAGGGGAACACGTACATTTCGAGTCGTGGGTATACACTCGTGAGGAAAACAGATCCCTTAAGTTATTCGGAAAGATAAAAATACCTATTTATAAATACAATGATTTCAGCATGCTGATACACTAGAAGTATTTTTTACACTAGAAGACATATTTCACGGTTTCGCTAATGCTCAAAATAGACCGATCTCACTAAGCGTTCGGCGCATGCGTGACGCCACAATGACTTTAGCTCACAGGAGGCAGACGGCCTTGCATGCGAAAGCTCGTGCCGTCTCATGCTCTACACGCGCAGAGCTCCAGCGAGGTTGTCGCACGTGCATAAGAACTAAAGTTTCCTCGATGCTATGTGGCAGCGGCGGTGTAGTCAAACTGGCTAATGAGATCGGTCTATTATGATGATATCCATAGTTGTAGCACTCAGAAATTCTGTAGAGTAGTTTCATATACCGACATGTCTTCGCCACAAGAAATGTATCTATACAAAACGGCGTGTAATGATTTAGAGGCTAAGTATAGCATAAAATTGGCGCTTAAACGTACCTTTAAGACAATTTCAAACCGTATATTTTATCCCATAACGTTTCAGCTGTAGCTTTTTTCACATTACATGAAGGCTAACTTTTTTTTTTTATATTAGCGGAAAACAAACAGCGCAAGGACAAGGACAGAGTAGAAGGCGGTAGACACAGACAGCGCTGAAACACTGAATATGGCCCGTTGTATTAGAAATGAAGTTCAGTAGTGTTGACGATTGGGCTAGTTGGTCATTCATATTAGCGGAAAACAAACAGCGCAAGGACAAGGACAGAGTAGAAGGCGGTAGACACACACAGCGCTGTGTGTGCCTAACGCCTTCTACTCTGTCCTTGTCCTTGCGCTGTTTGTTTTCCGCTAATATGAATGACCAACTAGCCCAATCGTCAACACTACTGAACTTCATTTCTAATACAACGGGCCATATTCAGTGTTTCAGCGCTGTCTGTGTCTACCGCCTTCTACTCTGTCCTTGTCCTTGCGCTGTTTGTTTTCCGCTAATATGAATGACCAACTAGCCCAATCGTCAACACTACTGAACTTCATTTCTAATACAACGGGCCATATTCAGTGTTTCAGCGCTGTCTGTGTCTACCGCCTTCTACTCTGTCCTTGTCCTTGCGCTGTTTGTTTTCCGCTAATATGAATGACCAACTAGCCCAATCGTCAACACTACTGAACTTCATTTCTAATACAACGGGCCATATTCAGTGTTTCAGCGCTGTCTGTGTCTACCGCCTTCTACTCTGTCCTTGTCCTTGCGCTGTTTGTTTTCCGCTAATATGAATGACCAACTAGCCCAATCGTCAACACTACTGAACTTCATTTCTAATACAACGGGCCATATTCAGTGTTTCAGCGCTGTATCTGTCTACCGCCTTCTACTCTGTCCTTGTCCTTGCGCTGTTTGTTTTCCGCTAATATGAATGACCAACTAGCCCAATCGTCAACACTACTGAACTTCATTTCTAATACAACGGGCCATATTCAGTGTTTCAGCGCTGTCTGTGTCTACCGCCTTCTACTCTGTCCTTGTCCTTGCGCTGTTTGTTTTCCGCTAATATGAATGACCAACTAGCCCAATCGTCAACACTACTGAACTTCATTTCTAATACAACGGGCCATATTCAGTGTTTCAGCGCTGTATCTGTCTACCGCCTTCTACTCTGTCCTTGTCCTTGCGCTGTTTGTTTTCCGCTAATATGAATGACCAACTAGCCCAATCGTCAACACTACTGAACTTCATTTCTAATACAACGGGCCATATTCAGTGTTTCAGCGCTGTCTGTGTCTACCGCCTTCTACTCTGTCCTTGTCCTTGCGCTGTTTGTTTTCCGCTAATATGAATGACCAACTAGCCCAATCGTCAACACTACTGAACTTCATTTCTAATACAACGGGCCATATTCAGTGTTTCAGCGCTGTATCTGTCTACCGCCTTCTACTCTGTCCTTGTCCTTGCGCTGTTTGTTTTCCGCTAATATGAATGACCAACTAGCCCAATCGTCAACACTACTGAACTTCATTTCTAATACAACGGGCCATATTCAGTGTTTCAGCGCTGTCTGTGTCTACCGCCTTCTACTCTGTCCTTGTCCTTGCGCTGTTTGTTTTCCGCTAATATGAATGACCAACTAGCCCAATCGTCAACACTACTGAACTTCATTTCTAATACAACGGGCCATATTCAGTGTTTCAGCGCTGTATCTGTCTACCGCCTTCTACTCTGTCCTTGTCCTTGCGCTGTTTGTTTTCCGCTAATATGAATGACCAACTAGCCCAATCGTCAACACTACTGAACTTCATTTCTAATACAACGGGCCATATTCAGTGTTTCAGCGCTGTCTGTGTCTACCGCCTTCTACTCTGTCCTTGTCCTTGCGCTGTTTGTTTTCCGCTAATATGAATGACCAACTAGCCCAATCGTCAACACTACTGAACTTCATTTCTAATACAACGGGCCATATTCAGTGTTTCAGCGCTGTATCTGTCTACCGCCTTCTACTCTGTCCTTGTCCTTGCGCTGTTTGTTTTCCGCTAATATGAATGACCAACTAGCCCAATCGTCAACACTACTGAACTTCATTTCTAATACAACGGGCCATATTCAGTGTTTCAGCGCTGTCTGTGTCTACCGCCTTCTACTCTGTCCTTGTCCTTGCGCTGTTTGTTTTCCGCTAATATGAATGACCAACTAGCCCAATCGTCAACACTACTGAACTTCATTTCTAATACAACGGGCCATATTCAGTGTTTCAGCGCTGTATCTGTCTACCGCCTTCTACTCTGTCCTTGTCCTTGCGCTGTTTGTTTTCCGCTAATATGAATGACCAACTAGCCCAATCGTCAACACTACTGAACTTCATTTCTAATACAACGGGCCATATTCAGTGTTTCAGCGCTGTCTGTGTCTACCGCCTTCTACTCTGTCCTTGTCCTTGCGCTGTTTGTTTTCCGCTAATATGAATGACCAACTAGCCCAATCGTCAACACTACTGAACTTCATTTCTAATACAACGGGCCATATTCAGTGTTTCAGCGCTGTATCTGTCTACCGCCTTCTACTCTGTCCTTGTCCTTGCGCTGTTTGTTTTCCGCTAATATGAATGACCAACTAGCCCAATCGTCAACACTACTGAACTTCATTTCTAATACAACGGGCCATATTCAGTGTTTCAGCGCTGTCTGTGTCTACCGCCTTCTACTCTGTCCTTGTCCTTGCGCTGTTTGTTTTCCGCTAATATGAATGACCAACTAGCCCAATCGTCAACACTACTGAACTTCATTTCTAATACAACGGGCCATATTCAGTGTTTCAGCGCTGTATCTGTCTACCGCCTTCTACTCTGTCCTTGTCCTTGCGCTGTTTGTTTTCCGCTAATATGAATGACCAACTAGCCCAATCGTCAACACTACTGAACTTCATTTCTAATACAACGGGCCATATTCAGTGTTTCAGCGCTGTATCTGTCTACCGCCTTCTACTCTGTCCTTGTCCTTGCGCTGTTTGTTTTCCGCTAATATGAATGACCAACTAGCCCAATCGTCAACACTACTGAACTTCATTTCTAATACAACGGGCCATATTCAGTGTTTCAGCGCTGTCTGTGTCTACCGCCTTCTACTCTGTCCTTGTCCTTGCGCTGTTTGTTTTCCGCTAATATGAATGACCAACTAGCCCAATCGTCAACACTACTGAACTTCATTTCTAATACAACGGGCCATATTCAGTGTTTCAGCGCTGTATCTGTCTACCGCCTTCTACTCTGTCCTTGTCCTTGCGCTGTTTGTTTTCCGCTAATATGAATGACCAACTAGCCCAATCGTCAACACTACTGAACTTCATTTCTAATACAACGGGCCATATTCAGTGTTTCAGCGCTGTCTGTGTCTACCGCCTTCTACTCTGTCCTTGTCCTTGCGCTGTTTGTTTTCCGCTAATATGAATGACCAACTAGCCCAATCGTCAACACTACTGAACTTCATTTCTAATACAACGGGCCATATTCAGTGTTTCAGCGCTGTCTGTGTCTACCGCCTTCTACTCTGTCCTTGTCCTTGCGCTGTTTGTTTTCCGCTAATATGAATGACCAACTAGCCCAATCGTCAACACTACTGAACTTCATTTCTAATACAACGGGCCATATTCAGTGTTTCAGCGCTGTCTGTGTCTACCGCCTTCTACTCTGTCCTTGTCCTTGCGCTGTTTGTTTTCCGCTAATATGAATGACCAACTAGCCCAATCGTCAACACTACTGAACTTCATTTCTAATACAACGGGCCATATTCAGTGTTTCAGCGCTGTATCTGTCTACCGCCTTCTACTCTGTCCTTGTCCTTGCGCTGTTTGTTTTCCGCTAATATGAATGACCAACTAGCCCAATCGTCAACACTACTGAACTTCATTTCTAATACAACGGGCCATATTCAGTGTTTCAGCGCTGTCTGTGTCTACCGCCTTCTACTCTGTCCTTGTCCTTGCGCTGTTTGTTTTCCGCTAATATGAATGACCAACTAGCCCAATCGTCAACACTACTGAACTTCATTTCTAATACAACGGGCCATATTCAGTGTTTCAGCGCTGTATCTGTCTACCGCCTTCTACTCTGTCCTTGTCCTTGCGCTGTTTGTTTTCCGCTAATATGAATGACCAACTAGCCCAATCGTCAACACTACTGAACTTCATTTCTAATACAACGGGCCATATTCAGTGTTTCAGCGCTGTCTGTGTCTACCGCCTTCTACTCTGTCCTTGTCCTTGCGCTGTTTGTTTTCCGCTAATATGAATGACCAACTAGCCCAATCGTCAACACTACTGAACTTCATTTCTAATACAACGGGCCATATTCAGTGTTTCAGCGCTGTATCTGTCTACCGCCTTCTACTCTGTCCTTGTCCTTGCGCTGTTTGTTTTCCGCTAATATGAATGACCAACTAGCCCAATCGTCAACACTACTGAACTTCATTTCTAATACAACGGGCCATATTCAGTGTTTCAGCGCTGTCTGTGTCTACCGCCTTCTACTCTGTCCTTGTCCTTGCGCTGTTTGTTTTCCGCTAATATGAATGACCAACTAGCCCAATCGTCAACACTACTGAACTTCATTTCTAATACAACGGGCCATATTCAGTGTTTCAGCGCTGTATCTGTCTACCGCCTTCTACTCTGTCCTTGTCCTTGCGCTGTTTGTTTTCCGCTAATATGAATGACCAACTAGCCCAATCGTCAACACTACTGAACTTCATTTCTAATACAACGGGCCATATTCAGTGTTTCAGCGCTGTCTGTGTCTACCGCCTTCTACTCTGTCCTTGTCCTTGCGCTGTTTGTTTTCCGCTAATATGAATGACCAACTAGCCCAATCGTCAACACTACTGAACTTCATTTCTAATACAACGGGCCATATTCAGTGTTTCAGCGCTGTATCTGTCTACCACCTTCTACTCTGTCCTTGTCCTTGCGCTGTTTGTTTTCCGCTAATATGAATGACCAACTAGCCCAATCGTCAACACTACTGAACTTCATTTCTAATACAACGGGCCATATTCAGTGTTTCAGCGCTGTCTGTGTCTACCGCCTTCTACTCTGTCCTTGTCCTTGCGCTGTTTGTTTTCCGCTAATATGAATGACCAACTAGCCCAATCGTCAACACTACTGAATTTCATTTCTAATACAACGGGCCATATTCAGTGTTTCAGCGCTGTATCTGTCTACCGCCTTCTACTCTGTCCTTGTCCTTGCGCTGTTTGTTTTCCGCTAATATGAATGACCAACTAGCCCAATCGTCAACACTATTGAATTTTTTTTAATAGAAGCAGCGTAGGAATGTAATCCTAATACTAAAAAAAGAATGCGGTTTTTAAATTTCAAGAGAAATTTAAGATATTTCTTTCACGTAGTTTACCATATTCTACCTCTGCCAACACGTATAGGTAAGAAGCTTTCGCCCTCTCAAAAACAGCCTTACCTAAAAGTAGTATACATTAAAGAGGAACACATAAAATAAAAACGCAACCCACTCGTTATGTTCGATTCGGCGCGAGGATTCTCCGAAAATCACCGAGAGTCCCCAAAAGCAGCCAGCTAACAGCGACCTGCTCGAGCATATCACACCTTGCTAGAAACCATTTGTAATCATGAGGGTCACCAACTGACCGCCAAAGAACTTATTAGGGAGTTTTATTAGATTACTCCGACGACTCTGGTAGCGATTCCGATACTCCGGCGACGCCTGTGAGCACGCATCGTACCGTTATCGGTTGCGTTATTGGAGGTTTGGAACGATATTCTAAAACTCTCTATTATCGCACAAGCAACACCGGTGAAGACTGCTTGCGCCACATAACATCGGATTTTGTGATGCCGGCACAAACGGGAAATACCTCGAAGACAGGACCACCGCCGTTGCTCCTCTTACGTCATTACTATGCAGTGTGAAACTGGGGGAGAGGAGGTGATGAGAGCACACGGAGACGTCGGAGTGCCGAGCGCTGATTGGAATGATTAGAGGGTTAACGAAAAGGAGAGCCGCCTTTTTTTTTCTTTTTTTCTACCCACCGTTTAGTCGCGTTCGAGCGTCAAACACAGGCGTCTGAAGTTACAAGGCCAGACGGTGCGCGAAGAGCAGTCGACGCTCTTATTCGCTCTGATTGGAGGGAGAGAATGGGTAGAGACGAATGCCACTGGACTTTGCTTCTACCCCCTAATCCTTCCAATCATAGCTCGGCGCTCTGACTTCTCCGCGCCCTCTCATCTGCTCCTCTTCCCCAATTCCTACCCGTATAGTCCCTGTCGAGGTAAAAACGGCAGGGCGTTTTTTTAGGACGCACAGCGTACAGCACGCTCTCGGTACCTCCCGTCGTTCACTTGCTGCACGCGCCTGCTCAAAGCTTACGAGAAGAAAAAGAGTCATCGAAGGCAGAAAACTCGCGCTGGACGTTGGAGAAGTGCAACGTTTCCCTGGCCGTGTTCAAAATGTACTCCATCTTATTAGAGGATAAGGGTTTTGTACCATGGCGTTCGAAAACCTACCCGCGTTCAACTTCGGTTTAGCTGTGTTGCAACGTGAAACTCGGATCTACTTGGGTAAGATTTGGAACATCCAGCCAGTAGTTCGCATCATATCAATGACTATAAATTTTTCCCCGAAACCGCTTCAGGCCGGTGCTATTTCCAGCGTTTATGTGCATGGCGCGTTATTTGCTCGCTTTCCGAAGAGACTTACATGCGCGTGCTGAATTGTGGAGATTCCACGCTGGTCTGTGGATTTGTAAACATTGGAATGGTGTATAGACAACTGCAAGCATGGCGTCCCGACTGGTGTCCTGTGCGTGCAAGCACGCGTAGCTTGCGCTTGAACGTAGCTTTGACAAGCTTGCGATTGCACGGGCGAGCAGATATGGCGGCGGTCAGTAGGTGAATGTTTGTCGCCGAATTGGGCCCAAAGAAGGCGGGCATCGAAAGCATACCGAATGCCCGCGTGCCCCATCCGAGCACGGTGGCCTGCTTCTTGAAGAAGGTGTCCGTTCGGCGCATGGGAAGGCACACGGGACGGATGTGCTCGTTGAACTTGACCGAGTGCTTGAGCCTGAGCACTGAGATGTCGTTCATGAAGGTGTCCTGCATGAAGCGGGGGTGCTGCCGGATCCGAGATACCTCGATGTCCAAGGCGTTGGGCTCCGACTCGCGGATGTTGTAAGCGCCAAGCCGGATCGTGATGTTGCTCGCCTTCAGTCTGCGACGAGTTTATTTACCCGTTTACTCCCAAAAACGGAAAACAGCTTAAAAAAGAAAAGGAACCGGAGACAAATTCACTGAGCGAAATCTCACCATAGAAAATCTCATAGCAAAGCCAATGTATGCCGAGAAAGGCTCACCGGTCTCCTGCCAGATTTGAAGACAAGCTCACGTGCAAATTTGTAAACACCGCGTTTGCTTAAATGAAATAAGTTCACTCAACGTAAAATTTGAAAGACGTTTACAAATCTCTGTAATGCGAAATTAGAGCGCAGCTCTTGAGGTATTGTGATTTTTCGATATACCATGACGCAGGGCTGGGCAGTATCGCGATATAAATGTACCGTGATAGTATCTTAGAGATACTTTCGAGTATCTGCATCTTTGTATCTAGATAGATTTGAAAAATGTCTCAATCTCAATATCTCAATAGTAAAATACATTTCAGATGTATCGCTTCTATCGCGATACATTGCCATACTTAGGTTTCTCGTTACATTTGTTGTCCTTTTAGATAAATATAAAATATTAAAAAAAAAACACATTTGTTTGGTGCAAGTTGCTTCCGAATTTATAATATGAACCCGCCCGATAACAAGATCCATCTCGGTTACCAACATAGGAATAATCTGTGGTTTAAAGAAGGTTAGTTGAAAGAATAACAAAATCAGCTCCTCTCACAAAGTCCTCCAATATTTCCCATTCCAATTCAGCAGAGCGAACTCTGTAAAGGAGTTCAGTGGAGAAATTTACGGCCCTGTTGACCAATCTCCCCACACTATGGGTGACACAGAAGCATATAAGACGACAATTGGAGAAGCACCCTCATGGCCCAATAGGGCTCATTTCAGGCTACCGCCTTTTGTCAAGCATATGGTATGCAGTATTTACCGTTCTGTAACTATGTGGTTTAACGGGAGTGACATGTTTTTTAGCGGCATTAATGATAATTAAAGAGTTCGAGGTAAGGTTAGTGCATAAATTGGCACAAAAATAGGAGCACAAGCATAAATTACCGTACACATACCAGACATGGACGTAGTTCAACTACTCTACTCAAACTACTGTAGTTTAACTACTTTTCCGAGTAATTTGGTAACTTTCAATTACAACATTATTTGGGTAATTAGTAGTTTAATTTAACTATATTTTTCAGGTAACTTCTACTCAAACTACTAATTACTTCCGAAATCTACCGCTAATTTTGCTCATCACAAAAGTTTGAGCGCAGAAATAAATAAGACACCAGCAGTTGAAGTGGCATTCCGGAACAAGGGGCCCCCTCCCATTCCAGAAACTGCATCAAAGGCGTCCTTGGGCCAAGGTGGTGACGAGCAGCCAAAACATAACACCGTCGCGCACGAACGCAGGCAAAGATGCTTAACAAGCCTTGGTCGTGTATTGACCTAATCCGGTAATGCACGCAGGCGCCCGCCTCCAGCTGCAACCGTGAAAGACAGGGACACTCCCAGGGTTATTGTTGTTTTCATGTTGTCTCTCTTTAGTGACCTCTGCTCAAGCTGTTTGGGGGTTCCAAGTTAGGCGCCACTGGAATGGCCTCGCAGCTGGGCCCCTGTTCCCATGGTCGCCTTGTCGTCAGCGCGTGGTCCCTTGCGAAGCCCGACTCCCCCGCGCACAAACGCAGACACGGATCATCCGTTCATGGGAGCACGTTCCGGCTTCCAGCTGCAACTGTACGAGCGACGATGCTTGTTCACGTAGTTCGACTACTCGTCCTTCCGACTTTCTACGCTAAGGAGACCTCCTCTTTGTTGAAAACGATTTACTTGGCAGGCGTGTCAGGTGCGTCAAGATACCGTAGTCGCCGGCGAGGATTGCGAGTCACCCTCGGGAGATCCTTTTGTTGGACCCGACATCAGCGGCATAATATACTTCGTTTCATCTTCTGTCAAACCAAAGCAATTTTTTTTTCAGTAGCGTAGCACTGCACAGTCGTCCGAATGATCTCACCGTCGTGGCGCGAGACTTTAACCCTTGACGGTCAGATGCACTCGCTCAGCGTACTCTCCGAACGTCGTGGGATAAAGACGGGCCATTTATAACAATCTCAACTTGCCGAAGAAAAACGAAAAAGCACGAGATTTTCTTATAAAAGACCGTCTAGCCTAGGCAAACCTCACATGTTTCGTCCCGGACACCTAAGATCGACACTCGCTTACCCGACCCTGCACAGCCTCTTTCTCAAATTCAACGATGCCGTTCCATCCAGCGCGTCGATGGAACGCATTTTAGCTTGGCTGGGGACGTCTTTAGGAGGAAAAGGGGAAAACTCCCATATCAAGAACTTTGAAAGTCACTTGCTTCTGCGGGCGAATAATCTATTTTGGTGAAAACGCAAGCCATTAAATGACTGCATTTATTTTAGGCTCGCTGGGTTTTTCATGGATCAAAATTGATGTTCATTTCGCTACCACAAAAATATAAAAAAGTAACTTCGAAAGTAACTTCAAAGTAACTTGCTACTTTTTTTACAGTAGTTAGTATTTTACTCAATTACTATTACAAATGCGTAATTTCTACTCTATTCCAATTATTCTTGGCGTCGATACTCAGTAACTTAACTTAACTACCTTTCCTGAGTAATTTGTACATGTCTGACACATACGCCATGAGCTACACCCTCCCCACGTAGCACCGTTTGGAAACAAATGTATTTCCATAAGTACCTGTATCTGTACTCCAAAATACTTTTCCGTCGTTTCTGCAAAAGTATCTTCGGGATATCCCGTTATATAAACGATAAATGCATCTCAGTATCTGTATTTGGGCCTTAAAACACAGGTATCTTAGTATTTGTATTTCCGAATACATTTTGCAGTATCTCTGCCCAGCACTGCCATGACGGGACGGTACGCAGGAGGAGGGGAGGGTACAGAGGAGGAGGAGGGGAGGGCATTAAGGAAGAGGGGAAGGTATGGAGGAGGAGGGGAGGAGGAAGAGGAGAGGAGGAGGGCGACGAGAAGGGGAGGAGGAGGCGAGGGGGACGAGGGGAAGAGGAGGGATAGGGGAAGAAGGGGAAAGGGGAGAGTCTCCTTTCCTCTTTCCTCCCCTTCCTAACCTCCCCTCCTCCCACAGTTTCCCCGCTAAATTCAGCTGGAAAATTGACGCCACGCGACCTCAACACCAATTCAGTTTCCTCGCTCAATGCAGCGGGGAAAATGACGTCACATGACTTCGTGTCACGTCACCTATGAACAAATTCAGTTTCTCCGCCAGATTTAGCGGGAAAATTGACGTCACCGGACCTCTACACCAACTCAGTTTCCCCGCTAAATTTAGCGGGGAAGCTGAATTGGTGTTGAGGTCATGTGACTTCAGTGTTACCGCAAAATTTAGCGGGAAACTTCATGCGCAGTGTTTTATTTGGGGACGGCACAAACCTACTCACCAATTCAGTTTCCTCACTAAATTTAGCGGAGAATTGAATTGGTGTCTTGGACTGTGACGGCCCATAATGCAAAGCTCGCGGTTACGCCGACGGCGACGTCGCGAGGAACGGGGACGAACGCCTAAGAGCTGCGCTCTAAAAATCGTTGAATCGTTACGATAATGTTTTTTTTTTATCTTATTTTTTATGAGCTTTTTTGTGGTTCGTTTTCCTCACTAGGACGTTCAAGACCCCGTTAAAAAAGTATTCAAGAAAATTAGACGGTAAAAATAAGAATCCAAGAACACGTTAAAGTAAGAATAAAACTTTAAATTCCGAATCGACTGATATGCCGTTTGTCGATGCTTTAAAACACAAATGAATGCTGTAAAAACAACAATCTGCCTATCTGTTCCGTTCCCCCTTACTTCCAATTGAAATCAACAAAGCAGGCTGTTCTAAAGTTTTGCTGCACGTACCACCAATGAGTTGAACTAAAACAATGTTCTGCATTTGAAATGGGATTCCGATTGCTGCACAGGGCTATAAAAGATTTTCGATATACAGTGAATTCAGCCTGTAAGATCCGTATCAATGTACCTCGTGACTACTCTGCTAGATAGTGGGGTGGGAAGTACTCAACTGGGGTGTACAAACTAACGGAGCTCTAAATTTTTGTGCCCTCCAACACCCTTCCGAAATCAAGTTATTCTTTGTTTATTCTTTATTTAAATCAGAAATCTGGGAGGCTGGAGCAAAAGGTGAACAAAGCCGCCTGATAAGGCTCCAGTCACCGTTACAGCGCTACAGCAGCAGAGCAACAATAGACATAATTACAGACATGCAACGAATGGTGCGCTTGTAACAATGGCTTAATGTCAAACTAAGATATATATACTGTATATGAACGTAAAGTGGCATGATATATATGCTATCAATTATACAAAACAAAGGGAAAACGAAAAGAAAAAGGCAGGAAGAATGAGAAGGATGAGGATGGGAGACTTGTTATTGTTGAGGACCTAATATGCAAAGTCAGTCTTCGAATTTTCGAGGCGATTGACAGTTAGTAACAAAGTCTACCGTTTCTGGGAATTATTTAAAAATTTAGGAATTATGTAATTATTATATAATTATGTAAATCGTCAGACGTGTTGCGAATTGCACATTTTGCACTTTCATGTACACTACGCCCAGAAATTGTACAACGTGCTTTTGTAAGTACGAACTCCAAGCACTGCCATTTTTCTGCTGTTGGGCACAGATTTGGAAATTTTCGAGCAACAGTCATCTATCTATTGGCGCTAGATGAATGGAATAATGGATGGCAGCTAATATACCTTTGGTGTCGGGCAGCCAGCTTGCGGCCAACTTTCTCAAAAATATGGCACCTCCCCTGGCTAAAACCTTGCTAAGGCACGTCCTCGGTTAACAGACTGGTTCCCCGTCAGAGCATGAGATGCTTGTGTTGCCTTTGACTTAACAAACAGCTAGTAAAAAGGTTAGTAAACTGTTACTAATTGTTTACTAATGATTTTTTTTTGTTAAGAATATGATACAAAGGGTTGAAGAAGAGTTGATTTTGCAGAGCGTTGTTGTTCAAACGTGCACAAAACTTAATGCTTTATTGTTTGTTTTTAACTTGATCACCGCAGTTCCGTCACAAGTTACGCGCGTGCTGGTATGACGTAGCCAGCGCGCGCGTACAGACGACGTTGGCTAATAACCGTCTGACGTCAAGCGCCGACCGGTCGTGCTCCCTTCTCCACTGCGTCATTAGGGTCCGACCTTGTGTAATACGGCGAACGTGCATCAGCGATGCGTTCGCGGCGTAGACGGCGGATCGAACTCGCCAAGCTTGCCGTTAACGCGCTTGACGTAGAAATGTAATAGAAACCGATAGAAAGAGCACTGAAAGAGGCTTGCTGCTAATTCTCATATTGACATCCGATGTATTGCTAACTGCGCCAGATCGTGATTCGTTAAAGGACTGGAAATGAGCACCAAAGGAACGGGAGCAGGTGAAGAAGTGGACGACAACACTTTCCTTTGGAGCTCATTTCCAGTCATGAACCAACAAGCCCAGCTAAACATTTTGTTGCAATCGTTAAATGACCATTGATTCCCTCACATAGTCGGATACATGTTAATAATGCAACGATTGAACACTACTACGCAATCGCTCCGCGTACCAACCAGGAAACGCAATAGCCATGACGAGTTATGTGACGTAAGCGCGATGTTTCCCAAATCGGCTGCGTTCTTGGTCAATGCGCAGTCATAACAGAGTATTTGCGCATCGCGGAGGGAGAGTGACTGGCGGTAGTGAGTATGTGGAAAGAGCTTCTGGCGGATATTTAACTTATTTTATTTAGAATACTGCCAAACCTCTCGGGGGTTTGCAAGAAAGGGGGGGGGGGGGGGGGGGGGGTTACAACATGTAGTTATCAAAGTAGTACACAAGAAGTTCGAACCACACTGTGTATCACTTCTTGAGTCATACTATAGCTATACACTTGTGACTGACTATAGTAGCACTGAACGTTGATAGGTAAACAGAAGTCCGGAACTTGTTGAGCATATTCCAGATGAGAGCAAGTTAAGCTCCACCTCCATAAAAAGCTTGTTTGTTTTTTTTTGCAATATATTAGAATTTTCCTAGGAAGGCCACATGTTCCCGTATTTTTCTAAACTGCCATTCCTTCAATCACTATAATTACAATATTATGGTTTTATTTTGTATTTGTATACCCTTGCATGAGAATAAACAAACAGATGAACTTGTACGTACATCTCAAGTAAAAGTGTGGGGATAGCTCGGTTGTTTATCACGTTTCAGAAAATATGTTTAAACTAAATTGTTTTATTCGTACCACAAATTCGTCTTGACTCTTCTTTATTAGTTTGACTCCATGCAACTGCTAGATTCAGAGTTCATGGCTCAGAATCTGCACAGCGATTACAACAAGCATGGCGAGTTCTAATATTTTTTACAGTTCTTTCAAACAGTGTTGTATGTCGACAAATATTTCGATTAGAATATTTTATTTTTTACGTCATAGAAATAAATCCCCCAACACACAAAAATGCACTCAGTATGCCAAATCTTGACTCGGTCGTTCATATGCGCTGCTATATATCTGGCTTGCACGTGAGGTCATATCGTTATGCTGGTGGTAAATCATACTTGTTCTTTCCGAGGAAAGCAAATTTGTTGATGCGAAACGTATGCTGCAAACCAATACGTGTTCAGAAGCAAGGTCATTAATATTTGAGCGGATTTGACGTAAGTCAAAGCCATGTTTACGATCCTTGAATCTGTACGCCTCGGAAAGTCGCGCAGTTACTTTAAGCTGTAACCTGCGGCATTGATGAAACCTCGCTTCCATCGCCATAAAAAGCTCGAGAAAGCTTCAACTCAAGGATGCCGCATGATGCACACTTCACTACGATATTATATAATTTCAATAGAGGTACAGTTTCCAGTTGGGAAAGTTTATTTCTGACACAAATCGGCCTAATAAATTGGCGTTTATTTCCGTCAAATAAAATTCTTGTTTGTCACTGTTTATTGAGCACAGCGTGACTGAAATCGTTTAAAATATGCAAATAAATAAACACTCGTGCGCAAAAACAAGAAAGAAAAGGTAGGGTATATCTTTTTGGCAGCTTGACGCTGTGACTGCTATCATTGAAAGGGCAGAATGTCGGGATTTGAGTCTACACTCCTGTAAGCAGTGGCACTGCACTTGCAAAAATAGCAGCAATCAAATATAGTTATGAAAACAACTAATAATTATTCTAATTTACTTGTTTTGTACCCGAAAAGTTCTAGATTTGTCCTATTTTTATTGTTAAAATTATACGTGCTATTTGCAGAAAGACGGAGACTAACTTGCTCCCATCTTAAACAGTGCACAACAGGTTACTTTCAAACTTTTTCTTCTTCCCTTTCAATGTTTAATGCAGATACAATTTTTGTGCAAAATATAGGAAATTTATGCGGAAGATGGTGGGCTGGCGACTGCACTGCAAATTGTTTTGAGATATATAGAAGGAACATTTGGTACAAATTATTGTATGAGTTTGAAATAATGCTAATTAGCACATTTGGCAAAATATTAGCGTCAAACTTGCAGTGCATAATCTGACAAATTAAAGAACTTAGAACTTGAACCACGCGAACAAAACTGTTTCTCTTTGTGTAGAACTTGTGGACGCGTGTGACCCTGTTTTGTGTCTTATTGCTGCTTCCTTGGTTCGAGGGTTTAGTTATATTTGAATGTCACCTGCTCGGTTGCAGACTTACTATTTTTGCTTGTTCAAACCAGGTCAAAAAGGCTTCACAGGTCATCGCGAAACATGGAGAGTTATAACATTTGGTAATAATCAGTAATTATGGTCTTACACAATTAAAATACATGCCTAGTCATTTTATTTAATAAACTGGAAGCCAATATTACGAACGTCTTTGGGAAAATGAATTTAACTAATATTGTTTTGCAGCCAGACTACTTTACTGCGTGTTACGTCAAATGTGTAGTATCATCTAAGAAACAGGTGAAACTGCTTTCTTAATTGGAAGTGCTTATTTACATGTACAGTATTAGCGCAATCACGTGACTAATGGTGCTCGTATTTGTGTTTTTGTTTTAGTTTTTTTTTTTTTTTATTAACGATGTTGTTCTTTTGACGGAATGTTTCTGGCGCCAGGACCTCGTCAATCTGCAACAGCAGCTTTTAACTCTTGCGGTCTCTAAAACATGAAATGAAAGTTCTATTTAATAATATCTTTACTGCGTGTTTTTATGGCCCAAACAGTCTCTAATTTGCGATTTAGAGAACAAAGACACACGAAACAAAATCCGAATGCGGCTTCCAGAATAAAAATTTACACAGCAAAGTAAGAAAACATTTAGAATGAAGAACCAAAGCTTTAGTTGAGGGCTTCAGTGGTCCATGTAGGTACCTTACGGTGAAAGCTGATCAAGGAAACCAATTACACGCAACAACATTCAGCTCACCCAACCGTGCAGTGTGCTGCAGTGATGACGTATCTGTTGCTGATGAGGACCCCTCCGCAGTAATGTGTGCCTGTTTCCCTCCTAAGCAAGGCAGCCTGCAAGAGAAAAGAAATATAGACGATAATTATCAAAAATGCTTTCACTTTAACGTTTTGAAGTATGCTCATAAAAAATGTACACCCTATCGTTGCTGTATCAAATTCACAGTATGAATACTTCTCACGATTAAACATTTCTTCCACCAAGCAGCAAAACTTTTTTTTTTTTTGCAGGCACGGGTTTGCAGGGCGCACAAGATTGAAAATCGCAAATATAATTTACTAGTTTCGTGATTCGTCGAAAATAGATTGGTGCGCTTTTTACGCTTTTGTGGAAGCAATGAGCCAAGGCAATGAGCCTTACACACCAATCGAGTCGATTGTGTCGAAAGGGATCTAAGGAAATCCCCCGAAACAATAATGTTCCATCGATCGATATAATGGCAGCGTATAATTGCGTTCGCTCTGAGTTCACGGTTATACCTATACTCCGTTTCGCACTGAGTACGACCACAACCCACGCTGCGATCCGACAAAGTCAATCATGCAGCGTCTTCTGCGGTAGTGCATGCGCAGTTCGTACCCTCCGGTGCGAACTGCGCATGCGCTACAGCAGAAGACTCTCACACATGGGCGTACCAACCGGGGGGGGGGGGGGGGGGGGGGGGCTTGCCTCCTCAGCTTTCGGAGGGGGGGGCAAGGCATGTGTTTTGTGTTTTGCCCCCTCCCCCTCCCCCCTGAAATAGCCGGCACTGGGCAGGGCCAACACTGGCCGGCGGCACCCAAGGGGGGTCTGTTTTGCCCCCTTACTCAAGAACAAGTTAGTACGCTACTGCTCTCACATGCGCCGTTCTTACCGGACGGCACATCCTACCGTATCGCATGTGCAAACACGGTTCCCTAAAAGTTTCTAATATGAGACAGAATAAAAAAAGCTCGAAGACACATTAAGCAAGCAGCAGCGAACAAACACAGCGCTTCTTATCAGAAGCCTGTTCAGTTCAATATTTTGAATTCAATATTCAGTTATAAGACACTTTTATTTTCTTCCTTGTCTTTCTTCCTGTAGACCAAGAAAACAAATCCAACATATATGTTTCAATAATGTAGTGTTCTAAAAAATGAGAAAAGATTAAAGCAATATTTTAAATAAATACTATTTTATTTTATTTCGTCAAATAACAACGTTACTTATGCCAGAAGTGCCCTAAGGATAAAACTGGAGACTCTTAACATTGTTCCATAGCTTGCGCGACATATTCTTTGTCATTGTTTAGTATTTTGTGCATAATACTACCAAGAACACACCGAAGATCGAATGTCAACAAAATAGGATATATATAGCTTCATCCCCGAAGCGAGATGTCGTATAACAAGTTTTACCGCGTAAATATAGTTGAATAAACCAAACAGCGGTGGGAGTGCTCTAAGTTATTAATAAAAGTCAGAAGGCTATTTGGCGGTGAGGGCCTTTTTTACGTTATTTGAGTTACAGTAATATATTTCAAACTATTTTTGAACTCGCATCATCCGCTCGTAAACTTGTGTATTAGACTAGAAATACTGTAAAAATATAGTTATATGTACAAAATGTCCGGGCATAATTTATTATATGCTGATGACCCAGAAGGAATAGGCCAATAGAGCACCGAAACGATAAGTGCATGTCATATCAGCACGAATGATTTTCATTTTAATAAGAGAGCCCGGAATTTTTATACTCATCTGAAGATACAGACGAACATGAGATTTAATTGCGCTAGAGGAGAGGATGTGAGCGATTATCACAAGCTGAATAGCATCAGAAGAATCACATGCACTTTTCCAGCAAATCTTCTGTCTGAATGCCAATTTCGTTACCTTACTAACATCGCAGCATAACGTCATAAAAAGCTGGTGTTCGCGAACGTTATAAGAACAACTCAGTTACGGACCTACCGATAGACGCTGCTTACAAAAGGGGTACCCCCCGCCTCCCGTCGTTTGATATGCCATCGGTCAGAGAACGGTTGCTATAGACAACTTCAAGCATGGCGCCCCGACTGGTGCCCTATGAGTGCAAGCACGTGCAGTCTGCGCGTGAACATAGCCTTTGTAAGTTTCAAATAGCACGTGCTTGTCTGAACGAGCAGAGACATGGCGGCGGCCAGTGGCCTTGCTTGCAATCGTCTATTAGTAGCGAGATGTTTCGGTCGCGCCCTCGTTCGGCTACCTTTTGTGACGTCATTACTTGTGAACAACATGTTCGATGGTGTTTGTAATGGGCATGGTGGAAGCCTGATATCATAGCGTTCTCGAAACAACACTGCCAACACCGACAAAATTGAAGGTCTTACATTCCTCTTATTTGCGTCGATTTGATATCCTTTGCTGACGCCATAGTCAGCATTCGGCCAATAGACCGATCCCACGAAGCGTTCCACGCATGCGTGACGCCGCCATAACTGTAGTTCGTAGGAGGCAGACGCCAGTTCATGCGACAGCTCGTGCTGCCTCGTGGTCTGCTCGCGCAAACCTCCAGCAGGGTTGTCGCGCGTGCAGAAAGACTACAGCTCCCACGATGCATATCGGCAGCGGTGGCGTACTCAAACTAGTTGGTGAGGTCGGTCTATTGTGATGGGCCGATCACGTCGCCAATAGTCGCCTTTCGATCGCTCACGTCGCCAATAGTAACTGCCAGGTAACTGTAGCGCATTCTATGAAATACATCTGTATTGAAGGACAGCGTCCAGATGGCGCTGTATCGTACCCTTATGGAATACAGAGTTTTCAAACGAAGCTCTAAATGGCGCCTAAAACGGCGGGAGGCGAACTAAGGGCGGGTCAGGGCGGGTGAATATCTGTATGCGCTGCTGCTGAGCGCGTGCCGACAGCAAACTTCCGCAGTTCTTTTGCAGCGTACATTCCGCACCACCAAAATTGCCGGTCTTAGCAGGCTATTAATGTGAGCTCGTTCAGAGCATGCGCTCTAAGCATCACCTTCAATATGTCGTCCAGTGACATTGTATAAACCTTTCTTACTTTTTCGGGGCACCTTTGCTCATGAAGATTCCATGCCAAGGGACCAAAACAAAGTAGTGACAGTGCGCGTTTCAAAGCAGTCTGCTGTAGATTTCACACTAAGCTGTGCCGGTAAACAAAATAAAACGGGAAGGGTCTTCGTTGACACTTACCATCCATGTCCACTGGTCTGGGTTGGCGTTTTCTCCGCCGACGATTCTCTTGTTCAGGTTAGGTGTACCGCAAGCTAAACAAAAAAAAAAGAGGACAGGCTACTTTTTTGGAAGTCGCTTATAAAATATTTATTGTGTTTCGAAATAAGCTATTTCCCCTGCCCCACGGTTAAATTAGCCGTCTCAATGGCTCCTACTCAACGCTCCGGCCTTGGAGATGCACAGGTGGCGGGTTCGAATCCCGGCCGACGTGCCCGCCATCTGACGGAGGCTTATTGGGGAGGAGGCTCCGTGATTCCGATATTTCAGTTTTACTTCGAAAGATCCGCCAGGGGGTCAAAAATAATCCTCAATCCTCCACTGGGGCGTACCAGATGCCCTTCATTGCTTTGAGACGTAAGACCCTAATTTTTACTTTGACACGGTAAAATGTAATGTCCTATAGAAGGTTATTATCTGACCCACCAATCAGCTCGCGCCAGTCCTGGGGCAGCGCAATGCACATCCAACGCTTGTAGTCTAGATCGAGAGCTGACTTGCCGATCATTGAATGACATTCGATAGAAATAACATTAAATTTCCAGTGGTGGCTGAGGTGTGAAACACTGAATTTGTGTATTGCATTCAATTATTCACCTAGCGTAAGCTCTCGCTAAGGTGCTCAAAGTCAAAGTGAAGAACATTTTCTAAACAATACTCATGCTCAGGGGGCTACTCTTTTGTGTCCTAAGCAAGATGGAATAGAAAGAGTAAAAAGCGCGGCGTTTTTTTTAAATATTGTTATCTGTCTGAACATACGCATATTAAACCTCATTGTATAAAGAGGCTCCTTTTTTTTGAGGGGGGGGGGGGGGGGTGGGGGGCGACCCTCATTTGTTTCAAGGTGGCAAAGGTATATTTATTAAAATATACTTAAGGCAAATTTTAAATCCAACGAGATTTTTGTTCCTTGCCACTTGTGAGTTTATCGATTCTAATGTACAAAGGTATTGATTTTATGCTCAGAAAAAGAAAGATAATTTCACGAATGACACAAAATATCTTAAAAGTTTTACAATGACTTAAAATTATCCAGACAAATCTCATCGTTTTGGACATCAACGCCTTAAAACCATGCACTAAAATCATAATTTTAACTGAACAAGCACACACCACTCAATGTTACCCAGGAATAGTTTAGATGGCAGTCATAAAAAATAATATTAAGCAGTAATTAAACTTTTGGACGCGTCTAGTTTTTTATTCGACGGTTCTACAAAGTTTTGTTTGCTTTGCATCTTCTACGACATTCAAAAATTATTAATTTCTGCTTTTCTTGAAAAAATATCGTTATGTTCCCAAGGACTGTAACTGTCTGGGTGTCATAAAACGCAAATCAACAAGAATTTTTATATTTCCCTGAAAAATTATCATTCCACGGAATGTTCCAAAATATTAATAATGATTTCATAAAAAAAAATGAAAGCCGTTTACAACTCCCTGTAACGCCGAATTTGAGCGCAGCTCTTGAGGAGGAGGAGGGAAGGGTACTGGGGGGATCAGTTGACCTCGGAAGGGAGGGGGTCACGTGACCTCGGGGGTCACGTGACCTGGGAGATCGCGTGACCTCGGGGAGAGGGGTCACGTGACGATGACGTCTTTAGAGATGCCGATGACGATGCGGATGCCGATGACGTCATCCGTGACTATGACGATGGCGATTACGTCATTGGCATCCGCATCGCCATCGTCATCATGAGTGATGACGTCATCAGTGACGTCACTGATGACGTCATCGTCATCATCACTGATGACGTCATCGTCACGTGACCCCCCAGGTCACGTGACCCTCCCCTAGGTCCTCCCGAAGGAACCCGAGGTCCTCCCGAAGGAGCCCGAGGTCCTCCCGAGGTCCTCCCGAAGGAACCCGAGGTCCTTCCGAGGTCCTTCCGAAGGAACCCGAGGTGCTTCCGAGGTCCTCCCGAAGAAACCCGAGGTGCTTCCGAGGTCCTCCCGAAAGAACCCGAGGTCCTGGAGGGGTCACGTGACGATGACGTCATCAGTTATGATGACGATGACGATGCGGATGCCGATGAAGTCATTGGCATTCGCATCGCCATCGTCATCGTCACTGATGACGTCATCAGTGAAGTCCTGCCGATGACGACATCAGTGACGTCACTGATGACGTCATCGTCACGTGACCCCCCCAGGTCACGTGGCCCCCCCCCCTAAGTCCTCCCGAAGGAACCCGAGGTCCTCCCAAGGTCCTCCCGAAGGAACCCGAGGTCCTTCCCAGGTCCTCCCGAAGGAACCCGAGGTCCTTCCGAGGTCCTTCCGAAGAAACCCGTGGTGCTTCCGAGGTCCTCCCGAAGGAGCCCGAGGTCCTGGGGGGTCACGTGACGATGACGTCATCAGTGATGATGACGATGACGATGCGGATACCGATAAAGTCATTGGCATCCGCATCGCCATCGTCATCGTCACTGATGACGTCATCAGTGACGTCACTGATGACGTCATTGGCATCCGCATCGTCATCGTCACTGATGACGTCATCATCACGTGACCCCCCCTAGGTCCTCCCGAAGGAACCCGAGGTCCTCCCGAAGGAGCCCGAGGTCCTCCCGAGGCCCTCCCGAAGGAACCCGAGGTCCTCCCGAGGTCCTCCCGAAGGACCTCGGGTTCCTTCGGGAGGACCTCGGGAGGACCTCGGGTTCCTTCGGGAAAATTTACCCATAATGCACCGCGCGGTTACGCCGACGGCGACGGCGACGGCGACGGCGACGGCGACGCCGACGCCGCTCAAGCCGGAAACAGGCGCCTAAGAGCTGCGCTCTAAAAATCTATAATTCTTTTGCCTTACTCTGACCTCCGAACGCAGATTGTCGGTATGTGCAACATTTTCTTCATTAAGCTGAATATGTATTTTCTTTCTTTTACTCTGTTCCCCAATACTCCATGGAAACCCTCAAACTTTGTACTTTAATTATCTTGTAATGGGTCGCAAAAAAATTTAGTCCCAAATTAACATAAAAAACAAATATCAGGTGGAAATATTACTTCATCAGACATGCTTCATGGTAATAGTTCAAATAAAATTTATAATACGTCTCAAATAATATTTTGATATTATATAGTTGATTACCGTGGCAATTCAGGCACTCACCTTACACTGTTCAACAATACACGAACATTATTCGTGCTTGGAGATGGCCTTGTAAGTTAACAAAAAATAAAAACACAAATTTCAGCTTTTCTTTTTGAACTTTGTGACTTAAATTGTCGGGTGGTTTTTCAGCCGATGTTGCAAACGCAAACTATGAGGTTTAAAATAAGGTTTTGTGTTTTCGTTTTTTTTATATATATTATGTGTATTTTTTTTTTCTCCTTTGTGCGCCAGACATACACTTGCTTTTTAATAGGGGTTATGATAATGAAAGCCAGACACGGCCACGTTATTCCCCCGTTCAAAAACACGGGGGTGACCCCGAGTACCTGAAAAACGTCCCGGTAGCGATAGAAGAAAGAGACAAGATAAGTGTTGTGAACCCCGGAGAAAGTCGCTTCGTTCACAGCTCATTGAGAATGATGTTATGTTTATTGGCGATTTTCATCGCGTCTTTTTAACCAACTTTCACGGCTCTTTCTTTTAGACCATCAGTCGCTGGGAATATCTGATTCTATTGAAAAGGCTGGAGAGCGTACGTGCCACCAAGACGTTCTTTCGTAGCCGCTACTTGTGGTCGATTTCGCTTGAGTCGACAGTACACAAAATAAAGCTGTAGATAAAAATTTGCCCCCGTAAAGCCTAGACCTCTTCTTACGCATAAACAGCTCCAGTTTGGAGTTTCCCTGTGTTCCCTTGTTCTGAAAAAGTGTGCTCGTGGTTTAATTTTCAAAGTCTATCAGTATTTATCAAAAGCAAGGAACCCTATAGACAAATGAATAATTTGAGGTGAATTTCTGAAGGCCCCACAGCAGTGTTGTAGACATTACCAAAGAAAAATAACGAATCACGTTACTCGTTATTTACAAGTAAAAGAAAACTGCTATTGACCTACGTTGCATACAAATAAAAGGAACCCGGAACCATTTGCATTACAGATGAAAAGTAACGCAATTTACTTTTAGACTGCGCCCATCCACCCTGCCTACCATTGACGGCGGCAGAGTGTTTCGACACTGAGACAAAAGACGTGGGCGTTGGGTTTCTTTCTAAAGTGGAAGCGGTAATGTAGAAAAAAAAATAGGCAAAGTTTTGAATATATTTGGTACGAGTTCAAGAATTCACAACATCTAACGCCAAGAAATACGAAAAAACTTTACTGTTTTAAATCTTGGGAACAAGATGTAACGAGTAACCTAACTACGTTAAACGTTAGTCGAAACAAGTAACGTAAGTACGTTATACGTCACTGTTTTGAAACCTAACGAGTTCGTTATCTGTTTCTTTTTTTTTTATGTAACGAGTACGTTATTTGTTACCTATAAAAGTAGCTCGTTACCGTCAACACTGCGCCACAGTGATGATTCAATTCCCGCGACATGTAAGCTTGACAATCTGATTGATCGTTTCCGCCTCATTCTGGCTTAGAACGGCAACTCGCCTGACAAAATGCGGTTGGGGCGCGACTGCTTACTTGCACTGAGGCTGACCAGGTCCGGCGGCATCGGTCTAGCCGTGGTCCTCTTGGTCAGGGAATGGGAATCTGCCCCCACCTGGTGCACTATCACCATGCAGCCGTCGTTGACGTGACTGCTCGGAGGGGACTTCACCTGCCTCTCCCGCCTTACCAGCGCCCTCTCCTGAGGCTGCACGTGAAAAGACGAGAAGCCACTTTACAAAGGGAAACTGAAGGAGAGGAGGAGATGAGAGTGAGTGGTGACGTTAGAGCGCCGAGCTCGGATTGAAAAGAGAGTGGGTAGACAGGAAGGCTATACATGCCCCCTTCTCTGCCCGCTCTCTCCGTCTAATCAGTGCGAGCAAGAGCGTCGTCTGCTTCTGCGAATGGTCTGTCGCTCGAGCGTCGAAAGCCGAATGGCAGACCCCAATCGAGAAGCAGGCAACGCACACACGCACATACGCGCCCATGCACGCACGCACGTACACATACGCGCATAAACACAACCACCCGCACACTACACGCACGTACAGTGCTAATCACACTTGTTTATAACGCGCGAGCGTGCGGCTTTCTCCGGGGAGCGCTAGACTGGTGGCATTCGCGGAGACTAAGCTAGTCACGTAGGGCAACATGGAACGGCCCGCTCGAGGGGTGCCCTGCTCACTCTATCAGCTTGATAAGCGATAAAAGTGAAGTGCTTTGTGATATATTTTTGTTTTTTGATGACGAGATCGTTGATACGCCTTCATGCTTTAGTTTGTTTATTGTACGAGCAATGATGTTTGTAAAAAGCGTGCGAGCAGCCTTCCGCGTTCGCCGCCAGCTGATAGAGTGGCCAGGACACCTCTCGAGCGGGCCGTTCCATGTTGCGCCACGTGACTAGCTTAGTTTCCGCGAATGCTAACAGTCTAGCGCTCCCTGGAGAAAGCCGCACTCTCGCGCTTTATAGACAAGTGTGATTAGCACTGAACGTAGGCCGGCAGGCACACACACATTCGCCAAAACACGCGCTCACACAAACGCACACATACACATATACACGCGCGCACGCACGCACACATACATTCGTGCGCGCGTGCACACGCGCTCAGTGTATCAACTAAGCCGTGTTTTGCTTCTTTTCCTCCTGTGGGAGGATTATTCCCGGAGAAACAGGGTGAAAGCTTGTGAAACTTTGACTGCGTTTTTGATTGAGAAGTGCGGAACAGATGCATACCATTCGCGGCATTATTTTTTTTTTATAATTTAGCACCTTAAAAATATAAGGACTGAAAGTTTTTCGGCGCACATTTAAACTGTCAGTGATTACAACTCGAACGATATAGAAGCCCAAATGTTAAAGGTATTACTAGTGTTCATGAGGAAACCTTCTAAATTAATATCTAGTAAAATAAAATCACACACAAAAAGATATGTCAACCTGAAATGCAGTACACGCGCAGAAAGAGGAATATAAAGTAGTAAGCACCCTCACTGTTCCCAACCTTCTGATTCCTTTCTTGTTCTCCGACCGTATCCTCGTCGCTGTCTTTGGTTTCGATGACCGGGCTGGGAAAAGCGTTCGACCGACTCCCATTTACGTACGGTTCTGGGCAACACACCCCCATGAGGTAACCATCCACAGCACACGCATACTTTAAGAAAGTCGCTAGGTTTTCGGTCACATTCGGAAACATGCATAGTCTCAGAGTGACGCAGCGTCCACTGCCTGAACTAGGTGTGGCGCAGACCTCGGATTTCTCCAAATCATAAGGCCCGTCGAACGAGTGGCGAAGCTTATCCACAAACTTGTCGATGACTTCTTGACGATGGAAAACACTTTCGCTCGTAGGGATGACGCCATCGCTGTGTGTAGGGCTCAGAGACCCATGAACGCTGTCCAACATTTCTGAAAAAAAAAAAGTTATAAAACAAAATTGCGCATTCAGTAAATTGCCTCCGTCGATAGGCGCGTGTGAGAATCATTTGCCTCTACCATACGTGCAATCTACAGGCAGTTTATTGGCAAATTACGTGCATCCTTGTCCTGCAAGCGGGAATCTGAAAGGGTGATTCCATTGCCCGTCTTTGTTGCCGCTACCCTTGAAAGAACCTCGCACAATCACCTATGGAAATTTCCCGCTTACCGACAGTGTCTGAAAACAAAACTGTCGAGACCTTCGTTCCACGTGTAAGCGAACCTGCCTTGCAGCACTACTCTAAATCGGCCTTGAAACACTGGGTATTGCAAACTTCTTTGATTTATGTGACGTTATTTTTTTTTTTAATAAAAGTTTAATACGAGCGATATGGGGATGAATGTCCCGCTTGTATTTTGTTTTGTGCATTTGATTTCCCGTCTTTTAGAAGCTCGTTTTTTACGTGGGTGACTTTGAGCTACAGCCAATTGATTGGTTTTTAATTTCTTCTTAATTTAGAATATTATTTTATTACTTCGCCAATCAAATGATAAAAAAATATATTGTAATAGTTCAACGCTTTTTAACAATATTTGTCACCGGGAATATACCTATTTAGAGATTCTGAGACGAACAAAGAAGCCTTACATATATTTTTCTCTGAAATAAACTGTTAGGTTTCGCGATGTCAAAAGAAAATTATAAAAATTATGATTCTATGTTTAAGCCATCACATGAGTCGGAGGCTCGCAAACTTTCGGAGGCATAGCAGGGCTTAGCCAATGACACTAACGAATCTTTTTGTATAATTGTGCTTCTATCTTGGAGTTTGTACGTCTTTACGGAAACAAATTACTGTTTCTCATTGCGTTTTCTTATTTGTATCCCACCAGCGCGAGACTTTTTCCATTGCGATCAATTAACAACGAATATTCTCCTCCTGCGTCTGTGAATTCTGGAGTTCCTCAAGGGTCAGTTTTAGGCCCACTACTATTTTTAATCTATATTAACGATCTTCCCATTAATGTGTCTTCATCCGTTTGTCTCTTTGCCGATGACTGTGTAATTTACCGTGAAATCTGTCACGATTCTGACCTGTCTACACTTCAGTCTGATATTAACTCTGTCTCTCGTTGGTGTGAATTATGGCTAATGAAACTAAACACTAGTAAATGTAAACAGATGAGAGTGTCCCGCAAGCCTAACAACAGTCCCTGTTACCACCTAGATGGCAACCTTTTGGAGCAAGTGGCAACGTACAAGTACCTTGGTGTTCACTTAACAAATAACCTTTCATGGAAACCCCACATTCAGTATGTTACTACCCGTGCTAACTGCATGTTGGGCTACTTAAAACGCAACTTTTCATTGGCACCTATTTCACTAAAATTGATCCTCTACGAAACATTAATCAGGCCTAAATTAGAATATGCAGCCTCCATCTGGGATCCCGTTCACGATACTCTAATCACTGCATTGGAATCCATTCAGAATAGGTCAGCCCGTTTCATTCTTTCCAACTACCATCGTACTGCTAGTGTCACATCAATGAAAAATAGTTTATGTTTACCACTTCTCTCCTTGCGACGTAAAATTTCACGCCTATGTCTATTTCATAAAATGTATTTTCATAACCCTCTCCTACGCAAACGGATGATTACTCCCCCCTTTTACATTTCATCCCGTCTTGACCATCAGCATAAAGTTGGAGTTCCAAGTTCGTTTACCACAACATTTCAATCTTCTTTTTTACCCCGCACAGCCGAAGAATGGAACCACCTCCCCGGCTTGATTGCTACTATAACTGATACTAACTTGTTTAGAAATTCCATCATTAGCTATATTAGCAGTGACCTATGGCCTATTATTATTATTATTCTTTGTTTGTTGTATATTTAATATTGTTGACTTGTTACTATATTACTATCTTTGTTTCATGTATGTGCTCTCCCCCTCTGTAATGCCTTCGGGCCCTAAAGGTACTTTCAATAAATAAAAAAAAAATACCTTGCAAATTTTGGCTGTACGTAAAATTGGATGTTACAGGCGATCGAGCAGCTTCCACAAAGAAGGTAGGAAAACTCAAACAGACTACGCGTTCGGGTTTCTCGCCCATTTCAGGCTCGTGCAGATAACTTTATAAAAAAAAATTATACTAGAAAACAAAAAACACGAAGAGGAATAAATACAGTTATGATAGTTAGTTAGTCCCCCTCCCCCTTCGCTTACCCCCCATGGTACGTGTCTATTAAATTAAGCTGGTTAAGGTGGTCTGTATCGTGAAACAAAACTAAGTGAGCCTTCAGTGCCTTCTGTCAAAAATTATATTTGACTGTCAACTCATACTTTTCAAAGTTACGTATATATAGGTGAGATGATTCGCGTTCTAGTAGTACATATACAAATAACATGTTAAATGTTTTCTCACTCTTAACCAGACAAACACAGGATCCCTTACCAACTCAATGGATGCCTTATGAAATCGCTATTTTGGTAGCGTACCTTATAATTGTAATATTTTTATAAGCTGCATGCCAGCAGTTATGTCGGTGGTTAAGCGTGTTGGTTTCTAATTTATGATATGGAACGATGGACATTATATAGTGAAACTATATAAATGCAGCTTGATAAACGCCAGGCCCTGCATACATGCACTAATGCGGGGTCATATTGCTCATACATCATGCAAAACAGTGTGCAAACACGAGTCAACACAAGATGTAGCTTCTCCGTCCTCGTCTGTTTTTCGCGCTGTTTCCTAAGAGAAAAACTGCTTTGCTGGATTTGGCTCGCAAAACTAAAAGCGGTGTGCACGGTATACGGAGCTTGCTTGCGGAGCCGATGCACACGGCTCCGCACGCAAGAGAAATACTGTACACCTTCTCTCTCGTGCAGGGCTGGAAGCGATGCGCGTGTTTTTTGTTTTTTTTTTTTGTTTTTTTTTGTTTTGTTTTTTTGTGGACGTGGGTGGAGGTCCTGAGTTGATGACTTGTCTTGCACATGCCTCCCAATTTAAATTTACGTGTGAAGAGAACTCTAGTGCCGAATCGATGTTCAAGCGAGCGCAATCGGCGTGCCGTATTGTGGGAGTAAGAGATGCACGCGGGGCGGGAAGACCGGGATCCAGAGGGGGCCTCCTATGAACGTTTCCTAGGCTGCAGAATGAGTTTCTTGCTGATGTTCTCCTAGGAGGTCCACCGAATAACCCACCCTCCGGAGCCTGGTGGCCTGCAGCGACAGGCTCCCTCCGATCATGTGACAGCAGGACTTTTTGCAAAAGGAGGAAAGGAGAGACTGACCAATTTGGGACCTAACGGTTTTGAATGATGGCTAGAAGAACGGGGGGGGGGGGGGGGGGGGGGGGGGTACAGGTTTCTGGGAGTGCTGTTGAAAAGACCAGCATAGGCCATGAGATGAGTGGCTAAGTCGAAGATCGGGAAATTGTAGACCCTTCTGAGTGGGGTCTTCTTTTGTGGAGGTGATGCCGCTGGCGTTAGTTTTGAGTGCTTGAAGGATGGAAGCATCTAAAATAAGGACAGGATGAAGAACGAGGTAGTCGTCAACATGGATAAATATGCAGTATGAAGAACGAGGCACCGGTCAGACGGGGCGCTGCGTGAATGACGGTTTCCGTGAGCACGCCAAGGAGGTCTTGCCTCCTTCCCCGGACACCTTCCATCCAGTCGTGGCTAACGCCAATAACTGTCCTTCGTGCACCCTGAGTTTTGGGAAAACAAAATTCTCGAAGAGCACAGATCTTCATTAGGCAGGGGAATCCTTGAGACTCTACACATTAAATCGTGTCTAGAACCTGTCCAGCCCTTCCCTTCCTTTTCCGGATTGGGAGATCAGGTTCTTGCGAGGCGAGAGGGCTCCTCCAAAGACACAAGAAAGGCAAAATTATCATCTTTTTTTTTTTTTCTTCTTTCTTGCAGCGAGTCCCACCCCCCTCTTCCCTTCCTTCCTAACGGAGGCACCACCTCACTCAGGGCTCCATGTAACGGTGAAGTGTCAAACGACCCACAGCAGACCCCCACCTTCCGTCGTATACGCATAGCTGCTGGCAGGGCCGCGTGGCTCCCGCTTCTCTCACCCACCACCCTCCATTTTTTCCTCCCCAACACTCCTACGCCGAGCTTCGGGAGGCGAAGTGAAAGCAGTAAACGTTTTGTTGCAAGTCGAAAACCTGTGTTGTCGATTTGTCCTCCCTATCTCTGTTTCGCTGTCGTAAATTAAACACCAACACGCTTAACCATCTACACGTACTTTTTCTTTCGTTTTGTCAAGATTAATTTCTTTTCGGCTTGCTCTATATTCTAGAATATCTTCAATTTTGTTGGTTCCCTGCATATATTTAGTGCCTCACTTGAGAGAATGTTTCAACGCACTGAATACCTAGTCTTTGTAGAGCGGTCATACACAGGTAATAAAACGGTGAAACCACGTATCGCCTACTTTATAAAAAGTGACTACCACCTACACATTTTAGAAGACACGGCAAAACATTACAATAGTCAAAGAATTCCAATAATTTATAAGGCCCATAAAACATTTCTAGAAAATGTATAGCCTATGCAGGATGAGCAACAGCAACATTTCAGGTAAAAAATCGGGTTCAGGCACACACCACGTTTCTTCTTGATCGTAGAGTTAGCTATGCCTCATTGGCCACCTTCTTTAATAGCCCACGTCCTTGTTCCCGAAGAAAGTTAAGGAGATCACATTATTCACAGTTTATGTGCGAATACAGATGATTTTCCGATTTGTGAGCCACTAACGCTGTTCAAACCAGGGCTCCCGATATAGCGAAATGAGATTTCCAACGTAATGATTCTGGAAGTTGCCTTTCCAATTACATGAACATTCATGGCCTACAAATAGCACCAAAGCAAAATGATCACTCCTACGCTATGGTATCAGCATATAAAAGCTACAAGGTTTTGTAGTGCAATGTACACCATTGCGGTGCATTTTTTTATTGATTGTATTACATTTTGTTCTAGTGCATGCTGCTGAGAAATAGAAGTATGGTACAGTCATATCTCGTTTATATGAACCCCGTTAATATACCGCACTAAACGGACACAATTTTCGGGAACAAACTGGGAAAATACTTGCCTTTTTTGTCTCGTCATTATGAACAACTCACATTATGAATGATGTTTTGGCGGAACGGAAATGTTCATATTAACGATACATCACTGTAATACAAAGCCAATTTTAGGAGCACTGAGATGTAGGGGATGGCAAAATGCTTATTATATGAGCCATAGCCCTTACTGGCGAGGCATCGCAGTGAATGCCGACTGTGTTTCGTGTACGTATGCCGCTAAATTCAGCGGGAAAATGTATTTGCTAAATTTATCGGGGAAATAGTGTCATGACATTGTAACGTCACAGTGTCGCGTGACGTCATGTCACGTGACGTCACAATTTCGCGGAGTAATGTTTTCCGCTAAATTCAGTGCAAAACTTTATTCGCGAAATTTAGGACGAAAATTTCTCCGCTAAACTTCGCGGGAATTTAGTGTCACTTGACGTCACTTGATGTCAGTGTCACATGATGTCATAAAATTACAAGACTTCATGGTATTATATAAAGACCATTCGCTAAATTTTAACGGAACTTAAGTACGCTAAGTATTTATTTACTTACTTATTTATTCACCCTCAGGGTCAAAAGTGTTAGAAGGAAGTAGTTTTTTTTTTTTTTTTTAATACATAGGAAAACCTTTTAACAGCATTGAGAATTAAATTACTGCTAAGTGAAGTATTACAGGTTAATACGGGTTAGTACAGGTTAATCAAGGCATTTCTAAAGCTCTGAATGTAACAGTTTCGCCAAAAGGCATGGGAAGGTGATCCCAATTTAAAGAGGTTTTGGGAATAAAAGAATATTATGCGTTTGCCCCACATGTTGCTTGAGGGATGAGTTGTAATGATAAATTTTATAAAACAAACATAAGCGGGAAACTTTCCTATGCAGTGAAAGAATTGGTAACGATAAATTGGTTTCCATTGTGGTTCGCTGGCGGTACGATGATAACTAGAAAGAATAAGGATGGTTGTACAATCCGGAACAGATTCCAATTCTAAAATTAGTGAGTCGAGACTGGGGTACCCCGATAGATGCAGCATATTCCAGCTACTGGGAACAAGGGTTTTGTACAGGAGTAGTTTCAACGACGTGCAAGGAAAAAAGTTTCTGTTAAGGTAATCAAGCATGTGATTAACGTTGTTAATTATATATTCTACATGAGTTCTTCGTTACAAATCACACATTATATGTACATCCAGATACATGTAAGATACAAATTCAAGAGGAATGATGATATCCATGGAGTGAACGGAATGTTACGTGTTACGACAGGCCACACGCATGTGTTTACATTTTGGAGTATTTAATTCTATGCACCACGTGTTACACTATTCAGAGGTAGAGTTAACATCAAACTAGAGGACAGATATACCAGAGTCCATTGTCAATTTCACAATAAATAAAACAGTCATCTGCGAACAAACGCACGGATGAACATAAATTGTTAGATAGGTCGTTAATATAGATTCGAAAAAGAAGGAACCCCAGAACAGAGCCCTGGAGAACACTTGAAGTTACTAGAGAAGGTTGAGAGTCAACATCATTAACATTAACAAACTGCGATCGCTTAGTAAAAGACGAGCGTAACCAAGCAATGACGTTGTAGTCTAAGTTAAGTTTGTTCAGCTTTTCAATAAGGCGGGAGTGAGCGACCTTGCAAAAGCTTTGGAAAAATCGAGAAATACGTAGCTGGGAGCCGCGGTCAAGAATGAAGTGAAGATTGTGGGTAAAGCACAACAGCAGCGTTTAACAAGAAAATGATTTCCGAAAGCCATGCTGACCTAAACTAAAGAAAAAATTAGAGCCTAAACAAATTAGCGCGGCAACTCTACAAGAGTTTGCACGGCTTAGGCTGTCGCCGCAGTTCGTTTGCAGCGCAAGGAACCGGGAATTTATTATAGTTCCCTAGCGAGATTAATGTGCTTATAGGTCGGAAGGCTTTCGGTGAGCTTGAGTTGAATGAGAAAATCAAGTGTCATCAAACTCAGTGCGCTTCAGTTTTGATTGGTGCAAACAGAACATTTTTCTCCGTCGTATCGGCCGTGAGCGTCTGCGCGCTCGAATGAAAGTTCACTGGCCTCGACATCCGCTTGCGACTGGAGGGTGTCGTTGGATACGATTCTATGAAATACCTTCTCACACATTAGGAAGTTTTTGTATATCGTTTTCAAAGGCACGCTATCGCTACGGGCGCACGATTCAGAGCATACATCGAAGTGGCAACGCGAGCTCCCGCTACAAATAGCGTGGACTGAAAACACGACCTACTAAAACTCTCTGTTAAGGTACCGCAGTTGGTTAGCGCCGCTTATCTTCACCTGCGTGGAGCCAGCTGTAGATTTGGCACCGCCCACTTCGGCCCAAATAGTTGAAGTGTACCTCGATTGCCGACAAACTCGTAGAGATTCTAAGCGACGCTAAGCCAACGTAGTTCTTGTTTCGCGCTTGTATTGCGATGCACGGAGATTAGAAAGAGCGCTCAAGCGCTCACTGACCTCATGTTGAAGTAAACAGACTCTCATAATATACACGAGCAGGCTCAAAGACCACTTAAGAATGCAACTCTGGTCAAAATTCAAACCAAAAATAAATGACTGATATCGATTTACGGAGGCTAAATACCAGTACTGCGAAAATATTACACTATGGGGGAGAACCGCGATCCACTTTAAAACCGATATTAAGAATGCTACCACACGCTTCTCATAGAAAGTTCGACGGGTTGGGTGTTTGTCAAGCAACCTTGTGCCCCGATGTCGTCATGTTCGTACTCGAGGAGGTTTGTTGATCGTATACTAACACTTCTTTCGCCATTTCTTTTCTTTTTTTTTTTCTACTACGTTTTTAGTTGTTTTACCGAACGATTTCTGCTTGATATATTACGAACTTTTAGACCGTAAACTAGAGCTCCGCTTTGCTAGCGGGAGCTCGTGCCGTCACTTTGAATCATGGATTGAGCGCGCGCCCGCTGGGTCCGCTTTTCGCCGAATAGACCTTTCCAAAAAAGGGATCCTGGCCGGTACCTTTTTCAGTGTTCGTGTGTATGGCACGTCATTTGCTCGCTTTCCAAAGCGACGACCATGCGCGTGTAGGGTTGAGGAGATCGCAAGCTGGGCTGAGGACTTGAAAATATTGAAATGTTGTATACGATATACTAAACTCTCCATTATGTTTTAGCGGACGTTGTTTGTAAGTGCTGCTCAGCATTCGCACACGAAGATTATTAAATTCCTGCTCGCTCAAGCGCGTTGTTGTGGGAAAGGTGGCATTCGCTGGCGGCGACAGTTTAATTCGTTCCTGATCAGCGCGAGCTTGCGATTGGCTCCCACGACGCTTCTGCAACGTGCATTGTACAAAACCAAGATTGTAGTTCTTTTCAGAAGATGAGCGGGTGCTCGTTCTGAACCTGCGCTAAGCCTGCGTTCATCGTGGCAAACTTGCTTTTCAGCCGACAACTTTATGAATATGTATTGATATTTGCTACGTAAGTTTCATGTCTACGAAGCAAAGCAGTAAAACAGCCGTAGCATATCACCTGACTGGTCAGAACTGGCCATGCAGCTGATCACAAGGGTTGCCATCGAGCTTGAGCCGGTAGTTTAGATTTCGCCTTAGACCCCCTTAACAAAGCCTTTGAGATAAGTTATTTAGAAAACTACACAAGGCGTTGAAAACAAAATAACACCTGGTAATTCAAGGGCACTTCCTTCACTAAAAACAGTCGTAATCCTAAAATCAAGATTTCGCGACCTGTTGATTGCCCCCGCACTGTTACTGTGGATACCGATTTAGAGTTCAATAGAGTATGGTCGGTGTCATATCAGACAGTACTTGTGTGAACGTTCAAAAAGCATCCGTGAAGCCTTAGGACATCTTAAGGACGTCCGCCGAACCGCCTGTGCTGCCAGTGATATCTCAAGTGAACACCACGACCCGTTCGTTAACAACCACAGTAAAACAAAAAATCCAGAAAAACAAACTTCGTTTGCGCACGCATGACACGGAATGTAGACGCAGGCACATCCTACCAGGAGCGTGTTGGAGCTTGTTCTGCAGGGCGAGCGCATCTCCAGCGGTCGCGCAGCTTCCGAGCATCCAAAGGGCGGTCACGAGACCGAGCGACGTCGCGCGAGCCAGCATGGTAACCCTGAGTTCCTTGTCCGGTCACCTGGTCTCCGAAGCGTCAACGGAGCGAGTCGTGGTGCGCATCGCAGCCTGCCGGTACCTCGATTCGAACTGGCTTGCCTGGCGGCTTCCGACGACCGGTCAAGTTGCCTCCGAAGTACGGGCTGGAAGTCTCGCTCCCTCAAGGCCGATAAAAATAATTTTATCTCGGCGTTTCACGACGCTGAGTTTCCTCCGCGTCCTCCTTCCTGCGACGCCCACGTGGGTTACACCCCGAGGCTCGCTCGCTGGTTGCCCTCCGGTTGCGCGCAAACACACGCAACGGGCGAGGACGGGTGTCCTCCACGCTGGCTTCCTCTCGGGAAGTCGCGGAAATATCGACGTCACCGGAGCCCGATAAGGCGCACTTTTGTCTTTTTTGATTCTCAATTTTCTTCATCAATTATGGTCACGGCGAAGGCTGTTTTCGCACCCGACAAAGATCCAGCAGCGCTTTCGACACTTGCGCGCTTGGTATCGGAGTAAACTATGACCAGCATGTTTTTCTACTAAGAGTAATCTCACGTACGAGCATGCCGGCTTTGTACACTTTGAAGGCTTTGTTTTTAAAAATGTATATGCTATACATTTTCTAAACAAGAAATTATGAAACCCCCTATGCCCAGAAATTGGTCCATCCATCCGTACCCCCCTCCGTCAGAGCACACCCCATGGCAGGACATCTCAGCACGACCGGTTTTCTTACCATGCCAACATAATCAAAACATTAAACCCAAGCACTTCCTTCGAGTTAAACCAATATATAATAACCCGTAATCAACCCGAGAATATCTTAGCCCGCAGCCTGATCATCCAACTTTGCGCCAACACGATGGCCTTCAACGTGCAACGGCTGAAGTGCATCTCCTACTCCAGTTACCACTCGCCAATACCCTCCATGGGGCATGATGATGTTGTCGAGTAGGGTAACTGCAATTAATAAACAATCCCTTTCAAGGATTGCAGTATCAATAAATAAATAAATATGTTTCTTCTTATTTCGTGAAACAACTCTTTAATTTTCTTTCACCAAACTTAAAAACATTTTTACGTAAGGCATTTCGTGAATTGCAGGACTTCAAAGATAAAGGTCGACGCCCTTTTTTTTATTTGTTATTCTTTGATCCGCGCACCTGTTCTAAAGGTGGCAGTTGTATTAAAATAATTTATTACAATGTAAAAATACAGTAATGAAAAATGATTATTTGGTAACACCTTCTCGTTTTACTTTTCTCTTCAGAATATTTTTTTAATATTAAAATGGTGCATGAAAAAAACGGTGAATACTGTCTAATGAACCTCCAAGCGGCGGCGTGTATGGAAGCAGCAACAGTTTACTTTAACCCTTATTTCATTTTATTTAAAAACTTCAACTCACCGAATTCACGAAACTGTAAAATTTATTAAATGGAGACTATTTATTTTTATATTCTATAAAAAAAAATAAAACACTGCTTGCTTAGATTAAATTAGATTTTAATTCCACGGATAACGTTTAGTTCTCAATTGGATGTTCGCAATTGACGAAGATAATACGGAGAGCAAATGTTTTAAAACGCGTCTTTGAAGCATCGTAGCGCAAGTGAGTGAACACCAGTCAAAGGGCAATGTGGGCACGGCAACTCTGCCGTGAGTGCTTCAACTCGCATGACTACTGCAATTCTCGTCCAGGTGCTGCTTCTGATCGGCATCGCGCAACCGGCGATCGCGAGACCACCGCAGCCGGAACTTCCCGTGGCTGCAAGCAACGCCACCCTGCTGTCTCGCATCGTCAACCTCCGCCACGTGTTGGAAGATAAAGCGACAACTACGACCAATCACCAACAAGGAGTGCCGACAGTTTGATCCTTCATGGTTCAATAAAAGCTAATATCTGTCCCTGCCGGGCTTCAGTGGGCACGGCAACTCTGCCCTGAGTGCTTCAACTGTCATGACTACTGCAATTCTCGTCCAGGTTAGTGATGATAAAGGTTATCGTAGCAATTTTGTTCGATTGATTGTCTTGCCGTGCCCCCTAGTGTTGTTGCAATGCATATGTTAATGCTTTGCCGTTAGTAGATTGCTTCTGGGACTATTTGGTGATGTTGAATTAAACCCGGGCCCCGATAAGACGGTGGAAATACTACAAGAAATACTGGAAAACCAGAAAGAAATCGCAAATGACATAAAAGAACTGAGATCTAATGACCAAAACATAAACAAGACACTAAAGAGCATTGAAGACAGACAGAACGGGGTTCTAAAGTCGGTGGCCAAAAATGGAAACAAAATCCCTGAATTAGAAAGCGAGGTACAACTGGCTGAAGAACACTTTAGTTCACCAGAACGGAAGGCTAGTAGAATTCGAAGATCAATCTTGTCGGAACAACTTTGTTATCTTTGTTATTCCCGAGAATCCCGGAGAAACGAAGAGGTGTCTGGAGCAAAAGGTGTTTGACGACGTCTTTAATACGCAACTAGGTGTGTCACTGACGTCGTTAGAGAGGACACACAGGATAGGACGGATCGTGCAGGGTAAAAACAGACCTGTAGTCCTTAGAGTATTCGAATACAATGAAAAACTATTGGGGTTTAAAAACTGTAACAAACTAAAAGGAACTGCGGTGTCACTTTCCGATGACTTTTCAAAAGAAACCTTGCTGACAAGAAAGAAGCTGTGGGAGTCGACCCGCGAGGAAAAAATAAGGGGAGCAAAGGTTAAGCTTGTTCACGACATACTTTACGTTAACGATGCAGCGCATGCGTGGGACCTAGAAAAAGAAAAAAAGGGTATCAATAAATGCCCCCCAACGGCCCAGTTCCAAACATGCTTCGGGGCAAAATTGACATAGGAAGGAACCATTATTGATCATAGTCACGCTAAATGAACAGAGTGTCATGAACAAGACTGACCAACAAGAAAATGTAATATCGGACCACCAACCCTCACCTGTTAGTAATTACAGAAACATGGCTGCGACACGATGTATCAAATTTTGAAGTTTTTCCGCCCGGATATGATATTTTACGCCATGATAGAGACACTGGAGGTGGTGGAGTTGCGTTGCTTATAAAGCGGTTCCTGAACTATCAGGCTGTAACACATATTCCATCGCACGAAACTGTATGGTGCAAAATATTCCTAAAAAACTGTATCATTTTGGTCGGTGGAATATATAGACCGCCATCCTCAGAAATTAGTTTTATTGAAAAAATGGACGACTTTCTGACGCAACATGTTAATGAATGTACTAATCTAGTTATTATTGGGGATTTTAATTTACCATACACTAACTGGGGAGAAAGAGTTGTTGAAATGTCAGGCGGCAGACTACATGCTAGAAGTAATGTCGTAACGGTCTTGATCAAATAGTGGTGAAACCCGCCAGAACATGCGGACCACGAAATTGTATTTTAGATTTTTGCTTTCTTTCGATAGATTCCTTCAATTACGAGATACAGGTTGTAGACTGAATTTTAGACTACAAAATGGTACACGTGACAGTAACATGTGATTGCCCACTTCCAAAAAGGAAGAATAATACTGCACTCGTTTATAACTTCGCAACCGCTGATGACACATCAGTCTTAGATTATCTTGAACGCTCCGTTGAGTTTTTATGTCTGAGCGATAACGTGGAAAACCTCTGAAAGCATTTCAAGGAAACAATAAATCACTGCTTGACATCATATGTCCCACAAAGACTAAAAAAAAATTAATAAAACCAATCCATGGGTTACACGCAAGATCATCCATTTGAAATGCAAATTGAAACGTAGATGGTTATGTAAGCACAGGAGCCCATCTGTAATTAGTTCTTTAAGCCGGGACATAAAAAAGAAGATAAAAAGCGCCAAAATCATTTTTTTTTTTTTGCAAACACCGTGAATACGCTTTTGAAAACATCACCCCATAAGTTCTGGCAGCATTTGTCACCTAAAAAGAAAGGTGTAAAGAAAATCATTGGGAATGGAACTATATGCAATAACCACCAGCCATGGCAGATGAATTCAACAAATATTTTCATTCGGTTTTCTCAGGTGACAATTCTGCGAATACTTTAATAAGCGCTGAGCCTGACTCGTTAACGCAACAGATTCAAATTAACTTTGAGGAAGTAAGGGCTCTACAGCTAAATATTGATATAAAGAAAATGCCAGGACCAGATAGAATTCTACACGAATTCCTGAGACGCTATTGCAAACCGCTATCCCACTTTCTAACTACCATCTTTCAGAAATCTCTCGACGAATGTCGCTTACCAAATGACTGGCTATCCGCCAAAGTTGTACCAATTCACAAATCGGGCAACCTTGTTAGCGTAGGAAACTACAGACCGATTTCGTTGACATCAAATTCATGCAAAATGCTCGAGCGCATTATTTGCAAACGGCTCGTAGATTTTATAGAAAACAACAATCTTTTCTACAACAAACACCACGGTTTCCACAGGAAGCCCTCGACTATTACTCAGCTATTTAAATCAACGCATCGGTTTGGTGAAGAACTAAACGCACGTGGCCAAGTCGATGTTGTGTCTATCGACCTATCTAAGGCATTCGACAGAGTCATACATAGCAAGTTACTGAAGAAATTACTGCGTCTCGGTGTTGATAAGAACTCGGTTTCTTGTATCAAGTCATATCTTTCTGATCGGATGCAGTATGTTCAAATAGACGCCCAGCGTCATCTGTTTTGCCTGTCTCGTCTGGCGTACCCCAGGGTTTTGTTTTGTGTCCAGTTTTATTTTTAATTTATGTTAACGATATCTCTCAACATATTAATTCAACTGTGGAAGTACGATTGTTTGCCGACGATTGTTTGGCTTACATTACTGTGGAAAGTACTGACGATCAAATCTTGTTAAATCGTCCCTTGTTGACTATTTTGCGATGGTGTGAGAGGTAGAATATGCGCATCAATGTTGATAAGACAACTGTCGCAAGTATAACCAAAAAGAAGTCTCCTTTAATGTTTTCGTATTAGATAAGTAGTATAAGCCTGCACCGTTCTAACATTTTTAAGTATCTCGGTGTTACAATGTCAAGTGATCTCAACTGGAACACGCATGTTGGAAATGTATGTGATTCTGCATCTAGAAAACTTTGTTTCATGAGGACATCTCTTAGAGGGACGAACTCCGATGTCAGAACGAATGTTTATAAAACCCTGGTGCGCCCAGCCTTAGAGTATGGATCAATAATATGGGACCCCCCCACACGAACCCCAATGAACAAGTTGGAGCGTATTCAAAGGCTTGCTGCCACGTATATATTTTCTAGATATAATAGAAAAGAGTCGGTTTCGGCACTCTTAAGTGATGCCCAGTTATCCTCTTTAGCATTAAGGCATAAAATTGCACGACTAAAATTTGTTTATCTAATGTATTTTAAGCAGTTTAATATCGACACGCAAAAACTGCATAAGACCTCCTGGTAGACGGTCCCGACGCTTAAACAATTAATTATCAGTTGATCCTTGTATACCCAATATTGACATCTATAAATACTTGTTCCTTGTGAAGACCATTGAAGAATTAAATAGGATGCCTTCAAGTGTTCTTTCCAGCGTCTCTTCTGTTGACACATTTGAGGAAAGGTTGATGGATCGGTTTACTGATGATTAGCTCCATCTCTCTATTGTCACTCTCAGTAGCAGTGCATTTATGATTATCAAATGTATAACGTTTGTGTACGCATCTTTGTGCATATTATTGCACCCCCTCCAACAGTAACCCGAAAAGGTTAGCAGTATTTGAAATAAATGAATAAATAAATAAATATATATATATATATAAGTGCGCGCAAAGATGGCGCGTGACAAGGCAAGCGAGCGCTCTCATTGGTTGAGACTGGAGAAAAACAAAAGCACGTGAACGCATTTATAGGGTGAACAAACGCCCGGGGTGCGCGAAGAGCAGACGAACTTGCACGTGCCATATAAACACTTCGGTGTTCGGCGTCTTCGTCGATAGCAAACTATCCGTTCACAATTTATAGTCAAGTTGTAGTGTCCATCACCAATATGAAGGATACGTCTAAAAGAATATAAATGAAATTATAGACGATACGGGTTCACAAAAAGACAGACCGCAAGCTTGTTGTATTACTCAACTTTTTTTTTTTCGCAACTATTTATTTTTGGAAGTGACTTTCAGGAGTATGGGTAATCGCTTATGCGGAAAGAAAAATTCCACAGCAGTTGCACCTGTTTTGATATCTTGCATTCAGTCGTGCCTGGTCTAGCCGAGAGTGTCGCCGACTGACCAATACTGCTGCAAGAAGACCTCCAGCTATGTAAACGACCCTCTGCTGACAGCTGCAATCGCCTACGCTATGCTGAACATACTATTTCGCTCGTGTGATCTGAACGAGACCATTAATCTTTCTGATTCCTCACATTCGCCCAGAACACAATAACACTCGTCTTGGTGAAAAGCGCAAACCGAGGCTCCATACTCTACAATAATTAATGGGAATCTGACAGTGTGTACCAAAAGTAGAAGTATTGTGAAATAAGTAATGTCCTGAAAACTATGTCCTCTTTCCACAAAGGTGCAGTGTCATCAAAGTATTTATGTTAGTTCCTAGAGCTCACGATCTAATATGGCTTCCTGAAAAATATGGTGTAAACCCGAACAACAAATGTAGCTTTAGACATGGGAGAATATTCGTATTGATTTGATAACATATTGATGCGCTGCACAGGTGAGAGAGACAGAATAACAAAAATAACCGCTGCCGTACTAAAAGAAAAGCGCTTATCGTTCTACCACAGGCGTGGCCTAATTGCGATGCGAGAGCCACTTGTGGTTTCTGGGGGCTAAAAATATTGTGCTCGTCTTCTGGTGGCTATCCTCTAATCAATATTAGTTCCAGACAAAAAGTATACTTGTTCATAAATCCTTCCATTTACTGTCCCGCCAAAACCCTTCAGATTTATGGCTACTCCCTCTAAAAGTATGGTTTGTGTTGAGTCAATGGACATGTTAAAATATTGATTTTCATAAGAAAGCAAACGCAGGTCTCGATAAAACATTATCTAAATGTTGTAATTATCGGAGGTCTTCGCTGGCTGCGAGCATAGTAAAAGCAGGCTCGACACGTGGGTTTTGCATGTAGAGGTCAACCAGCATTAGGTATGTCAGCTATCTTCTGTTATATTTTTCTTACTTGTCTATAATATGCTCTGCTGCACTTTCAGCTTCGAACTCGAGGCTCGCCCTGTACGAATTAAACTAAAACTGGTCAATGTAAGCTTTGTCATGGGTTTATAGCAGACGCCGACGTGGTTAATGGAACCAAAGTGTTGTACGATCATAATGATTATTTTGTTGCCTGGGTTAAAACTGTGACGCGTCACGCAACGCGCAAGACACACGAAAAGGAATGGCAGACCTGCCACTCAAACCAGCGTGCAGTCATTGGCGGTCCAGCGGAGCGCATAACACCGTCATAACGTTCCATTTCGATGCACAGGAAATGAAGCTGGGACCATATGTAGCTACTTCCTTATCGCAGCCATAACAAGGCAGCGCATTTGCCGACGCCAAGCCACCATCAAGAGCAACGTCCTCTTGCTGCCCAACATCTTCCAGGCGGTGCACAAACAGAGCACATAACCGGTGCCGGGCGAAGGAGGGACACAGTCCAGCGGAGTGCATAACGCCGTCATAACGTTCCGTTTTGGCCCTCAGGTACGTACAGGCTCTTGCCTATCAGTTGCACTACCTGTAAAGGGGTATGCAAACTGGCGCTGTGGCCTTGGAGAGCCAGAGAAAGTTCACGGCAAAGCCGGGGAGGCTTCACTCCTTGCCACAACACGTTCCAGCAAGCTACGGCGTCCCACCCCGTGACATGTTCCATGACGAAACCATTCAATGCTACCAATCACGTTCACGAGCGGGGTGGAAAGGAGGTCAATTCTTCGGCAAGGCTCGCGTGGCTCAGGTGGCATCGCGGCGTCGCCCAACTCCCGAGCGAGTCAAGGCACCAAGCACGTAGACAGACATTTCCATTTGGGGGGGGGGGGGGGGGGGGGGGGGGGAATGGGTTAGTCAGATGGCTTCCCCCTCTCCGACTGACTAGGGCTCGCCACGGCTCGTTGCCCTCTTCAAGCAGACAAACGAAAAGGGGGTCCAGCTTTTTTGACGGAGCCAGAAGTTTCCCTCGGCGGGGCACGGAAAAGGATGTGCCGAATCACGCGCCCGGAGATGTGAAAACAAGGGGCTTGGTATCGAGACCCTCTGCGGATGCTATGTCATTAGTCGATTCCCAACCAAAGGTCTGCTGGAAAGGCCTTCGTGGAACACCTTTGGCTGGCGTCGCAGGTGACGAAGATTCTGTGGGAGAACCTCAGTGTTGCTCTCACCAGAAAGATGAAGGCATGCACTCCAGCACCTTACCCGGTTCTCTTTCTGGGGGATGCGTCGGCGCCGAAGAATGTGACAGAAGTGCTCGAACAGAGACCCAAGTACAGTCTCCAACCGAACCCCAACCCGATCGAGATGCTGTGCATGGCAAGAGTTCTGGCTGAGAGGGCCGAACCGGAAGAAAGGGAGAGGTGTATCTTGGAGGCTGTTGACATCCTGAGACACAAGCGGGCAAGCAAAAGAAGGCAATACGCCCGAGACCAGTGGTTTTATACGTCCAGGTGAACAAACCCAAGCTGCTGACTGCGGATCAAAAAGGATGGCTTTGTGGCGCTTATCGTGGGCTTTCTCAGGGAGAAGTCAAAGACGGCCACCCTCAAGAACTTCAGGTAAGTGGAAAAGGTGTCACTTACCAAGATCAAGACGGCGGCCAAGGAGCTTTGTGGGTTACTGGGACTGAACAAACTAGCGAAGAATTTTCAGGCGTCCAAGAAGCTCAGCCTGGAAGTTTTTTTTTTTTTTTCTCCCAAGACTCGTAAAGAAAATTGCCCATAGAGCGTACTAATGGCAACAATAATTCGATGGGTTCCTGTTCACACTGGTTGCAGGTCTTACCTTAAAGGATCCGTTCTTGAATCGGAGGTCGGAGGCGGTCATTGAGGAGTTATCAGCAGACTTTTACAACTCGGGAGGTTTCTCAATCGACGTAGAAGACCTATTCCCTACAGCATGATCAATTAATCCCCGCGGTTAGAGACTGCATAGAAGGTAACAACAAGATCGCGTTTAGGAACTCGAGTGGGCTTAGTGTGGAACAATTTATTGAACTGCTCACATGCTACCTAGATTCCACCCTTGTGTTTTTTGAAGGCTACATGTATGTAAAAAAGCACGGAATCTACGTCGGGTCACGTGTCCCCCATGTTCTTTGTGATATTCTTGGCGGGATTTAGCCGGAGCGTGCGCAACGACTTAGAAACAGAATGGAATGTTAAGATATTAAGTTATGTAAAATATTTCATGATGCTAGTATCGCAGCCCACAACAGTGTTGAATGGCAAAGTTATGCAAAGAGTGCTAGAAATTTTCTCATCGAATTCGCACGGCCTTGCTTTCACTTACGAAGCAATGACGTCAAAAAAACTGCAATTTCTGGATTTGAGGTTAGATTTTCAAAAAGAGCACGTTTGCTGGAGACTGTAGACACGTTCAAAGAAAAGTGTGTTGCCCTTCAATTCAGCCCATTCCAAGTTGGTAAAAAGAGGCATCGTTTCCTTTCTAATCAATGCATCCTTGTAAAATTGTTCCAACAGATCATGAAAAGTAGCTTTTTCAACCAAGTAGGACGCCTGAGATCGTCGGGGTACTCTGGTCGTTTTCTTCGGGGGTTGGCCGAAACCGTTGTTTTTTGGATGAAGAGAAAAAATAATGATGAAGAAGCACTTAGGTCTAGAACATCATCTAGACCCGTCGTCGTGCCTTAAATACGCAGGGTAACCCAACCTAAAAGGGTAGCGTCACATTTTGATTTGCCGGTAGCATTTTTGACACCAGGAGAGCTGTCTGGTGTCGGCCGCAAAATCAGCAACAAAAAAGATGAGGGCGACATGTCTAAAAAGAAACACTTGAAGCAGTTCTTAGATTGTGCCTTCTCGGTCGTGTATGAAATTTTCATGACTTGCCGTAAGGCGTACGTAATTAAAATGGGCAGGTGAGTCAACGACATGGCACGAGAGCACGCGCTGTCAGTAAGGAATTCCCCTTTGGGAATTCCTTACTTAAACAATGAATTTGGCTATTCATTGTTATAGATGCCCTTGTGCCCCTAAGCTGTAAAAAAACAAAACTTTGGGGGAATTTAAGAACTGAGATCTCGAGAGAATTGTATGAGTCGTTCAACATCAGAATGCAAAGGGGTGACAGATGCATAAGTGCCCCGACTGTTTATTTAACAAATAAAGAATTTGAATTCCTGCTTGAGAAGTCTGATTTGGTGTATAATTTTTTTGTGTCGTTTCAGTAAATAGTCAGTTGAAAGTAGCGGTTGTGATGTCTTCTTATGTACTTGACTTGCGGCGCGTTTGTTAAAAGGAACCTCCACGGATCACGCCGCCAATTTGCATCCTCCTTTATTCCGCTGGACGTTTTTCTATTTTCACTGTCGTCATGTACAACGCGGAACAGTCAGACAAACGTTTGGGATGCTTAAAGTCAATTGCAGCAGACAGTCAAGCGCTAAAATGGTCAGAATGTTGGGACACCTATCATATCGGAATGTTTGCAGGCCTCATCAAAACAAAACTTAAAAAGATGAAGAAAAAAAAACTTTTGTCTTCGAGTTGTGCCACTTGTAGAGTGCATACTCGACCGCAAGCACCTCAAAAGGATTACCAAAAAACAGCATTGGCAAGCGAAAGTGACGAGCAGAAACACGGCAGCAATGATGGAGCAGATATTGAAAACGAACCAGAAGCTAGGAAAAGTCATATCGAGAATCTAGATTCTAGAACATCGTACGAAAGTTAAACATCTAGTCTTTCAAACATGACACCTTGATTGAAAAACTCGATAATCACGAAAAAAAACTATCCACACGGTAGAAGCCTGGACAACCATGCTGTCCAAACAGTACGATGATCTTATAAAAAGGGCAGACTCATTGACAGCTGTCACGACCGAACTAAAAAAGAAAAATGACATATGAGATCGAGCAGCTCGGAGTGGATAGTAAACGCTGAGCAATACTCTCGAAGAACAAACAGTAATTCATGAAATTCCATCACACGATTGATAAGACTTGACAGCAGTCATGGAAAACCTAGAAACGAAACTGAACGTACCTGTGACGCAGCCCGATAAGATATATCGAGTCTATGCACAGACTAAAAGCGAGGGACGGTAAAACACCTCATATCAGCACGTTTCAATAATAGATCGGAATGGGACAGATGCGTCAGCAAACGTACCGCAATGAAGGACGAACTCGTCTATATCAACGAGAACTTGACCGGATTACAACGGTGATTGTTCCGGAATGCAAAGGATAGTGCGAGGGAAATGGCGTAAAAATACGTCGGGATGAAGAACGGAAAAACTTTTTTGAGAAAGAGACGGGAGCGGTTGCATCTAGAATTGATGACGAAAGTGACCTGTACAAAATTCAATAATATCTCGATACATTTAAAGAATGGGATAATAACATCGAAAAGGTACTAAATGAAGAAGAGAAAAACACCAGATCCTACATATCGTTAAAATAAATGTTGCAAGCCTCAGGAAGCACAGTGACGAACTGGATTTTTAGATGGCAGATTCACTGGTAGATATAAATGTGCCTAAACTTACCGAAATAAATATTGAGGTAGACGAACCGCTGCCTTTCCCCCTAGATCGGTACCACGAAATGTCAGAACGTCGCAAAGGCAGGAAAGGAGGGGGAACAGTACTGCTGCAGGAGAGGACGACCTCAAATCTAAACCAATTAAGAATAGTTTTAAACTAATATCCACTCCGCTAACATATATATGGAACATTCCATTATTAGCTGGTCGTTTCCCAAGTTGGATGAAAGTAGCGCGAGTTTACGTTATACACAAGGCTGGTGCACAGAATGTTTTCAATAATTACATGACAATCTTTGTATTACCAGATTTTTCTGAAATAATAGAACAAATAATAAATAGCGGACTAACTAGCTTTTTTCGCAAAACTAAAATAATTTCAGAACAGCAGTTCGGATTTCAAAGAAATAAATTGACGGAAATGACACTTCTGAACATTAAAGATAAAATTATAGACAATATAAAAAATAAGCAATACGTGATGAGAACATTTCTTGATTTTCGAAAGCTTTCGACTCAATTAAGCACGAAATACTGTCGACAAAGCTGAGTACCTATGGTGTAAGTGGCAAAGCGCCAGAGTTGATGTGCAGTTACTTGAGCACTCGTTCACAATTTACCATCTATAACGGCGTTAAGTCTGATATTCAACAGATCGCATATGGTGCCCCACAAGGATAAATTCTATGACCATTATTGTGTCTTCTTTACATGAATCATATTGTGCATATCTCTCATTTTGCGGACGTGGTATTATTTGCAGACGACTCCAATGTTTTTTTTTCCCACAATGACCTCAGCCATCTTGAAAGTGTATCAAATGGTTGGTCACATAAACTATCCACGTGGCTAGTGACAAACCAGATCGAATTGAATATTTCTAAAACTAAATATATTATTTTCAGGGGAAAAAGCCTATTCACTTAATTGTGATATTGATATAAAATGTAATTCTATCAAATTAGAGAAGCCTGAATCATTTAAGTTCTTGGGTGTATGGTTTCCCGAAAGTTTGCACTGGACATCTCATGTATCTAAGCTATGTTTAACCTCTCACGATCAATCAGCATATTACATAAACGTAGACTTTTACTACCAACATGGCTTAAGCGCCAACTATACTGTGCACTTGTGCACTCTCACCTACATTTATTGGTTCATTGGTTTGGGGAACGACATCAAAAAGCAACCTTGAAAAACTTCTAGTACTCAAAAAAAAAAAAAAAACCAATTCGGTCCATTGCATGATTGTGCTATAATGATCACACATACATTTATTTTTAAAAAGTATAATTTATTCCCTATCCAACAGTTAATCCTTTTCAACTTTGCCAAAGTAATCTTCGATTCTCTCGAAAACAATACAGAGTCATTTGTTACTCAATTTCCTTTAGACGTGTGAAATTTGATAGAGGCTAAATACGTACTAATTATGATGAAAAAACTTTGAAGCAGCAATTAACACAACTTTTAAATTCGCATTCACTAGTTCCTGATATAGCAACAAAATCAAGATCTGCAGATACATTTCAAAAAGAATACGGGGATTACATTTTCGAGCATATATGAAATATTGTGTAGAAATTCTGACACTCCTTTTAATATGTTAGAAATGTACATATCTCTTTTTAATTTTTGTTTTGTTCTATGTTTCATTTGTGTGTATATTATGTGATCCTTGTCAAAGCTGCGCCGTTCTGAAACCTGAATATTGTACGGGACCTAGATCAGATGTATTATTACAACTTTTGTCCCTGCCACCCCAAGATAAAATGGCAAATAAATATAATTATATAATACTTGCATTCTTTAAACATAATTGGCTTTGTGGCCGTATTAAAGTATCTTTGCAACATACCAAAGGCTCTCGTGACGAATGTACAAAAAGCTGCCATATCGTTTACAATATCTGCCCTCTATAAACCACCCTGTGGGAATTCACATTTATTCTACGAAGAATTTGGCAAACTGATAAATAGATTTAACATTGACGATTATATAGTAATAGCGGGCGACATAAACATCGATGTCTTGAATAAAGAAAAATCGGAGTCTCGGACAGCCTGAACATATTGTCCAGCTACGCGCTAGAAAATGTGATCCATGATTGCACTAGTGAAGAGCATCTTGCAGATAAAATTACAAAAAGTAGCATTGATTATACAGTAGTTCGAAAAAGCAATTTCATGTTCATTGGTGACATAATTATAAAAAAGTAGCAGATCATAACTTCGTTGCTTTAACGATACTAGACAAAAACTGTACACATAAGAAGGAAGAAAGTCAATACAAACAAATCAGTCAACCAGAGCGGACTACAGTACAAGAAAGTTTAACTGTAATCAACTATTACATCTTAAACATATAGCTCTTTATAAAGCGGTTGTCGAGAAACCTTGGAGTATATACGAAGATTCCAAGAAAATTGTCAAATTTGAAAAAAAATATATATATACATATTGTAATAAATGTATGGATAACAATATAGTTGAGTTAAGCTTTGAGAAAAAACATGGAACAGATTTAGGCAAAACCCGCAAGATGCATAACTGGAGGAAAAATATAGGCGACTAAGGGACAAGGTAACCGAAAAAATCCGGCTATCAAAAAAAAAAACAATTTCCGTACAACACAGCTGAAACAGTGCTGAAAGAACGCGAGGGAAACGTGGAATACTGTAGATCAAATTATAGGCAAACATTCCAAAGATAACGCAGGTGAATCTTTAAGAAAAACTTTGCTACAACAAATTTTGTATATTTTATGTGATAACACCAATACGCTTTTGTTAAGCGGGTGCAAGACTTTCATAGACAAGCAAACAAAACTACCAGAAAAACTTACCTGCGGAGCAGTACACAAAATTCTGCGTAGCTGCCACGAATAACAGAAGTATCTACAGCATATGGCTAGGAATATAGTGACAACAAAACCGGCAGGATATGACCATGAGATTTTTTAAACAGGATCTATACCTAATAAAATGGCGGTTTCGATTGTGCGGCCAATTTACGAAAAAGGGAATAAAGAAGCTCTGTCCAACTATGGGCCCATCGCGTTGTTGCCAACTATTCATCAGATAATGGAAAGATTTGTTTTCAGAACTGCGACCTCGTTCTGAGACAGGTCCTCCTTACCTGCCTTTCCTGCAAACCTTTCCTGCGAAAACTACGCATCGCAGACAAAAACGATTCATGCCGTATTAGGCATTGCCGAAGGGCCGATGTATCGAGACGCAATAAGGTACATAGCATTTAAAGGGACTCAGCAATGAAATATTTTTTAAAAGCATTAATGGGACACGTGTTTTATCTTTCCGTAATTTTTCCACGAGAAGAAGAAAAACTTTCGCTATATTTGTGCCGTTCGATGCAATTTAGGTGGAGGTCACGGCCCGCTCTAAGCTCCGCCCGTTACTGCTGGATTGGTTTGGCTTCTCGGCCGAGCACACTAACAAGCCTGGTGTCCCCCTCTCCCGACATCCGGCGTCTGACAACGCCTGCTAGTTGTGCGAGCAGAAGCGCGGCAGCCTCATAGCGAGTTCGTTTCACGGCACTCGTGCCCACGCGTGCCCACTCGCAGCGTGGAACGGGCTCGTTTCGGGAGGCACTCCACGAGCGGTTGCACTCTCCGAGTTCGTTTCAGCGCTGACACCCCGCGCGTGCATGCACTCGCTGCACCGAGAAAATCGGGAGTGCGCCAAAATGCAATCCCGTCATGCCTCGCTCCGTTGGGGCCGGCGAGGAGCGGGAGCAGACGACGAGGGTTCGTCTGCTACGATGTGTCGCGGAACCGAATAGAAGAAAAAAAAAAAGAAAGAAAAAAGATTTTCTTATAGAAATTGCGTCCCGCGGGCAATGAAATGAAACGCGAGCTTGAATTGTGAGCGTCTGCTATTTCAGGAAGGAAGCCATTGACAACCCGTGATTTATTTGCAGGTTTTAAATCGCTCTGTTGCCGCACTAACACTGAAATATACCAGTGTGTGAAGAAATGCTCAGAACAAACGCAACAGCGGCCCCCGAGATGTCTATCACCATCCGTGTGCCGGTGAAAAATTTAACATTTGTCGACAAAACTCCCCCAGCAGAAACCTTTGACTGCCCAATAAGCATCAGAGAAAGCTAAAGATGGAGACTTTAACCGAGGATTGGGCAGCATCATCATGTTTAACATTTACTTACGTCAGCTAACTTGCCCCGTCGCATTTTGTTCGAGAAAGCTCTCGTTCTCGACGCCCTCACCAAGGCTAATATCTAATCCTGACGATCCAAATCGAAAGTCCCAGTTTTGCTGGATATTCCAACAGGCTAGTTTTAAAAGCCGTACCCTTTCAGTGGTTCACGAATAATACCATGCTCAAACGGATCAAGCTTCTGCTCGGACAGCATCATCAGTTTTCTTCTGTGTAAACGGTTATAAGAATTGAAAGATCGCAACCAGCTGCTTTGTAGGCAGCTGGGTGCGGAAATTTACGCCGTCTGTAATAATCTCTACGGCAGCCTAGCTGCTTGAAGTCATCGCATCTATAAACTACAGGTTGCAGCGACCAACGTTTGTAGATAAACGTTGGTAGCCGACTGCATTCTCGCATTCCCACGCATCGCTCCGAACAGAAAGGCGCTAGTTTCGGTTTGAAGTCGGTACCTTTTCTACAACATAGATGGCGGCAGCGTCAGTCTTCTGCACTCGGTGCATTTGGCGAGTTCGTTTGAGTCCAGTTTTCCGTGCAACACTCTGTGAGTGCGATGCATTCTGGGAGAGAACTCGAACGGTGCCAGTGCGTGTGAAACGAACTCGCTATCAGGCATCGTCTGCTATTTCACCGGCTATCGGCTGCCATACCCGAAGAACGCGGACATGGCTGCCCGTTGGCGTCCGCTTTCACCTTCGTCCTTCTGCCCATTCGCCCCCCCCCCCCCCCCTTTTACAACACTCGCAAGATTCGACCGTGAAAGCGGCGTTCTAGCCTTACATCATTCACGTGCCACGGGCCAATACAGGTGTCTGCCAGCGTCTGTCGATGTGCGGTAAAAAGCGACTGAGTGGACTAAGAAAAGCAACAAAATAAATAGGCAATCGTTTCAGCTTTTACTAACATTTTTTTTTTTTTTTTTGCATGGCATTTGCAAGCAAGGTGGGTGAGCGTCATGACGCACAACGAAAACGTGACCTAAAATGTTTCTCCTTGACAATCCAGGTCACTGCAAATCCTGAGAGCTGCTTGCCTTTTGAAGCGAAATGACGGCAACATACTCTCTAAAAACAGTCTGTGCGTCTACTTTCACGCACACCACTCTGAGAGCCAATCACCGCAACTTACGGAGGCAGCTCAGCGAATGACGGCGCCGAAACATACATTAGGCCAAAAAACGCAGTCCGAGTTGTGACATTAAGCAATGCAAGCGTGACGTTTTGCATTGCTGAATGTCACAACTGAGACTGCGTTCTTTGGTCTAAACATATGTTTCGGCATCGTCATTCGCTGAGCTGCCTCCGTAAGTTGCGGTGATTGGCTCTCCGAGTGTTGTGCGTAAAAGTAGACTTGCAGACATTTTTAGAGTGTATACCGGGACTAACTTGATACGAGCCGAACGCCCAGATACCTCTAGCCAAATGGCTCGTATCTTCTTGGTATTAAAATGATGGTCGCAATCCCGACGGTAGCACAATTTAAAGAGCAGCGGGGCCGTTTTTACGAAAACCAACATGTTTATTCTACATCGCAACGCGCAAAAAAAAAAAAAAAAAAAGAAATCGGGTTAGATCTATTGAAATAGTGAATGTGGGACGCTAGGCTTGGTCCAGTCCCGCTACAAAAACAAGCACCCGCAAAGCGCTTCCGAAGGCAGGTAGGCGCGAGAGTTGTTTGCTGTAAACTATGTCGGTTGATGAGATCTTCCTCTAAACAACTCTGCGAGCTTGAAACGACCCGCATTCATAAACACTGACGAGCTCGACGAGCCACCCTCGTTCAGCACTCCGGAAACGGCGGTAGCTATGTTTCTTAACTTTTGAAACCGAAGAGAAAGGGACATTTTTGAAAGCAGTAAGGACTCCATCAAGGTTATGTGTTCCTCAAGCATAAAAAACATAGACGAATAAGATACTTTTACCACACGGATATACAAATTTACAACCAACCTTTCACACGACAGTCATCTCTCCAGCCAATGAGAGATGTAGCACCTTGTAAGCACGCGGCGGGGCTTAGCGGGCTGCGACCTCCACATTCTACAGAATTGAATCTAATACCGTAAATAATGCTAAAAAAATGTTAGCAATTGTTTTACAAATTTATGTCTCTTTAAAAAAAACACGTTTTTTTTCTGTTTTTTTTTTAATTTCGGTATTTTTTTTTAGACAGTTAGGTGTTTCACTAGTGTTGGCATAATTAATTTTCTGGATTGTAAAAATAGGCTCATAATTTCAAATTGGAAACTTGCTGAACGTCATCTAAGACTGCTAAATCCGTCATTTTTATAAAGACTTGGCGCTCTCGGGAAGCATGGTGGTGCGCAAAGTTTCGTTTGGGCGCAAGGCGGATGAAGAACAGGTACACCGCTCAAGCTAGTCGAGATTAAATTCATGTCCGGGACCCAGAAAAAAAAAAAAAAAATAAGCACGCGTTTCAAATATTTTATTAAGTTAACTGATTAAGTGATTGAGATGGTGCCAATTATATTTTTACATAGAATCCAGAGTTTATTATCACTACATAAAAAAGTAAATATGCGATTATAATCAAAAACTGTATTATTCTAAACGCCAGGTACCTCAATAAATAGGACCCTTGATAGTGACCAATTAATGCGACCCTTATCTCATTTGTTTGCAAGGCGTAGCTCTCACACGCACATTTTGGCGGTTGTTCGGTTAAAGACTCGGTATATCGACAGACTGAGCAGTGAGAAACGGTGTGAAGTGTCCACAGCGAATTAAGTTCTCCACAAAGAATATATCTAAAGTAAGTTAAAAACACCGACAAAAAAAAACAATTCGATGTATTTATTTAAAACCTTTCCGGACCTCGTGCTGAACTCTGGAAGAGCGTGGTCGTCACCGATAAAAAAAGTATAAACAAACCCTCTGCAGTAAAAAAATAGAAGAAAAAAGCGATCGTGAGGAACGTTACAAGGTGAGCACATTTCACTAAGAGTCTTTTGTTGAACAGATCGTCCTCCTCGGCTTTTCAGTCAACGGCGTTCTCGTAGATCCAGTCGAGGAATTCTGTGATGCGCGTGTACACTCCCGGAAGACCTTTCTCTGCGCACTTGATGCCCCAGGACACGACTCCGATCAGAGTCCACTGGCTGCTCTCTGCTTCTAACATGAGCGGCCCTCCGGAATCTCCCTGCGATGGAAAGATTTTTTTTCCTCGTGCATGAAGTCTCGGAGGTGATACTTCTCAGCACCAGATAATAAAACAAGATACTGACAGCGGAATTAAGAAAGCAGGGCGTGGCTTATAATATTCTGCTTCGTGATTGGCCTTTTGGCGTTCTGAGTGGCTTAAGTCGCGATCTGGATGGTCGCGGAGAGATAATGAGATGCGCGGAACTCACCACGGCCTGCGTTCGTTCGGCTGTCAGTGACTATAACACAATCGCGAACATTGGAGACGTTGGAGTCATCTCAAATATGAGATGACTGGAAGAGGCATTTGATGTCTCGAACATTAACCGATAATACAATCCCCCCGCACACGTATAGACGTATACACTTCAACACGTATACACTTTAACCTCGACCAATAACTATATAGATGTCGATTTCTTTTTTTTTATGAGTACTTTAGGTTGCTTCAACATGTCACTGCGTATCAACACCTACATGTACCTGAGCAGGTTGCTACGTGTGGACCCTAGCGAACACCTAAATACGTCAATGAATGTCGACTCTCCTTCTTTTCTGTAGAATTTTAGATCGTCCGATTTATTAACACAGTCTGCCCTCAGGTACCAAACATAACAATCATGAAGAGCGTGGCATATCACGAATGGTCAGTTCTTTTTTTTTATATTATTAATTTAGACTTTCGCTGACACTACACTGGACTTCAAAGTGTCTGCGATTCAAGTAATTTGCTAGATTCGATCACACCCAAGAGGATACAATATGAACTGAACGCTTCTAAAGACGGAGTGGCGGAGATTTGTTGCGCGCAAAGGCTCAAGTTCAAACCTGACTATGGAAGAGCAATTAGGTACGCTCCGTTTCAGTATCACTTGACGAAGAGCGATACCTACAGCCCTGGTAAGCCAATTAGAACGACAGAGGGATGCCTGCGACCACTCTTTACAGAGGTACAGCGACGGTACGCTTTCATGTGTCTCGCTTCTATGATCTCATTGGCTCGCAAAGGGCGCAGGTTTCGTCCCTTGGTAAGTTATGCTTCAACGGAGTATACGCCGATAACCTGGGCAAGGCAAGGCCTTCACAATTGACGGTGCCAACGTGGTAATTGGGCCCGATTCCGAAACCTACCACCCAACCGGTGATTGAACACGACTACCACCCGAAGGCTGAAGCAACTCTTGTCTAATCCATGCTTGCGCTGAATCATGTTGTAATGAATTAGAGTATTGCGCTAAGTTCGGCATCGGCCGAACTTTGCGCAGCACCGAGGTGACAAGCGCTCCATTCATTGTGCGGTGGTTCTCCCCGAGACATCAACAAGAAACTATAGCGAACGCTAAAGCCTGCTCTTGTCCAAAACGACGACTGTCAACCAACTGCCGACGACTGAACGCCAGGTTTAGATCTCCAAATCCCCTTTTCTGATTCTCTCTTCGTCCCCTTTTTTACCCTGGCCTTGCCGTACTGACAGCGACATTCACACTGAATAGCACCGCAAACAACTATGTTCATTTTCCTTCTCATGTCTCCACATCTCTAATCAACAATTTATTATCTTCTAGGAAAATAAACAGTATCGCCCTTCATTGCATTTTTTATGTGCCAGTTGCTTTTTTTTAATGAGTATTTTACTTTATTTGAATTAAACAAAAAGCTTTTTTCTTATACTTGACGTGACTTTAGTGAAGCCAGTGACGGCATGTTTGTAATGACCCATCTTACTTCCATATACCACAGAACATCCGCCGAAAGTGGGGCCAATCCCGTTCTAAAGTTTTCTATTACGTTATTTCGAGGCATCTTGAGACTCAAACCATTGCGTACGGTCTCGGGTGCGATGCAGGAACAAGGAACCGCTACTCAAGAATCCAAGCTCGGTCTGGGACGGCGCTCGGGGGCTCACCTGACAGGCGTCCTGGCCTCCTTCCCTCGTGCCGGCACAAAGGAAGATGTCGGGGATGGCCTGGGTGAACTTGGTCTTGCATTCCGTGTTGTTCCAGACCGGAAGCGTTACCTGCCGCAGGATAGAACTGGAGGGACCGCCTGCGAAGGAAGGCCGTAAAATAAGTCCGTGTCTGCAAACAAGCGAGACAGCGAGCGGCCCCTTCGCTCAGCGAGAGAGACACCAGAGCGCCCCAATGTGTCGAGCGTATACTTCTGGCTGCTCCCAAGCGACGCCGAACAAACAGGCCTCGTCAGCCTCGCGCCTCTTTGATACGTCCGTCCACGTAACGGGTTCTCGCGAGGACCGCTGTTCATGGCTTCTTTCTGCTTTCGGGAGGTTCCGGAAGATTCCCACAAGTTCGGCTTTCGCACACAGCAATGATATAGACGTTGGGTGACCTTTACTAGGATTTACCTCTTAAAGGGATACTGAACCAAGGAATTCACTGTCCATAATAAGTGGCGCGCGCTTTTTCCACAAGCCAGCAGCCGCCGGTGTGCGCGAGCACAGGCAACAAAAACGACGTCACAGACCTCCATTCGCAGTTGAAATGACAGTGAAATGTATGGGCTTCGGACCAAAGGAGAACAAAGACAAGTTTTTCATCTACACAGTGGTGTCTGGTGTAAAAGGTAAGCGATGAATTGGTCTAACAAGCACGTAGCTTCCACTTGTAGAGATGAAAAGCCTGTCTTTATTCTCCTTTAGTCCGAAGCCCATGCATTTCACTGTCATCTCAACCGCAAATGGAGGTCTGTGACGTCATTTTTGTTGCGTGTGCTCGCGCACACCGGCGGCTGCTGGCTCGTGTAAAGAACGTGCGCCACTTATTATGGGCTCTAAATTCTTTGGTTCAGTATTTCTTTAACATCCCGCGGTAAAAAGCTATACGCTAAAACTAATTCTGTACTTTCCTCAAACAGTTTGCGAAGTTACCAACACGCTCGTTTTGTACTTAACTTTAAATTATGTTTCTTGTTTATGAATCCCTGTATCTTTAAGCGCGTAGAATCAACTGCGATTAGAGTCCTAAAAACTTAAGTCCGGAGTGCTTTCAAGTGGCTCAAAATTTACCAGCGACCTTTGTCACAAGAGTACTTGAAGTCTCCCTACGTTTACATGCACTGCAACGAAAAAAATGACATTTTACGAATACAGGAAGTGCGTGACCTCCAAAACCCGACGTGTTCTCGATTGGCTCGAAGACACAAAACAGATACTTTGTGTGGCCTCTCATAATTATGATCCTCATAATTTTGCTTCAACAACAAATGAAATAATCCCCCTGCTGGAACACCCATCTTCATTCAATTCACAAAATAAGCTGAACACATTTTTTTATAGAATTTACTTCAAAAGAAACAAAATAGCCGTAATGCACTTGTGTGGGCTAAGTACCATACATTTTTCTTAAAAAAAAAAAAAAAAGGAGTTTGACGAAGTGCCACACTTTTCTTTAAAGTATGTCTGCCCGAAGGTTTTGTAAATGAAGCAAGTTATACAAAACGACACAAACGTGTGTCAACCTATGTGGTCATTGGGACATTTCTGGCAGTGTTCTTAGCTTGACCGCGATTGGATTGGAAACACCTGAGCTTCTCCAGGAATACGCTTATCAGCATTTTGACGCAATCAGGAAAAATACCTAGGGCCAATGACACAAAACGCGTGACGCAATCCAAGCGTTTCAATGTCGTTCTAAGAGTTACGTGACAGAGATACGATTGAAGCGCACAAACTAGCTTGAAGAAATTTAAAGAAGATAAAATTGTAGGCGCCCCTCGAACGTAACACACGATGAAGGGCTTCGAGCTTGTCCGGTTTATGCGTGGAGCTAAACAACCGGTTTCTTTCCTATTATTCCTTTAACTTTACTTTTGAAGATTACACGTGTCGTTTTGAACAAAATTAAACACGAGCTAAATGGCGTGTGGAGTCGTTAGCAAGACGAAGCAGCCATCGTAAGTTTAGCTATTTTTGTTGATGACGCTGTTTGTCTGATCGTCTCGTAACTGCATCCTATCCAGTGTAAAAGATGAAGTGTGAAGTAGTTTCTCTCACGCGTCATGGATAATTTCCCACAACATTTGTTCAAAATTATGGTGCAATGGCTTCGTTAGGCTATCAGCAATGCTGATGAAGAAACAGCTACTACGTCGCCACTTCGTGGCATTTCTCAAATAGGTCAGATAACTGAGATAAGTAATGCAATGTCGTTTGTAACCCCCAACTTGAACAATATAAACAACCTCTGAAAAGAGGTTAGCGGCATTCATTAAAAATATATCATGCTAAACCTAGAGCACATAAAATCCCGCTATGTAGATCATTGTTGTTGCTGTCGTTTTTGGTGTAATCAAGCGAAAACAAGTGAGTGTGTTTAAGCAAAATAGGAATTATGTGAATGCTATCTCGGTTAAGGTATAAATAATATCAAAGCTATCTTACGAAGAAGAAAAAAAGAATGCCTCGCTCCGCGGAGCGGGAGCAAGCAAGACCTCTCACTGGTAATATTGCAAGGCATTCCGTTTCAGTTTCACTGTGAGGCCTCGAGTGGTGTGTAATTCTTGACTGTGTTACATGTGTCTCATCATGCCATCGATCCTCTCACCGAGAGCGTTTCTAGAGGATGTTTGGCCAAGCTTACTGCATCAGTGAACGCGGGAAGGATACCTTTACAGGGGAATTATGTTTAATCAAAAAGCTCCCGAGAACTAAAATGTATTAGTGAAAGATGGAGCTTTAACTTTGATATGTGCTACGAGTCTCACTTTATTCAATTTTTTTCTAATATTGTGATTCACTGAAAGGGTGGGTAGAAATTAAATATTTTTTCTTCAGATTTGTCCCTAGGACCGAGGGCAACCAAATACACGTTTGTCACGCCTAAGATTGAAAAGTATTCCTTTCTGAATTACTGGTTGGTATTAATTAATAATGCATTATCGCCATTTTTAGTTATTTCATGAATTTTTACAATTTATGCAGATGTCCGACTCAATTCAATTATCCACATAGCTTTGCTGAAAACTTCTGAAAAAGGGCGGTAAAACTAAAAAAAAAAATGTTGGCGATGCTCGTGAAATTACATACTGGCATCTAAACTTTCACCGCACTTCAGCAACTATAAGCTAAAATTCAGGGAGATTAAGTCATTAGCCCGTGTTTTAAAGTTGCTGTGATATTGTCTGTGATGCAAGAACCCACTGCAGAAGTTCGTGTTTTGCTTTGGAGCAGCTAGCATTAACGCTCTTCATCGCCAATTGAAATTGTGTGAAGCGGAATCATAAGCACAGACAACAGTAAAGCGTACCTGGATTTAAAATCTTTTCTTTCCTGGAGCACTCGCACCAAGAAATTAAAGTGAATTGGTGCGGTTCTCGCAACTGCTATGCCAATGTGTTCCTACTGCCAATGTGAATAAAACTTAACAGCACCGAAGCTGTGTTGCTACGCTGCATTCACACTGGCAGTTTAACCGCATCCACTTAGCGGATTTTAGCGCATACGCCTAAACATCCAGATCAATTTCTCATGCATTCTGTGTCGAAAACGAACGGATCCACTTTCCGGTTGCGATTCAAACCACGTAATTTATGAGATGTATTATGAACTCACGTTTCTAACATTCTCTGTGCTTAATTTAGCTTAAACCCCATTCACGTAGTGACTCTCTGCAAGGCAGCGCTACTAGATATTACCACGGGCTAAACGAACTAGGCGAGGAAGCTTCAATTATTGGCTAGTAGCTGCGCTGCTTTGTCGCACCCATGTTCATATAGTAATGGGGTTATTAAAGTCATGTCCCGTTAAAATGACCTTTCCCAAAAACAAAATCGTTCATAATGTGAGTTGTTCATATATCGAGACAAAATTTCACATGTATTTACACAGTTCGTCGCCGGAAATTTTGTCCATATAATGGGTGTCCATATAAACGGAAACCATGTTAACGGGACGTAACTGTATTTACATTTAGGGCGTAGATTTCGCGGTATCAATTGACACAGTGAAGCACTACTTTAAAGCAAGTGCATGAATGAACAGGTATCTTGACTGCCAACCCGATCTGCTAAAACTGCCGTATCCGCGTCTCCAGCAAGCAAACAGCATAAACCGTTATACATATAACGGTCCCCAGTGCGGGTTTTAGCCCTGATTCGCTCGTCTAACAAGAACATTTTGTTGGTCGAGTGGCGGATGAAAAGGATGACGACAGCTTGAAAGTGTTTGGAGCGCGTCTCTAAGTACGTGCGGTCAGGCCCTCATGGCCTCCGCGATTGCAGGGGAAACAGGGGTTTCCTCCGATCGTTCCAAACGCCCAGCCGCCCCAAAGGGTCACAGACGACCTGTGTGCACGCGACCTCTCCAGAAAAGAAGTGCCACGGCGCTGCGGCACTAGCCTCCAGTCTTTTGTCTCGCTAATCCGATGCTACAAAAATTAGTTGAAGGAACAATGCCGAAAAATACTGAGTTTTTAGGAGGCATGATACTAACTAAAACTCCTGTCAGACGGGAACTTAAGGATGTTCAGAACGAACTTCTTTAAGGACTTCTCGATCCAGCTCGCGATCTCCCGCCCATAAGCGTGCGCTGGTTCGCTGATCTTAAAAGAAGCTTGTCCGAAAAGCATTTAACGTGCCCGTCTTACCTTCTGTTACCGTTGCTGCTGCTCTTTCACGGATATTATGTTTTTCAATAACGGCTTCACCAGACGAATAAAACAACCGAAGGAGCGCCTTTTGCACCGACAATCGCAGAGGTCACAGGCCCTGACTCAACAGCTTCTCGCTTTATCGCTTTATCAACACCACCAAAATACGAAGGCCGTAGTACTAAATTTTCCACGTCACCCTAAATGGACAAACGCAGGGCACGGACTGGACAAGACTGCAGCGTCATCGTTCGGCTGAGACTTGCCTCCAATCAGCAAGGACACGAGTCTCAGCCGAACGCTGACAAAGCAGTCGTGTCCAATCCGCGCCCTGCGTTCGCCTCCTTAGATGACGTTGGAAATACGGCACTGCGGCCTTCTTATTTTAAGAGGTGTTTGGCTTCATCCGCCACGCGTCCGGAGATATTTATTTAAAAAGGGCGAATCAGGGCAGACCCTCGCCAGGCAACTTAGAATTTAAAACGTTCGATGCCGTTTGCTAGGCTGGAGGCACGAATAGGAGGAAGAGGAAAAGGGGTGTCGCAGAGGAAAAGAAGAAAAGAGGGTAAACCGGAACGAAACGTCTGCCTCCGTAGACCGGGAGATACATCCCGGTCTACGGAACGATATACGTACAACGGAAGCTTTCCTAAGACCTGGAAACCTCCCTCCGCGTGTAAGAGCAGACGAGCGTTTCCGAATGCCAAACTGTCCCGAACTTCCAGCTTGGGACGGATATAGGAGAGCTTTTACGAAGAGACGCATCAATGGAAACACCAATTAAGTATATCCTATTGAAGCTGGTTGTGACACATATTGTTGCATACCAATGAGCCGATACACTGCAAAATGTTTACGCTATCTCTTTTAAGGATTTTTGGTTCCCTCCCACCGCATAAGAACGTGCCCTACATCTCGACAAGCTAGTGGCGTTTCGCCCAGTAGTACGATGCCACAAGAGCAATATTCATACTCAAGAACCCCAAAACGAGAGAACAAAAAGAGATAAAACACAAAGCCAACTTACACACTGTTCACCCGTGTGACAGTTCATATTTCAAGGCGAATACTTGCCTACTCTTCACGTATATGAGCGCGTACGAATCTTTCCCCGGCAGACATGGATCAGTTGATAAACAACAGGACGTGAGGAAGCACGAGGAACAGCACCTCACCAGCTCCACGAAGAAGCTCGGGCGTGTACTTAGACCAGCGTATCGCGTTGTAACATTTGAGAGACGTTCCTCAAAAAGATCTCGCACAGGAAGAGTGTGATTCGTGAATTTACATCGGAACTGCCATGCTAACTATAGACCTACCCGGTTTCATTTTAAGTGTTCGTGGTTATGGTGCTCTTGATTTGCTCGCTTTCCGAAACGACGAACATGCGCGTGCTGGGCTGAGGAGATCGCACGCTGGGCTCAGGACTTGTAAATATTGGAATGGTGTAGTATAGTTAATAATTCTATGAGAACGGCAGGAAAGTATTTCAGTTGCCCCGCCCGCGAGCCTCACAGCTTCGGTAACTCTTCGGCGCCTTCTGACCTTCAAGCGTGCACGCGCAGCCAATGCACGGCAGAAGGAAACGAGCGCATTCTGGAGGCCGTGCATCCTAAAAAATAAACGCCCTGCCATTCTCATTCTGTCAGTGACAAAACTAGATTCGGCAGCTCCAAGACATGACTTGCTGTGAGGTGTACAGAAGCTGCCTCCGACAGCCCTTGTTAAGGGGTATGCAAACTGGCGTTGTGGCCGTGGGCAGCCGTAAAAGGTGAAATGGCAAAGCCGGGGAGACTTCAATCTTCGTCACGACACGTTCCGGCAAGCTGCGGCGTTCCGCCCCGTGACGTGTTCGACGACGAAACCACTGAACACTACCAATCACGTTCACGAGCGGGGTGGAGAGGAGGTCAATTCTTCGGCAAGGGTCGCGTGGGTCGGGAGTCGCGCGTCGCGGCGTCACCCGCTTTGTCGAGTGAGTTTCTCCCTACTTCCCGAGTGAGGACGAGACTACCATGCAGGTCGTGCAGGCGAGCCCCGAAGGCAATACCGGATGCAGCGAAAGGCACCGAACACGTGGACAGAGACATTTCCATTGGTAGGCCGGTGCGCCAGTCACATCGCTTCCCCTCTCCGACTCACCAAGGCTCGCCACGGCTCGCTGTCGTATTCAAGCAAAACAAAAACGAGAGGGAGTCCAGATTTTTTTACGGAGCGGTGAGCCGTTCACGGTCCACGCCGCCAGTTTGCGTACCCCCTTACGCGTACGATCGAAGGTGGCGTGGCTCGCCGGCACTTACCGAAGGACAGCGTTCCCCATCCAACAACGGTGGCCAGCTTCCCGATGAAGGTCTCATGCCGCTTGGGCAGACAGATGGGCCTGATGTGTTCGGTGAAACGGACGCGGCGGCTCAGCCTCAGCAGGGCGATGTCGTTCTGGTAGGTGTCCTTCTTGAACTCCCGGTGCTGCCGGATACGGGACACGTTGAAGTCCCGGGTTTGTCGACTCGTCGAGTTCTGCTTGAAGTCGTACTCGCCCAGCCTCACCGTGATGTTCTGCGGGCGAAGCCTGCGCGAGAGGCACCGTTCATCAGCTAGAGCGTACAAACTTGAAACAACGTTCATCGTCAATAAGCTTATGAGGGTTATCGTAGTGAATCCAACATTTTCATGAAGTGTGGTTCCTGTAGCCCTAGAATAGACAATGCTTAAAGTATCCGCAGTTCCTTTGACGATTATCTTATTGGCGCCATCATTTTGATGATAATGCAGATCGGGAGGAATAGGCGATAGTTACGATTTAAAAATGCAACACCAATAACTTCAGAAACGTTGTTAGAAAGCTCAGGTGATAGTGATTTTATATTTATTGTAGATTGTTTCAGGGATTTCTGGGGAACGGAAAAGCGTTTCCTGCAATTGGAGATAAAGATTCAGTTGGATCTGCAACCACGAACTTAAATACCAAAACGGTTGAAGTATTGTTACTCTGAGGCGTAACTTCTTTATTAGTTCTTGTGGTTCCCTCTCTGGGGGGACCCTTTGAAAACACTTTTTTTTCGTTTTTCTGAGCATGAGCCGCTACGTGTTTAGATTAACGCCAAAAACCTTTTTGCTGCGAAGCTCCTACAAAGGGTCGAAGCATTGTAGAATAATACATTGCAAAAAAAAAAAAAGAAGACTTATATTACGGACATTTTTAATCGCGGTTCTTATCTTCAAGGCGCAATATGTGCGTAATTTGAATGTACATTACCTTAATATAAGGCTATTTTCTTGCTGATTTTTAGTCAAATAATCACTTCCCATGAAGCGACGGAGAAATGCAAAATGGATTTTTAAAGCTTTATTACTCAACAATCAAAGCTAACACAAAAAAAGATATAGGGTACAGCAGACAAACATTTATTTACAAAATACATTCGTGAATTCTAAATGGCTGGTTATTTAGAAAGCACAAACTAAGAGAGGGAGTTTAAGTGATGTGAAAGTTTAATGTTTAAAAACATGGACTAACAAAAAAAAAAATAAAGATCTTTTCGAACGAGAATTTTTTTTTTTTTCATTCCCAAAGTGACTCTGTACTTTTTTATTTTTTATTTCATTTTTTCGGACGCAATATAAAATATTTTCGTGTACGCTCGTAAGGGCTGCAGATAGTGAAAATAAATGTACTGAAGGTCAGTTTCAGCTTAAATTGGAAGTGCATTTTTTTTTATCGATGAATCGATAAGACTGCACAAATGCGCAGAATATTTATTTTCATTCGAACAAACTCAAAAAAAAAAAAGAGATGAGAGTTAAGGGGTTCAGTTTTCACCGTGCACTTATCAGGAGCGGCGGACATTTCATGACGCAATATGCGTCACGGTAACTTGGCTAATTAACTTTAAAATTAATCAACGTTTATTTTTTTTTTTGTTACGATTGAATTGCAGAATTGACGGAAGTTACTATTCATAGCTAATCCAATTTAAACAGTTCTCGAAGTGCCCACACGCTTCGAGATATCCATCCCTCAGTTTTCGCGTTCTTCTCAAATGATTTCGAAAGCAGCAGGTGTCGAAGCTAACTCCTGTTCGTAATGATGCGTCGAAGAGTGACGTACTCGTGTCGGGGGCATCGTCATAAGCCAGTTTTAGGACAGCGTACGTAAAGAAATAGCCTCGCCCCCATGCGCCATTTCAAAACGCAGTTGGGGCTCGGCGCACGCGCAGTGGCCATGACGTAATTTCTCGGCAGCGTAATGTCGGCGTATTTGCTATAGGACACGGTGCATAGATAATAGCGAGTTTTAGTAGAGTAAGAAGCGAAAGTATGGAAGCGAGCAGTAAGGCTAGGAAGCACCATAATCTAAACCTTGAGACAACGTCTCAGACTTTCGAAAAGGCAATGTCATACGAACCAGCGTTACTGGATCGTTGATTCGAACAGCTCGGCGCTTCATTTCGTCAGCTTGGTCCACATATTCTTGGCTCTTACAACGAAGGCAATGCGGTGGAACGTGCTCTGACCACGGCGGAGCAGGACCACTGGCACGGAGATGCGTTCTCGCAGAAAACCGAAACTTAAAAACGCGTTCATTATTAGCGTTTTTTTCGGAACGATGCTGGGCGTGCTTTATATTTTTGCGAGGTTTCCAATCGAAACTGCTCCTTTAAATGTTATAATTAGAAAGATAATTAGACCCCTTTCTAAAAGTCCATCAAGCAGCGGTGACAGCCGCCATTGCTTGGACACGAAGCGCGTGATTGGATCCGAGTCCTCGCCGAACGCTGACGTCACACTCGCTCTCGATATGAGGCGACCCGATTCCTCGCCGAACACTGACGCAGGCCTCGTGTCCAATACGTGCTCAGAGTATCTCATCAAGCAATGACGGACAGGTATTGGCGCGAACTTTTGAAAATTGTCTTTTGCACAAAAGTAATTAATAACAATTTACCAAATGTTCGTATTATTATTATTTTTTTTACTTTCTGGTAGAGATGAATACCACAGAACTTGTTTTTTTGTTCGGTGCGTACTTTCTTGCTGGAAGGGTTTGGCCGGCAAGTCGTGAAACACGCCGAATAATGTAACTACATTATCGTGTTTTCCCGACTATAGTTCCTTAAACTACGCATGTTGAAAATTTGCATTTGTTTTTTATGCGGTGTAGACTATTTATTCTGCAGGAGCAGACTATACAACAATTCATATTTTTTTCGATCGTTTCTTATTTCGAGACGTGGCGAATTTTGTGAATGGCAGAGTAGGTTAATGATGATTTAGGTATGATTCAAGCTTCTTTGTGATCTAATGAAGCAAGCATTTGTCAATACTCTGTGTAAGATTTTTTTTTTTTTTTGTGAACAAGGCAACATGTTTGGATTATGCACCGGGTGCCGAAATACACGGAACTTTTAGCTTCTGGTAATAGGTGGTGCAATTCAATTACTTTTCAAAATGATTTTGGTAAGTAATTAGTAATTTACTTGGTGCAAAAGTACTTCGACGATATCTTTGCATTTCATTCAGCAAAGTAAAACATCTATACAAAAGAAAATTCGGCAGAGACAGTTAGGACTGCTTACGTGTGGGAATGCGAAATCATGACGCACGCACTAGACACCGCTTTAGTCGGCCGGAACCGTAGAGCCGCCGTGGCGTCGAGGAGCGTGCTCGTCTCGCATCCCGAAGGCCCGGGACCGATTCCCAACATGGCCGAAATGTACAAAAAAAAATGTTTGCAAATTCATATGTTTACTTTCTTTACAGGAACCTCCCTGAGAATTTTTTCGCGGATAATGGGAATTTAGGTACCGTCTCGCGGCTACAAACAACGTCCAGCCAATGGGGAATTTAGTTGCGGTTTTCGCCAGCATCATCGGCTCCGCTCCGTGAGACACTTAATGCGTTCGCATGAAAAGCTTCCGGTAATACCTCGTCTACATATATCTCCAACTCTAAAATTCGCAATTCACAAAACTGCTTGTCAATCGAATCCAACACGTGGGGTTGATACAGCAGCTTGCTCATACGTCGAGTGCAACTTACCCTTGCGTGCAGTGCGCAGCGGTCAAAACATATCTCTCGCTGATCAACGCTCCGCCGCAAAACTGGTCGTCATCGAACCGTCGCAGCAGCGCCGCCTGTAAAAAGACAATTTGAAGAGCTCTTTAAAAAACCTGAAACTTTGCAGCGCTCACTCAACCTCTTTATCCGCCAACTAGACGATCAAACCACTATGTTTGGCGGCATTGCAAGCTTTAACCACTACCCTTTTAACAACGCTAAGTCGACTCAATGTACCATGCGGATGCTGGAACACTTTTGTGTTTATCATCACTTACTTCCAAGTACTCACCTCGGCAATATTTTTATAACGCACTCGATGTCGCACTCGGTATAATTAGAGTATCGTATGATTTGCCTTTTGGATCATCCACAATATTACACCCAGAGTCTCGATAGTATCAAGACTCTGGGTGTAGCATATTTTGAACACATGGTTTGGAATGCTGACGTAACATATATTCATAAAAAAAACGTTGCAAAGCTGTGGGAATAACGAATTATTATACACCTATTCTTCCAGCAGACATTAAAAAAAACGAATTTATAATGCACCTTTTAATTCACTTATCCGTTACGCCCGCTCAATTTGGGGAACGACCACAAAGGGAAACTTGGACAAGTTATGATTACTGCAAAAAACAAAATCTCTTAGAGTAATTAAAAACTTTCCTCATTATCGTCTTTTTTTTTTCCTCTTTTTGAAAAACATAGAATTATTTATACATCAAATATGCATTTTATACGTTGATTCGCCACTATAAACAATCCGTGAAAAAATGAAAATTCAGCCTTTACACCTTGGTTAAGAACGTAGAGCAGCGGAGTTGTACTGTGTACGTGTTGCCATCCATGAGCGACGGCGGTTACCAGACAACCGGCAAGCCGCTTGTCAGGTTGCTATTGTCGCTCATAGATGGCGGTAGATCTCTAAAGGGTTGTGTCGAGATTGATTTGTCTACGGACACAGAACTGGGGAAACTAGCCCTTAACAGCTCCGCTGTTAAAAATATTATGATTATTTTAGATCTTGCTAAGCTCGAAAAAAATTAATCCCTGTACCCATCAGGCTATCGAGCCGCCTGGCGTATTATCCCCGTTAGAACTTAGGACATATTTTGGTACTCGAAGGTACCGTTACAAATTACCGGAAAAATTAAAAATTGTTTTCGTAATATTGAAGTATTTTCGGTACATAGACATAACCATCTAAGAAATATTGTAGTATTAAAGAATTTTCGGTAAATAGACATAACCATCTAAGAAATATTGTAATATTAAAGTATTTATTTTCTATAATCTAAATCTATAAGGGTTATAGTTTTCTATATAGGCATGCGTATACGTATGTATGTACATGTTGCTCTCGCCAGTGCCACTGCAGCCTCGTAATGGGGGGGGGGGGGGGGGGGGGGGGGGGGGTTGGGGTTGGCGCTGGAACTCGTCAAACTAAAATCCTGCCGCTTTTCTTTTCTTCTTCTTTTTTCAGCGCCATTCTCACAAATGCATTGTTTGTGCCAAAACTAAACTGATTTGATTTGATTTGATATTGTTGAAGCTTTTTATTCTAATATGTCCCTTGAAGTTCTGCAGAAAAAAAGAACACGATATGATATTATCATTATATAAACTTCCACGTTATATTTCAGTCCGCGTGTTTTACGTTTGTATAAAACAAATATATGCGGAAACTACATGAACTGTCGGAAATCATTGAAATGATTGACTACCATCGATCTTTCTCTAACCCTCGCCTGTGATCGGATGTGCGTCGAGCAAAAACATAGGTGAATCACGTAACTAAAACCTGTAGTATGGCCTGATTTCGGTTACTCGGTCATTTTTAAATTGCGCATCTAAACTGATCTCGGCATCAATTCTTTACTTGCTTCATTTAAAATGTAAAAACGCTGTCTGTCACCCTACTGGAAAGCGACTATTATGAGCAATGCTTATGAAAAGGGTCGAATATTTGACCCTTTTCATAAGCTTTCGTTATGAAAAGGTTCAATATTCTCCAGTTTGAAGATGAAAAGTGTCAAATATTCTCCAGTTTGAATGTCGCTAGTAATATATCGATTAAACCATTAGTGCGTTCACGTAGCTCTGGTAAAGTAGATGACAAACTGTGGTTCTTAGGTATATGCGAAACTTGCGAGTGTTGAAATATCAATAAGATATATTCATCCGATAGTTTCCTCGCCTACCGGCTGGCTATTGACATATGCAGATAAAGAGCTAGTCGAACAACTAGTGATATAGGTATCGCCATATTGATGTACGAACAGATTTTGATCAATAACTCCGGTTGCAAGTAAATCCGTGATGTGATTTAGAATGCAAGCGTAATTCGAAGCAATGGGTGAGAGCTGAGATAAAGGTGGGATGACGAGTCGACGTGAAAGAAGTGTGAGAGCAAGCAGGTTGTGATGGTGAAGTTAAATAGGTACAAAGTGCTCCGGACAACAGTTGAAGAGCAGTCAATGAAACGAATAAACGAGGACAAAAAACTAAAAGAGAAACAAAAATATCATAGCCGGATACCCGATGAGGCGAACAAGAGCGAGCGAAGCTTAAACGTTCATGACCTTGGTAGCTCAGTAAAAGGTGGAGGGAGGTCGGCGGATCCGTAAGCAGAACGACAACGTGGCACTTTATAAACGTGTAGCACCTCGTTTTATAAACATTTCACTGAATATATCTCAAAGTTTAGGCAGCTATAATATCTCGAACTAAACACTCAGAACCACGTAAAATTGTATTTTCATATAAAATCTCTCGCCAGATTAAATTTATTGATAAGTTGAATCTGCCGTCAGTTACGGTTTTAGCGTGGTTACCTAATGGAGAGCTTTGAAAAGTACATACGAGGTGTTTCTTTTTAAAGGTGACCTGAGGAGGTTTCTGAGATAGCCTACATATGGCGGTAACTCACTCTGCGGGCTCTAAACATCCTAGAAATTCAGCCAGGACGACATGCGACCAATGAAAACGCAAAAATTTCGTTGAGATTGCAAGCGCTTTTATCATAAGATATATGTGCTTTTGTAGATGATAAAAACAAATAAGATGGGACATAATACTTCAATAATTGTCCCAAAAACAGCACACTATAAGTTTTTTTTTTTCCTTCTTTTTTTTGGGGAGTGATGTGTTCGGTCGTCAGCTCTTGAGCGCGCGCTCACTGGGATGAATCGTACAGTCTAAAAAAAGTCTGTGCGTCTATTTTCATGCGCAACACTCGGAGAACCAATCAGCGCGACTCACGGTGGCAGCTCACCGAACGATGATGCCGAAACATATGTTTAGACCAAAAAAGTCGCGCTGATTGGTTCTCCGAGTGTTGCGCATGAAAATAGACGCACAGACCTTTTTTAGAGTGTAGTCCGGGCTGAAGGGCTAACAAGCCGCGGGCATTCGAGATATCACTCCGCGGTTCCACCGGTCGGAGGCGCGAGGATCCTTAGCTCGCTATTGGCTGACAGTGGCCCTTGTTTCGGAACATGCTCCTCCCATCGCCGGAGATAAAGTCGGTGTGTTGCGATTTTCGGTTACCTCATTAATAGGGAAATCGGCCGCCTATCGTCATGATTTAGAGATTTCTAGGATGCTTAGAGCCAGCAGAGTGAGTTATCGCCATATTTAGGCCATCTCAGATACCTCTTCGGGGCACTTTGAAGCTTAACCGATTTGTATTAAAAGTTTACATTAATGCGATTTGTGCAGGTGAGTTATACGGCCAGAGGGGCATAGTATAGGGGGCTAATCGTAACGATCAGTCGGCTAATTAGTTAAAAAATTTTCATTAACTTTTTAATTATTGGAAGTAAGTATATGCTTCTAAATAAAAACTTGCTGAGCGGCATCGAAAACCACGAATTCAGTCAACATTAGAAAGACCTAAAGCACGTGGGAAGCACAGTAGAGCGCTACAGTTACCACTCGTGCCGCAGGAGCAAGGCTACCGCTGCGATAACGCGCCCGCCTGGTTCTTCCGTCTCTTATCATCCGGGTTTTCTCGCCGCCAGCTTCGTACCTGCTGCACGACTGGTAAGCTTAGACCACTACTACAATGTACTTCACTACTGCGCTTCCAACGCGCTCAAATTCTTTCTAAAATATTACCAATATAGTTGTTTTCGGTGATGCTGAGCAAGTTTCTAAGGTAAATTATTTGTTCAATATAACTAATGAAAAAAGTTAATTCACAAATTTTGCTTATTATTCGACTTACCGCGACGATTAACCTTATATATTATGTCCATTTGACCGCATAACTCACCTGCACAAAGCGCGTTAATGTAACTTTCACAGATTATTAAAAAAAAAAAAAAAACTCTTAAGCGTAAAAAAAAAAAACCCATCCATGTCCCGCTTTTTGTTTGGTACATGTATTGTAAAATATGAGAAGCATAAACCGGGGTCATCATTAAAAGTAGACATAATTATACCATATTTATATCTCCATTGATTCAAGAGAAAGGCCTTACCATCCATGTCCAGTCGTTGGGCTTTGCAATGGTTCCTCCGACAATTCTTGTTTTGAAATTAAGTCCACACGCTGCAAAGAAATGGAAAGAAAGAAAAAAAAGAAAAACGTGCGGAAATGTGAGGCATTGTATGTGACGTCACTGGATTTCTATACCGGAAGCTGCGAATTCTGCTCTTTGATCAAGTTGGAAGTCAGACGCACTGTTTCTTCGCCGGGTCACACGTCCGAATTCGTGTTGCACGTGTTCGGACGTGAAACACAGCCGATGAAAAGCGTAACACACTCGTATGGAGCATTCGTAATGCATGAATCAATAAAAAATCATAATGGTAATATGCATCATTTTTTATAAATATAGACAATCGGTGTTAATATAACATTTGTACTGATACGGGTTTTAATGTGAAAGCATTAACTATCCCATAGAGCGGAGCCGGCAGCTTCTGTAACCGCGAAAAAACGCAAAATAAATGCCCATTCTCCCATTGGCTGAGCAAAACGGCTCCTAGATAGCCATTGGCTGCCGCTGCTCTCATGTCAGGCCATAGTCTCCTCAATATAAAGGAGGCTATGGTCAGGCGTTACCGAGGCGAGGGCTGCTGCCGTTTCACGAGAGCGCGCGCTCATCCGCCGCTCTCGTGTCAGGCGTTGCCGGAGGGGGGGGCCGCTTTTGCTCTTCTCGGCGCCAAAGAACATGGCGGCGCCTGAGGCGTCTATATCATCGGCGGCCGCAACCTCGGCAGTAGTGAAAAATGGCCGACCACGCAGTACTCCCCAGACGAACTAAGGGAGCGGAAGAACGACATTCATGCTTTCGCATTCACAACTCATAAGTGCTTAGGTGTCCTTGGAAATTTTTAGAGAGCAGCTCTTAGGTGATCGCTTCCGGGTTGAGCGGCCGCGTCGTCGGCGTGGACGTAACAGCGTGTTGCATTATGGGACGTTTCTCATAATGACGTCACACGTGACGTCAAGTGTGACGTCAGGAGAATAAAATTTTCCCGTTAAATTTGGCGGAAATGTACTTCGCTAAATTTAGCGGGACGTTTTTTTATAATTGGGGAGTTTTCGCAGACCGCGTTTCCCCCTCTGCTAAGCTTTCCGCAACAAAGAAGCCGCTACGGCGCCTGCGCGCCGATGGCCATGACTGTAGAGCTTCAGGTATCGTAGCGGGTTAGGAGAGCGCTGCGGGACGGCGAAAACGATCTACGAAAACTCCCTAATGACGTCACACGTGATGTCACGTGTGACGTCGTATTGGGAACGTCTCGCTAAATTTAGCGGAACAATTTCCCCACTACATTTAGCGGGAAATTTTTCGCTAAATTTAGCGGGAAATTTAGCTAAAATTTTCCACTAAACGGGAGGAAAGCAGGAGAGGAGGATGGGAAGGCAGGAGGGGCAGGAAGGGCATACCGTCCCTTCCGTACCCTCCTCTCCTCCTCCTCAAGAGCTGTGCTCCAATTCGGCATTACAGATAATAGTAAACGTCTTTAATTTTCTTTCTTTTAAATATCTTGTTAATACATAAGATTGGTGTTATATATTCACATTAGATTGTTACCAACATATGTATATATGTGTACACACAACGCCATTCGGGTAGCACTTCAGTTTTCTCTAAGTTCTTGTATCATTTTAAGCGGGAGAACAAATTCCGATAGAACATACCTTGATATTTTTATGAACGCACTTGGGCCTTAACGTTTATGGGCTATAAACAAAATGGACATAAGGCTATTCTGTAAATTATTTTAATCTGCTTACACATATTGCAATGGCAAAAACATTATATTTGAGGAACTTAATCTGATCAAGTATTACCTGACCCGATAAAATAGGTGCTTAAACTACCGATAACATGGCATACTTCCAGTAAAACAAACATCGCGTAATGGTACGAAAAAATTTTACAGCCGAAAAACAATATAGTGTACTCACAGGTGAGCAGCTGAGATAATCCATTGGGGATGGGCGGCGGTGGTTTGCTGGGATCCCTCGGGGGCCTCGGGGCTTGACGAGAAGGAGGCGGTTGCTGCACGGGGGCTTCTTCTTCATCGTCCGGAAAATGAATGGGCGCATTCACGCTGGGGCTCTTAGACGGAGGCTTTTGAACCTGCGGGAGCTGCTGAACCGGCGGAGGCTGCTGAACCGGTGGAGGCTGCTGAACCGGTGGAGGCTGCTGAACCGGTGGAGGCTGCACCGGTTTTGGTTGCACCGGTGGCTGCACAGGCGGTTGGACGGGAGGAACGCCACCGTGAGGTTCCACGTCTTCATAAAACGGCGGTCTTTGAGGTCCGTTCGGGGGGCCGCCATTGCCATCCGGGAACTGTTCAGGGGGCGGATGATGTGGCTGTGGTCCATGTGGCCCGGGCCCCTGGTGATGCGGTATCTGGGGCGGACCTTGAGGTTGTGGGGGGTCGTAGTCGTCGTAATCAGGAGCCCGGCTCGGCGGAGGCGCTTGGTTCTGGTTGATTCCTAATATTCCCGACAGGATGGGGAACAACGGTTTCTTCTGGCCTCCACCACCGAAGAATTCGTCGGGACAGCAGACGCCCAGATGACGATTGCTGATCCGACAGCTGTAACTGAGGAAGATGTCGAAGTTCTCCAGAAAGGCTGGGAGCACGCAGTCCTTGACATAACGGCACTTTCCGGGGCCTTGTGTGGGCGTCGTGCAGATTTGAAACTGCCTCAGTGTCGAGATGAGGGGACCAAAGAAGGAACTGCGCGATCTGGGCAGGTTGAAGTCGTGACCCGAGTTCTGCACGTTCCTGATGAACGAGTTGATGGTGCCTTGGTCTTTGATGGGAGATCCGTGGATGAGGTGTGGCGCCTGGGGACCTTGATTCTGATTTCCTTGGGATCCGAACTGAGATGGCGGCTTGCCTAGGTCGAGAAGAGGTTTGAAAAGCGACCCTAGAATGCCTTGAAGGAAGGAAGCAACAACGGACGAGCCGTTTTCTGAAACATCGCTTCACGCTTCGCGAACGGGCACTCAGTCAGTGTCATCAATAATGTAAATCACGTTGTTGTTGTTTTTTGTTGTAAGGTTTACCCGGTTTGCTAAACAATACGAATTCAACCCGCTTCTTTCAAATTACGGAGAGACGGGACAAGGAAAGATTCTTCTGAAAGGAACCATAAAATATCTCCTGGTTTGAGGTATTACCAATATTACGCGGAGTGACACGAACACACTAGTATGTAAGGGTAATGCAAACTAAAATCTTTATTTCCGGTTTTCATTTTGAAATTCCAAAATACCCTACTGAAAAACCCACAAAAAGTTTTCGCCATCTAGATTATTAAACTGTAAATCTATCTAAATTCTGAAGTGGCGCCATACGCCACTTCAGGCAGAACACGCTACCGGTTCACATCAGAGCTGTACTAGCCAAGCATATGTACGAACACCCCAAACTCCACGTTTTCCTAGAGTAGATACCAGGTCACCAAGGGATCGAAGGGAACGCTCTAGCCCACGAGCTCGCCCGCGACCATGCCCCCCGGGGCCCTCCGACTCCCTGGCCGCAGGACTACGACCCGTACGATCATAGAAAGATCCTACACAAGGAGCGCACCCGTGCACTTAAAGAACTCAGGCATAATAACACATCACTAAGATCTCCATCACGTATGCTCAACAGAGAGGATGCCACCATCATACGTAGAGCACAAACAGGCACGCTCCTTACGCTACACCACAAGCACCATATCTCAGGAGCGCCAGGTACGCCCAGATGCAGAAGTTGTGGAGGCTACCCGAACAATGAGCACCAATTATGGGCTTGCACAGGCGTCATACCAGCCAGAAAAGCCATCATAAGCAGGTTGCCACCTGCACATCGCCCCCAGAGCTGGGAGGATTGGATTAACCCCCCTCCTGAGTATGAGCCTACCCGTTGGCCCCTCCTGGTCCAGCACGTGAAAAGCACCCTGGACGAGGAGTGGTGACCAAAGCAAGCATCGGACTGGATGCAATAAAGATGTTTGTTCTCTCTCTCTCTCTCTGTCTGGATTTTAGGTTTTCGGAAATTATTCCTTTCTCTGCAAACTGAATTTCAGGTTTCCAGAAACAATTCCAGTTAGATTTCCAGTTCCAAAATCTATATTCTGAAAAGTCATACTGCTTTCTCGGTAGGGTAAGAGCTGAAATTACTTTTTCCTTTCTCCCTCTGCTCCCTCAGTTTGATCTCTAACTTTATCGTGATGCGTCCACGGACCCAAACAGTGACACCTCTTGTCCCCAAAACACGACAGTTGAATGCATTTAATCAATTGGCCTGAGCATTCAGTCATTGCTTAGCTTGCGCTCGGATGCACCCAGAAATGTACACAAGCCGCTACAAGTAACGCATTCCTTTACCTAGTTACTTTTTTCGGTAAAAAATTAACGACTTAATTACTTTTCAAGTGAAGGAATACGTAAGGTATTTTTGTTACTTTTAATAGAGTAACAAGTAACGGCGTATAGTTGTTTCTGGGGCATCGTGTACAACACCGATAAAAAATATAATTATCACTCCAGCTCGCTCTTGGGGTTTTCATGGCGGAAAAAACGCTACACAGACAACAAAAATGTGTGCACAAAGTTGTTATAGAGACAGTTACTGAACGAATGCTTTAATAAACAAGGAATTAATAATTATGCGCGATATTGGAAGGCGGCTTAAAAACGGCACAGTTGGTAACGAGGAAGAAACGCGCGGTACCTTCGAGCTAAAGTAACGTATTCATTTTAAATCCGAGTAATGAGTAACGCACACAAGTTACTTTTTGAGCGAGTAACGAGTAACAATATTTAGTCACTTATTTCGCTTCAGTGACGTGTACATGTCTGGGTGCACCTAATCATACGGAGGAGGGTGGGGAGACTGGGACTTCGTGGGTCGGCGAATATTCGGATTCACGTTTGTTGTCAACAACCGAGCGCTTTCATCATTCCATGCACGTGGCTGCGACGAAGACTGGCGGCAAGCCCAAAACACTCCCAGAATACGTGGCAGCTTGTTTTGGCCACGACCTGTAGAGGTAAATGCTGCTCCGTATTTTTTTTTTTTTATAGTCTCCAGATTCACCTAGAACATCGTACATTTTGAACAGCTGCAGTCCCAAGAGTATTTCACGGAAGTCCCTTTAATCATATAAACTATTAGTACCTGGTAGCAATGATAACATGGAGGACATACTCCTAGGGTCACTAAGAGCTTAAGAAACGCCAGGTGTGGATTGTTATATTGACGCTTCTTGCTTCGACAATAGGCCCCTTTCAAAAGTGCGCGCCAACCTCAGTCCGCCATTGCTTGGTCACGCACTCGGATCATGTACTGGACCCAACTAAGGGCTGCGTGAGCGTTCGGCATGAACTCGCTTCAGTTAGCGTCAACGTTACTAGAACAAATCAGTTGGGGAACTGCAATAGAGCCTGCTTTGAGAAAGTGGCTCCGATCCGCACCCGAGAACCGAACTAAAGGCGATCCAACGCCGCCATTTCTCCCGCAGCGGCCATTCCGGGAACCACACGGCTGCACGTATTGGTTCAAATCGAGCCGCACAAGAACCGGTGGCGTCATCTCGCAGCGTTATTTTGCAGTAGATATATAAATGAACTTTCATGTTTTAACTTGTCGCCAAAGGGTGGCGCTCTTATCGTATTTAGTTTGGTCTCGGTGGACGCGAGCGATCCGGGTTTCAAGTGTGAGTCTCCCAACTGAGTGTTTTAGTAACGTTGGCTCGCAATGGAAACGGCTGGCGCCATCTATGTCTGCTGGGCTGTGGAACGCCTCCTGAGCATCCGCTGTTGCTCTGTAGCGCGTACGTCAGAGGCCACGCACACGTCCGCAGTTAGTGACTTCAGCGGCAGCTTTTCACTTCGGGCTTTTCACTCAGCAGCTTATCACCTGGCTGAAAAACGCTGAGTCACCGAGCTGTGGACGCGTGCGCAGCGTCTCATATAGCACACAATGGAGCAACAGCGCATGCTCAGAAGGTGTTCCACAGTAGAGCAGACAAAATACGGCAGCGGCAGAATTCGCTTTTTTTCGGAAAGGTCTTTGAATTTAAGCCCAACCGCAGCCGCCGCTATACGACTCGATGGATCCAATCAAGCAGAGTCAAAAGTGCATCATCACCGCGCTCATTGTCTTTCTGGGCTCGCCATCGTCGGCTAAACCAATCGCGCGCCGAAAGAAAGAAAGAAAAGCGCAGGATTTTGGCGCCTTTCACCGTGCCTGATTGGTGTCGTAAGTTACATAGTAAACGCCACAAGATGATGTGCATCGTGACGATTCATTTTTTAGCGCTGCTTGATTTTCCCGATCGGATCGTGGAGTCGGCTAAGTGCAACGGACTACAGAAACATCGTTCCTATCGGAGCCGTGTCCGATGTTTTCACCCGGCTTACCTTCCCGTTTACTCCGCACGAGGCTCGTGGGGTGGCTTCCGCCGGCGCTTGTCGTGTTCACGAGGCATACCAGGACCGCTGCGCTCAGAAGTCCAATCCGCATGCTCATGGTTTCGAACCTGAGACGAAACCAAAATGAACCAGAGGCTCTTTCCTCCTTTAGCCCCGACACGTCCTCAAAACGTTGGCGCTTTCTTCCGACCTCTCGATACGCTTTTGGCGGCTAGGCACAAAAGCTAGTTTCCAAGGTTAAGGTGCTTTGTGTTTCTGTTTCGCTTTCTGGGCTGCCAACTGTTTTCACCTTGCGGACCGGGGCCGTCCCATCCTCAAGGACTGTCTACGTTGCGCGGCAGCGTCAGACGTGATTGAACAATTACTACGTCGGACCTGACGCTAGGCTGCTTTGCGTTGGCTTTGGAGGAAATGCCAATGCATAATTTGTCTAACACGTGACGAATGCCTCGAGGCTGCCTCAGATTGCGTGAACCTTTTTGCGTGCTTAGATTTCTGTAGGTGTCTAAAAGACGCCCTTGAATCTAGTTGTCTGACACACGGCAGAATTCCTTTTCATTTCTGCGTGGCAGCTAAAATCATTCTAAATCATTCCGCAAGAATGGCACCTGAAGTATTAATATTGTGTGGAGACGGGCGGCACGGTGTTGACGGTGTTCACATTACTTGAAGACAAATCGAATGAAATCCAGATTTTTGGCTATCGAGTCAAGGCCCACAAAAGGGTAAAACGTGAAAATCTTACAAATGCCCAACGAAAGCAAGTGATGTCATTATTTTTCGTTATGCGCGTAGGTTTAGCTCAAGAGTTTTACATTCTACGAGCACGTTCTCCCTGACGCACTTCTTGAATTGCTAATCCGCGCGACCTCGGGACGAAATATTCGCGAGAAATTCCTTCCTTCAGCGTCAGACCGCAAGTGCGTCACACGTGCCCGTTTTCTTCAAAACTGCGGTTTTGTAAAATACAACTGTACCTCTACGATGTATATATGTATGAAGAGTATCGGCAGTCTCTAGCAGTCACTTATTCACCAATATTTTTACTTTTTTTGTATTAATGAACAGCTTTCTTTCTCAAGCAACAATGTTCAAAGTTCTGCGCAGCAGAACATCCTATGCTACATCCACCCAATTTGCGAACGCACTTGAGTATATAATTTAGCTGTCAAAAAGTAGCAAGAAACTTTCTTTTGGAACATATCTGGTAGTTCTGTTTCTAAATTATATCTAGTCATTCATTCTTTTTTATGTTAAAGTCAACATGCGATATTCTGTGACGCGCTACAAGGAGATTCTGTGCCTTCGAGTAACGAAATGATTATCCACGTCAACGAGCTATAAATACAATTACATTTCAAAACACTTTCCTTACACTCCAAGTGTTGCCGTAAGATTTATCGTAAAAGTCACGCCGTTTAATAATTAAAGATCACTACGCGATGACGCCTGTGCCTTCAATATTCTTGGACAAATTATCGTAGACACTTGCAAGGGAATAACCCTTTCTTAATTTTTATTTTAATACTTCATTCCTGCATGCACGATTCCACACCTGTGGTAAGTGTCATCCTGTTGTATCGTTGTCAATTCAAATTACTCAGAAGAGTACACTTCGGTACCATTTGTCGAATCGTTTATACTTATGCAACTAGCCCACGGGAGTCTCTACCTTACACAGATGTAGAGTATCAGTAGAAATGAAACAATCATTTGGTATTTCATCTAGCATCTACCCCAACCGTACCACCTAAGACATAAAATCACAAAAATCGGCGACTAAAAATTTAGCGGGTTCGTCAATTCCAATAGAAAGAAGAAAAAGACGAGAGAAATACCCGCTATATATGTCAGCACAATGGCATACTCTCAAAAGCAGTGACTCAAATGTAAGGCGCTCTGCCCTTTAGTCGGATCGCCGACCTGCTAGGTTTGTACTGCCTAATGGCAATCTTAAGACTTCCACTAACAAAACCTCCTGCACGTTTACTTTTCCGCAAAGAACGCGACGAAATTAAGTCACATACACTTACGGAGTCGCTCAGACTAATCCTTAGGCGTGGGCTAATATTAAGGCCAAACGGGGTGCGTTCTGTAACGCACGGCATGACAGTTTTCATGACAGTTATCATCACTCACCACTGCAGCGGCATTAGCTAGCGTTACTGCCACCGCTACCAGAGGCGCTGGGCTTCCAACAATTCACGGCCCGCGGAAGCTACGTTCGATCTAACGTCAACACCACGACGCAAACACCGGAAAATTGGCCGACCACGAAAGAAAGGTGTAAACATAAAGTGTAGTTTGTGTGACCCCCCGATTCACACGACATAGCCGCAAGCATCATCATCGCGAGTTGTGCAGGAAAGAAAACCCGCGGAAACTTTCACGACTCTTGTACGCGTTATACGCCTGTACCCCGTTAATAGAAGGAAATGTCGGAACGTCGAGACCCGTTTTACTCGGTACTGCGTAGCTGTGACGCCAAGCTTCGGACCGATACCGTCGTTGTCATTTCGAAGGATAGACCGACTTACCTCTCGTGGCAGGTTTTAGTTATCCTGAAGATAGGGAAAGCAAGCGTCGCACAGCAGAGCGAGCTGTGCGGAAAAGAAGCGATGGCGGCGACGCGTCCTTTGAGGAGCTCCTTCCAGCTCCGCCGTCTCTGGTCCGAAAGAGTCGTTGAGAAGGGTCTCCTCTGGCAGGCGTTAAATTGCGCCGCGTATTCCAGAGGAAGGTCGGTTTCCCCGGGAATTACACAATGTTGTCTAGCGATTTCTCCTGCTTCTTCGAAGGGCTCGCTCCTCCCTACGCGGAAAGAAACCAAGACGCGCCAACGTATGAGAAGAACAAAATACGATAAAAGAAGAAAAAAAAATGCGGGAGATTAACTCGCAAAACACGCGCCCTTCGTCGCCGTTCGTTTTCCTTCCAAAGCCTTTCCCCGGTGTCGCAATTCCTCCGATGAGGCGGGCCTTTGACATTATTTTTTTTATTTTATTTCTTGTCCGTCACGACTCTCTTCTCGACTCATTCACTCGGCTCAGGTTACCTTTCTGTGCCACGGTCGCAGCAACTTCCCCTCGCTTTCTTTGTGACACTGCGTGCCTTGATTTCATTCACTGCGGCCATAAGGATTTGCCCTCTCGTGGTATCGAGAGGTTTCTAGTTTCAGTTTCTGGCGTTTTGTTTATCGCTGGTTTTTCCGCCCTTCCCCCCCCCCCTCCCCCCCCCCCCCCCTCTGCATGCAATTGTGCAATGAGAGGAGAGGTTGCTGACTTTTATCGCCTTTAAAAAGTCATCACAAGGTTTTCAAAAAGGGTGATCGGGTGAACTACGTCAGCTCCCTTGAGAGCCAGAGCCAAGACGAAGATAGACCGTAAATGGGCTCTTATTCCCCAGATCAACCAGATGCTAGCCGTCCATGTAGAGCGGTGGCTACCGCATCGACCTCATTTCTGTGGCTATGTTCTCAGGATCGCCAACTCCAACGGGGCTCAGGCGACGGCAATCCTACGATGCTCAGTTGAGAGGCAGCATTTACTATGATAATCCGGCGCACGCTAGTTTCTCGATAAACTTTTCTGATAATTCACACATTTTGGGAACATTCGTATGATCCGCCCCCCCCCCCCCCCCCCCTTTATTTTATCTCTCGGTTTATTTTAACCACGGAAGTAAATTGTGTAAGGCTCGTCGTGAACACAACGTTCAATGCCGTTAATTGTTGCTATTTAGTTAATCAATAAATATTTTTATCGTTCTTCAGCGCAATTTCTTTCCGGGATTTAAAATAAGTAAGATAGGCTATGCAATCATATACCTATCAGCGTCAAAATGCTAATCCGCCTTATAACTTGCACTGGGCTCATGCCAAACACGCATTTTGCTGTTTACTATCGCGATACATTATGTTATAATATCAGTACCCTATTTTCCGGACTATAGTACGTAATCTATACACGCTTTAAAGTTGAAAATTCACCCGACGGGGACTATCTACAGGTGCAGACTATGCAATGATTAGTTTTTTTCTACATCGTTCACTGTGACAATTCGTGAAGGAATTTATGAGTAACGGACTATATTAAATGTTGATTTAGGTACGATAAAGCTTCTTTGTGAGCTAATACAGTATCATTTGTCAAGGTGCGCTGTGTATGGCACTTTTTTGTGTTCGGACTAGGCACCTAGTGCGGACTATGCACGGGGTGCGGATAACGTACCGGGTGCGGACTATAGTCCCAAAAATGCGGTACTCTTTTTTCATCTTTCTACTATTCTAATGCTAAGATGTATTTTGCTTTCTGTGTTGACGAACCTTTTCTTTTTGAACCCGTCGGTGTCCGTAGTATCGTTTCATTGACAGGAATAGGGGGACAGAAGTTTGTGGGCTGGACTCAAAACCCACTTTGTTTCACGATGCCAATAGTCGCATCCACGGTTCTTACGTGTGGTCGAGTAATGAGCCTTTTTTTTTTAATATGGGGAAAGAGGAAAAGTCAACTTCTTCTCGAGATACCGAGCGCACCAAACGTTATGCCGAAAAACACTTCAGTCTGTGTAAACACACGCTCCATGGACGCCTGAAACTTAATTCCAATGCTCTGCAATCGCGAATTCCGAAAGTGCTGTACATTTTCAGGATACTACCAGAAAAGCATCCGGAGGGGTTCGTTGGATCGACCTATGACTGACCTAGAAATCTGAACCAACAAGCTACGTCTTCGGACTGAATGCGGTTAACTGTCGTCCCAAGGTTAAACAGAGTGCACCTTTCTTTGGCTCCGTGAATAAGCGGACCGCCAGAACCATTTGCATCTTTTCTTTCATCACTTCCATCGTTTTTTGTTTTTTTGTTTTTTTCTTTCGTCTCGATCTTTCATTGTTTGTACTAAGTATAGTGGCCTCAAAACGTTATTTATATATTTGCGTTCAGCTTCCTGAAGTTCGTTCGGCGGCAGGAATCGTCATACTTCGCCGTGACGTCAATTATCACAAACTCTCCATTGTTGCCCGCTCCGTATAAACTTTTTCACCCACAAAGCCGCGGCCACCGAAAAGACCGGTTCGTGGAACTGTGCCAATGCGGGGCCATCCTGCTTCTTTTGTGCGGCACGTAGACCGGGCGCATTGAGACGGTCGGGTATTGCCTCGGGGGCGTGCGCGCCCAGTCAGCCAGGGCGTATTTTCGGTAAGGCATACGCGTATAATACGCAAGGTCGTGAGCGGGTTATCATGGCCCGCTCTTCAGAAACGATGTGACCTAAAACGCGCGCGCTCGGTCAGGTCGCGCCGGGACATAGTTTGCCGGCCTTGTGCCTCAGAATTTCCCCTCAATGCTGTCTCTCCTGTGCGTATGCATCTGCGTCCTTAACGGTTTCAGTGACGGCGTACAGGAACGCCACTTATGCATGAGTGGATCCCAGAATCCAATATTGCTTTTTGGTGTGTGAGATTCATTGCTTGAGGCCTCATCTAGTAAAACGCATTAAAAAGTAGCTATTCAATTTAAAATCACGGTAGAGATATGTTGTACTCAAGTTGCCTTCATGAAAATGAGGTCTGACCCCAATAACGAGGCGATGAACGCAAGTTTTGCACTTTCAATAAATACCGCTTAGAATTATTCTTCAACGTTCGTAACCTATAAATATCGTGTTTGATTTTTTTGGTTTCCTACGTAAGGGAAGTTGCCGTAAAAATTTGAGAAATACATGCAGCGTTCACCTTCTCAACTCCCAGCCAGAACAAGTGGTCACGTGATCTGGAAATTGCAAGCATGACGCCCCGGCCGGTGCCCCACGCGTGCAAGCGCGTGCAGCTTGCGCGTGAACCACACTGTAGCGTGAACATATGTTTGAAAAGCTTGCCATTGCACGGGTTTGTCCGCACGAGCAAAGATGTCGCAGCGGTCAGTTGCCTTTCTTGCCGCCAGTGCTGATTGTAATCAGAGTCGTATATGTAGAGAGTTTGGCATTCATTGGGAAGTATAAGGAGTGTTCACTGGGCGCCATAATTGTGGGTGCTGTTAGAGCGCATGCTCAGAACGAGCCGCTAAGACCGGCAATCTTGAGGGTGCGGAGTGCACGTTACAAAAGAACTGTGGAAGCTCGACGTCAGCACGCGCTCAGCAGACGTGCACAAAGCTATGGCCGCCAGTGAATACTTTCTATAGGAGAAAAATGAGGAGGCGCCATCGGCCGAAAGCGGGCTGGGTGTGTTAAAGGACCTCTTCACAAATTCGAATGTCGCCAACCAGAAGCCAGAAAAAATACCTGGCGGTGGTCGGGAGAAACAAGATTAATACGCGCGTCGGAGTAACTCTCGGTGACTGAAAATATGGTGTGCGTGATGTTTCAATCACGGTCATCCGAAACCATGGTGGAAGGGCCCGACTAGCGGAGCGATCGACATCATCCGTACGCCAGGCGACGAGGGCCGGGAATCTGCCGTCCGAGCGGTCACACTCTGTCCGAGCAAAACAGGGTTCGAGCGGCACATTCGTTTCTTTAATCTTTCTGCATGACCATGATCCAAACATCATGTGCACCCTATTTTCAATTATGAAAGGTTACTACATTTAACTCTTATGCGCTTATTAAAACCATATATTTATGGTTAAAACTGTTTCTAGCTACCACCGTTAGGGGATTCATTTCGGCTTCTGGTTGGTCAAGAGATTATGCCAAGCCGTCTTCCTGAGTCTGGTGCACGTCCTAGCTCTTCCCGCGCCTCCCATTGACCAAACTCTCTCTATACACGGCTCTGATCGTAACTACGCGCTTCATAAGTTTTGCAAAGCACAGGGCACGCGCCGAGTTTCAGAGATGGTTAAGGTTCGGCTATTACCGCCATCCAGTGATTTCGCTACATACCCCCTTGGAGGTGTGTACATCCCCCTCCCTTTGTATTTCTAAAGGCACCCCTTCCCCCCTTCCCCCCCTAAATATTTAGGTACCCCCCCTCCCCCCCCCCCCCCCCCCCCCCCCCCCCCCCCCCCCCCTAAATTCAATTCTTGGGGAAACCCCTGCCGTCATCGCAGCGATTTGGAACGAGCCACTACTCGAATCCAGGTCGAGGCATTGCTTATCACCAGCCCAAATCGAATCCTCAAGCCGTGTGCACTTATTGGCGGCGAGAGATTTTGGTGGCGCCCTCCTATGGTTACCTTTTGTGACTTCATTACCTTGTGAACAACACGTTTGAAGGTGTTTGTAAAGAGCATTGTGGAAGCTTGAAATCAACCCACTCTCAAACCAACACTGTCAATACCCTCCAAATTAAAGTTCTTCCATTCCTCTTATTTCCGTCGATGGGAAATCCTTTGCTGAAGTCATAGTCAGCATTCGGCCTATCGTAGAAGACCGATCACAGCGACGCTTTCGATCACTCACGTCGCCAATAGGGACTTTTGGCAAGCCGTTACCGTGTTCCGCGTATCGCACTACCGGAGCCTTTGAAGCATGCTTTGAAGCGCGCGCCGGGGTGATATCGTGACCAGCGGGGCGAAGTCGTATCTCAATACGACTTCCGGTCGTAATGAGATACGACCGTAAGTGCACCGCGCGCTACACTTTGGTGCAGCAGTGCAGGAGGTTCGGGTAAATCGAACGTGCCTAGCGTATATGGACCAACACAGGGCTTTGACGCCACGCCATTGGCTCTGATTTCACCCACTGCGGTGGCGCTGCTGTCGGCATGGCACATGCGCAGTCGCCCCCCCCTCGCGTGAATTCAGTTTTTGCGCACGCGCAGTACCCACGCCCTGGGTGGGAGAGAGAGAGAGAATAAACATTTATTGTGGTCCTTATTAGTCCAGGACGTCATCTATAAACTCCCGGCATTTTACTATATGTTTAACAAGCAAACTCCAGAGTAGAGTGCTGTGTGCGGGTGGGGGAGCGATCCATTCCTCCCAGCTGCTCGGGTGAAGTGTTTTCGGTATTGTTTTGAGGGTCTCTTGTAGTGCTTGTTGGTTGTGAGGGCAGTCCCAAAGGATATGTTTATTATTAGGGTATCTGTGGCACTTTACGCACTTCGGTTGACCTTCGCGTCCCAACAAATGATGCGTTATGTGTGGTGTGAGGATGGTGCCAGTCTGGGCTCTTCGTACCAATGTAGAGTGCAGTCGGGTCAGAAATTGTGAGGGGGATGGGAGGGTGGCCCTGTTCTCTCTCCATTCCAACAGTGTGTTGGTTCTGTTGGTGTGAAGTGTCTTCCTGTGTATGTAAGGGTCGTATGTTTGTGGCCATGGAGTGGAAAGTCCCGGTTCAGTAATAGCTTCACGGGCGAGCTGATGGGCCAGCTCGTTGCCTTCGATTCCTGTGTGGCCTGGAACCCATTCCAATGTGACTCGGAGGTCTGGGTGGTCTTTCATGATCTTGGAGAGGTTAGTCTTTATATGAGGTGGTAGGTTGTTCTCTCTGAATGTTCTCAGGGCGCCCTGACTGTCAGAGCGGATTGTGATGTTTTGTAGCTGGGCGTTTTCTTGAGTGGCCTCCGCGATGGCTTGCACTTCCAAGCTAGTGGGTGATTTGGCCTCGCGGTGTTTTCGTTTAGTTTTCTTCGTAGGGCCGGCTGTGGCCGTCGCACCTTCTTGAGTGTGGTGTAAGTAGACGGCATCGGTGTAAATGCAGTTGGTGGGTTCTGGTCGTTTTCAGAGCATATGGACCCTCTCTTGTCTTCGTTCTTGGTGGCGCTCCGGGTCCATATTTTTGGGAATGGGTCTGACCATGATGTTTGGTATGGTGTCCCATGGGGGTGGTTTCGGTGGGATAGGGGGGAGTGAGGTGATGTCATATCCCAGTGCCTGAAGGATTTTTCTGCCGTGCTGAGATGTTTGGAGCCTTTGTATCTGCCCAATTTTGTGGATTTCCGTCTTTTCTTCTAGCGTGTTCATTAGTCCTGTGGCTTGTAGAAGGTGAAGGGGGGTGAATTTTGGAACGCCTAAGGCGATCCTGATGGCCTTACGTATACTTATTTCGATTTTCGAAATTGCGTTTTAGTGAGGGTGTAGTATGGGAGTCCATACATTACCCGGGAGATAATGAAGGCTTCTATGATTTTCTTGATTTCGTGCTCTTTTAGTCCGTGCCTTTTTCGGGTGACTCTGCTGATCATATATGTAATCTGGTGTATCTGTACTAGGGTTTTGGGGACCCAATCGTGGGCTTTGCCATTCTGGTCCAGCCAAAATCCTAATATTCTGATTTTTATCCTTCTTGGGATGGTGTGTCCTGATAGATTCAGTTGGATGAGGTCGCGGGTTTTTTCTGCCTGCGGTTGGTTGGAGTTGAGGACCACGACATACTCGGTTTTCTCTGGGGCGCAGGACAGTCCCAATGTGTGGATGTAGTTATGGACAGCGTCTAGGCCCTCTTGTAATGTATGTTCTTGTTGTGCTGGGGAGCCGCTGCAGCACCATAGTGAGATGTCATCCGCATATACTGCTGATTGGAGGTCCGTGATATCGTGAAGTTTGTGAGGTAGGTCCTTCATGGCAATGTTGAAAAGCGTGGGTGATAGTATGGCGCCTTGTGGTACCCCGGTGGTAACTACTCTCTCTTCACTTTTATATTATCCAATTTTGATCCGTATGGTGCGGTTGGAAAGAAAGCTTCTGATGTAGGCTTCTAATCGTTTGCCTGGGCTGATTTCAGCGATTTTGTCAAAAATGGCTTGGTGACTGACGTTGTCAAATGCTTTGCGGATATCTATGCCAATTATCGTGCGAGTTTGAGCTGTGCTTGGATAGTCGTGGACGTCTTGTTTGATTCGAAGCATCGTGTCTTGTGTGGACACGTGTCTACGGAATCCGGTCATGGTATGGTGGAAGGTTCCCTGGTTGTGCAGGTGCCACTCCAGTCGTCGGAGGACCATCTTTTCCATAAGTTTTCCGACGCAAGATGTGAGAGAGATGGGCCTTAGGTTAGTGATTTCGGTGGGTGTCTTGCCTGGTTTGGGGATGGGGATGACTTCAGCGGTCTTCCATTCATGGGGAATGTTGCCACTTTCCCAGGCTTGGTTAATCTGATTAAGGAGGGCATCGATGTAGTTCTTAGGCAAGTTCTTAAGCATCGTATACGTTATGCTATCTGGTCCGGGGGTGGTGTTTCGTTTGATGGAGTAGAGGGCTGTCAACAGCTCGTTTTTGCTAAAGGGGCTGTCTGATCCTTCCTGCGTTTCGGTTATTCGCGTGTCATCAGTGAGGGCGGTTTGACCTGGTCCCGGGTTGTATGGTACAGAATAGGGGTAGAAGAGTGTGTGGAGTTTGGTCGCCAACTCTTCATTTGTGTAGCCCTGTTCAAGTTTGATCTTTTCTAATGAGTGTTTTGGCTTCTTTTTGTCGAGCAGTGCGCTCAGTATGCTCCAGACTCTGGCGGTGTGGAGTTGGCCGTTGAATCCGTTACTTAGTTCAATCCACTGGTCGTCGGCGATTTTCTGGGCGTAATTTTCAGCTTCCTCGGTGATCTTCTGAATGACCTTCTTGAGGTTCCGATTTGTTTTTTTCTTTTTCCATTTCTTAACCAGCTTGTGTCTGGTGTCCCATAGATTGAGTAAATGTCTATCTATGCTGGGTCACTCCACTGTCTTGGTAGGTGTGGCAGTGTGTTTCTTGATGCTTTCTGCAATGTCCTTGACCGACGCGCTAAAGTTGTCGGGGGGTTCGTTTTTTTCTAAGTCACTTCGGACTTTCTCCCATTTGGTGATGGTCGCTTTGGGAAGGTTTTGTTTTGATTTGTCAGACTTCTTGCGATTGGTCGTGGGTTGGGCGACATCGATTTGGAGAATGTAGTGGTCGCTACCTAGGGTTTCTTCGGTATTTGACCATGTTATGCCGGTGGGGTTGTTCGACCAGCAGAGGTCCGGGCTGGTGTCCTTCTCAACGCTGTTGCCGATTCTTGTAGTGGCAGTGACATTGTTGATGAGGTGAAATTTGTGTTGTGCTGTTTGATTGTGTAGTGTGTTGCCGTTGTGATTTGTATTCTCGTATCCCCAGAGTGGATGGTGACTATTGAAGTCACCTGCGATGATGATTCGATGACCTTTTGTTTTTTGAGCCAGGTCTCGGATCCACTGCGTTTTCGCGATCTTGGTATTTGGTCGCCAATATACGTTGAATAATGTAATTGGTTGGGATTGGTTTGGTGGCTGGCACTCGATGCCTACTATTTCTTGGTTTTGATCGTTGAGGTGATCGGTGTTGATTTGGTTGGATGGAATTTGCTTCGCTACGTAGGTAGCTGTCGTGGTTATTGGGGCAATAACTTTGTTGGGCGGTTGTAGCTTTTTGTTTTTCCTAGGTGTGACGCAGATGCTGGGTTGAGTGAACTTTTGGTAACCTGGGATGTTGAGGTCCCCGTTCGCTTCCTGTATGAGGATAATGTCGGGTTTGGGTTGTGTCTGTTGTAGGCGAAGAGCGAGTTCGGCTTTTTTCTTCGAAGGCCTCTACAATTCCATTGCCATATTGTGGTGCTATTGTTGTTTTGTGTTTTATTCATGTCCTCGTTCTTGTGGGGTAGTGGTCTCTTGTATATGCACTTTGGTCCCCTCTTGTGGCTCTTGGTCTTGGTAGCCTCTTTTGCGGCTCATGAGAAGATTAAGCTTCGTTTCCATTTGGTTCATTTGTAGTTGCATTTGTTGATTTTGAATTGTTAGTTGGTGCACCATTTGCACAAGTGCGGTTAGGGTTATCTCTCTAGCAGGCTGGGGTTGTGACGGCGTCGTTACCGAGTCCGCTTCCTCCATGCTCTCCTGATTCATGGAGTGATGTTCATTTCGTGATGGTGGCGCTATTAGGGGTTTGGGGGCCTGTGTGTGTCTCTGTTGGATCCCCATAGCGATCGCTCTTGCTTGATTACAAATAGTGGGGTTCTTGCGCGCTTTGATGAGGGCTTCCCTGTACGACTGTGTTTTGGTAAACGTGCTTTTGGGGTCGTCTTGAGGAGGAAGGAATGGGTCACTCCTCCTCGGCAGACTCAGGCTCCTGGCCCGGGCCCTGGGGCGTCTGTTGGTTCTTGGAAGTTTGTCCCCCAACGTGTGGATCGGCTTCTGGGTAGGTGGTCTTCTGGACCTGTCCTGGCCTGCGTTGCGGTCGGTGCCGGGAGAGTTGGTTTGCGCCTGTTTCTGCGGTAGCATCGGGTATTCGTCTTCCAGTACTGCATACCGGTTGGCTATTTCTAGGTAGTGGCGCGATTGGGGAGGAGCCCTTGCATTTGGGCGTCGGGGCATCGGCCTTGAGGCAAGTAGTTGTCTTTTCTTGCGGTATAAGATACCTTGGTTGTGTTGTTCGTCGGCGTAGACCCGGGCCGGGCAACTGGGGTCGAGTGGAGAATGGTCCTTGTCGCAGTTCTTGCAGTATGGGGTGCATTGGTGGTTCCCGTCAGTTTCGGTGTCGGGTGGAAATTCCTTGCTGCATTTCTGGCAGCACCTGAGGTGGTTCTTCTGCTGGCAGACCTCGGATTTGTGTCCGATGCTCAAGCACGTGCCGCATATTAGGCTTCGAGGCCTATAGGGGTACACGCGTGTAACTACCCAGTTTATGGTGACCTATTTTGGGGGGTAGAGTCCTTCGAAGGTAAGTAGAGCGGTATTGCTGTTGCCGATGGTATGGGCGGATATGAGTTTTCTTCCGTTGCATCCGATGTTCTCGAGTGGCCGCTCGTTCGACCATCCCTGAACACCATGTACTACACCGCGGGCATGGTCCCTGTTCATGGCCAAGTAGGTGCGGGTCGCGTGGTCTCTGCCCTGTATAGGGAGCGATTCAATCAATAGAATCTTGTCCCGGGCACTCGGTTTGTATGTGTCCACGGCGATCAAGTTTTGTTGATTTCTCACTTTGATGTAGGTTTCTCCGCGCTCGGCTGTGGTAAGCTTAGCGGTCGTGATAACGGCTAAGCCGAGTTCGGTCTGGGGTACTTGACGGAGGTCAATTCCGGTCTGTGGTTTGATTATAATGGTCTCGTATTGATTTAATCGTTTCTGGGCTGATGGGGCTCTCTTCCAGGGCGTGGTGTCGCGTAAATCAGCCATGGTGGGCAGGCGACTGCTCCACGGGGCTTGGGAGTCCTCGTTTGCGAAGTGAGACATGACGGCAGAAAAACGTTGGTCGGGGTGAATTCAAGGGGTTCCGATCGGCGAGTGTCGTCGATGGAGCCTGAGTTGGAAGGCTTCTGGGTGCCTAGCGGCGAGCTACGTTGGCGAACTCGGCGCGCAACGCGCGCCGCGCCAGCGAGGGCCTGTGCTTCAATGTAGTCTTAGCGGCGGACTGCGTGGTCTGGGCGGAAAGTGTTCGAATAATCAAGGAGACTCACTTCTTTCGCCGGAATTTCGACGGCGGTCTTGCGGGTGGTGTGCCGGTAAGTTCTTCAGTGTGAATTCAGGGTGGATTTGGTCTTTAGACCAGAATTTCAAGGAATTCTCGCGGAGCTTGAAGTGGGGAAACCTCACTCCGAGATCACTTCGTCGTCTTCCCCCTGGGTGGGAGGATTGTTTGGAAACAGCGTGTTCATGTATAAAGCTGCTGCAATTGGAACAATATAGAGTTTTAATAGTAGACCGTCCCGATGGCTCCGATAACGATGCGGATGCAATGTATTGCTATCGGATGATCGGAACGGTCTACTTAGAAATCTCTAACGAGGACGAGTCAATCACGAACGTGTGAGTGTTGTTATGATAAGCCGTATACCTTGTCTTGTTCAAGCAAAATGCAATCACAATATGAGCAATATTTTAGCGTAGTTTTTATATTCTCAAACAAAACTTTTCTCTCACTCTCTCTCTCTCTCTCTTTCTCTCTCTCTGACGCGGCATATCGCGTAGGACTTCATAGCACCGTCAATATTGTAACTTCTTATAAGGTTGTGAATCGTTTGTACGGCGACAAACGGCGATAGAAACTCTCGTAAAACCGAAAAGACAATCGAGGGGGTTCACATAAGTTACGACGTGGGGGATCGGTGCCCGAGTGGGCTAGTGCACGGAGCACGTGAAGCGGAAGGATCCTGAGCTCAATCCCCACCCCTGCCCGTTTCGATCTGGATGAGCATTGTACCGGCGTGCGGTCGTGTATCCTTAATGTGTGGTGCACGTTAAAGACCCCAGGTTAGCGGTTGTACTGCACTGGCTAAATTTCTCATCTACAGCGAGTGACTCGTCGCAACTTTGAAATGGCTGACCAACTGCACGCTGTATAAATACCCACACAACCCAAATTATTATACGCTACGAGGTTTTTTTTTTCATTTAAAAGCTGACGTTATCTGGTACTTGCGTCAGAAATATTATTGAACAATACAATTTAATTTCAGTCCTTTCTGATAGCGTGGAAAGAGCGTTGCCGACCTCATTTGTAACTTTGTTGAGACCTAAGAGGTGTATTTGAGACCTAAGAGGTGTATTTAACTTGTAGAACAGCTATAACTCAGCAACCAAGCAAATTTCACGCTAAAATAGCTTGACAGCGCGAGGTCGATCTGACATAGAATAACTACACTCATTCACGCAGTAGATGAGAGCTTTAGCTAGTGCAGTACGACCGTTAGCCAGGGGTCTTTAACGTGCATCATGCAATAGTGATACAAAACAGCAGGCCAATAGCTCATCCATATACTGAAGCGCACGGGTGATGGGGATGGAACGCAAAATCCCTGGACATAGCCCTGGGTTCTGCAGCGCGTGCTTTCCGAGCTTCGGTGCACTATGGTTCTTGGCAGGACAAAAAAAGCCGGCCCTCTCTTTCGACGACCAACCCCCAGTAACGCGTTTGCTGACTTCTGCAGTGCTTTGGTTACGCGTGGACACTCGAAGCTAGCGAGGCGCCGAAGTATTATCGAAGATAGGTGCTGGCGTTGGAGGCTAGAGAACTGAAAGACGTCTCTCCCGTTCTCACCTTTGTAACTGATTATAGTTGTTTTATTATAAAATTCTATTCTAAAAAAAGTTGAAGGGCTCAGGAATGGCGTATAGCCTCCAGCAGAAAGGGGATAATTTTTTAAGCTACGGTGCTTGCAAAACCAGGAAAGGAAAAAAATATATAGAAGTTGGGACTTGACAAAAAGTTCCACTTAAATTATGAAGCAATTTAAGAAGCTCTATAAGTATTTATTTGGGGCAGTTTGATTTTTGTAGTTTTCTAGATATCTTTCTATATTGTGTTGAGTTTTCATTGTAACACGCTGGAGAGTTTAATTTTGGCAAGGTGCCTTACAATCGAAACATATGACATACTCGTATCTGTTGTATATAAAAACAAAACACTGTTTATTAGCGCTGTCTATTTTTGCGTTCTAACTTATTTCTATTTTGTAAATACCCCTTCTTCTCCATTGCATGCATATATATATATATATATAGATAAATGGACTGTTAATGATTTTGAATTGAAACTGACATCTAGCCCCATAAAAAAATTAAATGACTCTTTGTCATAAAAAACAACTGGTTTTACACAGAACATTCATACGGGTCAGAGACGGGCAGGCAGTATTTGGAATACGTATTTCAAGTACGTTCAGCAATGTTGGCAAATACATTCCCCAACAATGCATGTTGGGGAATGTATTTGCCTATTGTTTCTAAATACAAAAACATTCAGTATTCAAAATACGTGTACAATAAATTTCTAGGCAATACAAGCGTATTTTTTTCGGAAACGTGGTAGTTCGTTTAAAAGCTGGAGCATCCTTCGACGTACGTAAGATAAAATTTATCCCTTTTTAAGTTTTAATGAGCTGATTTAGGGATTAAAAGCAGTTTTCCTGTAACTATAGAAATATATTTTCAACAAAAAAAAGTGTTTCTACGATGACATTGACTCTTCAAGTTTGTGATGTCAATTATTGAAACCAAAATCAAGGCATATTTTACTATTTCCGTAGAAAGCATTTGAATAATAGTGGGGAGGAGATCAAACAGGTCACACCTCTAGCAGTACGCTTCAGCTCTGTGGACAACAAATCGTATTTCCTTTTTAAAACTTTGGTTGGGGCTAGTTGGTCCATGGTAGCTATAAGGTTTAAAAAAGCAAACAAACAGGGACGCCTGTCCCTGTCGTTTGCGTTATTTCCTCTCGTATCCGTCTATTTTCGCTTTTAAACCTTATACCTATTCCGTATTTTCTTGTTTGTTTTTGATTCGAGAAATCGAAAATGACGAATCGAAGGCCACTCCTCGTGCGACTAAAGCACTGGTAAAAGCGAAGTGCTCATGGGGGATCGGTGGTCGAGGGAGTTCGAAGAAGACGACAAGCTGAATGGCCGCGTTGGAAATGGGCTCCGTAAAGGAAATCTCAACGGCTAAGCCTAGCCGGGAATATTCTGAAACTATTTCTGCTTCTGCCCCCTCTGCACCAAGTACAACGGAATACAAGATTTTACTGCCACCCCTTCCCAACGGTAAGCTGCTTGAAAATTCACTGATTCTTCATGGGGACCCATCAGCCCGGCCATACCGCATCGAAGATTTCGGTCCTGCTTTGAAGAAAATCATCAACCCAAATGAGCTAGCTTCGCTTGGGACCTTCCAATACAATCATGTGTGGCTACTCACAGTGCGTTCTGCCAAGGAAAAAGAAAGACTGCTGCAGCTCCGAGAGATCCATGTAAAGAACAAGACATGTTTGATAATAGACGGGAGCAAGACTGCGCTGTCCATGAAGGTGCACTGGGTTCCAACTACCATCCCAGATGCAAGCGTGGCCAGCGCTTTCTCTACGTTTGGGAAAATAAAAAGCATCGTTCCAGACAAGTGGCACTACTCCGGCTTCGAGGATGTGGAGACGACCACAAGAATACTATCAATTGAATTGAACGAAGGTGTGACTGCGGACAGCTTGCCGCATCAGCTCAGGATTTTGGGAACAACCGTCCTTGTCTCCGTGCCTTGCAGAGCACCGCAATGTCTGCGATGCAGGCAAGTCGGACACGTCCGAGGCCAGTGCCGCGCTCCCTGGTGTAGCGCATGTCGAAAATTCGGCCATGATCTCGAAGACTGCTTCCCAACGTACGCCAACCGAACGACTGCATCTCTCCAGATTCCTGCAGACTACTTGATGGACGCAGAAGAAACAGCACAAACAGAGGTTTCGGCAGAAGTCAGCACCGCCCACAGGACAGCCTGCGTCGAGGCAGCCTCACGGACTGAGAAGTGCGAAGACAGGTCGGCGTCGTCATGCTCTGCAACGAAGGAGACAGTGAGCAATATTGTCATCACCAACTCGTTCAGTGTTCTCGTTCCTGAAGACCAAGCTGAAGAGTCAGTGCAACCAGAGGAAGAGGCATCCGAAATGGACGAAACCAGCGACAAAGAAATGCTCGGGAAAAGAAAGGGAGACGAAATTCTGTGCACCGTAGATCCTGGCTCAACAGCTCAATGGGAGCGGGCAGAGTCAAAGAGGAGAAGAAAGAGGAGAACAAAATCTCTATCTCCCAAATCTCCCATCACCGAGCAGGATCCCATCCTGTCCGGCCACAAGGACCTGAAGAGTCAGTAAGAGACGCTTTGCTTTGCTCCATCACCTAATACGTTCAATGAACGACGATCCTTATGGTGCTTTTACAATCGGGACTTTTAACGTAGCCAGCCTTATAAGTCAACGCCGTAAAATATGGCTAAAAGAGATTCTTTATCAACACAAAATTGATGTAATATGTCTACACGAAACCAAAATCTCAACTAGAGAGCAAGAAATTTATCTTGTCACCTACTTCCAGGATACATATTATTGTTATCACGCTCCATCCTCTGGCCTAAGTGCTGGGACCGCTATCTTTCTGCGAAAAGCCTCACGTCACTGCAGTTCCGTTGATTGTGAGCTAACAGCAGATGGTCGCACAGCTGCCATAGACGTTTTGGTTGGCGAAGAGTTAGTCAGAATAGTTTCCATCTACGCACCAGACAACTCTTCTGATCGTTTAACTTTTTTCAAAAGCTTACGTTTAACTTTAGACACCCCAAGTAAAGTTATCTTAGCGGGTGACTTCAATTGCGTACTGTCGCGGAACGATTGCACAACTTCTGGATGGAAAAGTGATGGAAGCATAGTGGAGTTGATAAACATTCTTCATGACTTCGACCTCAAGGACGCGACAGAAGACATAAAATGTTTTGATCCCAAATTCACCCATTGGCAAGGTGCTTCTCATGCGCGGCTTGATAGAATTTACATCTCAGGTGAAATCCCCAGTGACAAGATTCAATATACTGCGAATCCCACTCACCTCTCAGACCATGCGCTAGTGTCCATCTCTTTTAAAAGAGAGACAAATCGCTCCATACGTAGTTCAGGAATTGAATCTTGGAAGATGAACAATACAATTTTGGAAGATGAAGTATTTCGCGAACAAATTCGTAAGGAGCTAACCGTTCTAGCCGAAAGTGAGCCCATCGACGCTTGCAAATGGGAAACGTTCAAATCTTATGTGAAAGTGCAAGCAGTCATCCGAAGCTCTGTGGAGAGTGCACGAAAAAAGTTTAAAGAACTAGCTCTCGTAAATGCTTTACGATCTCTTGTCACTGAAGAAGAACGACGCCCAGGCGTATTTATTGAAGATATTAAGAACATAAATAAACAATTGCAACAACTTATTGAACAGCGACACTGGGGAGCGTTCATTCGAAGTCGAGAGCTGACACTAGAACACGAGGAACAGTCATCTAAAGTTTTTCACACATTCGAAAAAGTACGACGCAAGCGTAATGCTATCACCGTGGTTCATCATAAAGATTCAATAGCCTCTACACAATCGGATATATGCGCTGCGTTTGAAAGTTTTTACGAAGACCTCTTTGCAAGGACGGAAACCTTGTCGGATATTCCAGAGAAGGTGCTCTCCTTACTCCCTAAGGTTCCAGAAGAAGCGAGAGAAATAATAAATTCTCCCATAACACCGAGAGAGATACAGCGTGTGATAAAAGAGCTCCCTACAAACAAGAGTCCTGGTCCTGATGGCATTGGTGCTGAATTTTATAAAACATTTGCGGATATTGTTGGCGCTTCTCTCGTGCACGTATTTGAAGACATCAGGAAACGAGAGCTCCTGCCACCGTCAATGAGGAAAAGTCACGTAGTATTAATACCCAAGAAAGCCCCTAATGAGGGAGCACCAGAAGTATCCGATTTTCGTCCCATCAGCTTACTTTGTACGGATTATAAAATTCTTACAAGAATACTGGCACGACGACTCGAGATAGGACTTCGTCATATCGTTGGAGACCACCAGAGCTACGGCTTCAAAGGTCGTTCCATCACACACAACCTTCACCGGATGCGCATCATGTGCGAAGCTGCAGAACAAGGTTATGCACACCTAGCTGCGCTTCAGCTAGACCTAAGTAAAGCATTCGACAGAGTCGACCGGAAGTTTCTATTTTCCCTTATACGACACTGTGAACTGGCAGATTACATTGAGAAATGGATTTCAATAATTTACACAGACATCACAATGAAACTCGTCATCAATGGGAATGTAGGAACCTCTATTTTTGTGCGCAGATCTGTACGGCAGGGCTGCCCGCTTTCGCCCCTTCTGTTTTCTTTATATTTGGAACCACTCTGTCGCACTGTACTTCACAATACTTCGATCGCTGGATTCCAGTTTTCCGAACACGTCCTGAAGTTTCTGGCATATGCCGATGACATTACCTTTATATGTTCGTCCAAGAAAGAAGTGCAGATTGCTCTTGAACTTGTAGAGGGCAATAGCAAATACTCCGGCTCTTCTTTGAATCGAAAAAAGTCTTGCGGTGCCTAGCTCGGAGACTGGGGAACCAAACCTTCTAAGTTTATAGGTATTCAGTGGTCAGAATCAGTGACGACCTACTTGGGGACCAACTTAGACCTTCGTGGAGGTGCGGCGTCCTTATGGAAGAAGCGCATAGGAGCACAAGGAGCGAAGCTATTTCCATGGAAATCCCGGCACATTTCTTTTTTTACAAGAAGCTACCTGTGCAACGCCATATCATATCCAGCCATCCTCTATTCCGCGCAAGTGATGCCTTTCTCTACTACCACGGCAGACAAAGTTCAGCGTTCCTGGGCTGTATTTATATGGAAATCGTCCATGGAGCGAATGCGACGTCAAAACCTCTTTCTAAGTCTTGCAAAAGGAGGCTTAGGTCTCATCAATGTCGGCCTAAAGCTCGTCATTCATCGTTTCCTCTTCTTCCGAGATCAGCAGGACCCCTTCATACTGTCTGCATTTCACCACCTCGGTGCGTCGCAACTTTTGGCATGGCAAGTCACCACTGCTACCCCTACACCCTTTTCTCGAGTGCTTTTACAAAAAGATCGCCCAGTCAATCCGCCTGCTGCAAAACACTTTTTCGTGGGACTTTCTTATGAAAAGCAACCGTAAGCAACTGTATTGGGCTACAGTCTCCGCGCTGATTCCTCCTCCCCTTTACAGGCCCTTGACAAACCAGAAAACCGACAATGACGTATTTCATCGTCTAAAACGTTTGCCAGTCGCCACATCATCAAAAGACTTCTTTTTCAAGTTCCACACGGAAATGCTTTCCGTCAAAGTGTGGCAGCAGGCCAAGGGTTTCTTCGTGCTATGGTCACACAATTGTGATTTATGTGGTAAAGAAGAAACACTCGAGCATGTGTTTATATTTTGTTCCAATGCAGAAATATGTTGGGTCTTTCTTTGATCTGGACTTGCAGATTAGTTGGTGTACTTTGAAATTCCTACGGCGGCACGACCAAAGGACGCTGACTGACCTGACTGAGATAATCATGGTTTTAGGCCTACATGCGCTATGGCGGTCAAGAGTAGACATGACAGAGTGCACACTGAACCCTAAACCTGCGTGGCGACACTTTGCTAGCAAATTGGAATGGACTATTAGAATTTTAGAACCAGTGGAAATAGAAAAGGATCTGAGAGACACTCCGGTGAAAGGTCAGAAGGTAGCACTAAATTTTCATGAGGAAGACTATCCGTCGCCTTCGCACGTGCCTCACTCTAATACACTTTTAACATCTTTGGGTGTAATATACATCCAGAGCCGAGTTTACTGCACTCTTTAACAATGTTGTAACCTTTAACTGATTTACTTTGCACCTGGGTCATTTAATGCAATGTCTAACTTATGTAACGTTCTTTTTGTGCTCTAACATATGTATATACCTCATTTCTTTCATTCTTGCTACTTATGTTTTTAACCTGTAAATAAACAACTGCTTGAAAAAAAAAAGGATCGGTGGCCGAGTGGGCTAGCGCACACTACCGCGGAGCTCGTGGAGCGAAAGCTCGCGCTGCAGAACCCAGGGATCATGGGCTCAATCCCCACCCCTACCCGTTTCGATCTGGATGAGCATCGTATCGGGTTGCGGTCGTGTATCACTACTGCGTGGTGCACATGGTTGTAAAGTACGTAGGTACAAGTAACTTGAAATCGGTATCTAGGTACTTTTGTTGTCCCTGAGGTACAAACCCAGGTACTTTAATTTCTCGGTATCTGTATTTGTATCTTAGGTACATTTTCCAGTAACTTGTAACTAGGTGAAGCTACTTTTTACAGGTACTTTTCTATTCAAATAGTAGAAACTATAAATCTAGAAGTATTAACACACTACCATGTGCCGTGATTAACGTTGAGTTGGGTACGGCATTGGAGGAACTGACTTGATCGAACGACGTTTTGGTGAACGAAGCCCCGCCAATGATGTTTCATCGAACGACAAACTTTAGTGAATGTAGGTGTTCATTTGAGCGAACGGTGAATTAGCGATCCCGTTCTAGCGGAACCCATTTATTTAATCGTTTCGGAACTCCGTTTAGGGAAACTAGCGACCTGCTTCCTTCATTTTAAACTGAAATCGACTTCATTGCGTGTTTGAAGTTCCTTCACAGCTATACAAGGGAGGAGATAACTTAAACTATGCGCGCAGTTTCTGCTGCCCGTATCTTGTCCTGGTGGTGTTATTGCTCTGCCATAAATACAATATAAAATATAATTGCAAATAAATTACAATTACAATCGTAAAGCAATGTAACATTGCGTATATAATACAGTTTCCACTCAAAAAATCGGACTCAAATTTTGCAGTTATCAAAACAGGGAAAGTTCATAAAGAAAAAAAAAACGCATTTTTCTTCTGACTAACGAAAGAAAATATAAAAGTAGGAAGCTTAATGCCTTTCGCTCGTCGTCGCGAAGGTTAGGTGCATATGCACTCGACTAATGCGTTTCTTCATGCGGCCGACGTCTTCTGGGCCCGTCGGCGTCAGCACCGGCTCTGAGGGCAAGAACGTCAATAAGCGAGTTTCGACGGTTTCGGTGTGACATGGTAAAGAGTGGAAGATGTGGCCTCGGTGAACCAATTGGAGCGTGGGGACAAGGCACGTGAGGACTCAACACTGATGTGGACATCACATTGACACTAATAAAGAACATTAATCGAACTCCTTTTTGAGTGTTTCCATAGTATAAAAAGCTTTCCTTCTAATATATTTTGACTAATTTACGGAAAATAAATAAATACAGTATCTTTAAAGTAACTGTACCTGTACCTACGTACATCTTTAAGCAAGTACCTAGGTGCGTACCTAAGTACCTTTTTGTATGAGTAACTGTAACTGTATCTTAGGTACATTTTCTAAGTAACTTTTACAACCCTGGTGGTGCACGTTAAAGACCCCAGGCTATAGCGGCTGTACCGCACTGACAAAATTTCTCATCTACAACCGTGAGACAAGTCGCCCGTCGAGGCAGACTAAGTTCTAAGGATAAGCATACACACACCCAATTTTTTTTTTTTTTTTAGCGAAGTGCTTGTGCCCAGATTGTGCTCAAATAAGGTTTAATTTCTTTATTATGTTGTGTTAGTAAGCGGTGGGCTGTTGGGACAACAAGCTCCATAAAGCGCCTCCCTATAGTTCGATCTCCTGCAAAAGCAAATTGGGTTATGGGGATATTTATAAAGCGTGTAGTTGGTCAGCCATTAAAGTTGCGACAAGTCACACGCTGTAGATGAGCAATTTAGCCAGTGCAGTACAACCGCTAGCCTAGGGTCTTTACCGTGCACCACGCCGTAGTGATACACGACCGCACGCCGGTACGATGCTCATCCAGATCCCAATGGGCCTCCTGCGTTGCCCAGGGGGCGCTGTTAAGATTTGTTTTGGGTAGTACAAACTTTCGCGTCTCAAACTGACACGCATGCAGAACGTGCCTGCTGTGGTGCGGAGCGCGAGATCACGATGGAAATACAAAGAAACAACCAAAATTCGAATGCCGTCAAAGCTAAGACGCTAAAGGGCCGCCCACACTAGCGAGAAAACGCGCGTGGCACGCCGATCGCGGCAAGTAACAAAATGTCGCCGAAGCACAGTCAGCGCCACGAGCGCGTGCAGAGATACGCCCTTTATCTTCCCGCTTAACCGATTTATCGGCGCGCCGGGCGCGTTTTCTCGCTAGTGTGGGCGGCCCTTAAGAGCGTGAGCCAAGAGATGCCGTTTCACGCGTTCCAAAGTAGACATGAAAAAGATAAAGAAAAATGAAAGCGTCACGACACAGGTGTTCTGACGTCACCACCGAGAGATAAGAGACGCGTACCCTAGCGGGGGTGTCATGAATTTGGTACTTTTCATTGTCTTGTGGCGTTGAGTTTGCTCGATTTCTGGCGTACAAAAGTGTTTTTTTTTTCAGCACCACACAGAATTAAAAAAAAAGCTCAATCAACGTGTCATAAGTAGTGCGAGGCTCAATCAGGTGAGCTTGTACTACCCAAAATGAGGGCGCTACTGTTTGTTCAAAGCTTCAGCGCAGGAGGCCTATATTCGCGGACAGCTTTCTGTGGAATATCAGAAGTTTTGAAGAATGCACGTGCGCAACTTTGATGGGCGCCCAAAATGTGCGAGCGCACGCGCGCCTATAGCCGCGCATGCGCGTGCAGTTTGACCGCATAGCCACACAAAGTTGTCCGCAAGTATATTACCTTTGTTATACTCCTGTTACACGGGCACACTTAACCGCGGTTAACTCAGCTTAACCGCTGTTACGCGGCACCACTGATAACTCACTATACCCTCTGACAGCTATTCCATAAGAAGTGAAGAGCGCGCGTGGACTGCTTCGAAGGGTGATCAAGATGCTCAAGCACACGTTCGCCCATAGCCTTGACTGCATAGCCGCAGAATATTGTCGGCAAATATTGTGCGCTAACTGAAGCTTAGCGTACTGCAGTTAAGTGTGCCCGTGTAACAAGGGTATTACATGGGTACACTAAACTGCAGTTACGCTCGGCCCCGGTCAGCGCACAATAGTTGCGGACAACGTTCTGCGGCTATGCAGTCAAAACTATGGGCGCACGTGAACTTGACCGTGAGCACGCATCAAAGCAGTGCGCGCGAACTCTTCACTTCTCAAATAGCTGTCCGAGAGCATAGTGCGATAACTGTGGTGCCGTGTAACAGCAGTTAAGCTGAGTTAACCGCGGTCAAGGGTGCCCATGTAACAGTGGCATAATAAGTCCCGTTTCCCAGCTTGCAAAGGTTGGTCAATGTACGCGTAACTTTTTTGCTAACGGCAAAAATCAAATATCAATAGCCTTTTTGACCGTGTGTGGGCACTGTAACGAAAAAGAACAATGCATTACTAAGAAAAAAAGCGATTTCTAGAAGCTCACGGTAGCGTAGTAATATTTAGGTTATATCTGTCTGAGGAGCATTCCCTACGTATGGTGACCACGGCATTGCGTTCTCCGTATGACTGAGTTCAATCCCAAGGTCACGTTGCCAACTCCTGATGCGTGATTAGCTTGGAGGGATGTCTAACAAATGTTCCATCGGTCATCACCAAACGTAGAGGAATAAAAACAAACATAAATGCGAGTCTATTGGTGACGAGATGTTTCGGTGGATCTCTCTTACGGTTCCCACCCATGGCATAATGATGGACATTATGAGTTTCGAACGACCAGTTTGATGGTGTGTCGAAGAAGCAATGTGAAAGCTTCGGGTCATCGCGTTCCTTACACCAACGCCGTCAAAGCTGACAGTCTGAAGTGAGTCCTCATTTCCGTCCAGATCAAAAGGAATGCTACTCAAGATGTCGTATATTGAGCGTTTGGCCATTCATGTAAGGTGGACCACAGCCACGCTTTCGGTCGCACAAGTCGCCAATTGTGACTGCGAATTTGAGGACGGCTGAGATGAGTGTTACTCGGTTTCGCTAATATTTATTAAAAGTTCTTGCTCGTAAATAAAGAATAACAATATCCAAGTTCATGTTCATGCGATCGGCAAGCATGTTTGTTGTAATTATGAGTCACTTGAGGGAAACTCCGAAACAGCACGCTGACCATGCCAGCAGATTGTATTGTCATATTGAGCAGATTATCTGCAAGTTGGAACCTCGTATTGCCAGCAGTACGTAAACCTATATACGTAAAATAATGAAAGGGAACACGATGGAGCCAAGGCAGTTTTCTCGGTTTAATGAGCCATTATTCGATCCAGGAAACGGAGCGCACTTTACGGCACGATATTCCCCTGAGCAGGACAAGTAGTAACAAGCGGTGAGGCAAAAAGAACGTCGCTGCTTCTTCAGTATATCTTCGATACAAATATAACCACACTATTATTTTATTTTTTATCGTCGCCTACGTAGCGAGTTTTTCGCTGATTATATCAATTTAGGAAAGCCCATTGCTCCCTGATGACATTGCCTCCGAGTTAGGGAGAGAAAAAAAGTCCGTGGTAGAAATTAATTCGTCTTTCCTGACGTGATTGTACGCCGAAACAAACCCACCGTGGTTTATTCATCCCAACGACGTCAAGGCGAAGCAGCCTTTCCCAGATTCTTTCATGGGCGCAAGTTGGAAACCGGTTGTTTCGTCGGGGATATAAACAATCCGACAGACGTGTGTTTTCCGGGAGTGTGGTGTATGCAAGGTGAAGCGTCTTTTTTATTTTTTAAAGGCTGCCAACTCTCCTCATATAAGAGATTCCGAAGCATTTTAGTCATACCTGACAAAAACGTCATACGCGGAATACGTTTCTGGGTCGGTAAATCTCGGTGCAATCGTTTATGCACCAAGAGTCATACAGCGGTTTCCAACGAGAACGCCATTGGTAATAGCAGTGGTGACGTGACCGCTTCCGCCAGCCCATGGGATTGAGGTGGGACGCCACACGCGAGGACGATGTCTCACCCGTCTGATTTAACGGGGTTTAGCAGTTCCCACGTCAACACCGTGGTCACGTCGCGTGGTCACCTGTTCTACGTTAAATGTGCCGCTGAAATAAGGAGCAAATGAAATACCCAGTAGGCCACAGCGTGCTTTGGACCACGATTCTAACGTGATGATTATCGAGCTGGTCAACTAAAATTTACGAAATAGTAAGTTTTAAAATAGGGTACCCTCAAGCTTTGGGTTCCCCAAACAGCTTGGTGCGTCACACTGCACTTGCGCAAAGCTTGTGCACTCGCGCAATGCAACGCCCCAAGCTGCTCGGGGGAGGAGACAAAGCGTTGGGGTACCCCTATTCTAAAACACTATTGACTTTCTAAATAATAGACACTTTGCACACGCGCCAGATTACAGCCGCCATTGCTGACCTTTCTCTAGTCTTGCCGAGTAACCGCGCCACCGAAACGGGCGTTGACGAGCTTTCACAAAGGTCAATGCTGGGGAGAAAGACAGAATAGAATCTGAGATGAAAATAACTTGGCCTGCTATGATAATGATGAAGTGAAGTGAACGGAATAGGAGGAAACAAAAACTGAAGGTCGGCTACGGCGGCGCCCATGCACAGCTGCTGCAAAGGGTCTGTATTTATAGACAATTTCCACAGGAGCGCCGCCATCTTGAATTGTCGTCACTTCCAGTATGGGCGACGACAAAATAGTAAAACGTTTCAACCTGTAACTAGTTAAAAAATAGAGGGGAGCCAAAACGAGAATGTGTGACGGTTAGGCTTATATCCTAAATGTCTTCTATTGGCGTGGTGACGGCAAAGTAATACTTTCGCCCATACTGGAAGTGACGACAATTCAAGATGGCGGCGCCCTTGTGGAAAAGGTCTATACGCAGACTAGGCCCAAGTAGAGTTCCGAACCCTGCTGTCCAAATGGATTATGGCGATAAGCGAGGCGAAAAGCGTCGCTGCGGTCAACTTCCTTTAAAGCCTTTTGATAAAATTCACGCTTCGCGTTTCTTCCAAATACCGACAGCCATTGTTTTGCGAACGCGTAAAACACGTGCCTTTAGCGAGTGCTGCGCTGGCTGCGCCGCCGTTCGCTTACAAGGACTGCACGAGTCACGAGCCATGTGCTTTGGTGCATTTCACGCTACTTTCAAAACGAACACAAACATTAAGGGCTTCACCTTGCACGACTGACCGAAAGCAGAGCCGTATATAGAGAGAGTTTGATCAATGGAAAGAGCGGGCAGAGCCAGGGCGTGCACCAGACGCAGAAAGAGTGCTTGGCACGCTCTCTTGGCCAACCAGAAGCCGAAAAGAATCCCCTAGCGGTGGTAGCGAGAAACAGTTCTAAAAGGCACGTAACAGCTAAATGTAGTAACTCGTCATGGTTGAAACTGTGGTGCACGTGATGTTTCGATTATAATTATACAAAAAGATGTAAGGGTCGAATGTGCCGCTCGAACTTTGCTTTGATCGGACAGAGTCTGACCGCTCGGACGGCAGATTCCCGGCCCTCGGAGCCTGGCGTACGGCCCACGTCGATCGTTCCGCTAGATTTTGATTTTGCATGACCGTGATCAAAAATCACGTGCATCATATTTTCAGTCACCTAGAGTTACTTCAACCCACTTATTGATATTGTTTCTCGCGACTACCGCCGGGGTATTTTTACCCTGGCGCTGGTCGCGAGAAACTCCTGGAACACGCCCAGCCCGCTTTCGACCAATGGCGATTCCTATAATTCCCAATGTATGGCCAAACTCTCTATATATACGGCTCTGTCCAAAATTTCACTATATGTGTGACGTCTTCAGTTGGATTAATTCTGCATTATTCGGCGGAAATAGGAACAGTGTCAGACTATGAACTTTGACGGTGTTTGATAATGTGATAACAAGCTTCCACCGTGTCTTTTACACACATCATACAACTTGTCATTCGCAACTAATGATAAATAACCGGGGTCACAACTCGTGGCGTCACTACAGTGCACTAGAATACGGGGTAGGGTTGGGACCGGCGCTGCTCGACAATGGGAGCTTGTGAGGTTGCACGTGTGGACAACAATCGCGGCAACAAACGTCGGCAGGGCAGCGATTTTCTGCTGCCCTGTCGACTGCAGCGCCGCGATCGTTGTCTACACGGGCAGCCTCAAGAGCTCCCATTGTTCGAGCAGCGCCGGTCCAAGTACACTGCAGCGTCATGGCAAGGCAAATCCAGATCCTGATGTCACGGATGTGAACCATACGAGGGCACCACCAAAGCATCTCAAAGCTAATATCCAACATTAGAGCCAATACCGCGCGCGAAAGCCCCACCCCTAAAAAGTGACAACAGAGTTTGACGTATTGTGGCGTGGTTTCCTCGCAGCGAGCACCCAAAGAAATCGGGCCGCTACTATAACTTGTTTTCACAACAAGAAGCGCGCTTAGTACATTTCGGCTGCGAACACAAAACGCTAGAAATGAAGTAATATAAATTCCTAATGGAATTGTTCTTGGAACCTCTCGTGTTCTCGTTGAGGCTGCGGCTTATGCAACGGGACATTGAACTCGGGCATTTCCGTTAAGGGTAATCATCGACAATTTTATTGTTTGCTAGCGCAGTTCAAAAGACACAAAACTCTTATCCAATACGGAAACTAAATTCAAGTGAAGTGCTCGAAAAAAAAAATAAGTGGGAAAAGAAGATTCCGACACTGTGGATGTTGCGGTTACTTTGCTAGGTGGTGCAGACTACCGCCCATTACAACAACAACAAAAAATCGCCACAACTCTTTTCTTAATCTACCCATTCATACATTCAGCTTCCTTGCGAGCGTTTGAGTGGGAGAGTGTAAGATATAGCCCACCTTTTGTTTTCCAAAACTGTATGTCGAAAATTGGGATTTAGCTTTTCCAATCTCGTGTGCTAGTTTTCGTTTGATCCCATAAACGATGTGTAATCAGTAAAAATCTGTTCAAAATCGTTTCATGGCAAAATATCTATGTAGGGGCACTTTAGGTTAGATATGTGATTTTATGACGACGTACACGCTTCAAACGCCGAAAACATCGCTTCTTCCTCACACAACCAAATCTTGTACGAACTACTTCGCGCGGCGTATGTATGAACAACGCTCAAAACTGTTTTCTTTTTCTCTTCTTTTTTGTGACGACAAATATACATTGAGGTGTGTCTGTTCGTTACTCTCTTCCACAGCGACCTCTGACGTCACTTAGGACGGGACTTTCTGCGCGCTTTTTCAAGTTAGTTCCAGTATATATTATTCGCGACATTTTTCAGTCACAAGCTACAGCAATTGAGGTCGCCCTCTGAGTCCCCTCTGGAGCAGCCGTCCTCGAAGACATCATCGTCCTCAATCTCCTGCCATCAGCGGCGCCTCTATTTGTTTTCCGCTACTGCTCAAGAACTGTTTGAATGGTTCCGTGACTATGACAATGGCCAGGACAATGGCTGGAAAAATGGCTGGGGCGATGCCATCCAAATACCCATGTTTACATTTCTGCATTAAAGATACTGACACGAAACAATAATAATAAACGACGCCTTCGGTTATAATTATAATGCAATTAAATGCAAAGGGGCAAGCGAGCTGGACAGTAATGATGAAAATAATCCCTGGAGAAGGGGAACAAGAGGGACAAGGGACAAACATAAATCTCCAAACACAGCTAGGTGACTGGTGAGCGACCGAAAAAATCCGCCTGGTCCGGGTATCGAACCCGGGACCTCTCCATTACAAGTGGAGCGCTCTACCAACTGAGCTAACCAGGGGTTAGACGTCAGTAGAGCAAACGGGTTTTATCAGCTGCCACCAGTCTAACACCAACAAGGGTGAAGCTTGCAATTTAATGTTATAATTATAATGCAATTAAATGCAAAGGGGCAAGCGAGCTGGACAGTAATGATGAAAATAATCCCTGGAGAAGGGGAACAAGAGGGACAAGGGACAAACATAAATCTCCAAACACAGCTAGGTGACTGGTGAGCGACCGAAAAAATCCGCCTGGTCCGGGTATCGAACCCGGGACCTCTCCATTACAAGTGGAGCGCTCTACCAACTGAGCTAACCAGGGGTTAGACGTCAGTAGAGCAAACGGGTTGCAAGCTTCACCCGTGTTGGTGTTAGACTGGTGGCAGCTGATAAAACCCGTTTGCTCTACTGACGTCTAACCCCTGGTTAGCTCAGTTGGTAGAGCGCTCCACTTGTAATGGAGAGGTCCCGGGTTCGATACCCGGACCAGGCGGATTTTTTCGGTCGCTCACCAGTCACCTAGCTGTGTTTGGAGATTTATGTTTGTCCCTTGTCCCTCTTGTTCCCCTTCTCCAGGGATTATTTTCATCATTACTGTCCAGCTCGCTTGCCCCTTTGCATTTAATTGCATTATAATTATAACATTAAATTGCAAGCTTCACCCTTGTTGGTGTTAGACTGGTGGCAGCTGATAAAACCCGTTTGCTCTACTGACGTCTAACCCCTGGTTAGCTCAGTTGGTAGAGCGCTCCACTTGTAATGGAGAGGTCCCGGGTTCGATACCCGGACCAGGCGGATTTTTTCGGTCGCTCACCAGTCACCTAGCTGTGTTTGGAGATTTATGTTTGTCCCTTGTCCCTCTTGTTCCCCTTCTCCAGGGATTATTTTCATCATTACTGTCCAGCTCGCTTGCCCCTTTGCATTTAATTGCATTATAATTATAACATTAAATTGCAAGCTTCACCCTTGTTGGTGTTAGACTGGTGGCAGCTGATAAAACCCGTTTGCTCTACTGACGTCTAACCCCTGGTTAGCTCAGTTGGTAGAGCGCTCCACTTGTAATGGAGAGGTCCCGGGTTCGATACCCGGACCAGGCGGATTTTTTCGGTCGCTCACCAGTCACCTAGCTGTGTTTGGAGATTTATGTTTGTCCCTTGTCCCTCTTGTTCCCCTTCTCCAGGGATTATTTTCATCATTACTGTCCAGCTCGCTTGCCCCTTTGCATTTAATTGCATTATAATTATAACATTAAATTGCAAGCTTCACCCTTGTTGGTGTTAGACTGGTGGCAGCTGATAAAACCCGTTTGCTCTACTGACGTCTAACCCCTGGTTAGCTCAGTTGGTAGAGCGCTCCACTTGTAATGGAGAGGTCCCGGGTTCGATACCCGGACCAGGCGGATTTTTTCGGTCGCTCACCAGTCACCTAGCTGTGTTTGGAGATTTATGTTTGTCCCTTGTCCCTCTTGTTCCCCTTCTCCAGGGATTATTTTCATCACGCCTTCGGCTTCGGGGTAAATTTAAAAATAAGATCCTTCAAATCATCTCACTGTTTCACGCGGAAAGAAAAAAAAGGTCGAGGTACATTTAAGCTCTTCTTAAAGTTCTGAATGCGAAAGCATGTGCATCAATCTTGCTCTACGCGTGTTGGCGCGCTGACTGGCGCTGACTAGAGTTCCTGTATTAGCCCCGAGAGCGAACACAAACGACGCTGCGGTCGCCGCGCCCTGATTGGTTGAGGTTAGGGATGCCGCGAACTTTTTTCGAATCGAAGTTTCGATGATCGAATCAAGCGGTTCGAAAGGTTCGAAAGATTTCGATTTTTCGAATTTTCTATATCGTAAAATTCGACGGAGGTCGAATTTTCGAACTTGTTAAGCTAAGAAGTTCGACGCTTTTCAAACCGTCGAACTTATTACGCTAAAAAAATTCGATCTTTTTCGAACTTTCGAACTTATTGCGCTGCAAGGTTCGATGCTTGTCGAACTTTCGAACTTGACTGACCAACAAATTCGATGAATTTCGAACTTTCGAACTTATTTATCAAGAGAATTCGAAAAGTTTCGAACTTTCGAATTCTGAAAAGTCAGAGGTTCGACGAACTTTGAACTTTTAGGGTAAAAGTTCGACGTTCGTCGAACTTCGAAAGACCGACGGACGGTTTCATTTGATTTCAGGTAGTGGTGTACATTCGTAATTTTTTTTTCTCGAACTTTTACACGCGGTGCTGCGTTCCTTACGAAAGACAATGTCGTTTATTTCAATGTTCTGGCATGCTTAGGTTTAAAGAAATAAATCCCCGAAGGGGCGAGGAAGGACGACGGGTTTTTGACGATTATCGCTTGTGCCAGATTTGAAGCACGCTGCAGCCGGAGCTATTTATGGTAGATATGTTATACTTTTTTAAGAATGATCTATGTATAGCCTAGGTAAGTGCCGTCTTAAGATGTGATTATTGTTATTCAACGTGAGTTTCGAAGAAATGTCCAAACATGTATCTGCATGCAATTATGACCTAAACTTGATATTTATTTTCGTCTAAGTTGTTTGAGGTACCGCATTTAAATTTACACCACAGACAGTACATATCATTGCCATCTGCAGAATACAAAATAATATATTCATTGTTTTTTTCCCGTTAAGGAATAAATTAACTCATGGCAGAAGATTTCTAATAATGTTCAAGTTCAGCACGTCATTAAAAGAAAACTTTTTTTTTTCGCTTCACGTTCCTGGGACGTGTTTCTTTTAGCCTGTACACATTTTGGTAAAAGAAACTTGTTTCGAAGTTCTGAACCTCTGAATATGCAAGAATAGAACACTTCCGACGAATTCTCGATAGTTTTTTTTTTCCTGCTTTTTATTCCCGCATTTATTCTTTTTTTTTTTCTTTTTTTTTGTTACTATCGGCACAGGTGTTTAGGTCGAAAAGACAGCTTTGAACTTCCGAACCACTAAGCATGTGACGAGCAGTGCCTTCTGACAACGAGTTTCTAACAATGAACATCTACGCAACCTTTTATGGAGTGAAGAGCGACAGTAGCTATACATATGCATAAATAATTTCAGATTAAAATAAGCTCGACCACGCCCTATTTCCCCGTATTGTTTTCTTTAACAGTCCGAAATACCTGCAAGGGGAAGAAGAAGGCTGAAGCACCCCCCCCCCCCCCCCCCCCTCCCCATTCGCTACCCTCTTTCCCCCGTTTTTCCTCTTTCGACGCCACTTGTATGGTAGAACGCTCCTCGACCTCGAGTTGTGTCGGCTTTTGTGCTTTTTGCGAGGCGATTCCTCCGTCCCAGAAAATAAACCTCCAGGACAATTATAAACTTCACCGGATCGGATTACTACCAGCGTGCAAGGGGTGGCGAGGTAGTTTGCCAGGTCGCATCAAGGTTTTTCTGAGCCTCAACCTCCTGCTCGCCCCTGGCCGTTTCGAACTGGATGAGTCTCGTAAAACAGTGTGTTCGTGCAATCACTACTGCGTAATGCAGGTTAAAGATTCCCCCCCCCCCCCCCCCCCCCCCCCCCCCCCCCCCAGGGCTGGCGGTCACAATTCTGCACTGGCAAATATTCTAGCACGTCCGGCCGGGACACTCGTCGCCTCATTTAATTGCCTCACCAACTTCGCAGAATCTAGATATCACACCCTAACTTTTCTAAACTTGATTTTGTGAAAACCAGTGAGTCGTGAAAACGTTATTTGAAACTGAAACTGTGGAGAAACTTGAAAATCGAACTTCGAACTTTGAAAACTTGGATTAGAGAGAAATTCAAATCTTCAAAGTTTTTTTTTTTTTTTTTTTTAATTTAACGTTAAAAAAGAATCGAACCTTCGAACTTTTCGAACTTTATGCAAAAAGAAATTCGAAATCTTCGAGTTGTTCGAACTTCATGTCTATAAAAATTCGAAGCGTTCGAAGTTTTCGAATTTTTTTTACAAAGAATTTTGAAATCTTCGAATTTATCGAACCTGAAGTAAAAAAATATTCGAAATATTCGAATTCGAAATTTTAGAAACCGTGAAAGCTTCGAAATTTTCGAATTCGAAACACCGCTGTGGTCAAAAGTTGCGAATTTTTCGAAATCGAACCTCGGTCGGTACGAAAATATCGAAATTTTTCGAAATCGAACCTCAGTTCGCTTCGCAAATATCGAAACCTTTCGAAATCGAACCTAGGGTGGTTCGCGACATCCCTAGTTGAGGTGTACCGTGACGTCAGGGGGATGACTCCGCTCCGCGATCTCGCATCGGCTCGCTTCCCAGCACCGGTTTCCTGGTTTGGCGTTGTGTGCCGCAAGCACTTCGAGGAGCTGGACTTCGTTTACCCGGTGTACAAGACGTTGAGTTAGGCCGATATTGACGTGCTTTAGTACATTTTATAAGCCTGCTTATCCCTTTTACCTTTAAAATTAGGTTACAAATCCCGAAAGCTATCGGCGGAGGCAATTCCGCCGATGAACCTCTCCGTCCGTCCACACGACACAAGGCAGTTTTGTGAGGGATCGGTGAAGTGGTGGCGTAAGTGTTTCAGACGCTGGAATTCTGTTCCTTTCATGTTCATGATTTAGTACGATATTGCATCCCGCTTTCAAGGCATTTGAAGTGGCATTTATATCATCGGCCTTTGAGTTTATATCACAGCATTTATATCACAGGGCCAATTAGCTCGCGACCCCGACTTTGCGCTGCCACTCTGCATGCGCTGGTTCACAGATGTTTTAAAGGCCCTGTGTCTGATTATCTTTGAAGTGCTCGTGGAACAGGGTTGTTTTACATAATGTAACTTCTTCGTGAATTAATTATATAGTTTATACACGTATGCAGGCATATTTCTTACAAGATGCACAATTACTGAAAATTAGTTTGTATGGTAGCAGCAAAAACGGCCGAATTGGCCCCAGTTGCCTGTATGATATGTATTGAACTGCCCAAAGTATGCACAGCAATAGTGCCGTAATTTGGAATGTTTATACTTTTTCTTGACATTTTTATTCCAGCCTTGGGTATTCGGAAAATACACCGTTTAGTCTGAATTGTCATTTCTAATTAAAAGAGATACTGCTGCAGGTCTCCAAAAGCTTCCTCAGCTTCCAAACTGCCTACAGCTGGACTCTCTGACAACAGAAAAAAACAGGAGTAAAAGCAAGCATTCGAACGTCTGTCCAGTGGTAGATGCAGCACTAGTAGCAGAAGATGTGGAACCTGTGAAGAGCGACAGTCTGCCTGAGAAAAGCTTGTGGTATTTTAGCTTCAGGACAATTCGATCTAAGTAAAATCTCAATTTTAGGGTTTAAGGGACTAATAACGAGCTAGACACCTTGGCTTATGTTTGTTATACATTACTTGAGGGTTGATATAAACAAGTCCACCGATACCACCAGTTTAGTCCATTGAAATACTATCCGAATCCAGCAAAGGTCAAATGCGAGAAATGTATATAATAAATGTTCCTTGTTTTTTTTTTGTTTTTTTTTTTTACTTTGCCCCTTCACTTGGGCTGTCTTACTTGTGATTCTCTCCCCATGGCCCAGGCTGTATTTAACCTGTTGCTCGAGCAGCATGCAGCTTTTCTGCTTCAGCGATCTTGTTTAAAAACAGAGATGCAAAAAAACTAGTATACATAACCTGCCAATTCATTCAGACCATCAGCAGCATTTATTGTGCGAGATGTAAACCTATAGTGATGCTCCTGCAATTCTGGCCATATTTTTTTTAGAAATAAATGAACTGCGCAAAGGACGAGGACAGAGGTAGAAACGAGTGCGACACACAGAGCGCAGACTTCCAACTGTTTATTTGGCACAGACACAACAGTATATATGAGAGCAGCAATCAGTTTGCGGTTAAATAAGGTTTAAACATGACCGTCCAAAAAAAAAGAATTCCTTGTCTGATAGTGAAACAGATTGCGTGCTTATGCAATCTGTGGGGGCGGGGGCGGGGGCGAAGAGAAAGGGTCCCCGCTCCCGCATGCACAGTGGGGCAGGCATCTTTCGTGTGCGCGGCTACTTTTTCCTACCGCGCCATGGCCTCATGTTTTTTTTTAATTTCTAGTTCCTCATGCCAGACAGCGGCGACGCAGCTCCCGTCATCAGACCACCCCCCACGGCTGCATCGGTACTGTCCGGAAGTACTGACGTCGGACCCATGCTCGCTCATCTGAGAAGACCCTTGCTGACCCAGAAAAAAGGCCCCCCCGAAGACCATCAAAGACGTCCTCTGTTTTCGTTTTTGGAAGGAGGGAGATGTGTGGGCAACCTGGCGATTCCAAGCGGTTGGCCCAGGCTGCCCCTCCGACAATCATAAGTGGTCATCTTGACCACGAGGAGGCCAAGGGCAACTGGCCACGCGAGCGGCGCTCCGCCGCTGATAAAAGGCCGTCGCAGCGGACGCGCGGGGGCTGTTGGGATCGCGGCGCAGGCGATAGCGCTCATTAAATGTTCACGTGTTGTTGAACCGGCGTGCTGTGTCATTCTCCGAGACGGGTAGCAGCAAGGGATATCCCACAAGTTGAAAACGAGAATTGTGCCTTTCCATTTTGTCGTGTTGCTATAGGCCTTCACAGCATATGGCGATGTCGCATGGCGGTTCGACATGCAGGTGTTGACACGAGGCCTGTGAAGGAATACTTTTCCGAGTCTGTCCGTTATATTGTCGAAGTTTGAAAGGTTCGTTCAAATGTCCCGGAGTGGTTACAAACCATGAAAAAACTGTTAAATTTAATTTTTTAACCATGCCCCGCCAGTCGGTAAGCGATTGACGACATTTTTACATTAGTGTACTTTTTGGTTGCACTATATCAATGCCGGCAACAATTTAAAAAAGGGGGATCGGTGGCCGAGTGGTCTAGCGCACACCAGCTCCGAGCACATGGAGCGGAAGCTCGCTCTGCAGAACCCAAGGATTCTAAGTTCCATTCCCACCCCTGCTTGTTTTGATCTGGATGAGCATCGTACCGGCGTGCGGTCGTGTATCACTACTGCGCGGTGCACGTTAAATGGCCCAGGCTAGCGGCTGTACCGCACTGGCTGGATCCCTCATCCACAGCTGAGACAAGTCACCCCTTGAGGCAGACTAAGCTCTAGGCTGTATAAACATACACACAACCCAAGAATTTTTTTTCTTTTATGAGAAAACTTTTTGCTTGGCGCGTCTCAAGAAAACTTCGAGGCGCAGTTTGAAAGCTGGAAGATATCGGAGTCTATCAGAGATGGACACATATCGTGGCTATTCAAATACGGGCTAATAAACGGATAAGCAAGATACGCACCGTGAACAGTCATAAAAGCGTGTCGTTCTCTCAATTTAAAATAGTATTTAATATTAAATGTATAACTTAATATGCTGTAAACTGTTTTTTTAATAACCATGTGCAGTATTGGTTGTATATTAACCTGTATGTGCAGGATCCATACTTCCTAGCAAATGAAAACGTATACCCGGGTGTGGCTAAACCGGGGCTCTTCGAGCGTCTAAGTGGCCGCTCCCGATTTCCTGGTAAACGTACCTCTCCGCCAAAACATCAGAAGGAAAGAGAAATAGAGTAAAACGCACCTTGCAATTTGGCAGCCTTGTGCCACCACGCATTGGACCACCCGGGTCAGTGACTGCCCAGTCATGTGTGCACTTTTGTTTCGCGGTTCAGAAAACGTTTTGCATTCTTTTCAATGTCGTATTCAAGGTCCATAGTCAGTTGCAGGCTAGTAGTGAAGTGGAAGCTTCTTCCACCTCTTTCCACTTTAGCAGAGAGAACGCTGGAAAGGAGGTCGCCTCCTCTCAAGCTTTCGCTTTGCCAGAGTGGAAACAGGTGGGAAGAGCTTCCACTTCACTTTTAACCTGTCACCGACTAAAGGGTGATGCTTACTTTCAGAGGGGCCATGCCCTCTATATTCCTTTCCTAGGCTACTACTACTCATGATTTCAGCTATATGGGTATCCTGTTTCCTTGACACGGAAACAGTTTCCCCGCTTAATGTAGCGGAAAAAACTGTCGTCACGACCTATGCACCAATTCATTTTCCCCGATAAATTTAGCGTAAAAACTGACGTGGCGACCCATGCATTTATTCAGGTTCCCCGCTAAATTCGGCGAGAAAATTGATGCGTTGGGCACTACGCCAGGAACCTACAGACAAATTCAGGTTCGCATGATTCAGACGAATTCAGGTTCCCCTGTGTGCAACGATAAATGTTATCGACTCCATAGATAACACTCCATGTAGTTTCTACGCTTGTTCTTTTATTTTACTTTTTTTTTTACCAATGAAGCATAAAGAGCAATTGCTTTATGATTGGAATTCACTGTATGCACCAACTGAGACTAAATCTCCGTTTTACGCCAAATCAGACCTCAGCGGTCCGATGGAACCATTCAAGCAGCGCGAACGTGCGCATTTCATTTTTATCTTGGGCTATCGTCACTGAGAGTTTAAAAAGCCCCTAAAAAGGAAAAAAAAATAAATAAAGTCTTCTTTAAACAGTCTGGTTGGGACAAGCGTGTAAAAACATTATTTTGAGAGAAAAAAAAATAGAGTTGAATATTGACGGCGTGAGTCTCGATTTAGTCGGTAGTCACCTCCTTTCCAGTTATTATCTCTCTCCGCATTTCGGGCGCGTGGAGGAGAGGTGGATCGGCTTGGCCATCACGTTGAGGTAAAGAGAGCTCCGTGACGTCATGGACTTTGCGCGCATAATTTAAAATAAATCTCTCGCCCTTGAATATTGCTCTAAAATATTTTTTTTTCGCGTAAAATTAGTTTTTTGACACGCGTGTCCCAACCAGATTGTTTAAAAAACAGATTTTACTTCTTTTCAGGGGCCCTTTTGCAGGGTGTGGCTTCGGCGACCTGATCGGTGTCTCAATGGTTGCGGAGAAAAGATGTTCGGAACCAGACCAGGTGAAGACCGTTTTATGAGCAAGCGCTTTGTTGTAAGCTGCGTGTTTATTAGCGGTGCTCCCGACGACTGAAATAAGTGAGCGGATAATTAGGAGTTCACTTCCAGTGGACCTATTGCTAAATTGCCCAAGCATCAAGGAGAATGCAGGGATTGGTGTTCCACGCGCCGCACGTGCTGGCCTCAGCAGTAGTAAATTTTCTAAAGGAAATACCTAAAACAATTTGCATCTTGCACGCGCGTTCGTCAACGCTTTAGTTTGGTTATTTCCTTCGAATCTTTAATACGGGGAAGGCGTGCACGTGTTGCGCGTGGAATACCAATCCCTGCATTCTCCTTGATGCCTGGGTAATTTAGCAATAGGTCTATTACCGGCTTTCTTGAGTAGAATTTCAAACAGATGTTCACGTGAACTGAACGGACGCTTACGGGTGCCTCGACGCGCTTCAGAAATAACGTGCATGCATTACAGTGTTGGGTGAAGTGCACATAGAAAGATCCTTGAGGTAAGGTACAAAGTAAACAAGTGGTATGTACTTCGAGGAAAGTCGTAACTACACCGGGTACAGTGAGTGTGTACTTGAAGTAAAGTATTAGAAATACAATGTACTTTCAAATTCAAGTACAAGTACTTTTTAACGCATTTTTTTTATGATGCCCTTTTCAATTTCTTTTTACTGTGGGCTTTTTTAGCTGGTATGCATTGCCCCAAAGGTGCGTACCCCTGGGGATAAGTGATACAATGCTGGTTGCATCAGTAATTTTCGGAAATGGCGGCGAATATTGAATCAGGTTATGTGGCCGCAAAGTAGTTATTTTCGGAAATGGTGCCAAATTCAGGAGTCCCTCCGACTTTTGATTTTTGTGCCGCTTGTACTGGCTTCGACCCGAGGGGGTTAAGGTAGCAAAGCGCACATAAAGTCTCCCTAGGTTAAGCGTACTAGAAGAAAGAATAACGTCAGCCCCGAAACTTCGGCGAGCAATCCACTCGTGGAGAGTATCCTCTCCTAATATATTTATCTCCCTCGCTTGCGCTGACCAAGCGAGAAGTAGCGAGAGTTCAAAATGATTCTAATCTCCCCCCTTCTTTTCCCGTAAAAACGAAGCGATGCGTCGCCTGCTCACGTTCCTGGTGAGAGTTGCCTACCTAAGAATATCCATCCCATTATGTTTTTTAGAGTTGACAAAGCATCAATTTATGATATAAAATTAACGAGACCAAATTCGGAGAATGGACTTTGAAGTCGGGAGCTGTGCTTTCCTTGAAAAGGACCAGAAAAAATAGTTTAAGTAGTAGTAGTAGTATGCGTTGTAGTTGAAAAGGGGGGAAGGAGAGAGTCAATCGTGTATGCGCACAAGGCGCATCTATACTGCTCAACATTTTCTCTTGCGTGAAACTTTTTATATCCTAATTACAAGGGCACACTTAACTGCAGTTACGCTAAGCCACAATTACCACACATTTTAGAGACTTTTTAGTGTTGTGTTGTTTACCCGCAGCCTCGGGGTTTTTTCAACCATGAACCACCACACATTAATTGTAGACAATATTCTGCGGCTATGCAGTCCAGGCGCTTGAACGGGCGCTTGAACAACTTGAGCACTCAACAAAGCTGTGCTCACGCACCCCTAACTTTTTCTAAAGTAGCTATCCGTGAGTATATGGTGTGTTAACTGTGGTGACGTGTAGCAGCTAGCAGTTTGAGGTGACTAAACTGCGGGTAAAGGTGCCTGTGTAAAAGGTGTATTATCCATGCATTAGTTATTTTTGCTTATACATGGGGCTGAAATTATTGCGTACCTGCTTAATTTAAGTAATTATTTTTAAACAGCGCCTTAAGTTTACTTTGTGTATGGAACATGATAATAGACAGTTTTAGTATAGCGTTGCTGCCTCTTGCGTACGCAATACGCAATAGTATAGCGTACGCTAAAAATGAGCTGCTCGGACCAAATTTAGTTGTGCGTTACGTTTTCGAGTGAACACCGCGCATGATCTTGGTTAGATTTGCTAAAGCTGCAGAATTCCGCGTGCTTATAGCGCAACCATGCTCCTGGAAAGAAATATTGAAAATGAAAACGTGTCCAATCATTTTATTTCAAATTAAACCAAGCCGCGGCTGCCTCGTCAAGCGCGCTTTTCTGAGGGGTACAGAGGATACGAGTAAAGGCCGGTTCAGACACTTGAGTTTGAGTGCGTTTGACTGCGTTGCGTCGAGAACCGAAAGAGAGTCACCGGCACATCTGTGCTTCGTGTGAAGCGTGCAATCGAATTCAAAGAATCATCTTAGCACGCGAGATAAGTAGCAGGGATGTCCTGGTTTCTTGCTGCCGCAACGCAGTCAAACGCAGTCAAGCGCAACTTTCTGAACCAGGCTTAAGAGTGCGTAGCCAAATTCGATCACGGAGCCTCCGTCAATCTTCCCTTTGAAACGGCACCTTTTATCAATGCTATCGCGGAATGAAATTCATGACCTACTGATGTCCAGTACATAGCGAGAACTTTGGCGATTTCTTTTAGAGTCGCTCGTCCATCGGCGATGAACTGTGCGAATAGGCTTAGCGTTGAGCAGATCGCAGCGTTGACGCACATTCCGAGCGGCGAACATTTTCACTGTGCACTCCTTCAGCTGCACGGCGATCTGATTCGACCGCCGTAGGTCGAACACCACGCAATTTCACGTAACACAGAACTTCGAAAACACCACGTCGCCTTTGCTGCGCCAGTCGAGGTAACCGCCATCTTGAAACTGGTGCTCTCGTTGGGTCCGAGATCTCTCGAGAACGTCCCGCAGAGCCCGCTAGCCCGCCACGCAAAATCCCCAGCGTTGCGTGCGTACGCAATACGCTAGTTCTTCTATTGCGTTCTGCGCACGCGCACTCCCGACCCGCAATTTTATTGCGTACGCAAGGCTATAGCGTACGATCCACTAAAACTGTCTAATAACAGTCCGAACGTGAACATGCGCGCACCGTCTCCAAAGCATTGGCTGCTTATGCATGCCTCTTCGAGCTTACCTTCCCTTTGCTTCAAACACAAACACACGATAATATGACCGTCTTATCAAAAGCATTGGGTGCATATTAAAATATATTTTAAGTGGTTTTAGCTTTTTTCCGCAAAATACCCGCCCGTCACTTTTTATTGCAAAGAGATGTAGCTTCGTTTGTTCGGTGCCGCGGAAAACCTTACCGATTGAAAATACTGATGTCGCTTCTTAATACACATTTACAGCGCACATGTACTGTTACGTGGGCAACTTTAAATTACTGCTTTGGTGTTCCTTGACAATGCAACAATTTACTGAGTTCTTTTAAAATAAAAGCCAGCAGCATAGGAGCAAAAGTGTGTGTGTGTGTGGATTTGGGGGGGGGGGGGGGGGGGGGGCGAAAGTGGGGGTTTCCCTTTTCCGAAGTAATGCTTAAAATTCTATGTAAACAATACGGGGGGAAAATTTTGCCCCCCCCCCCCCCTCCTTCCCCTTCCGTCGAATACACTGTGTTTATTTCCGGAAGAGCGCTGTACCTTTCTAAAATAAAGGATACGCAATATTCTAAATACGAAGAGTAGTAAAACTTACTCTTAGAGGTGTTTAACCTAATTAACTGTGCACGAGGACGAAATGAAAGATCTCTTAAAATCTGGGCGTCTGAGAGCCCAGTAAAATGCTCCATCGGAAAATTACATTGGCCCGCATAATGCCACAACGAGAACTATAAAGCTTATCTAATACCCCATAATAATATCATACCTTCGACTCCAAAGTGTTCAGCTGAGGTTCCCGCGCCGACGAGAAAAGTGGGCACCGACGGCACGGTCTGGAGACATCGAACTTTATCGCTGTGGGTTGTGCTTCCGCCACGTTTTCCGCACACCCACAGGATGTCATTATATCCGACGGTGTGCGCAATCAGCCTTAACTCTTCACACGTGATACGAATCAATATTTGAACTTTCATCTTTATTTCAACAATCTTGTGTCGAGACCACCGGACAAAAAGCGTCCAGTATAGGTGGCTTCCCAAAACGCTTTCTCCCTTCCGGTAAGCCACGTTCCCGGCCATGCTGATGAACAGCGTCCGCCACTTTCCCCGTTAGTTTCCACGCAGACACTTAGTTATTGGCGTCCTTTCTGGTGTTGGTGAAATGCACAAGCATGGCGAATGGCTCCGTCGATGACAGAACTCGCTGAGTACGACCGGAGACGCATTTCGGCGGCATTTAACCTTGCCTACTCCGCATTTTTCTTTCTTCGGAATACGCGCTGTGGAATCTACTGGGGCTATTATGGCCACCGACGGGCCAACTTCTCTATGGATGGTTATAAAGACCGGTGCGTATAAAAATCGAGTATCAGCCGACGCTCCTTCGTGTCGCCGACCCCTCCGGCAGATGCGGTCGATGACGACGCAAAAGAACACGAGCGAGCTGGAAAACATTGCCTCTGTGCATAGAGAGAACAGTTCATCAACATATGGCTTCCGGCGATATTTCAAGTCGGAATTACGTCACGTGGTGTTGACTGCGTCAGCATCACCTAGAGTAACCTAGGCCTGCGAACATCGTCCTCTACCTCCATTAAGCGTCATCCCAGACGGGGGCCGACTCAGCGATTGGACTCGAGCCCGATTCCGAGCGTCCTTCCACGCGTTCATTTGACACGAGGTCCAGCCGAACAATGACTAGTCACTCGTGTCCAATCTCGTGTCTTCGCTCGATTTGTCTATGATGACGTCCACACTCTATAGCAGGGGTCTCAAACACGCGGCCTGCGGGCCGCATGTAGCCCGTGACTTGCTGGGACGCGGCCCGCAGGCAACCGGCTACGAGTCCCGGTCCCAATGTCGCTAGAAATGGCATGGCATGCGCCATTGTGATCTCATTTCGTTGATTAATTTTCTCTCGAAAAGTAGCCCTGCTGTTTTAACGTATTCACATAGTTTATACTTATCTGTGTTCATTTGCCCTTTGTTTCGCATAATATTTTGCTTCCCAGCTTTCTGTAATGTACAAAAATTCCGCTACTAGTCTGCAAGCGCGAGCTCTTCATTAAAGGATGCATTTCGGCTGCGCGAACTCTCGATCAGCAGGAGCAACTGGCAAAGATAAAGCTACGAACTCGGAATTCTCGCCTTCAAAAATATATGACCATTAAAAGACAAGTATTTGTTCGAGTGTTGTAGTAAAAATCGTCAGGAAAACAACTGTAATATTAACTTTTCGTTTTAAAAGACATGTTGAGCTTGGTTAATTCCTGCGTGAATTGAGCAACGGGAACGACAGTGAACGTCTATTAAAAATGCTAGCACGTTGGGGGAAGGTGTCCTTTTTATCCTTACCACATCAGGTAAAGGTCCAAAGTGGTCTTATTAGCAAATCAAATCTAAAGATGTCACTGGCAACACTGGGAAGACTGAGTTTCAAAAAGCATAAAGCACAAAATCTCTACACCCCCCCCCCCCCCTCCCCCGGTGCGTTTTATGTTTCATAGCGGAGAGGGTAAAAAGTGGAAAAAATAGCCCACCCCCTCTCATTCGCATGTCGTCTGCTCCGCCGAGTGGGCAGTACCTAGCATCCGGCTGGCGTACAAACTCTGTTTAAAATCGCGTCATTTTGGAAATTTCAAGCGCAGATACGCAGATTTTGGTATGCCAGTTATCGTGTATTAGTATGCTAGATAAAAAGACTAACAGAGTCCAATTGCGCTGTTATCTGCGTGCAAATAAAAAAATTAAAAATAGGGAAAACTGTGTCAGACTGGCCGGTCTCTCCGGCGAGAAGTGAATCCGGTGGCTGTGCCTTTTTTACTATACAGAGTTCGTACTAGTTTAGGCCTTTAGCGACCATGAGTGTATGTCTGAAATAATAAATAAAAACGTGCTCTCCCGCCGCAATACACGCAGTAGTTGAGGGTAGTACTGCCGGCTGACTCAACTGCTATTTAAGTAACGAAAAAAGATATGTCAGTTGATCATTTACCGAAGTAGAACAACTGAGAGCTCTAGGCTGATTTTGGAGTAGCCATAACTATTCTAAGAACGCGAACCACTTCACAAAAGCAGCCACGAGCGAGAGTTTGATGTTCCGTACAGCCCCCCGATATAGCCCAAAGATGGAGAATGGCGATCTCCCGTTTTGTCGTCTGCTAGCGGAGTCGGGCGCGTGCCCTCTCTCTCGTTTTACCCCGCCGAACCCGCTGAACTTCCCGGATGTATGGAGAGGGCGCTGCTGTCGAACAAAACGGTGCCGCCCACAGAGCGCTAAACCATCTACCTAACTAAAATGACGGCAACGCTGTTTTTTTTAATTCAACAATGAATACAAATGCGGTCGATCATTAATGAAGTCTTTAAGCAGCGTAGGCAAGAAGTTATCAATAGGTTTTCGTGCTTTCGGTGCGTATCTCTCTTCCGAATTCGGGGATGTTTTTTCGGGGTTTATTCTTTCCCACCGGGTCGGTGGTTTTCGGTACTAATTTTTGGTGTCTGACAAAATATCGAATATTATCGGGGTTTATGCTGAAGAAAATAGTACACGGACATAGAATTGTCCAACCTTCAAGGGTTAACATACACTTGTCCTGAGAACTTCAAAAAAGTTCCCCGTATCGAAAATAATAATTAAAAAAATAATGTCTGGTTCCGAGGAAAATAGCAGCTTCGAGGGCGGTTCATTGGGGGTTAAGTTCCGGGTGAACTGGAAATAATGCGGTACAGAAAAATTCATTTACGTGAAGCTTGAGTTTTAACGCAATAATGTTTCCGAGTTCGTGTCGCAGAAAATTCGGCGTGGGCGGCTTTAAAAAATCCCATAATTCAAAGCGCGCAGCCACGTGCGTCATGACCCTATCGACCCGCCAAATGTGGTGGCAGAATTTTCTGCTATAGTTAGTGGGAAATTTTGTCGCAAAATTTAGCCAAAAATTTTCCGCCAAAAAAATTGTTTGACAACCATTCTAAGGTTTTCAGATAAGGAATTGCTTCAATATGTCTTGAGGAGTCCGTTGAAAAATCATGTGAACACACTGCGCAAGAAAGCTTCAAGAAACAGGCAGCGCGCCTGCAGAGGACTGGTTTCCCTCCAAGTGTTCTTCAAGAATATAAAAGGCATACGAAGGCAATTTCGGAAAAAAAGCACGCTTAGACCAGTTGTAATTCCGTACATGCACTCCATTACCCGAGGTAGCTGACCGGTACGACGTACCAGTATATAGTTTTCTTGGCACCTAATAAGCTGTCAAGACTGTGCCGCAAAATCAATTTTTTCGCTGATGCTGGAGACAAATGCAAAACTAACCACCACAAGAAATACACAGAATTCACAACGGGAGCAGGGTCCATGCTCGCCTTGAAGACAAAAATTCAAGGGTTTTCAAGGGCTTTTTAGGCCCAACCAGGATATTTTCAAGGGCCATGTTGAGAGCCTTACTTAGACAAAACACAATTCTAAATGCGTTAAAACTGTAATATTAATTGCACGAGGCATGATATTAAGGGCTTTCCCTTTTTATGCTAGATTCAAAAAAGCACATTAGCAACACATTTTGCCGTGTCCCACACGTTAAACAAAAAATATACACCAAACAAGCACTCGCCCAATGTTTATGGTAGTTCACATTGCTTTTTCTGAACTTCGAGGTTAGTGCTCAGAATTTCCTGTGACTTGCTTTTGGCAGTTTTCCTGAGGCTGTTGGATTTCAGGATCCATGTGAGCTCACTCGTGGCTTCCGCCTTCTCTGCATGATTGTCTGCTGAAGCCGTCAATTCAGCAACAGCTACTTCCCAGTTTCTTCTTTTCTCAATCTTTCAACTTCTTCGCCAATGCAGCGCCTTTTCACCTGCCTTGCATCTTCGAGCTCCCGCTTCTTCTTGGCTTCCAAAAAAACACGGTAATGGTGCCTTGTACAAGCCACAGACGTCTTGAGTTCCTTCGTGATTTGTACATTCAAGATGCCACTTGCCTTGTTTACAGCGTCACATACAATTTGCTGCGAGATGTAGGAAATGTCTCATATTTTCCACAGTGACCTGCCGATTGACACTGAATCCTCTCTCAACACTCGCTTGCCCGTTACTGAGGAAAAGCAGAAGCTTAACGACATCCCACAGTTCACTGTGTGACGAATTGATCTTCAGGAGGTCGTAAAAAAGCCTGTCTAAGGTGTCCGAAGTTCTTTCAAACAGTTGCAAGACGTGCCTTCGTTCTTGCAATAGCTCGGCGTATTCCGCGAGCACAGTGTCTCTCTGATGATCACTGATCCTCTCTGCCGCAGTGAGAGAGTTCAAAACTTTTTTGATGTCTTCCAGACACTCGTCTGGCTCCGAGCACATTTGCCTGGGGTCCGGTGAAGTAAGGCCTCTTACTATGGGCAATCGTAGTGGGCTTTTCTCAAGTATCTTCTGTGTTACGGCGACAAGAAATTGCTTACATTTCATCCTAAATGTAAATGCATCTTTTGCACTTACTTTGAGGCTTTTCAGAATCTGTTGGGCCGCAAGGCCGATGTCCACTTTCTCAAGTGGGGTGTGGTTGTTTGGATCGCTCATGTCAATCTTGAGCATGCTGGTGAGGCCTTTTGCCGAGCAAAGAACCGAGTATTTCACAAATTTTGTCACCACCTTTCTCACCACACATTCAAGGTCTTTTGCCAGGAAGAATACCAGTGGATTGGTATTCCACGGGAAAAGGCCGAAGCATCATGGCAACCCTGAGAGCACAGTTGTGCATTGCCAGCACTAACGGATCATCGCAGAAGTCAGAGAGCCAATGAAAGGAAGCACATTTTGGAAAATTTACTTCTTTCTTTCTTGCGGTATTCCACATACTTCTTTAGGTCAGGCCAAAGAAGCAAAGCGCGTTCAATAACTGGAACATTCTCCACCCATCGATGCGCAACAAACTTGCACGGGAACAGCCCTACCGAAAAATCCGGTATAACCTTTCACTATCCGGATTATGGAACCGGAAATTTGTTACTGGAAACCCGAAATCCAGATTGCAGACAAAGGAATTATTTCTGAAAACCTAAATTCCAGATAAATTCCAGATAGATTCCAGATAAATTTCCGGTTCCATAATCCGGATAGCGAAAAGTTATACCGGATTTTTCGGTAGGGAGTGTCTGCTCGGTTACAGTTATAAAGTCCTCCCTTCGTGCTGAGACGTCCTGAAACAATGTGTTTAGGCTTGAGAGCAGGTCATCTAGTCCCCACTTGCTGGCTGTGAAGCCTGCTTTGTAAGCCTTGTGCCTTGTGTACTGTGTGCAAGCCACAGCTGCCCAGATCTAAACACTGAACCCGATAATTCAGCTGCAGGTGTTCTTGCAGGCCTGGGAAAGAATTCAAGTTGACATTCGATCTTCTCCAACGGCAGAGGCTCCAGGGCACTCAGCAGTTTCTTTTTAACGCCTTGTGTCTTTGAATGGCCCATAAACACGGACGTGTAATACAGCGTGGCGACCTTGTGTGACGCATCCTAGCACCTTATGTGAACATCTATCTGCTTCTGTTGCAAGTAGTCATTCAGGGACTCGTCGAAGAGGACAACATAATATTCCCACAAACCTACCTCTCGCGGCAAAGAATATAAGAAAAAAGGTCTGAGACCATGGCACGCGACGTACGAAGACTTCTGCTCTCCGCAGGAGAAGATTCGAGCGACTTCGCTGTCGGGAAACATTCTTCTGAACAAGTCACATGCAAATTGTTGTGTGTATGTTTATACAGCCGGAAGTTAGTCTGCCTCGGTAGGCGTCTGGTGTCTCAGCTGTAGATGAGCAATTTAACCATAGCGGTACAACCGCTAACCTGGGCTTTAACCCAGGCTAGCGGTTAAAGCCCAGGCTAGCACACTACTGCGTGCTTTAGCGTGCACCACGCAGTAGTGATACACGACCGCACGCCAGTACGATGCTCATCCAGATCGAAACGGGCAGGGATGGGGCTCGAACCCAGGATCCCTGGGTCCTGCAGCGCGAGCTTTCGTTCACATGTCTGTGAACAGGACTTGTAGGAATAGTGCAATGCAGTTACTTTTAGTGTCCACAGAATCTCTGCATCAGTCACTATCTCATGCTTCGTGCACACACTGTCCAAGTCAGACGACCGTGATTGCAATGAATCCACAGACGTTGGGTTCACGGACGATCCACTTACAGAGGGCACAAAGATGTTCTTGATCGGGTTACTCACTGCCGCCTTCACGTTAGCGTCGTGTTTGGCACTTTTTTTTGTGACTTTTCAGCGCCGACTCTCCCATAGCAGCGATGTCGAACGTTTTCGAGCAAGGCTTTCATTTAGCCCGATTTGGATTCGGCGGGTTTGGAGCAAGCCAGTGCCTATAACTGTCGTTGCTCATCCACGAACGTTGGAATTTGCATTTCCCTGACATTATTTCTCATTTGCAGTTGCTGCAGTAATTCCGACCGCACACATTACATAACAGTTTACGTTCGAGCTACGCCGGCAACTGCTGATCTCGTACCGGAAATCACAGAAAGGAGTGGATTGGATGTGGATTTGGCAATGACCTTTGGAACCGAAACTGAATCCAGTGAGGACATTCGTTCAGTAACATCTGCTAAATGTCGTCGTCACACTTGAAAATCAAGGACTTTCAAGGATCTGCAAAAATTCCAGGATTTTCAAGGCCTTGAAAATGCTACTTTTAAATTCAAGGGTTTTCAAGGATTTCAAGGACCCGCATGAACCTTGGGGAGATGTTTACCAAATTCCAATGTCGTGCAGGTCAGTATACATCGGTCAGACTGGCCGATGCTTCAACGATTGCGCACGTGAACATGACGCGGCCACGCGAGCAACCCCATCTGGACAAATGGCAACACACTGCAGCCGCTGCCATTGCTCCTTCGTCATTTAAAGACACACAATTTCTGGCCAGATACCCAGATAAGATATCCAGGGAGCTCCACGATGCTTTTGAAATCAAAGCAAAACAAAGCAAAAGGCAAGATGTGCACAAGTGACACGTCGATAACCTTATCGGCAAAAGAATTTGATTTTCTAGAAACGGGTCTACACTGTGCCCAGTCGTGACGAAATTTTTTTTTTTTTTTTTTTTTTACGATTATATAAGGGATTTGTTTTTTCGATAAATGTTAGTTGCGAGTGCGCCAGTGTTTACGTCTCTTCTTGTCCTTGTGTTTTTTCGGCGCCTGTCTTTGATCGTGAACCAACTGGCCCAAGTTGCCATCTTAATAAGATATTTTGCTCGTAGTGCGGGTGTGATTAGTCTATCAGTTGTCAATCAACCAAGCGCTTCGTTTGCGAGGATGTTCCGTTCCTTATTAGTGTATTGGGGTCGCACAAATGCGAGTGAAAGGCTTTTTTTTCCCCCTTTTTCGTTTGGTGGCGAAGCTATTTTGCGGTTAGCGGGGGTCATAGTAGTATTCCGTGTTCTCGGAGTTTATTTCTTGTAATATTCGGAGGTGTTTTTCGGCGTTTATTTTTCGCTGGGGATTTGAGGCTTATAGGTTGTTTTTGTCAGATCCCAGTTCTTTTTTTTTTAATTCTGAGTTAATTTTACTGCGTAAAATTTAAAGAATTTGAAATAAAAATGAATAAGGTCCGGGTACCATGACCCGTTATCCCGAAACAACTTCGTGGTGCTAAAAGGCAAACCCCTTTTTTCAGTAGCTCTGGATTTCAACGGAAACTGAAGTGGAATCTCCTCAGCACCACTTACCTTGTGCTCTTATAAAGATTAATTGTAAAACTCTGCTTATTTTTTTTTATTCATTTTTTTTTTTTTTTGCTGGTTATTTTGTGGCTGTGACCTCGAAATTTCAAGTTTTTCGGATAAATCCCAAGGAAAATTTACCAACGAGTGTTTTTCCGGTTTTCTTTTTTTTTTTCGGATTTATCACAAGTCGCCAATCGCCCGAGCGCATCGTTGGGAGGATGTTCCGTTTTTTGTTGGCGTTTTGGGTCACGAAAATGGGAGTGAAATATTTCACGCTTCAAACGGTCCTTCCGTGAGGGCTGAAGTTAGCAACTGCAGGCAGACAAAAGCTACCGAAGCGTATATGGTCGTTAATGTCTCACGACTCCTTTCTATTCGTAATAGGAGAGGTAATTTGATCTGGCGATTTCAAAGATTCTGCAGAGATGCATTCAAAATGTTTACTTATTTTAAATGCGGAAGAAACATACGTTAGTTTGTAGATTTTGTTTTAGTTTAGACATTCGCTTTGCAATTTGCATATAAAGTTTTGGAGGCTGATTTCTTCCGTAATAAAACAAACATTGCGAAAATATATTCAGTGAAGCTAAAAATAGAAAAAAAAACTTTTTGGTAGTAGGCGTCACACCTGGGTATTTTGAAGTTGTGAAAGTCTCGCGATGAACATTCTTTAGTCGACCTTAACCAACACACTCTTCATTCAGTATTTTATGAAATATAGAGGCGAATATTTTACACGTCCGTTCGCACTGTCTTGGCTGCGATGAACCCTTGGTCGGCTGTTACTGTGGGGCGGCGAAAAAAATCTCACCGGAAAACGGGCGGCGGAGAAAAGCACATTGGAGAGAAACTCGCCGGTTGAAATGCTCACCGCAAAACTGACAAATGCGGAGAAAAGCTCATTTACGAAATATATTATTTACTATCTAAAATTTAATATTATCGGCATTGTTCGCACTACGGTGTTTATATGTAAATCTCACGTCCGCACTTTGCTTACCGCTGATGCTGCGCTTTTTGCGTGTTCGTATATTTGTAAAACCAAGTGTTCTGGTTCAGCCCCACAAAAATAGCTTACTTTCTAAGAAAGATGGGGAAGAGGCAGACAAATCCAGTTTTGCAGAATGCGAACAATAATAAAAAAAAAATGGGGGACCCAATTTTTTTTTATTAGCTTTTACATGCACACCGGACATTCCCTCAAAGTTGAGTCCCGCGAACAGCAACATAGTGATCTCCGTCTCTGCACCCGACGACTACAGACCTCCCAAAAAGTATCAAGTCCGTCTTAGGCCACATCAAAGAAAGAGGTCATGGGTTACTACAAAAAAGAATAATGGCACATATCTTTATCCTTTGGATGCAAAGAAAAAACACTATTTACAAAAACGAGAAACGATTTGGCCAGAAACCATATTGTTCGATAAAACGGCGTTCTGCGGACCGGCTTCGATGAAATTGGGTTCAATTAAAAAGCGTTCAATTAAATCACTTTCATAGAACGGAGTTGGATTAAATATCGACAGCTGCGAAGAAATAATGTTAGATCGGTTCGCAGAGGTGAGCTTTTCTACGCATCGATCAAAAGTATGGCGAGCTCTTCTCCGCATCCGCCGGCTGTCCGGTGAGCTTTTCTCCGCCGGAGGACAGCGCACCACCGAGAAAATCACCGGAGAAAAGCTCACCAAAGAAAAGTTCACCGCAAAACTGATAGATGCGGAGATAAACCCACCCAAGAATTACACGATCAACCTTTTAAATTTAGTATTTGCGGCTCTGCTCTGGGGGCCCTGTGGGGAACACAAACGGAGGTATATACAAAATTCGTATATTACAGACACCAATAAGAATGAAGGAGCAGAATTCAACAGTTCTGCAGCATGGCATGAGTGTTGTACGGAACGGCGTTCCTTTTAGGAGGAACGAAGGAACGCCGACGTTCTATTTTGCATCGGGGGAACTGAAACGGGAGCTCGTTACATTTTTACCGAAACGGAAAAAGGAACGGCGTTCCTTTTTTTCGTCCAGTGTGGTGATTTCTATTTTATTTCCAAGCGGAAATTCTAAAAGTATAAAAACAATATCTTTACGAAGAGCAGGATCTCGTCCACTAGCAGGAGCTAGTGGACATTCATTATTCTTTTTTTAGTGCCCAAGACTGCGGTACAAAAAGCGTAACTTTTAGTCGAAGGAAAAGACAGAAAGAGGGACGTTTGAGACTCAGCTACTTTCTTTGCTTCCACGAATCCTCAGACACCCAGAAATCTAAGGCAGACTACATCCATCAATGAACTTCCACAAAGAGACCTATAGTTACAACAAAAGAACAGGTTACCTGACATCGAACACACCCTTATATCCCAAATATGGGTCACTTAAACGATTTAAAAAAAAAAAAAAAAATCTTTATTTCTTTTTTTTTTGTCCCCCACCTTTAAACTAAACAACAAATCCAACTCCAAAAAAAAAAGAAAAAAAAAAAAGAAAAACGTGTGTGTACTTTCCCGCGCAACACTCGGAGAGCCAATCACCGCAACTTACGGAGGCAGCTCAGCGAATGACGATGCCGAAGCATATGTTGAGACCATGAAACGAAATCTGAGTTGTAACATCAAGCAATGCAAAACGTCACGCTTGCATTGCTTAATGTCACGACTCAGACTGCATTTTTTGGTCTAAAAATATGTTTCGGCATCGTCATTCGCTGAGCTGCCTCCGTAAGTTGCGGTGATTGGCTATCCGAGTGTTTTGCGGAGAAGTAGACGCACGACTTTTTTTTAGAATGAACCTTCACAAAGAAGGACTAGTTGTTTCCAAGTTTGACGTTCCAACAGCCCTACCCTCTTGATCACTTGCTTGTCGTCCGGACAGCAACATCGAGAAGCAGATGTTGTTAAGTTCAAACAAGGGACTTTGTTAAAATAAAATCTGGGAAGTTGTTGTAAAACGCTCGTACAATGTGGGTTAACAGTACATTTGGCTCGTCTAAACTGCCCACCACAAAAGATGGTTAAAAGCTAAGATGGTTAAAGGTGAATATATCAACAAATGAAATCCTGCTTTCGCTTGTCTTCTCCTGCTGCCTTTTCATGACTGCAGACTGCAGTCGAATTCGTATGTTGCCATTTGGTGGGATAGATAAAAAACAAAACTAGAAAACGTTGCTTGATCTAAATAAATATAGTAATCTGCAAAATACAAATGTAACGTATATTTAACGATACGTTCCACTTCTTTAACTGTAACGGGAACGAGTTCCTTTTTCACATATAGAACTTGTAACGGGAACGCGTTCGAAAAATCAGAAAAAAAAAAAACAAGCTGTTGTTTTCTTCTTTTTTTTAGGAACGTGTACAGCACTGAATGGGATCAAGTAATAAAGTGATAGACGAGTTTTTTTTCTATGAAGGCATTGCCTCAATGTTGAGTTCTATGAACAGTAACGAAGTGACCTCGCCACTGCACAGGAGGATCACGGGCAGCCCCCAAATTGTGTCAGGACCGTATGTAGAGCACTGCACGGGCCCGGGCCAGCCCGAAAGCCCGAGCCCGGCCCGGCCCGCGGGCCGGGCTCGGACCAGGTAGCACGTATTTTCTCGGGCCCGGGCCGGGCTCGGGCTTGTACAAAAAAGTTCTCGGGCCGCGCCGGCCCGGGCCGTGCCTGGGCAATCTTGTGCCGTAAATCATAAATTGTTGTTGATAGCAGAAGTTTGCTCATTAATCTTTTAGGTTCATTGAATACAAAAAAAAAAGCGAAGTGCAAATTCACTACAGCGTCGTTAAAAATAACGAAAAGACGTCTTGAAGCTAGAAAGCCTTCAAGCTTTTTCCGTGTGAGCGAGGGTACAGTGTTATAAATTGTAAACAAAATAAAGTCCCAGTCATATGCTTCTCAACCTGTCTGATTCATTGCTCTCAAAAATATCTAGTTCACTATTAGGAAGATTTAGAAAAACGTACGCAAGCACTTTGGGTACCGTAAAAATAGTGTTGCGATGTAAAACCTATGGCGATGCTAATTTTAGCCAGCCCAAAGTGCTTGAGTACGTTATTCTAAGACTCCCTTATTGCACAGAGCGCGACACTATATTAGCGCGAACAAGCGATCGTCGTGTTTTTATGTTTATCTCATAGAATCAAAACGCTGTTTTCAAAACTATTAGTGTTTTTAGAAGTGCTCATCTGGGCCAAAGACCTAAGCGGTATACTTTGGTGCCTACTAACACCATTTCGATGTAAAATTCGAAAAAAGAGCCAACGTCGTGTTCGCGGTATCAGTGTCGCGCAGTGTGCATAGTCCGTTCCGCGCTTGCACGTTTTGGGAACCATCTTGAAAAAAACGTTTTAAGGGGTTAAGTAGGAATATATTAAACTTAATCTTGCCTGAAAGGGTTGTATATTTTAAGAACGCGTTGACATGTAAAGCTACTTAAGAACATATTCTTAAACAGAAAAGGTGCGCAGACCAGGCTTAGAACGATGGAGACTTTTCGCGAAGAGGTTGCGATGTGCAGGGCCTTATAAAAGTAGGTTGAAACGGGACGCGTTCAAACGCAAAGGGTGTTTCGGAAACTGGTTCGAATAAGAAGGGCGTTTGGGGAATGGGTCGAAACAGGACAAATTCAAACGAGAAGGGCGTTTAGGAAACTGGTCGAAACGGGACGAGTTCATATGGGAAGGGCGTTTAAAGAATGGGTCGAAACAGGACGGGGTTCAAATGGGGAGCTCGTTTCGGGAACAGGTGGAAACGGGACGGGTTCGAACGGGAATGGGTTGTTTCGGGCTACAGCCATCGGGCCGGGTCGGGCGGGGCCTAGAAATTGAAATTCTGTCGGGCTCGGGCCGGGCCCGAGCCGTGTCTCTTCCGGGTCGGGTCGGGCCGGGCCTAGAAATTAAAAATTCTGTCGGGCTCGGGCCGGGCCCGGGCCGGGCCTAGAAATTCCGGCCCGTGCAGTGCTCTACCGCATAGTCTTCGGCAACATCAACACCATAAATCAAAAATTACTGAAAAAAAAAATACAGAAAAGAATATTGCTATTTTCCAGATACCAAAAGAATGTCATTTCCGAAAACGAGAATCGTAGGTAAGTTTCCACCGCGTTCATCAAAAGGCTGGTGACCTTTTCTCCGCATTGGTCGGTTTTGCAAGATGTTTTTTTTTCCCCAGATTCGTGACCTTGGCATTGACCTGTACCTTTTTTTTTATTTTTTTATATCGGAACCACAAAAGATTGCACGTGCCTGAAAGACGATGCAGGTTTTCAATCATCATATTTTCACAAAGCGAGGCATCTAAGGTTCTGTTGCGCGCTAGAAGGTCAACCGCACCTGGGACCGGACATTTCACCGAACGTCGTTTCATTGAATCCGTCATAGGTTTCTTCCAATAAAATTTAAAAATTTATACTTTTCTTTTTTTTAATTATTGAATCTTGCAAACCATGAAGTCATTTCTCATTGTCCTCCCATACGACAGACGACTGGATGGCACGGCGGAGGACACACCTGGAGTTGTACCCAAGCAGACGGATTCGGGGTGAAATGACCTCCCCCCTCCACCAACACTAAACTTTTTTTAACGTGTTCTTTTTTTTTTGCTATTTGGATTTTTTGTTTAAAAATACCGGCCAATTATTGCAAACTGGGCATTTCGGTACGGGACGACGATTTTTTCAATGAAATGTACTGGAACCCTACGCGTTTCCCGTTTTGACTCCTCGGTCCAGAATCCTCGGAATGCCACACAACGACGCCTATCCCAGCCGCAAGCCAGTGGACTCCCTCTAATTCTCTTTGAGAGTAGCGTTATCCGCAGTGCAAGGTGGAAGCCGGCCCGAAACCGAAACTAAGTAAATTTTTGCTCAAATTTGGACTATATCCGTCGGTGCATCAATCTCATGTTTTCAAACTGGAATCGGTTATATTATACGAGAAAAAACGGCGGAGGTAGCCACGGTACATTTATTTATATATTTGAATAATAATACTGGCCTACTTTTGTGGGCCAAGCTATAGTTATACATGAATTTAAAAAAAAAAACATAGTTGAGAAAAAGTAAAAGGCATATAGTACATGCGCTCTTGGCAAATGATTAGTCAAATGGATTTAAAACTCCATCTAAGGCGCTGACAAATGAGTCGAAGGTAGCACTGCTTGTAATGTTGTGAGGCAGGCCATTCCAGTCTCGGACAGTTCTCGGAAAGAAAGAGTAGTTAAAAATGTACTTTTCTATATTGAAACTCTCGAAGAAGATTGTCATGCTTCTGCCGTGTGACTCGACTGAGATTGTACACAAGATAATGTTCGAAGTTCAATCCATTCTTATCGTGTATTAATTTGTCCAAAAATTCAGACGCTTCACTTTTCTGCGGGTCGATAACTGGGTTAATCCGGATAACGCATAAAGGGGTGGCACAGACGTATGCATGCAGTATGCATTATATATAAATCGCACTGCCTTTTTTTTGCACTTCCTCAAGTTTGTCAACATAGCTCAAAGCTTTACTGATACTCAAACATTTCACTTTATCTCAGTTTCGCTTGACATAGAAACGGCTGATTTCGGGAAAAAAAGAAAAAAAGTTATTTACCTATGATCTTGTAAAAAACTTAATCACATGACCCAAAAAGCGCGCAGCACCCCTTGACGCTGTTACTTGGTGCCACAGAGTTTACTTATTTGAGTGATTTTCGGAGGCGGTGACTCGTCCGGGCGAGCAAAACAAAACAACAAATGCTGTGCACGGTAAAAGATGCTGGGGCCTTAGTGGCAATTCAGTTTTGTGAAGTGAATAATCGGAACACGTAATTATAAAAGACAGATTTTTTTTTAAACTAGTTATGTGAAAATAGAACAACGCTTTGATCAGAACGTATATAAGACGCAACACTATCTAAACTTGTGGTAATTGACTTTTTGACGTTCCGGCAGTACAACATATATTTCTGCTTACGTGTAATTTAGAAATCCCACAACTATTTAGAAATCAGGGTGACCGTTGAAATAAAACGAAATCCAATGCTCAAGAAGGAAAAAAAAAAAAAAAAGCCGGGAATCTAATGGTTGTTGATTGCATCGTGAACTGGTTAATTTCGTTTCTTTTTTCGCACAAGGAGATCAGACACTTTTTAGAGTGAATAGCTTTATTTTTCAAAGCACTGCTTCGCGGGAATGAAAAGTAGGCTCTGAGGGGCCGCTATTTAGGACGCAACGCCATTCCGACTTGTGGTAGAATATTTCGCAACATTATGACACAACACCGCGAAAGAAATGTATGGCATATTTCGGTTTTGTAATGACGATATAACAATCTACATGCTATTTGGAAATCGTATCGTTCAGAAAATGTCTGAACACGAAATATCCGAAGAACAGAGCCAAATGAATCCGAAGTATCGGGCAGCAAAATGAGGCGTTCTCTAACCACGTTTTCTTTTCTTTTTTTCTTTCTAATCTGGTAAGAATGGAACAAAGGGACCCTTCCGCAATGGACCTCCCTGCTGTCCTCTTCTTCGGGGAATAAAAAAATCTTTTTTTTTATTCCCCGAATTTTTCGGGGAAATTTAACCCACCCGAAATTTAACCCACCCATCCCATCCCCCCGCACAGGGCGGGGGGATGGGGTGGGTGGGTTAAGTGGGGCGGGGGGGGGGGGGGGGGGGGGGGGGCTTTTAGGGTCAAGTTGTCAGCTGAGAACCAAAACAAAAAGACGAGCTTTTTCTTTATTTTTGTTTGGAAATAGCACTATATCGTGTAAGCAGGTGAGTGGAAAAGCTTCCTCCCCAGTGTCATCTGGATTCTGGAAAAGTTCCTATCGGAGAGGAAATTCTACAGCGATACACCCTGAAAAAAAAAAAAAAAAAATTCTGCAAAAAAAATGTCGATTTTGAAAAAAGGCATACCGTGAAATTCCGAGCGAACGCCCACCTCCCCTTTTTGTTCAACTGTCTGTCGAGAACGGTATTCCGATACATCGCCCTCCCGCAGATTCCTGTCAAACGTCACGCCATGTCCGACGGGAATCGCGCGTCAACGGCGCGATATGCGCTACCTGTAGGTAGGCCTAACAAGCGAGTTCATAGCGGGCTCCCGCGTTTTCGTAGATCGTTTTTGCCGTCCCGCAACAACCCTCTGCAACCCGCTGCGATACCCAGAACTCTACAGTTCTCGGTGTAGTGATGACACCACATTTTTCACTCGCGTGCCCCGCGGCGACGCCTACTTCCGTCCATGCTAGTGCGCATGCTCGGGGTTATCATCAGTTCGAGATAAGTGATAATAAAACACTTGGGTTCCGGACTCCGGTGTGGCTGGTCGCTCCTTCCCCGCGAGACAATGGGCGCGCAGGCGCAGTAGCGGCTTCTTCGTTGCAGAGGGCTTAACGGAGGGGGAAACGCGGTGTACGGAAACTCCCTAAGGAGTTTTCTTAGCGAAGGGGGAAACGCAGTCTACGAAAACTCCCTATTCGGGAGTTTTCGTAGATTGCGTTTCTCCCTTCGCTAAGTCCTCCGCAACGAAGAAGGTGCTACTGCGCCTGCACGCCGATGGCCTTGACTGTAGAGTTCCGGGTATCGTAACGGGTTGCGGAGAGCATTGCGGGACTGTAAAAACGATCTACGAAAACCAGGGGTGGAACTCATGAAATGTATTTGGGAGCAGCCACGGGAGCAGCTGAAACCGCTGTTTTGGAGCAGGTTGGGAGCAGTTAAAACTCCATTCTGGAGCAGGCTAAGAGCAGCCCAGATCAGTTTGCATTGCACTTCAGCTTGTGTCTTAGACGAGCACGGGAGTAATTTCAAATGTGCTTAGCAGCACAGATGAACATGAGTGTTTAGGGACCTAGGTAGATGGGATAACAGTGTAACAGACGCGAGAACTTGAAACTTTGGGAGCCTTAATGAGAACCAAAAAGCAAGTACCATATGTTTCTGAAGATGGCGTCCTTGATATTTTCTGAGTGGCTTTCAGTTGCTCGAAATGCAAACCAGCACTGCTTATCGCACAACTCAGACGGGCTGGGCATAGTAATTATATGTGCGAACCTCTTGGCGTGCGTAAGCAACGGACGTGCAGTTGCGTGGAGCAACAGGGCAACAAATTTCGAGTTTATCCTATTGTGCAACTCAATATCGAAGCAGCAGACTACGATTAACGTAGTTATCGTATTCAAAGCGATAAGCAGGAGCAAGGTTAATGTACGCAGAGCAGATATGCCACTGGCGTAAGAGCTGCTGGCCGGCAAGGTTTCGGATCGGACCGCGTTTCAGTTCTATCAAACCACAATTTATCTTGCGGGAATGCGTTTCCAACTTCTAACGATGAAGTACTAAAAGGAATCTTTTGCACATTTGTTTTCAACTGACTGACGTCCGGATCCCGGGCCGCACACCCTCAGGCTATCCGACGCTTAACGACTCGATCTCACCTCGGCCGACTTGCTTAACCGCTTATGGTTGAAGAATAACAATTAAGTCGCAGGCGAGTTTTTTCGCGTGCTTCCGACTCGGGATACAGAGGGAGAATAAGGAGAAGAAAGGATTGCAAGTCCGACCAAGCTAAACGCGCTCATTGTTGCCAATTGAGTCGATACATAATCCGAAACCAAGACAAAATACAATTCCTTTTTTTTTTGGCGCACGTTGTGCGATTTAGTGCATAATGGCGCAAGGTATTGGCTGTGGCGCAGTTTCCGCAAAATGGCGCAGGATGGCGCAGACAAATGCGTCTGGCGCAAAATGGCGCAAATGGCGCAGCCGTTCCACCCCTGGAAAACTCTCTATTAGGGAGTTTTCGTAGACCGCGTTGCCCCCTCCGCTAAGCGTTCCACAACGAAGTTGCTACTGCGCCTGCGTGCCCATGGCCTTGACTGTGGAGTTCCCGCTATGGTAGCGGGTTGCGGAGGGCCTTGCGGGACGGCGAAAACGATCTACGAAAACTCCCTATTGTCTGCGATATTTGTTCCCAAGTTTTTAGCGGATTCCCGTGTTTTTGTCCGCGATATCGATTCCTACTTGTACGATTCTGCTGCGTCCGCGATCTGCTTGATTTGTTTCCGTGACATGCGAGTTTGTTGCGAATTCCCCGTTTATTGCACCACGAAACTTGAATCTGCTGCGCCCGCGATATCCATTCCCGTAAGTTGACGTAGTTGACCCTCCCAGGGACAGTGTCCCCTTAAAGGGATACTTCAACGAAATTTGAAATATGCACAATATCCGTAAATGACAATCGCACGTTTGTATTTTCAGCCTGATAGCTGGCTATATTTTTCGTTATAAACGGCCCACTCTGACAAGCGCTCGGACAGCAGCCAGCGGAGACCACAGGACATCCTACGCAATCGTGACGTAGTGCGTCTCGGGACGAGCAAAGCTACGGCGAGGCTGACGTCAAGAGGATGGCCTAGTCTTTCCAGCCACCGAAGCGACGGCTTTTGTACGAATTTTGAGTGACGGGTTAATCTTCTATAATCTTGTAGAGGGACAATAGCGACTTCTGGGTCACACAAAAAAGACTTTCGGGAAGAGGAGAGTTGCTTTTTCCCCCTCTTCTCTCGTCGTGGCCGGAGGCGACAGTTACAGTCACCACCTCTCAAGGTTCCTAGACGGGTATTACAAACGAGGCGTTAGCGACATCCACCAGGTGCTTTTTGCTAATTGTTTTCAAATTCCTTTTTGTGAATTTTTTTAGCAAGATATTGGTGTGTTCGATGTGATACTGCTCCTTTGAACACATATAGACCAAAAAATGAGGGCTGAAATTTCGTTGCAGTATCCCTTTAAAGGGGTGCCAAAACGAAATTCCAGCGCTCATTTTTTAGCTTTAATGCGTTGCATGTTGCAGCATAACCTCATAAATACCAGTCTTTCGTTGAAAGACACGAGAACACTAATTTTAAAGCTAATTAAACGATCTTTCAATGTGCACCTGGTGTATGTATGTGGAACCTATTTGGGAGGTCATCTAGCAATGTTGGGGAACTTGCTACATAGTCATGATGTGCAAAGTTCCATCGGAGCAGCGCCGCTCTTTGGAATTCAACATTTTCCCTCATAGCTTTCCTCCTGAACCCACAAATCGCGCATTGTACCAAACAGTTCAAGAACTGACCCTCATTTGTGTACCTAGACACAGCCATTCTCCCCCTAGAAGATTAGCCCGTCGCTCGAAATTTGGACAAAAGTTGCTTTTCCCACCCCGTTCACCCTTAAAGGGGGACACTACCCCCCCCCCCCCCCCAAAAAAAAAAAAAAAAAACGATTTTTCGAACCACTTGCCCTATTTAAATTATATTTACAGGGCTTGTGTCTGGTGATGTTGAGAACATTTCTGCCAAAGTTTGTTAACCTGGGTGAAGTACAAAAAAAACTGCAAATATTCAAAGATGAAAGTGGGCGTTGCCTGCGTAGGAAAACTATTGTTTTGAAATTACTTATAAATTTTTCGTTTTCATGTGCTATATTGCATTAAGACAGTTCAGAGCAGATAACTATGGGGCTACATTTCTATATTATAGCATCTTTCATGACAAAGATTACCAGATAAACACAAATAGTTTTTTAGATTTCCATCCTTTGTCTAAATTTTTTTTTGAGCATGAAAAATGACAATAATAATAAATACAAGCTCATACTTATCTTCCCCTTAAAGTTTAACGCCGGAAAAACTCATAAAAATGAATCTAAGTTATGTAATAACAAAACGATAGTTTTCCTAATGGTACGTTTACACTTGCGGATCCGCCAGCGAATCCGCCCAGCTTTTGCCGCTGGGGCTAAACGCTGGGCGGAAAACGCGGCGGCGAGGTCCGGGATCTATTTCTGCCGCCGAGCGAGACGTTTCGCTGACCGGAAGTGGCATTCTTGTGCAGCGCGACGCTGCCTACGTCATGAGTAGGCGTGCTTCCGGGTGCTGCACCGCCCGGGATTGGCCGGGAGACAGTCGAGGTGGAAACTCTCGCGCCTCCTTGTCATAATTGACGGGATGTTACGAGAACAGCTGCCGCAGCCGGCGCCGCCGCCGCCGCTCGAAGGAAATAGATGTAAACGCAACCCGCTCGTCGCCGCCACCGCCGGGAGCGGATCCGCTCCCGCGGCAGCGGATCTCTTCTCAGGTGTAAACGTACCATAAAGTGAAATTTATGCCAGAAAGTGGAATGGAGAAAAATATGTTTAAAGTGCTCCAACCTCTACCTTTTCTTTAGCGTTGGAGGACCAAAAATAATTTATAAAAAATTAACTATGCAGTACAATCTAATGAAACTTTCTGGGAATACCCTCTAGATGTTGGTTGATGTAAATATGACATTTTTCAAAATGAATGTTTTTTTGCAGAAATTGTTCTTTCTGGGTAGTGTTCCCTCTTAAGCTGACAGTGATGTGGAAACTTCGTGCTCCTTGGGCCAGCCACACGCTCGTCACCCCACGGGTACTTCGAACAGCTTGATTGTTCGAAGATTGACATCACCACAACGCTGACAACGCCACCAACGGGAAAGCTCATAACCATGCCAGCCTTGCTACGTTACGAATGTGGGGAACCTTTGTTTTCGTTTGCGCGGGATATCCCATGACGCATCACGCTCTCCGTTTGCTTCTCTTCAAGCGCTTGCTCGAGTGTACCACTTGGAAGGAAAAATATAGCCAGTCGTTCAAAACACAAACGTGCGATTATCATTTGCGGTTATTATCCGTCATGCTTGACTCATTTTCGAACGAAATTTGAATATTTCAATTTTCGTTTCCGTACTCTTTTCTTTGAGATTTTTATATGCAACGTTGCTTATCCAGCAAAGTAACCCATTTAACAGTAGTTGAATTGCATGCTGTGTCCAGCTTCTTACTGTACAAGACTAAAAGTTGCAACCAGAATCACACCATGCGAAATGGGATCTATAGTAAAACCCACATCTCATTTGCAAAATTAGAAGAATAAGAAAAACAAGGAGAGAGGGAAACACTCCCTGCTGTCACCACCATTTCTGTCATATAATGCTTCAAGCAAAAATAAAAAACAAGCCAGCAATTTTTTCTCTTTTTTTTTTAAAAGGCTCTTTAATAGAGGAATAAAAATAAATGAGTAAGTACACTGTTGTCGTAAACCACGTAGCTTCCGACAGTGACAGTGTTGTGCGGTACGTACAGTGATAAAAAAAATATTTCTTCTCAAAGCACTGTGGTTGGCAAGGACCATGACTTCACACCCGTGTCCTCCTGCAAAACAACGAAAACCAAAGTAGGGACTGAGCAAGCTTGTTGCAAGAATAAAGTTTTGCAAGAATAAAGTTCTGAGAAGCAAATGGTGCAATTGCAGAAACCATCGTTTCTATACTTCCTGTACCTTTTGGTGCTGCAGAGCGTCTACCATATAAAATCTATGAACAGAAGCTTATGATTTTTGACAGATGACTTGATTTGTGTGTGTGTAGTGAAAAAGGGTGACTTCAGAAAGATGAGAGCTAAATCTCAGCTCTTGGGAAACTGCAAGTGGATTGCACTTAACCGGACACTTAAACAGAATATAACAGGTGCTCATTCAGCGTGTGGGCGTCCCAGTTTTTTGACAGTAGCCAATGGTTTGACAAATTTTTTTTCCAGGACTGACACCAGCCTGAAAGGTTGTTCATTATAACGAGACAAAAATGCACATAAATTTACCCAGATCATCACAAGGAATCTTGTTGATGTACAGGAAGTATTCACCGACGGCCATAACTGTGTGCGCACACTGACGGTGAGCTTCCGCAGTTTTTTTGCAACGGGCCTTCCACACCATTAAGATCACAATCACAATCTTAGCAGGCTATTAACGTGAGCATGTTCTGAACATGCGCTCTAAGCATTGCCTTCAAATATGGCATCCAGTGAATGCCCCCATAGTAGAGTATTTATCGCTACTGAAATAATTTGACTTGCCAAAACGTTTTATCACTGAGCATAAAAAAAAAAATAAGTTTTAAAAACTGCAGTTAAGGGAACACTTATAACCTCAGGTTCAAGAGACATTACAGCATGGAAATGTCTCGCCAAAGGGCAGCTGTGCAGTCATTTGTGATACCGTTAAAGCTTTACGAAATGCAAGAATAAAATAACTTCTTTCTTAGCAAATAAAACAAAAAAAATTTTGCTGTCAAGAAAAGCCAGCTGAAAATATACCAAGAAAGAGAGGTTTCAAAATATACATACTTAATAACGGATGGCAGGGGGTGTCCTTCAATTGAAACAGAGCACTGAAAACGTAAAGAAATAAATGGTACCATGAACAAAGGTCAAAGAATAAGAGAGAAAGAGAGAGGGGAAGCAACGTTCACTCACGCGAGCTTCAACAGTATCCAAATCGTCGTCTTCAGCGGGCCCCTGACGACTGCTGCTCCGCTTCCTGCGAGTGGACAGGAATGACAACGAATGTGTGCACACGTTTCATTCAAGGACACTAGGATAAATGCTTACATATCAGCGAAACAACCTGAAACAGGTTAAAGATTTATAAACAGTTTGTGAAAATTGTGTTAACACACCTGCAAGCAAAGTATAGAAGCATATGAAGGAAGATTTTAAATAAAATTGAGCAGTTAATTCGCAGTACAGACACAGCAATAAATGTGACACGTTACGGCAAAGTCGTTGGGCATCGGCATCGTGTTCAGAACAAGACACCTCACCATTTCGTTCTGAAAGCTTTTGTTCCTTTTTCGTTCTGAAGCGCGTGAAAGCGCGTCTCCCGGCACGAGCTCTTGGCAGTGACAGCGCAACAATGGCATTTTGTAATCGGCCTTTTTTTTTCTAGAGCGCACGTACAGTACAGTAGGCGTTGTATACTACAAAGAAAAACCCAAGTATAAGGCAGGCTGTTAATGCTGTGGTGTAGGTCTGATATAACGCCTTAGTTTCGCAAGCAGCGAACCCAGGTTCGATTCCCATGGGCGGCGAGCAATCTTTTTTAAGTAACATCGACAACGGACGCCCTACTACGCACATCGTCATCAACGACTACGAAAACAACTACAACACCAACAACGGACGTCATTTTCACTGGTGGGAAGAGCCCACAACGCCTATCACTGTAAAATATATATATATATATATATATATATACTATGGTCCGTTGCAACTCAAGAAGGTAGGGCGAGGGAAAGGAAGGGGAAGAGGTTTCCGCCTCTCCTCTCAAGCGTTCCGTCTGCTTCCTTTTCCCCGGCCTTCCTTTCCCTCGCCTTCCCTTTTTGAGTTGCAACGGACTATATAAGTGCTTCCTTGAATATTGTGCATCACACAAACACCACACATATTGTTTAAAAGTTGTTCAGCTCTTTAAACCTGAGCCTACATTGTGACATGGCAATGATGAATGGATCTAATGGATGTGAGGCTTCATTTGCAACGGTGGGTATACTTTATTGGTAGAGAAGTGCAAATATCAAACCTATGACTTCGAATTCAACTTTCAATATTAAAAACTGGCAGCAAATTAAATTAATTATACTAGTGTAGGGTGCAACGCACCCACAGATCCATTCTTCTCATGAAAATAAAAGAGATGGCTCGAAGCGCAGCACGCGCACGCGCCTCGGAGGGCGCGTGCAAGAGAATGCTCTGAAGCCGCCATCACAGGCAGACACGTCGTTCGCTTGTCTTGTTCTATGTCCTCACTTTAAATAACGTGGCAGAGCCTCGCGGCCCCCCCCCCCCCCCCCCCACACATATTTGGTGACCCGGTCGAGGACCATGGACAACGGCGAACCCCAAGGAGCAGCAGCCGGATCCCCGGCTCCCATCTCGTCGGTTGCAGTCCGACTTCCGCCATACTATGACAGAAACCCGATGGTCTGGTTCCTCCAGGCTGAGTCTCAGTTTCATCTCGGCGGTGTGACGAGCCAGGAGAGCAAGTATCATCATGTCGTCTCGGCGCTGTCGCTGGCAGCAGCCAACGAAGTATACGACATCCTTGCGCAACCCTCGGCCACAGCTTCCTACGACGAGCTGAAGGCGGCTCTCCTGCAGAGAACCGAGGCATCAGATCGCTCCCGCCTTCAAGAACTTCTTTCGGCGGAAGAACTCGGCGATCGACGTCAGTCTCAGCTGCTAAGGCGGATGACTCAGCTCCTTGGAGATCGCGCCAACACAATCGGCAACGCTCTGCTGCGGGAGCTATTTATTCAGCGCCTCCCAACCAACGTCCAGATGGTGTTGGCCACCGCTACGGCTCTCGACCTCACAGGCCTTGCAGCCTTGGCAGACGCCGTTATTGAAGTTGCCACTCCACCCGTCGCCAGCGTTACATCAGCAGCAGAAGACGGAAGTGAAGCTATGCCTGCCCCGCCAGGCACTCCATCGTTTGACGGCAACATCGAGCGGCTTTGCCAGCGGTTAGAAGAGAGTGTTACCGCGGCAACTCACCGGCGAGATCGTCCACGCACTCAACAACAACGTGGACGTTCAACATCTCGTTGCAGAAATGCTGACCGTTCCCGCTTCGCAAGTTCAGCGGACGTCTGCGTATACCATCGTCGCTTTGGCTCCGACGCCCGGCACTGCCCTCGTCCCTGCTCCTGGAGCAAACCGATAGAGGCAACGAGTAGTCAGAACCTACCAGGAAGTCGCCTATTTTACATCGCCGACAGGACTACGGGAATTCGTTATCTCGTCGATACCTGGGCCGAGGTAAGCGCTGTTCCTGCAAAACGCGCGGATCGATCACAGACGCCCATCTACTACCTTCGGGCTGTGAACAACTCGTCGATCCCCGTCTACAAGGAACGGTCCATCACCATAAATCTTGGCCTCAGACGAGTCTACCAATGGGTATTCCTGGTCGCAGACGTAGGCAACGCGATCATCGGCGATGACTTCCTGCAACACCATAGCCTCCTTTGTAGACGTCAAGGAGAGACGTCTGCTCGACTCCACAACGCGACTCTCCGTGCAAGGCGTCTCAACAACTGACACCGCAGGATTCGCGTCAGTCTGCTCTAACATCGACGGGCCATTCCAACCTCCTCTCCAGGATTTTCCAAGCCTCACGCGAGCTCCTGACTGGACCAGACCGGTTTCGCACGATGTCCACCATCACATCGAAACAACGGGCGCACCGGTCCACTTCCGACCCCGTCGTCTGGCTCCAGAGAAACTCCGCATCGCTCGTGAAGAATTTGAGCACATGCTCGAGCTTGGAATTATCCGACCTTCGTCAAGCAGCTGGGCGTCTCCCCTACACATGGTGTCCAAGAAGAACGGAGATTGGAGACCGTGTGGCGACTATCGCACACTGAACAAGAGCACAGTGCCCGATAGATACCCCCTCCCAAACATTCAGGACTTTACTGTCAACCTCTAAGGCGCGACCATTTTTTCGAAGGTTGACCTTACCCGCGCGTACCACCAGATCCCCGTCGCTGACGAAGATATCCCAAAGACAGCTATTACAACTCCGTTTGGTCTGTTTGAGTTTCTCCGCATGCCCTTTGGCCTCAGTAATGCGGCTCAAACATTTCAGAGATTCATCGACGCTGTCACGCGCGGGCTTCCCTTCGTATTTGCCTACGTTGACGACTTGTTGGTCGCTAGCTCGACAACGGAGGAGCACACCAACCACCTCCGTCTTCTTTTCCAAAGACTCTCAGACCACGGCATCATCATCAACGCCGCAAAAAGTGAGTTTGGGAGATCAGAACTCGAGTTTCTGGGACATCGACTGGACCGACACGGCATCAGACCTTTGCCGTCGAAAGTGCAAGTGATCAGGGACTTTCCAAGACCTAGCTCGATCACAAAGCTTCGCCAGTTCCTCGGCCTGGTAAATGTTTACCGCCGGTTCATTCCGAACTGCGCGAGGCTACTCCAGCCTCTTGATTTTCTACTAGCCAAGACTGCACGTGCCACTACCAACCTGCCTTGGAGTGAAGACGCGGAGCAAGCCTTCTGCGAAGTAAAGACTGTACTTACAGACGCTGTACTTCTGCGACATCCACAACACGATGCCAGAACCTCGATCATGACAGAAGCTTCAGCTACGGCTGTTGGGGCGGTCCTACAACAACAGGTGGACGGTGAATGGCAGCCCCTAGCTTTCTTTTCCAAGAAGTTAAAGCCCGCCCAGACCCGCTACAGCGTCTTTGGAAGAGAACTGCTCGCAGCGTACTTGGCCGTCCGGCACTTTCGACACTTTGTCGAAGGCCGCCCCTTCGTCATCTGGACGGACCATAAACCACTCACCTACGCCATCTGCAACTCAAGCTCTGTCTATACCCCTCGAGAGATCCGCCAGCTGGCCTTCTTGTCGGAGTTTACAACAGACATTCGGCATATCAAAGGGAAATCAAACATCCCCGCTGATGTACTGAGCCGAATCGACGCCGTACTTTCGCCTGCTCCGCAACTCGACATCACGTTGCTGGCTCGTCATCAGGCATCCGACGAGGAGCTACAGCAGCTCCGCACATCAAACAACTCTCTCCAGCTAGAGGATGTTGAGTTCCCAGGAGGCATCACCATCGTCTGCAACACGTCCACAGAAACGCATCGCCCATTCGTTCCGACGGCGCTACGAAGGCCGCTTTTTGATGCCATTCATTCGTTGTCGCATCCCGGCGTGAAGGCAACACAGAAGCTAGTGGCCAATCGCTACGTTTGGCCTCGGCTGAAGTCCGACGTGCGTGACTGGGTGCAGACCTGCTTGGCATGTCAACGAGCCAAGGTTCACCGTCATTCCGTGCCTTCATCCACGAGCTTCCTGCCAAGAGATGCCCGTTTCGACAAGGTCCACATCGACCTGGTCGGGCCCCTTCCGACATCTCAAGGGCAACGATACATCCTGACCTGTATCGACCGCTTCACAAGGTGGCCGGAAGCTACACCATTGCCCGACATGACTGCAGCCACTGTCGCCGAGGCATTTGTCTCGTCCTGGGTGGCGCGCTTCGGATGCCCATCTGAAATCGTCACCGACAGAGGGCGTCAATTCGAATCCAACTTGTTCACCGAGTTGTCCCGAATCCTAGGCATGACGAGATCTCGGACAACTGCATACCATCCGCAGTCTAACGGCCTGGTGGGACGTTTCCACTGACACCTCAAGTCCGTGCTCATGGCCCACGCGATCTCCAAGGAATGGGTACAACAGCTTCCACTCGTCTTACTCGGAGTTCGAACGGCGTTGAAGCAGGACCTCGGCTGTGCAACCTCTGAACTCGTCTATGGGACGACCCTCCGATTACGTTCGGACTTTTTCGAGGTCGACCCGTCTCCAAACACGAGACCAGAAGACTACGCCACAAAGCTGAAGGAGGTTTTTGCAGTTTTACGACCAGTTCCGACGCGCGCGGTATCTGCCAAGACTCCTTACGTCTCTCAGGACTTGTACAGTGCAACGCATGTGTTCGTGCGCCAAACAGCCAGACGAAAACCGCTCCAACCACACTATATGGGACCGTTCCCGGTTCTGGAAAAGAAGCCAAGTGGCTTCGTTGTACAGATCAATGGACGATGAGACACCATCGCTCTTGAGTGTCTAAAGCCAGCCCATCTCGAGCAAGCACCCGTGAACCTCATCACATGTGAGACGCGCGAGGAAAGTCCGAAGTCTCGCAGGAAGTCTGCTCAAGTTCATTGGACAAACTCATGGCCAGAGCTAGCGCCCTAATTGTGTGTTGTCGTTGTTCTTTTCGTTTTCTTTAATCGCTCGTTGGGGCTCCTCGCTAAGGGAGGGCATACCTGTAGGGTGCAACGCACCCACAGATCCATTCTTCTCATGAAAATAAAAGAGATGGCTCGAGGTGCAGCACGCGCACGCGCCTCGGAGGGCGCGTGCAAGAGAATGCTCTGAAGCCGCCATCACAGGCAGATGTCGTTCGCTTGTCTCGTTCTATGTCCTCACTTTAAATAACGTGGCAGGGCTTTGCGGCCCCCCCCCCCCACACTAGGCATTGTTTTTACATGACTTTCATTTGAGTGTGGATTCTTATTTAAATCAGAGCTGATATTCTTTAGTAAACATACTTTTGAAAAGAGGCCAATTTATTATCTGGGAAAGATTCCAGACAATTATGTGGAATAAAAAGAAAATCTCTAATAAAACCAGTTAACTAAAATGTGACATTACAAGCTAAATTCTTTAACCTTGCCTTGAAGAAACGAGAGTTCCCCTAAATTTTTTAAAAGCAGAGATGCTCTTCTGCACGTCACAATTCCTCCGGAAACAGAAAGAGGTGCTCATTACACTCCAGAGCCAATTCATAGCCCGAGGGAAGTCACGTGTCCTTCTGGTTGGGCACAAAAACGTGCAGAACAGGATGTCATGTGGGTTGTGCGGAACGCTGGATTGGTTAAGATGGCTCAAGGCATCTGTTCCTGAGCCCCGTGAAATGAAATGAAGAACAGATGCGTTATTAGTGCGTGGTCATGGCCAGGTAGCTTCCTTCGAGCTGAGCTCACGGCGGTTAACTCTTGGCACTCTCCATCGAGCCACTACGGAAAGGATCCCCCTTTTATTTCAGATATCTCATACATATTGCATGCATAGCTGCCAACCTGTGGACTTTCAAATTCGTAAAAGTCCCGCGGCTGCGCCGGAGGGGGGGGGGTTACGCGAAGCGATGTGCAGCTTAATATCAGCCTGGCCAGCGTGCGAAACGCTTACATCACACGTGCATGTGCTACACAATTCACACTTCTCTCGCTTTTTGGGCGGCACGAAGCACGGAAATTTCGACGTTTAGGACTTCAGGAACACCTGAAAGAACCTCTTTTGAGGTTTGGAGTTCGGCATTGTGCCGCGAAGCCACAGTGACCAGGAGAATGCTACAGTTACACGTGCAACAAACACAGACGCCGTACTTCTCGCCTTGAAACTGGCCGAAACAACGAGGCCCAACAACGTCTGAACACGCCAAACCAACGTGCACCCGTGCACCGCCGAACACACGAACAAAGGCTTTGAGCTTTGGATTGGTTTTCGATCCGTGGCCACCGGATAGACGGATACTAAAAACCACGATGCTGCTGTGGATGGTACCTATCGCCCTCTTGTGGCGGTGCAAAATACCGCCAACAACAAAGTTACAAAAACAAAAAAAAAAAATGTTTTTTTCGTAAGATTTGTAAAATTGTAAAATTAGTCAAAATTCGTACATTTTACGAAAAATTCGGAAGAGTTGGCAGGTATGTGCATGTCACCTCTCTTTGAGCTTGCTGTACCGAATATATCTGTTCTCCAGTTAGTAACCTCAACTGAAACAGACAAAACACGGGGATAGACGTAAGACCAAAAGTCTGTTGCTTTATCAGCCCGTTGAACTATCCCTTTCAAGTTACTAATGAGTGTATGTGACGTTCCCACTTACACACACTCTAATCAGACTGACAAAATTTTGCCACAGACACAACACTGACCTGGACAGAGATTTTGAGGAACTCTCAGGTCTTATGTCAAAAAGCAGCGAATTGTGTAAAGAGTTTCGAGTGACACTCACGCTTTAAGAATGACAGAACATCACAGGAACACTGAGAGAGGTCGGAGAAGACGCTCTACCTCTTTGACTTCCAGCAATGTTGTGCCATTCCTGAAGCACGAGTGACACTAAAAACACTCTGCACAATTCACTGCTTTGACATATGCCTGCAGAATCGTTTTCAAAGGTCTTGTTTTTGCTCTTGTTTGCAGTCTATGGTGAAATTGCCATTGTGCATGTGATCAGAAAAACATGTGTAGCGCAGCTCCAAATGTTCACAAAACAATGCCCTTTGGCATAATGAGACATGGAAGGTCCTGCCTTCTATAGCTGTGCGTGCATCACCGTGCTGCCCTCTTTCTCTATGCTACAAATAAGTCTCAAAACTTTTTGATCTCATTTCTTATACTCTTGCATAACTGCGGCGAGTTAGCCTCATTGAATGCGCTTCTCACCGAGCACTTGTGCACTGCGGGGAAGCAATAACTACAGAGCACACAAGCTCTGCGGGTATTGCTTCCCCGCACTGGAGGAGTGCCAGTGAAGAGTGCACTCACAGGGGCTGACCCCACATTTAGAAAAGTATGAATATTGCAGCTTATCTCGAAGCAAATATTGAATAGTGTATTATTCGAAACTGCTATCCAAAAATTTGAATATTTGTGCAACACTACTGATTTAAGTAAGTTTTCATTAAACTCCTTGAACTACCTAAAAGCTTTAATTTACAAGCAGTTAGCATAAACTGATCTACCCGGTTTATGCTACCAGTTAAGTTGACCCTTGGAGCAATACTACCTAAGTTGTTTTCTTCAATGCTAAAAAGTTAGAGAATGAATGGCAACAGCAGTCACGCCCAGAACAGTTTTTTTTCCCTTTTGGATAAAACAAAAACAAGAAAACCCACAAGCTTGACTATAGTAAAGTTCATATTTTCTTTGAAATCCTGTCTTTTTGCACTGCGTCAGACTGGGTGAGCCACCCAGTCTGACGCAGTGCAGTTCTCAGGAAGTGTAAAGTAGGCAAAAAAAGAAACAGAAAAGGGGCTCACCTCAGCCGGGACGAAGTCGGCGACAGCTGCTTGAGGGTCTCGACATCATTGAAGACGACCTGAGCACCTCCGCCTACAGAAGGGATCACATCCCCCTGAAAAGACAAGCAGTCACGGCGATGCCTTATTACCAGCGCTCTTCGATTCAGTGATACTCGTTCTGTCGACTAATTTTGCAAGGGTTGGGCTGAAATGCTCAAAAATGTATTTGGAAATGTACAAGTACTGGCATACAAGAAAATAGTAGCTAAAATACTGATACTAAAACACATCTGTAAAAATTTATCACAATATGTATTGGAGACACACTTCAAAAAGGGGCAAAAACTCTTCAGAAATACAAATACGACAATACATTTTAGGGAGGGCAGAAATACAAATACTGAAATACTAATACAGTAAAACCTCGTTATAACAAAATGGGATATAACAAACTAATGAATATAACAAAGCAACCCTTGCTTGCTAATGGTGGGAAGAAATGGACATTGGCTATAACAAACTAATGGTTATAACGAAATAATTACGACCGCTCCTTCAACTTTGTTATAACGAGGTTTTACTGTACTGCAATACATTTTTCAAATTTGTTTGAGATGCCAACTGAGATGTAGCTTGAAGTGAAAGTTTTTGGTCCCAAAATTACTTTCCCGCAGGCTTGGCACTTTGCCTTGAAGCAGCAGAGGAGTCATCAACGGGCTCCCCTAAAACATTTCATCAAGGATTGACTGCAGTTCCTTCCCTGACATCCTGTGCGTCTGACGAGGGATGCGAAAAGACTTAGACCTCTAAATAAATTTTATGTCACCCTAAATCCCATCAAAACGTCACCACGCCCCTGTCAACAGTGATCACATAACGTCATGGTGAAATGAACTGATATTCTGGTATCTGTAGGTGTGACCTCGAACATGAAACTTTACCCACACTGCTGCGTGAAAGGACAACACACAATTTTGTTGTTGGTGACCTCATTGAAGATCGTGCAGGCAGTTGCGTTTGGAATTTTCGAGAATTGTGGACAACCTGAAGCATTCTGAAACACGTTTTATCTCTTCTTTTAGGTTGAAAAAAAACGACACGGTTGCATTGCTGTTATGATGGTCCTTAATTCCTGACGACAATGACACATGAATGGCAGTCCTCAAGTTTCACCTAGCGTTATCCAAACAGAGGACCTCGTGGAGTGCGACCTGAGATTGCCGGCACAGGTGCAAGCTCTCCGAGAAACAGTGCGCTTGAGATAAGTCGCAAGTCTATGAAGTCCGAGTCTGCACAGCAAGGCCACATCTGGCCTTTTTCTAGGGCATCGGATCACCAGAGCAGCGGGTCACATTCACGTCAACTGATGAAGTGCCCTTGAGCCGTGCAATATTAGGGGCGTAGACTCATTCGGAGAATTTCACTGCGTGAGTCATCCTACTATTTCAAGTCGACCACCGCCAGACTCGTGCTGCAACGGACTATGACTGAGCTTTGCCGGATGGGTGTACTGTGAATGCCAAGGCAAGAGCGACGGTTAGCAGCCGGCATTGGCTGCCAGCAAACAATGACTCATGAAATCCTTACCAAGGAACCTGCGGCAGAAGATGCTAAGACTCCGTTCCTGTCACTCTACCTGGTTCGAGTCCCTAACTATGCAACACTTCTCAGAGGAGAGAAGAGGATGCACAGAAAAACAGTTTGAAGAATTGGAAGGAACTTTGGTCAGCATAGTAACAACGCCCCAGCACCTCCTCGACCCTACAACCCTCACACACGAAAAAAAAAAAAAGACGAAAGCTTAGATTTTTTTTTGAAGGGAAGGGGGGGGGGGGGAGGGTATTTTTGAAGAAAGAAAACAAAATAAATTTCACTCTGATTGTATCGCGATACAAAGGAACATTACAAATGTATCTTGATGCAGGAATACAAATACTAGAGAAAAAAATGTATTGCAATACAGAACTATAGATACAAAATGTTTTTCTGAAATACTACTGCAATACTGCCCAACCTTGCTACAGAGGCATATAAAAACAAGTATGACACAATGATATTTGCACGCAAAACCACTGAGACAGAAGCCTCTTTGTTGCGATATTTGGAAGAGAAGCGGACTAGTTCTTTTCAATCCTTCTTCGCAATGCCTGCTGACACAGTTGTGAGGCTCGTCCAAGAGTGACGAAAGTAGAACGCAGCTCATAAACTGGACATGAGCAGTGCACACGGACTAGACTCGCTCGATTAAAATTAAACAACTTGGCTGACAATTGGTTTCATGATGAGTGTCTAATTGCTGCAGTAAAGGAACTAACCAAAGTCTGACTATGTCCGGAACACAGTGCACGGTCCGTGCATTGCCAACAATTGAGCTCACGGCTATGGTGAACGTCGGCAGCCTGTAAGCAACAAGATACAGTCTAGACCGCATATAACATATGTCGCGGGAGTTGCGGAAATCCGCACTATAGGCGGTACCGCGCTATAACCAAAACATCAATTTTTCAGGCCAAAATACATGCCATGAGACAACTTACCTTTGTAAAACAATTTATTTTATGTTAGATGAAAAATAAAGCTTAGTTTGAGGAAAGTCTATTTCACCAGACTAGTACACTTCTCTTTCAAGTGTGTCACAGATTTTGAAAGAAATGAGCGACTTTCGCCTGGCGCAGCCTTTTAACGGCGTCGCGGGTTGCGGACGGACATTGCGAGCGTCAGGATTGCTAACCCTAATCACTTTTCTCCGGTGATGAAAACGCGTGAAAATTCGCATCCTTTATACGGTACGCGCCAGCAATACCTTCAACTTATGCACAGGCATGAAATGCTCCAAATAAGAAATACGGGCGATGTTCAAAAACACAAATGCTTAGAAAGCACCACCGTAGTCGAAGTAAACAAACACGATGACACGGGCGTTTCTGCCATCTTGAGAGTGCTGCCACGACATCGCCGCACGAGTAGGTGGATCTTCCCTTCTAGTACGTGTTGGGTTATCATAGCGACACACAACGAAAATTCACAGCCAAGGATAGCGCTTTTACGTGGAACGATGAGCTTCCACCACGCTGTCTACGTCGACGATCACAACCGACGCCATGTTTGCCGATAGAAGAAGCCGGCCTGCGACCGGCATGCAACGCGCGCGAACACTTCTCTTCGACCTGCGATTGGTCTGTCGCTGCGGTTGTTGCCAACGCAGCGGAGGGACGCACGCACGTGAACGACACGTGCGTGCATCCCTCCGTCGCTATGGCAACTGAAGCCTCTCTCTTAGCTTCTCCCCGCTTCTTCGAGCAACCTCCTTGCCCCGCGAGTGCCGCTTGCGGCTAGCGCCGCTATCTAGTGTCGCACAGGGAAGCGTGCTTGCTGCGCAGGTCAGTCGGCGGGCTGTTCCAGAAACCGCACTAAAACCGGTCTTTCCCTTCACGCGCCTGCATTTTAAGCGGTATGTAATTACATGGAGTTCTATGGGAGGCGAACCGGTGGTTTAAAAAAGCCGCGTTATACCCGGTCCTGCACTATAAACGGTTACATTGTAAGTGGTCTATACTGTAGTGCGGCTGTATGTCCTGGCTGCAAGTTGAAGGGGTTGTTATCCATTTGTTTTTGTGGTCACTAGTGCGTGGCAAGAAAAAACTAGCATGCATATCGTAGGTTTTGAACGTTGAAGATCCGTTCTGGGCAGTATTGAGTGAAAGTGAAAAGAAACTGCTTGCCTTAGATACTTTGTCGAATGCAAAAAAGGTGAGAGAGCACTTGATAGAATTTTTGAAGGGACACTGACAGGGTATTCATGCTCACCAAGGTTTTTATTTGTACATGATATATAAGACAGCCCAACTACACACAAAAAAAACAATTTGCGGCTCGATATTTGTTTTCTTGCTGGCCAAAAACTGGACGGTTTGAGTCGCGCTCACTCTCTTCTCCAAGGTAATGTGCGGTTCTCTATGTTTTAGACACACACACGAAATATAATCAAAGTCGTGGGTCATCAAAGGCACATACTGTGAAACCCTTTATTTTTGCGGCACCTATTTTTTGCGAATCAGTCAAAGAGAACATAATCGCGGCTATAAAATTTCGCGAATTCCAGGCGCCTGCATTGAAACTCTTTAGAAACAAAATTTTTGCGTGCCCTTTAATTTCACAAATCTTTTAATTTGTGATATTTGCAAAATTTAAGGGCTCGCAAACATTAAGGGTTTTACAAAACTCAATATTAAAAATGAAAAAAAAAATGCAACCCATTTTTTGTGGCTTCTAGAAAGCTGCAAATACGTTCATTGAAATATGCACGAGTATTTAAAGAATTGTGGAGCTCTTCCACTTCACGTGAAGATGGAGGACCAGCGAAACTGTTATCTTTATGACGTCTAGGACAATGTCTAGAGGATGACGTCTGGGACAACTTCTAAACGCCACCTAGAGGACAACCTCAAAGACGACTTCCAGGACGACCTCAAGGACTATGTCTAGGATGACTTCTAAGACGACCTCGAAGACGACCTCAAGGATGACGCCTACGACGACCTCTTGGACGACTTCTAGGACGACGCCTAGAAGACGACCTCTCAAGTGACCTCTAGGACAACCTTGAGAACGACTTCTAGGACGACCTCGAGCACGACTTCTGAGACGACCTCGAGGACGACCTCTGGGACGACTTCTAGGACTACGTCGAGGACGATGCCTCGAGATGATAACAAGGGATCAGGACCTCATTATCTAATAATGCCAAGGAAGGCTTTTTTTCATATTTGCCACGACCACTAGGGAGTTTTTTGTTGACATGTGAGGACATATTTTTCCCCAGACCCTACCGTACAGTAGACTCATTAATTCAAACTCCAGGAAGTCACAGATTTTAGTTTGAATTACCAGAAGTTTAATTATCAGAAATTCATCTAAATATGATACTAGACAACATTATAATTTGTTACATACAAAGCAGATTTTGGCCAGTTTCCTCTACATAGGCCTAATTATAAGCGAGTACAGGCATAACACATTGGTGAAAGAACTGTGACGTTAAGTTTATTTATCCGGCAAAAAAGTTGTCGATTGTGGACTGTTTTGTCAGTACATAAGATCTCAAAACAAAATTTTTAATACCAGCCAACGCAAGTAGCTCTTTATGGCACTCTTCCTTTGCAGACAGAAACTTCCGGAGCTGAGCGATGTGCTCAAGGCCTCTGCGGCTGTGACAGTTAGTAGTGGGTCATCCCTTTCTTCGTCATCTTCACTCTCACTGCTGCACTGTGCTGGCATTACTTCCTTATGTCCTCTCGTGAATCATCACGACAAACACAGACATCGTCGTTAAGACTAGCACATTCCGCCAGCTCGGCGTTCACATTACGTGCTTCAAGGCCAGAAAGCATGATGCCAGTGAGCTGTTCCTCATCCTCGATGTCGTCTTGGTCATCATTGCTAGTCTTGAAGCACATAATGTGAATGCCGTTTACTGCTAATGTGTGCCCGCTTGAGCCCCATTGAGTGCGCTTCTTTCTGAGCACCGGTGCACTGCGGAGAAGCAACACTCGCAAAAACAAGCTCCCGGGTATTGCTTGTCTGCGGTGCACCGGTGCTCGGAAAGAAGCGCACTCAACGGGGCCGCGAGAACAAAAAAGTATGAATTAAGCGAAAACGCCGTTCGTAAATACATTAAAAACATAACGGGACAACCAAACATTTCAAATCTGTATTTGTATCAAATATCTGAGTTTGAATTATTGCGAGCCTACTGTATAACAGCTTCGCTGTAAAAAAGAAGTTGCACAGAGAACCGAAAGCACTCTGCGCATTCTTTGCGTAATTTTTAACATGGCGTCGTATCACGGGTGTCGCGTGCTGGACAACTGAATGAATCAGTGGACTAAGCGTTGGCGCAGTATGAGTGGGTGTGGGAACTCTACTTCAGAACTGCTGTTCGCAGTACCGGCGAATCTGTCTAGCTTTGAATGAGAAATTGTGCACCGATCAAAGCAATTAGGATTTATTCCGTACGACACGCTCAACCACCAATCTGATTCGCACGAAAACGTTGCTGAGTTGTCGCCCTTACCCCTGGCTAAAGACATAGTTTGTCTTACGAATATGAATTGGCAAGAGCTTGAAAAATGAGCAAATGCCTAGTGCAAAGTGCTTAACTTTTGGGCTTTTGTGCGACTTGCACAGTTTTCGTCCGCTTCGTATAACCATAAAAAAAAAAAAAATTAGGTCGGGTGTAGTTATGTGGTTTCTGGCAACTCTCTCCTCCTCTACATTTCCTTTCTCCCCAGTTCAGTTTCGGCTTCGAGCAGTTGCGTTTTGTGCAGTTGCATTCGAGCAGTTGCTATTGAAATGCGATGTAATTTGACATGCTGCAAAGTAATTGCGAATGTATAAAAGACTTCTTCAACCACGCACCTTTTCTCTGGAGGCATTGCAACATTTTCTCTTAAATGCCTGCCATGCATACAATCTAACTATGTACGAAATGTCTCTGTGCCTACTAGATAACACGCAGGTCCTATCCTACCTTGCAGCCCCCACAGAGAAGGGAGTGTTAGCTTGCTGCTACCCACCCCTAAACTGCAGTGCTACACCAATTGTCGCAAATATTGCGATGTCAAACCACAGACGAGAGTGTCAGCAACTCAGCTGCACTAAGTTGCTGACACTCCCCAAAGCCTTGCTTGCTAGGGCATTACCAACGCATGTCAGGAAGGTTTGTGGAGGGTTCCTACATAAAACTATTGCCTTAGTATCATTCCGCGAGATTTTACAACCCTCCCCTTCTTTCAAGGTCTGCCAGGAAGATAACCCCCCTTCTCCTACTGACAATCTTCAGTCCTATACCTTGTACAGCTGCGTCTCCACGTCCCCCTGCACGTTCTGCTCCTGGTGTGTGAGGGCGTACTTGGAGGCGCCTTTGGTGACGTCCTTCACTCCTAACTTGCCCACAGACTTCCTCTTTTTCATCACCGGTTGCATCACCGTGCCTGGGACAGAGACATCGAGGGGCACCGTCAGAAACTCCATAGATTTCGTTTCACAGACACTGCACAAAGTACCACCTTAAAGTTGGATTTACACACTCCAGTGTTGTGCCTGTTATCAAAAATGAGTAACAAGAGAGCGTTACTCATTAGTCCAGTGGTTGTCAAAAGGAGGTCCCTGAAGCCCTAGACCACGGGTTGGCCACCCACGGCCCGCAGAGTAGTTTCATGCTACCCCTGGCACGATCCCACAAAAGAATTACCCCCTCTGCCACCTTCTTACACAAACTCGGGGACCATAAAACAGCACCTTCTTACACAGACAGGACCACACAACTTCAAATGGGGTTAGGCAGGAACAAAGAGGCACTTCCAATTGGCATTGTTTGGCATCCATGTTTGCCCAGGTGCCCTTTGGCGTGGCTTGAAAGATGATGACATCGGCTCGCTCCATGGGACAGTTATGCTTTTGCATTAAAAGAGCAGAAAACAAATGGCTCCTAAACTGTCGTGTGCGGCTCTTGAGGACCACCCTTCCCCCCTCCGCCTGGTCTTCCAAGAAACCAACCCGCACTCTTTCTTTTTAATTCTCATACGAAATTTTAAGTACCTGGGGAAGTCCGTTTGCGCACCCACCCCGCAGACGCAGAAAAGTCACTGATGGGACCTCGCCCTCGCTCAGCCTTGACGATGCTGTAAAAGCTGAACACTGGCTGGACCAACCAGCGATGTGCCTTCTGCCAGGTGACTCCGCACTGGCGGGTGCATGTAGGCAGAAAAGTCAGGGGCATGTTGGCAGCAGTTTATTGGAACAGAAAAAAACGTAGCATCAACCCTGCTGTTAGTTTAAACGAAGGTCAGTGGCAAACACCAAGTACTGTCACTTTGGATAGCAGGCAATGAGCTGGCAGGGGAGCAAAGCCGAAATGGCCTCAGACTTAGAAGCTGCACCCTATAGACCCTTTACACAAGCGCCAGATTACAGCTGCCATTGCTGACTCTCTCTTGTCTTACCGAGATGCCGAGTCACTGAAATGGGCATTGACGAGCTTCCACAAAGGCCAATGCTGGGGAGGACACAGTAGAATTTAAAATGGCACTAACCTGGCCTGCTATGGTACTAATGGTGAAGCCAAGTAAACAGAATAAGAGAAAACAAAAACTGAAGGTCGGTAACGGCGGCAATCGTGGACAGCTGCTGCAAAGCGTCTATTTATTAGAATCGAGAATGCTGGAGTCCAAAATTTTAGGGAAAGAGAAGACGCTCCAAGTTTTCCAAGAATAAGCAGAGACTGACATGGATACTGAGACTGAGACAGCTTAGGATGCCTGTAAATGTGTGAAAGACGTGGAAGCTTGCCAGTAACTGACAATTACGATTTCTAAATGGCCTAATCAATTCAGTTTCAAGTTTCTTCGTAAATAATTTGTGTGAAGTGTTTGTGCTAATAAGTTTGGTGAGCAAGAATGTCGATCAAGTGGGTCAAACCATGCACTGATGAGGAGATTGGGCAAATGAGCAGCACATACCAGTCTGTACGCTCCCAGAAGGCTTGTGGTCCACCCACGTCTCCCCACCATACGACTTGGAACGTCGTCGACGCATGCTGGGTGTTCCAACCCTCTGAAAAAATTAGAATTTTCTTACCATAATATAAACTGCCAAAAAAAAATCACAATGGATTTGATTTCAGCACCAAAATCATGATGTCCCATTAGATTAAAGAGCACTAAATAGGATTTTGTGATCGTCTTTTTATGCCACAAACTCAATCTATGCACCCTAAGCATTATAAAAACCCAAAGTTACAAGCACACATTCTGTTAGCTTTTGTTGTGATATGTCTCTTGCATGCATGCTGCTCTCAGTCTTTTCAATGAGTGGCCAGCATGTCTTATAATGGCACGGTGACAAGTGTGGGTAACTACTGTGGGACAAGAAACATTATGTGCAAAAGCAATACACAAGTTGAAGGCAGGCACCGAAAGTTTAAGGAAAATTACATTTTCAACATTGCATACTTTGGCGGAGATCTTATTTCCCCCGTCTCGACCGGTTTTATTAAATGCGACGGCTTCTTTGGAGCTACCCAGCCATGAAATAGTGCACGTTTGTCCGTCGCAGCTCGATGCCTAAATTCAGTGGAAAAAATTCCATGCTAAATTTAGCGAGAAAACCTCAACTGGTGTACTGTTGCGACCGTTTACAGAGAAGTCAGTTATAATGAAGTAGCGGCTATAGAGATGCAATCACGATTTCCCAATCCCGTTTGCACTTTTTCAATGTATTTTTGTGTTTTTAACCAAGAAAATTGAGCGGCTCTCGCAAATATAGCAAAAAAAAATTGTGAAAATTTTTAAAAATAATAAAATTTAGAAAGTTTACTAAGTTGCTGACCACCGCACTTTGCCGCCGTGGTTGAGCAGCCACCCAAAATATGCTGCAGACATGCTGTAAAGGCTGCCGGCAGCAGCCTCTGCATTGCCGTCTGCTCCCCGCTCCTTATCTCGAAAGCGGCTTTAAAGCATCGCTCGCGGAGAAGCCGTCGCGGCGTGCCGATGTTCAGAGCGCTAGCGACAACATACCGACGAAGACGATGGAGAGAGCCTAGATTTAAACGAGGGAGCAACCATAACCATAGAGAGCATCTGCAATTAAATGGCGGATGCCTCCTGGGCCGATTGGCGCATCACTTGGTTGTCTTTTGGCCAGCATGGCAAGGAAACCGGGCGGAGAGGTTGCAGGCAGTGAACGCCTTCGATCGCTTGCAGTCCACAGCTTATTGTGCAAATGCGGCTTACACCCACGTGATCCCAACAGAGGAGTTGCCCCCTCTCTCAAACCAAAGCTCTCTAAGCCGACGAAACATGAACTTGAGCTTGAGCCTGAACTCGGTGCCGTGCACGCTTCTTTGTTTGCTTCGTGTTCCGTGTCGGTGGAGCTATACTGTGTTCACTCTTCAGCTGAGACTAGGAGCTTCGCCTTCAGCGCAAGCTTTCTGCCCTTGCTAACACAAGTGTGAACGCGCAGGCACGTGCAACCAAAGCGCTGCGGAAGCCAGCGAGCTCACGCTGAAGTAGCTTCTAATCTCAGCTTAAGAGTGAATGGAGTATAGTCGGTGTGGTCGCTCTTTGCGAGAAAATCCAGCGGCCTAGTTTTGCTCCGGGACCGATTCGGAAACTCATTGCCACTCAATGATGGCGAGTCCCAGCACCTTGTCGGGGAAGTCGAAGGAGATCTCTTAAACAAAAGCGTGCCGAGATTCTAGACAAAGTGCGCATACATAAACGTAAAGAATGCCTTCTGTCGTCGGCACCCTCCGTGGCAGCCGCTGCAGCGGTTGACACGGTACGTATGTAGCTCGCAGCATCTTTTTTAAATTCGAGCTACTTGCTGTTGGCAAGAAGCTGCTTCGATCTAGCAGAAACCTCGGGCAGGGAAGCCTCGACCGCTTTCTGTAGGCACGATAAACATGTGCTCGTAAAGGCCCGTGTTACCTTTTTTTCTTTTTTGTCTTACTTTTATGGAATCCAGATATAAAGAAGGAGCGGATGTAGCGAAGTGATTTCAAATTTTCATTGACTTCGTTATAACTGGTCTCGACAGTATAAGTGATACAGTGTCAGACCGCAGATCTGCATTACAAGATGTGATTATACAAGACACTATGACATCATGTAAGTAGACTCACAATTCAAACTAATTCTTCATACTACTCGTCAATTCAAAACAATTAAAATATTTTGGCTGCCTTGCTATGTTTTCAATCTGTTTTAAGCTTGGAGCTTTTTTTCTTATTTTATGCCAAACTCAATGAAATTGCACATGCTTGTTCAGCTTTTTGTGCTGATTTCATATATCTGGTAATTTCCTCAGTCAGTAGAATTTTCCTGAAGATAATTAAAACTTGCCTGCCTTTGTTTGGAGGAATGATACAGAAAAAGCTGCTCGACAAAATATCCTTTTTAAACACATGGCCAGATACTATGAAGTGTAAAGAATACAATGTTGGAAGTACTTTTAAGACAAACCAATTATTAGTGATTTCAGTGCTCAATGCATGGCTAACCAGTAATAAAACAAAAGATCAAATAAAAGATTTTCTAGACTTGTATTAAAAAATCTGCTCTTAACATTGTATGCTTCACACATTTAGCAACAGATTTCAAGAAAGATTATATTTCTGACTGCTTCAGATGCTGAAATATCCTTTCTGCAAATTTTCAATGAGTCCGAAAATTGTGTTATGTGAAAACAATGTTTTAGAGTCAACTTTAATGCACATTCAGCCCGTACAGACATTCTCAACTGATTTATAGCTCAAATATTCATCCACGAAATTAGAAGCCTGGTAGATTCAGAAGAACAGCAGCCATCGCCGTTTTCAAAAGAATGCAGTTTTAGGAAGTTTTTGGCTCCAAAGACCCATGTTCCCCCTTAAAGGGGTACACTCCACCGATTTTGGTACACTCCACCGATTTTTTGAGCTACCTCAACTAACTATATTATCTGACTCCCCGGCCTTTAGCCTTTCCGGTATGCTATTTAGCATCGCGAAATTCATAATAGGTATTGTGAAATCGGCAAATGAAAATGGTGCAAAAACTAACATTCAAATATTCACACACTTTTCAGTGCCGTGACGCCAGTGGCAGGCAGGCTTGCCAGTCGAGCAAGTAGTCTAAAAATAGAATATGCCAATCATTTGTTACGTGCTGGAGCGCGGATACGGGAGCGAGCTTCCAAAGCACTCATTTGACACCAAGAAACTGCTTCAAATCCGTTGGGAACAACTTCTGTAGTCCAAAAAGTCAACTGCTGCCTTCCACTAACGTCACTTTGTTGTTGTTGCCAGTAGAGACTTTCAGTTTGAAAAACATGGTGAAGACCAAAACTGTAAATTCAATATCCTCACGAAAAAACAATGTTTTGACCTAATATTTGGGATACTATTTTAGCAATGTTTGTTGGTTAGTTTAGCAAAATTTCAAGCAAATCGGAGACAATGAAAAAAACGGTGGAGTACCCCTTTAAGTGTAATTCATATTTTTTGTACTCGCAGCCCCATTGAAAGCGTTTCTTACAGAAGCGAGCTCATCGGTGCTAATACAGTGCAATCCACTTATAACAATATTAGAAAACCCGAAAATGCAATCATTATAACAGATTATAGTTGTATCTAAACTAGAAACTGATCATTTCTATTTTAAAAACTCTATAAACTGATAGTTATGAGTGGTATATCGTTATATCTGATATCACTTTAAGTGGATTGTACTGTTGTCCGCAATAAACAAATTTTTTGCCGGATGAACAAACTTAATTTTGTTTGAAGTTTCATGTGCTGTCTAAACAGTCCATGATGGACAACATTTTTGAAGGAAAAAGACACTTATCTCATAGATTTTACCAATGTCTGAAGTGTGGCATACCTGCTTATGATTAGTAGCAGAGCTAGAGAAAATCATCGAATATCTGCTTTCTATGCATAGCCATCCATATAACAAATCAATTTTATCTTGCATCATATTTAGATGAATTTCTGATAATTCAAACAAAATTTGTGGCTTCCTAGAGTTTGAATCAACGAACATCTACTGTTCTGTAGCCTTGCGATAATTCAAACTCTGATATTTCATACTTCTGGTTAATACAAACAAATTTCAAAATTTTAGTTGGCCCGCCATGTTTTTAATGTATTCATAAGCACTTAATTCGAATGTCGTTTCCGTGTAATTTGTACTTTTTGTTCTTGCGGCCCCCGTTAAGTGCACTCTCTTTCCGAGCATCGGTTCTCTGCAGAAAGGCAACCCTTGCAGAGCTTGCTTCTGCAGGTGTTGATTCTCTGCAATGCACCAGTGCTCGTTGAGAACTGCACTCAACGTGACTTAGGCAGGGCACCATGAATGATGAAAACAAGCACTGCGCAGAAAGTTCCGTAGCAACTTGCAGGGACGTTGCGACATGGTGGCATGGCATAGGTCCACGTCATAGTGACCGTGCAAGTTTCTATGAAAACTGCCGCACGATGCCCGTTTTCATTGCTCATGTGCCCCCTGCTTAATAGTTCACATTAGACAACTTTTTGGCCCGATGAACAAACTTAATTTTGCTTTGAGTTGTCATGTGCCGTCTAAGCAGTAAACGATAAACATTTTAGAAAAATAAATACACTTCTCATAGATTTCTAGAACGTTTCATATGTGACACACCGACTCATGATCAGTAGGCCTATGTAGAGGACATCATCAAATATACGTTCTGTGTGTGTAGCCATTCATATAGAAAATCATAATTTTGTCTTGCATCATATTTAGATGAATTTCTGATAATTCAAACAAAATTCACGACTTTCTTGAGTTAGAATTAATGAGAGTTTACTCTATGTGACTATGCGTCTTGTGACACTGAGTCACATCCGCTGACTCCACATGACGGTAGAATCACATGAAGGCATGCCATGATGGGTAGAAACCCGGGGCAGGAGAGAGAGAGAAAGGACATGTTTACTATATATGATAGGATTCCCGTCTATGAGTGGTGTTCTCTGAGACGAGGGGGTGGGAGTGGAGGGTTATAAGGAGGGGATGTCGGTGACTATGGTGCTATTGAATGAATTTATGAGCCCCAGATTCCCTGATGAATTCAACCAGGGAGTCTAGGATCGCCTTTCGGTGCTGCTCCTGGCCTCTAGGGTGAGTCCAGTCGCTAAGCCTCCTTGGTTGATCTTGAGCGGGTAATTTTTTCCACGCCGTATTTCTGTGGTCTTCCAGGCCTTTACACCCCCACAGTAAGTGCTTGATACCGGGGCAGGAGGAAGAATGCCTTGATGTATCCCATATACGCATTTTATCTCCTTCAGCAAGAATAACAAAGAAGTTTTTTTCCTTTATCCTTTCCTTAAGAGCACTTCAACATGAGCAAACTAGCTTTAAATAGCTTGCCACACTGCCTGCCTGCAGCCCATTGGCTAGTTGCTTTCTTCTCACCATTGGCTGCTCGAACAATCATCAATAATGTCATGCATTCAAACAGAGAATCTGCTACAACGCCCTATAAAATAGGAATCTAAAAAAATATAATTTTTCTTGAGTGTTATGTTCTTAAAGAGACCAGTTTCCTCATAAATTTAGATGCAATCTAAAAATGACTGCAGGATCCCTTTAATGAATACGTTGAAGCATTTCACGAGAGAAGTTAACAAAGCAATATCTGCTGCTTTTCCAATATATAGTCAAATACATACTTTCAGATTTTCAGTCGGGAGCACTGGGTAAAGCTTCGGCTCTGAAGAGGTTGTGGCCATGCCAGAGGCACCACCGGAGTTCCCTGCAAATGTGACGCAGATCAAGGTTAACGAATCAATGCCTTATTTTGATGCATTTCTCTGTATCACTACAAATACCACATAAGGGGCAACAGATACTACTGAAAGTGCCGAAGCATGCACGGACCTCTAGCATGACTAGAAGAGCAGTAGTTATTAGGCTTGCAAGCTTCTGACCTGATACAAAAAAAGCACGGTGGAGTGATGCACTAGCACCGTAAATTACTTCTAAATGAACATGCAGTATACTGCTTGGTCTCAAAACAACCATCCCCACCCCTGCCCTTTTCAATCTGGATGAGAATCGTACCGGAGTGCGGTTGTGTATCACTACTGCATGGTGCACGTTGAAGACCCCAGGTTAGCAGTTGTACCACACTGGCTAAATTCCTCAGCTACTACAGCTGAGAGACAAGTTGCGGCAGACTAAGCTCAAGCTGTATAAACATACCCGCAACAAAATTTTTTTCTCTTCCAAACCACCAGTTAATATTGTGAGGTTCATTCCTTAATTAGGAATATGAGCCAGGTAGTTTACCGGATATCATATTTAAATGCAATCTTCATAGTGCATGCTCAGAACGAGCCCACACATAGAGGCTGCCAAGGCTGGCAGTCTTGGTGGTGTGGATTGTATGCTGCCAAAGCACTATGGTAGCTTGCTATCAGCTTGTGCTCAGCAGCTACGGACTTGGCTACAGCAACTAGTATAGGCGCCGACAGAGTGAAAATGGCAAAGTGTGTTTCCCGAATGCCCAAACTCCAGCACGCCCTCCATGTATTCCGCTGCACTCTGCCTACGCACACGTGCATGGGGTGCACAAGGTGCTGAAGCCTCGTTGAGGGTGGGAAACTTGCACTGAAGGTGGGACAACTGGAGACCCACCCTGCAGTATTCATCTTGTCAGTGACTATAGTGAATTTACCTGTAAATAGTCGGGATACTTAATCTACTGCAGAAGGACATCGTATATTACCGAGTTTGAGCTCTTTTCCAATAGTGCCTCACACTGAAGTGACGCAGCAAAACAAATATTCGCCAAAAAGGCAATGTCACTGACCAGGGTGAGTGGCAGGGTTAGTAGCATGGTTCGAGTTTAAAAATAATATATATAAAAAACTTAAAATTAAAGCTAATTTGATGACAATTTTGAGATTTATTGCGCTTTTCCAAAGGTTGGATGTACAAAAGTGTGTGTTGAAAAGGTAAGGACAGCTACAGCAACAGAAGGAGGTTTCAGGCAAATGCCCCTCATAGGGTGAGAAGTGGAAAGCATTGGTTTGCTCTGCCATGTATACCTCATTTCCATCCTCTCATCAAAAGTCTCAAACTTGAAGTTACAAAAAGACAATGCAATCCACAACATAATGCTTGTAATAGTAGGCATATAAAAGTCTATCTGCTGTAACACATGTGACATCAATTGGATCATATGACATTTAAAGCCCTCTCTTTTACCATGCACCCCATCACACTGAACCTAATTCAATCCGCACTATCATACAATTCCAAAAAAATGCAATATTGAAAATCAGTACTTTTGTCCAGGGTTCCGAGTTTTCGGAAAACTCCAAAAAACGCTCGCAGGTAAAAATACTGGGGATTGCAATATATCCCATAAACTTCGAATTTAGGGAATGACATTTGCAAAAACTAAACTGGTCTTTATCTTATCCTAAAACAACTTGCCAACTTTTTTCTTTTATTTTTCAGTTGAAATCTGTGAATACCAGAAAAAGGAGCCAACCTTCCTATGAGAATAGTTGAACTCATTTTGTTTTTTCTGCCGGACCACTTAGAGCCTTCCACCTGAACATACCTCTTTCCTAGACATTAATTTGCCTTTCTCCGGTGTCCTTTCGTTTAAAATTAAGCTCATTTGGCATCACAGTTGACGGCCAGGGTTCGAGAGATTCTGACTTTTCAGTACCTCCATGAAATACGCAAGAAGGAAATGAACCACGGCAGCTGCACCAAAAAAGATTTTGAGGCGAGTAGCAGCGACCGCATTCAGGTCCACAAGCTTTGCCGCATACAAGTTAGCATGGTCAATAGAAAGGGTGCCTTCCACATCCCCGAGTATAGGAATTCTAACTGGTACAGCAACCTCAAGAGAGGTAGTCTCAAGCCAGAAAAGTATGTTGAACTGTATGGTATGCCCATTTCTGACAAATTAATTTATTTCATTAAAGGCTCACCTCTTATTGCACTGTCTATGAAAAGAATGCTTCACTAAACTTGCAAACTGCAGTTCTCTACCTAGGCTAATGATGCTAAACATCCGAAAAACTTTGAATTTTGTGTACGATAAACAAAAGCAAGTTTCAAAACACACAAAAACATGTATATGCAGTCAGACAGTTTATGCCATATTCAGTCATTTGGAAACAGGCAGCAAGTCTAATTATAAACGGTAAAACACCCCAAAAGTTAAAAAAAAGGCTTTTCATGTAATTAGCTTTAATACGCCTTCCCTGTGAAATAACACAGCTTTCCTTATTACAAGCAGTTTTCAAGCTCAGAGTATCTACAGCAGTGTATACAGGGTCATGCCATATACTCAGGAAAACACACAGAGGCAAAGATGAAATGAATATCGACCATATTCTGGGCTCTGCTCGGTCTGCCATAATGTCTTCCTGGCTGACATTATCTGAACGTCTTGGCAATGCTGAAAACTTGCACCTCCTTGTTGCCATACCACGCGAAGATTTGCTAGACGACTTTCCGGCGCGAAGCAATTCGAGTATTGCTGCCCTCCAGTCGTACTCCCTGCCCATTTTTGAGCAAGTAGCAAATTGTTTATCATGCAATGGTCCACTGTCGAATCATGTAGCTTCAGAAGCACAATATGGCTGGGTAGCTTCACTATATTGTTGAGAGATGAAATCTGGAGAAGTCCGGAAACACTAATAACAGATCAAATAAAATATTCCGTGTTAATTAAAAAAACAAAACAAAAAAAACCTTATTAAGAAACAAACAAAAGAAGTATACAGAAACGCATATGGCGTCCGATAGCAACGGAAGTTTGGTCTCCTTCCTACATTATCACAACTCCATGGCACCCAGCAACACACTGGTGAATTCATTGCAAACAAGCTATGTTCCAATTTTCAGGATGTATACTAATTCCATTAATTATAATTAAACACAGCTGGCATGCATACAACAAACTGTTCAATCAGATGGTTCCTCAGCCTTAAAGAAGCACTAAAGTAGATTTCAACATTGTTTTCTTATGGCAAGAGCTCAAACTCCCCACCCTAAGCTTCAAAGAAAACAAAAAATGTGACCAAACATTATGACACACCTTTTTTCCCTAAGCCACCTAAAAAAACGAAATTGAAATCGTGCATAAACTCTATCCCGGATAAAAAAAAAAAGCTACCAAACATCCTAACAAGCCACCCTTTCCCGAGACCTACATTAAGGGGGGACACTGGCTAGAGGTCGAACTTTTGGACTACTCAAGTGATCGGAATGAAATTTGCTGGGGAGATTTAGCTTCAGATGTAGGTGTACTGTGCAAACTTTCAGCTCTCTAGGACAAATTTACATACCTGCATAAGATGATGTGTCACTTTTCATTAAGAAATCTATGATATGCAAATGAAGGCATTAAGCATCATTTTGACTGCTTAAATATAAAGTGGGGGATATCAGACTATGGGCTATCTAGTTTTAACAACTTAAATGTAAATATTTCAGGAAGAGTTATTACCTCAAACTATGAGATGCATATCTGTCCTCTGCCAATTTCTGAAAACTTAGTTTTTTATCACTGAGGACTTCAACTTAAAACAAAATAAAGTAGATAGCCTGATTTCCCAGTAAATTTCCGTTCAGAAACATCTTGATTGTGGTATCAGAATACTTTTACCTTCGTACAAAAGATTTCTTCGTACGAAATTTGCAACAAAAAGTGGAACTGAGAAAAATGCATTCACACATTGAACTCCTTTACTTTGATACTGCCTCACAATGTGTTAAAAATATTTTATATCAACATAACTATTTGGCGTATGGTTATCAAATTTGGTGTAAGGGTGTATAATTAGTTTTTAAAACTGAAAACCTCAAAATTAAAAACAAATTTAAAAAAAAAAATTAAAATTTAGGTTGATGTTTTCCCTTAAAAAAAAAAAGGAAGCATGTTGTAGTACTTGGTTGCACTTTTTTTTTTATAAAGAAAGGCCATGCATGATTGTAGTTTCAGAATTTCTGCAAAGCCCAGAGAACATAACAAAGCGTGAGTCATAATAATTCAATCTCAAAAATCCACTTTACAGCCTCTTTAACAAAGCAACAACTGATGCGCAAATTCAGAAATAAAAAGCAGTCCATAAAAAGGCCATTTGTCAATGCAGCAAAACTAGAGGCAAAAAGCTCCCACTACACGCTCAAACACAGTGCATCTCAGTATCAAGAGTTGATAGACCAGCCAACACGCTATCCTAAAACACACTTTTTGTTTACAAGCGGGATCACAGCGTGAACATGCAGCGAAGCAGGCAGGCATGCCGGCAAGTGTGCAGCACAGAGAATCATTGTCACGACTCACTGGCGCGCGTCCTGGTCACGCGTCCTTCCAGCGGCGCCCCGTCCCCCCAGGGCCGGGTGAGCACCTCCCAGTCGGCCGAGTTGATCATGTCCCGGAGGATGCGGAACTTCTCGTGGTTCACGCTCATCTTGGCCTCCAGCTCTTCCTGCTTTTCTGCCAGCAGCTGGTCCTGGTCATGGGGAGAGCAAAGCCGGTCGGTAACGGTATTGCAGAGGTGGGCGAATGTTCAAAACATAAAATCCTTCGCAAATAGTGTTTGCTTTTCGATTCAATTTGAAGCACGCTTCTGATGTTAAAAGTACAGCATTTTCCAGACCGTAGTCTAGAACCAGCACGCTGTCTGCACGTAAGCACATCTTGAGAAATGCATAATCTGTTTAACATAAACCCCTCAAGTCTTGTCATGATGAACAATCTAGGAAAAAAATGACCGCATCTCCACGTGGTGAAGGAGGTTGATTGGGGCGAAGCTCTGGTGATGCTGATGATGTTCGTTTTCATCCATGTCAGAAAGAGAATGTGTGGTATGGAACGTGGTTATATACGCATTTGAGCATTGGACCGCAGCGCCCTCTCGTCTATAAACGTTGAGCCAATGCATGTAAAATTTAACGCGACTATATACGCATTTGATCGCAGCGCCCTCTCCTGTATAGACATTGAGCGGGTACATGCAACGTTTCATCCATGACATCCCCAGCTCTTGAGTTACTACCACATCTCAGAGCCCCCTACTCGTCCCGCAGTCACGGCCAAGTGGTTAAGGCGATGGATTAGAAATCCATTGGTGTCTCCCCGCACAGGTTCAAATCCTGTCACCTGCGCAAACATTTTTTCTTTTTTTAAGAAGACAGATGGGGAGGCAATCGATGTGAGCACGGACGCCGGAGGGACAAGGCTAGACCCTAAGGAGCTTCGCTCCTAAAACGATTCCCGTGTGGCAGTTGTGTCACGGAGACGACGAAGAGGTCGGCAAGCGCGAGCATCGAGCTCGGGACACGTGCGGCAGATGTTTCACGAGACGCAAACGAAACGGCTCGGCGGCGGCATCGGGCGATGCGGACTACAGTTTCTTTCTGCATGTAAATACTCGTAAATATATTTCAGTGATGTGATTGGCCTAAGCCGTTTTGGAGCACCTTTAGGAGCAGCCAAAACAATGTTTTGGAGCAGCAAAAGTGGCTTTTGGAGCAGATATTCTTAGAACAATACAAATATTAATTTCAAGTGCTGGGCAAACGAACGGCACTTTGCTCGCCGCAATAAACAAATTATAGTCAAGTTAGACCACCTGGGAGTCTTTCAACATGTAACTGAAATGCCTATGACAGGACACAATTTGCAATTCTTCAGTTATATGGTACATATATATGTACCCGGTATATGTAAATAAGAACCAAACTGCACATATTAAAAATGATTTGAAAAGGACCAGCTTATTAGTAGATAGCACAGCATTAGGTGTACTAGCTCTTTAATAAATGGAAGCAGTCTCCAACTGATGAAACACGTAACTACTGCAGCCCAGTATGAAATTGTTGTGCGAGTGGAGATGGTTGTTGGATCTAAACCATGCCACTCCACTCCGTCGCCAACTGGTTCCCAAAATTGTATGCAACATGTAACTGTCCAGCATACGACAAAAAACAGTCCAGCGACATGTGCTTGCCAGGCCGGCAGGCGATGTACAAGCTAAACACACAGAAAAGAAAAAACCTGAGCACATTGATGCAAGACATCTCGAGCCAGGGTCAAAAAGTTCTTGGAGCGCTTTGCGCAACGACTGAACTCGAGACAACAAGCGTGCTGTGTGGCTTCAGCGTGCAGACATTGCCTTCTCTGCTTTAGCTCACTTCTCTTCACCAACTTTATTTCGCGGCAGATTTTTCTTGTACCAGGGTCCCTCTCGATAGCTGATCAATACTTCGACACTGCAGTCTTTGAGCTAGGGTGATTTTTGTAGTAGTATATTAAACAAGAACAGGAATGTTATGAACATGCGGCGGTCTTTGCGTTTCAGTCTAGGAAGCGCCATATCTGCAGCAACGTGGGGATGGCAACACCCGACGTCGCGCGACCACGGTGACTGGCAGGCAGGCACCAACTATAATTTTCCCACGGCCGTTGCTTTCAGGAGCGAGTGCTTCAGCTCACAAAGTAACTCCCGCCACGCAAAATTGGGACTTCGTTTCACAGCATGACGGACCCAGAACGCTAGCATCAGAGCGTCCGCACATGCCCGCGTCTATCGTTGAAATTTTTTTAAAAAGGCGTGAGACAACGAGAGTGTGAAACAAGACACGGCGGGAAAAGCCATGCAAGGCCGGATGAACGATTGATGCAGGGTACTTTGTGTCGGGCAGAGCCGTATATTGGGAGTTTGGCCAGTGGGTGTGGCGACAAAGGCGCCGGAGAGGAGAAAAGTAAATGAAAGGGAGGAGAGCGCCGGAAGGAGCGAGCGAGAAAGAAGGGAGCAGGGAGGAGACGACCGCCATTTTTAGCAACGCTGTCGGAGACTGGTCGGAGAAGAGCACTGCTGAGGCTACGCGTTGTCTGCTACAGGCCGACTTCTTTTTCGCCTGAATAAAAGTTTGTGGTCATACGTCGGAAAATCTTCGTTTATTAGCTTTTTAACCCACCGAGAAATAACAGAATATCATTTTCTTGCCAGAGCCAGCGATATAAAAGGCAATAATCGAGAATTAGATGCCGATCCCACGCATTCCACCGGGAAAATGATCGAAGATGGCGGCCCTCCCCACTCTGGTGGGAGCAGCCGGGAGTTCACGCGCATGCGCTCATGCCTCTCGCTCTAAGCCGCGTGCTGATTGGCTCACTCGGGAGGAGAGCGTTACGGCGGCGAGATCATAGACTGACCAAACTCTCCCCATATACGGCTCTGGTGTCGGGCGGCCGCTTGCGCCACCTAACTCATGCATGCTCAATTACGTGTTTAGTTTCGGTTTTGAAAGGCAACCGAAATTGGTCCTTTGGTGCAGGCTTGGCACAGATTACCCATATTTTGGCAAAATGTAGCAGGATGTAGCAGGGTTAGCCCCTCGGCGCAGTTTGGCACAATTGGCGCAGCAATCACATCGTTGATATTTATGTGTGAAACCCTATTTCTGGTCTCCACACCCGTATAGTGCGAACCTGCAGTTGCGCACTATAGTACTGCTTGCCACGTTAGATTATGTTATATCTAAGTCATCGTATCAGATTTTTTTTATTGGGTGCGAGTACCGATGTAGAGTATTACTATGCCATAAAACAATTTCTTTTCGGAGGTTTGTTGAAATAGAATTCCAGCTGCAGTCAATAAAGTATTCACGGTCAGTTTACATTAAAGGGATGCTGAACCAAACATTTCAGTGTATATAATAAGTGGAGCACTATATTTCCATGAGTCAGCAGCTGCCGGTGTGTGCAAGCACACCCAACGAAATTGACATAATATCCCCCATTCAAGCTTACTAAGTGCGAATGGTGGATATGATGACGTCAATTTCGTTGCGTGTGTTTGCGCACACCGGTGGCTGCTGACTCATGGAATGATAGTGCTCCACTTAATATAGACACTGAAATGTTTGGTTCAGCATCCCTTTAAAAGTGAAAGATCTGTATTCTAAAATATTCTGATCTGCAGCAAATTTTTAAGATTTATATTCAATTTGTATTTAGATTGTAGTTGACAGTTGCACACCTCTACATTATTATCACCAACGTAAAGTAGTGAAGGTGCTTCAATTCGAAGTTTGGCAAACATTGAGTGAAACAAGGGCAAGCCCCTGTTCGGTTGGGATGCCAAAAAAAGGAACAAGACGTCCGATAACGAAGCTCTCGGTAAACAGCAAAAACATGATCTGCAATACAACACAAACTCAGTACAACAGGCCTTAAAAGCGATAAAGATTTCGGTCTGTTATAAAAAGAGTATGCAGAACGCAGATATACTTCACTAGAGACTTTGAGGTGAATTATGACCAGAGTTTGTTCTCACCAGTGAGACTGACAAAATGGGAATGGATATTAAAAAAGAACTGGTTTATTGAAACTTCTGAACTGTGAAACAAGGTATACTAGTAATTTTCTATTGAACTGCACCGATGGCCGTCGTCACTGCACACTTGGGGTCACACGAGCCTGATGAAGCGCCGAGTGCAATGACAGCAGTTCACAAAATGGATGCCACCGCCACCGAATGAAAGCTGCGTAATGTCCAAAATAATGACTGCAGCCGAAGAGTCCTCCAATGGAATGGTCAACTACTTACAAACTCCCCAATATAGTCCCTTATATCCAAATGTATGTTATACTAGCAGAATCTGTAATTGAGCGAAACTTGTTCAATGGCATAGAAGGGACCTACTAAAGCTCCACAAATCATTGTTATAAATAAATGTCTGCTGTAACAAGGTTATATTGTATATATATATGTACAAGCTTTGTAATCCCACAGAAAGCTTTTCATGAAACAAATTGAACAACCATGGGCAGCATCTGTTTTCTTAAATTATTAACAGTAAACTTCCATTAATTCGACCTCGACGAGACCTTGAAATTTGGTCGAATTATCCGAATAATTGAATTAAAAAAAGGGCAGAAAAACGGCTAAAATTGAACTTCCTTTTATTGTCCAAAGTGCTCATGCGTGGTCTGCTGCCGTTTCTGCATAAATGTGTGTCCAAAAGCATGCTCCGGAGAGCACAAAAACTAAACCAACACGTGCTTAAAAAATTGTGCACTAGAAAAAAAAAAAAAAAAGAAGAAGAAAGCTTTACAAGTTGATTTTGGCGCTGGGCAGTCAGACCGTCGGCGAATGAAAAAAATAACAACAAAAAAAGAAAGGAAAAGAGCACCTGCACTTTCCGGCACGCAAGGTAGCACACTATGCTACTGTAGCACGCTATGCTACAAAAAAGCGCTTTGAGAGCATGCGCTGAGAAACCTTTAAGAATCGACTTCAGCGCCGGGCGGCCAGACCGTCGGCGACAGAAAAAAATAACAACAGAAAAGAAAAGGAAAAGAGAACCCGCGCTTTCTGGCGCGCAAGATGGACTGCACACAATGCTACAGAAAAGCACTTCGAGAGCACGTGCTGTCTCTGCGCCCAACCACGTGCTATGTTCTCCGCACTACTCCACGCCAGATTGGTTGCGCTGGCGCATGTCATTCACTACGGTCCATCTCAACGGCGTAGAGGAGCAGGTGCACAATTGCACACGTTCGGCTTTGCAGCAAAGGGCCCATGTTTCGCCGTATGTTAGTGGTTTTTCTGCCGCGGTGTCGTGCAATGTGAGCCAGTGCGCATTCACTCGGGACGAATTATCCGATGCGGAGTCTTCCCGAGTGCAAACTATCAAACTTTTCCTCCCATAGAAATGTATGGGCGCCCGCTAGGACCTTTGAACACGACCAAATTAAACGAAACGTCGAATTAACCGAGGTCGAACTAACCGAAGTTTACTATATCTCGAAAATGGGGAAGATAACAAGCTAAAGAGAACCTAGATATATGTGTTAGCACGATTCTAACGCGCAGGCAGAATTAGCTTTCAGATATTCAAAAAGTAAATTGTGGCCAATGCTACCCCACAGGTAAAATAAGATTGAAAACATACTTCATAAAACAGATTTTATGAAACGAACGCCAACACAAAAATTAATTCCATGCACTAACCGCCGTTGTCAGAGTCCGACAATGGTTCTTGCCTGTCCATAAAGGTGATCCCTTCTTATGTCTGAAGCGCTTGAAGTGCCGCGCTTTTTGCGCATGTACGGGTGTGTGACCGTCGGCTTTGGGAGGGTCGTCTTCTAAACAACACTTTGCAAGCTCGTCGGGTCACTGGGATTGCAAGGCCACACACTGCTGCTCCGTTGTTATCTTTGCTGCCAGCATGATGGCCTTTCGTTTATATAAAGCCTTCTAGTGGAATATTTTTTTTTATGTTAAAATGGCGGGCAAGAGTTTGTAGATACAAGAGAATGCGCTTGATACGAATTCCAAAATGGTGTATGTAAAAAAACTCTTGATGGCGATGGGGCTAGCCACCTTATACCGAGTATTGCATTTTTTTTTAGTTTCAGTTTTTGGTTTTGACTGTAACGTGCATGTAGTTTTGGGCCCGGATTTTGGCAAGAAAATGTACGTTAGAATTAAAGTGTGCGTTAGAATCGTGCAAACGTGGTAGAACGCCAAACAGAAAGTGAGCCTACCAAAAGTTAAAAAAGAAAATCGTTGCATAACCCCAAGCAACGTGCTTGCATACCTGCTAACCTAGCAACATAAAAATTTGGGAGATCGCCGCACAAAAAGGGGGGGGGAGGTAAATTTGTTTTTTTCGTTTGACAAGAAATTGTGTGAGGAGGCACTCTGCGCAGATCATACTGTCTTTCGCAGTTGTTTTGGAGTAAACTGCTGATGGTGCCCCTCCCTTCTGCGGCACAAACATAGTTCTGATGCCTTTGTGAAACAATGCGTATCTTGATGTTGGCTTTGCCGCCGTGCGAAACGCCCACATCATAGGCACACGTAATACAGAATCCATACTTGTCAAATTTCTGCGAGGTGACACAGCACGGAAACTCAGTTGTGTATGATCTCAAAAGTACTTGCAAGTACTTCTTCTTGGCTTTTGAAACCGCCATCAATCGTTCCAACTAAACCTGAGGAAACAGTCGTTCGGCGTTCCGCACTTCACTCGACGACCTGACAAACTGGAGCCTAGCACACCCACGATCATATAAGTCGTGTTCCAAAATGTGCTGGAACTTACTCCAGAGAAGAGGTTTCGTACCTTGGTCCTTGGTGTTTGAAAATCTACCCTCCTTTTACGCTGCTCGTCTCAATTGTCACATGGTAACCCGCTAGAGTAACCTAAATTTCCAGTGACTCGCACTGACATGCACGTGATACAGTAGGCTCGCGATAATTCCAACTCGGATATTTCGTACTTCCGTTTAATTCAAACAGATTTGAAAATTTTGGTTGTCCCGCTATGCTTTTAATGTATTTATAAGCCACTTAATTCAAACGGCGTTTTCGCTTAATTCATACTCTTTTGTTCTCGCGGCCCCGTTGAGTGCGCTTCTTTCCGAGCACCGGTGCACCGGAAAGAAGCAATACCCGCGGAGCTTGCTTTCGCGAGTGTTGTTTCTCCGCAGTGCACCGGTGCTCAGAAAGAAGTGCACTCAACGGGGCTCAAGCAGGCACACCTTAGTGGAAAACGGTGTTCATGTTATGTGCTTCAAGACTAGCAATGATGACCAAGACGACGTCGAGGATGAGGAACAGCTCACTGGCATCATGCTTTCTGGCCTTGAAGCACAATGTGAATGCCGAGCTGACGGAATATGCTAGTCTTGACGACGATGTGTGTGTCGTGATGACTCATTAGAGGACATAGTACAGGAAGTAATGCCAGCACAGTGCAGCAGTGACAGTGAAGATGACGATGAAGAAGGGGATGACCCACTACCAACTGTCACAGCCGCAGAGGCCTTTGAGCACATCGCTCAGCTCCGGAAAATTTCTGTCTGCAAAAGAAAGAGCTACCTGCGTTGGCTGTAATTGAAAATTTTGTTTTGAGATCGTATGTGCTGTCTGAACAGTCCACAATCGACAACTTTTATGCCGGATGAATAAACTTAACGTCACAGTTCTTTCACCATTGTGTTATGCCTGTATTTGCTTATAATTAGGCCTATGTAGAGGAAACGTTCAAAAATCGTAATGTTGTCTATCATCATATTTAGATGAATTTCTGATAATTCAAACTAAAATCTGCAACTTCCTGGAGTTTGAACTAATGAGAGTCTACTGTAATTATAGCAACAAAAAGCAAAAAAAAAAAAAAAAAAAAACACCTACGGCAGCCATTTTTTTGGGAGATTTGAGGTCATGTTTGTACAATCGGGAGATGTACGAAATTCGGGAGGTTCCCAGACAATTCGGGAGAGTTGGCAGGTATGTCCTTGGCAGTTGTGCGACACACATAAAGGATGTTTGTTGTCTTTTTCTCATTTTGTTAAACGAGTGACTTTTCCATATTTTGCAGACAGGCTGTGCAAAAAAACAGGTAGCCAATTCTTCTTGTTTGTTGTGGCTTGTAGACTCCTGTCTGGAAAAACCCGGGAATGTTCCGGCCGACGATAGCGCTTCTGGAGAAGCGGGCACCAGATATGTACAGTAATCCCTCGTTTGAACGAAATCGCTTCGTTCGAGTTATCGCTTTTATCGAAGTTCAACGTGGTCCCGATCGAAATGCACAAATTATTCACCGAATTAGTCTAAGCGTAGTAAAATAAATAAATGGGCTAGTTGGTACATCATTGTGTATTGTAAGACACAATGATGTAGTCTAAGTGTATTGATGGTCGACCATGCTTATTACGAAGGCTGCAGTGCCGAAAGCATGCAAGCCTTAACGGGGGTGCACGGAAACCCTCGCGCTCCCTCCCCCTTCTCCGCCGAGGCAAACGGCAAACTAGGAAAACAGCAAACAAGAAAATGGAGTAGGAAATGGGTGGCGGCAGGCAGAGCGCCGCTTCCAATGCCAATGCGCCGACGTGGGTACGCCGGCCGGAAGCAGCGGTACAGTGTCCATGTCCTGACACTACTCACGGCACCCGCAGCCAATGCTGCCCCACTCCTGCTGGGACGGGGTTAAGGGAGCAATGGAGCCCAGAGGAGATCATATCTCTGGGAGCCCACAATGCGCGTGCCTGCAGCGTACTACACGCACACTTGCTTTGTATGGGAAATTTGGAGTGTTTATTGTAAATTGCTTAGATCTGCGAGGTTGAGAAAAGTGGTCGGCCTAAGTCCGATATCGCCATAGAATTTGAAATTCCAGGATCGGCTGTTTGACACTGTCCACAATTTTGCAGAACAAGCAAGGTATTGGACAGGTTCGAGAAGTTTTTCATGCAAGAGAAAGCACACCTGCGACCTGAAGACGAAAGATCACCAACCGCTTTGCGACCGTCGGATTTACTCTTGCGAGCATGCTTGCCAAGCCGGCGCACGCCTCCCGGAGCTGCAACAATCTCTACAGGAGTGTGTGAAAACATGTTAGCAAAGCCACGGAGGATAACTTTGATTTGTTTGTGCCTGTCGATGCTGACATTCATGCTGTTGCTCCTCCCACGGATGCTACGATCATAGACCTTGCATGCAGCCAAAGTAAACATGAAGCGACGTCGGAGAGGCACCTTAGGAAACGCTAATGACTGCGGAGACGCGAAACATCATAGGGCTACTTCGACACAAAGTCGAGTGCACCAGCGGTGACTGTGTTCTTGCTATGCCTGGAACAGTTCGAAGAGAACAGATGCCCGGATGAAATGATTGGCAAACTCCACTTAATTATTTTTTTCCTCGATAAAGCTGCTGCGAGATGTTCATAGCCAAGGTTTGTTTGGTTAAATATACGGTCGGAGTGTACCATAGTGTTCCCATCTGCCTTCAAGGCTGCTGCCACTGTTTTTTCGGCTCTATCGCTTTTATTGAATTACCGTATTTATTCGAATATAGGTCGACCTTTTTTTGTCGGAAATGTTGTCAAAACTTAAGGGTCGACCTATAATCGTGACCAAAGAATTTCGACCTAATTCGCAACCAAAATTTGAAACCCTACCGAGGGTATGGAGCTATCAATCACCTAGCCGGCGTTGCGGTAGAGCCGCGCGGCTTCTTGTTTCAAAAAAGCTTTTGATGCACAAAAACAGCCGAACAGCAGCAGCCGACAGCCCGTGTCTGCTATGGCTCTCGCGCACATTCCTCGGGCGTCGAGTTTCGCCATCACGCCTGTAGCGTTCCCCTCGCTGGGCAAGGGGGAAGGGGAGGGAGAAAAACGCGATGCGCCATGCACTTTGCCCTCCTATGCGCTCCATTCCTCTCTCCCGCGTAAACGCGCAAACAAAAACAAACAAACAAACAAACAAAAAAAAAAAAAAGAAAAACGGAGCTACTTTAATTTGTTTTTTTCGGCGGGTCGCGTGTTATTCACGGGGCTCGCAGCGTTGCTCGTATCTTTGTGTTTGATCTTTCGTCGCTCGCCCGTCTCCACCTTTTTTCGTTTCTTCTTGTCGTCATCCATTTTACAACGGTGTCAGTGAGGTATTGTTGCCGATTTGCGAGGATGTCTACCAAGCTGACGAAGCTTTTTTGACATCACCCTGTGATTTAGCTGAGAGTGCTGTAAATTAAATAAAGGTTTGTTTCTTTTGCCCTAACTTTCCCCTGTTCGTTAAAAAAAAAAGAAAGGTCGACCTATATTTGAATTTTTTTTTTTTTATTCTCGGTGGGCTCAATAAATAGGGGTCGACCTATTTTCGTGGTCGACCTATTTTCGGGTAAATACGGTAGTACTGCTTATGTTGAATTTTTTTGCCGTCCCTTTGATTTCGTTATAACGAGGGATTACTGTACCTTTTGCAATCTTCAAAACTGGTAAAGCTTTGAACTGGTTGATAGTAATAGTTGAAGCATGCATGGATGTTTCCTGGTATCTTGTGGTACAGTGTTTCACGAAATGTCAATAAAAGTTTTCCTGCACAAACTATGCATGGCCCAGAAGATAGGCCAAGCAGCCTATTGAAGGGGTGCATAAAATTTAGGATAAAGGATTTTGAATATACTTAATACTTCCCTTTCATTAGCAAAGAGAAATGCACGGTCTTAATTAGAAACTTGCTGGGAATCATCCCAAAGCACAAAATACCACCCCAATTTCAGTGCACTGGTGAGGTTTCAGTTTCTTATTGGCTGCATCTAAGTGCCAACAGCCAATGGGAAATCCAGACTGTCAAGGTAGATGTTAATGGCTACATCTTTCAGGCAGCAGCCAACGGAATCCCGAAACCCCGGCCTTTTGAGGGGTGCCCGTTTACACCTTTTCACCCTATGTGAAAATGCAATATGGTGAAAAACTGAGGAGAGGAGGAGGCGAGAGCGTGTGGTCTTGTCAGAGCGCCAAGCTCCGACTGGAAGGATGAGTGGGTAGATGCGAAGGCTAGCTTCCTTTGCCTCTAACCGCCATCTACCACCCATCTGAAGCAACAAGGGCGCTGTCTGCCTTTCGCACTGGGTGTGGCGTTCAAACGCTGAATGCTCGACTCTGCAGGCACCCTCTTATTTCCTCCCCTCCCCGTACACAAAAAATTTAATGAAACGGGAGAGGAGAACAACTTTGACCTTACCATGGCACGCTTCATTTTCTCCCGCTCAAAGGCGATGCGTTCCTCCATCCAGCTGCGCATCTGCACCTTTTCCATGGCTCCCTTGTTGAGCTGCAGCCTCTTCTCTTCGAGCTGCAGAAACGGCAGCCAGCATACATACACCACATTTAGAAAAGAGGACGCAACAGAGGCACGCCATGGTCGATGGCAGGTCGAGAGTGCAGTTGGTGCTCTGCTTCCAGTGCGGGCTTTCTGCCTTTGATAACCATTCGGTGCATCCACAGCCAAAGCCAGGCAGGAGGCAACGAGCCTGTGCTGCAGGCAGAGCTTTACTGCATCCTTTGTCTGTCACAAGGGTTCTCCCCAGGACTTTCTGAGGGGTGGACATTACGGGGGGAGAAAGGGGAAACGTGTAAGCTTTTTTTTTTCTTTTTTTTTTGGTTTGTCACGTCTGTTTATTGCCCCCTTCCCCCCCCCCCCCCCTCCCCCCGGGTACTGTCGGCGGCGTGCCGCTGAGATAGAAAAAGAAACAAAAAAGAAAAAAAAGAGGCTGCATCTCCATGTGGTGAATGATGTTGGTTGGAGCGAAGCTCTGGTGGTGATGATGATACTGATTTTATTGTTCATAGGCAGTGCTGAGTTCCGGGTTGCGTTTCGACTTCATTATTACTACTTTATGGTCGGTGAAATGTAGAGCCAGTGGTTCTTCTAGCGGATCAGCCTGAACCCGCTACAAGCCGACCTATTTTTCAATTTTTGAAAATCTGAAGTGGGGGGGCTCAAATTATAATCAAACCAAAGCACTCCGACAAAAACGAAACAATCGCAATATCAAGAGCACCTCTGCTTGTTACGAGTTCAGCCAGCTGTGCCTCCAGCATTACGCTAATCTGCATGCTCAATTTACGAATTTTTTTTTTTTTTAAATTTGCGCGAACGATTATTATTGATAGCGATTCGCAAATTAACCCAAATGTATAGTGGTGGACAGCGCACCGCGTGCCCGACTGCCGGGGGTGGCCGCACTTCTTGTAAGAGCCACTCCGGAGGCTGCTGGAACAGCCTCCGGAGTGGCTTACACAGCTCACTCGCTCAGCGCTCCCTCCCCGCGGCGTCTTTTCGCAGTTTTTCGCGTAATTCACGGTCGCACGTCGTCCGATCGAGTGTCGCAATCATGCTGGAGTGCTAACTATGTTTTTTTTTTTTCCTTTGTATTGACACATGTGATCTGGGCAGTTTAGGTTTTCGGTGCTCGTTTATGGCCGTTCTTCACCCAGAAACAGCCAACAACTGCGCTGTTGGACGCAAGTTCGACCCGTCGGAGTAGGTGATGCTCCAGTAGAGTCTGCAATGGCACGGGATCTTAAAGTGTGACGGCAAACGAAGAGGCTTCCACGGCCCAAAGGCTTGCAACGTATGCCGCAAAAGTGCGCAATCGGTCCCTAGCCGTGACGTGCAACGCGATCACCAAGCAAGCACGGAGGATGCGGTCATTTTCAAAGTGGGAGATTTCGTTGGACGACGCTGATGACGTGCTTCAAGAACGTAGCAGTGATGACAATCAGACTGACATCCCCAGTTCGGACGAGTGGTAGTCTAGTCACGGACGAGTGGTAGTCTAGTCACGGACAGAGTGAGAACATGGAGCAGCTTCAGTTGTCCCGCCTCCAGCGTGAACTTCCTAGTTTCGATAATGCCTGGGCATCTCATTCACCTTGTGCATGCATGCACAGCCAAAGCACGCAAGAAGGCATAGGTCGCGTGTTGGAGGCTGGGCTTTCGAAACAGATACTTTGCTGTTCTCACGTGTTTGCAGTAAAATGCGCATCTAAAATTTTTTTTTTTTTCGCTGATGTGTAATGTGGGGAGGTCGACTTACAATTGTGTAAATACGGTACCCATTAAACAAACTATTTTGAAACCTCTAAATACTGTAAACGACTTAATTTTCGCGGGCTCAAATTGTCGCAAATGGGGCGAAAGCTGAAAATTTTGAATTATTTACGGGTTCTAATTTTCACGAATCGAAGTATAGAACTTGCCGTGACCGTGAATTGAGGTGATCATAAATTCCGGCTTGATGAATATTTTATTTCAAATGGTTTGCATACTTATGTTATTCATAAAACACATGTATTGATCATGTGAGAACCTTTGCATATGTGTCTTCCCGTCGTCAGTTGTTGCTAAAGGACGCACAGCATCTCAAAGTAGCTTCCAAAGTGTTGACATTTTTCCCAAATGTTTATGGGACCTATTTTTTGCCAATTGTGGGCGATTCACGAAAATGAGGTCCTCGCGAAAATTAAGTTGTTTACAGTCTAGTTCAGGGGTCGGCAACCTTTTGCAGCGGCGGGCCTACAAGCCGACACGAAGGTGGCTGGACGGCAAGTCATGAAGACCGGGGGGGGGCGGGGCAGACAAAAGAAAGGCAAAAAGGAAGTGAAGACGTTTTCTGCCCAAGTATGGGGATGCCGGACAGTGCCAATTGGAAGTGCTCCTTGTTCCTGTTCCCAAGAACCACATGGAAGTGTGGTTCCTGGATCTGTGAGGAAGCTTGCAAGGGGGGGTGGGAAGCTTCTCTGGGGTTGTGCCATGGGCCGTGGGTTGCCAACCCCTGATCTAGTCGATGGCCATTAATCGGCAAGGATATTTACAATTAAAAAAAAGAAAACTAGCATTCCAAAAATATATTTCTTTTTGAGGAGATTGTTTTACGAGGGCCTTGCCTAGAAGTTTCACACAAAGAAGCACTAGTACCCTGTAGCAAGGTGTGCTGTTGGGTGAATCGGTCCATAATGCGAATAAATAAAATGGTGATAACCGTCTTCCACTTGTCCCTGTGCCCTCTCTGCACTGTTTTATCTATACATACTTGTTCATCCGTGCCTACAAAATAGCTATGCCAGTTGGTCCACCCCCAAACTGAACACACCAAAAGGCAAAGACGAAGGAAAAGACCCTGTGTGGTGCTTCTTTCTTTGTTCTTGCCTTTTGGTGTTTAGTTTCTGTTTCTGAGCTGCAATCCTGCTCCGGCACTAGACGCTTTCCATGTTAGGATAAGTGCCTAGGACTATGCCTGCCTCTGGTCAGACATGGTTGAGCCACTAAATCAAAAGTGCTAAAATAACGATGAAAGACAGTGGTAATGACTGCTTCACGCAGAAATCGTTAGCGCCGGACGGGTCTTCCTGGTCCGCTCAAGGGTACGCACCGCATTCTCCAGGACCTTCTTCTGGCGGACCATGCCTTCGATCTCGAGGTTCATGGCTTGGACTGCGGTCTCTGCGTTGGACAGCTTCTTCTCAAGCAGGATCACCTGCTGCTCCCTGGCCTTGAGGTCCATGTTGAGGACCCTGTTTGCCTGCATAGAGAATGGCACACCATCAAACCTCAGTACGGTGATTCTCACCTGCTGAGGTTTCAGGAACCCCTTCCAGATGGACCGGCGAAAGAGATGGGGGACCCCATCTTATGGCATGGGGAGAGGGGGGTTTATTGGATGATTGCAACAACAGAGGGGTAAATGAACAGAAACAAATTGCATGGCAAACCAACTTTGAAGCTTCGAAAGAAAGAATAACTAATCCTACTCCTCAGCATGCATAGGTTGGTCTATTTCACTTTGCGGGACAGACGGCATCAATAAAAAAGGGTTTACTGGTCGGCTTGACTCAAGTTCAAGGGCATTGTGGACACTAAAAAATCCCTCGGAGACTCCAAAGTGTTCCGTAGACCCTTTCAAGTCGACGAACCCTTTGGGAACTACATGAACCCAATGAGGGCCTCCCTTGAGCCCCCCCCCCCCCCCCCCCCCCCCCCCCCCCCCTCTTTGAGAACCACTGGCCTGGCATCTCCAATGTATGCACCCATCCATGTCGCTTTCCTCATCAAGTGTTCTCAAAACATTCCTTCCACTTCGTTGAACAAATAAAAAGCAATATAGCACAAGAGCCGACATAATTACCTCCTTCACAACACTGTTCTCCGCCTCAATTTGGACCAGCTGTCTTCTGATGTCGTCTCCTGGAAACCAAAAAAAAAGGAAGACAATAAAACAAAAGATTTCAGTGTCAACCTGATAAAGGGGCAAGGGTTTGTAAACTATTTTTCTTGTTTATCCTCACAAATCTACCATGTAAATGTATAATTTCTCAGGTGACATTTCCAATATGCAACTTGATGCAAGATATCTCTTCCCAAATAAAACTATACAGCAGCATACTGCATTCCAACTAGGTTATTTCATATGGATCATCAGTGGTTTCTCCTTAAATTAACCATATGTGGCAATTTAAAAAAGTTCATATACTATCCTCAAGCTAGTAAAATGCTTATGATGCAGTCCTTTATGAGAATAAAGAGAAAGCAAAAAAAAAGGAAATAAGTACAAGGAAAGATGTTTCATTCAATGTGTTACTTTCCGTTTATTGGTGAAACGTAACCAGCACGCCATTGTTCATTGACTGTTTAGTAGGAATACCTACATCATGATGCTTCACCGTGGGATTCAGTAACCACTGAAGAAGGAACCAAGCAGGTTTCAAAACTAGGGGTGTGCGAATACCAAATAGTAGTTATCGAATCGAATACCGAATCGAATCAAGAAAAAAAAGCCGAATATCGAATAGTGATTTTATTTGTAGGAATTTTTCAAAGTGTGCTGCAAATGAGACAATTATATGTGCAGAGTATGCACCTGGTGCAGAATATGCATCTCATACCGAACAAAACCTCAAATGTATAAAAGCTCTGGTGAAAAAAAAAAGAAGGGCAGCTGTTGATGGACGTTGGGCACAAAAATCGAGTTTTATGGTGCAAACATAATCTATCTACCCTAAGCGTCACCAAAAACCTAAAGTTACAGCCATGTCAGTGATGTGATTGGCCTAAGCCATTTTGGAGCAGCTTTTGAAGCAGCCAAAACAGTGTTTTGGAGCAGCAAAAGTGACCTCTGGAGCAGCCAGAATAGTGTTTTAGAGCAGCAAAGGTGGCTTTTGGAGCAGCCAAAACAGTGTTTCGGAGGACAAAAAGTGGCTTTTGGAGCAAATATTGTTAGAAAAATAAAAATATTTGTTTTAAGTGCTGGACAAACGAAGGGCACTTTGTGCTGTGTTATGACGGAACTCGCTGTTTCTGGTTTTGCTACCGAGACATCCCACAAGTGTACAGTGTTGTAGGCGTTGCCGAGCGATTCTGAAAAGTATGCTCGTCACCATTTTACTGGTTCCTGGTTCCCGACGTGCCAGATTTTCGTTAAAAGTAAGCGAACGCAAAACAATGGATTGCAAGCGCCCCGGCTGGTGCTCTGTCGTGCCGTCATGTTCACATGTACGTGAGGTCAACTTCAGCAAGCTTGAGTGGCACGTGCCTCGTCGCGCGAGCAGAGACAACAGCTGTTCAATCGAAACCGAAACAATGCCACTCCGCTCCGTCGCCAACTGGATCCCAAAATAGTATGCAAAATAAAACTGTCCAGCATTCGACAAAAAAAACAAAAAAACAGTCCAGCGGCGCGTGCTTGCCAGGCCGGCAGACGAGGTACAAGATAAACAGAAAGAAAAACAGAACCTAAGCGCATCAATGCATAACATCGCGAGCCAGGGTCAAAAGTTTTTTGGAGCGCTCTGAGCAAGGACTGAACTCGAGACAAACAAGCGCATTGTGTGGGTTCAGCGTGCAGACATTGCCTTCTTTGCTTCAGCTCACTTCTCCTCACCAACGTCTTTTTGCGGTAGATTTTTCATGTGGCGGGGCGCGCCGAGAGAAATCTAGGTAATAAATATTTTGACGAGCAGTCCTTGAGTTAAAGAGGGATTTTTCAGAAGAAGAGGAATGTCGATGAACAAGTTTAGAAAGCGCCATATCTGCAGCGACGTGGGGACGGCAACACCCGACGTCGCACGACCACGGTGACCGAGTGGTCGCGCGAGCGTTTCAGCTCACAAAGTAACTCTCGCCGCGCAAAAACGTGGTTTTGTTTCACAGCATGATGGCATAGCTGGCACCCGGCACACTAGCGACGGAGTGTCCGCACATCAAAAAATGTAAAAAGAAGACGCGAGACGAGATTCCTGTGACGACGAGGGCAGCGAGGGCGCGAAACGCGAGACGGCGGCAAAAACCATGCAAGACCGGATGGACGATTGATGCCGGGTACTTTGTGTCGGCCGGCCGCTTGCGCCACCTATAGCTCACGCATGCTCAATTACGGTTCTCAGTTTAGTTTCGGTTTTGAAAGGCGACCGAAATTGGACTTTTGCGTAGGCTTGGCGCAAATTAGCCATATTTTGGCAAAATGTAGCAAGATGTAGCAGGGTTAGCCCCTTGGCGCAGTTTGGCGCAATGGGCGCAGCAATCACATCACTGCCATGTATGCTTTTTTTTTCTCATTAAAAGCACGACCTAACACCGCGACATGTCCTTTTTTTATATTTATAATTTATATATCTCAGAAAAGGGGCATTTTGCGATATTTGCTGTCAATTTTTAGGGAGAAAAAGGTAACCCGGGATTTTATTTTATAAAAATAAACAGATAGCTGTTAAATCTGAGTAAACAGGCTTAAATAATATAATCTGAAGTAAAAATAAAAACATGTGGTTAGGTGGCGCAAGTCACCGTCCAACTGCCGCTATGCATCCATTCCTCCGTCCATCTAACCCGTTTTAGAGAGCCTTGATTTAAAAGAGGGAGCAAGCGAAACTGAAACCATGGAGACGGCTCCTGCGTAGATAGGTGGTAAGTGCGTATATGTTGTGTAGTCGCGTGGAAAGAAGGCGAGCACACGGAAGAGCGACGACACCTGCCCGGTCGGTGTTTTCGTCATTTCGTCACCTTCTCGCAGTTCGTAATTCAAACGCGGGAACGCGGCTATCGAACGGTTGGAAACTCTCTCATATCTAGACACTCTATTTTTCCGTTCCGTTTCGTTCCGAATCAGAATTTGCAGCTTGCGGAACCGCAACTCGGCCGGTTTCATCGGCATGGTGAAAGAGGTTTTCTTTTTGTGATCGTGCAGTCGCCGATTTCTGTGAGTGTGGCAAGTGTTTTACATCGGCACTTCAATTTGAAACGAGAAACTTTACTTATGAAAAGGGTTAGGCATGGCACAGAATTCCGGCCTCCCAACCATTCCTCTCTGGAAGTGGCGCAAACGGGATATTTCGGTTGTGATTAAAGGTTAGATTGTGTCACGATCATGATTAAATCTGCGTGCTATAAATATTGTTGCGTTCAATACTTTTCTTTTTTCTAACCTGTGCGTTCGATTTTTGTGGAATGGTAGGACCAAGAGGTGTTTCTCCCATGGTTTGTCGAACATCACGGCGCGAACATTCGGAGAAAAAAACTGATCTTTTGTCAGCTCCGCGCCGACCGCGTTTCTTTGGCCGAATATATTGAATATTCGAATGACCGAATACTACTAGGAATTCAATTCGTGAATCGAATTATTCGGGAACTTTCTTTTCAATTTGAATTCATATATTTGAGTATTCGCACACCCCTATTCCAAACATTGGGACGCTTTTTCAAAACTGTGGTTACAGTATTTTCGTTCCACCCAACCAAACAAATTGCTGTCCAAGATGTTTATGTTCTCACACATACTTAAATTACAACTAAAATAAGTACAATAATTACCCCACATTTACTGGAATTAGGTCATAAAAACATTGCCAAAAACCTTCATAGGGCAATTATTGGCCATAAGATAAACTTCAAACCAGCCTCAAACTTATGACCACGTGTTAAGGGGGACTAGGGTTTTTAAATAACAAAAACTTACAAGATGGTTAATTTTTCTACATTTACAATTTTGGAATCTTCACAGCCCAGAGTATCTCCCCACAAAATATGTTTGCTCAATTCCATCTCCAACTATTTTAAAGTCAGCAAATTTTAAGTCTCAAGAAGCGGGATTTAAAGTACAGAAGAAACTTTGAAAGTGATTTTCTCAGCTTTTTACTTTTTTGTCAAGTGCCATTACCTTACAGAAGTTTTTGACAATGTTCTCATGAATGGATTTCAAGAAACTATGTATCATTGTTTTTTGCAGTAACTGAACTGCATCCTACAGGTTTACACCTTGTCCTATACACTCCGTGCGACGCGACTGGCGCGCCGCTGCGTGGCCGGTACCGAAGGTAGGCAGTGAGAACCACAGAGAAAATGAAACCGAAACCACGCTGCATACGTCGGTACGCATTGAAGTCAAAGTGGTGCGTATGCGCTGGGTCCACAGCATGAGGTGCTGCCTGTGCTGCGTCATTAAGTGCTTCAATAGTTATGCGTCGTATCTAGTGGGGACAAAGTTTTACAGTTTTTCATCTCGCCGATGTTTTGCGGGACAGCTACAACGATGGCCCCTTGCCGTACGACGCGAGAAATTTGGTCTCCAGATCATGTCTGCCACTGTGTCGGCACGGCTGACATATTCTACACTGCCGCTTTGTGCTCCGAGTTTGTTTTCGTACCAGTAACGCCTACATGTATTAGCGCCGATGGGACGAACTGAAATGCCATCCCACACTCGCGGGTAGGCAGTGCCAATTTCGTTGTAGGAATGCCCTCCAAAGAAGTTTTGTCCCCATCGTATGTGTCGATGATATTTCCGGTCAAGTATGGCACGCAATCTGTACTTTATGAAAACAGATTTGAAAGGTAAAAAAAAAGTGACAAATATGAATCTAAAGAAAACAACAATAAAACTCGGTATCACTAGAGAATCGACGTTTGAGTATGGAAGTTTATGTGGTGTGCTTTCTTTCTTGATCAGCCTTCTTTTGGACGTGGAAATGCTGACACCCCGATTTCTGTAGACAACAATATTTTTTCTTCTCGGCTTTAGATCCACCTATCGCAAAGTGGTTAGAACTGGAAGTACCGTCCATTGGTCCCTTTCTATCTGTAAAGTGTGCACCTCCCACGATGAATGGTATTATCTTGGCAGCCTTTGACGGTCAAAACCAGTTCCCATTTAGTTACGCCACCCAAACTAAATTTCCACCTGGTTTCGCTATATGCCAACTCTTTTTGGTATAATAAGTGTTGTGTCAAGTTACGTTCATGTCAAAGTACCTGTGCGCCGAAAACCAGCACCTCGCACAACAGGTCATTACACAACAGCTGACCGCAAAAGCCCTCGACGGCCAAACCGTGCGTTGGCCGACAACTTTGTTTTCTCGGCTTTGGAACCACCTTTCGTAAAGTTATTTCAAATGGAAGTAGAGTCCACTAGTCCCTCCTACCTGTAAAGCCTCCACCTCCCACGACCAGTGGTATTCTCTTGACAGCCCTTTCATGGTCAAAACCGGTCCCTCTTGAGTTACGCCGCCCAAACCAAATTTCCACATCGTTTTCTTATGCCACCTCTTTTTGGTATCAGTGCTGTGTCATGTTACTGTCAAGTCCAAGCACCTGTGTGCCCAAAATCTGCACTTTGCACAGCCCGCTATAACACAACATTTTGGGTCCAATATTCGATATCCCGTACAGCTTTATTTCTTTATTCGTTAGAAACATAACTTTCACACCTGCTGTCTTAATGAAACTTGGCACACTTCGTGCACAAACTTAGTGAACATCTCACTCGCATCCAAATATCACCGTTCCAGCAGTCCTACGTTTACAGCGACGAGCGAAATAAATTTCCCACTCAGGGCAATTATGGTGGCGGCCGTCTTGCTTTTCGGAAAATTGCTCCAACTTCTTTTTCGGCCGCAACTAGAGAAATTACCCCTAATAACGACTCAAACTCAATATATAAGAAGTGGAGAACAACTAAATGCCCTTCTGCCCCAGCACTCATGCAACGTCACCCTCAACGAATCGGCTCAAAAAGCAAAAGTTTCGTCCGTGCGCGCTTCCGCCGCCACAGCTTCGCATGCGAAAAGGCGCCGCAGGCTGCTGAACGCGCCTCATGGTCGAACGCCAGCTCCTCTGCTAGCGGCGCTACGCGCGTTTCTCAAAGCGCCCCCTATAGTTCCCGCACGGAACGTACTATACTCAATACATATAATTAGAATTGTGCATTCTGTATAATCACGCCCTTTGTAAATATTCCCATTAGCTCCAGAATGTTTGATGGGCTCTTGGAAATCACCATATGTAATTAAACTAAAAGTTGTTAGTGATAAATTATTCTAACGACCCGTGAGAAATGACCCAAGCAAGGATGATATATTTCGGCATATCTTTTGTTTAGGAAAGATATTTTATACTTGACTGCAGAAATTATCCTATACTAAAGTTGAAGCTTGGGCAAGTTGTAGATACTTGAGAAGTAAAACGGCGCAAGGGATGAGAGATTGGATAAAGACAGGCACAATGCTGTTTGTGCCATTCTTCATCTGGTCTCTTGTCCTCTGCACCTTTTCAATTCTCAATCATATATACCACCTTGTTAGGAGACGCTCTGTCATGTAAACTTCCAAACTGCGCCTTTTCTTTGCCCAGAAATTAACCATTATGCGAATCTCCACTTTTAAGACCCATGTCCCCCTTCAAAGTAAACCAACAATAAACACCACAGATGCCATGCACGAGAGAGTCATACAGGGGAAGAGCACGCACTTGCGCGGTCCAAGTTGGTGGTCATCTCGTTGCCAACTGCAATCCTCCGAGTCAGGTGCTCCATTAGCCTGGTCATCACCTCCTCGTCGGACGAACTCATGACCTGCAAAGGCGGCACCCGGTTTCGAACCAATCAGCCTGTTCGAAATTTCTACGACAATTCTAGAAACTTTCTTGTAGAATAAAAAAAGAATTAACGTCAAAGCTGAGAGGAGGAACAAGGAAAGGATCTCCTAAAGCAGTGATCGGCAACTCTTTGGTGCAGCGGGCCGAGTTGCCGCGAAGCCAATGCGGAACGGGCCAGATGGCAAGCAGCACAGGTGATGAGGGATCAAGGGGGATGCAAAGAGGTCAAAAGGGCCTCTTGCCCCGTGTCCTAAGGAGACTCAGACTGAAGGCCAGAGTTTCGTTAATAACCTTAGCTTCTGCATGCTAAGTCTTTTAGGTATTTTAGCAAAACTTTGGTCACTCTTCCGTAGCTTTCCAGGAGACTCCTTCCCAAGCGGCTCACTGTAAGTCGACACTTATCTACAGCAAGCTTGTATCAAAGCTGAACAGTTTGTAAAAGAGTGCTTGCATTAACCCCAGTGAGAAACAGGGTCCAGTAAAAACGGAGACACAAAAAAGACAAGTATGAGGGACAAGCACTCGCTCAAAATAAGGCAAGTATACTCTGTTGTACTTGTCTTTCTGGTACCCCTCCCTTTATGGCACCAGGTTTTTCGTTATGAATCGGTACCAACTTGCCTAGTTCTCAAGTTTTGCATTAACCAGTTTGTTGTAAAGGAGATTTTCACTGCAGCTATGGTGGCTTGGTGCAGAACATATATACATCCGACTCTCAATAGTTCGAAGTCGTTTTAGGGTATTTCAGATCAGATAAACATAGAGTGGCCAACTGACCCTTCTAATTAACTTCATAATTCTATATGGTATTTTCCGGTGCCCAATATTAACAAAATAAATTATTTTCACCCACAAAAAAGTTATCGAACACAAAAAGTTGTAAATTACGAAGAGGTGGATATTCACACTTTTTTGTTCGTAGCCGGAGTGATCAGCTTTGGCGATAAATAACGGAAGCTATACTTTCTAAGGGAATTTCATAATTTTTGGAAAAAAAAACTATATATACTTAACAATATGATAAAAGTATTGTTATTTATTTATTTTTATTATACACTCCGTGCGGGAACTATAGGGGGCGCTTTGAAAAACGCGCGCAGCGCCGCTAGCGGAGGAGCTGGCGTTCGACCGTGAGGCGCGTTCAGCAGCCTGCGGTGCCTTTTCGCATGCCAAGCTGTGGCGGCGGAAGCGCGCACGGATGAAACTTTTGCTTTTTGAGCCGATACGTTGAGGGTGATGTTCCATGAATGCTGGGGCAGACCTAAGAAGGGCATTTAGCTGTTCTCCTCTTCCTATATATTGAGTTTTAGTCGTTATTCGGGGGAATTTCTCTATTTGCGGCCAAAAAAGGAGTTGGAGCAATTTTTCGAAAAGCGAGACGGCCGCCACCATGATTGCTTTGAGTGGGAAATTTATTTCGCTCGTCGCTGTAAACGTAGGACTGCTGGAACGATGATATTGGAGGCGAGTGAGATGTCCACTAAGTTTCTGCACGAAGTGTGCCAAGTTTCATTAAGACAGCAGGTGTGAAAGTTGTTTCTAACGAATAAAGAAATAAAGCTGTACGGTATATCCAATATTGGATCAGAAATGTTGTGTTATAGCGGTCTGTGCAAAGTGCAGATTTGGGCACACAGGGGCTTGGACTTGACAGTAACATGACACAGCACTTATTATACAAAAAAAAAAAATAAAAATATGGCATAGGGAAACCAGGTGAAAATTTGGTTTAGGCGGCGTAACTCAATGGGAACCGGTTTTGACCATGAAAGGTTGTGAGGAGAATACCACTGGTCGGGAGAGGTGGAGACTTTAGAGCTAGGAAGGGACTAGTGGACTGTACTTCCAATTGAAACAACTTTACGAAAGGTGGTTCCAAAGCCGAGAAAACGAAGTTGTCGGCCAAGGGCGCAAAAGCCCTTTGCCAAGGGCTTTTGCGCCCTTGGCAAAGCCAAGGGCGCAAAAGCCCTTGGCTTGGCCGCCAAGGGCTTTTGCGGTCAGCTGTTGTGTAATAACCTGTAGTGCGAGGTGCTGATTTTCGGCCCACAGGTACGTTGACATGACCTTAGCTTGACACAACACTTATTATACCAAAAAAAGGTGGCATAGCGAAACCAAGTGCAAATTTGTTTTGGGCGGCGTAACTAAATGGGAACCAGTTTTGACCGTCAAAGGCTGTCAAGATAATACCACGCTTCATAGGAGGTGCACACTTTACAGGTAGGAAAGAACCAGTGGACGGTACTTCCAATTCCAACAACTTTGCGGTAGGTGGCTCTAAAGCTGAGAAAAAAAAATTGTTATCTACAGAACTCGGGGTGTCAGTGTTTCCACATCCAAAAGGAGGCTGATCAAGAAAGAAAGCACACCACATAAACTTCCATACTCAAACGCCGATTCTCCAGTGATTCCGAGTTTCATGGTTGTTTTCTTTAGATTTATATTTGTCACTTTTTTTACCGTTCAAATCTTTCTTCATGAAGTACAGATTGCGTGCCATATTTGTCCGGAAATATCGACACGTACGATGGGGACGAAACTTCTTTGGAGGGCATTCCTCCAACGAAATTGTCACGCATACCCGCGAGTGTGGGATGGCATTTCAGTTCGTTCCATCGGCGCTGACACATGTAGGCGTCACTGGTACGAAAACAAACGTAGAGCGCAAAGCGGCAGTGTAGAATATGTCAGCCGTGCCGACCCAGTGGCAGACATGATCGGGACACCAAATTTCTCGCGTCGTACGGCACGGCTCCATCGTTGTCGCTGTCCCACAAAACATCGGCGAGGTGAAAAACTGTGAAACTTTGTCTCCACGAGATACGACTCATAACTATTGAAGCACGTAATGACGCAGCACAGGCAGCACTTCATGCTGTGGACCCAGTGCAACAGTACCACTCCGACTTCAACGCGTACCAACGTACGCCGGCGTGGTTTCGGTTTCGTTTTCTCTGGGGTGCTCACTGCCTACCTTCGGTAACAGCCGCGCGGCGGCGCGCCAGTCGCGTCGCACGGAGTGTATAAAAAAAAAAAACATTAATTTTGGCTGGTTGAACCTTTTCCTGCCAAATTCGCAGGCCTGTATCTTAAAAAATAACTTTATCACAAGCGTAATATTTTTACACAATATGCTACTTATAAATAAACGTCAATTCATGCAAAAAATAATCTTTTTATGAATCGGTTGTTGAGATATTGACAAGCAAATACGACAAAACGACAAATACGACTGTCACAACACGCCAGCGAAATATAAACCCTACGATGCATAACCATACAAGTGACAACCATTCCCAGTCTTGAAATCAACGAGATCAAGAGGGGAGCCGCTGATGACTTCAATATCAGTTAGCACCCGATCGCTAAACCTAAGTCAGATTGCGGTTCTTGCTTGGTTGAATTTTCGTTGACAACGAGAATTGGCATTCACCCCTCGAGATACGGCCAAGAGATTATGGAGGCATTCGCCATGCATGATTCTAAAGACAACTTCGGTTTCCTCTCGATAGGCCTGTATAGGAAAGAGATTAACTTTATGTCGCCAAAGTTTCTCTCCCATTCCTCAAACAGTGGCATCGTTTAGGAGGTGACACTCGCCCTCTACCAAGGGGTTAAATATTTCATGCTTCCAGTTCCTCCTTCTTCAACCTTCACCCTCCCTCCCCCTTCTTCCTTTAATTACACAAATATACAAACTCACGGAGCAATAAATGCTGTTGCTATACCCTATTTCATACTTAACGTTGCCAAGGTTAGGAGCACGAGCGTATGGCTTGGCCTAGCACTTCATTTGCACGAGACTGAGTGCAAATTAGATGCTGGACTGAGCCAAGTGATTGTACTCCAAGCCTTGGCAAAGTTTTAGATTAAATATGAAACACAGTATAGTTTAAAGTTTTGCCCATCCATCCTTTATGTTATCCTTTCCTCAAATCTGTATCCACTACCAACACGCTTGTTTCTTTCGTTACATCCAGCATTCCCCCAACATTCCCCCGCAAGGTCACAATTTGGAACTCAATCCCCTTTTCCTGAACGAGGCTCTCACAAGGGTATGCGTCAGAACTTTATTCTCTTGACCACAAAAGTAACCCACCATTTTGTCCAGGTAAAATTCCGAATATGACTCGTCAAAATCTGTTTCTTTTAAAACTTCAAAAGGCTCCTCGGGTGTTTAGTTCAGTCTATTTAGTGTGTAATTTATTATTACGTGCAAAGCATTTAACAAACCACTGTAGAATCTTTAATATTTGTGAGCCCCTAATTTCTGCAAATTCTAAAACAAAGTGCACAAAATTAGCGAAACTTCCGCTTTTCACAGCCCATAGAAGTCGTCAAATTTAGTGGCCGCAAATATTTCCCATATTTCCAATTCACAATATATTGGGGCCATACAAATGATAGGTTTCATACCTTTAGTTTTCCCAGCTAAATGACAAAATATTTTTCCCCACAGAATAAGTCGCAATCACTGCATCCCACCATAGGGACAGCCCGTGCCAATCCTTCGAAACGGGGTTCGGTAGAATGATTGGCCAAAGTTTAAACAAAATCAAAAATGGGTTTTATTTTTTAAATTGTCTCCAGAAGGTTTTTGTAGTTTGTTGCTCTGGTCGTGTTTGCTTGTCAATATCTCAACAAACCGTTCCTAAAAAAAAATTATTTTTGCGTGAATTGACATTTATTTATAAGTAGCATATTGTGTCAAAACATTACGCTTGTGATGCAATTAGTTTCTAAAACACAGGCCAGCAAATTTGGGGGGAGAACGACCAAGCAACCCCGAAATTTATGTTTGTATACAATATTTTAAAAAAGATAATAAACAATACCTATAATTTTTTTTCGTATTGTAAAGTATACACATATTTCGTCCAAAAATTGTGAAACTCTTTACGAAAGTACAACTTCCGTTATTTATTGCCAAAGTTGACCACTTTGACTACGCACATACTGAATGTGACTTTTTACCTCTTTGTAAACTATGATTTTTTGCATCCAATAATTTTTTTTTTTGTGGGCGAAAATAATTATGAATTTGTTTATCCCGGGCATTGGAAAATAAGATACAAAATTATGAAGTTAATAAAAAGGTCAACCGGCCACCTCTGTTCGATCTTACCTGAAATTACCTTGAATTTGAACTTTCGTTAGCTCGAAGCATGGGCGCAGCCCCAGCAATAACACATTCAAGTCTATTGAAAAATGCACATGGAAATTCAAAGCTTTCCCACTGGGTCAGGTTAATTCGAAGAATATTGTTGTGTGCTCCTGACCGGTAACTCTGGGAACATAGGAAATGCTCGTGGTCTTCAGACGCCAAGCTAAACTCACAACCACACACACTATACCGCCTTTACCTACTGTTCGTGCAGTCGAGAAACTAGAGAACCAGTGCAGATAAACCGGCTAAGCTGCAAAGCCAAGTGTGGCGGTGGGCGCGTGCATCACAGTCAACAGCATGCATGTGTGGACAGGCAGCTTGCACAGCCAACATATCTAGGCCCATAGGCTCAAACAATTACTCAACCTTTGGAGATGTTTTGCCCAATGAGTATATAGATGTCAACAAACATGCCATGGTGTTTGGTTCATTCTCAAACAGTTGAAAGTGTGCAAGTGGTTAGGCACAGGAATTCTTCCACCACTTCCTGTGCTGAGTGCCATTAAAGCAAAAGTTGTGTTGGGTGTCGTAAAAATTGTTTTTCCAGTAGAAAAACAAACAAGGAACCAACGTCGATGACACCCTGAGAGGTTTGCAAATTGCAGAGCTTAGTTACTGCAGCACATTTTCATTGGCAAAGGCAAGCAGAACTTAACAACTTCACCCGAGTCTGGGCCGAGTTAAAAAAATTTAAAAAAAAAACTCGTGGGTCATATTATTTTTTATTAAAGTTGAAGTTTGCTTAATGTTTTAATTTTACTGAGCTTCCAATTGTTCAAAGTTGGCTGCAAAAGGAAGTCGGCAAGGTAATGTGAGGTAGGACGGAAGTCTGACCATGAAGTTTGGAAGCACCGGTTCTGGGGTTGGAGGTTCTTGTTGTGGGACCAAGTCCTTCAGGCTTCCTGAAGAAAAATAATTGCCAATTTAGAAACTTCCATTACAATGTGAATCAACATCTTGGCCATCGTGTTGATGAATGACAATATCTGGAACATCCTTACAATAAGTAAATCAAACGCAGCAAGACGAGAGGCAATAGGATACGAGCGTGGTGAATTATGAATATTTGAGATAATAATAATAATAATCCTTTACTTGCTGTGTGTCCCAGAACAATTTCACGGTTTTGATGCGGTGGCACATATACACACTTAAAATTAAAAAAAAGTGTGCATCGTAACAATGCTGTTTTAAACAGTATACAACATGTGGTCCAGTTCATGCTTGAAAAGGACCAATTCACCAAAAATATCTAAATTTGATGACGCTAAATTGTTAAATACTAATATTTGTGTGCGAATTATTCATGGCATATTTTTTTTTAAGAAAAGGACAATATATAAAACTCCTGCACAACCGAGCTGATACGTAAAAATTAACACAGAGAAACAAGTTAGCGCCAAAGTTTCCCTGGATCATTTTGTGTAGAAACAACAAGGCACGAGAAAGCCTGCGAGTTGATAAACATTGAAGACGCAGACTTTTCAGTATGTATTCATAGTTAAAACAACATCTATGAAAATACATAGCGCATATAATTTGAATAAAATGTTTTTGTACGGATTTATTAGGCGACGCTTCAGTAGCCAACAAAGAATTCCATATTACACTGCCAAACTTAAGCTTTGTACATACCAGACAGCACAATAAATTAATGATGCATAAGAGATTAGTGCAACCATAAGACAAGCATGATAGCAAGCCCAGCTTTAAGGAGGGGCACTACCCAGAGAAAAAAAAAATTTGCAAAAGACATTGATTTTGTAAAATTACTTATTTACATTTATCTACATCCAGAGAGTATTCCCAGATATTTTCACTCGTTAACTCTGCATAGTTAGTTTTTTTATAAATTATTTTCTGTCTACCGAAGCTAAAGAAAAGGTAGGGTTTGGAGCACTTTGAACACATTTTTCTCCGTTCCACTTTTTGGTATAAAGTCCATTTTAGTCAATCTATCGTTTGATAATGGCAATACAGGGAAGGCTCGTTCTTCACTTTTCCTAACTGAAATTTAATAAGGAATGCGCCTATGGAGTTTGTCACTTTACGGATGTCTTTTATAAAAAATGCTGGCATTTTGTCGGAGACACAGAAGACCAAAAAGTTGACCAATTTTACAGAAGAGAAAATAGATAGAAATCAATAGACTTTTTACAAAAAACTTTCCATAGGCGCACCTCCTAGGCATTTTGCTACATATCTAGCGAATAAAAATCGTGAATATTGTGATAGTTTTCCGACGATAAATTAACTAAACAATGTAGGGGTGTTGCTGATGAAGGTGCCCCAATTTCCCTCCCACTTAGCTGACAGACCTGAAATTTCGTTATGCACCCTCTAGCATGACCACCAGCATACCCTGTAAATTTCATCAATTTTAATCCAAGGGTTCAAAAGTTGACCCTCCCAGGGGGAGTGAAGCGGCAACTAGCCGCGTGAAATAACAGGAAGAAGAAAGTCCAGAGCCAAAATAAATCCCAAGGTCGCAAACAATAGTGACTTGTGTAATAGTTGCCGACTGAGGTATGTACGGGTAAGATCAAATTTGGCATTTTCGTGACATTGTCAGTAGTTTTCAGCAAAATATATGCTGAACACAACTCAGAAACGCGTACGATATCATCCAGCAAAAGAACGCAGTCATCAGATGATTTTATGTTTGTAAATATCTTGATATCATCAGCGAACATTAACAGTTATGAATTTTAGTTTGAGTAATGGTGAAATGTTTTAGTGCATTTCAAGAAGGATGTCCTGTTCCTAGAAGATCCAGAACTGAAGGTTTCAGGAGCGGACGAATGTGCTGAAATGTTAGGGAAAGGAATGTTACTATTTTTTAAGGTTTCACATCATATTGAAACATCCAACAAACATCCAAGAATGCACTAGTATATTCCTATAGGTTGCATCAAAGCCTACCATTGAAAATGTCAACAATGTTGCGACTTTTCACAAGAATGAAGCTGTGTCGCAGAATTTTACGAGGTAAAATTCACCACTAAATTACAGATTTGATCAACATATGGGCTCTCATTGTGCAGGCACAACTTTTACTGCACTACAGTAAAACCTCGTTATAACAAAATGGGATATAACAAACTAATGGATATAACAAAGCAATCATAATTCCCCTTGCTTGCTAATAGGGAAGAAATGGACATTGGCTATAACAAACTAATGGTTATAACGAAATAATTACGATCGCTCCTTCAACTTTGTTATAACAAGGTTTTACTGTATTTACAGCCTACTTTTTTATTCATGCCACTCTATATGTCGGGGTTGGCCAGCCTAGCTCTCCGTGGGTTCAAGTGTGGCTCATACCTCCTCAACACCCTTTTCTTTTGCGGTTGATGTTTTGAGTGGTGGCTCTCCAACCATGGAAAAAGTTGCACAAGATTCAAGAACGTTTCAAGTGGAACTCCTTGAACTTCACGAGGACGAAGGGATGTAGATTATCCTGTAGTCTGAGGAAACTGCAGGAGTCTGGCAGCAGGCACCAGATGCAAAGTATCCCCACGTCAAGCTTGCCGGCAAGAAACTTTGGTTCATATCCGGATCAACGTACTGCTCTGAGGCAACCTCTTTAACAATGAAGGCGGTAAAATCTAAACACCGTGTGCAACCCTGATAGACCTGACTGAGCTGCTCAGGACTGCAACAACACGATTCGAGCCAAAAATTCAACAAGTTTGTATTACTAATGGAAACGCAAGATAACGAAACAAAATCCCTTACAAGTTCCTAACAAATAAACCAATATTAGAAAAGAGTTTGGGTGGCACTGATGACCGCTTACCTCCAAACTTGTCTGTGCGGCCCATGTTGATCCTTCTGCGTCCAGTACGCAGGTTGAGGGCGGCGGTAGGGGTGCTGGGAACAGAGCGGGGGATGAGCACCTCCTGGGCCATCTCGGCAAACTTCATCACGTGCTGGAGGGGAAAAGAACGTAGGATCCATATTTAGGTATGTGCCCAAACAAACGAAGGACATCTGGCATCCCCAGAGAGAAACGGAGGATTCATTTAGAATGCCGGGGGACCTCTTGACACGCAACAAGAGCTTTGGCCATGGGCGCCTTCTTCAAAAAAGACCTGCCGAATTGCGGGCACTTCCGCCGGGATTATAACTTGCCAACTGGGTAGAGGTTTGGGGAGGCAATTTAAACCAGGGTCTTGGGATATCCAAGAATAGAGCCTCGACTGGTTATTAGGAAAAAGATTTAAAAAAAACAGCTGCCCACGAAATAACGAGACAAATGACATTAAGGGTCAGCAAAAATACAAATCCGCCTATACAGGGCGGGATTGGGATACATAGTCTGGCTTTGACATTCTAGAGCTGTTGATTCTGTGCCAAAGTATGCAAACTTGTCTGATCTTTTTCTGGTGCATGAACCTGGTGGTACATGGTAAACACCATAGCTCTCAACAATACCTTGTTTTAAAAGCACCTGTGTAAAGTTATACCATCACTCAATTCCCTCGACGTCCTTAGCAATGACCCTTGGAAGTTAAACAATTTACACTCCAAGATCACCAAGTTCTAGCAACATCTACCAGGCCAAGAACAGATAGTTTTAATGCGAGAGCATTAACTGGTCTCATAGATTGGGCCAAAGTCATCAGTTTGTAGCGAGAAAACGGCTCCAAGTTTTGCTGATCCCAACGGTCCCACTGTCTGGCACACGGCGACGAGGCTCCCCATTGGCTGCTCCGCGCGCCAATTTCAATGATCGCCGCCAGATGGCGCTGCGTGTCCGTGCCTCCCAGTGTGCCGATAAAACTAACCGCCGCAACACCATGCCACTACGGGCCCCACGCCAGTTAAAACGGACACATTGGAAAGCGCTCGGGGGCTTCAGCTCGTTTCGCCAGCCGACCAACATGCCGTCGCCTTTATCATCCACATCGCGGTAGTACTTCTGCTCGTCTCTCCGCCGACGATTATGGCACTGCCTCTAGCATACACATCGTCGGCGGCCGCCACCTCGACAGTGACGAAATCTGCCTGTCCACGCAAGTACACTGCAGACGAACTAAGGAAGCGGAATAACGCAGCACACCGATCGAGGAGGCAGGCCGCCAAATCCACAATCGTTGTCAAATCTCCGATTACACACCGGGCAGAACGAGCAGCGGTGCAACTAATGTGGGAAACAGAACAACGCCATTTAAAAGCATGCGGCACAGGCTGATCGCGATTCAAAGCGTCTCAGGCGGCAAGAGTGCCAGCCCCTCCGAAAACGTGAGGCGGGAGCATGACGTCCAAGGTAGCAGGCGCTGACAAAGGCAAGGCGCAACGTACGCAGTGGGGAAGCTGAGGCAACGGCGCAGATGGACCAGGCAGCCGCTACCTCGGCCGCAGGGAAACATGGCCCTCCACGCAAGTACACCGCAGACAAACTAAGGGACCGGCAAAACGCAGCAAAACGTGCAAAGAGGTTGGCAGCAAAATCTACCATCGTCGTCAGGTCTCTCATTACACTGCAGGAGGAACGAGCAGCGGCGCAGCGCGCTACACGGCGGGAAGTACCGACACCGGTGCAACGCACTAGGAGACCTACCGCGGCCATTCGACAGCGTGACCCGGAGGCGGTTCGTGGTTCAAGCCAAGGGAGCGGACGAGCGGCTTGCATGCTTTTGCATTTACAACTCATAAGGAATGCTTAGGTGTACCTCAATCTTTTTTTCCTTCCCTTATATACCCGAGTCCTCTTTAACATAGTTCTTCCAACTTCAAGCCACCCTTTCACCGAGGCAATGTGTTATACAGCATGGCTGCGTTTGCACCGGCGAGATTCATATAAGGTACAGTCAAGTGCTGTGACGCCATGCATGCGAGTAAGTTAAAGTTTGATTCCATAAATGGGTCTGCGTTCTTAATGTAGAAATTAATGTGCTTTGCTCTTCAAGCCCGCTGTCAACTATGTCGTTTTGTTCCTGCTCCACACAGAATAAAACAGGCAGCTCTGGTGGCTTAGCAAATTCATGTTAATTGGCGCAAAGCCCATTGTTTCGATTTTAAGAAAAAAATATAAGCCTTAAATTCAAAACTAAAAAAAAAAATTTTTTTTTAAATTTGATGTACAGTCAAACCTTGATGTAACGAAGTCAATAACATTCTAAGTTTACTTCGTTACATTGAAATTTGGCTACACAAATATTCAGGGCTAACGTGAAAGGAAGTTTCCACAAATGTTTTCGGGTGAACAAAACTTACCGAGGACACCTTTATTTCGGTAAAAAGTAGTCAGTCACCTCTTTCTGGGCCACTCTAGGCATCACACGACGCTCGCATAGCCAGACAGCCTGCATCGCGTTTTGGACTTGCTGTGTGCTCGCGAACCGCCTCAAGACATCGATCGGGTTCACCATTTCATGGTTACTGGGTACATTGCAGGTGTCTCTCTCATCAGGCTTGATGTCATCCCCGTCTTGCAAGTTTCCGCAAACATTGCTAGCTATCGCCTCGTCGGTCACTTCCTCCATCACAATGACAACAGAGTTGGTGTAAAGAAAGTCGTCGAGGTCGACGTTGTCAGGGGCGGCTCCATCGCCTTCAAGGCTCCATCGCCCAGGACAGCGAGAAACGCACGCTTTTAGTGAGGCCTCGAAACGAAATACACTGCACTAACGAAACCGACGGACAAAACGGTGGCGGCTCTAGTGTCCTCTAGTGACCGTTCTGTACACAATACTCACCAGATTCGGCCCGTTTCACCCTTTGCGCTTTATCAAGGGCCCGTTTCAGTGCATCTTCTTTCTAAAATCTCCTTTGGGACCCAAAAGTTTGCGACGAATTGTCCATGAAATTTCGTTACATCAAAATTTTGGCAAATGGGACTTTGTTACATAGGGGTCAAAAGCACATCGCGTGCATACACTTGCGGGTAGAAAAGATTATGTACTTCCTTACATCGAGGGTTTTGTTACATAAAAGTTTGTTACATAGAGGTTTGACTGTATTTGGTTTTAGAAACTATTTATAGAACCTTACACTAAATTTAATAACCACATGCCAAATAGTTATGGATATAAAATATTTTCAACACATTATGAGGCAGTAACAAAGTAAAGGAGTTCAATGTCTAAAGCATTTTTCTCAGTTCCACTTTTTGCTGCAAATTTCATACGAAGAAATGGGGGGATCGGTGGCCGAGTGGGTTGGCGCACACCAGTTCGGAGGACATGGAGCGAAAGCTTGCCCTGCAGAACCCAGGGATCCTGGGCTTAATCCCCACCCCTGCCCGTTTCGATCTGGATGAGCATCGTACTGGCGTGCGGTCATGTATCACTACTGCGTGGTGCACGTTAAAGACCCTAGGCTAGCGGTTGCACTGCACTGGCTAAATTGCTCATCTACAGCGAGTGACTCGTTGCAACTTTGAAATGGCTGACCAACTAAACGCTGTCTAAATATCCACACAACCTCAATTATTATTCATACGAAGACATCTTTTGTTTGAAGGTAAAAGTATTCTAATACCACAATTAACATGCTTCTTAACTCAACTTTACTGGGGAAACGGACTATCTACTTTATTTTGTTTTAAGTTGAAATCCTTTTTGAGAAAATACTATGTATATATTATGATATATCATAAGATATATCATAATAATCCGATTCTAAAAGAAAACTAACAAGGCCTCATTACGTTTCAGCACGCATCAATCACCGTCATAAAGTTGCCATTCCTTCTTGTCGTACCAAACATTTTTATGAGTCTTTTATTCCTAGTGCCTCAACAATGTGGAATCACCTTCCCGGAGCCATTGCCGAAATCCCCGATATCGAGTGTTTTAAAACTGCCGTTTCCAATATTCTTTTGTAAAGAGTCATAACTAGTGTATCATATTTTCTGTTGTACGCTGTATGTTGTGTTGTACTTTTTAATATTTTGAGGTAATAACTCTTCCTAAAATACCTATTTACATCGGAGCTATAAAATCTAGATATCCCAAAGTCCCACATCCCCCCCTTTATATTCAAGCAGTCAAAATGGTGCTCAATAGCTTCATTTACATATCAAATTTCTTGACGAACAGTGACACATCTTCTGATGTAAGTAGGTATATTTGTCCTGGAGAGCTGAAGGTTTGCACAATAGTCTACATCTGACGCAAAATCTCCCCTGAAAATTTCCTTCCGATCACTCGAGTAGCTCAGAAGTTAAATCTCTAGCCAGTGTGCCCCCAAGTGGCTACAGAGTGCAGAGGGCACGATTATTAAACAAAGACATAAAATTATGGCCGGGAGCAATATTTCAAAGCCAGCATAAAAGCGTTCCAGAGATAAATGTGTCCTGCTACAAAATGGGAACATAAATTTCATCCTCTGTCAAGCCATTTAAAGCCAACGAAGGACTCACAAATGTCTCGTCGTAGTCGTCGGGGCGAGGATTGACACAGACAATCATCCGCACTTTCCCTTCGCCGTCGAAGAAGTTCTTGAAGAGGTGAGTCAACTTGGTGTCTCTGTACGGCACCATCTAAGGCCACGAGGGGTAAGGGACAAGCAGTCAGTATGGTACCAAGACAAAAGGAAACAAACTTTTTAGTGAAAATGGCAAAGTAAGAAGGAAGGAGTGAAACGGTACCTTGTTCGAGCCAGTGGTCTGATTCTCCCTCAAAATCTCGATACACGTGCGCAGGACCATTAGCGAGCTGTTGATGTTTCCTGGAGCGAAACGAAAGTAACGACGACTGGATAAATGTCTACCTCGCCTCGTCATCACTGCCATTACAGAAAAGCTGCCAAGTGGCAGGATCCGCGAAGGTTAAAGTGTGAAAGCAAACCGGCCGCCCAAGCGAACATCCGATGGTCGTACCTGCTTCCCGGAGCCTGTAGCCAGTGCTGCCGGTTCTGTCCGTGCGCTCGCTTCCGGCAAGGTCGACCAGGGACAGCTGACTGATGATCACTGCATTCTTGTCCTTCAACGAAAGAACAGGTCGGCCACTGCTCGTAATTGCTTCTAGAGACAAGCGTGCATTGAAAACTTCATGAATTGCCCGCAAACAGCCTAGTAGCCGCGACATCTTGCTAACCAAGTCACACGTGGCATTGTGCAGTTCTCCTCTTCACTCCTCAAATGTTACATACTACCACAGTCACTGACAGAATGAGAACAGCAGGGGGGAGCTTCAGTCGTCCCGCCTCTAGCACAAGCTTTGATCGCGCTTCGACGTCTCACGAGCCTCTGGCATTCACGCACAGCCAAAACAAAAAATTTTCTTGTCAATCGTACAACCGTACGAAATAGTCAAATTCTGGGAGCCTCCGGGGTAAGATGGAAGACTTGGCAGGTAAGGTATGCACGCCCCAGCGGAGGCCTGAGAATTAATTTCGACCACCCGGGGATTCTTGGACGCGCCACCCAAATCTCGGCTGCGGAGGCTTCTGCACATGTGCCTAGCTTGTAGTGACTTCTGCTGGGGCATTGGGATCCATTACTTTGTCTACCGCCACAAAAACAAGCAAGACGCTGATTGCGTGAAGCGAACTGAATCGCGCAAAAATCTGCTTGTCTGCCACACATCTGCCACACACGACTATGTCACTCTTTTTGAGTGGTACCCCCTTATGCAGCCTTGCAGCGAAAAGTATTAATGTACCTATGCAAGTGTCCACCCAAGAGGGTGGTTGGGAAGATGAAGTCCTACTTTAAGATAAAATTCTATCCCATGAGAGGGATCATCTAGTGCTAGTCGACAAGGATTACGAGCACAGTGGTGCAGCAGAAAAGAGGGTTATGTACACCAAGCTAAGAGTGCTAGTTGAGTGGCATGGGTTACCTTCTCCACCGGGATCTTAAGTCAGCGCTCCAAGACAATTGGTAGAATTGATTATTAGAAAGGCACTCCAATTATGCAAACATCCATGTACTTTAGACCTGCATGTGCATGAGCCATGCTTCTAATCGCAGTACATTTTCCCAGGAAAGAAAATCCCCCAAGGTAGAGAAAAAGGAGCGGGTTGGTTTTAACCCTTTTGCCACAGGCCACATGAGCTGTCTCCAAGACACCCACTAAAAAAAAACTAGGGGTATGCAAATCTTCGTCGCCTTCAAATAGCATATCAAATATATTATACATTCTTCGAATGAAACGGTGAATTTTCAGAGTTTTCAATATTTTCATAACAATTTCTGAATACAGTAGGCTAGCGATAATTCAAACTCTGGTATTTCATACTTCCGGTTAATTCAAACAGATCTGAAAATTTTAGTTGTCCTGCTATGTTTTTAATGAATTTATAAGCCGCTTAATTCGAACGGCGTTTTCGCTTAATTCATAGTTTTTTGTTCTCGCAGCCCCGTCGAGTGCGCTTCTTTCCAAGCACCGGTGCACCGCAGAGAAGCAATACTCGCAGAGCTTCTCCGCAGTGCACCGGTGCTCGGAAAGAAGCGCACTCAACGGGGCTCAACAGGCATACATTAGCGGAAAACGGCATTCACATTATGTGCTTCAAGACTAGCAATGATGACCAAGACGACATCGAGGATGAGGAACAGCTCACTGGCATCATGCTTTCTGGCCTTGAAGCACGTAATGTGAACGCCGAGCTGGCGGAATATGCTAGTCTTGACGATGTCTGTGCTTGTCGTGATGACTCATTAGAGGACATAAGGAAGTAATGCCAGCACAGTGCAGCAGTGATAGTGAAGATGATGATGAAGAAAGGGATGACCCACTACCAACTGTCACAGATGCAAAGGCCTTTGAGCACATCGCTCAGATCCGGAAATTTCTGTCTGCAAAGGAAGAGTCACGTAAAGGGCTACTTGCGTTGGCCAGTATTGAAAATTTTGTTTTGAGATCTTATGTACTGACTAAACTGTCCACAATCGACAAATTTTTCGTCGGATGAATAAACTTAACGTCACAGTTCTTTCACCAATGTGTTATGCCTGTACTTGCTTATAATTAGGCCTATGTAGAGGAAACTGGCAAAAATCTGCTTTGTATGTGTAGCTATCCATGTAACAAATCATAATGTTGTCTAGTATCATATTTAGATAAATTTCTGATAATTCAAACTTCTGGTAATTCAAACTAAAATCTGTGACTTCCTGGGGTTTGAATTAATGAGAGTCCACTGTAGTCGGGATGGTATGGCACCACGAGCCTCCCCTCACAAATACCCAGCCGCGTGGATGCCATACATGGTGCAAGATGTCACTCTGCTCCCTTCTAGAAAGCATGTACACTTGGCATCAAAGCTTTCTAGAGCACAAGAGCGGTGCGCTCCGGACTGCGCGAGCGACATCTGCCGGCGGACGTCGAACCCGAGATAGTGCTCCTTTTAGCATTGGCTGCCATTGTACAGCACCGGGCAAATGCCAATGTTTGTGCTGACCCTCCTGCAGACTCCGTTGGCCGCCAGAGGAGCGCTCGGCGCCTTCTGGCTGCAAAATTGAGGCGCTCGGTGAGGAGGCCGTTGCGCTGCCGGCTTCGCATTATCGCAAATTCTTCTGTGAGGAATTTAACCACTAAACTCGCGCTCTTGCTCCCGTCCTCGCACCGTGTGCACATGTGTCATGTACATTGTATATACATGTAAATAAAGTTAATGGGACACCCTAGTCTTCAAACACAACAATAAAAATAAGTTAGTCAAAAAAAATTTTTTATCTGCAATTTACAAACAGCATGGCCAGTATTGTAAGTATGACACTCAGGAAGTGCACATTTATATTAGTTAAATCGGTTCAAAGCTAATATTTAGGCCATTATAAGCATGTTTTAAAAAGTTTTGCCAGTTTTCTCAAAATTAGGTAATTTTTCCTTGCAACACAAAGTTTTGCCCACGGTATCCTTGGATATAAAACTTGTACCCAGGGTTCTCCCCGCAGTGGGCGGCAGTAGCTTTGCCGCCCACCAATCATTCTTTTTTACGTTGCGGGATGACTATGCGATTTTGCCTGCGCCACATGGCTGCAGATCATCCAGCAGGTCCACACATCGCCACGTTATCGTGCGCTATCGCATTGTGCACTGCCTCCCCTGCCACACTGCTTCAAACAAAGAGTGCAGGCGCTCGGTATGTTTTTTCTTTTCTCTTTTTTCTCTCTCTATCTCAGCGGCGCGCCGCCGGCAGTGCCCGAAGCGGGGGGAGGGATAACGACAAGCAGACGCGACAAACCCCCCCTTCCCCCCCCACCCCCGGTAATGTCCACCCCTCAGAAATTCCTGGGTAGAACCCTGCTTGTACCTGAATACTTTTCATGACTTAGTGCCTCATAAATCGTAGAGAGCAACAAGACTACTATTTCTGAAAAATGTAAGCTACAAAAGTTTTAATCTACGGTAGAATACCGCGCGTCCGCCCATTCTACACTAAGTGCCCATACCCAAATTTGTAAGACCCGAAAAAATATGCACAGTACATTTAACAGCATATGTAAAATTGATGACCAGACAAGCGCCCATCCCCCTTTTTTTGCGATTATCTCTAAATTATGAGTGGGCGCTTGCCCGGTACTTTACGGTAATGCAGTGATGTGATTGGCCTAAGCCATTTTGGAGCACCTTTTGGAGCAGCCAGAACAGTGTTTTGGAGCAGCAAATGTGGACTTTGGAGCAGCCAAGACAGTGTTTTGGAGCAGCAAAAGTGGCTTTTGGAGCAGCCAAAACAGTGTTTCAGAGCAGAAAAAGTGACTTCTGGAGCATATAATCTTAGAAAAATAAATATTTGTTTTAAGTGCTGGACAAACGAAGGCCACTTTTTGTGTTGTGTTGTGATGTGACGTGTTGGGGCGGAACTCGCTGCTTGTGTTTGTGATGCTGAGACATCCCACAAGTATAGGAGGTATTCACTGGACGCCATATTTGTGGGTGCTGTTTAGAGCGCATGCTCAAAACAAGTTCAAATTAATAGCCTGCTAAGACCGGCAACCTTGATGGTGCTAAATGCACGCTCCAAAAGGACCACGGAAGCTCGCCGTCAGCACGCGCTCAGCAGCAGCGCACACGGATATGGCCGCAAGTGAATACAAAGCTGTAAGCATTGCCGAAAAATTCAAAAAAAAAAAACACTTGCTATTGTTTTACTGGTTCCCGACGTGGCAGATTTTTATAAAAAGTAAGCAAACCTAAAACAATGAATTGCAAGCGTCCCGGCTGGTGCCTCTCGTGCAATCATGTTCACATGCACGTGAGGGCAACTTCGGCAGGCTTGCAGTTACACGTGATTCGCCGCGCGAGCGGAGACAACGGCTGTTCGACCGAAACCGAAACCATGCCGCTCCGCGCACCGTCGCCAACTGGTTCCCAAAATAGTATGCAAAATGTAACTGTCCAGCATACGACAATAAAAAGTCCAGCGGCGCGTGCTTGGCAGGCCGGCAGGCGAGGTAGAGGCTAAACACACAGGAAAAAAGAACCTGAGAGTATCGATGCAAGACATTAGCAATCAAGGTCAAAAAGTTCTTGGAGCGCTTTGTGCAACGACTAAACTCGAGACAAACAAGCGCGCTGTGCGGGTTCAGCGTGCAGACATTGCCTTCGTTGCTTTAGCTCGCTTCTCGTCATCAACTTTCTTTCGCGGGAGATATTTCACGTACCGGGGTCCCTCTCGAAAGAAAGCCCACCGAGAGAAACCTAGGTAATCAACACTTCGCCAAACATTAATTGAGTTAAAGAGGAATTTTTATAGCAGCTTACGATTTAAACAAGAGCAGGAATGTCGATGCGTTTCATTTTAGAAAGCGCCATATCTGCAGCGACGTGGGGACGGCAACACACGACGTCGCGCGACCACGGCGACTGTGGTCGCGCGAGCGCTTCAGCTCACAAAGTAACTCTCGCCACGCAAAAACGTGGTTTTGTTTCACAGCATGACGGCATGGCTGAAACCCGGCACACTAACGTCGGAGCGTCCGCACACGCCCACGTCTATCGCTAAAAAAAGTAAAAAAAAAGAAAAAGGCGCGAGACAAGATTCCCGAGACGACGAGAGCGCGAAACGCAAGACGACGCGGGAAAAATCATGCAAGACCGAATAGACGATTGATTCAGGGTACCTCGTGTCGGGCGGCGTCTTTTGCCACCTAGCTCATGCATGCTCAATTACGGTTCTTAGTTTTGTTTTCGAAAGGCGACCAAAAATGCTCCTTTGGCGCAGGCTTGGCGCAGATTAGCCATATTTCGGTGAAATGTAGCAGGATGTAGCAGGGTTAGCCCCTTGGCGCAGTTTGGCGCAATTGGCGCAGCAATCACATCACTGGTAATGGCTTTATTAGGCTACCACTCAAAATTTTCAGCAACATTGGTATTTCCTGGCCTCCTAATGCACAGTAGACCATTTCAGCTCACTGTGCTTGTACCCCATTGCGCAGCACGTTTGAGGAGCGGCAGCAGCACCCCTTCACATTCGCACCCCACCCTAGGACGACCTGACAACCTCGACGTCGTCCTAGGGGTTGTCCCAGACATCGTCCTTGAGATCGCCCTAGAGGTTGTCCTAGATATTGTCCTTGAGGTCTTCCTAGAGGTTGTCTTAGAGGTTGCGAATGCAGGGAGGTTGCAAATGCATGGGCAGTGGGGCGAACAAAACGGTTTGCAAAAGGCGGCAAAAAAACCAAAAAAAAAAAACCACGCAAGCAAAAAAAAAAACAAACAAAGAGGAGCATTTTTTTTTTTTTTTTTTTGCAGCGCTGTTTGGTTTTGGGGTTGCTCGCTGCGCGCAAAGAGATAGAAGGAGAAGGGAGAAGCCCTCGCCCCCTCGCCTAAGCAAAGCAAAGCGCATGAATGCAGCCTGCCCTCGCCTTCTCCTCACACCATCGAGGGCTCTGTTGTAAACAAAGAAAAGGGAAGAGAAGAGAAGAATTAGACCAATCGCAGAGCGCGTGACGGCAGCGGGAAGAAGCGCAAAAAAGTTTCCGCAGAAGTTTCCTATTTCCACCATTTTGCGACGGCGCTGGCAGCATCTTCATCTTCGTGTTGACTGACGACGCAGGGATGAGCGGTTACACCAGTTATTTGTGCAGATTCAAACTTAAAGTTGTGGGGCACGGCATTGAACAAGGCAACCACGTGGCCGCAAGACATTTTGGCATCGACGAAGTGCGCGTCCAGTATTGAAAACCGCAGCGTAAAAAGTTGCAAGCCGCATACAAGATGTGTCGGGCCTTCCGAGGACCGAAAGAGGAAAAGTTTCCTCGCGTTGAAGAGGAAGTGCTCAACTACGTGACAAACCTTCGGAAGGGGGGTTGCGCTGTGTCACATGAGCTGGTACAGAATCATGCATGGGCCGTTGCGAGAAGACATGGAATCTCAGCGCAGGATTTCAAAGCCACTAATGGCTGGACGACACGCTTTATGCGACGAAACGGGCTGAGTCTCAGAAGACGTACGACACTGTGCCAACGGCTCTTGGCATGCTACGAGGAGATGATCAGTGATTTTCACCGTTACCTCAAAAGGATGCGCCAAGAAAAAGACTTCATCTTGTCCCAGATTCGAAATGCCGATCAGACCCCCCTCAACTTCGACATGCCGAGAAGTACGACGGTAAAGCAGAAAGGACCACGCAGCGTCCACATCAGAACAACGGGAGCCGATAAACAAAGGAGTACCGGGATGCTAGCAGTGTTGGCGAATGGCCGTAAGCTCCCGCCGTACCCCATCTTTAAAAGGAAGACGATTCCGAAGGCAAAGTTTCCCAGTGGCATTCACATTCGTGTGCAAGACAAGGGGTGGATGTCGGCGGACCTGATGGTCAACTGGATCACGACAATGTGGGGCCTGCGGCCGGGTGCCCTTCTGCCATCGCTGCTCGTGCTCGACAGCTTCCGTGGGCACCTCGTGGACAGCGTTCGCCGCAACTTAAAGGATCTCCGTTCCGACATCGCCGTCATTTCGGGTGGCCCGACTTCAGTCCAGCAACCGCTTGATGTCTCCCTCAACAAGCCCTTTAAGGACAACGTGAGGAGGCTGTACACTGAGTGGATGGCAGCCGGCAACTACGCGCCAACACCCGGGGGCAAAATAAAAAGGCCATCTATCGAAATGCTCTGCGAGTGGGTCCTGGAGGCATAAAAGATGATTCCTGGTGACATCATCGTCAAGAGCTTTAAGAAGACTGGGATCTCCAACAGGCTTGACGGTACCAAGGAGCACCTGCTTTGGGACCACAAGCATGAAGATGCGGCTAGTGACATCGAAGACGTGGCTAGGGAGATCGCTGAGCTTTCCAACTCAGAGTGAAGTGAAAGTGAAAAGAAACAATAAATTGAAAGCGTGTATTGTGGCCGAGAGCATACCTGTCCTGTCGTGTAATTTCCATCATTTTTCGGGAAAAGAAGTGTTCATTCTGCGGGTAAATACGGTACCCTCTGCTCTTTGTAGAACATTCGGATATACTTTGCGGCACATTTCTTGATAGGGGTATTGTGGAAACATTGGGCAAAAATATTTGTGATAAAGGTGAGGTTTTCTTGAAAACTATCATAGATAAAATAATTTAGCCGATGTTTGTGCTTAGCACAAGAACTTAAGAGTGCAGGTGAAAGTTTAATATAAATTAAATCGGAAACAATAAAAAAAATGCTCGAGACCAGGGTCTTTCCTTAATTCCAGCAGTCTCCGCCTCGTACAGACCGACACGCTGTTTACAAACAAGCCTGCGTTTGCCCACACCAGGTCTGGGCACTGCGCGTGCGCAGAAACCGATTTCGAGTGAACTGAAGCTTCTGCGCATGTGCAGTGCCGTCAAAAGCGCCACCGCAGCTGCGTGACGTCAGGGAAACGTGTTGGTCTATAGGGAACCCGGCCACTGACTCCTTCCCGGGACAGTACCTGGAGCACTTCGCAGCCGTCGGCATCGAGGGGTGCCTGGACCAGGCGAATGTTGAAGACGCTGTGGCTTCGGCTCGACTCGGCGTTGAGTGCGGTGTGGGCGATGCGCTTGCGCTTCTGGCCTCGACACCAGGCTTCAAAGGCCTCGTCGGCTGTCTTGGCCTCCACTTCCGTCACGCCGAAGGCGTACACACAGCGCTTCGAGTCCTCACGCAGCATCTTGGACTGCAGCTGCCTGCAAAAACAGCAAAGGCATTGGAGCAGAAATACGGAGCGTCCCACTTTACTACGTTTCACCTTAGAACGAACTGCAGCAGACGCTACGGGTTGTTCCAGCCAATTTAGTGCTGCAAGCATATCACGTGACTGTGCACCTCTCGAAGGTCATGTGACACTCGTGTGGCACTGTGTCGGCGCCGATGGCTCGTGGCGTTTGCTGTAGTCCATCGTAAGGTGAAACGAAGTATAGGTTTGTTGGGCATAAAATTTCATACTCAAAACAAGAAATGCCTAATTTAATAAAAAGTGTGCACAAATACAAGGACGAAGAGAAAAATGCAACATATGGCGCCTTTTCGCACGCTTTTTCAAAATTAGGAATGGATATTAGTCGGCCATCTTGAACCCTTTTAAATGCAATTCTAATGTTCACCAATACAGTTGAGCTCACGCACGATTGTTGCTTTGGAAAGTGAGTGAAATTTGCGCCGTACGCACAAATGCTGAAAACGGCACTGACCAGAAGCTTCTTAGAACTGAAACAATCCACAAGAAACATTTTATTCCCATTTGAAACATTTGTCTTGGAAGCCTATCTTTTATAATAAGCAAAAAGCAGATCATGGCTTACATGAAATCTGTCTTCGTAAGCCTGGAAACAAAGTAAAAGGTGTTTGGGCAAACTCGAGCCGGAGAATTGTGGTTATGGATGCAATCCACCGTCAAATGCGATGCCTAGCGAAGTGCAAAATTTTGAGGGGACTTTCGTGAACGAGAAAGAAGGCAAACAAAGGAAGCAGCACTGAAGTTGTAACTAGGGTCTATGTTTCCTTTAAGTTGAGGGGAGGGCTGTTCCTCACACAGACACGAAGTCTGTGTGAAAACACAGACTTGGTGTTTTCAGTGTCGAATTGAAATCGGCATTCAGCAGGGCTTACGTTGAAAAAATACACATAACATGGGCTTCCCCAATCCCCAGGAACTTGAACACAACCCAAATAGTACTTGAAATTTATACTGGTACCAATAAGTGAGGCGAGTAGTTCCCGAAGAAAGAAGCAGTCTAGTAAAAAGTTAAGAGGGGGCTGCGTTTCACGTCGACTTGGACTGTTAATCTGTAGATAAAGATCTCTTCCCGTCGAGTTTGAGTTTTTCTTTTCCGAGGATAGCTCCGATACAGGGCTTCTCCGTTTCCCCCGACCTTGCTAAAACTCCCTCGGGGGTTGCTTTCTGGGGTTTGTTGGTATACACAGAAAACACATAACCCTAGTTAATGGCACGATGCAAAGGCTTATGCATGTTGGACGACTCTCCGGCGTGAGCTCACTTTGGCTTGATGGGGTCGATGGGGTTGTCCTCGAGGAGGTCGTACACATAGTTGTTGTAGATTTCGATGTAGGAGACAAACACGGCGTACGCCATGTCGGGGTCCAGGTCGTCCACCTTGGCAGTCTCGTAGACTCGCGTGGTCCAGTCCACAATGCCGTCGTCCTTTCTGAAAAAACCGGGACGGGAGTTCCTCGTAAAGAAGCAGCGGGTACCTCGAGCCCCTCCCAAACAGACTGGCCTCTAACAGTGAGCCATTCCTGACTTACGATGCATTTGGGAGTTGTGTACCTCAAATACCAACCTTTCTGCACCTACATCATTGGTCGACACACATAAAATTGCATACCTGACAAGTCCGGAGAAACCGAATCCGGAAGAATTAGAGGGGAGAGGAGGGGGGGGGGGGGGGGTTAAAAAAATATTGACAACAAATTTACATAGACAACTCCATTATATTTATATTACACTGCTCATGCTAGCGAGATACAGCTGGGCCTTGCTATCATTGCAGCCGTTTGTTGCAACGGCTAAAACTCCTTGATTAAGTATGGAAAATAGGAAGGAGGGGGTTATTTGCATTTTCTGGAGATTTTCCTGTCATTCGTACAACCGTACACACTGGTCAAACTTCGAGTCTCCAGGGTAATAGGGGAGAATTGGCAAGTATGAAATTGCGATAAACGACTGTTTTTTTTTTTTTGTTAATGTGAACCTCGAACGCTTGTGTTCTCACTCCATGTTTGTAATGGTCTTGTCTTTATCACACATTTTATTTGTTTCCTTTTGGTCCCTCCCGTCTGAATTGCCTTCTGGGCCCCGAGGGTACGGAAATAAATAAACAAGTCGGCCCACGCAACTTGATTTCTGATAAAAAGACATCCAAGCAAAACCACAGTATAACAAAGCACAAATGATGGCTTGTGTGTTATTCTATCACTTTTTAAAAAATAAAAGCTAACTTGCTGCAAGAGGTGGAACCAACCACCAGGCCTCACGGTGAAACTCTTGGTCACCTAACATGACCTCGTATCTTGCCCATTTTATTGTGAAATGCCACCACAATATACGTCTATTCCCACCCCTATTGGGGAGGAGGACAGACCGTGACGCCCCAAACGGTTAACTTTAGAACTACACGGATAGGGATAACAAATGCAATGACTCAGCGCTCGGCCGACATAACCGAACGCAGCGTCAGCGTTCGGCTGGGGTTCGTGTTCTACGGCTCTTTTGTTCCCACTCTGGCCTGCATGAACAATGCAGCATGCACTGTGCCCAGCTCAGCACAAAAGCCCAAGTGGGTCAAGCTCGCCTTTTCTGACGACTGCTTTCGGGATAGATCCGGTACTTAACGTCACTTCGTTGAGTAGTAGTATTTTTTACATTACACTGTGCCCCACGCTCTATTGTAGAAGATGACATGGACATGTCCATAAGTTCATAAGGCCTGTTGTCATGTGCACAGGCCTTGTGTTGAGTAAACACTGAGGTGTGGGGAAACAAACGGGTCAGAGCGCCTCCTATAGACCGACACCCCGCTTACAAACAAGCTCGCGTTTGCCCACACCAGGTGTGGGCACTGCGCGCGCGCAGAAACCTAATTCGGGAGGAGTGAAGCGTTTGCGCATGCGCAGTGCCGTCGTCAGCGCCACCGCAGCTGCGCGACGTCAGGGCCGCGTGCTGGTCTATAGTCGGATTTCCTGCCCAATAATATCTCGAGTGACGATATGCCGAGAACTACAGAGTCATTGACATGTTAAGGACATGTGGACGCTCTGCTTCGAGTGTGAGCTTTCTGGCTTTGGGAACACTTTGTCACATGCACAGCCAAACCCGAGCAGAAGGCAACAAGCAACTACTGGAGGCGGAGCATCTAGTGGATTCTTAACCTTTGATGGAAAGTTTTACGACATTGGGGTAAAACTTTTCTGGTTGTGGTTGGCCGGGAGATTTGCGTGCAGACACACCCACCTTGCATCCACCCAATGAAATTCCTCTTTTTCATACCGTTCATCCGAACAAATTATTAAATTGTCTGACTATGCCATCCTGAAAAAGCACTATATTTGTTGCTATCGTCATAGTATACTTTGAAATAACAGACGCACCTCCTCCATTCTTTGTGAAGAAGAGTGCGCTGGTTATCATACAAGAAGCTTTAGTCCCTCCATCTCTGCGTGGGACTATACATCAGTCAGAAACAGTCATGACGCAAGACATGCAGCAAGCGTTTCTTGGAACTGCGACTCACCGCCTAATCTTTGGTGTTTTAGGTGTCTGGGGCATTATTTCTTGCTGATGCTCCAACAGTGCCTCAGGAATGGTCTGCGTGTCAAAGCCGTTTAGTCTGTCCGGCTTGAAGACCTGAAAAATAAATAAAAATATTATATGCATCAGAACACGCAGTGTGTTTTGAGCTCCTCCCACCGTTGGGGTGACAAGGTTTTTGAGGCACCTTGAGCACGTATACACCAACTGTAACCGTGCTAACCAAAGCTGCTCCACCAGTGCAAGGAACCGTATTACTGAGCAGGAGGTCAGTGGCTACATTCTTGCCGAGGGGCACAGTCTTCCGTAAAGGCAACTGGCCTCGTCATATCTTAGATGCAACATTTTGGGAAGCTCCAGGCTCGGAAACGAGCCCGAAAACACATTCTAAGTTAAAAGATTGGAAGATCGTTGAAGGCTGGCGTGCCAAAGGGTGGGCCACAGTTTCGTACATATTTCCGGGCTTGGAGCTCTCCGATAGAGTTGAAGACCACGTCCAGGCAGCGCGGGAGCATGCCACCGTCTTCAGGCTTTCCAGTCATGGTGTAGGTCTTTCCCGAAGATGTGATGCCATACGTGAAGAGAAGGCCTGGGAAGACGGAAATGCGAGTGACCAAACTTAAAACAACAGGCTACCCTTGCACTCATTGTAGTAACAAAATCAGGATGGAAAACAGAAAGAAATGCATTCCGTGGCAAATAGAGCGTCGATGAAACTCAAAGCATGTCTGCCAATGTCGCAGTCCACGAAGAGCTGCGCGGTCTTTTGCTGGAGTGGGATTGGCCATGGCCGTCCATGCTCCAATAAAAAAAACAGATTCAGAGGCAAAGACTTGCATGGTCTTTTGGGCTTCGTTGGAACGGTCTAGTTGCCACGTGCTATCTTACAGGGCTGGTTCACTCGAAGTCAACTTGCGAAGTAGCAATGTCTGCTGTAAAATACACCGCATTTACCCATTCCACAATAAGCGCTCTCCCCTCAGTTTCGAAACATTCGTAAAGTACATAAAGGAGATACCTTTACATATTGCTGACCTGAGGAGTGCCCATCCCCCGTTCTGCATGACTATGTCCAAATTTTTAGTGAGCGCTCGCTCGGGATTTTACGGTACATAGTGTCATGCCTGACGGCCTGTTGAGGATGCTTTTGCAAGTCTGCTTCCAAGCAAATATTCTAGCAGTCCCCAAAAGCATGCCACATTATTTGTCATCTCAAGTGTCGACAAAGCGAAGCTTTCTTTAGAGCATTCATTCATCAGAAAGCAAGAAATCTCTCATATCATGTATGGACTGTAATACAGTGATGTTTCGTCACCATGAACACCTCCGCTCTCCAAAAATAACGCCCATACTTATGAGAAAAGAATGCATACATGTATTCAGTTCCTCCCTGAAAATGCTGCCTTTATAGCAAGACATTCATATTCATGGGGTCCATAATAATGAGACATGACTAGAGCAGCACACCAACAGTCTGGTTTTGCCTCGTATGATTTTTTTCAAGAGTCATAAAAAAAAAAAAAAAAGAGTGCTCTAAAACTTTTGAATTATAAAAGAAAAAAAAAAGTTCTCCGCCCCGAAAAACTAAACATAAAAAAACAAAAAACTTCTGCAAAGTCGTTTAGTTTTAGCCATGTGTATTGTACAGTCAATTTATTTATTTATTCAAGACATACAGTGTGCCCTCAATAATGCCCCATTGGTGCATCATTGAGGGCACACATTACGTTAGGGATAAACAAGAAAACATGTGACAAAACAAACATAAGGTGATACAATGTAATTTATAATACGAAATAAAGAACACCAAGGTGAAAATGGCCATACAGTACTTTGTAAAGAGAGCGACAAAAATAAGTAGAAAGAGAACACTCCTAGATTAGTAAGAGCAGTAATTACTATAAGAGTGAATTTTGTTGCTTTGTAAGAAATGAGGTGGGAAGTGCCGACACAATTTCTGCATTCTCTGCTGGTGAGTTTTTGCATTTATCTGTCACTCATGAAGTCACACTTTGGCAAAGTATTTTTTTTTTATTACTCTGTTTCCTAAATGATTACCAATCCGGCTCAGGTGCTCGAGGCACAGTCACGTTTTCACAAGCAAAACAAAGTTCCAACGATTAAACAACTAGAGCCTCATACCTGGCCTTCCATGCAGGAGATCATAGACCAGAGGGAGCCCAATTTGCTCGAACACTTCCTGCTGCGTGGCAGTCGGGTCAAACACGCACTTGAAGGTGTACTGGTACTGAAAAATCAATGTATATCCCAACGTAAGTATGGTATTGTTCAGACCATAGACAGCACCCAGTAAATTTCAATCTAAAAAAAAAAACTAAAAACTTAGATAGTTTACACCATAGTCCAGACTTGGAGAAAGCCCATGACTAGTGTCAGGACTGCACGTAAAAGATTTGTATGCGCTGTGCATACATGGGTGGCTGCTTCAATAGCTCACAAAGAAGCTTGTATCACACATGAATCACCATTAACTCCTTAATCATTTTTAGTTTTTGGGAATTTCTGACCCTCAACAACTAAATTGCTGTCTTCAATATCAAAGTTGTTGCCCTCAATATCATATTTCTAGTCACAAACAAAATAGGAGCAAAATTTTAAAAAGGAATCAGTGTTGCCTGTTGTTGGTAGAGCTCCAAGCCAAGCCATGAACGAGCATGGTTTGTGCAAAACTATTGAGTCAAAACGGGGAAAGCAGACGTGTTATACTTGTCCTGAACTGTTAAATGGGTACTCTGGCGATTTTCTGAGCTATCCTAACTAACAATATTTTAGGAATCACCGGCCTTTATCCTTTCTGATACGCTTTTTAGTCTTGCGAAATTCAGAACACCGTAATATACTGGAGATCGCCCACCCCGATTTTACTGAAAACTGGGTTCACTGAAAACATGGGTGCTTGTCCAGTCAAATTGGGCGCTTAACGTAAAATTTTCAGAATTCACAGGTTTGGGAAAAGTGAATAGTGGGTGCTTGAACAAAGTGGGCGCTTTCGCGGTATTTTACGGTAGTTATTGTGAAATCAGCAAGTTAAAATGATGCCAAAACTAACATTCAAGTATACACGCACTTTTCAGTGCAGTAACATCAGTGGCTGGCAGGCTTGCCAATCGAGCAGGCAGCCAAAAAATAAAATATGCCGAGCATTTGTTTCGTGCTGCTACGCAGGGTGCTGGAGCCAGCTTCCAAGGCATTCATTTGACACCATGAAACTGCTGGCAATTAGTTGGGAACAAAATCTAGAGTCCCAAGAGTGAACTCCTGCCTGCTGCTGGCATCACTTTTTTATTGTTGCCAGTAGAGACTCAGTTTGAAAAACATGATGAGGACGAAAATCGTTAATTCACTAACTTTGCAAAAAATAAAATTTCGGCTATTATTTGAGACTATCTCAGCAATGTTTGATGGCGTGTTTAACAAATTTTCAGGCAAATTGGGGACCACGAAGAAAATGTTAAAGGGGCGCAAACCACTTCTTGCGATGTCTACTTATGGTCATGTCCCTATCTACAGGCTCTGAGCATCCTAAAAAACCAAATATTTACATTCACACGTGGTTGATTTCTCTATACGGAGCACAAGCTTGTTTGTTTCTTGTACAGGGGTTACGATGATGTCAGAACGCTGAGCTCTTATTGGCCGATTGAAAATAATAGTGGGTATACCTTGAGGCATCTAGCATTGAGGTCTACTTACTATCCTTTCAATCAAAGCAACTCAGAGCTCAGCGTCGTTATGACGTCGCCGCAACTCCTGTGCAAGAAGCAAACACGGGGATTGGAGGGCGAGTGGGCTAACGCACACCAGCTCGGAGCACGTGGAGCGAATGCTTGCGCTACAGAACCCAGGGATCCTGGGTTTAGTCCCCACCCCTGGCCGTTTCCATTTGGATGAACATCGCACTGGCGTGCGGTCATGTATCAATACTGCGTGATGCACATTAAAGTCCCCAGGCTAGCAGTTGTAGCACACTGGCTAAATTTCTCATCTACGGCGAGTGATTTGTCGCAACCTTGAAATGGCTGACCAACTACACACTGTCTAGATATCCACACAACCCCAATTATTAACAAGCAAGCAACTTGCTCTCCGCATTAAAATCAATATCAAAGATTGATTACCTCAGAACTATCGCAGACATCAGACGGCGCTGTCGGACAGGAAGCCTACAGTTTATAACTGCTCGCACGGGGTCACTTAATTTTTAATATTTTATTCAGGTACCCCACAGCGCCCGTGAGGGCTATGCAGTAAGGAAGGGACAAAAAATTACACGAGTACACTTAAGACTGCTTTTGTGTAGGAAGGCGAAAGCATTATAGTCCCGCGAGAGAAATGTTTTCGTGTAATGTTTCTACACATATTAAAGTTTAGGACGATGTAGAGGATGACTTCCTAGAGATCAACGCAAAGTATGGTGTCTAGGACGACCTCGAGAACGATGCCTAGAGGACGACATCTAGGAAGACCCCAAGAATGACGTCTAGGATGATGTCAAGAACGACGCCTAGAGGAGGATACTTAAAGGGACAATGAAAGCAATTTCAGATATTTTTTGGCGATTAAACTGGGTTCCAGGCACATCCCAGGCAACACTGCCCAAATTTCAGCCGAAACCGGCACTTGTTGAGCTAAAATAATTTCCGAGGGAACTGAGCAACGGGGATGACAGAGTACTTACTCTCTTGTACTAAAGAAGTAAAAGTAGGGTGGCTGGCTGGTAACATTTTAATTTGTGTTATTATATGAGGTAAGGGCCCAAAGTAGTTACATAAGCAAATCAAAGCTAGAATTGACACTTCCAAACTGCAAGCTTATAAAGGCCAAAGAGCACGAGGCACCTTCCCAATAAAACCTTTAATCCCTCTCTTGCCTGTTCCCCCTTCCCCCCCCCCCCCCCCCTTACGTTGGCGTTCAACCTTCCGGGGGGGGGGGGGGCTATCTGGCTTCTTCACTTGAATGAGTTTGAGACCCCTGTTCTAGACAAACGGAATTTTGCTTGCACATTCACACATTGTTCATCATTGCAGCTCTTTCTCTGTTCGGTTTTCACTAAAAGGATGTTAGCTGTTCAAGTACCTAATGATGAAGGCGATGTTAGCGAAGAAGACACCCTGAAGAGGAATCTGAAAGTTTGCCATAAACCCTCAGAGAATGAAGGTGACAGTTCTGTGAATGAGAGCGATGAGGAGCTTTACGGACATTGCGATTTCTCAAAAACACTGTAAACAAATAGACCAAGATTTTTTGCGCTTTTCCACTCCTTGTACAGTCCAGCACTTTCAAACATTCTTCACAGACGCTTTGATGATGAATTTTATTTTACGACAACTAAGGAATTGTATTGCTTGTAGTGTAAAATGATTGACCGCAGGGGCCCACAAGACAGAATGTTAACCACAAAAGGTTGATGCTGGACATCCAGAAACCCAGAAATATGAATAGGAAGACACGCTGTATCCAAACTCCAAAGTCGGGATGGCCCGACCAGTGGCATCACTGGGGAGGAGGGGGGTTGTCGCGGCAAGCCACAAGAGCAGGCTGTGTGTTGGGGGGGGGGGGGGGGGGGGGGGGGGAGTACTGCCGTAGTGACTTTACTGGGCTTGACTTACCTGTTTCGAAGCGTTTCTCGACTGCACATTGCCCTCCGAAGGTTCAAGTTGCACGACCTTGTTGTCGATCAACCGCACGACCGGTACGTCGTTGGGGTTGTACAGTGGTCTGATTCGACAGTAAACTTCGACGGGATCCTGGCTGTCGGGTGACGAGGGCTTGCAAGGTGCCTTCTTTTTGGGAGTCTTGCCCCTTCTACAAAAAAATAAATAAATAAACAGACAAACATCTGTTACTTAGACGACTCAAGTCAAGGGGGCTCGGTGCAACTTTCTGCATTCAACATTTATTCACGACGACACATCATCATCGATGTGTCGTCGTGTCTTTTCCAGTGTTTATTTTCGTCAGTTAAACAGTAAATTGAACATAACCACAAAGGACACCGACACTGCGGCAAATAGAAGAACAGCACAAACAAAGTCTAAATACCAGCTCCTTTGAACTCTTTCTTTTTGTCCATTAGAGACAGTAAACACAGGGCAGCTGCGCTAAACTGACACGGGCAGCCGGCTCTTGCTCGCGAGGCCTGCTGTTTCGTCTTTTAGTCACGTATCTAAAAAGAAACACTTAGCCTGAGGTAAGAGGATCAGGAGAAATTAATCGAGCGCTCGAGCTCACTACCTAGTTTTAAGAGGCATTGACGCGCGGGAATCTGAAGAGCCGAGAGAAATTTACGAACGACGGCGTCAACCGACGAACACCGTTGACGTTTCTGAGGGAGGCCTTCTAAACGTTCGAATGTTTTGAAAGGAAACAAATGCAACGGCACTTACGCTGGCTTCATCATGTGCACGTTTCTTGTGTAGGAACTAATGTATACACTTGTGATAAAAAAAAAGAACAAATCAAATTGGAGATTAAAAACCTACAATGGCCAGTACCAAGAGCATACCAAGTTCGAATGTGCCGGCCGTTTGGGTTTGGCGCTTTTGGTGCTTTTGGCGCGCGGAGCGCGTACCTGCGCGTTCCGAAAACCAAAAATGTTTAGATTTTTTATATAAGTTTTTTAAATATTGAAAGCTAAAATTTGTTTTAATAAAGAACACATAAAATTACGTGATTTTTTAACCTAAAATAATCATTATTATCTTAAAGATTTTAAGGTATTTGTTTTTGTTACTAGCGCCACAATTGGAACGCGCTTCCATATTATTTTAGGGATGTCAAGCCTTGTTTGTACAGAGGGACATGACAATTTTAACAGCTGACCAGCCGACTCCTCTTAGTTACGTGCAATTCTTCGCATATTTATTTTAAAATGTGTGACATACATTACACCGACAACGTCGAGTGATAGTGCGCGTACGAAATCACTCGGCAGGCCTAACGCGAAAACAGGGCGCGGCGCTTGTCGTCTGACACCAGGCAACAACGCCGTTGGATGCGCATTACCACCCACTCCAAGAGGTCATCCCTGGTCATCCCCGCTTCTCTTGTGTCTGGGAGGAGATGACAGGCGTTGTGCATGTGAGCCGTGAGATCCGCCGGGGCCACAAGTCATGAGTACAAGCTCGACACGAAGCGACAGGATACACGGTCTAGCGGTGTTTTTGAGGGAACACGGTGAGTTTGTGGCTGAAAACACCGTACCCGGGATCTCTTGACACCGGGTGTACGTCAAAAAGTATACAAAAGGTTAGGGCGCAAACGGGCAGGTGGTGGTTAAGACATTGTGTTTGTCCGTCCCTTCTCGTCCCAGTCTCGAGGTTGCTAGCAAGGAAGTGGATATTCGGTCGGCCAACACAACCCGGGAAAAGAAATGTCGGCAGTTGTTTCCTATTGGATCTCGTATAAGACGATTTGGGAAAACGAATAGGATGTGGATATTCTGCTGGCACAATAACCCGGGAAAAGAAATGCCGGCAGTTGTCCCCTATTGGATTTCGTATAAAACGATTTGTGAAAACGAATATTTGAAGCTGTAGAGCAGAGTTGGTCGTGCTGTAGAGTAGCTCAGTGGAAAGGTGTCCGCTTCACACGCATCAAACCTAAAAAGATTACATTCTTTTTTTTTTTTTTTTTTTTTTTTTTTACACATTTGGCAATGTTTTATGCGTTTCTTTTTTACAGTTATCACTGAAAAGAAGAAAAAAAAATGTGGACGAAACGTTGCTTAACTAAATGGTATGGGACTCCCTTTCGGGGGTGCAATGGGGGACAGCGGGGCTTGGGCCGCCGGCGGGCCGCTGCAAAGCGGCGTGTACAAGTGCGCCGAGTGGGTTAATATTTTTTTAATGAGCAGCTGCAGGCTGTTGCCGCGAAGTGGCGTGAACGGAGGCGGGGGAGGGAGGAGGAGGAGGAGGAGGAGGAGGAGGAGGAGGAGGAGGGAGGAGGAGGAGGAGGAAGGGAGATTAAAACTCTCCCCAGTGATGCACACGCCGTCCGAAACTGCTGGCATTTTTTTTTTTCCAGGGCTATTGTGCCGGCTACTGGCAAAATAGTCCTACCGTTTAGTCAAGTGTCAAAAAGTATATTTTAGAACGCAGCTCTTAGGCACCCGGTACCGGGTTGATCGGCGTCAGCGTCGGTGTTATTGTGCTAAATTTAGCGGGAAAATTAACGTCACGTGACCTCAATACCAATTCATTTTCCCGCTGAATTTAGCGGGGAAAATGACATAACATGACTTGGTGTTGCAACATTACTAGATTAAGTCGGTTGTGGAACTCCCGCGGAAGGGGTACCTCCCCCTCACTCACTTCAGTCCGCCTTCCGTCGTTTGAAGCGCCATCTAGATTTTCATTTTATAACGGTTCCATAGAGCCAGTGCCGTATGTAGGGAGGGTTTGATCAGTCTATAATCTTGCCGCCATAACGCCCCCCTCCCGAGTGAGCCAATCAGTCTGCTGCGCAGAGCGGGAGGCGTAAGCGCATGCGCGTGAACTCCAGGCTGCTCTGAGCTGAGCGGGGAAAGCTGCCATTTCGTTCATTCGCCCGGCAGAATGCATAGGATCAACATCCCAATTTTGGTTCTTTCCTTTTATTTGGCAGGCTCTGGCAAGAAAATTATGTAGTGTTATTCCTCGGTGGTTTAAGAAGCTAACGAATGAAGCTTATATAGGTTTGAACACAAACTTTGATTCAGGCGAAAAAGAAATAAGCCCGTTGCAGACGAAACATAGCCTCAACAGTGCTCTGCGCCGACTGCGTTGTGTCAAAATGGCGGTTGTTTCCTCTTTGCTCCCTTTTTTCTTTCCCGATCCATGGGCACTCTTCTCCCTTTCCTTCACTTTTCTCCTCTCCAGTGCCTTTGTCTCCACATCCACTGGCTAGACTCTCCCAATGTTGAGCTCTGCATAGAGCAGAGCTCAAACGCCATCGAGACTCTGTGCTTCGGAACATAAGTGCTTCATAGAATACACAGCGAAACAGACGGGACAGAAGGAGACAGTTCCTGAACTTACAACTGAAGTTTTAATTGGAAAGGTGCAGCCTATATACACGACCAAACTAAAGAAAGCACACACAGCCAATGACTTCCCACTTAAACCCACACTACCATCGCACATGCTGTTGTGAAAGGTAATCTAACCAGTCAGGGCATTGGCACTTCTTCTAATGACAGTGCATTTTTTAAAAGTCTGCATCACACCCACAGTCACTATAATGAATGCCAAGTGTCCTGATATTACCCTGTTTACATCGTAACAATGTTCTCCTAACTTACCATTGAGGCATCTGCCCATTTGGCCTACGTATTGTTTAGCACAGGAGAGTGGAATGGAATAAACAACCTTTTCTGTGCAAGCAACAAACCGATTTTGATGCTTCTTCATACACTCCAGAGGCCTCCTGGTAGACTGACATTTCTGCAAATCTTAGACACCTTTTTCAGGGTGGAGAAGACCACAGTGACGTCTACCCACGTTCCTATTTTTTAAACCATGGGAAACTCTATGTATACACGGGGCTACAGCAACTTTGTTTCTTTTTTCTTTAGGGTGTTTTCCACATTGACACCGCCTAATAATTTAATTTTCTTCAACAAAGTGCCCGCAACCGATGTAGGTGTTCCGAATAATCCGCTGACCGAAGGCGGGAAGCTTGAGCGTCAAATGATTATAATGCAGTTAAATGCAAAGGTGCAAGCGAGCTGGACAAGAATGGCGAAAATAATCCCTGGAGAAGAGGAACAACTGGGACAAAGGACAAACACAAATCTCCAAACACAGCTAGATGACTGGTGCGTGACCGAAAAAACCCGCCTGGTCCGGATATCGAACCCGGGACCTATCCATTTCCAGTGAAGCGTTCTACCAACTGGGCTAACTTTAAAATGCAAGCCTTTAACCCTTGTTGGTGTTAGACCTGTGGCAGCTGATAAAACCTGTTTGCTCTAGTGACGTCTAACCCCTGGTTAGCTCAGTTGGTAGAGCGCTCCACTAGAAATGGAGAGGTCCTGGGTTTAATATCCAGACCAGGCAAATTTTATTGGTCACGCACCAGTCGCCTAGCTGTGTTTGGAGATTTGTGTCTGTCCTTTGTCCCCCTTCTCCAGGGATTATTTTTGCCATTGGGCGTCAAAGCTCACCTGTGCTTGATGGAAGCAGGATTTCTTCAGGGCATTCATAAAGCACAAACTAACGATGCCCCTTTTTACCAATTTGGAATGGGCGGATTGGTAACATAAAAGTGGCATTAGTCCACGAGGTTCCAACGACCAGCAAACATCCTCTTCTAAAAAATGAAGACGGGGTCGAGGAAAGGTATAGACCCACTGGCAGCCAACTGTTGAGTCAAAACCAATTTTTTATTTTTTTTATTTTTTATTTATTCAGATACCTACAGCGCCATGGGGCATTACAGTAGGGGGGGGGGGGGGAGAGAAGTTGGAAATGAAGAACACGAATAGTTATACAAAAGTTAAAAGAGCAATATTCACAAGCCATAAACCTCTCAGTATCACAACAAAGTGCAGGCTACATAAAAAACAAAAATGCGGTCTACTAAACACTTCGAACGTTACTCAACCACTAACTAGACACTACGAGGTTAGTGTTGAATAAAACGCATCATTAGGAACAATGTTGACCACCGAGGCTGGCAAACCGTTCCAATCCCGTATTGTTTTAGGAAAAAAAGAGTTCATATAGACGTCACCTTTACAGCGGAATTCCTTGACCTTATACACATGATCCTTTCGTTGCGATATGTAATCTGGCGGGTGAAGGTAGGCATTTCTATCTATCCCAGTCCTACAGTGAAATATGTTATTAAAAAATTTCAGTCGAAGGTTCTTCCTTCTAAAGCTTAACTCCTTCCATCCTAGGCTCTGTTTCGCACGAGTCATACTAAGTCGCCTGTCGTAATTGTTTAAAACAAAACGGGCAGCCCGGTTTTGTACTTTTAGAGCGCAGCTCTTAGGGGCCCGTTCCCAACTTGAGCGGCGTCGGCGTCGGCGTAACCAAGGTCGTCCCAAGGTCACGTGGCCCCCAAGGTCACGTGACACCCAAAGTCACGTGACCCCCGCCCCCCCCCCCCCCCCCCGAAGTCACGTGACACCCCCAGGTCACGTGACCTCCCCGATGACGTCATCGTCACTGATGACGTCATCAGTGATGATGACGATGCCGGTGACGTCATCAGTGACGTTGACGTCATCGGGGAGGTCACGTGACCTGGGGGTGTCACGTGACTTCGGGGGGGGGGGGGGGGGGGCATCCGCATCGTCATTGTCATCATAACAGATGACGTCATCAGTCACGTCACTGATGACGTCACCGACATCCGCATCGTCATCGTCATCATCGCTGATGACGTCATCGGAGTCCGCATCGTCATCGTCACTGATGACATCATCGGCATCGTCACGTGACCCCCCAAGGTCACGCGACCCCCCCCAGGTCACTTCACCCCCCCAGTACCCTTCCCTCCTCCTCCTCAAGAGCTGCGCTCTAATTCGGTGTTACAGGGAGTTGTTAACGGCTTTCACTTTTTTCAAGTTTGATTATCTGGACAGCAGTGTGAGGATCCCATATAGTGCAGGCATATTCTAAAATTGAGCGGACATGCGAAAAATAAAGTCTTTCAAGGAACATGGTACAGGCTTAAAATTACGAGCGAGAAAGCCAAGCATTCTCGAGGCTTTAGAGACAGTATAGTCAATGTGCTTATTCCAACTTAGGGTCGAGGTTAGGAATACACCAAGATATTTGTATTCGTAGGCAACAGTGAGTGGCTCGTCATTAATGGTATAAGTACTGAGGGACGGAACACGCCGTCTCGTAAATGGGATGTGGACAGTTTTCTTAAAATTAATATTCATTTCCCACAGTTTGCACCAATCGGTAATTGCGTTTATGTCTGCCTGTAGAATGTTGACGTCATCACTCGCTCGTATTTTTCGATAAACAACACAATCGTCTGCAAAGAGACGCATTGGTGATGACACAACACCCACGATATCATTCAAGTACAGCATAAACAACAGCGGCCCAAGGACGGACCCTTGCGGGACTCCTGATGTCACGTCAGCAAATTCGGACTGGCAACCATTTAGCACAACATATTGTTTACGGAGAGACAAATTTTCGCGTATCCAATATACCACTTTCTTATCAATTTTATAACCGTGAAGTTTCACAATTAACAAGTCATGGGAGACAACATCAAACGCGTTGCTGAAATCAAGAAAAATGCAGTCAACGCTATCACGGCCATCAAGAGCACCTGCCAATTCATGTACAAACTCTGTTAGCTGTGTCACACACGAGTAGCCTTGACGAAAGCCGTGCTGGGAGGAATGTAGTATTCCCGAGGCATTTACATGATGGATTATGTCTGTATATAAAACGTGCTCAATTACTTTACAAGCGATGCTAGTTAGTGAAATCGGACGGTAATTTGTGACCACGTTCCTTGGGCCACCCTTGTGTATCGGGACCACCCGACCAAGCTTCTAATCTAACGGCAATGATGATGTATCTAAAGATTTTTCAAAAAGAACATAAAAATACAGGCAGACTACACCAGAGCATGACCTCAGAATACAAGGAGAAATGTTGTCGGGGCCTGTTGCCTTGCTTACATCAAGTTCATTTAAAAGCTTTCTAATCCCTTCCACTTGGAGTGTGATCAGAGGCATCTCATTAGTCACAAAGGGCGCATCGAAAGAAACATCCCGCTGTGCAGGCGGGTTAAACACGGAGTAAAAAAATGAATTAAAAAACTGGGCCTTATCGGTATCACTTTGTACAACACTGTCATCGTGATTAAGCGGCGGAACGGAGATATCACTTTTGGCATTGCTGCGCACATATCTCCAGAACTCCTTTGGATTATTCTTCACCCTCTCTTCAAATGCCTGGAAATATTGTTGTTTGGCTGTATGAATGCTGGTTTTTACATGTGCAGTTAGTTCGCTCAGCTTGGCAAGATGGGCTGCAAGTTGAGTGCTACGGTACTTGAGGAACGCCCTTCGCTTCTTTTGAATAAGGCTACAGAGCTGGCGAGATACCCAAGGTTTGTCACGTGCACGCTTCAAAGTAAGCATAGCAGAAGGAACAAAGCAGTTCGTTAATTCAGTTATTTTGTTCTTAAAAACACGCCAGAGATCCTCGATACTCAGTTCCTCAGCCAACGTTTCAAAGGTTGGAAAATACGAATCAAGTGCAGCTGACATGCTATCATAATCTGCTTTGTTGTATAAAAACACCTTCCGCGGTTTTGACCAACCGACATTTGTATTTGCAAGGTTAACATCTGCCACAACTACTTTATGATCGCTGATGCCAGTGATGACTTGCGTATTTGAGATAATGTCTGGCGTATTGGATAAAAGTAAATCTAGAATGTGGCCCGTTTTATCCGTCTCGCGTTGGCTCAAGAACGTGCTGTTCAAGTGAACACAGGTCCATAAGACTGAAAAACTCGTTATATAATTCTCCTCCTGCACCAGTCCTGTGATTATTCACCTTCCAGTTAATTGCAGGTAGATTAAAGTCACCTCCAATTATAATTTTAGCGCATCTAATAGTAGAAACAATTTCAGACAGTGAACTTAAAACGCTCGGCTGTGTACCTGGTGGCCTGTAAAAGGCACCAACGGCCAGCCGTTCACCATTACCCAAGGAAAGTTCGCACCAAACGTTTTCAACGTTTTCAGTTTCAATCGGCATTTCTTTGGAAACAATACTTTCATGAACAAGAATAAAAACACCCCCTCCGTAGGAATTTCTATCTTTTCTATAACATAAGTAATTGTCAGGGAAAACCTCTCGATCGAGAACGTTTTCGCCTAGCCACGACTCCGTCCCGATTACAACCTGTGACTGAGTCATGTTTACAAGCTGCCGTAGCTCATCTACTTTATTTTTCACATTTCTACAGTTGACAAGGGTTATGTTTATTGGACATTCTTTGCGGTTATTAGGTAGTCAATGCTGAATCACCAGCTTTGCCTCATCATCCCAAGTGAATTTGACCCCATCTAGGAGCAAGCAGTCATGTTTTAGCACAACTTTGCTATCCGGTAGACGGTGAGCCTTCGCATATTGCCATAATTGCTTTCTTACAACACGAACAGATTCGGAGAGGTCTTCTGAGATGCTTAAATTTGTACCTTTTAGTTTGCGAGCATTAAACATGATTCTTTTTTTATCTTTCAGAAAACAAAAACTTGCAAAGATTGGTCGGTTACGATCAGTAGACTGCTTGCCTAGCCGGTATGCCTTTTCGATAAGAATATCATCTACGCCTAAACGAGTGTGGCACAGGTTCGTAACAAGTTCTTCACAAGCAGCGGCGGTTTCTTTCGCATTTGATTCAGGGAATCCATAAAAAATCAGATTACTGCGGCGGCTACGATTTTCGAGAGTTTCTACCCGGGATGACAGAGCTTGTATCTGCGTAAGTTGTGCGTCACATTTTTCTTTATACTCTTGAAAAACAGTCTGTATATTGTCAAGTTTATCAATTTTCGCTTCCACTGATCCTATACGGTTGCACACGTCATTCAGTCTGGAATCGGCCGATGCCTGGTTTGCCTCGATTTGATTTAATTTGGCCATTAGACGCTGTTGCCCATCCAGCAGTCCCTTTAGCTGCACCTGAGGGCCAGGGTTCAATTCAATATCGCCGCAAAGAAGTAAAAGCAAAAAGTAAAACGCATAATTTCTGAGTAACAGAAAACGCCGCCTGACACAGTTGGTCGTCGTTCGACAAGCACTCATTGATGCATGCAGCTCATGGGGTGGAACCGGCAAGACATAGACATAAAAATGTGCAGGACAGAAACCAACCTGCGTCAGCAGAAGAGTGCTTGTCAATCGCGGCACCAACATGATGCCGGTTCCACACCCCAGCGCCGAAATGGTGCCTGCTGACTTATGTAGACGGTAGTCCCCAAGAGCTGACCCAATGGGGCCAAGCAGTCACTAATCACAGACAATACACTTGACACCAAGTGGGTCACATCATGCTTGGTACTATCTAAAAGCACGAGATAGTCAACGTATCTAAAAATGTTTACCACATTTGAACCGTCTAAAAGGCTAAAAAGATCTTTGTCGTGATGTGTGAGGTATACGTCGCTGAGAGGGGGGGTGATGCAAGACCCTATGCACACACCTTTGCACACACTGACACGCCTGTCTCATTCTGGAAGGCGGCTGACCCAAACCTATCTATGCATTCCTCGACACACAAAAGTGATTTCCCGTGGGGTAGCAAATAAAATAAATCTTTGATGTCCAAAGAGCATGCATTGAAGCTTTTGTCATTACCGTAGAATACTGCATATTCGCCCAGTCTACATTAAGCGCCCATTCCCAAATTTGTAAGATCTGAGGAAATATGCGCAGTACATTTATATGTAAGACTGATGACCGGACTAGCGCCCATCCCCCATTCTCTTGCGATTATTTCTAAACTTTGAGTGGGCTTGGCCGGTATTTAACGGTATGTTCATTTCAAAGCCCAATGAGTTGGTTGGAGTTTCTTAGAAGAAAGGGGTCGTCCACAGTCAGTGTTTGTCTCCTTTCTTCCGTCCAGTCTTTTTTGTCGTACTATTTAAATAATCATGCCTTACCAACATGCCCAAGGTTTCATTCTGATCCACAGAATACACTGCAGTTGACATAGCAGCTGTCTGGCGAGTCGTGGTGAGTGAGGGGGTACTGCTCGTGCAAGCAGCATCTAGGAGCAGTTCTGTAACTGAGCTAAACTAAAAACGTTAGTGTCACGTCAGCTATGAACAAATTCAGTTCCTTCGCCAGATTTAGCGAGAAAATTAATTGATGTCACATGACCTCAACAGCAATTCAGTTCCCCGCTAAGTTTAGCGGGGAAAATGACGTCACATGACTTAGTGTCACGTCACCTATGAACAAATTCAGTTTTTTCACTAGATTTAGCGGGAAAATTGTCACGTGCGAAGTAAGGGAAGGTACGGAGAACGAGAATTAGGAGAGAAGAGGAGGAGCAGGAAAGGAGGAGGAGGGGCATACTTTCTCCTCCATACCCTCCCCTCTTCCTCCTCCTCAAGAGCTGCGCTCTAATTTCGCGTTACAGAAATATGTGAACGTCACAAAATAATTTTTTTTTTTTATATGCAAGTTTTGGTTTTTGATGTTTTAGTTTGTTGGTGCTGTACTGCTTTTTAACCTTTTATTCAGTAATGGACCAACTAGCCCAAACCCAAGTTTTAATGCAACATATTTCTTCTGCACTGGGCTCCTTCCTTTTTCAGAAGCGCCTGTCCTGTCGTCCGTGTTTCTTTATTGTCCTCGTTTGTTCGCGCTTTTTAACCTTTTATTCAGTAATGGACCAACTAGCCCAAACCCAAGTTTTAATGTACTGTTTGTACAGGGTGCTCAAAGGCACCCTGTACAAACAGTCATTAAAAAAACATACGTAAATAAAAATTATTTTTTTTTTCACAAAAATTATTAAACTGACAAAACAACAAAAATACATGAAAAGAAAATCATGTTATTTCCATGCACAGGAAGAAAATCGGGGCCAGACTGCCTGGTTTCGACTGCCTCTTAGGCATGGTATTACATGGAACAAAAGCTTCCAAGCTTCTTTGAGATGACACCCTAAGGCAGATCTGAGCATCAACCAGGCAGTTTGTTTCCTTTCTTCTCGCTGTGCATAGAAATAACACATTTTTCTTTTATTGCATTTTTGCAAGATGCCTACGCGCACAAAATTTTAGTATGATAAATGCACCACCTTTGCAAAAGTTTTATTGCACGAAAGTTTCGTTGGCTTGTGTTTACGGCTTTTTCTGTGGTTAAATAGCACTTGAGAAGACGCCCTGTTCTGAAACATTCATTACAGCCCAACAATCCATAACTGTGGAATCAGAAGTGAAATTCAACATAATTTAACAAACAGTTACAAAAAAAAAAAGACCATCATCTTGTTAAAGATTATGGTCTTCATTTTTTTAGCAGATGGAGAAGAAAACAAAGATGAAATACAAAATAGGGTTGTGAGTTCAGTGTGGTGTGTATGTTGTGTGTTTGTCTTAAATACTAGCGTGTGTGTGATATATCTGCACTGTGAAGTCGGCAATGAGACCACAATACTGCTGAAAAACTATCTTAACAAGTAAAATGCTGTCAAAGTTTTGATTGAGGTTATTGGATTGAAAAAGTTGCGTCTCTCACGTGCTCCTAGTTATTCCTGCTAATTTTCGGCAGCGAAAGGAGAGTGTAATGCTGCGCAGTTAGCTAATTGAATGTTGCAGGTAATCACTTGCTTTATTTATTTTTATTTTTTCTCGTTACCGCTGGCCACAGATTCAGCCCATGCAAAGTACAGGTAACCGGGGGCCTAGAGACACAGAGCTTTAGGATAGCATAAAGACGCTTGCATGAGCACTGCATACAATGCATGCAAGCTGCAGAGTGCGTTAAACCAGCTCTTTTAGTACAGCAGAACGCAATCGCTTACTGTTGCAGCACCTCATATGTGCCCATATAAACTGCTCAAAGCAATCGAAGGCCGGTATTCGGTCAAATCAATTCAATGCTGCCAATCCCATCACTACCTAAATCTGAATCTCTTTCTTTGGTGTTGGCTGTGAATGTGCTTTGTATAGCAGTTTGGGATATGGTTCGCATTGTTCAGCCCGTGGAAATCTTGCACTGTCCCATGCACGACGAAAGCAGCAACAAGGGCACGCAGAAGGCCGCTGCAAACATATGTAAAAATCTATGGCAAACATATGTATGCAGAGTGCATGCACAGTGTGGAGCATGCAGCACTAGTGCAAAATACATGGCGTTTGCGTTTGCCCCTATATGCTACATAAAAAATTTACTAAAAAGCTGCGCTCGGTGTGTCGGCACCTTTTTTCCACCTTCTCGACATCGCCAGGATGGTCAATTTTCCATTCACATCGTGCTTGATTCGTTTACCAGCCAATGGCTGGTGGGTGCCGCCATTCTGGTACTCAAAACCACACGGGCGTTGTTTGCAACAGTTAAGGTTCCGAAGTGCGACCTTTCGAGTGATAGGTGCGGCGTTAGGAGAAGATTCCGGTAGTGTTTTGGTCTGTTGCAAACTGTTTCAGAAAGCAGGACGATGAAGCACTTCTTGCACCTTCCATCGGGCACTTTGGAAAAATATGGTGACAACCAGCACCATTGATTCTACTGACCAGTATGGCTCCAGTGCCGTTACTCTGTAGAGCATGGAGGTAGGAAGCTTCTGGAGGTGACATGATGCCACCGGTGAAGCCAGAAGTGTGGACGGATACGCCCCCTACGATGAGCAAAACCAAGAGATGCTATTGGATGAAAAGGAGAGCTGACTTGGTGCCAACAGCTGTTCCGGTCACCCCCAGCCATGCCTGAGGGTGATCAAAACAACTGTTGGCACGAAGTCAGTGCTTGATGGTGACCAAAACAGCTGTTGGCACCAAGTCAGTGCTTCATGGTGACCAAAACAGCTGTTGGCACCAAGTCATCTCTCCTTTTTGTCCAATAGCATCTCTTGGTTTCGGTCATCATTGGGGGGTGTCCCTCCGTACTTCTGGCATCACCTCTGGTGGCGTCATGTCGCCTCCATATACTTCCTACCTCCATGGGCTTCTCAGTGTCATTACTCTGTATTGTGTAGAGTTGCGAAGCTGCATCCGGAACCGACATCTGATCTCGCTCTCTTTGGCAGGAGACGTGGTCCTCAATGGCACCCGGAGGCTAGCGCTGACGACATCGTGCCTGAACGAGCTAAACTACCTCTTCCGGCAGCTGCTCGATGGCCAGGAGAATGAGTCCTTCGACGTCCCGGCCGGCTACGGGGGCAACTCTGACTTCATGCTCGACGTCCTCTTCCTGCATGACTTCATGCAGAAGACGGGCTCCCTCAAGGTACACCCGGACACGGGCGAAGTGCAGCCGGCGCACACGAGTGTCAGTGTCTTTTGGATCTATGCATGTTGCTATGTGGTGGAGAGTAGCTCGTAGTCACATTGTCCTCTTAGAGTACAGTTTCCAAAAATGTGAAAGACTCGTTCGCTTAGAGCAGGGGTCTCCAAACCCCATATTCAACCTTCAGAGGCAGTTCGACCGGCTGACAACTGGCCGCGGTCTTTGTGGTGTCGCCTGGCTCGCAGCCCGCCTCCAGCTGGCCCCACGCAAAAGTAAAAGCTTGCAAAGAAACGGCACTGCAACGTGCACCAAATGCACAAACTGAAATACCAGAAAGAATGAAAGAAATCTGCAATGTGGTGCAGGGCATCATATTATTTATTGCACATTGTCATCCCTGGCAACACACTCTCCTGTTTGATGTCTGTGCCCCTGTTTGATGTCTGTTTTCCCCTGCTTAATGTCTGTATAGCTGCATTAAAATTCCTTTACAGTCTCTTGTATATTGTACTTAGTGTCCTGGTGTCGTAACTGTAACACATCGTCATAATCAGTTCTACCATTCTCATTCGTCTGTTGCACTGGGTGAATGTGCCAAAGTTCCTACATGCTTTGATTTATGTTTGGTGAATTGGATCAAAAAATAATAGACTACAGTGCAATCCACTTATAACGATAATGAGAAAACCTAAAAATGCCGTCATTATAACCGATTGTCGTATTTTAGCTGGATACCCCACGCAAAAATGTATGGTCCTCTAGAAACGGATCATTATAAACGGTACATTGTTATATGTGGTATCGTTGTAAGTGGATTGCACTGTACTTCCAAAAATCCCTGCATGCCACACTGCGTGCGTTGCATTAGGGGCATCTTTGGTCATGGAAAGGAGTGGCATATAGTTTTGATTTTGATTGCCGCGTTTGAAATGTAGTGCTTTTCAGCACTGGATAAAAATAAAGTCTGCGCTCGCTTATTGCACTCATTCATCTTCGTAGGGCCCCGTTGAAACACAGGCCTTCAGCGGTTGACTGGACCTGCCTAGATTTAGCGAGGAGTAAGAAAACGGCTGGCTCTATCCCATATCTTTCTGGCAGCCTGGCTACAACTCCAAAGCGCATCATGAACCTCCTGGGTCATGGATCATTTAAAATGCTTAGGACATTAAGACGATAGAACAGGCTGAGCACAGTACTACTCGTCGTCTTCCTTTGTTTACGTGTGCACAAAGCCTGGTACTTTGGGAGCCCCCCAAAAAAATGTGTCCCTGCATTCTATTTGTATTGGTAGGTAACACTTACAGTGTTATCAATTTAAGGAAAGTCACATTTTCGAAAATGTGTGCACTGTATTTGTTTGTGACGAAATTTCGTGAAACATGGTTGGCAAATTGAAATCGACAATGTGACCATTGGGTTCCCAAGATGTTTTGCATGGCACTGCACCACTAGGATCGCCTTGATTTTGCAACAATGTCATAGTTATCCAAATATTGAATTTCGAAATAAAGTAGGTATCTGTATTTATTCATCTTACAATTCTTTTTTTTTAATTTTTGCTTTAATTTGTTATTTTGCATTTAAATGCTTATCAAGTTTTACTTCTATAAATATTTAAAATTTATTCTCACTTGTTTATTTTTCGGCTTTCCAGAATGCGACTAGTACCCGATCCGGCCCCTTAGCCAAAATGTTTAGAAACATCTGACCTAGGCCATAAACAGTTTATGCAGCAGCGCTAAGCACACATCGGCCATATACACTTTTCTACAACAAGAATCGAACAAAGGTTAATTTATTTCCTCACACCAAGCAATGTTTGCCTGGCCAAAGTGAATCCTACACAACCACCTGAAACTACATTGTTGAATGGGCCTTTCGCACAGTTGGAGACTGTATCGTAAAGTAGTAATGACAATGTTAAAGATAATGACTCTGCCACTAGTTTAAAGGGGTGGTTCTTATTTGAATCCGTTCGCATTTCTACCTTCTCGTTTTTACCTTCTCATTTCAACCCAGCGCAAAACAACTTTCGCGTTTCTCCCTTTCTCATTTAAACCATTCTCAGAACAAACTTTCGGGTTTTGACCCTTCTCAAAACGACTTTTCTCATTTTAACCTTTCTCATTTCAAATTTTCTCAAAACATACTTTCTGGTTTTGACCATTGTCAGAAAGACTTTTCTCATTTTAACCTCTCTCATTTCGAACCCAAATGAATCCAACATCATGATCTTGCAATCTTTCTGCGGTATTTATGGCGAATTCGGGTAATTAATTGCCTTCGAGCCCTTGCCTGTGGCACCAGCGACCAAAAACGTGCCAGCGGCGCATGACGTGACCCTCTCCATCCGAATGCAAAGCACAATGAACTGGTGTTTTTATTTGACTGGGTCGCGAGTGAGCTCTGTTAACTTCTTCTTCGATCATTCTATGATACCTTGAGCACGCTGCTTACGCCAACAACGGAAATTACGACTCTTTGAGATGTATGTAAACAGAAGCGGTTTCACAAAACTTTTCAAAATATTGGCATTACCACAGTCCGTACAGCTGACAGAATATTAAAATATAAAATCAATGAAAGGGCAGATGTATAAATCAGTGTGGTGCTGCTCGCACGTGCGTCAAATTTCAATAAACTTCGTTTGGATTTTCGATTAACTGTTGCCACGGAGGCTTGCCAGCGTCGCTTTCCATATTCTGTTTATTGTTAGTAGAAAGTTTTAGTAGACCGTTCCCATGACTCCGATAACGATACCCGATACTCCGCCACCGCCTTCCTTGCGCATGCATACTATCGTTATCGGGGCTATCGGGGGTATCGGAACGATCTACTAAAATTCTCTAGTACCTTTTTTAGAATCCTCAGTCTTCTCATTGCACCCACCCTCCTTGAAATTGTAATGCGTGTTTAAGTTCCAAACTGCATCACTATGCATACTTTTTTTTCAGCGGTGTAATAAATTGTTATTACAGAGTTGTAAAATAAGGTGATGTATGATGCAGCCCGTGTCTCAGAGCAAACGTACCTTGTTCAGGCTGGATAAATTCTTCCAAAAATGTTGACTTTCTTTGAGACATAAATTATCTTTCTCTTCGTTGTTTTTGCTATCTTAGAGCACAAAAGGGCGCCTGTCTCGATGGCTTTGTTTGCCACTCGAACCCCGCTATTTGCCGCCTCAGCGAGCATTGTTTCGTTTGGTTCCCTATCCCGATTCGGATGTGACGATACCGGATACAGTCTGGCAGACATGCTGCCCGACTTCTTGGAGTTCGGGAAAACTTCTGCTGGTAAATTGCCGCTACACGCCTGGGAAGCGCAACCCGAAAAGCTTGCACCCGCCAGCCTTTGACCACGCAAACGCCCTTGCCGAAGATATGGGGAAACTGTTTTTCAGGGAAAATGACCACCCGAATTGGCCATTACAAGCAGTAACACACGACTAGCACAATGTTCCATCCGCTCCACACGACGACATCTTAACGACATACAGCGACAGAAGAGAAATGAAGTACCGAATCTGCGCTAGCACTTTTGAAACCACGTCACCATGTGACCACGTAGCTACGTCAACAGACTCGGGGTGGCACGCAGGCATAAGGAAAATTGTTTCATGTGCTATGCAAGAGATGGTGCCGCTTCACTTCATCTTCAACCTTCATCCTTCAACTGTTTTTCCTTCTTTCTATACCTCACTACAATGTTCAAATGACAACAGGTTCAAATGAGAAAGGGTTGAAACGCAAAAGGTTAAAACGCGAAGGGCGTTTTGCGAATGGGTTTAGACGAGAAGGGTTCAAATGAGAATGGGTTCAAATGAGAAGGGTATAAATAAGAAAGGGTCGAAACGCGAAAGGTTAAAACAAGAAGGGCGTTTTGCGAATGGGTTCAAACGAGAAGGGTTCAAATAAGAATGGGTTGTTTCGAGATACACCCGTTTAAAGAGCCTCCTTGGTCAGTGGCGTAGCCAGGAATTTTTTCTGAAGGGGGGGGGGGGGGCTAAGGTGGTTGGGAGTTCCATGACTTGGGGTGTGGAGAGGGGGAGGAAAAGTCAAATTTCATGTGTTTATTATAGGGACGTCCGGATTTTGGGGGGTGGGGGCTGAAGCCCTATAAACACCCCCCTTGGCTATGCCCCTGTCATTGGTGGCTCCAAGACAGAGTGCCGGCCTATGGATCCCCAGTTGGCAGGTTCCAATCCCGGCCTAGGTGCTCGCAATTGCGGAGAGCATGCCACATAATTGAGAGTTTGGTTGCACGTCGAAAGATCTCCATCTGTCCAAAATTGACCCTTAGTCTCTCGCCGGGGTGTGCCAGACGCCATTCGTTGGTTTGGCACGCAAAAATCCTAAATTCGATTTGATAATTTGGTGGCAATTTAAACTTATTGAATGGGTGAACCTTTAGTGGAACAAGTACTATTGCGGATTAATATGAGCTGAAATAGTCCTTCGCGCTTCTTTGGCAGACCTGCCAGTTTTTTTTATAGATCTTTGGTGCGATCTAAGAATAAAATTCGAAGTTAAGGCCCCATATCTTTCCTTTCCTGACAACTTGAGGGATAATAAAGGTTGTGACAACAGCAGATGCAGAAAAAGGCGCGGATCGGCTGTTTTGGTCCATATTGTCCGCGGGGGTACAGTATTGTCAAATCACAGTGCATGCCGGATTTAAGCATGCTCCTACTGGTTTTTCCCGCCAATTCCGAAGTTTAATGAAATAATGGATGGTAACTTGTTGGCCTATGTTTGGTGTTTTTGTAAGTTTGTAATAGTATTGTTCACGATCGACTGTCGTGTCCTGTTTTTGTTGTGACAGATTGTTCAAAGCTCCCAGACCATCCAGGGTAGCCTGGACCTGTCCAAATTTCATGGCCTTAAGATTCTCGAATTGAAGAGAGTCCCCCCTCACCTGCTGGTTGGCTTGGGTTACTTAATAGCACAGTTGGAGACATTGATCTGTCAGAGGAACATTTCGTCACTCAAGGTAAGCAGCAATTCTTACTGAGCAACTTTGCCTCTTACTTTATGGCCTTTCATGCATGTCTGAGCTCTTGATTATAGCCCTTTTATAGTCCCAGAGACACTACCCTAGTGATATTTTCGAATTTCATTGTTCAACAAAAAGTGGCGATATAAAAAATCCCTAGACCTTGGATGTTGTTTTGCCACTTGATATGGCTGTTGTTATTTATACATCATTAACGGGCTATGGAAACAGAATTGTTTGCTCTTATTTCTTTGCTTAATGTGGTCTATGTTGTGGCGGCAGCCCAGAAACATTTGTCTAGGATAGTGTTTCTCGGCTGCCGGCAGAAAAGTCAAGAAAACTAATTTTAAATCAAATTATTAGATTTCAAGAGTGTTCCTGATAGCAGTCTGTGAAGCTCCGTTGGAATGCCGCCACGTCATCGGCCGGTAAAAAGCAGCGCCAGTTTGTGGCAGTATGGCTCGCTCGTGGAGTTACCTAGCCCTGAATGTGACTTGGCAAATTACGCTGATGCGTTTACTACGTTGTGTACATGTTAAAGCTTTCACAGTGCTTCTGCAACGTGATTTCCACACCATCAAGATCGTCTTTCTTTGCAGGCGTTAGGTAAGAGCTTGATCTGAGAATGCCGGGACCTCTGCTGGGCCAATTATAACCCCCCTCCCCCCCCCCTGTGAATAACGCATTCAAGTAGGCACCCAGTAAATACTGTATATACATAGCTTGCAGGCGTTGCCATTGCTGGGTACTGAAGGTTCTTTCTACTTATTGGTTCCCTCTAGCTGCGGTGTGAAACTGACACGGTGAATTGAACGCTTGTGGTACATAAAATACGATCGTGGCCTATAAATGACTGTACAGGCAAGCTGTGTGTAGGACATGGGGCGTACAGTCTTCAGATATTACTACTAGCTGGAATTGTCACGCATTGACGCCACCAAGCGGCAACGTTCTCCACTACAGTGCCCTTGGCCGTGCAGAGGCCCTTGACGTCACGAGCGCAATATGCATTGTACTTCTCGCTGGTCGATTTTGAAGGGAGAGGTAGAGAGCTCGTGGCCACGTCATTTCATTTCCATACCCCTTTGAGTCTCTAAATACCAGAGATCTTCTTGATTGAAAAGCAATATGAATGAGTACAGTGAAAGATGATGATTCGTGGAAATGACATGCAGGCGAACTGGCGAGCCTTCAACGTCTTAAAAACTCGACTCTTTTTGTTCCTCGGTCTTGAGTTTTCAAGATGTTGAGTGTGATTTATCTTTATGAATTAAAGCACATTTGTTAAGTCTTGTGTCCTTCCCACGTCTGATCCTCAGTCAGTGTCCCTACATGTCTGCAGGAAATCCTCCGAAGTCGGAACAAAGTTCCCCAGCCGTGGCTCAACATAAAAATTGCCAATTTCAGCTACAACACCATCACGTCTCTCGATGACAGCCTTGTAAGTAGAGATCTTTTCAAAATTGTAACGCGTTGTTAAAAAGGTGCAAGACGCAAAATTTCATGCAGTACTGTAGAGTACCAAGCATGTGCCCATTTCACACTAAGTGCCCACCCGCTAATTTTGAAATGTTTGAAAACCAAGCAAAGCACTTATCTAGCACCCACCCCAAACTTCTGAGCCCATAGAGTTAACTGAGGTGCTGCTCCTCCTCAGCCACTTCTCCAAGCACCCCAGTGCAAGGGGGTGAAGCCTGCCCTCTCGTGTGCCCCTTCTGCACTTATGCTATAGACCTTTTCATCTCGGTAGTTATCTGACCGGTAGACAGAGGGCGCTGACAGACACCGCACCATAAGGTGGCTTCAATTTGATTGGTTTCGATTTCAGCGGGATCGCGGCTGTGTTGGTGTGTCATGTCTTTTTCGCTTAGTTTTGCTATATAAATGTATCCCTCGTGGTACAGAACCAATGATACAGTGGTAATGGACCACCTTGACAACTACAACGTATTAAGAACATAATATAAAGGAAAAACCCAACAATTGAAGTTTGAAGTCTGTTTTCCGTATAATTTGCAAAATAAAATTAAAGGGTACAAGAGAATTGACCTCCAGCAAGCTTGGCTGGCTCAAGTGGAATGCCAAGCACCACTTCATGAATTTGGGTGGATAGTTCTTTATTTGTTTGAGCAGATACACATTTTTAATTTGAGCGGTGTCGAGAGTAAATCCGGCCTTAACAACGCTGCACTCGAATAATTTCCATCCCCACGGCTTTTTTTCGGCGTCACATATTGCATGCCTCAGGCGCTTTTGTCAGCCAATCATGAGCTGTCTTTTACACGTTTTTCGCCCAGAAAGCCCGAGCCTTTTTGTCTAAATAAATTAATTGAATTGGATACCTTAAGAAAATTGAATGACTGCCAGACATGAGACCAAGCACAATGTACAGTAAAACCTCGTTATAACAAAGTTGAGGGAGTGGTCGTAATTATTTTGTTATAACCATTAGTTTGTTATAGCCAATGTCCATTTCTTCACTATTAGCAAGCAAGGGGAATTACGATTGCTTTGTTATATCCATTAGTTTGTTATATCCCATTTTGTTATAACGAGGTTTTACTTATAGTTTTTTTTTTAAATTCATAAATAAACAGTTCAAGCAAATGTTTATACTGTAAAAATGATTCCCCTATATATATTCAAAAGCAACTGTTTTGAATTTATTATGAAGGCAAAGCACAATGCTTTCAAGGAAAACATAGTGACTTCTTGTGTTGACTATATTTGCCTTCTTTAAGATCCTAAATGCATGATCATAAATATACCTTGTGCTTCTTATTGCACCACTAACACTTAGCGACTATAACTTAAGCAAATCTGCGCTGCCGTAAATAATTGGCCTCTCAACCCTCGTCTGTCTTTGATACATCTACATACTCGATGTGCGCCAATGCTAATGCTGCTTCCTTTCCTCACACATATCCAGTACATTGACGGTGCAAATAGTCATAACCTGTTATAAAATAAAGTGCAGAAGTTGTGCACATAATGATGGCATGCAGTTACGTAGTAAGAGTAAGCATCAGACGAATTCACAAAGCAAGACAAAAAAAAAATCTTAAAAAAAGCAGCAAAAAAAGCACAAAAAAATGAATACAACGCCTTTCTTAAGGCGCTGAGGGGAGAGAGGAGCGAGGATTTGTATCCACCTTATAGCGGCCGCGTCACGTGATTCCAAGATGGCAGAGCCCATGCGACGGAGGGTGAAAAGATCTTTTGGACCTGACAAGCACCCGTCCCTCAGCTTTACAAAAATTATTATTTTTTAAGTGGACACTCACTTGGTATTTTATGATAGGTCGATCGTTTTACAAAATGCCTACATTTTTTGCAGTCCCTGCTCCCAAAGCTGCAATGTCTCGACTGTAGCAACAATTCCATATCGGGAGCTACGGGTGTACAGGTGAAAGATGCATTTGTTTGAAATCATTGGTGCTATCCGAGGCTGATCTGAGAGGCATTGGTTCTGAATCAGGAATTTGTGATTTTGCAGTGCCTTCATAACATCAAGATCCTCAACCTGTCCTTTAATTTCCTGGAGCACGTCAACATATTTCACGAAAGAGCCCGCGAGTCCCTCACAGTACTGTACCTGCGGAACAACTGTATCGAAAGCACTCGGGGTAAGGATGCTACTTTGATGTTGCCTTGTTGATTTTATGCTGTTTTTCTGCTCAAATGAAAATTAGGTGATCTTATATTCAAGGATTACAATCAATCGCCTTTAATTTACCTTCTTGTCATCACTCTAAGAGTATGGATTTCACTTAAGGAGATTTGGTTTGTGAAATGTGCATGGCTGTGTCCAACTAAACTTTTTTACAAAATGTTTAGTTTTTCTGGATTCATTCATTTACTTGGAGCTCGTAAGAGCTGCCATTCTTAGTTAGTCTCTTAGTTTATCTGGATCTGGGGGGGGGGTAAGCCAGACAGAGTTGCCCTTCAACCTTCCCCCCTCCTTGAATTGTTTTCATGCTGAACATCAGTCTCTTCGCCCGCGTTGCACTGCTTTACTGCCATGGCAACCCAGGTCGCAGCAGTGCCAATTGCAGAGATTTGTGCCGGCGCATGGCGCTGCATGAGTTTACCAAGCATGCATGGCGATCCGGCACAATGTGCATTTGCAAAACTTTCGTCATCTGTTTCTGCCAGGGCCACAAATAAAGACCAGTGGGACATTATATAGATGAGTTGTCATCCTAGCTGGTGGGAGGCAAAGCCACTGCCCAGATCGACAACTTGAGATTATATTCAATGACTTCAATTACTCCTTTGAATGCCTTTTCAGTGAACTCTGGCAAGCACTCATGTCTTTCGGAATTACCCTGGCAAATAAAAATAATGGTGCAGATAAGCTGAACCTTCGAGATTAGGACGTCCGAACCCGTATTTAATACCACAAGTTGACTTTGCAGATCTTTATGTAAAGGGCTGCTGCTTACAGAATCATGAAGCCTTGAATGTTGTAGGTATCCAAAAACCCTAGTCGCGGCATCCCTTGTGGATAATGGGATTTCAGGACTCGAGGGGTTGCGGCAGCTGAAAGAACTGGATCTGGCGTACAACTGCCTGGCCGACGGCGATTCCTTGGCAGCTTTTAAGCAGCTTCCGAACTTGGAAATGGTAAGGGAGCTCGGTGTTTTTATAACATGTTTCATTGACTGACAGGATGAGGATGACAGGGAGGAGTTTCAGTTGCCCCGTCTCTAGTTCGAGCTCTCCACCCTCTATGATGCGTCTTGCGAGCCTCAAGCGTGCATGCGCAGCCAAAGCACGGTGGAAGGCAACAAGCACACATTGGAGGTCGGGCATTAGTAAGGGGTGCCCTACCAGTCTCATCTTGTCAGTGACCTTAGAGGCAAATTTCGTGCTAGTTTTTTTAATCGTGTGGGGTTTCCAAACTTTTTTTTTAAGCTTGGGGAACACTGTTTGAAGCCCAGGTACTGCATCTTCTCGGCATTTTTGCAATAAAATATATCAAAAATATGTAAGATAGTTCGAAGCTTATAGACTTTTTCAACAATATTGAAGATGCCGGAAATTGGGATGCAAGCGTTTAATTCTTGGTTATGCATCGGTGCATGACTCCGCTTCACTTAAACTGTGCTTAAACTTCAGAGTCGCCCTGGTCGAGGGGACTTGGGACCTCAAGAAACCTCTTGGTCCCTAGGAGTCCTGTTGAAGAATTTGTGGGTTTCGAGTACAGAACTTCAAATTGTTGGGGTTTTTTGTCGTTGAATCGAAGCATGAATCAAACTACATGAGCAAGTAGCGGTGATTTCCTGAGCAAATGGGAGCATTGGACTTCTTTCTACCTCCCACTTTGTTTGTTAATTACTCCTGTTGCAAGCATATCAGAATGCAAAAGAAAAAGCAAATAAATATGTCACGATAGTTAACCAATGGGAAATTTTTGTTGTCTGAGCAAAATGGCGACGTAGGCTGGACTTCATGGGTGAAGCCAGAGCATCAGATATCGCTCCAACAGCAGCGCCATAATGATATCACGCATCAAGTCAACTGATGACATCTGACGTCTGACATTATGCTCAGATACTAGCAAGATGGCCGACCTCATTGAGCTCTAGCGCCGCCTATCACACCTCAGTCGGCTTTTAGATTTTGAACCGTACGCCGACAGCGAATGTTGTTTGTGCTGCCGTATGTCTTGCAACAAGGGAGCGTTTGAGGGAATCACTTGCGACTTCGATCGGTCGAGTCGCATCCCGATGCAATCGTCAAATAACCAGACGAAGTACGTCCTCGCTTCGACTGAAAAATTGCTGATTTGCTCACAGAAAAAGGACGAGAAGGCTGGAAATATGAGAGAAATTAATTGCTTTTGCGAACTTGAGTAGTGGCACATCAAGTTACTTCGGAGGAAGACTGTGGTATAGAAAAATGGTTATAAAACTCGCTACTACAGCCTAGGGTTGCACCTGCAGAAAGAACAGCCCAAAACAGATGTGCTGATAGTCGAGAGGTCATTCTCACTACCGATTTCACAAAATTCCAGGTTCCATTCCTCCTGGGATTATAATTTTTTATTGCTTCGATTTGTATTATTATAATTCTAATCCTCAATCAAGTTCCACAATGAATCCAAACCGCGGCGAGATGAGCAGCACGGTTACGAGAGTTACCAAATGACAGAGGACCCTAATGTGTTTGAAACCGAAACTAGTATATTGCTATCATGTGATGTAGTGGCATACAACTAATACAAGATTGCCAATAAATTTATTGTTGGAAGATTGCCCAATTTATTGTTTGAAGATGAAATGAAGTTGAACATCTGTTTGACCTGTTTACTTGGCTATCGTGGCGTTTTGTTGCTTATGCTGCCGCAGTGTGTTGCAAGGTCTTTTCACGCAGTCCAAAAAATGTGATTCTTAAACGCAGTTTATAAAATTCAGACGCAATATTTCGCTGTAATACATACTTCAAAATCAACGTCTTTGTGCTTTAATGAATATCGAAGAATTAAGAATCTGGCAGATATACTCCTTTTTCATGACTCCTTTAGATCAAATAAATCTGATTTATATCAAACAAATCTGATTCGCTTAATTCTTTTAAGTCATAATTTTTTTGTTACCTTGCTTTTTTGTTTTTGCAGCTGAGATTGGAAGGAAATCCAATCAGCTTTCATAAAAGTTACACCGCCATTGTCGTGGGTCAGCTGAACTGGAGGGCACAGACTGTGAGCTTCAGACTGGATGACAAGACACTTCCCAAGAAGCTGGTCGAGGCAAGGACCTTTGCTGTTACATTAGATCTCAGGATACATAAACTGATGCATGTTGAACTGAGTGTCAGCAACAGTGTTGCTAGCCTGCAACACATTTGTAACTATTTTTGGCCTACCGTAATATCCCGAAGAAAAGCCCGCCTAAAAGCAAGAGCAAATACAGTGAAACCCATTTAGAGTGAACCCACGTACAGCGAATTATTGTCGATATCGAACTCATGGAAAATTTAAATCAAAATGAATGTAAAAAGTATTTTTTATAACGAGCAACTTATTGGCTCTATCAAACTTTTCCTCCCCCCCCCCTCCGGGAAGGCTTTTAAAAACGCGCAAGCAATCAACTTCTAGCCTGTCCCTTCCTCCCAAAAAGAAGTAGAAAAGAAAGAAAATTCCAAAAAGTCAAGTTGCAAACAAAAATTGAGCGAAGGGAAGCGATTCATAAAGAGAGAAAGTTAAACAATACACTCTGCACGGACGCAGAGAAAAAAAATCACCTTTCATCCCAAAACGTTTGTCCACAAAGCAAAGTGATTCAGTAGAGGAAATAAGCTAAAAAAACAAACTCTGCACGCATGAAAAAAAAACAAAAAAACTTTGCAGCGTGTTGTTACAAGGTGGAAATGAAAAGATAAGAAAGAAAGAGAAGCTCTCGGCCTTTCAACGAGGGCATCGCATCGTCGAAGCTCGTTGTAAATGGTTTTTGCTATATCAAACTTATTGCTATATCAAACTGATCGTAGCGTTTCCCGCTGTTCGTTTTAAACGGGTTTGACTGTAGTGTGAAAATAAGAAGTGGGCTACCGTATTTACTCGAAAATAGTTCGAACCCTATTTGTTGGACCCACCGAGAATAAAAAAAATAATTCAAATAGGTCGACCTTTTTTTTTTTTATTTTTAAGAGAACGGGGGAAATTTTGGGCAAAAGAAACAAACCTTTATTTACATCACTCTCAGCTAAATCATGGCGCGATGCGAAAAACTTAATCACAGTCAGAACTTCTGGACATGTCATCGTCGTCCGAAGCTTTGTCAGCTTAGTAGACATCCTCGCAAATTCGCAACAATACTTCACTGACACCGTTGTAAAATGACGACCAGAAGAAACGAAGAAAGGCGCGAAGCGACGAAAGACAAACTACAAAGACGCAAGCAAAGCCGCCGTGTCGCCATGAGCAACACGCGAGCCGAGCGTTGGCCGAGCCACCTCAAGCAACAAACAAAAGTAACCTCCGTTGTTTTTTTTTTTGTGCGCGTTTGCGAGGATGGAAGGCAAAGTGCATGGCGCATCGCATTCCTCTCCTTCCCTGTTGCCCAGCAAGGGGAACGCTAGTGGCTAGAGGCGCTATGGCGAAACTCGACGCCTGAGAGATGCGCGTGATAGCGGCACCGGCCACTGCGAGCGGGCCATTTCAGTTGTTTTCATGCACCAAAAGCTTTTTGAAACAAGAAGCGGCGCGGCTCTACGGCAATGCCGGCTCGGTGACTCTATAGCTCCATGTCTCCGGTAGGGTCGCAAAATTTGGTCGCGAATATAGGTCAAAATTCTTTAAAGGGGCGATGCAACAATTTTTGTACTTTGCGCAAATACCGCTTAGAAGGGATCCCTAACATTAATCACTTATGAAATGCGCGTTTGTTTTTCACCCCTTGCAATAGAAGTCCCAGAAAAAAATTAAAGAAAAACGAGCAGCGTTCATTCCCTCAACTCGCAGCCAGGACAAGCGGCCACGTGATCTGGAGGCGATTATATGCCGCCAATGTTGATCATAGCCTGCGCTGGGGTTGGCAAAGCACAGGGCACGCGCTGAGTTCCAGACATTGTTATGGCAACAAGGCGGTAAGTTGGGCTAGTTGGTTTAACATCGTCAAACGTGAAAACAGCACAAAAAATTGAACAAAGGACAAGTGAAAGAAGTGCACGGACAAAGTGCTGACTGTCAACTGAAGTTTAATTTTCAGGCAAACCAGAAAAATAAACACAGAGCATAGGAAAGAACTAATAAAGACACAAAAAATTATATAACCCAACCGACAGGATTTCTACCACGTCATCACCCTCACACGTGCCTGCCATTCTCCCTGATAAAACCACCGCACTGAACCACCGCACTCCTTTTGTACCATGCGCAATGGGGGTTGTGTATCAGATCCCCTTCACATGTGGTCGGGTGTACTATCAGGGAAAAATGAAATGCGAACAGAGGAGCGCGTGGCTCCCGGTACAGGCTGCGCCGCCTGGAAGTGAACCTAGGGGCGAGGGTGCGGGGCCTACTTCGATGTGTTCACGCCCCTCGATTGGCGCTCCCCCAGCTTCGGCAGTGCGCCTCTCAGTGCGCTGAAAGCTGACACCGCTATCTTTGCCTGCTCGGCGAGTGCGGCGAGCTTCTTTGCACCGCACGCGCTGAGCCAGCAAAGATAGCGGTGATAGCTTTCAGCGCACTTAGTGGCGCACTGCTGAAGCTGGGGGAGCGCAGAGGGAGGGGCGGGAACACGTCGGAGTGGGCCACGCACCCTCGCTCCTAGGCTCACTTCCAGGCGGCACAGCCTGTACCGCGAGCCACGCGCTCCTCTGTTCGCATTTAATTTTTCCCCGATAGTACATTGGACAAACGGGGAGGTGCGTGAACGTGAGGTCGAGGGAGCATTCCCTTTTTCTCCGTTCCTCCCCTGCTGGCCACTTAGTGGTACATTGCAGTAGGTGCGGCTGCGTACCTGTTTTTCATGACTTGACGATCATGGCGCGCAATAAAAGTAAGACCGCCAGGGAGATTGAAGAGGCATTTTTCATTTTATCTAAAGGGGAAGGGCAATGTGTGAGCGCACCGTCGGTGCACTTGGGGGATGATGAGGTCCTTTTTATCAGGGAGAATGGCAGGCACGTGTGAGGGGGATGACGTGGTAGAAATCCTGTCGGTTGGGTTGTATAATCTTTTGTGTCTTTATTGGTTCTTTCCTATGTTCTGTGTTTATTTTTCTGGTTCGCCTGAAAATTAAACTTTAGTTGACAGTCAGCGCTTTGTCCATGCACTTCTTTCACTTGTCCTTTGTTCAATTTTTTGCGCTGTTTTCACGTTTGACATTGTTATGGCTCGGCTATTGTCGTCGTTGCAGCGATTGGACACGGGCCACTACCCGAATGCTTCTCGGGCCAGTAATCATCACGAGCCTAAATTGAGAGCTCGCGCAATGCTCGGGTCCAATCTATGAGCCGCATTCAAATATTGTCATATGGGTGTACTGCGATCTTCACGTTACGTCATCAAATTTTGCAAAGGAGAGATTGAATGAAAATGATAGTTTTTGTCCTTGAAATGACACCATAACAAAGGAGTTTCTTGGCCAGTGGCGTTGCGTGCGAGTAACCTTGAGCCCCAGTAGTGCCAGTAAGCTCGTCTAAAGTAAAAAAACATTCCAGCTGAATATCGTTGCACCGCTCCTTTAATCATGATTTCCAAAAAAAAAAGTCGACTTATATTTGAATAAACACGGTAACTTTTGGTGTGCAATCAGGTAAAATTTTTAAGAATGCTACTTTTAAATTCTGTGACCTTCCAAACTTGTTTTCACATTGAGGGGCACTTGAGCATTAATAACTGTCCTTCCCAGTTTGCAATGTTTGCTTATCTCTCGCTATGGTTGAGTAACTCCAATTCTGCCGAGGTCACCATGGGCGAGAGCCCTGCATTTATGAAGGGTGAGCTATCTTTCAGGGGTGGGGCATCTCTCTGGATATCACGATAGGTGTAAACTTGTGTGTGAGACACTGATGACAGAATTATTAAAGAACCCAATTTATTTAGAACATACTAGCGGTTCATGTGTCCTATCTGTTTGTGTCACAGTCAGAGTGGACAACTGGAGAACTAAGATGACAAGCACTCACAAGCAATCTTTGTTATATTTATTGGAGCCTAGAATTTGTGCCCGTCTATGAAGATGTGAATGACGCGAACACTTACTGCTGCTTTGGGAGAGGATATAAGTAATAATCATCTGCTCGACAGCAGCAGAAAGAGTCGTGCAAACTTTCCCATCACTACCCCAGCTCTTTATTCACGCAATCTGCGTAACTCTACTAAATGCTTGTGTTTGCCTTTGACTGGCACTCCATTCTGAACGTCCCTTAGCTTTCTTCTTTTTTCTGGAAATTTGATTATGATTTCTGGCAGTACTCTGCCAACAAGAAGTGAAAATTATCTGTAGTCTATTATTACTCTTTTCGCATTCGTTGAGTAATAAGTTTGGCATTTTCTCTCTCTCGCTCCTCTCCTCCTCCAAGCTGCATGACCAAAGTGTTGACATACTAGAGTTGTTCACTTGTCCTCTCTTTCAGATAGAGTCAGATCTATGTCAACGGCAAAGATATAGAAAAGAGATTGCTTATCAGATTTGGCCGGGCCCACGCTCCAAAAGCCATTTACAAAGCATTCCCGCCGCTTCGCCCTCGCTTCAGTAGGCTCAACGCAGCCCCACAAATGTGGTCGGGCAGGTTACCCTCCTAATCTAAGTAGCCCTCTCAGCCCTCTTGGCATTCTGCATGTCCATAGCTTTGACCCTCCTCTGGTCACTCTCTTTAACCCTCCTACAGCAACATTTCTGGCTCTTTGCGCATTATAGCCTTACATGATGATGTGCCTTTAACCCCCAATCAATCAATCCACCAATCCTGTGGTCACAGACGAGAACAGCAGGGTGTCCGATGCTCGGCATTCAGCATGAGACGCCGAAGCTTTAATGACGGTGTGAAGCTCATGCCGGTGGCAAGACAACCAAAAGACTTCCTTGCCGTTCTCACCCTGTCGGAGACCTAGGACAGTGGTGCTTTCTTTCTCTGTCTTTATTGCGAGTGGTTTTGTTTTGTTTTGCAGCCTAAAGCACTCAGACTTCAGCTGGCGAGGAAGTCGAACATGCCGGCACCGGAGCCGGTCGTCTCCGTGCCAACGCTGCAGCCCATTCTGCCATCGGAACTCGTCGTTCCCCAGCGGCAGGCGACTGAGCAGCATGCATTGCCGGCAGTGAGCGTGCAAGGTGCCTCGCCTTCCAAGGCAGTGGAGGCACCCCCGCCCGGCCCCGCGGACCAGGAGGGCAGCTCGTGCAGCAGCCTGGAGACATCGGACTCGCTGACCCCACAGAGGCCGGGGCGGAGGCCCAGGCGGCGGAGGTCTACGAGGGTGGCGGCCATCTTGGACCAGGAGCATCGTAGCCCAGTCGAGGCCCCTGCAACGGGTGAGTTGCAGTGGCCCGAGTAGTGTAGAACGTGCAAGTAGAAGCAGTCTCCTGTTCCCACAATGACTTCCAAAATTATCTTAAAATGAGGTGGGAATTGGGGTCCAAAAAATGCCAAAGGTGAGATAGAAAGAAACGGGAATATATTACAGCGAAGCTGTCATCGCTTGGGTCTGGAAAGAAATGTGTCCTCACATGTCAACAGAAAACTCCCCATTGGTCATGGCAAGTATGAATAAATAATAAATAAAACAAAATGAGGGGTCAGATATGAATAAATAAAAACAAAAAGGGGCAACCAGTGTGAGTCTGCCTTTCTTGGCATTAGGTTGTGAGCTCCTGATCTCTTGTTATCATCTCTAGGCATCGTCCTCAAAGTCATCCTAGAAATTGTTCTTGAGGACATCCGAGAGGTCGTCCTAGGCTTCTTTTTCTAGGTGTTGTCCTCAAGGTCATCCTAGAAGTCGTCCTTGAGGTTGTCCTAGACGTTTCCCTCGAGGTCGTCCTAGGAGTCGCCCTCAAGGTCATCCTAGAAGTCGTCCTTAAGGTCGTCTTAGATGTTGTCCTTGAGGTCGTCCTCTAGGCGTCATCCTTGAGGTCGTCCTAGAAGTCGTCCTCGAGGTCATACTGGAGGTCCTCCAAGAGGTCATCCTAGGTGTCATCTTCGAGGTCGTCCTAGAAGTCATCCTACAATTCCTTTTAGACATCGTCCTTGAGGTCGTCCTAGAAGTCGTCTTTGAGGACGTTCTAGACATGTCCTCTAGGCATCGTCCTTGAGGTCGTCCTTAACATCGTCCTCTAGGCATCGTCCTCTAGGTGTAGTCCTCGAGATTGTCCTTAAGGTCATCCTAGAAGTTGTCCTTGAGGTCGTCCTAGACGTCGTCCTCTAGGCATCGTCCTAGACGTCACAAAAATAATAGCTTCACTGGTTCTCCATCTTCACGTGAAGTGGAAGGGCTCTACAATTTTTAACCATATCTTGCTCACATATTTGCCTACCAAGTATGTTCCAGTGATGTGATTGCTGCACCAATTGCACCACACTGCGCCAAGGGACTAACCCTGCTACATCCTGCTACATTTTGACAAAATATGGGTAATCTGCGCCAACCCTGCGCTAAAGGACCAATTTCAGTCGCCTCTCAAAACCGAAACTAAGCTGAGAACCGTAATTGAGCATGCGTAAGCTAGGTGCATGCGCAAGCGGTCGCCCGATAGAAACTACCCTGCATCAGTCGCTCATCCGGTCTTGCATGGTTTTTCCCGCCGTCTCGCGTTTCGCACCCTCATCGTCTCGGGAATCTTGTCTCGCATCTTTTTTCAATATTTTCCACAATAGGCGCGGGTGTATGCGGACGCTTCGATGCTAGTGTGCCGGGTGCCAGCCATGCCCTCATGCTGGGAAACAAAACCACGTTTTGTTTATTTCGTGAGCTGAAACACTGGCGCGACCACAGTTACCGTGGTCGCGCAACGTCGAGTGTTGCCGTCCCCACGTCACTGCAGATAAGGCGCTTTCTAAACTTATTCATTGACATTCTTGTCTTTCTTTAAATCATACTCTATTACAAAAATCCCTCTTTAACTCAGACTGCTTGTCGAAATACTAATTTCCTAGATTTCTCTCGGTGGGCTTTCTTTCGAGAGGGACCCCGGTACGTTAAAAATCTGCTGCGAAAGAAAGTTGGTGAAGAGAAGTGAACTAAGGCAAAGAAGGCAATGTCTGCACACTGAACCCACACAGCGCGCTTGTTTGTCTCGAGTTCAGTCGTTGCACAAAGCACTCCGAAAACTGTTCTGGCTGCTCCAAAGGCCTCTTTTGCTGCTCCAAAACACTGTTTTGGCTGCTTCAAAAGATGCTCCAAAATGGCTTAGGCAAATCACATCACTGCTGCCCTCTCCATTCATGTGAACTAAATGAAATGAAGTACCATCAGTTAATACTTCTTTAATTTTAAAAGCATCAGTTGTAGAATTTTGTTAATATAATTTTGTTGATATCATTATATCATTTAGAGTGAATCTAATTTCTGAAAAAGCATTTACTCTAATACTATTAACAGATGTAACAATACCTACTACATCTTTTTAGAATAACCACCCTTAACAATTTTAAATCTACATTACAGTGCACTTTTGGAAAGTTTAAAAAAAGACACTCACCCTAGGAAAATTTTTGTTTTTCTTCCTGCCTGGTTAGAACTGTCATAACACAAAAATAATGTTTGTCAAAAAATGTATATATATATATATGTATATATATATATATATATATATATATGTATATATATATATTTTTTTTTTTTTTTCGATTTGCGGGCGAAATTGAAATTATCCCTGTGGGATGATGATGATAGCGTTTGTACCCAACTATACTCCTTTCACCCTTAAAAGGGGCACTAAAGAGGATTCTACTATCGTCTGTTCTTAATCATAACTAGGGATGTCATGAACCATCCGAAGTTCTAATTCGACGGTTTTCAAACTTTGCAAACACCTCATGGGTTCGATTTCGCAAAGTTTGTAACTTTCGAAACTGCCCGGATTTGAATTTGTAACGTTCGAAGTCATTGAGGTTTTTTAAAATTTGAAATCGACGGTTTCAACTTTTTTTAACATTGAGATTCAATAATTTAAAATTTTTTCGAGCTTCAGGTTCGAAAAGATTGAATTTTTTTGGAGCCTAAGTTCGCGAAGTTCGAAGTCCTTGAATCTCGCGAAAACCGGAGTTTTCGTAAATATCGCGAGCTGAGCTCCGGAAGTTTTACTACGAACCTTACACGTGCCATAAAGTTCATTTAATGTTCGCTACCTCGGTACTATGTACTCGATACTGGCCACAACTTCTGGCTGGTGGGAAAGACGACGCTCATTTTAAGGCAGGCTATTTCTCCAGAGGTCCATAAATCATAGGACAGAGAAAATACTGGGCCACAGGCAGGAATAGAATCACCACGGAACCGGACACAGCGAGAGCGCAAGCAGCACTCAACAACTAAACTCGAGGGCCCTGAAAATGGGGTTCAACAGGCTCCCTGGAAGCATCCAGACCTTGTTTATCTTTAGGCTACTGTTTCAAACATAAACAAGGCTTTCTATGTACACTGGATGGCGTACGGTCAACCTAAATGCACATACCCAAACACTGGTTATGAAATTTAGTTCAAAACTCGAGCCAACATTTTTAGATCTAAAAACATTGACTCGAGCAGCCTGCGCGTTTTCCTCCGATGGAGCAGCGATGGACAGCGGACTAGACTCGAGAGCCAAAAGCCTTCTATACTTTGTGGCTCGTGCGCCGTTCATTCTAGAGAAGGGCGCCCTGGACAAACTTCATTCACCGCTCCGCCTCGATTCTTCTGCCCTTGCTAACACGAGTGTGCACGCGCAATCAAAGCACCACGGGAGGCAGCGAGCTGGTGCTGAAGGCGGAGCTCCTCTCAGTGGTTGCGTCGCACGCTTTGCTCGCTTTCCGAAGCCACAAACAACAAAGTGGGGGGCCGTGGCAGTCGACGCTAGTTGGGGCTCGCCAATGACGGGCAAAATAGGCAAGAGGTCATGTGGTAGCTTCGCCTAGGAACAGCAAAAAAAAGCTTCGGTGTAAAATTTTGAACCCTGATAAGCATCAGATTTGCAGTTCGTCGAACTTCCAAGATGGCAGGCTCCGCAGGGGGCACGTGCGTTAGTAGGTGTTTGGTGAATGGCGTCATCACAAATCCCGAGCCATGCGGGCACGCCCGCCCACGTCTGGCTGTGCGTGGCTTTCCCGTGTCTGGGGAAAAGGGCTTCTTGGTTGTTGAGTCGAGCCCGGGTTAGGTTTGGACCCTTCGGGGCCCCCCAGGTGAGGCAATACATCACTTTGGCCCCCGCTTCTCATAGACTGGTGTCCTGGTAAGGCCCGGCCAGGATAATTCAGTCACTCTCCTCTTCTACCCTCTTCTTCCTTCTTTCACTTCCCCCTTTATTTATATCCCTCTCTTTTCTCTTCATTCCCCTTTCACCTTCTTGGTGGCAAGGGGCAACCTTGAGTGGAGAGGGAGGCTAGTCTAGACCCACTCTTGAGTATAACATCTGGGTAGGTGCTACTGGAGTAACGTGCACATCAAAGCCATTTTTGTTATGTGCCGTTACCCTGTCCCATGTTAGGCTCAATGGTGGGCGGCACACCGCAGGTGTCGAATGTCTCCCATTTTTTTATGGGTTCTAAAGCTAAACCTTCTTTTGATCGATCTCTGAAAAGAGTTCGCACCGAAGCCACCGTTCCTTTAAAGACTACTGATAATATTCGAGCCTTCCAAAAGTTCTTAGTATTTTACCACGAATGCAGACTACCACTTGGAAAGCTCTCCCCATTCCTTGTTGCAAAAACCCTGGAAGCATCTATTGGAAAATCTTACAAACCAAAGAAGCTCCACTCTGGAGACCTCCTTGTCGAGATTGAAAAAAAGCAACAAAGTATAGCCCTTTTTGGACTTACCGGTACTAGTATAGCTGATCACAAAGTCACAGTAACGCTGCACAGATCTCTCAACACTATTTGGAGCGTGATCTTTGAAGATGATTTGTTGGAAAGCATGGAGGATGAGATCCTTGAAGGGCTCAGCAATCAAGGTATGATAGCAGTGAAGCGTATTACCTTTCATCGCGATGATCAAGAGAAGCCTTCGAAACACCTTGTGCTTACATTTAACTCCACGACCCTCCCCCAGGCGGTCAAGGCAGGATATCTCAACTGCAGGGTTCAACCGTATATCCTCTGTTCGAGACGTTGCTTTAGCTGCCAGGGTTTCGGACATGGGGCAGCCACTTGTAGGGACGGACAACCTGCGGAAAATGTTCAAGCAATGATCGCCCTACTGACAACTGTGCAAGTAATTTTTCCAAATGCATGAACTGTTCAGGTGCTCGCCCTGCATACTCCCGCTCATGACCAAAGTTTAAAAAAGAAAAAGAAATACTAACACTGAAAACCAAAAAAAATCTGACACTCTGAAGCCCAAAAATGCCTCTTGTTCCTCCAGAGAGGGTTGTACGCCGCTGCGTTCAGCAAAGGGGCTGCACCGACAACGACTTTTGTGGGGACACAGGTCTGCCTTTTAGACCTTTCTCACCTGGGGTCCCTCAAGTCTCACCTGGAGTCCCTCAAGAACAGAGGGATTCAAATCAGACCGCACCCTCAAAGGCGATGGCCATGCGCCGTGTGCCTCTACGTTCTCGCGAGAAAACTGTGACGACAGAGTCACAGTGCCTTGAGGGGCGCCCTTCATCTCCCTCGCATCGCGAGGATGAGGCAGTGGATGTCTTCAGCAATCCGCCGGAGCCTCCGCCTGCCCTGGAGGGTGGTAAAATATCGTCAGTTGAGTACCCAAACAAAAAGACTAAAGCGACAGGTCCAGAAGCTGGCACATAGAAAGTGCTTATTCATAAATGCTATTTCACCTCTCCCAAAAATGTTCTTTAACACTTCACACACCTCACAGCATCAATGTTCTTTGTCGCTCACTCACCTTACCTCACTCGCTCCTCAGGATCAGTTGAGACAGAGGAATGACGGCGACTCCTTCGCCAGTGGTGTTGGGCCAAAGTCTGGACCCCCTTGACGGTTAGAGGGGGCAGCTCCAGAAGGATCAGCCAGAGGACTATTGGCGACTCTCTCGCTTAGGGCACTACTTTTATTTGTTTCTCCCCGAAGGTTTGGTCGGAACTGCCCTCCTGCTGACATTCACACCCATTCATATCCTCTTTAGTTTTTTTGTTAAATTCTTTGTTAGCTGGTTTTTTATAACCCTATTTTGTGAGTGGTGCATTACAGCTTTAGCTGCTACTGTGCTAGGGCTACGAACTCGAGGTCTTGAGTTACAAATTTGTTACCGACAATCAGTCTTATTCAATGGAACTGTCAAGGTCTCCTGCATAACTATGACGATGTTTGCTCCCTTTTGGAGGAATATTGTCCACTAGCAGTAAGTCTCCAGGAAACTCACCTCAAAGGCAGTCAGTTTAGTGTCTCCAGGCACTTTCATTTTTTCCGCAAGGATAGAGATCACCTGTCTCACACGTCTGGCGGGTAGCCATAGTAGTGCAAAAATCAGCTGCATGTGTTGAGGTTCCTGTGCACACCGCCTTGGAAGCAGTGGCTGTTTGCATTCTGTCAGACTGCCTTATAACCCTTTATTCACTTTGCATTCCTCCAAACTTTTATTTAAGGTGTGAAGACCTTGAGTCACTCATTGCTCAACTTCCCCATCCATTCATTATTCTTGGTGATTTTAATACCCACACAATCCTTTATGGGGCAGTACTAGACGTGATACTCGTGGAGCAATCGTCGAACAGTTTATTTTGTCTACCAATTTGTGTCTATTTAAGGAAAATAAACCTACGATACATATTTTAGTGCACCCACAAACTCATTTATACATTAATCAACCTTTCTATAAGTGAAGTGTTCTTTTTTTTTTTCACTGTTTTTATGGCAGGTTACAGGTAATCCTTTAGGCAGTGACCACATGTTGATTCTTTTAAGACAAAATAACCTAGGTGTGACCCTCCCCACTCGAACTCCCCGCTGGAAATTAAAGGCAAACTGGTCAGAATTCAGCCAATTCTCGCTACTTGCATGTACATCTCTTGGCAAGCTTTCGATTGACGAAGTGAACGAATACTTAACGAACTGTATTCTTCAGGCAGCCGTAATGGCAATCCCCATGACCTCAGAATGCCTCCCACGCCGTCCTAAGCTTTGGTGGAATGAAGAACGCTCAGAATCACGAAAAAAAGCTCGAGGTACACCTAAGCATTTCTTATGAGTCATGAATGCAAAAGCATGCAAGCCGCTCGTGTGCTCCCTTTGTCGTCTGATATGTACTAGCGTGCGCGCGCTTCAGGATCTCGGAGGCCATGTGTGATGGTAAAGGCCCGTTCACAGTCTTGCAACCGAGTACGACCGAGTGAGACAAAACCGGTTTTTAAGCCTCTTGCGATCTCTTAGGACCAGCTCCGCTGCATCGCATCCGGTCCTAAGAAGTCGCAAGAGGCTTAAAAACCGGTCTGGTCTCTCTCAGTCTTACTCGGTCGCAAGAGTGTGAACGGCGCTTAAGAAGTATGGACTTGGGATTTCGACACGGTGGATGTTAGGAAAAATATAGTTTGAATAGAATCGGAATAATAATGTTATTGTAACCTTAAAAAATATATACACAAAGTCAAGTCTGAGGTGTCCTGCTCACTCGCTGCCGCACTTCTGGGGTTGTCGGAATCTCGGATGCTCGAGGCTTTTTTGCGGATGGCGAGGGCTCGATGGTCAGTGCCGGTGGTGGTTCCCCGGCAAACCTGGTTGGTGCCCCCACGGACCTCAGACGTCCGTCCGGGACACTACTTGGCTGCTGGGGCCCACGGCATTGAGCTGTGTTCGTTCCTTCTCTGTCCAACCCCAACACCGCTCTGCACGAGCTTGCTTGAGCTGTCACATCTGCGATGTCGTCTTCCTTTTCTTCTATGTCCCGTTCACATCATCACACCATGGCGCAGCGGCCAATGCGAGCCCCCCCCTGTCGACGCGCCAGCCGTTGGAATCGAAAGCGAATCGCCCCTTTTGGGATCGCGGTGGAAACTAGGAGCCGTTTTCGTGCTTCAAACTGATGACGTCAGCTCGCTTCATGAGAAAGTTAATGCTTTCGCATTAAAACAAAACAAAGCATGGAACATATTTCGATGCTACCCGACATCAAGCAATCTTCTTCACTTTAAGCAAATGAAAGCCTATGCATGGTACATTCGCGGGCAATCGAAAAGAACAAGTTTTTAAGGGTATGCAACATCAATAAATAGCCACACATTCCCGAAAGAGGTCTGGGACTGAATTAACAAAATCAATGGATCCTATCGTGCTTTCACCATCCCCCGTTATCCTGCAACGGAACCTGTCCGGAAAGTCTAGAGGAACAAGCCGATATTCTCGGGGAACATTTCAAGTTTGTTTCAAGTTCCGGGCACTGTTCACCATCATTTCTTTGGCTAAAACAGCAGAAAAAAGCGAGGATTATAAAGGCACCTGGTGGTGCACGGGAGCCGTATAATAGATCCTTCACCCTTATTGAACTAAAGATGGTCCTTCATAGTGTCGAACCCTCGGCAGCTGGCCCTGACGGTATCCACTACTTCATGTTGAATCATCTGCATCGATCTACACTCGATCTGGTTTTATACCTCTTGAACAGAATATGGGAGGAGGGACGTTTTTCATCAACATGAAGAACGGCTACAATTATCCCTCTGCTTAAACCAGGAAAGAAATCGGACACAGTAACTTGTTACAGGCCAACAGCATCAGCAAGCTGTTTTTGTAAAACCCCTGAAAAAATGATTAATAGATGATTGATGCACCATTTGGAAAAACATTGCATCCTGGATAAATACCGGTGCAGTTTCCGCTCGTCCCGCTCGACACAGGATCAACTGCTTCGATTGAAAACAACTGTCCGAGAGGCTTTTGTCAATAGACAGTACTGCCTCTGTTTTTTTTCGATCTCGAGAAAGCATACAATACTGCTTGGCGGTATGGAATTTTAAGGGACTTGATTGACATTGGTATCCAGGACTGCATGTTCTATGCTATTGAGAGCTATTTAGGTAGACGCACCTTCCGAATAAGGCTGGGGTCTGTACACTCAAGATGGTTTGTACAGGAAAACGGTGTTCCACAGGGCGGTGTCCTAAGCGTTCTTCTGTTTGTTATAAAAAATCAATTCTATTGTGCATGCCATACCACCATCACTCCACTATTCACTGTATGTAGATGACCTTCAGATCGCCATTTCCTCATGTAACATTTCAGTCTGCGAACGCCGTGTACAACTAACTATTAATAATGTGGCAAGGTGGGCTGACAATAACGGTTTTAATTTCTCCACGGAGAAAACAGCTTGTTTTTGTTTTTCACGGAAACATGGTGTGATGCCGACACCTTCGTTGACCATATACAGTGCACCAGTTCAGATAAAAACGGAGTACCGTATTTACTCGCATAATGAACGCACATTTTTTTCCGAAAAATCGATGAGAAGTTGGGGGAGGCGTTCATTACGCGAAGTAAAATTTTTGCGCCCGTATTTACTGGCATAATGAACGGACCTTTTATCCTGAAAAATCGAAGTAACTTCTTACCTCTCTGCGCGCGGCGCCCGACCTTGTCACCACACTAAGCTGTGCAAAAAAAACAAAAAAAAACTCCTTTTTGTTTTTTGTTTTTCCTTAGTTCCTTGGGTTTTCTTTTTTTGCCGCCTTTCGCAAGCTGTTTTGTTTGCTTAGGCGTTGCTTAGACGAGGGCTCTCCGCTTATTTTTCTTATCTCCTTGCGCGCGGCGCGCGACCCCCGTAACCAAACCTGCGCTGTGCAAGAAAAAAAGAAAAAAAAGCTCCTCTTTTTCTTTTGTTTTTTCTCAGTTGGGTTTTTTTTGTTTTTTTTCTCTCTTTTTGCCACTTTTCGCAAGCTGTTTCAAACTGCTTAGAGGGCTTCTCCGCTTCTCTTTCTTACCTCCCTGCACGCGGCGGCACGCGAACCCAAAATCCAAACTGCGCTGTGCAAAAAAGAAAAAAAAAAGCTCCTCTATGTTTTTTGTTTTTCTTCGGTTGGATCTTTGCGAATTTTTTTAACGCCTTCTGCAAGGCGTTTTGTTCGCCCACGCTGCCCATGCATTTGCGACCTCGCTGCACCAGGATAGAAAAGTGCGTTCATTTCGCGCGTGTGGGGGGAGAGGGTAAAAATTTTGACGTCCGAGTCGGGGGTGCGTTTATTACGGGAGTGAAAAAAAAAAGTCGAAATTTTGAGAGCCGATTTGGGGGGTGCGTTCATTGCACGAGTTGCTTTCATTGGGCGAGTAAATACGGTATACATTTTAGATTTGACTCCAAGCTCTCTTTCAGCCAACATATCAAAATGCTAAAACCAAAATGTCATAAATCCCTTAATATTCTGAGAGTTCTTTCCCACATGACTTAAGGTTCCGATCGATTGTGCCTGCTAAAAATCTCTAGGTCAGTTGTGAGGTCACGCCTAGATTATGGATGTCTGGTGTATGGTTCAGCGAGTGCACCAACGCTGAAAAGTCTGGATCCAATCCATCATGCAGGAATTTGACTTGCCACCGGTGCGTTTCGTACATCCCCTGTGTTGAGCCTCTATGCTGAAGCTAATGAAATGTCTCTAGAGAAAAGACAAGATGTCCTAGGTCTAATGTATTCCCTTAGGATACAGTCTGTATTACAACATCCGTGTCGGGAACTAGTCGAGGGAACACGTTTTGAACAAACCTTCCAAAGTAAGCCCACTGTTAAGCCTCCCTTTTCATTGCGGAACAAGACCATTAAGGTTTCGGCTAGCCTTCAGACGAACCCGCCTGTTGCTCAGCTTTTGGGAACAGTGGCACCATGGGAGCATAGTCTGCTCATCACTAACTTGTCACTTACTGAGTACACTAAGGAAAATACCCTACCAGAAGTCTTGAAACAGGAATTCTTTGGGCTACAAAATACGTACAAAGACTACACCAGCTTTTATACTGACGGCACCAAGATCAACTCTTTGTCGACTGTTTCGTAATTGGACCATCACTTAAATGTGTGCGACGGATGAACTCCAGTGAAACTATCTTGACTGCCGAGTTATACGGTTTAATATTGGCCACAGACAATATTATCAAAAGTAGGCATCCATACTTTGTAGTTTACATTGATTCACTAAGTGCTCTGAGTTTACTGAGATCCCTTGAGATAGCAAAAAACCCTCTAATCACTCAGCTACGACATAAAGTAGTTGCTGCCGCTGGGGAAAACAAATTGCAGATAGTCTTTTGCTGGGTGCCCTAGTCACGTGGGTATACCTGGCAATGAAGCTGCTGATCGTGCCGCTTCCACATGTGATACAAGGAAGGTTGATATTCACGACATACCCTACCATGACTACAAAACGACCATAAAGAAAAGTGTCAGGTGTAACTGGCAACAGGAATGGTCCCGCGAAACCTACAAGCTTCACGTTCTGAAGCCGATGCAACAGGAGTGAGCGAGTGCCCGTCACAGGGACCGTTTTTTTCGAGGTAGTCCTTTGTTGGTTAAGAATTGGCCACACACATCTAACACATGGGAATCTGCTTCGCCGAGAGAATCCAACATGCAAACACTGTTCAGAATCATTAACTGTAGTGCATATCCTTTTTGAGTGTCCTGCATATCACAGATATCGCCAATTCCACTTCGCCCAGTTTTATTTCCCACAGATGCCTTTACACCTTGCTCTTCAGCTTGGAGATGAACCTTTCATAAATCATACAAATGTTTTTAAATTTTTAGAAAGCACTGGACTTTTAAGCAAACTTTAAACATGCTTTGCAATTTTTTAATTTTTCATTTACTTTATTTATAGACAGATTCTTGTCCATCCTTTTAGTCTATCACTGGCCACTAGAGCCCTCTTTCTTCTCTAGGAACCATTTTATGAAATAGGCACAGATTTTGGTGCTCTATAGCCTTAGACGCTTTTGCGCCAATAAAACTCAATCAATCAATCAATTAAGATGGCAGGTTTGGAAGTATGATACTTTTCAAAATTTTCAAGAAACAAATTCGAAAGTTCGAAAATCGTCGAATTTTTTAATTTAATAAGTTTGAAAGTTTGTTAATCGCGAATTTCTTAATGCATTAAGTTTGAAATAATGAAATTTGCAAATATAAGAAGTTCAGAAATTCGAAATAATACAATTTATAAACGCAAAAAGTTTGCCAAAGCGGAACTTCTTGAAGCTTTCGAACCTCCTGGTTCGATCGTCGAACCTTAGGTTCAAAAAAAGGTTGCGGCATTTCTAGTCATAACTGATTCTACGGGCCCTAAGCATCCCAATAAGAAAGAAATTACAATTCCGCGACCCCGATTTTCCTTTTAAAAACATGATGAAAGGTCTGGACACACCAAAAAAAGTTTGTGGCATTTCTAGTCATAACTGATTCTACGGGCCCTAAGCATCCCAATAAGAAAGAAATTACAATTCTGCGACCCCGATTTTCTTTTTAAAAACATGATGAAAGGTCTGGACACACCGAAAAAATTTTGCGGCATTTCTAGTCATAACTGATTCTACGGTCCCTAAGCATCCCAATAAGAAAGAAATTACAATTCCGCGACCCCGATTTTCCTTTTAAAAACATAATGAAAGGTCTGGACACACCGAAAAAAGTTTGTGGCATTTCTAGTCATAACTGATTCTATGGGCCCTAAGCATCCCAATAAGAAAGAAATTACAATTCCGCGACCCCGATTTTCCTTTTGAAAACATGATGAAAGGTCTGGACACACCGAAAAAAGTTTGCGGCATTTCTAGTCATAACTGATTCTTCGGGCCCTAAGCATCCCAATAAGAAAGAAATTGCAATTCCGCGACCCCGATTTTCCTTTTAAAAACATGATGAAAGGTCTGGACACACCGAAAAAAGTTTGCGGCATTTCTAGTCATAACTGATTCTACGGTCCCTAAGCATCCCAATGAGAAAGAAATTACAATTCCGCAACCCCGATTTTCCTTTTAAAAACATCATGAAAGGTCTGGACACACCGAAAAAAGTTTGCGGCATTTCTAGTCATAACTGATTCTACGGTTCCTAAGCATCCCAATAAGAAAGAAATTACAATTCCGCGACCTCGATTTTCCTTTTAAAAACATGATGAAAGGTCTGGACACACCGAAAAAAGTTTGCGGCATTTCTAGTCATAACTGATTCTACGGTCCCTAAGCATCCCAATAAGAAAGAAATTACAATTCCGCAACCCCGATTTTCCTTTTAAAAACATGATGAAAGATCTGGACACACCAAAAAAAGTTTGCAGCATTTCTAGTCATAACTGATTCTACGGGCCCTAAGCATCCCAATAAGAAAGAAATTACAATTCCGCGACCCCGATTTTCCTTTTAAAAACATGATGAAAGGTGTGGACACACCGAAAAAAGTTTGCGGCATTTCTAGTCATAACTGATTCTACGGTCCCTAAGCATCCCAATAAGAAAGAAATTACCATTCCGCGACCCCGATTTTCCTTTTAAAAACATGATAAAAGGTCCGGACACAACGAAAAAAGTTTGCGGCATTTCTAGTCATAACTGATTCTACGTGCCCTAAGCATCCCAATAAGAAAGAAATTACAATTCCGCGACCCCGATTTTCCTTTTAAAAACATGATGAAAGGTCTGGACACACCGAAAAAAGTTTGCAGCATTTCTAGTCATAACTGATTCTACGGGCCCTAAGCATCCCTATAAGAAAGAAATTACAATTCCGCGACCCCAATTTTCCTTTTAAAAACATGATGAAAGGTCTGGACACACCGAAAAAAGTTTGCGGCATCTCTAGTCATAACTGATTCTACGGGCCCTAAGCGTCCCAATAAGAAAGAAATTACAATTCCGCGACCCCGATTTTCCTTTTAAAAACATGATGAAAGGTCTGGACACACCGAAAAAAAGTTTGCGGCATTTCTAGTCATAACTGATTCTACGGTCCCTAAGCATCCCAATAAAAAAGAAATTACTATTCCGCGACCCCGATTTTCCTTTTAAAACCATGATGAAAGGTCTGGACACACCGAAAAAAGTTTGCGGCATTTCTAGTCATAACTGATTCTACGAGCCCTAAGCATCCCAATAAGAAAGAAATTACAATTCCGCGACCCCGATTTTCCTTTTAAAAACATGATGAAAGGTCTGGACACACCGAAAAAAGTTTGCGGCATTTCTAGTCATAACTGATTCTACGGGCCCTAAGCATCCCAATAAGAAAGAAATTACAATTCCGCAACCCCGATTTTTCTTTTAAAAACATGATGAAAGATCTGGACACACTGAAAAAAGTTTGCGGCATTTCTAGTCATAACTGATTCTACGGGCCCTAAGCATCCCAATAAGAAAGAAATTACAATTCCACGACCCCGATTTTTCTTTTAAAAACATGATGAAAGATCTGGACACACTGAAAAAAGTTTGCGGCATTTCTAGTCATAACTGATTCTACGGGCCCTAAGCATCCCAATAAGAAAGAAATTACAATTCCACGACCCCGATTTTCCTTTTAAAAACATGATGAAAGTTCTGGACACACCAAAAAAAAGTTTGCGGCATTTCTAGTCATAACTGATTCTACGGTCCCTAAGCATCCTAATAAGAAAGAAATTACAATCCCGCGACCCCGATTTTCCTTTTAAATACATGATAAGGTGTGCCCCGTCTTTACTGAGCGGAAAACTCTGCTCAGAAAGAGACCTTTTATCACGTTTTTAATAGGGAAATCGGAGTCGCATGATTGCAATACTCATATTTTCAGAATGTTTAGTGCCCATAGATTTAATTATGACCAAGAACAGGTGATCACAGAATCCCTTTTAGTGCCCTTTTAACCTGAGACTGTAGCCAATGCCACAAGCACGAGAGCTTGAGGTCGCTGCCTCGAAGCATTCTTCCGCAGAACGAGCGCTCGCGCTAAAAATGCATGTCACGCACTTCGCCAAAACCATTCTAAGATAAAAGGGCATTTGGACAAAAATTAGCGCCTCTGGTAGGTATCGTACTGTATGGTCCATCAGAAAGACGGCACTTGACTTGCCGGTCAACTTTTTTGTGGCAACTGGCTCTTTCCTAACCACTAGCATGTTGCACCTAGTGTCCCTTAGCACTGTAATGCGATGGTTTCCGAAACATCCCTCAACCACGAGCATGTTTTCTGCGAGGAATTTCGGAGGTCTCCCAGCTGCAGCATTCACCTCAAGGATCTTGTCTCCATTATGCAACATGAAAAATGACTCATCCAGCTCTTCCCGAGCATCTGATGGTGCCGTCCACAGGCACGAGGCCTGGTGTCTTTTATTCTGTCTTGCCCTGCACTGATAGACTTTGTGACCCGTGCGGCCACAGTTTCAACATGCCGGTGGTTTAAACCCCTGCGTTTTGCTGCAGCAATTTTCTGCCTTGTGGCCCGCTTTCCCACAGAGAAAGCTGTAGTTGTTTTTCTAGACTAATCTTTTTTAATATTATTTGGGCCTCGTCAGACATTTTTTTTTTCATCTCCGCTTCTTTTTACTTACCACTTGTAAGTAAAAAGTGTGCACGGGCTCTCCTCCTCTCCCTGGAAATGGAGGAGGAGAGCCTGCGTACACTCAAAATGGGAGAGGGGACGCGGGCCTGTACCTTCCACTGCATTGCCAAGAAAAGTTGTCGCGGAGTATAATAAACATCAAGAAGAACAAGGGTCCAGGCACGGACCCCTGAGAGATCCCCGATCTAACTTCGCACATATTCGACCTTCTACCTTTTATGTCTACGAATTGCGTTCTCCCATTTAAAAACGATTCAATCCATTTTGTGAGCGTAGGGTTCTTAAAGGGACACTGACAGGGCTTTTATGTTTGCCGAGGTTTTTAGTTGTACGTGACATATAAGAGCCCAACTACCCAGAACAGAATTTGCGGCTCGAATTTGGTTTCTTTCCGCCCGAAAACCGCCGATCGAGAACTGGCCGGTGTGAGTCGCACTCACTCTCTTTTTTATGGTCACGAGCCGTTTTCTAAGGTTTTGACGCGACCACCAAATCTAATCAAACTCGTGGGTCATTGAAAACACGCAGTCAATACTAAAAATAGAAAAAAAATATGAAACCCATTTTTTGTGGCTGCAAATACATTGATTGAAAAAAAAAAAAAAAAAAAAGGTTGCACGGTCAAGCAGAAGTATTCTGTGCGTTCACTGCATATTTCTCAACATGGCGTCATTTCGCGTTTCGTGGGACTCGCGGGTGGCAGTGGACGACGGGCGTGGGACCTCTACTTCAGAACTGTTGTTCACGGTACCGACGAATTCTGTCTTTCTTCGGAAAAGAAATTTTGGACCGATCAAAAGAATTGATATTCATTCCGTACAACACGCCCGACCAACAAGCCGATTGCACGAAGATGTCGCTGAGCCGTCGTCCTTTCTCGTGGCTGAAGACATGTGACTTCCGCCACTCACTCTCTCCTCTCCACATCTCCGTGCGGTGCGTGGGTTTCGGTTTCAGTTTCGAGCAGTTGCATTTTTTGGCTTTATTAAAAAAATATGTGACTCTGTAGCAAAATATTAATTGGGTAGTATTCCGACAACCATAATAAATCGCCTGGCAAAAAATGGAAAAAAGTTTTAAGGGGTGTCAGTGTCCCTTTCAGCATTAGTTGTATAGTTTCATTAGCATCTTCCTATGGTCGACTTTATCGAACGCCTTTTTAAAATCAAGAAAAATGATGTCCACCTGTCCCTTTTGATTCAAAACTTCTTAGAAATTGTAAACCACTTCTGCAAGCTGCGTTGTAGTTAATGAGCCTCACCGGAACTCGTGTTGTTTGTCGTCCAGCAATCGGTGTTCTGCTGAAAAGGGACGTACCGTATTTACTGGCATAATGAACACACTTTTTTTCCGAAAAATTAACATATAGGTATCTAGGAGGGGCATTCATTATGCGGGGTAAAATTTTTGCATTTACACACTTCACTAAAATGTCATCTTAGTAGCTAATATGACGTGGTAGGGTACTGTGGCACGTCTTCACTGACGGAGGCGCACCCATGGCTGGTCTTCTGTGTGCCACAGTAACCATGCTCTGTAAATTGCAAACCTTTTTTAGGGTGCTTTTGGCATTTCTTTTGCCAAAATAAAAGCGCCTTACAAAGCTCACTCAGCACGGAGAGCGACTCAATGGTTCTTGGGCCTAACCACTTTCACAATATCACTGTCCAAAAGTGGATCACAGACGACAGCGGGTTTGTTGACATCAATGCATCTGATGGACGAAGCACGTCCGGGGCTGGTAAATTCCTCAACCTCAGCCTCGCTAGGCTTGCGCGCCGCTCGGTTTCACGGTTGATCACTTTCGCAACTATGCAGTTGCAGCCATTACGAGAGTGGCTTTGCTTGGCTCGACTTGGCCTGGCCGCTTGGCAGCAAAAGAAAATTGGCAGGCTCGGTGGCTATCCGGTTTGACGCAATTCAAGACTTGCGTAGCCGAAAATTAAAAATGCGTTTATTACGCGAGAAAAAAAAAAGTCCAAACATTTATGCTTGTTGTTGGGGGTGCCTTCATGATGTGAGTAAATACAGTAGTCTTCTCGCTGTTTAATTATCTCTAAGAGCCAGCGCCCTGAGAAATTGGCCAAAGAAAGTCAAGCACTCCCGATAAGGTGCTCGTCGTGCCCTCCAGAGCTGTTGGCGGAACTTGTCGTTAATTTCCATTCGAGGATTAGGGAACGAAAAGTATACAGCCAGTGTAGTCACATAGTAGTGGGATCGTTCATCTGGTAATTACGACGCAACATTTCGAGTGTTCTGCACAATGCTCTAGGAGGCATGGGCGTGAGCGTGCAACCTAACGCGGAGCTTTTTGCGCACAAATGCTCGTGCAAAGAAACTTTTCTTTCAGTTGTACACCATTGCACTTTTTATAGTGATACGCTTAACTTGCAAGAGGGAGTATTGCCGCTTGTTTTATGGGGGTCATTAGCCGCAGTGTAACTACAGCCTACCTGGCTATGGGTAAAGCCTCTGTCAACCATTCCAAAATTGATGACCCGGTAAAGCCCATCATTCGATGCGGTACTACTGGTAGTTTTCTGGGTTGGCAATTTCTCGATTTTCAAAAACATTTCCCAAGGTCATGCTTCGATAGTTAACCCACATTGCGTCGATTTATGCTGTAGCGCGCTTCGTTAATTAGGCCTTTATTTTTCTTGTAACAGCCACAGTGCAGCAGGAGATCCTAGACTACAAGAGTGAACTGGAAAGTCGCAAGCAGCAGCTAGGAGACGAGTGGCTGGTCGGCGTGTCGAGGCTGAGGCTGCCCGACGCTCAGAGCACTCCCTGCGGGACTCCAGAGAGCGGGACGTTCGTGGGACCTGGCTTCTCAGCTTGGCAGCAAGAAGGAGACGCCATCACAGGGGTGGCCAACAGACCCTCGGAAGGAGTTGCGTCATCTCGGCAGGGCACAGGAGCCGCCCAAGGGAGTTCGAAAGGTTCGGCTCCACAGCGCCGCATTTCCGAACTCAGCGAGGGCGTCGTGGTGCTGGACGACGTGCCACCAGACCATTTTGGGGACCCCGGAGGCACAGGACAGCCCGAAGGGTTCAGCTGGACCAGCATGGCAACCAGCGCTTTTGCTGCTGACAAGGCAGATGCTGAAGATGGTACCACACTCCTGGTTTTCTTTTTTCAGTTTGATGCAATTTTATGTTAGGTTTGGTTTGCGGGGATCATATTTGAAGACTTTCTTTTTGCGTCGATCTCCTCCTCTAAGTAGCAGCAAAGTATTTTATTTCTTTAGAATGTGAACTCGGGAGTGGTGCTTTTTTGCATTTTGAGGGAGGCTTGGCTATGAGGATTACATGATATGATTAGAAAGGTTTTGGGAACTTCGAACAAATGAAAATTTCGGTATATGGTAGTGAACTTCGTGATGCAGCGAAGATTTCAACTCCTCAGTAACTTTATTTTTATTTCATTTAACCGTAGCATTTGCTACACTTCATACATTCATTAATGGAGCAGTCACTACTTTTTATGGTCTCAAAAAATGTGTGCAGTATAAAATCTGGGAGAGTATGTGTATTGCAAAATAGTATTCCTTCGATTTTATGTCTTACTTCTTTATTTAGGGGGACACCACCTCAAAAATGCAATGTTTGAGAAAACAATTACTTTTTCTATTTTTATTTATTGTTGTTCCACACCTAATATAGTGTATACACTCCTGCAATTTTTTATTGCAATATCTGAAATATTCACAAAAATAAGACATTTTTGGTAAGCCGATGGTGCAAAATCATGTTTTTGAAATGTGAAACTTCTGTGTCCCATTTTCAAACTGCTGTAGCTTTGCACCGGTATGCCCTAGAATGTTGATTATACTCCCATTAAAAAGAGAATTCACGGTTTCAGTAAATTAAATATCTTTGTTTTACAGTAAACTCTATTCTGACAAGAACACCATAGAAGTCCAGCTTTCACGTAGGAGAGGCTATGCATATGGCCGAAAATCGAGAAGCCCGCCCTGATTGAACACAAAACTGACTAAAACCAGCATTTGTTTGTAGAAAGTCACGTGGGTTTGTCTGTTTGGTATTTTGATGTTGCTTACCCCACACATTCTTGCTGATGTTTGTTTGTGTGTTGCAAGCATGCCAAATTCCTCACTTGTTACACAATCAATGTCCACATGCTGACAACAAAATGACACTCGTAGAAAGTGTTTTAAGCTCGGACTCACTCAGCAAGGCCATACAGGAGATTGGGTGTAAGTAGAAGGCACCACCTATGCTCATGGTGACTTTTAGTTTCCACCACCACCAGTACAATCAAATGTAGTGGTTTGGAAACTCCAAACAGGTTTTTCTCAGTTCCACCTTTTTGCAGCAACTTTACTTTTAGGAAATCTATCATTTCAATGAATCGCTGAATGTATTTTTCGCTGTGGATGTTTCTAAACTGAAATTTAATGAGGAATGCGGCCAGATATTGATTTTTCTATTTAAATAAAGTTCTTATTGCCAAAAAGTAGAGTTTTGATGAGGAGAAAATGTCCCATTATGTTGAATGCTTTTCAAATTGACATGTTAAATAGAAAAAACATAGATTTTAATGTAAAAAATAGATAGCCACACCCCCCCTATGTTCTAGTTATGGCTGAAGCTTAGAAATGTTCAATATTCTGCAGCAATTTTATATGATAGATTTTCTTGCCATATGAGGTGACTTACATCAATAGCTGTGTACCGCCCCCTGTAGCTTATCAAAAAATTGTCCTACAGAGATGAAATGTCATAGAATGCATTTAGGACCCGATAAATTGACCCTCCAATTTTCATAAATATTGAGCGACTGGTTTAAAAGTCGACCCTTGAAGGTTGTGACACCCCTTAATTAAAAAAAAGGTAAAGAAGTTCCTGAAAAAAAAAAAAAAAAACAAACAGTTACAGGTAAATTCTAGCAGTCCTTTGTCCTGCGAATTTGAATATCACCAGCATTTGAGCCCAACGCATCAATAGACGCGAGAAAAGTTGGAAAATCATGAGTCATTCCACTCTGTGAAGGTTGATGACCAGCGGAGCTGTTTAGCACACGACACAGACGTGACACAGAATTTCGAACAATGGTATCAGCACACTTATTTTCTTGATCGGTGGTCATGGTAATGAAAGGTATGCACACACGTCTCAAGGACTATCGCCACTCGGAGGAACCAGAGGAAACTAGACACGCGTGACGGGACTGCCACCTGGCAGAAGGAAAGGAAACTAGGCAGGCAAGCGCTTGGAATGACAACAAAGAGAGGGCGTTGCGAGCCCTCTCCGAGCTGGAGGAAACTAGACGCATGCGATGGGACCACCCCCCGGTGGAAGGAAAGTAAGCTAGGCGCGCAAGCGCTTAGAACGACGACAAAGAGAGGGCAGTGCGAGCCTGCTTTGAGTTTTTGTTGATGCACACCAAAAATGCACGGAACCCTAGCCATAAACAGCTTCGCTGTAAAACCAACCACTGAGCGTGATGTCATACCAGAGGTTTCAACGGCCTTGCACGTGCCGCTTGTCAGAGAACGCATGCAGCGCTTTTGACTGCTCGGGTAAGGTTTGCGGAAGGCACAGAAATTTGGAGATATCTGTATATTAGGTCACAAATTCCTCCTCCCACCAAATGTGCCGGACGAATCTTCAGCTCTATCTTGAAATTGCGGTTGTGGCTACTTAGCATATCAATTTGAAATATAATTTTAATGTTTGTGATCCTGGACGTCCAAATAAAGACAATTTAAGCGTATTTTTCTCAAGTAAAGTACCGCTTCAGTTTCCTTTTAAATGGCTAAGGTAGGAACAACAACATGGCATATTTTTTTATTTATGTACTTTTCCAAAGACATAGAACCCAGTACTTTTGATACAATCTTATTAGGGTTGTGCGAATATTAAAATTTTCGAATAGTAGTTTAGAATTTACAGTATTTAATATTTGCTTCAAGATGAACTGCTATATTCATACTTTTCAAAGTGTTGATCGCGGCGGGTTAGCCCTGTTGAGTGCACGTCTGAGCACTTGCATACCGCAGGGAACCAATACCTGTGGAATTCGCGTGCTCCTCAGGTATTGTTTTTCTGCAGTGCACAGATGCTCAGTGAGAAGCGCTGCCAATGGAGCTAACTTGTTGCAATTATGCGAGTGCATGTGGGCAGAAACTAAGAGGGAGGAGGAGACGAGAGCTCGTGGGGACGTGAGGGTGCCGAGGTCTGGTTGTAACAATTGGTGGGTAGACTCCACCGCACTCATAGAACACGTTAGAATGCAGAACGCCGGCGTCCAGCGTTTGGGTTTCGCATTTTATTGCGTTCAGAGAGTGCAGTGGAGACAAGGGCAGCTAGCTTTGAGTCTACCCACTAATCATTCCAACCCCAAAGCTCGGCGCTCTTGCACTCTTGCACGCTTTCGTCTCCTCCTCTCCCTCCGTTTCTGCCCGCATATGTTGGCGATGTCTTGACAACCTTCATTCATCATTCATACTTGTTTGTTTATTTGGTCATATCTTAAATTGAGGAAGGAATATTTGAATATGGCATGCAGATTTTCAAATCCTCTCGATTAAGATAGCTGGGACTAATTTGTCATTTACGTGCCACTGTTTATAAATACTGTAAACGACTTGATTTTCGCAAATCACCTAAAATTCGTGAAAAAAAGGTCCTGCAAACAGTTTCGGTAAAATGTAAACACATTCAAATTTATATTGAGATCCCACCGCGTCGCAAAAACTAGAGCCCGCGAATTATTTAAAAACTGCAGTTTTGACCTAAACCGCGAAATATTGAGCCCTCAAAAAATATGTCGTTTACAGTATAGATGTATTAACATTTACTGAGTTTCGAAGTGGACTGGTGGAAGCTCGGGAACAACCTTCACGAGTTCAGCTGGGTTTTTATTTACGCACGGTGCATTAGTGAAAGGCTTGAAAAAACTATTCGATATTCGATTAGAAAATATTTGACCGAAACCACTATTTGCTTCGACTTCGAACTAAAAATCTACTATTCGCACATGACTATAACTCATTAATGTTGTGCGTCAGGTTGTAACACATTTTTGTTCTATTGTTTGTCTTTTTAGACCTCGGCACTAAACTGTTTCTTGCCCAAAGGACTGGGGATGGATCTGAAACTTCCGTGTTTGTAGGCATTCGAGATGATGTGATGAAAGAAAGTGATAGTCTCACTGGCAAGATCCTTGTGTGCTTGGACTTGAACAAACTTTCCTCGGCAGCTTTGGTATGTATAGTTATGTGCACCTAGTTGCAAGTTTGGTTTGCAGGTCATACCCATTTTTTCTTAGAGATACGTTTCTGTGAGAACTACGTTTATCTAAGGTACAGTAATCCCCCGTTATAACCAAGTCAACAGGACGGGAAAAAGATTTGATGTATGCGGTAATTCAATAAAAGCGATAGGGCCAAAAAAAACAGTGCCAGCAGCCTTAAAAGGTGGACGGGAACACTACGGTACACCCTGACCGTGTATTTAATAAAACGAACCTTGGTTATGAACATTTCACAACAGCTTTACTGAGTAGGAAAATAATTAAGTGGAGTTTGCCGATCATTTCATCCGGGCATCTGTTCTCTTGAACTGTTCCAGGCATAGCAAGAACAGTTACCGCTGATGCACTCCACTTTGTTTCGAAGTATCCCTATGATGTTTCGCGTCTCTGCAGTCATTGGCGTTCCCCAAGGTGCCTCTCCGGCATCGCTTCATGTTTACCCTGGGTGCATGCAAGGTCTACGATCGTAGCATCCTTGGGAGGCGCAACAACATGAATGTCAGCATCGACAGGCGCAAACGAATCAAAGTTATCCTGGGTGGCTTTGCTAACATGTTTTCACACACTCCTGTAGAGATTGTTGCAGCTGTGGGAGTCGTGCGCCGGCTCGGCAAGCATGCTCGCGAGAGTAAATCCGACAGTCGCAAAGCGGTTGGTGATCTTTCGTCTTCAGGTCGCAGGTGTGCTCTCTCTTGCATGAAAAACTTCTTGAACCCGTCCAATACCTTGCTTGTTCTGCAAAATTGTGGATAGTGTCAAACAGCCGATGCTGGAATTTCAAATTCTGTGGCAATATCGGACTTAGGCCAACCACTCTTTTCAACCTTGCAAGGCCGACCACTTTTCTCAACCTTGCAGATCTAAGCAATTTTTGGTAAACACTCCAAATTTGCCATACAATGCAAGTGTGCGTGTAGTACGCTGCAGGCACGCGCATTGGGGGCTCCCGGAGGTATGGTCTCCTCTGGGCTCGATCGCTTCCTTGACCCCGTTCCAGCAGGAGTCGGGCAGCATTGGCTGCGGGTGCCGTGAGTAGTATCAGGACATGTACACTGCACCGCTGCTCCCTGCCAGCGTACCCACGTCGGCGCATTGGCATCGGAAGCGGCGCTCTGCCCGCCGCCACCCATTTACTACTCCATTTTCTTGTTTGCCGTTTTCCCAGTTTGCCGTTTGCCTCAGTGGAGAAGGGGGAGGGAACGCAAGGGTTTCCGTGCACCCCCGTGTAGGCTTGCATGCTTTTGGCACTACGGCCTTCGTAATAAGCATGGTCGGCCGCCGATACATTTAGAATAATCCGGTTAAAAATGCTTGCATTTCAGTCAGGACCACGTTGAACTTCGATAAAAACAATAATTTGAAAAAAAAAACAATTTCGTTAAAACGAGGGATTACTGTATGTAGTGCCTTCCCCAAACTTCTCAAAATAATATGGTGCAAAAATTTACACTTTTCATTGTCTATAGCAGTGTTTTACAAAGATGCATGCTCTTAAAATTTTGTCAATCAAACAGGCCATAGGAAAAATTAAAAAGATGTTTAGTTCTAACTGGACTAAAATCAAACAACTGGCACCACTGACAAAAAACAAAAAAACAAAAAACCTGTTGCTGTGTGTTACCATAATGACATAGAACACATTTTTTTTGTTTTTTCTGGTACAGAGTAGTTAGGTTACGTGCTCTCAGTCATGCTAATTATGCCTTTCTGCATGTAACCAGCTGTGTTACTGAAATGAAAAGCGTTTGTTTAAAATTCAACATTGATTTCGATATTAAAGGGGCCCTCCGGAGCGTTCTGCGATGGTCTATTTATGGCGGTAACTCAATCTACGGGCCCTAAGGATCCTAAAAATCATAAAGTTACGGTCATGCGCGGCAGATTTCCCTATTAAAATTGTTATCAGAGTCCCCGGCACGCCCGCCTTTCTGAGATGACCTCGGAAAATGGGAGGGGCATCTCTTTACGCATCAGCCAATAGCAAGCGAAAGATTTCGGCGTCACTGTGGGCGTCACCAACGCAGTCGACCGCCAACCCGCGGAGAATCTCTCGAACACGCGCGGACTGTTGTCAAGGAGCCCGGACTTTGTGCTCGGCAGTCGTCGTTTGTCGCACCGCACCGTCGCACAATGGACCTTTCAGACCTGACATCTCTGGAGCTTGAAATCCTGAAACGGACAGCAGACATGGCAGCCATTTCGAATGATTCGACCCCGATGCGCGTGTCCCGCAAACTCAGGCCTGCACACGCCCCGGGAAGCAGACGAGCTGACGCCCCGACGCATCACCCCCTAGCAACAAGCTTGTGAGGAGAAAACATAGTTCGCTGGTTTTGGAACAATAATTGTAAACTGTGTTTCCCACACCACAATCAGTTTACGTTTTCCTCAAACTCTAATTTACAACAAGCTTAAAAAGTGTTGCAATAATAACATTCACATTCACCGCGAGATGCAGCATTTCCATTGGTCAAGTTTTAGCGATGGGCAGAGAATGGGGGAATGTCTTCCAAAAGAAAATAGTCCCAATATATTTCTACTGCCATCTGCTTAAAAAACGGTTTTGTAATCTAAAAGTTTGTGTACATATTAACTTGCACCTACTACGCAATATAACAACATAACCAGATGATCTCAGAAAGCTCTGGAGGGTCCCTAAGCGTGATAGCAAACTTCTTCAAAATTATAGTTCTGTTTCCTTGAGAAACAAATTTCTGCAGCTCACTCGTCTTCCTTTTTTTGAATCTCGTCGTTTCTTTTTGCTGCCCTCTAGAGTGATGACAAAGTTGTGAGGCTAAAATTTGACACCGACATCCGCAACAAGAAGGAAAGGTGCTACATATTTGACTGCAGTGAGGATGCAGAGGTCAGTAGACTGATATTGTTATGAATGTTTACTTTGTGCCTTTATGTTCGTGAAAGGGTACCGAAAATTGGCAATATTTTTATTGCAGGAAGTTATGAAGATGCTTCAGCCATTTGCAGAAGCAAAAGCCTTGAAAGATCTTTATATAGAAGCCCTTCAGGTAACATGGTCTATTATAACATTTAGTGTCATTAAATTAAGCATGCCGTTTTTTGGAAGTCCCTAAAATATGCTGTAGTCTAACTACCATATATTCTGACAAACCTCAAGATTTTGTAAAATATGTTTATTATGCTTGTAATTTCTCATACTGTCGAGACTGGTTATAACGAAGTCAACGGGAATCGGAAATCACTTCGCTATATCTGGTATTTCATTATAACCAACTTCGATTATAACGAAGTGCAAAAGAAAATGGGAAATTCTGATCGCTTCGCTGTAGCCGCTATTTCGTTATAAGCGCCTTCGTTATAACCAGTCTTGAAAGTAAGTGGATTAGCATTTACACAGAAGCGTTGCTCAAAATTTGGAAATTTCTCTGAATGTGCTTATTTATTTTATTTATTTGTGTACCTTGAAGTCTCATTTCTGGATCTTGTGCAAGGGAAGGGTATAAATACAATTTAACATAAAAAACAGCAAACAGTAAAGGCAAAGCATAGCATGCACACGCAAGCTAAGCAATTGCAGGTTTACAATTCCTGATACAGTTCTAAGTCTCCTTAATATGATTAATAAAGGCACTGAGCATTTTTTGAAATTTAGTGGTGTTGGTTTCTCTGACAATGTCATTTTGGTAATCGATTTCATTCTGCAATTGCAAGATGTAGTGTGGAGTTGGCGAAATACAAGGACAAAGCGTGAACCAGTTTGATATTACAGTTATCGCCTTCTGTGGTAGAAACTCGGCCGGAGGTGTTGAGAAAAGCCGTTTTCAACTGAGGGTCACCAGACGACAGTTCTTCTGTATTTGGAATTTATTTTGAGTATTGCGTCGCTTGTAGTGTGATACGCTTGATAACGCAGTACCCTCACCTTTAAAACAGCTGAGTTGTATGAAGGCAGCTGAATACCTACTGTAACTGGCAGAGTGCGCGGCAATCAACACCATTTTAAATAACATAACATTGCTCTCATTTTGTCTGCAGTGCGTGAAGTGTGGGGCCCGGTTTCCAGAACACGCAGTGAAGAAGGTTGTTGTGAAAAAGAAACAACATGGGGTGATGACAGGTGCAGTGCTGCTCTCTCTTGGTCGCCTTAACCATTTGTCATGCCGGATTTGGCTTGTCTTGTGAGGTCAACAAAAAGTAAAGTGTAAATCTGACTGCTCAACGATCCTTTCATTTTCAGACGTTCACGAGTCTGACAGGTGTCCACGCTGTGGAGGCGACATCCTACTGGCGGTGGACGGTCCAGATGATAAGAGCCTGATGTCGAGTTCCGTCAGAACAAACACCGACCTGGAAAGGTCTCTCTCCTTTAGATTCTTCCGTCTTATGTGGCTGCTCGAGCTTTAGCACGTGGCGCCCGCAATGTTTAGTTGCCTCACAGAACCCAGGGTTCCTGGGATCAATCCCCACCCTTGCCCGTTTCGATCGAGACAAGCACCGTACCGGCGTGCGGCCACGTTTCTTTACTGCGTCGTGCATGTTAAAGACGCCAGGCTAGCAGTGGTACTGCAATGGCTACATCTTCCGCACAGTGGAGATACCGGATGTCCAGTGGGGCTGACTAGCTTCCCAATGGCTAAACATACATGCAATGTAATTCTACAGTTGGGTCCCTACTATTTGTGCAAAGGAGGGGGTTGCGTTTTTGTAACAGTGAAAGTTATGAACCATAGAGATATATAGAAGTTGAAGTGAGGGTGGGTTGAAGCTTCTACATTACATACCTTTGCCACTCCACTCTGTGCAGCTGTGGTGTAGGGTCTTAGAATAGGATGGGATGAAAACGAGCTTTCCAACAACCACCTCCAGGAGTTTGGGGATTTTATGGTGTCGACATCCATCGAAGTAAAACTTGTTTGCAAGTTTTGTCTTGGAACGCTTTAGTATATTGCCAATGGCTAGGGTGCCAACGTCGAGTCCAGCTGAGGAAATATTGTTTGATACAAGTGCATTCTTTTGAATCTAGCTCTTGTTTACACCCAGACATTACTATCTATTTATTATTCTTATTTTTTTTAAAATATGAAAGTCTAAAACTGAACTTTGAATTTTGGAGAATTGGGAATCTACCATAATAACAAAAGATATAGTACTCTGATAAACCATGAATTTTTGGCTAGAAATAAACTAAGAAAAGCACCCTCTAAGTTTGTCGAAAAATAAACTTTAAAAAAATGTGGAACGTTACACATGGGTGACCCCCTCTCACTTGATTACCATGAATTCTTATGTCTTTACGGCTTCCTTTCTTGTTCTGATGCCAACGCAAGTGGAACAATATTTTCTTAATCAAAGCTGCTACTTGTCTCAAGGCCTTGAGGAATCAGCGGTATAAGTTAGCACGCAGTACATGTTTAGCTGAACATTCAAGATTATGTCTTTGATAAATTGCAAAGAGAGACACCCATTTATTGCACAGCGGGATTAAGGTCTTTTGTTTTAGAGTGCAGCTCTTAAGCACCCGATTCCGAGTTGAGCGGCGTGGGTGTAATCGCACGTTGCAATATGAGATGTTCCCTATAATGACGTCACGTGTGATGTCATGAAGGTAAAATTTTGTGCTAAATTTGGCGGGAAAAGTTTTCGCTCAATTTGGCAGGTAATTTTTTTACTAAATTTAGGGGAAAATGTTTTCACTAAATTTTACAAGGAAATTTTCCCACTAAATTTAGCAGGGAAATTTTTATGCAAAATTTAACCTACGAATTTCATGCCACATTTTTCGAAAAATTTTCCCGCCAAATTTGGCGGGAAAATTTTACTCGTGACGTCACACATGGTGTCACGCTAAATTTAGCAGGAAAATTGCCGTCACGGGACCTCAACACCAATTCAGTTTCTCCACTAAATTTAGCGTGAAAATTTTCGCTCAAATTTTCCTGCTAAATTTAGCAAGAAATTTTCCCCTCTAAATTTAGCAGGGAAATTTTCGCTCAATGTAGTGGCAAATTTAGCGAAAATTTGCCGCTAAATCGGAGGGGAGTAGGAGAGGAGGAGGGGAGGGCACGGAGAGGGAGCAGGGACATACCCTCCTCTCCGTGCCCTCTCCTCCTCCTCGTCAAGAGCTGCACTCTAATTCGGCATCACAGAGAGTTGTAAACGTCTCATCTTGATGTTTGTGCCCGCAGCATTCTTGCCTCTTCATCTTTCCAATGAACCAATTTTTCTCTTGTCCGTTGAAACATGATGATTAGAAATTTATACAAAGATCTTAATTACGCTCAGTTTATTGGGTAGAAATGGCCACATAAAGCTCTTAATTACACTGAATTGATTGGATTTTAGGCAGGGTGTCGGACCGGTTATTATTCTGGTTCAGTTCGGGGTCAGGTTCAGTAGCCTCACATTTTATTCCAGTTTGGTTCCGGGTCATTGATGCATTTGAAATATCAGTCTGGTTATTGGGAACTAGTTCAAACAGGTTCTTAACTCTGCTTTAGGCCGTGGCCACCCAAACTTTTTCTGTGCTAAATGGAAAGAAACATTTACAGCTCTTAGTAATTAAAAGAAAGACAAGCATGCCCAACACGGCGTTATCTGCATTAAAAATGCAAAGAAAACCTGTTCATCATTAGCCGTGCTGCGGAAATGAGGACAGCAAAGCAAATATATGCTTAATTTAGTTTTGTGATTGCAAACACCATTCTGCATATACCAATTACGTGGCCACAGGCACTTGTAAACAGTACAGCCATATTCGCTAACTACCTGCCCCCCTTGCACGAATGCCTTAAACTATTGAGTTGAAGGAGAGAAAGGCAGCAAATGGCAGTCGAAAGGCAATAAAACAGAAAAATGAGAGAAAAAAGGAACGGGCAACATGCTGCAGTCGAAAAACGGACACACACGCAGAAAAGCAATTTTCTTGGAGCAGCATGCAGAGTTCTGGGCGATTGGCGTCCCGGTGACCGGCGCCGTAGTGTTGTGCTGCTCGTGACTTTGCTCCTTGGCGCCTTTAGTTTTTGCCACCGCGGAACGGACGCATGCTGACAGCCCTTAACTTTCTTATTAATGCGAAAGCATTAACTGTCCCACGGAGTGAACCGACGTTATCAGCTTTGAAACCACGCCAAAAATTGACCAAACGGTACCTAAAATTCCCTTTCCCAAGTGCAGCCGATTTCTGATGGATTATGTTCCCATTGGCTGGCGTGCGTCATCAAGGAACGAGGCTCCCATTGGCTGTCGTGCTGCGTAATTAAAAAAAAAAGCAACCAAAAAAGCCCTGCCCATGGCTGCGCAGTGCTCACAGCGGCACGGAGACCGGTAAAAGGAGGGACCGGGGGCGACAAAGCCAGAGCCCATTTAGGCAGCCTACAGAGCGGTCACTTCACGAAAGCGCGTGCTTGGCCGTTTGCCAGCAAAACGTGGCCGTCTATGCCACTACGCTGCAGACGAACTAAGGGAGCGAAAAAACAACAATCATGCTTTCGCATTCACAAATCAAAAGTGATTAGTTGTTCTCAGACTTTTTATTATTTCTTTCATGCTTTCTTCCTCTTCCCTCAACGAATATTTCTTCATATAACTTCACCAACACACTCACGTCGAATTAAATATTGTTTAGCAGCCAAAAAAAAACAAAAAACGTGCACACGCACATACACAACATATACACATATATACGCACACACAAATAATAGCTTTTTGGGTCTTGGCATAATCGGATACTCTCCATTTCATCTTGCAACGGATGTACCGCGAAGGATGTTATGAGTTCCCTGAGCCAATTCGTAGCTCGGAGCTGGTCACGTGACTTCACACTCTGCGTGTTGCTCTGCCCAACCGGAAGGACACGGGGCACCCCCCTAGTTATGGATTGGCTCCAGTGGCTCGTGTAGTCCAACATGGAACGTAAAGACGAGGCTTGGGGGGGGTGACGGTGAAAGTAATTGTGTTGACATTAACCCCAAGTCTGACGTAGAAACAGTCTCAAAGCTGTGTTACAGCTTTCTGTGCTGTCTACTTTCTTTGCAGGTCTTTTTCTACCCCAGTACTATTAGGGTTAATTTCACCTTGCTTCGCTCGGTCATCTTTGTTTTATATACATACAGTGCTGGAAAGTAGAAAAACTCTGGCACTACGAAGCAATTTGTGCTTGATTTGTAGCACTTTCCTATTCATTGTTCTCATTTATGTTCTACAGTGCGCAGAGCTGTTTCGAGGAATCGGCATATGAGTCAGCTACAAGTGAAGGCATGGTAGAAGGTGAGTTGTCTCAAGCCTAGAACAGTATTGTTCTAAAATCCTGAAAGATGATCTTCTCTAATTGGTGTATAAATCGGGCCGAAAGGGGGGGGTGAACTGACTGGTATTGTGCCAACCAGATACTACTGTAAAATCCCTAGCGAGCGCCCACTGAAAATTTGGAGATAATGACGCAAAACAATATGGAAGGTCAACGATGTGTCACGGTATGTCCTTTGTGTATTCTGTGATTGTACGAAATTGAAGGGTGGGTGCTTATCGTGGAATGGGCAGATGCTCGGTATTTTACGGTAACTCACTCATTCTGCATTAGCTGATATTGACCGCAACAGGGCTTTCAGTGCTTGGTCGGCATAACCGAGCACTTCCTTAATGCTCAGTTTTGTAGTTCTTAACCATTCCATTCAATATGGTAGTCCTCTGCAGTCCATAATAGTTTACGTAAAAAAATTGTAGCATGAGAGTTCCTTCCTGTCTCGTCCATAGACCCCCAAAAGCATCATTGATGGTTACATTTTCCAGGATCATATATCTTTTTACTGCAGTCACCTGAAAAATGTACCAACAGGAGCTTCTATCACTTAGAACTCGTGTGTTTGCCATTTCTAGGTGTGGCCACTCTTTCGGCAATTATTCAGCCACAGAAAATGAGACCTCAAATGTGTGGGCTAACTTTCAACGGAGGCTTATCTTTTTTGATAGGGTAATAATTTTGGCACTAGAATGGCTAACATTCATGGTTTCAACTTTTCTTCCTCAGGTTGCAGTGCTAAAGTGCTAAAACTCTCGTTTTGAGCACTTCAGGACACTGCACTTAATGGTTATATATGGATGGTCTGATGATTTTTTACACAAAACTATTTTTCGTTTCACAGCAGTTTGCCAGGACAACATTTCAGAGGAGAGCATCGAGACCGTGATGCCGGAGCAGCAGGGCGGCTTGTTTAGGCCCGGATTTCGCAAGAGTGCCAGCGACATTACCGTCCTAAGCAACCCGAGCCAGAGCAGCATCATGGTCATCTCTACCTCCTCTGCAAACTACACTGCCATGGACGTACCTCAGGAGGGGGAGAAAACACTATCGCCGTGAGTAGTACCTTGTCCCATGTCCTTCACATTCATCCAGTGGACTGTTAAATGTTTTAGGGTCTTTCTTAGGTTTGTGAGCGAGGTCTGTAAGAAAAGAAAATGAAGGGACTATGGCATGGTTAAACCAAGATCACCTAGAAAACAAGGAAGCTGAGTTTTTAAATGCCTAGCACCGATAGGGTGAGCTCTGTCCGCGTCTGGAATGTAGTGTTGGAGAGGTCAGGGTGTCGCACGACGACCGTCATCGGCGTGATAGTTGTCACATGACATGTTGGTGTCACGTAACGCCGTGATGCCCCACGACACTACGATGACGCACGACACCTTGATGCAATTTCAGAAATATGTATTAATTTTTGGAATTTCTCAGATTTTAGATTCCAGTGGCCAATCTGATCTTGGGTTATTATTTAGCTATATTTAGTGAATTATGTTGCCCCATTTATGGGTTTAGCTACATTTATATTTGTGTGTGTGTGTGTGTGTGTGTGTGATTTTTTTTTATGAGAAAACTATTTTTTAACGTGTTCTGATCATATTTTATATTTACAGTATATTAGAACTTCGTTTTAATTCTGGCACATGAATGACGGATGCAAGTGAAAAATGCAGTTTAACAGCTTGATGGGGCCCTTTGCTCCCTTGTAGTTTCACATGACACGTGTAACATCAAATTAATAGTGTGTAATAAACATTTTTTTTATGTGTTTTTACCAGCCCGCCAACCGTAGTGCTTCCCACACTCAAAGAAATTGTTGAAGAACCCACAGTTGGCATTTCCAGTAAGTGTTATCTTTTTTTTTGACTACTAGTGATTGGTTTACAATGTCAGGGACTGCTACTACTACTAAAAGCTTAGCTTAGGAGGCCGATACTGCCTTAGCTTTTGCTGTTTTATGTTTGAAAGACATTAAGTAGTGATATTCTTGGCTGAAACTTCTTTTAATAAATATTGCACGAGTAAAAAGTATCTATATTTAAACTTGTACCAGTCTAAACCAAGCAATTGTTTGAGTGATGCTTCGCAGGTTCAATGCAGGATGTCAGTGGTGACAACACAAGGCTGCCGGTGCTGCTGTCTTAGTTTTTAGTGTGCGTGTTCAAGCTTAGCAAGTAAATAGTGATACAGGTGAAATATCTTCAATGTGACCGCACATTAACTCTTTGCTTACCGCAGGAAAACTTTCAGTTATGGGGTAATCTCAGCAAAAATATTTTTTAGTTTTAAATTACACTACTAGGTGTATGAAAGCATACCGAAATGTACCTAAAGGAATTCACTGTTGAATGATGTAAAGGTAGAAAAAACATTTTTTTTAGAGCCCTTCCACTTTACGTGAAGATGGGGAGGACCAGTGAAGCTGTTATTTTTATGACGTCTAGGACGATGCCTAGAGGATGTTTTTTTTTTTTCTTAACAGTTATTTAAATGTGGGGGTCTATCTTGAATTGTAGCCGGAGAATGTTGACCAGCACGCAACTGCGGCCTTGTGCATTTAACCTCTTTTCCTCCATTTCACGCACTGTGGCCACCAGGCCACGCCAGTTTTCGTTTCTATTCTTTATGCTTTTTGTTGAGACCTGTCGATCCAAAGGTGTGTACACCTGGTTGCAAAGAAGCACGTCCATCGCACAGATCATGATTCTTTGCAGTATATTATTATTAAAAGGCCTAATCTTAAATGTTTTGTATTTTGGGTTGTATTTTGAAAAATGCTGGCGACGTGGTACAAACCACTTTCCAATTTACGGGGTTCAGCCGAATGCATCCATCCATCCACTATCCACTTGGATAAGTTTTAGCTCCCTGCTTCTCTTGTTCACGTCTTTTCTGCTGGGTGGAAAAGACACTCTCTCCAGAATTGCGAGAGTGAGCAAACATTTCCGAGCCCACCAAGCTGACCTTCATGTTCCCTTTGTCAGCCACTGCTTTCAGCACGCTGGTGCGCAACAGCAAAGCTCGATATGCACACACTGTGCAAGATTATGAGCTTCAAACTCCACGCAAAATGAAACTAACTAGTGTAAAAAGGGGAGCCGAACGCAACGGAAGTGTGCACGCACATTGGAGAAAGAGACGAAAGGAAGAGTGGACGATTGTGAAAGCCTGAATTCCTTTCAAGCCCGCCTAGTCTAAGGTCACACCTGCCCAGGCACGAAGTACAGCGTAGAGGTTTGAGGAGCTGAGAAAGGGAGGGAGCAGAGAAAGGGAGGGAAATTGATATACACCTTTTTATGAGAGTTCAACAGGACTAAATTTTGCGAATGGAATCACAAGGAAAACATGTAAACCGAGAATGTATCAACGAGGTTTGACTGTCTGTAATTGTCGGAGATATAAATGCTACGATGTTGTTTCAGTTAGAGATTAGGAAAAACAAACAGGGCATGTTGTTTTGTTGACACATGTTTTCCAAGAAAGAATGCAGATGTTGAACTTGTGTCACCAGTTTCAGGGTCCCGTGGAGATGCTGGAAGTGCTTTGCCTCACTCAAGAGATGCCACAATGAGGCTCTCCTTGCCACAGTAATACATACGGATTGAGAAGTGAGATGCCAAAATGCATCTGACACTTCAATGACTTTGAAACGAAAGTTAAACATTTGCATTCCAATCTTGCTACTGCATCGACACTCAACAAAGACATGCGCCTCTGTAATATCACAGACAAACCTCCCGAGACACCGAAATGGGCAAAATTTTGTTGAAAGAGCTTAAATGGACACTGACAGGGTATTTATGATTTATGCTTGCCAAGGTTTTTATTTGTACATGACATGTGAGAGCCCAACTACCCAGAGCACAATTTGCGGCTCGAAATTAGTTTCCTTTCCACCTAAATACTGCCAATCAAAAACTGGCCGGTTTGAGTCGGGCTCACTCTCTTCTATGTGGTCACGCACCGTTTTCTGTGGTTTAGACATAACCACGAAAGATAATCAAAGTTGTGAGTCATTGAAGACACCCACTCAATGCTAGAAATGGACAAAAAAATGTGATACCCATTTTTTTGTGGCTTCTAAAAAACTGCAAATACATTGCGTGGAAAAAAAAAAGTTGCATAGGCACGTGACTTCTGGTATCCTTCTCCTCCTGTATACTTCTTCTTTCTCCCCAGTGCAGTTTTAGTTCCGGTGTCAACCAGTTGCATTTTTTGACTTCATTAAAAATATATGTCACACTGTAGCAAAATATTGGGTAGTCTTCTGACACCATAATAAATCGCCTGGCAAAAAATTTAAAAAAATTTTCGGGGGTGTTGTGTCCCTTTACGAAATTTCTGAAACAGTCCGAAACTCAACATTGGGTATTTCACCCTATCACTAATTATAACATCGGAAAGGGGACAAACTTTACATAACAAAGGAATTAACGTCAAAGTGACCCCTTAAAGTGACGAGCAAACCACGCGCGCCAAAACACACTCCGTAAACAATGACCCGATTAACTGTTTTATGGGACAATAGCCTGGCGCTTCTGCTTTTATTTTTTCTCCACAATTTTGATCTTGTGGCAGGTCACCGTCAGGCCCTATATTTCACCCCGTGCCACTCGCTTTCCAATAGGAACGAAGAGCATGAACATCGGCCAGAGGAATGGGGCAGCCGACACCTCGGACACCTTTCTCTCGGAGGCAAGCTTCAAGAGTGCCATGAGCCATGCCAGCGTCAGCCGCGGCTCTGAGGCGCGGTCAAACAGCCCCCGCGAGATGGCCTCGCTCTGGGAGCTCTTCGAGGAGCGGGAGCAGATCTCGCCGGAGAGCTTCTCCTGCATCGACCACAGGGTCAGGCTCTTCCTGGAGGTCAGCGTCTTCACCCAAGAGGAGACCTTTGTCTGCTTCCTCGAGGTGAGGCAGCATCAGGTCGAGTGGACAATGGTCGCCGAGAAGGCGAGAACGGCAGGGAGGGCCTTCACTTGTCCCATCTCCGGCAAAAGCTTCCTACTTTTGATAACGCTTTGGCATCTCGAGATACTGGAGCTTGCATGCGCAGTCAAGGCACGTCGAAGGGCAACGAGCATGTGCTGGAGGCCGAGCGTCCGACAGAGGTGCCCCGCCACTCTCACTTTGTCAGTTATTATAGCGTGTTGTATGCTGCTCTTTTCATATTCATGCACGCTCCGTGTAACGCTGTTAGCACAAATGCAACGTCGGCACATTTCCACAATTTACAATGAGGGAGTGTTGGCAGGCGTCGAACTTCACCGCTTAGGTGAGTGCCCCAAATAAACAGTTTATATTACATTGGTAGTTTTGGTGACCACTATTTGATTGTAAGAGAAATACAGAAAAGAAAATGACCTCGTGTTTGCATTATCAGTGTCGCACAGTGTGCGGGCGTGTACAAAAATTGTAGAGCCCATCCACTTCACGTGAAGATTGAGGACCAGCGATTCACATATGATTGCAATGAGGACATGTACACGACTTCATTGTTTGGTTGTCTTCATTTAATTCTTAGTGACTAAAGTGATGATTGCCTCATGGTCACTTATGGGAAAGTTCTAAACCCAATTTTTCGAGGCACACTTCGAGGACAGTTTCTTCCGATTGAGCCCAAGTCTCCTTATCAGCGTAATGCAAGAAGTTTAGATCAGCGCATTCTGCCCTCAGCCTCGTCACAGTGCACTCTTAGCTAAGATAAGTCGGTGACCGTAGATGATAACAAGGGATCAGGACCTTACTATCCAAAAATGCCAAGAAAGCTGACTTCAGTGGGTTGCCCCCTCTTTTTATTTATACTTGCCATGACCAATCAGAATGAAGTAGCGCCGTGAACGTCCATGGATACATTTTTTTCCAGATCCTAGGACATAACAGCTTCGCTGTAAAATATTTTTACGCAGATTTTTCACCCTAAATATAAACTGCGTCGCCGAATGCTCAGTCTCCATTCAAGCGTAGCATTAGCAGTTCGGATTCGATGTTGAAGTTTCGGGGCGTGCTGTTACATATCTAATTAAAAAGTTATAAGTAGGGTGCCATGTTTTTGGACAAACCCTAAAAACTCAGAAAAACACCTGTTGTTAAATTTTTCGTCAATTTGGATTTATTTAATTAACTCCAAATTTCGATATACCCATGTTCCACCCCATCAAAAAAAGAAAGGAGGGTATTTTACAGTGAAGTTTAGACACCACACAGAGTCAGTCGTCTTGAGAAAATGTCGCCCCAGTTTTCTCTCAAATCTAAGAAGTAAAAATTCTTCCTTCCCGGAACGATAGTTGTTTTCCCCGTTCTCGTCGTCTCCCTCGGGTTTCGATGGGGCCAGGTGACCGTGGAGTGCTGTGCGGTGGTGTGGGTTCTTGTTAGTACGGTAATTATTGTAGAAATTATCTCCAACAAAGTTTCGGAAAATTTCCAGGGAAAGTATGTGCACATACGCGTAGCCATGTAAGGTGGCTCAATACATCGAATGCTTGCACACAATGGCACCGATCGGGGCTGCATTCAAGCTCAATTATGCCTTGCATATTATTGTATAGCTTTGTTATAGTATTGTTTCGATGGGGCCAGGTGACCGTGGAGTGCCGTGCAGTGGTGTGGGGGTCTGCCGTTCTCAGCAGTCAGGAACCAGAGGACTCTATGGACGTTTTTACATAAATATATTTACAATGGAGGGCGAATGTGGTACAAGGGCTGTCACGCTGCTGCTGCCACTCGCGGCAGCCCAACGCCAACAATAGCGCCTCGGCACCAAGTTCCTTGCCGCGCACGACAAGGTCTCAGTCCCGCAAGACAGAGTACGCGGAGCCCTCGGGACCGCGGGAGAAAACAACTTGCTTTGCGCACGGGCTCGTTCAAACTCAACTTCTCCTCCAAAAAGGCACGCCGACATACCAAAGAGGGGCCGGACCTCCCTCTCTCTCCGGAGTCGCCCACATGTCCTTGACAATGTCATTTCCCCAATTACCCCGGCGGCAAGGGCAACCACCCGCTCCCGCCCTGGGAACAAAGGCTTTCTTTACTTCCCACGCAGGGAAATCTGCTTCCACTTTCGGGAGCTGGCCGCTGCTTACCGCCAAAGGGAAAGCGTAAGGCATCGGGCGCCTCCGAAGGACGCTTGGGTGATTACGCCACCAATTCCCCCAACTCTTTTCGCTAAGGTCCTTCGGCCATCCTTACAAGCGGTCAGTTGACTAAACAAATCTTACCGCTTATCTCGTCAAGGTTCGTCAGGACAACAGGTCTTTCGGGTCATGACAAAAGCCACTGTTCGAGTTTCCAGTTTGGGCCATGGTGCTTCTTGGAGGAAGGAGGGATTGTTTTTGTGACAGTGAAAGCTCTGAACCATAGAGATTTCTTAGAAGGGGGGAGAGGAGCCAGGCAGTTGGAACCTCTATGTTACACCCTTTACTACTCTGCCCAGCGCAGCTGCAGGGTAGGTTGATGGATAGGATGGGATGAATATGAACTTCTTAACGACCACCTCTGGAAGTTAATTAATTTTAAGGTGTCGACGTTTATCAAAGAAATACTTGTTTGCAACTTTGGTCGTGGGACAAATTAGTATTGCCAGTGACCATGGCACCAATGCCTAATCCAGTAGAAAAAATATTAATTGGTAGAAGCTCGTGCTTTTGAAGCTAGAACATGCTTACACCCAGATATTTTGTTTTTTTAAATAAAACCCCCGAAAGATTGTTCTCCGAATTTTAAAGATTTTGGAATAAAAAAAAAATAAACTCCCATAAACTCTAAATTGTAGGCAAAAAATAAACTCTGAAAAACACTGTCCGAATTTGGCGGAAAATAAACTAAAAAAAAAACAACACGGAATCCTAGTTTTAAGTAATGTTTTTAAATTATCTGTGGGGAAATGGCAGCCAACGAAGTCTACAGGTCCTTGGGTAGTTAATGGCATCAGCTATCAAGAACAAACATCCTCTTTGCATTAAAAATGTAAAAAAATAGCTTATAATACTTTTGAACAGGATGATGGCAAGCTCTGAAATGAGCGTTTGGCGACGTGTAGTTTATTTTTGCAGTGAAAAATGTGATGTAAATTTGTTTCGTGGAGACACTGTGCCTACAGTGGTAGCTCGTGTCCTCACCAGTTTGCATATGTTTACAACTGCCGTGTTGCAGGTGGATCTCGTGACATCGTCGATATTGGAGGAAACGGCCGTCTTGTTTGTCGTTTCAAACAAGAAGGCCTACTTCTTCAAGAAAACGAGCAACAATAGGTAAATTACAATCCTCCGATCGGCCCAACGCTAGTAGTAGGGAATTCCTGAAAAACTTGCAGGGAGGACCCAAAGGCTTGGCTGCAGCTGTTGGAGTCCCGACCATTGGATGGTCTCAAGCTCATCTCCTTGTTGTTGGGGAACCAGGGATTTCGTCTCAGCTGGCTCGCAGAGAAGGCAGGAGTGCCCTGGCACACGTGCCTGGTTCGTGATGCCGACCGATGCAACTGTTTCCTCGAATACTTCACGGGTAACGTTCCCCAATTCTTTCAGTTATTTTACCTTCCAGAAAATTACCGAGAGCAGCTCCTTTTCTCCCGACTGCCGTCATATTACTCGAAGAATAGGTTGACTCCGAATATGCTATGCATTCCATTCATCCCTAAGCAATGGGGGCTACGAGCTCACCGCACCAATCGGCCGCCTCCCTTCCATCGTCTGACCCCACTTTTTGCCCATGTGTACGAGCAGGAGCGTGATCGCGTCGCAAAAGATGGACGTGCGACTGTTCTAACGAGCATGTGGCTTCCGCCACACGGTCAGCTTGGAGGTGAACGATATATAGGTATTATATTCCTAACGAGCGTGTTGGTAAGATGTACTAGATAACAGAAAGTATAAAACAGAGAGAGGACGAAACACAGACGAGTACATTCTTTGTACTCGTCTGTGTTTTGTCCTCTCTCTGTTTTATACTTTCTGTTATCTAGGATATATAGGTCCACCCCTATTTCTGAAAACGTGCTGAGAATAATAAAAAAGATGCTTGAAAATAGGTAACCCTAATTTTTGGAGAAGTGGAAAAAATAAAATTAGAGCGACCATTTATTTCGCAACAGCCCTTGTCAGCCTAGCTAAAGATGCCTCAGTGAATCGCGTGCTAGCCTTTTGCACGGCGGCCAGAGGGACTTGCTAATACAGCCCCTTTTTAGATGAATGGCGATTCTCTAAATTGAAGCTCTGCTTTCTCTAAATCATGCTTCAACGTAAAGCGCTTGTTTTCTAAGACGTGTTTCAAGGAAACGGCATTCAACGAACCCCACCACCCACAGTGAGTCCTGCTACTGTGGTAACACTATACTCTGTTTTCCTAGTCGTAACATTTCTGTGTCTACATTTTCACAGAGTTATTTTTTGCAAAAGCATATTCTACGTTTAAAGAAGCTCAAACCTACATTCAAATAAATGTCATATCGGTTTTAAGGTTCCAGCTGCTGGTGCGGTGGAAATCTTTCTCCGGTTTACAGTGACATACTACGAGCTGCGTGCATGTTCCTGCACAAATCTCATGGGATAGGGCAGGAGTTATCAAAATTCTTAACCTCGAGGAACCTATATTTGCCTTAAGAGGCAAATATGCACCTCAGAGCCCCATAGAAAATACATGAGGTTTTTCACCAAATTAAAAAAATTCTCACATAATAACGGCTGCGCGGATCTTCTTGAAAATTTCGGCTTTAAAGACATTGAGTCATTATCGAGACACTAAGCGCAACAAATGTTTTATCATAAATTTAATTATATTCTTTAAAAAATCATGAAAATGGTCAAAATCGACTAATTCGGCACTCTTGCGTTCGGAGCGAATTTACAAAATTATCTAAATTCAAAAATAAGGAGTATTGCGCTTAATGTCTTCTAAATTTATTACGGAATCGATTAATATTCAAATTATTCATGTAAGTCGATTGGTTCCGTAACTACAGCAAATATAAAAAACCAAGGTTTCGGTGCTTGTTTTCGTCGTTTTTAAGGTACCTCTCTCTTTCGTGCGGTGGCGCTCGCTGTCCACGAAATGCGAAATCGTACGTTCGGAGATCGGCCGGATCGGCACTGTGCAAGGTGTTCTTCCGCGGCCGTATTCCGCGCCCGTATCCTGTTTCATTCTGCACGCCGAGGCGTCAGTGTGCGTGTCTTGCTTTCCTGGTTCTCGCTGGGTAGGTCTCCGTGTTTTCGCAAGTGGCAAATTCACCTTGGAGCTATGGGTCGAAGACAACCGTCCTGTGGCAAGCGGACCGCGAGGTGTTCCACAACCTCGCGGTCCATCAACGCGTTGTGCTTGTTCCTACTCTTTTTTTTCTTTTAAAAACGGGCTTTTTTTTTTACGCAAAGTTTTATTTTATCGTTATCCTTCACACAAACGTCCTTCGGCCTTGGGGTCGTGGAAATCGGGGATGAAGCGTGCACAGAGTAGATCGTCGTTTGCCTCCTTTTTATTTTTCACGGACGTCCTGTGACTTCCGTACGGTTCGTGGTCACCGCAATCTTACGCGGGGAAAAACGGGTCGCCTGCTCTGTAAACAGGGTATTCCTAGGGGAGGGTGATAACTCGCTGTTCTTCTGGAAATTCACATATCTCCCAAAAAGGTGACATGGGTAATGATTACGGTATGTTTTTTTTCCGGTGTTAATTTTTGAGCGAAAATCGGTGCATGTTTTTCGGTGCTTATTTTTTAATCACCAGTGTATTATGGGTTGAACGTCTTGTGATGACGCTAAAAAGCGTTGATAACCAAAGAAAAATGCGATTGGACAAGAACATTTCAAATTTCTAATTCTATTCACATATCCATTACGCTCTTCTCGTGGGAGCATCTATCCTGACGAAAAATGCCTAAGTCATTGAGCTGTGAACGCATACTCAGTGTACAATCTTTCGGCCTAGAGAGGTATTGCGCACGCTCGAACGCGCTTCGCAGCCCAGTAGACGAAGTTGGTGGCACCAGGGCCGTAACCAGGGGGGAGGGTTAGGGGGTTCTGAACCCCCCCAAATTTTTTTCTGGGTACGGCCCTGGTCGGTGCACTGGCAGCCAGCCGATTTTAATCTCCACCTCTGCGCCCGCGCAGTGGCGCCGGTCGGCTACCGGGTACCAAACCGGGACGAGTTCTCCGGTTTACTGTAACTTTCATTATATGCCACCGATGCACATGATTCATAGGCAAAAATAAGACAATAGACACTTTCAAAATGGCCGCCGTTGTCCCCGAAAACCCCCCCCGAAATTTTTTTCTGGGTACGGCCCTGGGTGGCACCCAGAAGGCGAGCTTTTGAATGGTGTGTAGTAGGCAAAAGAAACAAATAACAATCAACGCATATCAGCTCTTCAAGCGAAAAGGCGCGTCTCTAATGTCAATGGTTCCGGACGGCACTAATGTTGTTGGCGTTGTCGTAAGATGACGTCATTTCATACGAACTGACGTCATCTTACGTGATCACGTGACACAAACACGTCATCTTACATGATCTCGTTACACGAAATGACGTCATCTTACGTGATCACGCTGCACGAAATGACGCCATCTTACGTGACCACGTAACACGTCATCTTGTAAGTCAACCTCTCCCCACAGCAGCGCGCTCCGCGCTTTCCGGGCCCGTGCAGTGCTGTAGTCAAAAGCAAGCTACCTATGGCAAGCGAAAGCTTCTGAAGTCTCACATTGAGAATACTCACAAGAGACCGTCTGTGGAAGCTTCGCACGTTGAGGTTTTTGTTGAGATCGAGCCATCGTGTTCCATTAACTATAGTTGAAGTTATCGTTCAATAAAGCCCTAAAATATGAATGTAGTTGGTGTAGACATCAAGATCTAATCAAAAATGCGGTTTGACTTCGTTTAATTAACGTGTATATACAAGTGTAGAAAAAAATGAGTTATTTGTGCATAGATGTTTAAAAAAGTGTTTATTATTCGACATAGGACTTTGGGAGAAGGATGCGTTCAGATTTTTCTTCATGAGCGCAAATATACCTGACGCAATAAATAGTGACGATTTCATCGTCCCAGTGGTGAGCAGGTGATTTCTTGCTCGAAACAATGATGCCATTTCATAAACCAAGTTCTGTGACATAAGCTTTTCCAATGTCTGGTCACTATTTTGTAAACCTTTCAGTCCAAACGAGTATACTTCTGTTTGTTTTTGTTAACTTAGGAGCGGGTCACAGAGCCTATCTTTTTGTCTTCCTCTAGGACAGACGTACAGAGTTATACCGCAACACGCATCTGTGGAGCACACAGAGCTATCGCTCTCCTGTTGGCGGTACAGTAGCAGACGACACAACACGGCTAGCCGCGGCCCGTAGCGCGACCGTTCACACTAGGGAAACGGTTTTGAAGAACCGAGAAATGGTATCTTGTGTACAATAATCACATGTCGTTAGTATACTAGTATTCTACTTGCTAAGCCAAATAAATATTTGCAGCTTGTGAGAATATGTTTGCGTGACGATTTACCGTTCACACTCCTGACGGATGTTAGCGAATCCTTCATGTTCGTGGCTCGCAGTTATCGGTACCCCCTCGGAGTGACTTCACCCTATATATTTTTTTCTTGCTTGCAGGACATCATAAAAATCACAAACACGCGAGAAAAAAAAATCTTATGAGTACGCGTGATTTTGAGCTTCGCACCTCTAAAGATGCCCGGTAAATGTCGTCCAGCTTGGGAAGAAACTAATCCTTTTTGTTGGAGTTTGACTATCATATGCTGGCAGCTCGTTTCCGGTCTGTTTTGTCTATATTCCGTTTCACCGTAATTTGGCAACCCTCAGTCAGAGCTGCTGTGAGGGAATCACAGTCGCGGAGCAAAGCACGTGACAGCTACTTTTAGGAGCAGTACTATGGCACCTGCTGCGCGTCTCCGACTGGTGTGGCTAGCGTCTTATGCTGGCCATACATCAAAAGTGGTCTCGAAGTGCAACAAATGACGTCACAGAAGGCGGAGTGTCACGCTGTTGCATCTCGCGATCCTGGCAATTCATCGTAGAAATGCTGGCGAAAACCACGAGGGAACACGAGTGTCGCTGTCGTCATGGCGTCCCAACGAAAAGCAATTATACAATTTCAACGTTTTTGTAATTCGGTAGTTTAAATTACTGTATACAATTTTTAAGAAAATAAAGACATCATAACCAAATAGGAACTTCCGTGCTAAAACATGCAGTGCGAAGTGAAGACAACTACTATCTTTTTTTTTTTTCTTGATGTCCACAAAAAAAAAGGCTATGCAGCATCAATCCTACCGTTTTTTTTTTCGCACATTATGTGATGTCCTCTAACACGAAAGTACCGACGTAAAAGCGCTGTAGAGACGATATAAAAACAAAAATTTAAGTGAATCGAGCTTTGTAGTGGAACGGAAAAAAATTAATAATTAACGACTTTTTACGGTAAACACTTCACCTCTAAGTAGAACTTCAAAAAAGTGACGGTTACGCGCCTTCATGCCCATTTCAACAAAGTTGGGAGAACGATGTATTGCATCTTGTGAATAGACATGTGGAGCAGCATGTTTATGTTAGAAATATTGTGTGTAATCGCTGCGCAGTACCTGCCAAAAGAAGATATTATTTGGGCACAGTCTCAACCGTTTCCGTCTGTGTGTGCTACGAATACAGCAGCTCTTTTCGTAGAAGAAGTGATGAGGAAATGGCGTGCCCTTGATGATACGATTGTGATTATGAAATAAAATTTTTAATCAGCCAGTAATTGCGACCTGTCCGGTCGCCTGGAACCCCGACAACAACTATCGTTCTCTGTAAAGTTCATTCTAATATTTACACGTTTTGTGGAGTTCATCGAGCGAATAAGAATGTTCCAACAATGAGCTAAACCTACACGAGTTCCCGAATCCAACACGGCGCTTTTGAATTTTAGCGCCGTAGATAGTTCTGCGAACAGTGTATACTTCTGTGCAAATATTCGTCTAAAAGTTTTGCAACGTTGGAAAGCATCGGAATGATTCAGAATCACTGCGGAGTTGATACTCGGGAAGATAAGACGGGCACTTGGGAGAAACGGACCGTGGCATTCGAGACAGGGGCACAACCGGGGGACAAACGTGCTACAATCGCATACCCTTCCAAGGTCATCGCTTGGGCGACCGCGCGCGCGCGCGCCCAAGAAACCTTTTTTTTCTTCTTTTTAGGGGTGGTGGGGTGGTGGGCGGGGGGGGGGGGGGGGGAGGGAAGGGAGGGGAGGGGAGGGGAGGGGAGGGGAGGGGAGGGGAGGGGAGGGGAGGGGAGGGAAGGGAGGGAGGGAGGGAGGGAGGGAGGGAGGGAGGGAGGGGAGGGGAGGGGAGTGGTGTAGGCGCTGATTGTCTTCCTCCTTTGTGGCTTTTGATAGACTCAGAACGAGACTGGCAGAACAAGCGCATGATTCATTTCTTTTGGATGGAGGCGTTCTGTCTGTGTATGCGAACATGATTTTTTTCCCCTTTTAGTAGTTCGTTGTTCTTGCCTTGACTCGGGTCCCAGTGGGTGCGTTGTCGTTGTATGCCCACTATTTTTTTTTTTTTTTTTTTTAGTTTATGGTAGTTTTTGTGCTGATGGGGTATCAAGGTAGACAAAAGGAAAAAAAAAAAAAAAAATAGCGCCTCGACAAAAAAAAAAAAAAAAAAAAAAAAAAGTTGTTTTGATCAGGAACGTTTTTAAAGCGATTTTAGGAGCCTGCAGTGTTACCACAGGTGCAGGATTGAGAGCGTAACCCACGCACTTGAAGAGAAAGGGAAGCTCTCGTCTTATTGGAACTCTCTTTAATGGGTTTTCACGTCGCGATAGTCCTTCATAATCAACTGTCATTTATTTCTCGCTCGTGGCTTCCAAGTACTGGAAGCCACGACTCGAGCCACAATAGTTTTGCGAAATCAAGGTTTCGTTGAAATGGATAACTCTCACGTACAGTTCGACGCGCAATACCTTTGCCGTATTGACTCGCGAGATGCCCCCAACACGGCTGAGTATGGCGGTGCTCCAGACCTAACATCTAAATTTTGTTGCCTTACTTGTTACTATTTCGCGCGCATTTTGAGCCATATCAAAATGAAAGCGCATGATGAAATAAAAATGACACTCGTTTTCCGCTCGATGGAAATTTCACGCCAGCTCGCTGTCTTTGCTGGTACCTTGAGCGTTTCCCAGCGATGCGGAGAATTAAAAAAAAAACACGTACGATGGCATCTTTTGCACACTCATTACTTCTATAACACTGAGCCACCTCGTATCCTTTTGTTTTTCTTTCATGGCACTAATTTCTTTCTGCGCATTATGGCTGTTACGACGCTTTAAGTCTGTCTACCCTTCGAATTTGAACTTAGGCTCAGATCAGGGACGAACCAGTTTAAATCAGGAAAATATAATTAACACTGTAGCAAAGTAAATCTATCATATCGATCGGAAATACGATCTGGCACATTCCATCTGAACACATATTGTGCACAACGAATGCAATAGCGAGTCAGCGTGCAAATCGCCGCCACACTGAACTACCATAACATCTCAGCGATTTTTGCATAGCACCGAGCACGGAAAAGAGAAAACAATTATTCATTCACATAAACGAAGCAAATTTATTTAAAGCCCGGACACTCCGTACGTCCAATCTAGCTAAGGTTATCAATAGACTCGACCATTTCATTTGTCGAAACAGATAAAAGACGTTGGCAAAAATGATTAGACTGAATAAGTGAATCTAACGCACGTATTTTACCAACCAACGGTCGCGCGCCTTCAATACCCTTTCCAATTGTCATTGCGCACCTTGGACACACTTTGGGGAGCAATGCATATTTACATCGCCGCCCGAGGTCTCCATTGAACGTGTAGTGCTGACCCAAATAAAATGCTAACCTGACTCTCAATCGCTCACCGCAAAGGACGATTTCGAACAGGCGGTACTGTAGGTCACTTGAGATAAAAAAAAAGAAAAAAAAAGAAAAACAAGCTATAGAAACGAGCATCGTAAAAAAGGGGACCGGCATTTTTATTCCTACCTCCGAACAGAAACGAGCGCCACCCACTGCATCACACAGCGCAGAGGCCGGACTCGGCCACCGCGCGTACATACCAAGCGCGCGCGAGGGAGGGAGAAACTTCCTCCGCCGGGAGAACACGGCACATTTCGGGATCTATTTCACGCAGTGGATAACGCGGGCCTTTTCACACCTCGATACTGGCGCCATCTAGAAGTTGCGCGTTCAACCGCGTTTCGAGCCGCGCGCCATCTGGTGGCTGAAACGGACGAATAAATAGAGGTACCGCGCCCTCTTAAATGGTAGCAGGTGTGAAGCCGCCACCAGTCATTAGGCTGGTGGTTGCATTAAGACCCTGACATGGTAACCCTGGAGCCAGGGAAAAGAAGGGACATAAGACAGACAAAAAACTCCAAACACAACTAAAATTTTATTTCACCGTCACTTCCTTAAATAGACCTATGACCAAGCGACACAGACATAAAAGGTCTGACAACAAAGAACCGTTGTACGGCCAAGCGGAGCAGACACACGCTACCTTTGACGGTTGTTTGTTAGAAGTGTGCCTATTGGTATCATGTGTCCTCGTTCAGAGTTTCTTTGTAGTCAAACCTTTTGTGACTGCGTTGCGTGGTCTTTCTAGAGGTGTGCCTGGTTACCTATCTCTTGCATCCTCCTTCCAATGTTTCTTTGTTAGAAGTGTGCCTACTGATATCATGTCTCGTTCTGCGGTTCTTTGTTGTCAAACCTTTCGTGTCTGCTTTGCTTGGCCGTCCGTAAACTCTTTGTTTTTTAAACCTTTTATGTCTGTGTCGCTTGCTCGTAGTTCTGTTTAGGGACGTGACGGTGAAATAAAATTTTAGCTGTGTTTGGAGTTTTGTGTCTGTCCTACGTCCCTTCTTTTCCCCAGTTCCAGGGTTACCATGTCAGTATTGAACCAGCTCGCCTGCACCCTTGCTTTAGTTACATTAAGACCCCTCATTTTTGCAATCTCAAATTTTTGCGAACTAGCCACACCACACATATTTTAAGACTCGTAATATTTCTGTAACTATTGTGCTCAAAAGAGCAACAACTATGAGGGAGTTGTTTCTTCTTTGCATAGTTTACCACGAATGGGATGAGGGCAACTGAATTTAGGCCAGCAAGAAATGGACACAAGTGCTTCGTTGGCATTCGGCTGGGACTCATACTCATTCTGCGCCTATGCGGAATGCCTTTGCGCCTATGCGAAACACCTATCCAGCACCTGCCTCCCCTTCTGTACCCCACTGTGCCCCCTAGCCTCCAGTGGGCGATATGAAAAATCCAGAATTACGGACTTGTCGGCTGCACTCTGTTTTGTTAAAGCGGGCTCTCAGGCTTTCCAATCTCAAAGAACCCCCATCTTTCTCGAATGGCAGTCGCAGAGTGGCACAGAAGCTTACAGACATTGTAAGCAAGAATGCAGGTAAGAAGGAATGTCTGGCCCATAGATATGCACCAATGGGTGGCTCAGATCTGCTAAAACAGTACTTGAACTGGAAGCACACCAAGGTACGGCCGAGGAAATTTAGGAGGTCGGGGAACCGCCGAAGGTGTTCTGAGGAACCCCGTGGGCCGGTTGACGGGTGTATGCAGGTATCCCTCCTGGCGATTACGAAAGCTCTGAGAAGAATTTTGAAGTCATGTGACCGGTTTCCGTTTGGACGAAAAACTGCAAGTACCTGGCGTTCCGAATAAATGGCCTTCATAGGTCCGTCCTCGCTTCGGTTAATTGGGTCCGATTATGCGTACAGAAAGAACGAGAAACAGGCTCAAAATGTAAGCAAAACGAATTGTGTTTGTGTACTTATGAGCGGCATGTAAAGTTATTTCTGAGGAAGGTGACAATAAGCGAGAAATATATAAAATGACGGGCAAGGGTTTAAGTGTGCCGAGCAAGGTCGGCTGGAACGCCAAGCACTTTCTCCGCACAAAGCCGGTCACGCGACCTCAAAATTCCTTCTGCAGCCATTTGAACCACCGGGAGAGATACCCGTGTCTGCCGGCGAACCGGCGCTGGTTTCCAGGAACCTGTTCCGAGAACCCACGTGCTAAGACATGCTTCTCTGTGCCTGCTCTCAGGTGTCCTCCAGCAAAGGGTGCCGAATCCGCCCCTGGTGGAGATGGACGTGAGTGAGAGCCTGGCCCAGCTAGAGAGGGAAGTGGTCAGCCGTCCCGAGGGACGCCGGTCTCCCCCCGGCGCCGGCGAAGACGAGGTGGTCCTTTACGTCTTGGGCTTCTGGGACAGAGACGCCGGTGAGTATGGTGCCTGGAAAGCGTCTTTTAGTGGCGTATTTGCCGTCCTATCGCAGTCACACATTGTAAGTGGTCCCGGAGTGGCAACAAGTTTTGTCACGGGGACTGGCGTGTGGTGCTGTCAGCAGTTTAATTTGGTTTTAATGCGATAGCACTCTTTAGCTACCCCCTTGGATTTCTTGGACCTTCTGGCTTCCTAATGCGCAGTAGGTATATGCAGTAAACCGTCTCAGCTTACATTCTCACTCCTTCACATTTGCACCCCCTTCGAAGGACCTGACGACCTTGACGTCGTCCTCAAAACGTTGTTTTAGAGGTCATCCTTGAGGTCGTCTTAAATGTCGTCCTCAACATCGTCCTAGAGGTCGTCTTTGATGTTATCCTCTAGGACATCTTCCTCAACATCGTTCTGGAGGTCTTTGAGATTGCCCTAGAGGTCGTCCAAAACATCGTCCTCAAAGCGTCGCCCTCGACGTCATCTGAGGTTGTTTTAGAGGTCATCCTTAAGATTGTCCTAGAGGTTGTTCTAGACATGACCCTTGAGGTCGTCCTTGAGATCGCCCTAGAGGTTGTCTTTAGTGTCCTCCTCTAGAACGTTTTTTTCGACGTCCTTGAGGTTGTCCTAGACGAATGCTATCGCAGTTCATAGACAACCAACAATAGTGTTTTTTTTTGTTGACCGTCTGGTTGCAGAGAGACCTGCGACACCGCCAGGATCGTGGCAGGCAACAGCATGGCTCTTTTAAGACGTTGCCAGGCGAAAATCCAGGAACCGTATTTGAGGACGTGGGAAGGATTGGGCGATCTATTTTCTGGGGACAAGCATCCTCCGGTGCACTCTTGATGTTCTGCATTCCCTCTAAAGTTACGAATTGGAAGGTGGCAATGTAATATTTAATGTTTTATTTAACACTTTCTGGTGAGATGGACGTACCTGCTTCTTTGAGCAGCATACCTGCCAACTCTCCCGAATCGTCCGGGAGCCTCCTGAATTTTGATCACATCTCCCGATTGTACGGACGCGACCTCAAATCTCCCGAAAAGTATCCGCCGTAGGTTTCTTTTTTTTTCATTGCGAGTTACTCGAGAGTAGGTTTAGGTTACTCCGGCGGATTACCACGTGACAACTCAGAGCAGTAGCGTAAAACGAGGATAGATTTTCAAACGCCAAGGTACGAAACCTCTACTCCTGAAGTTAGAGCGCATTTTGGAACACGGCTTATATGACCACGGGTGCGCTAGGCTTCAGTTGGCTTTGTCAAGTCGTCGAGTGAGGCGCGGAATGCCGAACTACTCTTTGTGTTTCCCCGAGTTTAGTTGGAACCACTGATCTGTTGGAACGATCGATGGCACTTTCAAAAGCCAAGAAGAAGTACTTGCAAGTATTTCTGAGATCATACGCGACTGAGTTTCCGTGCTTTGTCACTTCACGGAAAGCTGACAAGTATGGATTCTGTACCATGTGTGCCTGTGATGTGTGAGCTTTTCGCACGGCGGCAAGCTTGACATCAAAATGCACATTGCTTCACGAAAGCATCAGAACCATGCTCGTGCCGTAGAAGGGCAAGGCACCACCAACAGTTTACTCCAAAACAACTGCGAAAACAGTGGGATTCACGCAGAGTGCCTCTTTACGGGGTTTCTTGTCAAACAAAAAAAATAATAATAATGTTTCACCTCCCCCCCCGTGCGGCGGTCTCCCGAATTTTTATGTTGCTAGGTTGGCAGGTGTGGAGCAGTATTCTTTAGTAGCATCAGGGGTGGTTTTGGAAGCTAATCGTGTTCACCATTGAGCCTGTCGTGGTTTACTGTTTTCATACTGCAACACGAGAGGGCTCATGTCGCAGCATGGCAATGCGTGCATTAACGTGAGGCCGTGATTGGACGACGTCTGGTCAGGATCAGCCGTCTTTCTGATACATCTTACGACCTGTCGGGCAATTCATTGTGCATGTGTACAGACTGATCTGGCCCCCAGTGGTTATCACCTGTTTGGGACACAGCAGCGAGGGTGGACATGGCAGATGCCCATTCTGCTGCAGATCAATCTCTAGTGTGGCACTCCACGGAAGCTTCGGCAGCCATTAGTTGGGGCACTGCAATGACAGCGACACTCGCATTCACTCATCTTTTTTGCCGGCACTTCTTGCACCCACCACCAGGATCGCGACATCAGACAGCACGAGGCTCGGCCTCTGCGACGTCGTTTGTTGCCACTTCGGAACCACTTTTGATGTACGGGCGGGATAGGACACTAAACACACCAGTGGGAGACGTGTTCCTGGTATACCATACCTGTTCTAGCTGACATGGAAAACCCAGTCTTATGGCCTTGCTCCCTAGGAGCTGTTGGCCTGGGGAGCTCAACTCCCCCAGGAAGGAGAGAAAATTTCTTTCTTTCTGGTCGGGTAATAGATGATCCTCCTTTTTAGAATGGAAAGGAGAAATAGAGAGGCAGTTTGTTCCTTCCTGGCTTCTATTTTTCTGCTTTAAGTATTACGTTTTTGCATGTTTAAAAAGGGCCGTGGCTAGGTTAGAGTGCAGTTGTGTACTCGAGATGTTCTAACTGGCCTTTCAGATACAGCTGGATCAGTGCATCCCGAGTCGGTGGCCTTGGTAGTGACAAGGTGCGATATCCATGTGAGCCGGGTCCACTATTTAAAGTCTCCAAAGGGCGCCATCAAGTGCGGGATGGTGCGCTACGAGCCTTTAATCGACCAGAAGATCAGCAACCTCACAGCTGTCGTAAGTTGGCCTGAAAACTTTCTCTAGGTATTTTTTGTTCATTTTTTTTATTAGGAAGGATACAAGTAAGGAGATGACCTCATACTCTACCCAAACACTTGTGCAACGCCAAACTTCAGGCCGAAGGCCAGGCGCCAGCTCTGGGCCAGAGCTCCTAGACAAATCATCCGATGAAATCGTAAAGGGCACCAAAAATAATCTATCCATTTGTGCACAGATGTTGTTATGGTGCGCAAGTTGATCGAATGCCAGAGAAAAACAAAAGTTTACGGACGGCACAATGTAATCAGAATGAGTTTTCCAGCCTTGTGTCAAAAGTTGGTCGCACTTTTGCTCAAGACACATGGCAATTTTTTTTTTTATTTATTTATCAATACCGCCAGCCCAATATAGGGACAAGGCAGGAGTGGGGTGATACAGTGTCATACATGCTAATTATAAACACAACAGTTCTAAACAAAAAGCAATCCTAGCACCGAAAAATAATATCTACGACTTAATCGAAGATAATCTATCAATATCAACAGTAATACAGTAACCAAATGTAATATTAGTAGTAACAGTATAGCAGTAAATGTAACAGCAGTAATAACAGTAATAAAAAATAAAGACAGTAAAAATCCCAATCACTGGGACTCTGCCACATTGCTATGGTGGAGTCCTACGTTGTTATACTACATAATTTTTGTAAGATAAATACTATTAAAGTGCGCCATGTATTGAAAGAGCTTGAATTTTAACCTATAAGGAAACGTGGCAGCGGCCTTTTTCCCCAAAGTCCTATAATGCTTGAAATACAACATTTAAGGGGCAATCATTGAAAATTATTTATAAGACATTAGAGAGTTTTAGAATAGGGGGCCCCAATGTTTGGGTTCCCCTAAGAAATGGGGGGCCCCAACGTGACTAGAAAATTAAAGATTAAGATGGTGTGAAACCTTTTGGTTTAACGGAACATAAGGCTGCAGACCAGGGGTTGGCCGTGTTATTGTGTTATTAATAATTCAAAATATATACATTGCATATTTTTACAGACGTGTCTTTAAGCTGTTTGGCGGTATTTTAGCTACCTAATTTACGCACCATTTAGATAGATATGCATACTATACTGTCACAATGTATCGGCTTTAAATTTGACTACAAGTAAAGCGCTTCAAATTGTTTTAACAAATTTGTAGTCAGCATTGGCGAAACAACAAATATCAACTTGGCAAATTTGCGACTAACACTGTGGAACTCCTCACCTGATAACAATATCAAGTGCCACAAAGACAGCGTATCCGAGTCGGAATGTTATTTCGGTATCTTGAATAAATTAAAGGCAAAATTGTACCCGCCTTACTTATTTTTTCTGCCGGCTGTACGCCAGAACATTCTAATGTGTGGCTAATGTTCTCTTAAAAAAATTTTTTTTTAATTTATTTCTGGTTTTTAGTAAACGGGGAGTACAGCATAGAGGTAAGGCCTCTTTGCTGTACATCCCGTTTCTCCAAAGCCACACAGCCACAAATTCAGTTTTGATTGAGCGCTACGAGAAAAATTAATCACCGAAGCTCAGTATCAATTACGTGATCGCTAGAGCTGAGGAAATAGATAAAATATGTACAAAATGCAGCATTTTATCTCCAAACATCATTGTTACCACGTGCCCCCACCCCCCTTCCCCCTGTACAAAAAGCAAGGACCTTGTGCTTGTAGCCTTCCCTGTTTTACACGTTAGGATGCAACATAAATAGTTTTAATAACAGACTGTAAGAAAAAAAAGAAAAGAAAAAGGTGTTTGTATGCTTGTGTTGTTGCGCACTATGCCAACGCAAGTAGAGTAACTTCAACGGCATAAATGACGAAACAGACTTCCTATTGTTGCGGAAGTTGTGCACCAGGTGGCATGACTTGTGAGGGCAAACTCCATTGCACGGTATTAACCTTTCGGGGTCATGTGAGCTTTCCTCTTGTAGGCACCTCTGGTCAGATCAGTTTAAGCAAAAAAAAATGATCAAAACGAGTGACTTCAAATTCAACTCTTTAATATACTGCAATCAATGTTATATTTGAATCAACTCTGCATTCTTGAAAATGTTTTCATTTGAACTATAACTATACTAGCGGTATTTGTGCAGCGTATGGTACTTTTCAAAGCAAATGCCGGGGTGCAAGCCAGGGTGTCAAGTCCAGGTTTTACAGTAGGAATCAGTTGCACGTCTTTGCCCTTCAATTCCTCTCACTGCAGACTACACAGTCCGTAAGACGTGAACGGAGTGGAGGCTGCCATGTTAAACACCAAAAAACGCACGCAAAATACCCTCCCCCCTCCGCTCGCATGCATCTAGCAAAAAAAAATGTCGCGCCTCTGACGGCATTGGTTGGAGAGACAAAAAACTAGGTATGCATAGTTTACATACGTGACGAGATGGTGCAAGTTGAAATTGTCGGGAGGCACCCGACGCTTGACCGCAAAGAAGAAAGGGGCTGTCGGGCCCCAGTGCTTGTCCAGAACAGGAATATTTATTTGTCGGCAGATACCCTACAGATGACCACAAAGGGTTAATAGGAGCCTCATGCCATTTCTTGAATTTCGCATTAGGGGCTAACCCGAAACACAATTAGGGTTTGGCGCATGTGCTGTGGTGAGCCCCTATTTCTTTTGGACCCCCTATTCTAAAGCTCTCCGTTAAACCGTCATTTCGAGGAGTGAAGGGGAACTTTTCGTTTTATAAATTTCTCTCTCGAATGAGCAGGCAAACTGGGTGCACAGGTCACATGGTGTCAATTCACTCGCTCAATTTAGTGGGGAAACTAAATTGGTGTACAAGCCACGGGACATTAATTTCCCAATCAAATATGGTGGGAAAACTGAATTGCTGTAGATCAGGTGACATCAGGTCACAACATAAATTTTTCCCCTAAATTTACCGGGAAAACTTGTTTCTGGTCTATAGGTCTCGTGAAGTGGTCAGGCGACATCAAATTTCCTGCAAAATTTAGTGGGAAAATGAATTGCTGTATTGGTCACATTACGTCAGTTTTCCTGCTAAATTGAGCGGAAAAACTGAATTGGTGTATGGGTTTCCGCCAACCTTGGTGGGGAAGCTTGGTGTGTAATTATGCGACGTTGGGTCACGCGACATCAATTGATGTCATGTAACCTAAACACCAATTTAGTCTCCCCGCTAAATTGAGCAGTGAATGCACTGACACAGACGGACGGCCAAAAAATTTGAGATTGGGGAGGCGCTTCACATTTTAAAACATTTTTTTTTGTGATTTTTACAACTTACATGAGGTATTTGAACGGTATTTTGAAATATTCAAGTGGCATATCGTCGAGTTCAGATTCACTTCCCAAAATAAAACCTCCCTACACGTGCCCGTTTAACGAGAATCGGCACGTTTCGGAATTGGCTGCTGTAATAGACATTTCTAAACCTCAAAAAAGTGTCACAGATTTGTTACAAGACATTTCTTGCCGTTTCCCACAATCAAAGCCTGCGTAATACGATGTCTTCAATTAAGAAAATTTGGCCGCACGCCGTAATGATGATGCTGTTCACGCTAGAATAAAAAGAAGGCAAAGAGAGCTTTTTCCTTCCAAACCCACGGACAAAACGAGAACATTTGGGTGGCTTTTCGGTCGTCCGGCCTCCAGCACGAGCTTCCCCCCTTGGATAGCGTGTTGGCGCCTCATGACCTCAAAGCGGGCACGTACAGCCAATGCACGGCGTAAGGGAATGAGCATGTGCTGGAGGTCGGGCATCTGGGAGAGGCACCTCGCCATTCTTGTCCTATCGGCGACCTTAGCTGCGCCGACCAGCTTGTCGCGGAAGCGGACGAAAGCGAAGAACACATGTCTCGTAGAACGGCCCGAGCAAGTCGTGCGTGTACATTGCAGCACCTCCACGAGGATGCCAGAAGAGCGAGGCTGACATTCCTGGACGAAGACAGGGGCACGGAATCTGCGTGGACCGTCGCCACAGAGACCAAGGCCTCGCTGCACTCGTTGCTGAACAGCCTGAGGACCCCGTGGGAAGAGCTGTTTGGCATCGAGATGCCTTTGGCCCTCCTGGCACGCTAGAATTCCGTACCCTCTAATCGGCGGTCAGCACCTTACGGCGTTGTGCGGCTTTTAATTTTATCGCAGTAACTTCCGGCTCGTGCGAGGGGCTCAAACCCGAGCCCTCTTGCGGGGCTTTGCACGCTTGCTTGCCATGATGGAGGTGTTGGGCACTTCACCAGCAAGCTGGCTTGCCTGTGAAAGTTTGCTACTATGCATCTACCTCGCATAACTCTGTTTGTAAGTTAAGCGTACTATATCCAGAGAGCTACTTTTATTTGTATCTTCGAAGCAGTTTTACCATTGTGTAATGATCAAAAGAAATCTGGCGCACAAGTGTGATTGTTGTTTTTTTTTTCTTGCATCTTAGTAGTACCATTATTTTCTAACTTGTTTTTGCAAAAATTGCATAGTGTATGGAAAGCAGAGAGGCAGATTAGGTTGATTGAGTACGATTTATTTCTGGCTCGGTCATCCGAGCTTTTCTTTCCTTTTGATGATGCACGATTGCATAGCCACAGTTTGCCAAAGAACAAGCGTGGTAGCTGAATGTCAGACAAGAGAGCAACAATGTGAGCCACGTAAGTTCTCGGCGCTTCCACTTTGCTGTACAAACCGGAGGAATAACGTCGAGCTTCAATGCTGCTGTGATATGAGCGCACGAGTTGCTTTTTTATTTTAACTTGTAAATACAATAAATATTTCATTCCTCTCCTCGCCTCTATTTTGTAAATAGATGTTTAAACTGTTAAGAGACATCTCGTCAAAAACCAAGGGGGAACCTTCTTTGCAGAGACATTTGGTAAAGTGGCCCTCACCCAGCGGAATGTAACGCAAATGCCCACCCCACTGTGGCAGAAGATAATAGCCCCTGGAACAAACTGCCTGCATGTGGCGCCTCCAACAACATCGAGGGTCATGGTGAAGCGGTCATAAGTTGTGGGGGGTTCCTCCGGTGATTGATATGCCGGGCTGCCAGAGGAGGGCTGGCAGTGGTGGCTTGCTTGGGGCAGGTAGCATGACTGCTGCTGCGGTCACTTGGACTTCTTCTTCTGCTGCTTCTGCTTCTTCTTCTCCTCCTTGCGCTTCTCTTTGTCCCGCAAGCTCTGGACTAGCTTGTAAGTGAAGAAACCTGCAAGCCAAGCATCATCGCTGCATTTTATCGGTTTTACTACGAGGAATAAGAAGGTCTACAAGTCCACGGTCTTTGAGGCCTGGCCAGTGCACAATGATGACCAAGCTCAGTATTTGGACAATACAGGGGTGGGATAAAACAAACTAGTCTTGGAGCAATTTTTAGAGTAGAAAAATTTGCATTTTGGTAAAACTTGGGAGTAGAAAATTTTCCAGTTTGGGAGAACATAGGGGCAGAAAGACTGTGTTTTGGAGCACTGAGGATAAAAAAATATACTGTAAACGACGTCATTTTCGCGGGCTCAAATTTTCGCGAATCGGGCCAAAGCTGAAAATTTGAAATTATTCGCGGATTCTGATTTTCGCGAATCGAGTGTAGCTTCCGTAGCGTTCACATATTGGCTGGATTTTTCGCGAATTGTAGGTGATTCGCGAAAATTAGCTCTTCGCGAAATTTTAGTCGTTTTTCAGTATATATATATATATCGAAGCACCTCACGGGTAACCACATCATTTTAAGAAAGCACCTTAGCCAGTTGTACGACGAGTTACAATTCAAGAAAACTAGGTTTGTACTACATGTGTTATAAAGTACTAGATATAGCTGTACTGTGAAATATCTAGAATTGCACACAAAGATTTTTTATTTTCGGAACAAATTCTAATTAATAATGAAAGTGCACGACCCATACACTGTAGCATGTTTGTAACGTTGGCACATACGATATATGATCCAATGGTACGATGGCTAGCATGTATGGATGTATTGGGATATACACACCGAATCCATCGGATGGATGAATGAATGGACAGATGGCTGAACCAAGGAATTGGGCAATGAAATAGCCAAGGTTGTTCCGAGCTTCCCCTTTCTGCTAAATCTAGCGTCACCACTAGATTTAGCGGAAAGGAGAGGAGGGGACATAGCATAGCACCACTACCTATGTCCGAGTGGTCATGAAAATTGTCATTGTTTGCAGCCCACAGCAAAAACCTTAAGGTTGACTAAAGTTTCAGGACATGGTGTGATGGTCTCTAAACAAGTATTGATTATTGAACTGGTGGAAAGCAGTTCATTTAATCTGCGTCACAGTACAACTAAAAGACAAGAGAAACCCGCCATGCCTGAAGCCTGTCCAAGCGTGTCTGGCAATTCTTAGTGTAACTGGCTGCCATCGGAACTAAGCAAGCCACCAGCCCCGTATAGGCAGCTAAAAGCTGCCATATACAGTCGCTCTAGTGTACACCAGCACATTTAGGAATGTCAACTCCACATCCATAGTCGTGAAACCCAAGACCAAGAAAGTGCACAAAACGAGTGGAGGGTGACAAGCAGAAAAAGGTACCTTTTCCCATTTTTATTCATAATCTAAAGTTTGCCAGGATACCTGTCTCAAGTGTTTTCTTTAGTCCTATTAATGTTTACGGTTGTTACAACTATCCATAAGAAGGTTGGCTATTAGTACAACATATAATGCCCGATTCCACGAACTGTACTGTGCATGTGTGAGGCAACCGTTACTTTAGTTTAAAAAAAAAAGGCAGGTCACAATGCATGAGTTTGCTCTGGTCTGCATGTACAGATGCAGTGGGAGTGATCTCAATGGTAGCCTAGCAAAAATGGCAGGTGAACTACTAATAATAAAATTATCAAGTGGAAATGCAAATGCTGACCATTTCATAAAGTTGGGAACCATTTTCTCAACCTTTACAAGCAGAATTTTAGCATGTTACTGGGGCATCTGCAAAGGCATGAAGCACACACTGTTTAAGTGCCCTGTAAGAATAGCAGTGAGAAAATTGGAGTGTGCTCATATTTCTCAAAACTTTTCTTCAGTTACCCAAATGATAGCAAAATATAAGCTGTGTGCCTGTACTTATGATTCTTGTATGACTCGTATTTGCCAAATAAAAAAAATAAAAAAAGTGAAACAGCCATAATTTAGTTTAGCTTTGGTGCTGACTAAGCCAGGAAGAAACTGATAATGGGCACAGGGTTATTAGCAGCGGATTTTTTTCTGAAGATGCCACTTGTGATCCCATTTGGTAAACCTTAACAGATGAAAGACTTTACAATGTTATCCCCCACCTAAGTACAGTGATCTGCATAATTACATTTCGAGCTACTCCAGCCCTGCCATCCTTGTTTAGCGTGCTTGGCCCCTTGAAAGTCGTGCTCGGTGTAGTTTTCTGCAAGTGTCTTAGCCACTTAGTGTTGTACACGTGAGCATTCTTTCAGTACTTGTGTCTTTCCTGTGAAAATAAAGATGCAAAACACTCGTACCACAATTGCCACACCACATCCTCTTTAAGATAGCATGAACAATTGCATGGATGGTGCTTACTAGGAAATGCCTGCATCGAGCATATATGGGAACTCCTGATCCGCTTGAAGCAAGCATGGACGTACTACTTTTATCTCAGTTCAATGCACCTCAGGTGGATTTTTTTTTTTTCCTTCCAAGTACAAATAGCAGCTTAAACGAGCTGGAACCAAACTGGTGGAAACTGAAAAGCTCCGCTTTTCGTTTTCTTTTATTCATTGTAAGATCGACACTTTTGCTAAATAATGGGCTTAAAGTTTGCAAGTTGCTACCTTTGCTTTGTGACTACTAAACTCCATGGCCTGCAAACTGTAAATGACTTAATTTTTGTGAGGACCTAAATTTTGCGAATCGCCTACAATTTGCAAAAAATAGGTCCTGCAAAGAATTCCGGCAGAATGTACAGACATTGTAATCTATATTGAGATCGCACTGCGTCACAAAAATGAGAACCCGCAAATTATTCCAAAACTTCAGCTTTGACCTAAATCACGAAACATTGAGCCTGCGAAAAATGTATAGTTTACAGTAATTAACACGCTAACATAATGGAAGCTCTGTAGAAGTTGTAGTCGGTAAGCATTCTGTGCTAAATTTGTCGGAGAGAACATGTGTGCAAGGTAATGTTTCTTCAAAATGTTAATGGCATCCTTGCCAGCCAAACTTTGTACACGGTTTTATTGGTAAGCATTTTAAAAAGCAATGCTTTTATTTGTTCTTTTTCTTTCACTTTGAACACTACTCTGCCCCAGGAAAGTGGCTATGCCAATAAGTACCCACTATCAAACACGAGTCTTGCACACACAAAAAAATACAAAATTGCTAGAAATGGAAAAAAAAAAAAAAAAATCCTTGATGATCACAGTATATTTAAATGGACCACAAATTACTGTCCCCTGATAGTAAACTCAACTTGACCACTGCTCAAAAGTAAAAGTATATATATATAAAAAAAAAAAAAAAATTCCCTCACAAATATTTTATTATGACGTGCATGACCCCCACACTTGGGAAACAATTAACCATGGCTATTAAATCCTCAGTTGCTGTTCTAATTTTTTTTCCATTTTTGACTGCCTTGGTAGGATATATTTAGGAGTACATTTTGCTACTAATATCTATGTTGTCTCTAATGCCGCCTGTAAGTTCTCACGAGACTTCAGTAAACAATAGCTAGTAATATTCTCCAAGCTTGACCGCTTTTCGGATTTATTAAATGTTCACATGTTGATAGCATAGTTGCACCAGTATGCTGAATTAGAACACATTGATTTCTGCATCCGATTATCAAGGAGCAAAAACAAAAAAAAAACACCGATTACTCTTGTGAAATGGGTTACTAGAGTGCCCCCCAAATTTACTTCCTCCGCTTTTCACGGTGCACCGATGTACCCAACGGCCTGTCCCCATATGCCAAGACGATCGACCCGCTGTGCAGCGCCAAAGTTACAAATGCCTTAATGTTACGAAGAGCAAAAAAATTCCTCCCAGGTCGTTAACCCGGTGCTCACTCACCGATCGTAGCAACGGGCACGAAAATGAGAATGGCAAACAGGACCATGGTGGTCGAGTACGAGTGCGGGTTGACGAGACGAAGCGGTGTAGGGACTGAGCTAGAGCACCACTCGACTCTCCGCGTTGCGCAAACTGGGAAGCTTGCCTGGCCAGCGTGGCTGCTGACGGGGAACCGAGGAGGCCACGTGTACGGTCGCGATCCAGTTTGATCTCTCTCGATTATCGCTCCACCAATCCCGTCGCCGAGTCGACACTGGGTCAGCTAGACTGCCCTGCTGGTATCACACGCACGCCGGCTCAGCCGACTTCGAGTGTCCCGCCGAGTCGAGACAGCCAACCCGATGGTTTGGGCTCGCGCCTGCTGACGTACCGCACCGGTGTTCGCTTTCTCCTCACCTCGTAGGCAGCTCTGAGAACTAACGGACACTTCTCGTTACTTTCGTGACTCTGCAGCTGTAAAGACGGCGCTTTTTGCTGTAGTAACTTTAACATTCGCAGGGCCTAGGAAATTATCGGAAGGATAGACATCATCCGATTTAAGCTCCGCGTCAGAGCAAGATGTACGGTACGGCTCGCAACGTTCTTATTCTCTGAGGCTTATCAAGCCCCTGTCAAATTCAGGGTTGGGCAAAAACAATCGCGATTCTGCGGCCTCTTCATTATGGCCCACCAAAAGTGGCTGCCTCGTCTCCAATGGGATATCGGTGCGAGATGTGACGACTTACTGATCAACGTTACAGTGATTATGGCAGGGACTATGAAGACCCAGTTGTTGAAGCCGTGCTCGATCGGTCCTTCGGGTCCGCCTCCGGTCAGCTCTACCATAGCTGACAAGCGATGGGATGGCGGACTGATGAGCCACGCAGCTTTTCTGGAAGATAGATAGTGCCACACAGACCGCTAAACCTCGGCGGGCCTCACGCACGCAAATGCACGCATCCAACCAAACAAACAAAATGTTAAAGCGCCCGAAGCGGCATCTGGCAGCGCGGACGGCGCGGAGTGGATCGTTCATTGCCGGCGGAAGTCGCATCAGAATGCTTGGGTTTTGGAAGTTTTGGTTTGACAAGCAGCGCGCGCAGCGCGTAAAAAATTCAAGTAAAATACCTGCTTCGCGATTAAAATAAATAAAAAAATTATATAAATTGATAAATGCTGCGAATATGGTCCACTGATTCATTTTAATGGTGTAAATGATGCCCCTCAAGCTGAGAGCTTTCAAGAGATTTCGCTGGTAGTTCGAAAGCAAAACTTATTCGACTCATACAATTAAAAATCGAAAAAAAAAAAGCGGTCAAGATTATTGTTATTTTTTGTCCTTTTTCTTATATTTTAGGGTTTACACAAGCATGTCGTTTTTGAACGCGCTCGCCTGCACGCTCTCACTTCTTATGAAAGGGTGGTGTGTTGAATTTATATATCGACTTGGAAAACGTCTAAATTGATGTGAGCAACGTTTCGACCGAACGGTCTTCTTCAGTGTCATCATGATGTATGTGTGCATGTCTGTTGACATCAACAGCTGTCAATGCGATAATTTTTACTGAAAACTTGTAAGGATTAGGAGCCAGTTAATTATTCAATTAAAGGAATCGCAAATAGCACGTCTCTTGATGTTGTAAGGTGTTATCGATGTCAACACGAAGGTCGCAAATAATTTTGCTTTCCCCAATATTTCATGTTGGCGTTGCTTACAAAAAGTTTTCGCCAGATATAACTGGAACCAGACCTTTGGCCATAACACACTGGTGAAGTGATTTGCATGCCAGCTGCATTAGCACTCTGAAAAACTGGCACATGCGCGTGGCGTCATCAACAAACGTTGTAGAAGCAACTAGAGCCGGATAGTCAGGCGGACCTAAGCAGTGTGCCACAAGAAAGAACCATCGTAAGTGAAGAGCCGCAGTAAAAAAGGGGCGTGGCCTTTATTTTAGTTTTGGGGATCACACCAAATCCCTCTCATTAAATAATTGCTCATCATGTTCTTATTACCTTTTTGTGTTTTATTTGTTGAACGGGCACTTTGAAGTTTGACTCAAGGGAAATCGTTGCTATCCCGAGCAGCTCAAAGGTGTTTGCTCATGGGGGGTACGTGAGGGCATTGATTTTGACTTGTACACGTTACTGAAAAAAAGTAACCGATTACTATTACAATTACTTCACTGTAAAAAGTAACCGATTACAATTACAATTACAGCCTCAAAAAAGTAATCGAAAAATTACTCTAAAGTAATCGATTACTTCCCACGTTACTTTTCATTCCACTTTTTTTTATTACGGTAACATAATCCTTGGAGTCTCGCGCTCAGTTGTTCGGAAAAAAGAAAGCCTTGACTATTTTTGCTTAGAGCCGAGTGAATGATGCCAACACACATAATTCCTTTAAAAAATGGCGCTGTTTAAATGCATTATTTACAAGAGGCTGGATAAAGACATTTTTCATACCCGTACGTAGTCTCCGGTGTACCAAAAAAAATAATGTACACAGGAAACGAAGCGTAGTGAAGTGGCCTACTAATCCTTGAAAAAGGCTTAGTGGTTTCGACAAAAAAAAAAAAAAAAAAAAATTGACCGTTGCCCAGAGACAGCACATCTAACCTCTCCCCCCCCCCCCCCCCCCCCCTCTCCCCAACCACAAAAAAAAATAATAAAAGAGGTTGAGGAAAATTGTAATGGGTAATTTTGAAATCAATTACAGCAAAAAAAGTAATTAAATTACAAGGATCGTTACTCGTTAAAGGAAGTAATTGAAGCGTTACAAAATTACTGTAAAATGTAATCGATTAAAAGTAATACAATACTTGTAACCGTTACGTACCAGTCTGGATTTTACCGACTTTATGGTTGAGAAGATGGCCTCACTCCTGTACGTGTTATGGCACAAAACTCCCAAAAACGCAAGCTTTGTTTAATTTTTTATTTTTGTGTAATCTTGCAGGGGGGATAGGAGAAAAGGGGTGGGGGGGAGGGGGGGGGGGGGGGGGGGCTAACCAAGGTGCTGCGAGTCGCAGTTTGCCCACCTCCGATTTAAACTTTTTTTATTTTTGTAAATCGTCTCCAGATTTTTTTTTTTTTTTTCGCTGCCTGAAGGCCAGAGTTTAACGTGGTTTGTACAAAAAAAGAAATTAGGTGGTGCTTGATTTTATTTTGTTTTTGTTTGCGGTACAGAACAAGGTAAAACGTTGCCTGCTTTTCAGGCGGAGCAGTAACAACAGCTCCCAAATTCCAGTGTTGTCGTCACCACGCCTTTCACCAATCACAGGCAGCTGTGGGATGTTTCGGCAATAAATGTGCCTTAGTTTTCTTTGTCCGACTCCAAACACAGTGCTCGCACGTACAAAAGCAAAACAAAAAACATGAACAAGTATTTCAGAAGGCTACTCCTTCACAGGCAGCAGTGATGTTTTTTTTTTTTTTTTTTTTTTCTGAAATCAATGTGCTTTTTACGTTTTTCTTTGACAAATGTTGCAATGCAATATTCGCAAAGACAAAAAAAAGAAAAGAAAAAAAAGAACGAAACATGAACACAATTTTTAGAAGGCCGCTTTTACCCTTAGTATTTGAACTTCGTAACCACTTGGCAGGCACGATGTGTATACAAAAGAAAAAAAAAAAAGGGGGGGGGGGGGTAGTCTTTTTTTGTACCTCACCCAGCATTTGTGAATGCTTTTCCTAGAAACTGAAGGGGTCCGATTTAAGAAAAAAATCGACGCATTTTATCTGTAAAATAAAAATATGTATTTAAAAGAGAGCAATGTGCCCGATAGCCGAAATAAGTCCCCAAGCGTTCAAGATTATCTAAGAAAAATCGGAACAACGTTAGTCGTTTTATGAATGTACCTTTTCCACATACCGACGGCACCAGGTGGTGGCTGCACGAACTAAAAATCGAGGAAGTGACCTACCCGCGCTACCAATCGATAATGGGAGCTACGCTACCAGTTTCTTCGCTTTCTGAGCAGCGGCGCCTGCCCAACGCGACTCTAAAGAGGGGCATCCGTGGCGTTCACCCAAACGTCGTGTTTTCCTTTCCGTCGACGTTCTTTTTTTTGTGTAACACAATTATATATATGCTGCAGTTACGTGTTCTACTCGCTGATATACAGCCTCCTTCCGAATTTCCTCGATTTTTCGTTCCGACTTCCGCCGCTTGGCATCGGGCGTTCGCGCGTGCGCAGAACGCTTCTCGGAAAAGGTGCATTGTGCGATTTATGGGTGGTGCGGTGGGCAATTTTGAAAGCAGTTATTATTGACGTCAGCGGTGAAGTTATACGGCTTCCCCTCGCAACAGTCTGTGATCCGAATCGGCCTTGCGTATACGAGAGGCTGACGGCGATTCTCCCTTCTTGCAAACTTTAGAAAGAAACAAGGCTTAGCAGATCGCTTGTGCCAATTTGTTTAACTCGGGGTTTAGTTTACCACTCGAACTTCCTAAAAAATGAGCTTCTTTTTCTTTCCTCTCCCGCTGCAGCCAGTCCAACAAACGACTTCTGTGACCTCACTGCACCGTAACAATCTTACATAATATTAGTATCCAGTTATCAAGTGAAACAGCAAATGTAAAAGACTATAGGGTTATTAATTTTGTGTGCAAGTAGCGTTGTCATTCCTTTATAAATTGTGCTGAAACACAAGACGCGCACAAGAGGAGCCTCCTTACGGTTATACAAGCAAAATATTACAACGTATGTTTTCCTATACACCGCTACAATATCTTACTGTGCATAAGAATTAAGAAGCATAAAAATAAGGTTTTGAAGAAAGTTAGTGGTTCCCTGAGAAGGTTTCTGTGATCGCCCAAGTATGGCGATAACTCCCTCTGCGGGCTCTAAGCATCCTCGAAATGCATAAATCATAACGATACGCGGCCGATTTCTTCATTAAAAAAGCGATCAAAGATCTAGGTCATCTCCGTTTATGGGATTGTCCCGGCAGCCAGGACGCCATGTGACCAATGAAATTGCGACATTTCGTTGAGATTGCAAACGCTGTTATTACAAAATATGTATGCTTTTGTAAATAATACAAAAACAAAAGTAATAATTTTTTTCCGCGGAAAGGGAACATAATACTGCAGTAATCGTACAAAAAAAAAAAGACAGTAAATATATTTTTTCCTTTTTAAGTTTTTCGCGGGAGTGACGTGTCCGGTCGTCAGAGCTCGAGTAGTCGTAGTATGCGTTGTAGTGAAAATTCGGGGGGAAAAGCGCGTGCTCGCTGGATTGAATGGTGGTCCGGGCTGTATGAACAACGAGCCGCGCGCAGTCGAGATGTCACTCCGCGGTTTCACCAGTCGGAGGTGCTAGGATTCCTTGCTCGCTAATTAATGACTGACTGCAGACTTGCGCTAGTTACTTGAAAAGTGTAATGAATTACAATTACAAATTACCGAGCCTCAAATGTAATAAATTACCGTTAGAATTTACTTTCGCTGAACAGCAACGGATTACTGTACTTGTTACATTACAAATTACTTTCACGTTACTTTTTCCGTATACACTTATCCAGAAAACAATAGAAACAATTTCGATATTTTTCAAAAATGTCCTGCAAAACTACTTTCCATTTCTCATACGCCCGTATTATGGTAGTTCGTGTAAAAATACAATAATGTATTTAAGAGAAAGAGTTTAGGTGCATTCCGTTCACCTGTAAGCTGACAAGGCACCGAAAGCTGCAACCACAACCGCCATCCCACCAGCCTACTGCGACCGGAAATGATAGCTGGAATTGTGCAGAGAACGCAAGCGGTCCGCATGCTCAGTAGCAGCGTCTACCTCCGCTGTGAGATTCGGAGCTAAAGAAGCGATCTACGAAAGCTCCCTTTAAACTTGGGTGTTTCACCTGTTATTCATAAGGAAAGAAACATACTTGGTTCTAACGTTACAACATATAGACAAAGCAGAATGCAGGTGTCCCAGCTTACCTTGATGCGTTTCCGTAGATTAGAGTTTGTCGTTCTTGCTGCTGACAATGTGTGTGTGTGTGTTTTTTGGCAAGCAATGTAGGCGCTGAAACTCTTGGTTTCCGTTCTCCTTATTACCCTGGATTTTGAACATCTCATTAAAAGATGACCGTTACCGAAAACTCGTCCAGTCAGAGAAAAAGTGGCGGTTACGGGTTATCGATCGTTCATCGGTTCCCACTTTCATACCAATATTCGTTCAAGGCTTCGGGAGGGGAGGACATTGAGAGCGAGACAAGCGGTGGCCATCGGTCTCACAAAAGAATAAAGGATCACACCCTTGTACGTGTTTTTTTTATAGATGGCCTAACCCCCCCCCCCCCCCCCCAAACATAAAAGAAGGGGGGGGGGGGGGCTTCTTTTATGTTGACAGTTTACTCTATGAATTGAGGAGTGGACTCGACCACCATGCCCAGACAAGTAAACCAAAAGAAGTATCGTCCGTACCCTCGAAGACGACGCTCTTAGCCTCGCGCCAAGTGCTTTTCAGCCGTGCCTCAAAAGCGTGCTAGAATACAGTAGTGCACATCAAAGACAAAGAAAATCCGACCCCCTCGCTCGAGGTTACATCGTCTGTTACGCGAGTTGTGAACCCGCGAATCGAGAAGGTACGGACCCGCATTTGATGTCTGTGCAGGTGGCGGGAGGCGCCGAAGAAGTTGGAAAGGGTGAAACGGTGTAAAAGATATACAAAAACAAATAAACACGAAGAGCTTTCTCCTGCCCAAGAGAAGAAGGAAAACACGATGGAAGGCGACGGAGAGCCTACTCGACGTTGCATTACTTGATCTTTGTCTTTCGTATATTTGTACATGCCTTACCCGTTTTCCTAGTGGTTCTAGTGACCGGTAATACAAAACATCCTGTTTTCTTTTCGGCTATTCTCCCTGTTAAGTAGCGAAGGATTTTGTTTGTAATAAGTAAGATTTGCTTTAGAAAAGCTTATCTTTCTATAGCTACATCGGCATTGTTTTTTTGTCGGCTTATGTTTATGTCGGCATTTTTGAGCGTTTGCTCGCAGACCCGCGGCAGGGTGTACTCTAGCGGGAGCGCATGAGCGGGACGTCGCCTTCCTCCCCCACACGCGGGGGGCTTCGAGCAGCCGAGGGGCTCGGTGGAGATGAGTCGGACCCCGGTCGTTAACAAACGGATTGGGTTTCAGTTCGGGGTGCCTGAACACCCGTGTTTTGAGCAGCGGTACTTCTGTCCGCACTTGTCGATTTTAAGCGGGTGTGCTTGTGTCCGGTGTATTTCACCGTTTAGTGTAGAAACTTCGCTTTTAATCGGCGCAATAACTTAACTGGGTGGCGCCAGCCAGGCGGCGAGGAAAGCATGTAGTGACTGTATACAAGGAATTAGGTTTTGACCGTTGAGGTGTCGGAGGGGGATCACGTTGACAGCTCGCTGATCAATGGGTAAGAGTGTACCACGTGAGAAGGGGCAAATTTGAAGTGATTGGTTCGTTTCTGGAGGGAAAGCTAGGAGGCCCCTATGAGTCTAAAAAAGGGGTGCCGAGGGGATTCTCAGGGGATTCGGCTTTTGAGATCAGGGAGATTCGACTCTTGAGACTGGGAACTAAAGTATGGTTTTAATTTTGGGAGTTTTGTATTGTAAATTACTGTTGACTTGTTGATGTTTCGTTTTGAAATAAACGTGGCCATACTGGCCATCGTACACCAACCAACGTCGAAATGTGTCCAGCGGGATCGAACAACTTTCAGTTGTTTTTTTTCTTGTTCGACTTCCCGGGGGACTTCCATCGGGCGAACACCATCATCGGTTGTCACCATCCTGGCCGGCCCCCTCCCTGCGAAAAGTTGACTCTCTCCTTCCTGATGCTTTTTAATTTCCTTGACCTTGCTCTCTTTATGCTGCTGAATGTTCTGCTCGTATTGCTACGGTTACTTTATTACGCTCATATCTTTAAAAAAGTAACGAGTAATTAAAGTAATCCGTTACCAATATTTTGTAACGAAATTACATTACAAATTACTTCTGAAAAAAAGTAACGCGACAATTACAAAAAATTACTTAAAAAAGTAACGGATTACTTTTCAAGTCTGACCGACAGTGGTCCTTGTTTTGGAATATGCCTCTCTCAGCGCCGGAGATGACCTCGGTGTGTTGCGATCTTTGGTTGCTTTTTTTAACAGGGAAAGCAGCCGCGTATCGTCGTGATTTATGAATTTCAAAGATGCCGAGATCCAGCAGAGTTAGGTATCGCCATTTTTAGGCGATCTCAAAAACCTCTTCAGGGCACCTTAAAAAAAAAGTTTAGTGGATTTTTAATTTTTTTTTTGTTTCAATGCACCGAGCGTGCTTTATCTCTCATATACAATATTAATATTATAACCAATGGGACTGAATAGCTAGTAGACATTGGAATTATTTAAAAATTCGAAATAGGTGACATTGAAGGGCCTGCGAAACGTTGCCAGATATCTTCGGTAGGACACAGTTGAGTCTTAAAACATAATATACATAATAAATTTAGTTAATAACCCGGCGAACCGTATATCCTAAGGGGGTTCCGAAAAGCGTATTTGCGGTGCCAAACACACGCGAACCCCGATATGGGAAAGATGCATTACAGTATTCGCTTCGACCTCTTCAATTATCAACACCAAGGAAACAGAAAATCCGACGAACTAGAAGTTTGCGCCTCATCTCGCTTTAGAAATACCTAAAAAACACAAACGTTTTTATCAAAATATGATATTTGACCTCAAAACTGTATTACAATTTACATAAAAACACCCCTAATCTTTTTTAGTAACGACCAACTGTCAACTTCGCTCCAGGACAAAAAGAAAAGCAATTTTATTGGGCATAGAAGCTCAGACGTTGTTTAAATAAAGCAAATAGAAATCAATCGCGTTACTTTTCTCAATTTTACTTTAATAATATTGATACCGGTCAATGGAAATGTACTCCATGCGACAGTACTTTTCAGTACGAGGAACACTCGAAAACATAACTTAATTTAGCATTTTTTTCCTCCTGCACCCTTTGCATATATTAGCGATTTACGCCCGCCTTAACCACTAGAATTAATAGCGTCACTAAGCAATTCAAAACAAGATAAAAATTGTAACAAAAAAAATAAGTTAGCCAGTTGCGAACCAGTTGCAAATGTTTCCTGTAGGAAATTTTTGCAACTGCGTTCTATAGAACGCAATTGCAAGCGTTCTATAGAACGTTTGAACGTCTGTAGAACGTTTGCAAAAAAGCGTTCTATAGAACGCTTTGTTTTTTTCCTACTGATATTGCCTCATATTTCTGATTCGCGACTTCTTGCGGGGATCCCTTAATGAATTATAGATCAAAGAGAAACCGGTTGTGACAGTATCATCCGTTCCGTATGCACCGTTTTCCCCATCGCAAATGTACTTTTAGAAACGCCCGTGAAGACGATCTGACGATGCTGGAGAATTTCGCTGTCCGCCACGGAGCTCGGAAGTTGATGCTATCCTCTTCGTGGCTGTCCATTAACGCCCTCCCGAAGCTCAAAACGGCGCTGGTGAAGGCGGAGGGCTCCTTCGGACTCTCGGGTAATTTCACTGCTGAGATGTTCAACCTCCACGTGGGCGGTTTCACTGATCTCATCTCTAAGGTGCGTGGATCTGGTCATCCAATCGTCAGCACTATAAAGTAAGTGCACCTTACTCCTTCCTCTACCTCATGCCCAAACCCGTTCTGCTGTAGTCACTGACAGGATGAGGACGGTACATGGATGTCTTTCTGTTTGTCCCACCTTCAGACGTTCGATAGCACTTGGACGTTTTGTTTGCCACGAGCCGAAGCACGACGGAAGGCAGAGAGCGCTAGCTGAATGCTATGCATCCAAGTTGAGACGCCCCCCCCCCCCCCCCCCCCCCCCCATTATCATCTTGCCAGTGACTATAGCAGCTATCGAATGAGAGTATCTGGTAGTTTACTGCGTCGGTCATTCTTCGTTGGCATATTTGCTCGAGGTTCGATCCCCGTTTAGCCGCAGTCATGCTGCTGGTATATCCTCCAAGTGTTCCCCACAGACATGATGACAGAATTATTTTGCGAACGCTCCTCGAGCACCTTTGAAGCAGTGTTGTGCCCATTACCAAAAATAAGTAACGAAATAGCGTTACTTGTTACTTTAGAAAAAAGCTAACGCGTTACAGAGCTTCGTTATCATTTTGCAAATACAACGGAATACCGGTGTCGTTACTTGCCATGGCTAACGGACATTAATTTTACGTTACTTTGTCGTTACTTTGTGTTTCACTCTTAGTATATGACACCTGTTAGTGTATGGCTGTTAGTGTTTGACTGTATAGCGTCTCAACCACAAACGCCGCCACAAGATTGTCGAACCGTTCTTGAGAAACTGGAACTTGGTGCATGCGGTCGATGTTCATCTAGTTCAACAAGGGCGCGTCGGGAAAGTGGGTTGTAGTCTCCATCTTTCGTTTCTTTGAAAGCCCCTCGAACTCTGATAGCTTCTGCGAATGGAGGAAGTGGCGGAAAATAAGAAACAAATTAGGACTGATGCGAAGCACCGCTGTTAATTTTTAGTTACCAGTGGTAGGACAGAAAAAACTGTCCATATAAATCGCAAATTTAAAGAAATATTAAATAGGCGTGTTTATATATAGCTGCCGTGATTTATTTACCTTCCCTCTGAAATATACAAGTAAGCCGTTTTCCAAGTATTTTCGCTACCTTACATTAATGACCACTGGGAGATATGTATCTGAAAAACTTCAGGCGGTTTGGCCTTGCTGCTGCCCGCAGGGAGGTACGACACCCGGAATCCAGTTCAACAAGACAAGCGTTTATTACCTTTCGGGTTCCCAGCGGCGCAGGGCAGAGTTGGCCTGATGTGCGGTGCTTTCACGCCCCCCTCCCGCTTGAGCGCGCGAGTGCCCCCACACTTTCCTCCCTTCTGGGTGCGCGCGTACTAGGCGTCGTCGTCTTCAAAGATGACGTCTTCCGACTCTCGGAAAAGGTGCGGGCGCATTCGGCGGAGTAAGTTCAGTGCCGTATCCAGGTCCGCGTCCTGCGGCACGTGGGCGGCTGGTGCCTGCTGCGCGCCGACCCCTCGGGCGGCTCGTGCACGCTCGCGGTGGAGCAGGCCGGCCCGATGTGTGGGCCAGTGAATTTCTGGTACCCCCGCAGACTTCGCAGAGCAGGGCCCTTTCTTCCGGGGCAGAGTGTGCCCGGGGCTCCGTGGGGTGCCGGTCGGTGATGGTCAGGCGTCGAAAGGGTTCCGGGACTTCCCGGGCTGGTGTTCCTATCGGGACCTGGGGCTGGTCATCCCATGCAAGTCGCGACCACCAGCCAACGGCGGACCCGTCCGGGGTCCGCCGTTGGATTCCGGGTGTCGTACCTCCCTACGGGCAGCAGCAAGGCCAAACCGCTGCATCGGGCCTCACGTTGGGCGCCAGATGCAACGGTTCGGCCTTGCTGCTGCCCGTAGGGAGGTACGACACCCGGAATTCAGTTTAACAAGACAAGCGTTTATCACCTTTCGGGTTCACAGCGGCGACTGCCGCTGGGCAGAGTTGGCCTGACTCTTAAGGTACATTTATACTCCAACGTAACGTCGACGGGCGCGGCGTCGCGCACCGCGCGCAGATACTGATTGGTCGCAAATATTGAGTTCCTGGTTCGCGGCGAATAAAAGGCGCGCGTTCTGCGCTACGCTCCGTTCACTGCGCTCAACGTTGGAGTATAAACAGCCCTTTATAGCGGGATGTGCGGTGCTTTCACGCCCCCCTCCCGCTTGAGCGCGCGAGCGCCCCCAACAAACTATGCGAGTAACAAAATGATCTCCAAAGAAAGGTGCGTTCTTTTGCCTAACAAAACTTAACCCCAACAATTTTACGTAAAAAAAAAAATAAGTGCCATTGAAGAATAACTTACTTTAATCTCCCCGCTGCTCTCCGTACGTTGGGGCTCCACCGCCACCATGGTACTACACTACAATTACTACCAACAAGCCTGCTACCGTTCGCACGCATCCGTCCGGCTCCGCGCCACCACGAGTAGAGCAGGTCGCGGCCCCGAGCTCGGATGAGTTCGCGATATATGTCTACACCGACGGAGCAACGTGCCAACATGGCATCGCTACCGCAGTGCATTGTCCATCTCATCCTTCCATTGACACATCGGCATTCTACGCCACACAGTTGGACGATCCGCTTATCGCCGAGTTATACGCGATTCGAGACGCCATACAAGCACTAACGCGGATGCCCGATGTCACTCGAGTACGCGTTCACACGGATTGTGCCTCTGCCATCCGACATCTCAAGTCAACTCGATCTTTACTACATATTTGCCATGAGATTCATGCCCTAAATCGTACATCTGCTAAAGAAGTCCGGATTCTCTGGACCCCTGGGCACCAGCACGGTACTCACCAGGACAAAGCCCATCAAATCGCTCGAGCCCTGATTGAACATCCCCCCCCTGATCCCACCCCCATTCCGGATGAGCCGGAGGCCTCACTCGTCGTGGGCAAGGCCCGTATAAGGGTCGCTACGCGTGCACTCATTCCCGCGTGCCCACATCCTCTCCCGGCGGGCCTGCCCCGGCGGGAGGAGGTCCTCCTCGCAAGGATCCGGACGGACTCCGCAGTCACCCCAGCAGTCTTGGCCTCCTGGGGCCGAGGCCCCGATGATGCCAGCCCGGCGTGCCCCTACTGCTCTGCCAGGGCGTCCGCAGTTGGACTCCGACACCTTCTCTGGAACTGCCCAAATCTTCAGCACCGCCTCCTTCCCCTGACTCAGGCACGAGACCTCAACCTAGCATCCCCTGAGGACTACTACAAATGGATTAGAGTGAACGCGCATGCCGGAGCCCTTTTGGGCTTTATACGGGATGCACACATAGCGCACCTAATCTAAACTCTCAAGCTTTGCTTGTTGCACGAATAAAAAAAAAAAAAAAATGTGCTTTTTCATATTAGAGTTCGACGTCCCTGGTGTGCTTAGCAGCATGAGGCCTGGTTCAGACAACTGCGTTTGACTGCGTTTGACTGCGTTGCGGCTGCGAGGAACCAGGACATCCCCACTGCTTATATCACGTGCAGAGAGGATTCCTTGAATTGGAATCCACGCTTCACACGAAGCACTGATGTGCCGGTGGCTCGCTTTCGGTTCTCGACGCAACGCACTCAAACGCAGTCAAACGCAAGTGTCTGAACCGGCCTTCAGTTTCGGCATACAGACTAGACATGCAAACAGCAAATTGTTTGACTTCGTTTACCTCAGTTCAAGCATAGCACTTAGCCCGGGCCATGGTAACGGAGTTTCGGTGGCTGTTGCCATCTTGCACGAAAAGTGAGTGCGAGATGGCAGTAAAAAGGGCATTTATCACAAGCATTTTCAAACGGCCTTGTTGAAGAGGCAGACGTTCCATGACAGAGAAAACTGTTTTGTACGGGGACTGCTCACAAACAACGCACCTCATAACCACGCCGGTTTTAGTAACGGTCCGGTTTAGGCTACACAAGCAACAAAAAGAGGACACCGATCGCTTATTATGACCAATAATTATAACCAAGATGATTATGGGTGATTATAAACGAAGTATAGCGCCGCCCATACTTTGGTTATAATCACATGCGTACTCGTAGTATCTTTACGTGTGTAAATGACCAAATAAGTGGCGAGCGTTTATAAGCTCTTTTACCTGAGTTTCTCTTTCACGGCCAAACACCTTTTTCTTTTTTTTCACGCCGGCAGCAGCAGAAAAGTAAGGGCTAAGCAGACGAAAGCCATCACTATCACTGCTACGAATGTGTCTCTCTGGGTGAAGTAGCCTTCGCACACACAACCAGGAACTGTGATAAGGAAAAGGCGGGCGCAGCGTCCAGCAATAGTAATTCGTTCTTTGAATGCCAAAGAGTTGGAGGTATGCTTTCTAGTGGAAGACTACGGTATTTTTGTGTGGCGAACTGCGACACAAAGAAGGTGCCGTCCGTGGTGGTGGTGCAGTATTTCGTAAAATCTTTGAGACGCTATGGGAGAAAGGATGCCCAGAAGATTTGGTGAGAGGGGACCTTCTGAACGGGAGTCGTTCTCCAGCGAGAGACCGCACCTTTGTACCATGGCGGCAGGGATTCGAAAAGATGGTGAAGTCTTTCAGGTGACAGTCGCCGTTCAATGCTGCGATAACCTTGCCACTTGTTTTGATCCAAAGCGTGGGAACGTCAACGCTTCCAAACTTATAGTTTATCCTTCCTGTTGTGGACAGAACGATAATTTATTTGTTTTGGAGAGAAGGATGTGACCAGCCTAAGGACGCTAAGGCAAAATCCTTTGACCGGCGGCAGACTGTAGCCATTTGAACGGATGTCTCTTTCCAGAGAGACGGCTAGCTGCTCCTTCATGGTACGGCGAAGGTGATTTTAGCAGCGTCTCTACAAAGGCTGCACCAAGGACGCTTAGTGATTCCGCGCGGCGATAATCGCACGCTTTTTGGGCCCGGTCGTGGGAACTCTTCCGAAGGTGTTTGAAATGACGCCGTTTATACATAGCTTTGTTGTACAGAATAAAAATTATTTTGTTTTCAAAAAATCCTGCGGCCATTTTTAATCAAAAGTAACGAGTAACGGGTAACGCAATTTGATAGGAGATACTGTAAAATAATAACGACATTACTTTACTCGTTAATCTCTAGAAATCTTATATGTATGAAGAATTTCTTGGTCCACTAAATGCATATGATCAAATAAGTTAATATAGCAGTGTATAACAACCTTATAAGAACATATAAGAACAATATTATATTATATAAGAAGTTATAAGAAACTTCTTATCAGTTTCTTTGTAACTTTTTATATAATATAATATTTTTCTTATTTGATCTGATTTGATCGTATGCGTTTATTGGACAGATAAATTGCTCATACAAATAAGATTTTCACTAGGGTACCCAAGCCTAGTCAACTATTAGGTTGCTCTGGGGGATTACGTTTACATATATTTTTGATATCAAATAAGTGAACAATATCCGGTATCGGTTACAAAATGCGGCGGTTAAACTACCGCAATCCAAATAAAAAGCGTTAACACATCGTAGACGAGTCTTTAAAAAAATAATGAAGTTGCACTGACACTATTAGAGAATGATGAAAAGTGAAGAACGCGTATTATTGCGATGATGATATAGAGGAGATGTACCATATGACGAATCCAATGGAGAAGTATCCACGTACCCCAATTTCTGGATCTGTGCGTGCATTCTGTTTGGTTCTTAATTATCCAGGTACCAATCTGGAGGCATCTCAGTTATAGTCACTTACTCCCATTTTGGTTCGTAACAAGAATAGCTAAAAGAAACACATATTTATCTGCATTTTTACAAGATTAAACGAAAATCTCGTTTGAAATCCCAACAAAAGATTAAACAGTCTTGGGACCAGTACCGTGATACAAATGTATCGCGATAGTATTTCTGAAATACAATACGTATTTATACTTCTGTATTGCGATACAATTTTCCAAATGTATTTTGTATTTCTTTATTGAAATACATTTTCGGGTGCATTCTTGGTATCGCGATACTATTAGAGCCAACGTATTTTGTTAAAATTTTAAAACAGTTGTCGAGCTCCACTTTAATCCTTGAGGGGTGTTTTGTGTCTTTGACGGCACATGACTCCCTTCTTTATTGTGCAAAAGTTGACAGATGTTTACTCAGACTTTGGGTGGTCGACCAGTTGATTCCAAGAGTTGAAGGCTAACAAAGGATACGGGCTCCTTATAATTTATTATACGGTGACGTTATAAGGAAACTGCTGAAAGAGGTGTCGGGGTCGGGCACAATCATAGTGACTTCTCGAGGATATATGGGAGGACACAAAACTCATTTAGATGTTCCTGGGATTTTGTCTCAAAACAATAATGCCGAAATAAAACCACGCTCGAGCCACGGTGAAATAATCGCTTCTTCCCTTACTACTTTCCGAAATATCAGATGTTAATTCTGCGGAAAATTTTATTCGAGCTTAATTCAGGTTCCAACATACAGTGAGAACTCGCTTGCTGGTCTAAAAACAAAACCTCGTGATCTATAGCGCGCTTTTTTTTTTCTTCGTACGATGTAAAGGGTGCTCCAAAACATCCAAAATAATGTTTTCATAACAATGTATCTCCGTGCCTGCATTTCAGCCCCACCAAAATCTGTTATTGTATTTGTATTTTCAAATGCTCTTTTTGTTTTTCAATCGTACTTCTGATACATATCGCGATATATTTTATAAATGTATTTCAGTATCAGGATTTTAGGTCATTTGCCATGTATCCCAATATTTGTATTTCCAAATACTTTTGAGAATATTTCTGCCAAACCTTCCTTGGGACTAAAGTAAAATTGCAAGCGAGCTGGTTCAGTACTTACGTACGATAACCCATGAGCGAAAGGAAAACGGGACGGACAACACAAAGCTCCACAAGAAGTTTTGTGTTGTCCGTTTTTTTTTCTCCCGCTCCTGGGTTATCATTTGAAGGCTGACTTGGGGTTGAAAGTCCATAAAAGAAAGACCATGATTTATTATGTTCCTTCATTACAGTGCTCTCATGGCCCAGAGCCCATTACAGAGGTGAGTACTTCAATAAAAAAAAAACAGACATAAATAAAATAATGTCGCTTGACCTTCCCGCAAAAATAAATAGGTTAAGCTCATTTTTCTGGACAAACCGATTTAGTTCTCCTTGCAGTTGGTCTCATTGTGACGATTTCCTGAGAATGAAAATATCGCTACACGCTGAGGTCCGACAACAAGAGAGGCCAACTTTGAGCCAATAACTGATGCGTGAAAAGATGAAAAATGGGATAATGATTAGTTCTTTTTATGTAAGGTTGGTATAAACCAACCGTACATTAAAAAAATACTCATTATCCCATATTATGGTATATTAAAAGAAAACATAAGAAATGAACAGGTGTTTGATCATTCGTGAGAAGCTCTTTACTGTCCGAGGCAAGAAGTGGGAGTTTTGAGGAGAAACACATATTGGGCTACTTTTTAAGAGATAGACAGGTATGTGCCGCATGCTATTGTGATAGCGAGACGCTAAAACTTGTGGCTTTGAAGTACACGGGACTTCGTCCTTCTCTTCCTGAAGGGGTAAAGGATTTTTCGAGAGTGCTAGGTTTTTCTGGCGAGGGTGAGAGAACGGAGAAAAAAAAAAGTTTTACAATCGCTAAAATAAGGTTTGAAGAAGGGCGGAGAAGGTCTAGAGAAACGTGAGAATACACAAAATTGGTGTTGTAGATGATTTAGCGAGATACAAAATTTATAGCAAAATTTAAAGCGGAGGGGGCGTAAATGTTTCTAGGCTAGGTGGCACAAGCTAACGATCGATTCAAAGGGCATAGCCCATACCATCCATGCATTCACCCATCCTATGATGGAAGACATACGCTCGCTAGAGGCGCTATGGTCGTCTTCACAATGCCTCGCAAGAAAAAAAAAATGAAAGACGTTTACTATTCTCTGTAATGTCAAATTAGAGCTTAAATCTTGAGGAGGGGGGGAAGGTACAGGAGGGAGGGCCTCCTTCTCCCCTTCTCCCCTCCCATTTAGCGGGAAATTTACCAACATTTTTAAGCTAAATTTAACTGGAAATTTAGCGAAAATTCCCTCTCTAAATTTAGCGGGGAAACTGAATTGGTGTTAGGGTCACGTGACGTCAACTTTCCCGATAAATTTAGCGGGGAAATTTTTCCGCTAAATTTAGCGGAAAAGTTTTTCTACTCAGTTTCACGTGACGTTCCATTCATTCATGTGACGTCACGAGGGTAAAATTTTCCCATTAAATTAAGGGGAACATTTTTCCCGCTAAATTTAGCGGAAAAAGTTTCCTGCCAAATTTAGAGGAACATTTTCCCGGGTACAGTGGCGTCACGTGTGACGTCACGTGACGTCACACGTGACGGTATGTCTGACGTCATTGTGGAAAACATCCCATAATGCAACGCGCGGTTAAGCCGACGGCGACGGCGACGCCGCTCAACTACACCGTAGCTCAGCCCGAAAACCGGCGCCAGCTGCGCTCTAAAAAGAACGGGCTTAGGATGGCATCGCTGAACAGAAACGGCGGCCTACGGAGGCTCAACATGTTCGTCGTGCCAATTAATACCCCTGAATAAAAAAGGTAGCGACATCATCCCCCTCCTCCTCTGACGCGCACACCTTTTATCTTTATGTTTTGCTTTTTTAAACCCGTCGACTGTAGCGCCGCCTGTGTCGTCCAAGTTAGCAGACGGTCTTCCTATACTTGAGTCAGAGCGCAGTCAAAGGCTGAAAGACACGCAAATACATACACACAGGCTAAAAGCGCACTGTCACAGTCTACCAGCCTCGAAGTATGTGCTCAGAGAAAAACTATGAAAGCCTTGACGTTGCACAGTCGGCGTTATTTGATTGGCGACATGAGCTCATAGCATGCACTGCACTCCGACAGCATAGGCATTCCTTCTCCCTCCTCGTCCGTCATGCACATTTTGTATTATATTTTGCTCGTTCGGGCTCGCGCATCGACGGTAGCGCCGCCTGGATCGGCCCAAGATAGCAGGCGGCATTCTTCAAAAGCTGTCGCTACTTTTTCGTGGAGAGGGGTTTTAGTGCCAATGAGACGCTGGAAAAGAAAGAACAGCGTATAACTGAAGGGCTGCCGACCCGAGAGAAATTTTTCAGATTAAGGTAATATTCAGGTCTATGGTGAAAAAATAAATCTTGTTAGTTTGAGGGACATTTTGGACACCGGATATATATATGGAAATTTATAGGTCAATTAGAATTTTTGTTCCGAGATAACATTGCATTTCAGTGGCTTTGGCTACATTTGGGTTATTCACTCCATCCGTTTGGCGGTTTGTTGCGCGACCGTCTGGCAGCAAGCACTGAGCAGAACTCGGAGAACCTTATTCGGAAAATCAGTTTTCATCGCCGCCGTGAAAAATATGGAGGAAGGGACTAGTCAACTCGAAGTTTCTGAGAGCGGTGCTGTGCCTTCTCGGAAAAGAAAGCTTGGGGGCAACAAGAAATACTGCGGTGTCTGGAGATACAGACACCATGCAAGATATATATTTACCATGGCTAATAATATTTCGGGAAGTGCCGTGCACAAAATGGTGCCTACTGTGTGTCGTGTTCCATGTGTTCGAGTTTGAGTACTCTAGCTTGTGTTACACCTTTTGTTTTGGACTGACTAGTATTAAAAGCGCTAAAGACCTTATTAAAGCAGTACCATATTCTGATGGCGTGCATAAAATCTAAGGCGATGATAGGGTTTCATTCGTCAGTTTGAATCTCCCGGTAACACTTCGCCTCGCCAGATTTGCTTTGAGCACCCTTTTGACCCGATAAACTTATTTTTGCGAAACGTCCGCGAGGCGAAAAGGTTACATAATATATCTCTCATCGCAAAAAATAGAAGTGATGCAGAAAACAACGTATGTTTAGTATTATATAATTATTTGGGCAAGCGAGGTAAATTTCAGCAGAAATAGGGAAATTTCAGGCGTGTGCAAGGGAAATTCCGACTTTACGTGTTGGCAGCCCTGATCGTATGGCTAGGGACAAAGAAGCAAAGTGGGCTTGTTCGGGTACGTCCAAAGGCTGTGCGGTTCGTCAGAATTTAATCAGTGGAATATGGCCTTCATAGAAAGCCATATTCCTTTTCTCCTTTTCTTGTGTTTGCAATTAATAACTCAATTAGAGAGCGACGCAGTTGGTTCTGTCGGAATATTTTTGTTTTCCTTTTTTCCTATTTTATATTGTTAAACATACTTGTCTGAATCTTAGTCTTCCTGTTTTCCTTTCTTCTTCCTTTCATCGTATTTGTCTTAACATTTTATTTTATATGTTGCGCTTTATAGGGATGCGCTTTCTGAGCATGTGACCGGCTACAAAACAACCGGCACGCTGGTGAGTCTGTTCAGCCAATTGAAACGGACAGGGTCCGTGCGCACCGGAGAATCCAAGTCGGCAAGAGCGAACCACGAGCGCGTCGTGAAAGTCGCCGAGATGCAGCACGTGATGCAGCTGCTTCATTATTCGGTGATGGATACGGGAGAACACAACGACGAAGCCAAGAAGAAGAACTGGGAACTCGGAGACAAGCTGGCCATTCTCCTTGGAGACTTTTTCTGGGCGCTCGCCTTTAAGGAGATTGCAGATACCCAGGACACAACTGCAAGTACACACTTAGCAAAGTACACAACACTCGCCATTATGGCACGAAAAGATAGCGCACTAGCACGCATAACGGCCACACGTATTTATCATTAAGGAGATCGCAGATACCCAGGACTCCATTGCAAGTACTCATTTAGCAAAATACACACCACTCGCGCAATCATGGCACGCAAGTATCATATCCGCCACACGTTTGTATTGCGTAATCTCTAATTGCGTCCGTTCTTATCATTTCTATGGGAATGTGTAAAATTAGTTCAACGCACTATTGTTTAGAGACTTTACAATGGAAGTTCAATTACCATAAATCCTATTCATTGAGTTTGAAGCAGTCAGTTCCAGAATATGGGAAAATTGTTCATTTCATTATACCTGATACGGATACGGTGGTCGATAGCTTTATCCTGAAGGAATAATTTATTTTCTTGGGTGGTTCTTTCTTTTTTATTTTCAATTCTGTGAATCACCCCGTAGATTTGAGGCATGGAAAATATCTTGGACTACAGTATGTTTCTCCGAAAAGTTCGGCTAAAAAAGAAACGCTTTTCCTCAGACAGTGTGCACTCAGTTTATTTATTTATTTATTTCAATACACTCAGGGCCCATAGGGCATTACAGAGGGGGAGGGGCATATAAGAATTCACTAAAAAGAAAATACAAACGCAAAAGGCAGTGATTAAAACACAATCAATTCGACAAAATATTAACAAAAGTGATTAGTAAGCGCTTCTTTAAATAGATCAAGTGATGGGATAGCTGCTAAAGATGCTTGAAGGTTGTGCAGCCAGTGAATAGTCTGCATCTGGTGCATACTCCGATCTTGGTTCATATTCCGTACCTGGTACACATTTGGCACGTAAGAGGACTCCCTTACACAACATTTTGAAAAACTCCCACTTTGTTAGTGAACGAAGCAGCTCGTATCACAGAGCAATCGTCATTAACATAATTTGTCGGTCACAAAATTTGTCATGTCCCGTCATAATGAGTGATGCAAAGAAGCAAACCTTTATATAGTCTGCAGATGTACATAGCCTTGACCGCGTAATATTTTAGGTTTTAAACATGTATAGTCTGCTGACCATAGACCGGAAAATACGTAATACCTTTAATGTATTATTTCGTTACAAATATTGTAAATGTTACTGTAATTCAATTGTTTTGCCTTTTGACAAAAAAAAAACACACACACACACACACACAATGGCAACATGCCTTTTTCACCCTCTGCAACAAATAATTAGTAACAACAGCCTCGAGCACAATAAAAAAAAAAGACACAAAGCTACATGTGGGAAGTGACAATCCAAATGGATTCAGCACGCACAATAGACCCCTTTCACTGAAAGTCCATCAAGCAACATTGGTGGTCGCCATTGCTTTGACAAGAAGCGCGTGATTGGATCCGAGTCCTCCCCGAACACTGACGCAGCTTTCGTGGTCGATACGAGCCGAGCTGAGTTCACGCCGAACACTGACGGAACCCTCGTGTCCAATACACGCTCGAAGTGCCTGCCCGAGCAACGGAGGACAGGCAATGGACCTGACTTTTGAAAATAGTCTATTTTCCGCCGAACCGTACGCTCTCAGAGTCACCGATTCACTCTGACTACCCCTTCAGTACTGAAAGAGAAAATAACATTTGTTAGTCTGACATGATTGCATCCGAACTCAGCACGCCAATTTGGATTGTTTGGTAAGCGTGCGTGAGGAATACTATTTATTTATTTACCCGGAATGATGGCGTTGGAGTTTGCTGATGGTGAATTTATACCGAAGCTTGTATATTTCCAAAACTTCAGGTACTTTCGACTTTTGCCAGGGGTATTGAATCTTTCGCCGCCAGCAGTTTTGAAGAAATTCCACACTGTGTGAGCGCCGAGTGGTGGAAGGACTTCACTCCGCGGCAATGTTCCTGGTTTGCAAGTGCATTCGAATGCTCCCTCCTGGTGGCTGGTGTTGAATGTCCCAAGGAACTTGCTGAAGCTCGGAAATGTGGTACGAACCTTGTTTTAGCAATGCAGGTAAGTCTTCTCTGCTATCGTGTACCGTTGGAATACTGGGTGTGGGGAGGTAAACAAAAACAAGTAATGGCCGATCTTCCGCGGGGAGTATGTTTCCTCCGGTTGCCTATTGTTTTTGCTCATTTTGAGGTCCATCAGTGAGCGTCGCATACTTTAAAAGTCTCGCCGCCGAGGGCTAACTGCGGTACGTCTCGAAATATACTTATACGGAATCGACATGCCTTCCTGATCCCTTGGGTGGGAAAAAAGAACACTTGTACATCATATAAATCATAAAATCTGCACAAAGTGTCAAGGGCGCATCTTCAGGACTGCCTATTTAATTAGCCTGGTGCAGCCTGAGAGCGACTCAATTAAGACCGACAACTTCCTAAACGTGTTCGACTACTCCGTGAACGTCAAGGCACCGGGGTTGGGCACCCACCTCCCCCAGGCGCCGAAGATAGGCGCCAAGCTTCCCCGCAGGGATCACCGAGCCTGGTCTTGGTTTTAGCAGAAAATCTTCCGAAAGGTTTTATAACGCTGCCTATAGCGTGGCGAAAGTCTCTGTAATGCCTATATATTTTGCTATATTTCATAGTCACTTAACATATTGTATTGAGGCCTGGGGCGTAACTTATGACACTTACCTTTTGCCATTGATCAAATTACAGAAGAGAGCCCTCAGAATCTTGGCATACTCCCACTATTCCCAACCGCCACGTATCATATTTCATCGACTTCACATTTTCACATTTCTGGAAATTAAACAATATAAGATTGCTTGCATAATAAATAATATGCTAAAAACAAACTATCCACTGCCAGCGAACATCTTAATTAGGGCCTGGTACTCGATTAACATACCACGGTCTCGTAACGTATACGGCGAGCGACTGAAGCAATCATGCGGAACTAAAATCTGGAACACTTTACCATCTCCAGTCACCAATTCGTGCAGCTTTAACAGCGCTTTAAAATACTGTATTTTTCTTAATAGAACATGTCTCCCGTCATCCTGAAACTCAATCGCATATTCTCTTATTGAATTCATAATCATTTATTTAACTTTGAATACACTCGTGCTTCTTATGCGTGTCGTTACTATACAATGCATAAATTACCTGCTGTAGTTAAACAAGTCACTTTCTACGTTTATTTTCTATTGCCTTTCTTTTTTTTTACTTCCTTTCTTTTCCTTTTATTGTATTTCCAGTAATATATCTTAAGAGTGCTGCCTTCCTAATATGGTATTAAAATGGGCCCAAACTAGCCAAAAGGCTATGGGCCCAGATGGTTCTCAATAATTTGTATGCTGCAACTCATGACAATAAACTCGATTGATTGATGATTGATTGAATACTAAATTCTGGGGGTTTGCCCTTCTTGCTTTGGTATTCAAGGTTCCTTTCCCAGAGCACCGCGCACATTGCTTTTGCACGTGTCGTGATGTGCCATCGTTGTACGGAGAGGTTCAATCGAGGCGCCGCGGCGTCGATGCCGCCTTTTCCCGTTCTTGCGTTGCGTCATTTGTCGGCAGCATACTAACACGGCCTGCCAATGCCGTCGCCCTGGGATCTACCAGGTTCGGCGGCGTCGGTGGCGTAGCTCGTCTCCAGATAATCCAAATAAAATAATTTTGTTCGTGCGGGTAGGCATCGAAACTTGAAAGCACGACACTGGGGCATTTCTAGAGCCTAGCTCTCACATCACTTCTCGCTAGGGAACCAAGGGTCGTCGCACAACCGCTCAAACACAAGGTAAACGTAGGAGAACCGAACCTCTTTCTATACCCCTTTCATGGCGGCCGGAAGTGGGCCGCACATCTTATTTAATAAGAGTACAAATCCTCGTCGTTTCTCAATTGCCATCGCAGAAGTTGCCGTTTTAAGAATCTACCCCAAAACCCAATATAACTTTTCGCCATTTGGATTATGTAACAAGAAATCTAACTGAAAATGTTATTGGAAACCTGGAATCCAGTCTGGGAAATCTAAAATCCAGATAGAATCTTATAAGATTTTTTGTTCCTTAATTCAGCTAGCGAAAAGTTATATTGGGTTTTGGGGGTAGGTTATTTATCCTAAAATAACTGCTGCTTGCAGTAAATGTTTCTTTGGTTTTTGACAGCTTAAGGAAGGCTGGGCGTGGCGACTGCTGAGCATCTCATTAACGCTCCAACAGCCAATCAGATTGCGGTATTATCCAATAAGAAGGTCGAAGAACCAATTACGAGGCAAGCGTGTCATAAACCGAGCCCTGCGTTTTAAAGCTCTCAGGGACAATATATATCTTTTTTCTAGCGGCATAGAGCATTCAACACGTACAAATTGTGCAAGTGAAAATTGTTTTGTATAGTAATGTTAGAACATAACCTTTTTTATTTCTATCCCCTCCAGGCAAGGGAGATCATAAACCACTTCCTGAAAAACCTTGGCCAGATCCGTCAAATGAGCTTCGAAGAGGTTTCTTTGATGGCATTGCAGTTTGGGTGTTCAACAGCAGCGTCTGTCTCATCAAAAGATTGCGAAGTAAGCTTTATATTTAAAGTGTGGATCGTCGTTAACTTACCAGCGTGAAAAATGTTTTATCTGCCAATATGGTACGGGTGCGTGGGCATTTGATTTTTTTAATTATTAATGACCATACCCTTTATGAAGGTGTTTCGAAAGTTTTGTTTGATCTACATTCAACAATGTACCGCATTCGTACCAAATCCAATGCACGTTATCGAGAAAAAAAACAATGTAATGTAATTAAATTACTTTCGCGTTAAGCATACTCGATTTCGTCACCTGACTATTCGACTTCGAAGTTTGTACATCAGTTAGAAAAGATTTCCCTACTGCTATTTATCTGGTCACGTTCTGAAGCAACGTGATTATTCCCGCCCCCCCTCTCCCACCCCTAGCGGCTTGTCTTATTATCCCGTGCACAGTGGCGTACCAACTTGTTCTTGAGTAAGGGGGCAAACCAGACCCCCCCCCCCCCCCCCCTACTCTTCCCCTGCCTCAGTGACGGTGGGCGGTGCCCTTGGTATCCCTTGGGCGCCGCCCTAGGGATACCAAGCTGCCACTGGCCAGGGCAAACACTGGCCAGTGGCAGCTGTTTCAGGCGGGGGGAGGGTCAAAACACATGCCTTGCCTCCCCACCCCCTCCGCTCTGAGAACTGGGAAGCAAGCTCCCCCCCTTGTCCCTCCCCCGGGTGGTACGCCCATGCGCGTGCATATTTACTAACAACACGTATAGCATCGAGCTTTGGTCTAAGTACAAATAATTTGTTTAATTTTAACTGAGGTAGCTAAAACCCTTGATTCTTCCTCTCAATCGCAAGCGCTTGTAGCTTTCGTGCATCCCTTCAAAGTATTAGCGATCGTAAAGCAGCGCTACGCAAAAGTTTGCTCGTTTTGTATTGTACTTGCGAACAATTTCTTACTGACTGAATCTCATCTTCGATATTCCTTTGACTTTGGAATATTCGTGGGGCAGGACGGTTGACCGAGCCTTACTTGTTCCCTCTTTTTCTTCAGACTCGGACGGGGGTCCAAAGCCCCTTGATCGCCTAAAACTTAAGATTTGCTTGAGCCCTAATGTGTCACACACAGAAAAGCAAATCAAGCTAAGCTCTTTTAAAATCCTGGTTGGTTTAATGCTGTTTAGTTTTCTACCTTGCACTCTTTCTTGTTCAGCATGCTTTCAGAAGGGGGCAACCAAGTTGGGTTTTATGTGCACTGATACTAGGTATAAATTTATAGTTGCCGAGGATAAATTGTACGGAGCGGTTTTGGACTGATTCTAGCATATCTTCTAAGAATAACTGAAAGGAGTTTAAATAAAGATTAAGCGTATTCCAGCTGGGTTCGAGCGAGCAACGTGTATACAATGAGTTTAGTTTCTCGGGAGATAAGGAAAATATTACGTCGCAGAAAATTTAATATTTCTAGATTTGATTATAATGCGAGAATCTCTTGAAAGTTTAGCTGTGAAGTGAACACCAAGCTCCTTATATTTTGGACATTTTTATGGTCTGACCGCAAAGATGGTAGCAAAATATGTTGTATTTTTGTGGTAAATGACATTAGTAAGATTTTGTTCACGTTAATTTGCATTTGTTACCTTTAACACCAGGATTCAACGATGTAGATCAACTTGCATTTGCGCAAACTTAAAATGTTTTTTTTTTTTTTTTTTTTAGGGATGAACGAGAGTCATGGGCATTATATTTTCTGATTTCAGACCTAATGCCGGTCGGTAGATTAATAGCATAAATCAGAAAAGGCAAAGAACCCATCGCGGGCTCCTGGGGGACTCCGGATTTTTTATTATTGTTCACGTCGTGTTGAGTTCTGTTTGAAAGAAAATTAGCAATTCAATTGACTAAAGTTTTATCAATTTCAAGCTAACGAAGCTGAGGAGGCTTATTAAACGTTTTTTTGAAAAGTGAATAAAAATGACATGCGTTTCGCTACGATGATGACTGTTCGTATAAATATCGGTTTCGAAATAAAAAAAAAAGAAGCTGACTATCACAGCACAGAGAACGCCGGAAACCGTGATGGTTTATAAAGAGTGAGCCGTGATCAACCTTACAATTACAAATTTTGAATATACACATGCTCTATCAACTTACCTCGTCGTTCTGTCAGTTTTTTTATTATTCCTTTGTCTCGGGTTTAATATAAATTACTAGAACACAAGTCAAAGAAATAGGTCTTTAATTATTGGGGCAGTCTTTGTCGACGCTCTCATAGGCCGGGTTAACTCTTGCGTGTTTTCAATCGAGGGGTACGTCACCAAAACATGATGTACTACTCGATTGTGCGGTAATTTGACTTGGTATTAACCTTTTATTGTTCATAATTAAATAAAACAACACGTAAAACGCCTCAATATGCAAAGAAAATGTATTTCTTTGCTGTTTTCCAGGAAAATACGGCCAGACATTAAGACAGAACTTTAAGTTTCAATATACGCATATTAAGACCATAAGGGCATATACAGGTGAGCTAGTGAAAGCATAATTCTGAAACTGGACTGGAATGAAAACAACGATAAGATAAGTGGACATCACGAAGATGTTACTTTTTCACTAAATGCTATTCAATTAATTTTTTAATTGAACTTCCTATTGAAAGACCCTGTTAATAGCCCTAATACTGGCCCATTTTATATAAATTTAAGATAATTTTAGTAATTATATCAAATGTTTTGTGCATTCACGGCCGTGATTGTGTCTGAGCTATTTTGCTTTGTATCCAGTCCTGCTGGGGCCCTAACGGAGCCTGCACCGTTTGAAATAAATAAATAATATTTTTTAACCACTGTCTCAGGGGTTAGTGCAATCATCTTTATTGTTTATATAGCATATTATAAAGTCCCCAAAAAGACTACTACCGCAGTATTAGCATACAGATGTTTGTTACTAATGACATGTTCTGAGGAGGCATAAGAAGGGCATGAACTATTTGCTTAAGTCGCCAAAACCAACAGTTCAATATTACCGACAATATTGCGATTGAATTATAACAACAAGATATCTTACCCATAACTATTAGAACTACACCCGCCAACTGTAGGAGTAATAATGGTATTCGGTTGTTACAAAGTAATAACCGAACATGTGCCACCTTGCGTGTAATATTTCATAAAGCTTTCTGTGGCATCGAATGTTTTACATCGAAGATAGGCGCCGAAAAAACAAGGACAAGAAGAGACGTAAACACAGGCGCACTCGCAACTAATGTTTATTGAAAAACGAATCCCTTATATAGCCGTGAAGAAAACCCTTCTTCACGGCTATATAAAGGATTCGTTTTTTTTTTTTTTATTAAACATTAGTTGCGAGTGCGCCAGTGTTTACGTCTCTTCTTGCCCTTTTTTGTTTTCGGCGCATATCTTCGATCATGCCAACCGACCCAAATTACTAGCTTAATGAATGTTTTACATCCTATTTTCTGCAGCAAGGACTTATTTTCGTCATTCCAAAAACATGACTACTATAAACCAAACACACCTAAGTCAGGTGGATCTTTCAGCATTTAAACCACGGTTAGAAATATTCCTATGATTCTTACCAATGGTAAAAGCTCGAACCTACCAACCTAGTCATTCCTGAAAATGATTCCGTTGGGATAAAATATAGGAAGTCGTGTAATTACCATGGATGTGCAGTTAGTGGTTCCTAGAGTAACTCTATGTGTCCAGTTACTCTAGCGGTTCTAATCAAATAGCGTTGAGTCATTCATAGCCTTCAAAGAGTTATATGATCATTGACTGCTTAGAAGAGCAGGGATTGGCTTCTTACGTCCATGCTCCTTCGTCATTCGTCCTCCAGTGTGCTCATTGGCGAACGCCGCAATCCCATTGGCCGAGGAGAAGTAATTAGATTCTCGAGATTTAATTCGTTTTCCGATTCCAAAGCTCTCAGTGACCATATAGTAAAACATACAACATACCGTTTCTCTTTACATTTTTGAAGCTTGATATGGCGCTGGGCGATTGGATTCAAAGCACTATTCGGGCACCCCTCGAAACTTAGATGTTGTTGAAATTGCCGACCTGCTGATGTAAAGAAAGAAATGATTACATCGTCTCTAATTTTCTCCCAGGTAAATGAACAAGAAATGGGCAAGTTTCAGAATCTGCTAAGCACGTGCTCTGAAGAAATACTTGAATACATCGACGCCTGTGAAGAATCAAATGAAAGAAATGCTATGCAAACCATAATGACGTGTCTCAAAAATCCTAAAGAAACATATAAATGTTAATTTATATCTGTTTAGAGAATAAATAAATATGTCTGTATTGAAGTTGATTTCTCTTAGAGGTTATGCCAATTATTTGATCTTATTTAATTATTCAGTTACCGCGACGAGTTTTCCCCCATCTCTTGAAAATTTTAAGATCATTGCTGTATGTTAACTCAACCGGTTTTAAAAACATAAATTCTAGGAACTATAAAAATAACTGTATATATTTCTGCTTTCACATATGTTTCATTTATTTAATTTATGCACCCTTCTTAGAAGCTCTTTATTTACTTTCAAAAGATGCAATAATTAGACAGTGTCTTTTAATATCTGGTAATTATTTAGCGCTATCAAGAGTATTCCCATCATGCTTTATATAAAGAAGATCAGGGATACCAGCCACAGTATTTGAAACATCAGTGGTGGCTACTATTAGCCCCGAGAAGTTCGCGTGGCGCCCCCTTATGGCGAACTAGGGTGACGCCACGGCAAGGACAAGATTTTTACCAGACTCGCCCTGCTCGCCCTGTGGAGGCTGTGACGACATTAGCTGTCGGCGCGCTCGTTTCTATTTACTTTTTTTGCGTGTTTTTCGTAGGAAGTGTAAATTTTTATATGTCGCTTTATTGAGGTACGGCCTGTAGCTGCAGGCGAAACTTCAACCAACATTTCAGGCATGGTTGACAAGGCAGGCAACGCTTGAAACGCAGTTGGTATATGAAAATAAAGAAATATGACCACAATTGCAGGAGCATCACTATACATTTACGTCTCACACAATAAACGCTGCTGATGATCTGAATGAATTGGCAGGTTATATATACTATTTTTTTTGTATTTCTGTTTTTAAACAAGATCGCCGAAGCAGAAAAGCTGCATACTGCTCGAGAAACATGTTAAATACAGTCTGGGCCATGAAGAGAGAATCACAAGTCACACAGTCCAAATTCAGGGGCGAAGTAAAGAAAGAAGGAACACTTATTTTTACAATTGGCTCGCATTTGACCTTGCTAGATTCTGATAGAATTTCAGTGAACTCCGCGGGTGGTATTTGCGGGCTTGTTTATATCATCCTTCAAGTAATGTACAAAAAGCGTAAGCGAAGGTGTCTATCCCGTTATTAGTCCCCTAGGCTCTGAAATTGAAATTTTAGTTAAATAAAATTGCCCTGAAGCTTAAATACCAAAAGCTTTAATCATGGAAACTGTCACCCTTCACAGGTGCCACATTTTCTGCTACTAGTGCAGCATCTACCACTGGACAGCCGTTTGAATGCTTGCTCTTCCTGCTGTTTTCCCCTGTTGTCGGAAAGTCCAACTGTAGGGAGTTTGGAGGCTGAGGAAGCTCTTAGGGACCCGCAGCAGTGTCTCTTTTCATTGGAAATGGCAATTCAAACTAAACGGCGTATTTTTCGAATACTCAAGGCTGGAATAAAGGAAGAATGCCAGGAAAAAGTATAAACATTCCAAATTACAGTACTATTGTGTGCATATTTTGGGCGGTTCAATACATCTCATACAGACAACTGGGAGCAATTCGACCGTTTTCCCTGCTGCCCTACAAACTAATTTCCAGTAATTGTGCATCTTCTAAAAAAATAAAACGTGCCTGCATACCTGTATGAACTATATCATTAATTCACGAAGAAGGTACATTTATGTAAAACAACCCTGTTCCACGAGCACTTCAAAACCCTTTCAGACCCAGGGCCTTTAAAACATCTGCGAACCAGCGCGCATGCAGAGTGGCACGGGCAGAGTCGGGGTCGGGAGCTAATTTGCCGACCGCCCAAAGGCCCTTGATATAAATGCCATTTCAAATGCCTGCAAAGCGGGATGTAATATTCTTTTTTTTGGAAATAAATGAACTGCGTAAAGGACGAGGACAGAGGTAGAAACGAGTACGACACACGGAGCGCAGACTTCCCACTGTTTATAAACAGTTGGAAGTCTGCGCTCCGTGTGTCGTACTCGTTTCTACCTCTGTCCTCGTCCTTTACGCAGTTCATTTATTTCTAAAATCATGAACCAACTAGCCCGCCAAAAGGTGTTACATGTAATATTCTCCGAAATCATGAACATGCAAGGAACAGAATTCTAGCGTCGGCACAATTGCCTCTGCCGATAGCTTTCGGGATTTGTAACCCAATTATAAAGGTAAAAGTGACAAGCAGGCTTATAAAATGTACGGAAGCACGTCAATATCGGCATGACCCAACGTCTTCTACGCCGGGTAAACAAGTTTTCACTCCTCGAAGTGCTTGAGGAAACAAAACGCCAAACCAGGAAACCGGGGCACGGAAGCAAGCCGGATGCGAGACCGCGGAGCGGAGTCCTTCCCCTGACGTCACAGTACACCTCACCCAATCAGGGCGCGGCGACCGCAGCGACGCTTGTGATCGCTCTCGGGGCTAATAGTCCGTTGCAACTCATGAAGGTAGGGCGATGGTGAGACAAGCCGGAGAGGAGGAAGCAGACGGAACGCTAAAGAGCGAAGGAGGTTTCCCCCTCTCTTCTCCAGCGTTCCGTCTGCTTTCTCCTCCCCGGCCCGTCTTACCTTCGCCCTAACTTCTTGAGTTCCAACGGACTATAGCTGAACCCTTCCAGCTAGTAACTGCAGCTGTTGCTAGCTGAACCTTTTCAGCTAATAACAGTCGCAGTTAATACCTGTCGTGGGTTTGAGGTAGTAAAACACAAGTAGAACGGGAGTAATGGTCAGGAAGAGATAGTAACTGCTGCAGTTACTAACTTTCTACGAACTGTCGAGCGAGTAGTAAATAGCTAGTAAAGAGGTAGTAGCTTTCATAAAGTATAGTAACTTCTGCAGTTACTAACTTTTTACTAACCTTCTAATAATATAGAGGTACACCAATAGCTGAGTGAAAGTATCAGTTTGCCGCCATTATCTATAAAGTTAGTTATTGTTAACAATGTTGGGATAACTAGTTCCAGTAGTGCGCTGCCACCGCACACTATCTGCACCTATTAGTGCTTTAGCAATCGATCGGCAGCGGCTACAGCGCAGCGAGCTTTAAGGAAGCACGAAAGAAGAGTTTGCGATATGCTTGTTATGACACTAACACAATCTAAAACGCAAAAAAAAAAACTAAAAAAAAATGATAATAATGCTATTTTTTTAATTTAAAACGTGACCACACATCTTCGAAGCAAAAGGTTTCTTTTCTCTTAGGGAATCCAAATACTTTTTTCAACGGACATCGAGATGACTTTTCGCATTCACAATTCTAAAGAAACACTATTAAAAAAAAGTTTGAGTACAAAATACATCACTGCTGTTGACCACGTTTCCACAAGATGTTCCAGATCACTAAATTACAGAAATATACTATATTTCCTTAGTAGGGGATATTTTGCGGCAACAAGGTTAGCGTGCATATGTTTTCCGTACACCATTATTATTTTACAAGTGCTGTTTGCTGCTAGCTACGGGAAGTGTGTCATCATGTCAGCTGTTTTGTTGGAAACGATGTCAGTATATGTTTCATTTTTAAATCTGACTTCACACTCACCATTTTGTACAAAATGCCCCCCCCCCCGCCCCCAAGATGCTGTGCCTTTTTTACTGCAAAAATAAGCTATGCGTTGCTGGACGCTCAGTTTACATCCAAATTTAGCGCAACTAGTCTGGACAAAATGACGAAATGTCAGATCTGCCCCAAAATACAAGGAAATAAATGGTATGTGTTTACAAGAACCGGCCTTACGTTCCCACCAAACTTTCTAAAAATCATGCAACTTTCGAATAGGACGAGAACTTCTGAAACAAATTGGCATCTTGTCCGGACTGATTGCGCTACATTTGAGCGGAAACTGAGCGTTTGGCAATACATAGTTTAAGTTCATTTTTGCAGTGAAAAAAAACAAAACAAAAACACTAAATGTTTTTAGAGGACACGCTGTTTCATTGGACAGGTCATGTAAATCCAGTTCTGCAAAATGTCCCATTTTGTCGTGAAGGTATATCTATGCTCCTCTTGGGCAACACATACATGCACCAAATTTTCTTTTGGTGTGAATGCCGCGTCTTTTGTGCAAGGAACTTTGGTATCTGCCTGCATGCAGCAAAGGGCAAATATACTTCTAAACTAATAAAGATTCGAAGAAAGGTTAAATGTTCGTTCTTAGGTCTTGGTGGTATTTAACCATTGTAGTGAAAACACTGTGAAAGATAGCAAAATGTTTATTGCCTCAAGATTTTTAATACTTATTTCAAAACTGAATAGCACCAGCTCATTAGAAGAATGATCTGTTATCAACTTGCATATTTTAATATTTATTTAAATATTTTTAATATTTATTTAAAAAAAGAATTGCACCAGCTCATTAAAAGAATGATCTGTTATCAGCATTCAAATTTTCTTGGAAAATAGATTTTAAAAAATTCTGTTATCATGTATCAACCAAACCCTCTTAGCTCAATACTAAAAGTTCCATATTTCCATAAAAAGTGTTGATACAAATGTAATCGATAAAAAAAATCTTACCTATAATTTGTCGCAGGTTGAAAAGCTGCCCAAGGCGCTCTCGCGGAGCTCTCTGATCGTTATGATCAGTGATATTCTACTTTCTACTAGCCCGCTCTACAGCGTTAGCTCTGTTTTGAAACAGCTTAAACAATAAACAATTACAAAGTGAAAGGCGTTTACAAATCTCTGTAAAGCGTAGTCCACATGGCGCATTTTTTACGGACGTATAGACGCGCGTCTCGGTTCGGCGCCCGTGCCAAGCCAGACTCGTACGCCCAGTCAAACCGCACGCAGGGCTACCGGGCGGCGCTTCGCGTCTGCGCGTCCGAAGCGTCTGTCTTCCCAGCATAGCGAGAGGCGCTTAAGAAACAAGAGCAATTTTTAAAAAGAAATCGCGCGTTAAATGATGGCTACATGCAGTGACGTTTAATTTTATCAATAATAACCACGCATTTTTATTGCAACAATTGCAGTGAAGCTCAGTTTTACTCATTTTCATCCTTTTTAGTGCGTCTCATTAACCTTTCGGTGTTCCATCGATCTCACTATCTCCCACTCCAAAACATTTACAACTGGTCACCACCACTGTAATTGTTGCTGATAGCATTAATTTTGTACCTTTGTCGTTTAGAATAATATTGTACTTCTAACAGAGCTCTGTTAAAAAGACAAAATGGAACGCGAGCTGGACCTGCTCCTATGCGCAAGAGGCTTGTGCTCTTGCAGCTGCTAGTTAAAAAAAAGAGCACGAGTAGAGCGTAAATGGTGGGTTCGCCTAATCTTCGAGAAGCGAAGAGAAGGACTTTGCCCTATTGTGGTAAGCTCTTCTCACGTGACTTATGTGCATTCGCATGCGTATAACTTGGTGATTTCTTCACTTCAGTTGAAACGTATGAGAGACGTCAACGTCGACTTCTTTGTGAGGTTTTACAGCATGAGGGATCAAGATCACAGAGGACCTCGCCCGTGCTATGCCATCCAGAGCGACATCAACGGAAGCGCCTACAAAGGGACCCCCCCCCCCCCCCCCCCCGGCTACAGCGCGCCAGTGGGCATGGAAGCTTTGCAGCGATGAGGTGGCTCATGTTTTTTGTCTTGCCGCAGGTTAGTAGTCGTAAACCTTGTCCCTGTTTTATGTCGACTTATGTTTGCCTAGTTGTGCTTCCATGCCCCGGAGCTTGTATTGAATCTTTTAGAGCGTGTATTGAATCTTTTAGAGCTTTGTTGCTTTTGTTGTCTGGGGATGTAGAGAAGAACGCAGGCCCTATGAGCAAGCAACAAGAGGATGAAATCCTTGCGCTTGTGCAGACGGTCGCGAAACTTCAGAGTAGCCTTGCTCTTCTGCAACAACAGGTAAACCTACTAACACAGAAAAATATAGAAAGCAAAAAATCTCCTTCCGCTCTAGAAGAACGCGTTAACAACCTAACATCTGAACTCGACTTACTAAAGCAGAAGCAAATCGGTAGCGTAACACCTACCAAACCTCAGCTTACTACAGCTCTAAACGAACTTTCGCAGCTGAAAACTCGTTGTGACGACCCGGAGGGCAGATCCCGTCGTAACAACCTTCTATTTTTTGGCGTCACTGACACCGATAAAGAAACGTGGGCCCAGTCCGAGGATTTGATAACCGGCCTGTGTTCCAGAAACATAGGCGTGAATATCGAATCGAGCAAAATTGAAAGAGCGCACCGCTTGGGAGCGTTCAATCCACAAAAATGTCGCCCTATAATTGCGAAGTTTTCATCATTTAAGGATAAAGAAGGTATTCTTTTGTCGGCATTTAAGCTCAAAAGGACAGTTGTAGCCATCAGTGAAGATTTTCTCATTTCTTTCCGACTTGCACGCCGTCACCTTCTTGATTTTGCCAAGCCTAAAGGCACGACTTACAAGCCGCGTCACGATAAGCTGTTTTCAGATAACAAGTGTTATGTATATGACACCGCTCTTGGTGCCGTGAAGGAAAAAAGTGCAGAGCATGCCAGCGTTCATTTCGTTTTTCGTCACCCAATCAACCTGCAAAACGCCGTGATATCTGTAACAAACCTTCTTATTCTATTTTATTTACTAACATTAGAAGCTTGATACCAAAAAGAGATGATGTGATTTCCTTGGTTGAGGCATGCTACGCAGATTTCCTTGTGCTTACCGAGACGTGGCTAAGCCCCAGTCTTGGGTAAGTTACTTTTAAAAAGTAATTCGTTACAGTTACAGTTACTTTCAGAAATATGTAACGAAGTTACCGTTACAGTTACCGCAACAAAAAAGTAACTCGTTACAGTTACAGTTACTTTTAAAAAGTAACGACGTTACTTTTCAGTTACTTTTTATAACACAAAAAATAGAAAAAAGTAGAAAAACGAGTTTCAATAAGTTTATTTGCATAAAATTAAAATGTGTGCTTTCTAATTCATATTGTAACTCAGCAGCACTTGCTTCTCAAAATTAGTCTCTGAAAGTTTCCCTCGTTTGATAACGAACAGGTCCCTGCCCTTGTTGAACAGGCGCTCGTCTAACACGCTGGATGGGATTGCTGTGTCGTGTGGCCGGAACTGGTTTTTGATTGTCGGGTAGGCGTTGAGGCAACAGAGTGTCATTTTCTGCGGTCAGGTTGTTACTAACCAGCTCCACCACAGCAAAATACTCTCTGTAGGCCGGCCATGGTAGTTCTTTGTTCTTATGAACATTCATATCCTTGGTAGCACTAGCACATTGCTGGCTCGTTAACGGTTGCCCTGGGTTCATAGAGTTCCTGAACATTATTCAGTTCGTACCCGGCAAGCCAGAAACAAACCCCGCGCAAACAGCAGTAAATTTTGCCTCGACTGTTGATACTACACCGGAGTAGTGGCGCAAATCAATGTACGAAACATGCGCAGTGCGGAGTAGTGGCGCTAATCAAAATACTAAACATACGCAGTGCCCTCCAAATGTAATGTTGTTTCACCTTTGATTCACCCGATTAAAAAGCGTCTGCGGAGAAAAAAGGAAAACCGCAAAAGAGATAGTTCTTCAAGATACTAAGATGCAAGTGTTCAGTCACAAAGTACAAGCGCGTGCTAAAGATAACTACATTTTTTTTTCACCAAATCTAGACGTGGCTATATTCGGGTCGTGACTGGCGAGAAAGAACGTTTGTGCAAAAAATAACTTGACACTCGAAATGTCGGAAGAGACAATTTGAAAAGCGCCAAAAATGGCTAAATTGTACTCGTTCAGTGATATATTATCTAAAAAAAAACTGCAAAGTAACGACAAAAGTAACGTCGTTACTTTCATCGTTACCTCATGAAAAGTAATAGAACTACAGTTACAAGTTACATTTTTAAAAAGTAACTCGTTACAGTTACAAGTTACCAAAAAAAGTAACGAAGTTACAGTAACGCGTTACTAGTAACGCGTTACTACCCAAGACTGCTAAGCCCCGATATATCCGATGCTGAAATTTTTCCTTTGTGTCCAAACTTTCGTGTGTATAGGTATAATAGATCCGCTAGGAGGGGGGAGGTGTGCTTTTAGGTATAAAAAATCAAATTACCTCCCGGGTTATACCGATTCTTACCGACTTGGAAGTTGTATGTGTGTACGTCGCTACGACGCCCCCCGTAATAGTGGCTGTGTGCCATAGACCGCCAGATAGTGATAAAGAGTTTGTTAACAAGCTATATAAGTGTCTTTCTGAAATCACAACTAAATACCCTAATGCCTTTGTTACTCTCTTTGGTGATTTCAATTACTCGAACATTGACTGGTCTGCCCTCTCTTCTAGTTGCGCATTGTCTCAAGAATTTATAGACTTTTGTTTAGATTTCAACTTTTGAAATGTTATCACTCAGCCTACTAGAATTACTAATCACTGTAGCAATATGCTCGACTTATGCTTAAGCCAAAACCCCTCACTTTTCAGTAATATCACATACTTACCCGGCATTAGTGACCATCTCGTCGTCAATTTAACTCGTAGATCACATTACTGCAAACTCATTCGCCATTGCGCGAGAGCTGGTTACGCATTAATCAACTCGAACCCCGAAGATTTTTATCATACTTTCTCAGTTAACTTCTGGGAAAGAACGGGATCCCCCCGGCGATGTCCTGATGTTGGAGGCACTGACGAAGCCTCCCATGACTGCAAAAGAACTGGAAGACGAAACGGCAATTGATCCCACTCTGGCTGAGGTCTTTAGAGCAGTCAAGAATGGAGAGGTAAAGAAACTGGTGGGCGATCGGTTCAACGCGTTCAAGCTCAAGGCAACTGAGTTGTCCATCCATCGTGGTTGTCTCACCTGGGGTGCGCGCGTGGTAATCCCAGCGTCAATGAGACCCGAGGCTATGAGACTTCTACATGCAGGACACCGAGGCATCGTAGCCATGAAGGCCTACGCCCGAAGCTACGTGTGGTGGCCCGGTATAGACAAAGAGATCGAATTATGTGTAGCTCAATGTGAGAAGTGCCAGCTACACCAGAAAGCACCACCAAAAGCCACCAGTCCCACCTGGGACAGACCTACAGTACCTTGGGACACCATCCATTTGGATTTTGCAGGGCCTGTAGATGGACAAGTCTATCTTGTCGTGGTAGATGCATACTCTAAATGGTTAGAGGTTCGCGCAGTTCGAAACATGACGTCATCAACTGTGATTTGTGAATTACGGAACATTTTTGCAACGTTCGGCATACCACGTAAAGTAATGTCGGATAACGGAACCGCTTTTATATCGCAAGAGATAAAAAGCTTTTACCACTCCAATGGAATCACAAGGGTAACAAGCGCACCTTATCACCCGGCAACGAACGGCCAAGCCGAAAGAATGGTACAGCAATTAAAGAAGGCTCTGGCGAAGGGAGAAAAAGACACGGTGAAACGTACACTGGCACGGTTTTTATACAAGCAGCATACCACGGTACACACTGCAACGGGCAAGACGCCGGCGTGGATGTTTCTTGGTCGAGAGTTGCCATCACCGCTACAGAGACTGCTGCAGCGGCCTACTTATGACCCTCCAACCAGGTTGATAACCTCAGATTCGACACACTCGCAGGACTTTTCGGTTGGTCAGGCCGTGTGGATCAGGAACTTCCCAAGCGGAAGGACTTGGACAGCTGGCGTTATTACACGCCGTCTAGGTCCCCGGTCGTGGATGATCGACACCGACGAGGGCCAGGAAAGACGGCACATGGATCATATTCGTCCAAGGAATTGCACCTCGCAGTACAGAAACAGCAGTACACCCGCTCCAGTGTGGGACTTGACCCTGGAGCCCGACGAGCCGTCATCCGCACCTCCAAAGCTAGAGACATCACGTACGCCCCCGAGGCCGGAGCCCGCGCGTAGTGAAACACACCAACGCACCAGCAACCGTGTGCGAAGACCACCGGAAAGATTAGGAGTCGCAACTAAGTGAGGGGGAAGTGTAATGTACCGGCCGGTGGCCAGGACAGGGCGTGAGCGGACTCCCGCGCTTTCAAGAGCACGGGACCGGTGCACGGGTTTCTGGGCCTCGAGACGGGCATTCTAGGCGCCATTAAAGCAACGTCCGGACGCTTGTCTACGCCGAGCTTGAGTCCTTGCCTGGGATACATAACACTACCTAATCGAACGCTTTATTCCACTGACCCGTATTGTATCTGATAACACTAACCCTTGGTACAATAAAACAATTCATAGTCAATCCAATAGGAAAAAAAGATTATAGGTGGACTAAGGCTGTCAACACTACGGCTTCTTGGAACGCCTACTACGAATGCGCTAGGGCTTATAAATCAACAATAAATCACGCCGAAACCAAATTCTATAGTATTGACCTCCCCAACATACTAACCACGAAACCAAAGAAGTTTTGGAAAATAATCAATCCGGCACTTTCACTTCCTTTGCAATTTGTAGATGACGACGGACTTCCGCTTTCTGATAAACACGGCGCTCTTGCTATTACCAATTTCTTCTGCTCCATCTTTACTAAGGAGGACTTACTAAATATTCCCGACTCGTGCCAATCCACTCACCCTCTCATGGATCCTATCGTAATTGACCGTACTGGGATACTTAAGGCTATAGATCAACTAAAGGTGTCCTCCAGCTCCGGAGATGACCAAATTAACTCTAAGGTATTAATAAACACTAAACACATTTCTTCCACTTTCCTCTGCAACATATTCTCTCAATCTCTTAAACTCTCTGAAGTACCATCAGATTGGAAAGTTGCTAACGTCATACCCGTTCATAAAACAGGCGATCGCCAACAAATCAGCAACTATCGTCCCTTCTCGCTCACCAGCGTTTCATGCAAACTCTTGGAGCACATTTTCTATTCTAACATAATAAACTTTCTAGACTCTCATAGCCTCCTTTTCAAGCACCAGCACGGATTTCGCAAGTCCTACTCATGCGAAACTCGGCTAACAGCATTTCTAACTGACGTTTACTCAAATTTCGATTCCAATGTTCAAACTGACGCCATCTTCATTGACTTCTCCAAAGCATTTACCAGGGTCCCTCATCAACGTCTTCTAATGAAACTAAGAAATATTAATCTTCACCCCTCAGTAGTCAATTGGATTTCGGAATTCCTTACTAATCGCACACAGTACACTTCTATTAACAATATAAAATCTACCACAAGCACAGTAACGTCTGGCGTCCCTCACGGAAGTGTTCTTGGCCTCCTTCTTTTTTTAATCTACATTAATGATCTCCACCATGGCATCACTCGTGAAGTACGTTTGTTCGCCGATGACTGTGTCATATATAGACCCATTCATTCACGCCACGATCAGCTAACGTTGCAAAGCGATCTCCAACTTATAATTCAGTGGTGTCATAAATGGCAATTGGCTTTAAACTAGAATAAATGTAAATCGCTATCTTTTTCCCACAGTTCACCATGTTCTATCCTCCTCTTACCACCTTTCTGGCATCCCAGTAACTGCTTGCTCATCGTATAAATATCTAGGAATTCATCTGACATCTGACCTGTCATGGACCACTCATATAACAACTGTCATCGCCGATGCTAACCGCACTCTCGGATTTCTTCGCCGTAACCTCAGACAAGCTACATCCCCCGTAAAACAACTAGCTTATACTACCTTGGTCAGAACTAAACTAGAATTCGCTTCTTCCATATGGTCACCGTGGCAGGCATACCTAACTGACGACCTGGAATCCGTTCATAGCAGGGCCCTCCATTTTATTTATTCCGACTATTCCCCTTACGCAAACATATCAGGACTTCGCTAATCAGCTAACCTTGACACTCTTTCTCACCGCCACAGGGTGTCTCGTCTTTCTCTTCTTCATCGGATCTTTTATTACAACAGTCATTTCAGTCAAAGTTTGTTATCACCTCCTTACCGCATTTTCCCTCGTCTCGACCATTCTTGTAGACTCCGTCCGATTTCATCGTCAACCGTCACTCACCAAATGTGTTCTTTACCATTGGCCATTGACGACTGGAACTCACTGCCTGACGTAATTGTTTCCTTATCTGATACTAAGAAATTTTCTGCAGCCATTACCTTATTTTTTCTAACCCATAACTACATTACAGCGCGTTTTTGTAGATAACTAGTTTTGTTACTTGTTTTTTTTAAAGTGTTCACTCCCTTGTATAATGCCCCCTGGGCCTTCAAAAAAATAATAAATGATGATGATGATGGTGACGCCTCCTACCTTTGATGAACTGCACTACATGGTGAAGGAGGACACGACAGTTTTTCATCCTTGAGCCGCTTCCATCGGAAGAACACCTTGCGATTGCACTGAGGTATCATATTCTAAAAAGCTGCCTCTGTTGTTTATATTTGGGTCAGATATTCCTGCCTAGGGTGATGGCTGGTCGTGTGTAGTAGACTGGTCGTGTGTAGTAAGGTGCATCGATGAAGTGAGCAAAGGTTGCATTCTGTATGTCGTTCTGTTCTATTGCAGCTACCTATAACCTGGCCAACAGATCAAGGACGTCGCCCTGCTATACAGGGTTGGGCTGGAAACAGCGCGACAGGCAGTCCACGTCACGTGCCGGGTCTTGTGGGAGAGGCTGCACCAACTATTCATGAAGGTATGTTCTCCTAACTCACTGTGACATGTTTCACATTTTTGTTTTTAATTAAAAAATTAAAACATGGTTATGCTTAATACGAACTAAGTCAGCGACGTAACTTTATTGATAAAAAGATTGTAGAGATCAGTGGTATTAAAAACTATCATTAATGAAAATGGAAGCAAGGGAGTGTACCTACCTACAAAGAAAACTAACAAATCTCTACTACAGATTGCAACCATGCTAACACGAACAAAAACAAAACCTAGAGCAAGCTGCAATTCATGCATTATTTTCATCACAATTACTTAGTTGGAAAGGGTACTTGGCGAGAGATCCGACAAGAACCTCGGGAAAAAAGCTTAGCACGTCAAATCTGCATCAGTGCTTAAAGTCGGGGGGGGGGGGGGGGGGGGGGTCTGAAGGGGTCCGGGACCTCCCCCTTAAATTTTGGCCCGAGGTCCCTGTGTCTTAGTCCTGTGCTTGGAGAACATAGATGACAAGTCCTGGATAAATTGCAAGAACACATAGCCATAAAAAGTAGCTGTAGAAGTAGCAAAAATAGAGCCCCCCCTCCCTTCTTTTTCCGGGGACCTCTACCGATGCTCGAAGTAGGAGAGACCCCCCAGACTGTAGGGACGGCTTTAAGCCCTGTCTGCATGCGACAGAAAGGAACTAAATGCACATCAACAGGATGAGAGATCTTTGTAGGTACTTACTTTCCCCCAGAATATAAGCATTTAACTTCAGCAAGAATACTTTCCTAAGAATAGATATGGGAGTTGCTACATTCTAAGGTAAAATGAAGTGCTGATCGAAGTGCCAAATACTTCGATCAGCAGAACAGCGCTCGTCCTGTCCAGTTCCTTCCTCTGTCGCTGTAAAATTCGCGGTGCTCCATTATGCCAAACACGTTAACAAAAATGTTTTGCAACTTGAGTTTGTCCTTGTAACTTCTTTTCGCCTTGTTTAAAATGTGGCGACCTTCATTATATGACGCATGCTTTTTCTTTATCAAGTAGCCTCTTCCAACCTGCTTCTCTATTTCACTTGTTTTTAATATGCCAACAATCGCTCTTTTTGATCTTGGCTGGAGCCTTCACATTTCTGTATGGCCACTTGTCACACTTCATAAGGCATGTTAGGTTTCACTAATGGCTTCTTTTTTTTTTACAGCCTCCTACAGAGGCTGAGTGGGTGGAGACCGCAGAAGAGTTCAAGCGGAGGTGGCAGTTTCCCAACTGTCTAGGAGCTGTCCATGGCCAGCACGTTGCCATCAACTGCAATAAAGGAATCTGGTAGGGTATTCTACAATTACAAGGCGTGCATCACATAAACAAGATGTCTATATAAATCATGGTGTACAAATTGGAGACTGTGGTAAGAAAACGACAAACTATGAAGTAGAAAAAAATTCACAGAAGGGTTACGGCTCAGTGTCCTTTTTGAAGAAGGTTAACGTTCAGACATCAGCTTTCGAGAAGAAATCGGTGGAACCTCTCAACTCACTCTTCCTTGAAGGGGTGGGTAACGTTGGAAAGATAAGTAAAACTATCGTCAGTCACCTAAAGGATGGTATAAATTCCCAGGCGAGGCAGTGAACCAAACAAGATCAACGTTAAGTTTAAAGTTTTCCTCTAAAGGTCACGAAAAAGAAATAGTTTTTCGCATAGTAATGAACCAAAGGGGGACTTGCTGTATATTGTCTCTTAATTTCTCCGAGGGCAGAATTTAGTGAGCCTGGAAATTGTGTTGTGCGAAGAAATTCAGAACTAGTTGATGCTGAGACGTTACCCTCTTGCTTGTGTCGTATTATTCTGCTTCAAAGTTTCTCTATTCCTTCCGCAGTGTCAGGTGAAAGGGAAGATGGGGCACTTCTGCATTCGAGAAAAAACACTTGAATTGCGCTCATTTGGCCTTTAGAATAACAGATATCACAATTATGCTTCAATGCGACGCGCCGGAGAGCCATAAGAGTAATTTCAAGATAGGGCTGAAGCGCCGCCTCCCTAGCCTTGGGCAGCCAAAAGATTCGATGATGACGTCACGTACAGAGACCGCCTTTCGCGTTTTCTCCCGTTCAGCAATAGTTGCGCAGCAAATGCTTTGGGTATTCGGGTTCACGGGGTAAAAATACACTAGAATTCACTTCTAACTCTTTTTTTTTTCAAGAACCTCCGTAGCTTCCCTTTAAGATCACATTGACTGTACTCATTGTGCAAGACTTAACCCTGGGACGTTTGCCCGAGACAGTAAGGTTTCACACGTTTACATGCGTTCCACGACCATATCTCTCAACCGACTTTTGTGGAAGAGTTTTTGGCATTTACCACTGTGTCATGTTGCCTAAACTCAACGTTCAATTGCGACACATTATGTTTTTCTGTGACCCGACTGTGACCCAACCAAACACATAGCCAGGTGATTTTTTTTTTTTTTTGGGGGGGGGGGATATGGCCTAGGTGAGGGGGAGGAGGTGCCATCAAAGTTCGAGGATTTTGTGGTTGGTTCCGAGAACGCTGGGACTCGCCCTTGGATATGGGCCTGGCTCGAACATCGACTTCCACTCTGTCTGATGTACACTTTTTTCTACGTGCCCAATAATCTCGTGAGTCTTCTTTCGCCATCAGGAGGCTACCAATTTACACGGTGACATTTGCCAAGAACTGTGGCTGACAATTGGAGTCACAGTTATTTTAAACGCTCTTCAAAAAGTCTGGCTCTATTTTCCTGTGCATGGAAGCATAGCTTCTCTGCACAGTAAAATTTCACCTAAAATCGAGTCATCAAATTTTTTTTTTGTGGGAAGCTCATAGCTGGTAGAGTATCGCATTAAGTTTAGTAAAAGAGAGGGCAGTCTAAAAAGGCTTGTCTAGTCTGAAGATGTATCAAACTGAGATTATAAAACTCGGTAATGTCCCTACAATCAGGGCATTGATGAACCAAGTTGTTCTATTGTGGCTTCAGGGCACCTGCTCTATAGTCCTGATGGCTGCGGTAGACAGCAACTACAAGTTTGTGCTTACTGACGTCGGTGCAGAGGAACGACGAAGTGATGGTGGCATTTTCAAGACTTCCGAAATTGTTCAGGGCCTGGATCTAGGCACATTCAACCTGCCGAAGCTTGGAGTGCTCCCGGGGTGTCAGAAACCACGCTTCGCACTTTACGCGATTGTGGGCGACGAGGCCTTTCAGCTTCGCACTGACTTTCTCCGCCCATATCCGGCGAAAGGTCTTGTTGATGAGAAAAGGCCCTGACTACAGACTCAGCCGAGCTCGGTAGGTTCATGCCACACAATCAAACCACCAGAGAGAAAATTGTGGTGCACTGCACGTTTCGTTAAATGCTACAGATAAGAAGTTGTAGTCAAGATGAATGAAAATCGTTTTTCACTACGAGAACTTGGCTAGGTTGGAGAAATCCGAGTTCATGAACACAGCCTTAAAAGACGCTGAAGACAATTTGCATGCTCTATTTAAAATTGGAATATGTGTTAGTAGTTTTCCATGCCATGTCGACCATGTTCTGACCGAAATTGAACTTCTATCAGGCACAAATCACGGAAACAGTCCTCACAATAATCCTACTGTGACCGACACTTCCATTTTGGGGGACCAAAATCCAGTTAGTTTCGATTTCGCCAGTTTATTTGCAGATGCAGGCACAGGAGTAAAAAAAAGGAATTGTGACGTCTTTCGGCGTATTGCAAGACCTGAACATCTTGAGTGGGCTATTGCTTTGGCGATGATGTCAGCAACCCCAGCAGCCAATCGGGGAGATTCTTTTGTTTGGGACCACATGCACGCGGTCAACGTGAACAAATGCATTCAGCGACAATCACTCCCATCCCGGTTTCCTCTTCTGACAACACTCTTTTGCTGATTGTGCCCATGCAGAAAAAAGCATACACTGACGCATTTCCAATTTCAATGAGCTTAGTTGCACTGAGCTGGATGCCGCACATGACCTCGAGCTCAACATGCACCTGATGTGTTCAACTCAGTTGAGATCATTATAGTGCAAACTTCCACTTCCTCCTCTAACTGTGCCAGTTTGGGTCACAGCGCCCTAGCGGCGTTGTGGTCTACTACGACGAGGAACTTGTTTAACATTTCGAGACTACAGAAATGTGCACTTGCCTCGCAACGGAAATTTTTGCCATATATTTTTTCTTGCCTCTTGTGAAGTGCTCAACATATTTAAGAAAGTGTCGTAGGATTTTGTATTAACTCCAAAAAACTTGCAATCATTTTGTTTTGTGAATCGATTTTCCCTCGAGTTTCCTCATACTCATCTTTTAGTCCCAAGACTGTTTCATAAATTGCATGCAAATACATGCAATTTTTATATCTAAAACATCTGTTAGTGTGTTTCACTATTCCTTTTATTCCTTTAGTGTGTACTCTAATCACTTTAATAATTTTTGTCAAACAGGAGATGCGCTCAAAATGCCTTGAGGATCATGGCTGCCCGGTGGCGAATGCTCCTAAGGACCATCAACCTTCTGCAAGAGAATATCAATTATGTCGTGAAGTCCTGCTATTTTCTGCGCAACTACTTTTTCGCACGCAAAGAACACCCAGCAGTTTATGCTGATCGGGACGACCCTATGGGAGAAACCGTGGCAGGAGGGTGGCGCCGCGAGATCCCCGACTCAGCAAGAGAATGGCTATTTTCACTGGAGGCCCCACATGCACGCAACTTCGGTGACGACGCTTAATTTGCCAGGAAGATGTACAGTCGCCCAATTTTTTAATAAATATCACGCGAGCGTCGTCCGCCGGGACGGCCAGCGCTGTGCCGAGGAGCAATGCGGCGTCACGGGAGAGATTAGGCGCGTGCGCACAAAGCTCTCTCCGGTGCGAGCGTCGTCTGCTAGGCTATTCTATTGATCGCACACAGCCCCTGTTCCTTATCTGCTGGCATAGCTGACCGCCTTTAAGCAAAGATCTGAAGAGCGCTTGCTTGCGTGATATTGTGATACTGCTCAGGCGTGAAAGAAACCGCGCGTCATCTCGTTTAATTTAGTTTTTTTTTATTTTATTTTTTTGTTTGCGTTTACTTTATCTGCACAAAAAAAAACAACAAAAAAACAAGAAAAAAAACGCGATGACGCGACAAGCTGAATGCAACGATGCATTAAACTATATGCCCCGGCCAATGCTACGATCCATCAAAACCAATTGAGCGCTGTCACCCTGCCACGTGACATCGTGCTTTCACGTGCAGTTGTGCCCCAGCAGAAAGGCCACGAGACACACTCTTAGCGCGCGCTTGTCGAACATTTTCTCTATACTTTGTCTCCCCTTAGTATGGACTATTGTTAGCCGCGCGTGCTTAAAGCGCGAGCTAGTCGCTTTGAATGAAGCCGCGGCGGCTACACGAGCGCTCGTGCAACAATTGCTCTAGTCAAGGCAGTCAAGGCTGGCCACTCGCGCTAGCACAGCCTTTGCGGTTAGTCCATGCTAGGGTGAGATGAAGTATACCAACAGGTAAGAGAAGGAGAAAGAGAAGTGAGCGTTGGATAATTGGATAAACAATGATGTCAATCGGCGCAACGCGCTCCTTTGCTTCGGAGCAGGGGCTCTGCGCGATCAACGGAGTAGCCTAGCAGACGACGCTCACCGAAAAGGGCTTTGTGCGCACGCTCTTAATCTCTCTCGTGACGCTGCATTTTTCCGCGGCACGGCACTGCCCGTCCCGGCGGGCAGCGCCGTGACGACCCGCGTGATATTATTAAAAAATTGGGCGACTGTACATGCACTAGTTTTGTGGTCCAACTGTGGAGGATTTTTGGCAGGGGGATCAGCCTGGCGCGTACAAACAGGTTGCGCGAAACAAGCTACAAAATCTGGGAGTTCACGTCTAACTAATGTAAAGACTGAAGTCAAGTTAACGTTTTTTGGCAAACCTCGGAAGACAGAGAAGAAAACATTAACTGGAGTCTCCACTGTAATAACCATAACTGCAAGAACCATACATCGCCAGGAAATACCAAGTTAATGAACAGTACGTACATTTCGGAATAAAAAATACTTTGCAGCATAAGGTCAATGCAGCCATCTATACTCGTTCTCGCTTACACACGCAAAAAAAAAAAAGAAGAAAGCAGACATTTTGGGGTTTCGTGTTGAGAGATACCATTTTTGCCAAGGCTGCTCTCACTAACCATTCGGTGCATGCGCCACGCCGCAATAACTTTAGTTCACTCGACGCATTTGGTAGTGCATGAGACAGATCGTGACGGCTCGTGCTCTGCTCGCACAGAGCCCCAGCGTAGTTGTAGCTCGTGCAAAAAGACTAAATATCCCGCGATGCATTACGGCAGCGTAGTGAAACAGGCTGGTGGGACTGGTCTGTTGTGAAGGCAACACAACTAACCATGATTATTTCAAGTAACCTTTGCAAGCAGCACCAAGTCCTGATTATGTTTTTATCACATTGCTTCATTAGTAGTGACTGTATGAAGGTACCTGTAAATGCTGTAGGTATATTGATTCACGACAACTTATCCAATTCACATATCTCTCAGATTGCATACTTTGTTTTGAATTTTGTATTACACTAGTTGTATCAATGTATTTGAATCCTTGAATAAATATTCTACATATTGATGCAACTTGAACATTTCACATTTGTAAATTGTCGGCTGCGGCAGCGCAGAATCCACGAATTATAGTGGTAACTGTAACAGCATTACCCACTTATAAAATAAGATGCGTCTTGACAACTTGCATTCCTAGAAATAAGGTATTGTTAATAGTGCGAAGACATTGCTTGTGCCAAATCTGCTCTGAGCAGCGATTTTACCAAAAAAGAAAACGTTGTACACAGTATAATGTATTGCACGCAACGCCCTCGCAGCCTCATGTCTCTGTAAATGCCCTGCAATTGTAGACTAAATGCAGTGAATGTTACATTCCACTATTGCACCCCCAGCAGCTTTTAAACATTAAAAATAGAACAGAATAAAACCAGGAACCCTCTTGGCAGCGCTAAGTCACACTGCAGACGGGGCAATTTATAGATCCTCGAGCTGAAACATGGATTTGCTGGTATCGACCCGGCTCGTGCCACCTAGTGAGCAACGCCGAGATTACTGGGAAAATTGTCCCACCTGAAGCAGGTCTAACTTGTCTACTCGTGGCATTATTCAATCGCCTGCAAGATGTTTTTACGTATTTTAACACCTTGGATGAATGAATAGGTCGCCCTGCATCGCACAACATTAGGGCAAAATATTCGTGAGCATCTGGCTCTTTCTGGCATGCAACAATCGTACTTACATTTTGCAGCTCTGTCAAGATCGGGTCAGGATAGCTCTCTTTCTTTTTATTTTGAGCTCGTTAGTAGAAGCTGGAGTAAATGGGCTTCCCCCCCCCCCCCCCCCCCCCGCCCCCTCCCCCCAGAATGACACTCCGCGTCCACTACATAGACTTCGACATAGCATGTCTCCGGCCCCGGCCCATCAGCTGCTACGTTTTCTTCTGAAGAGGTTCCCTCTTGCACTGGAAGGATGAAATCAGCATTGCTTGACGTCTGTAAGTTTCCTGACGTGCTGTTAATTAAGAAAAAAAATACTTTAATAAAACAACCATTCAGCGCCACACATCAGAGACATAGCCAGGAATGTTTTGGTAGGGAAGGGCTAGGCTCTCATCTCGGGTGAGGACAAAACTGTCAATGTAAGGTCCGAAAAGTGACCCACTACTGCAGTGATTCATTGTGTCAACCGCTTCAGCAGATTTCGCCGAGATCAGCATGAAAAATGGCACCAGATACATAGGCTTGACCGCATCTGGTGAAAGGGAAAAAGGTGGGGGTAAAGCTCAATGAGCCACCCCTGCTATGCCCCTGTCATACCTGTCTGTGCAGAATATTGTATACAGAATTTCATAACCATGTCTGCATAGGTCACTACACACTGCTAAACAAAATGCAGTCACTAATTGACACAGTACAATCATTTCCATGTTTGTGAACCCCTTTAGTATTCCAGGCAAATGGTACCCCATTCTATTTCTTTCTCACACCGAGTATTAACCAGTAGACAGCTTACATTGTGCAGGAAGCTCATGCTAGCCGAAATGTTCGATCGGCACAGGTACGCAGCTCCAAAGCTACACTTAGAACTTATAGTGTGCTAGAACGTCAGTAAAGCACCGTAAAATTTGCGTAATTATAGTAATAATAATATTTATTTACACTCAGACAGATGTCGGTGACAGCAGCAAGATTGAAGGGTCATTCCAGAGGCATGCACACGTGGAATCAGTGGCGATGCTATTATTTGGGGACAGCGAAGACCCGACGGCTCTCAACTAATTTAACCGAGGAACACAACCGGAGGATTCACACTACACGCATTACCTTCGATGCTCTAGGGTATATTGCACAAAGCATATTTGCTCAAAGTGTGCCCACGCCATTTATTTATTTATTTACGTTTACTGCAGGCAGCAGCGCTGCCCAAGCAGGGGAAAGTTATAAAAGGAGTTTAGTCAAAAGATGTTCGAATTAGTTGACATCAGTACATTCCACAAGCAATGACGGCAAGCAGTTCCACTGTTCAATTGTGTTAGGAAAAAAAATTACTTCTGAAAAGGGTTAGTCCTGGTAAAGTATGGGCATATGACTTCGGAGTGATTTGGTCGAGTTGATCTTTGTGGCACAGGGGGAAGATAAGTGTCACTTTATGGACCAGATGAAGTGTTATAAACTAAATAAAGAAACTTCAGCCTAGAGATTTCTCGGCGAACGTGGAGCGGTTCAAGCTCAATCTGCTTTAACAAGTTAGTGCTGATGATGAAGTGCGGTAATCTAATGGGATGAATCTTGCAGCCAGACGTTGGATCCGCTCCACCTCCGCAATGTCTTTTACAAAATACGGGTCTTACATAATAGAGGCGTACTCTAGGACTGGACGAATTAGAGAACAATAAGCTTCAAGTTTCACAGTCGAGTGACACCCTTTGAGTTTTCTTCAAAGAACGCATGGCTTTCTGAACGCTTTGGCACATATGTTGTTGATGTGCTGGTCCCATTTGAGGTTCTTTTTAATTGTTAGACTTAAGTATTTCACAGAGGAAACTTCTTGAATGCACTGATTGCCAATATGTTAAATGTAGGAAAGGGGATTTTTTCTTTGTAGTCAGTGTCATCGAGACGGTTTTAGAGAAGTTAATTTTCATTTTCTGAAGGTCGCACTAGTCCGCAAGTTTACAACGGTTATCATTCAATGTAGACTGACAGGAAGGATTTTTGACAAGAGTATACATAACGCAGTCACCCGCGAACAATTTGACACTAACAGATTCATCAAACATTTGGAAATGTTGTTAATATAAATAAAAAAAAAGTATCAGTTCGTCGAGCACGGAGCCCTGTAGTACACCAGACAAAACCTCTGACCGGCATCTTGTTTTCCACGACGTCGGCGCCGGCGCCGCTGGTCTTGGTTCATGTCTCGCAGCAGGCGCACCAGCTTGTCCCGGAAGTACCTCCAACATTTGTTGACTTTGTCCACCAAAATAAAAAGAAGAATGAAATTGAAGTGAGCATTTTTCGTTGGTGAAAGTTAGGACTTTCCGCGATCCTTGTCTCCCGGCAGAGGATCCCCGAGATCACTCCAAATTGCATCTTTTTTCTTCATGTCCTTTCAGTTTTTACATTTCGCCTGCCAGATTGCAGGACGATTTTCTAATTCGCTAATTAAGCGTTCATTATTTATCGCCATTGTGGCAAGGTCCGTGGCGAAAACAGAGGAAAAAACTCAGACGCTCCTTGCAGCGAGCGAACACGTCCGTTGATTGGTTGTTAGTTGCAGGACGCGGCGGGAGGCGCGACGCCTGGACGCCAAAAACCTGTCTCCTCCAGATACGTCGGAAAGCGGCAAAATACGCTGCTTTTCGTCCCAGCGCCAGAAGTGACATCAAGGCGCAGACCCAGACGCGACGCAGGCGCGGAGAAAAACGAGCAATGGGGGCTAGCCTTAAAGGGATTGTCCGGTCGAAACCGGAAGTACTTAAGCTTTTGCGCTTGTTACATTAAGGAAGCCTTCATGTAGACAAACAACATTTTTATTTTGATATATGATCTCCCGTTATTAACTGAACCTTTCATGAGCGTATGTACGAAACTGCACCCCGAATTTCGCCAGTGTCAATGGCTGACATCCGTAGCTGCTGCGTGACGTCACAAAACGCAAAGGTTTCTCGGATGGTCGGGATAACAAGCGTTGGTTGATGGATGTCTTGTATTTCGTTTCGAATTACATAGTCTCCTAGGCCAGTGGTTCTCAAATGAGGGTCCGCGAAGGCCTTCTAGGGGTCCGCGAAGGCCTTCTAGGGGTTCGCGAAGCCATTTCTCATCAGTCAAACCCGGCAATAAAAGTTGTCTTTTTTTTTTTTTCAGGTCTAAAAGAAATGTTTAAGTTTTCGGGCGAGTTTTTTTGTGTGAACGTCAATAAGAGATGGTCTACTTCACACTAGCCCTTAGTTATATACATTTATTAAATCACCTTTCCTCTCATCTCACCACGAACGGGGTCTTTCATCATTGCCGATCCACAACGTGTCCGCGAAATATCGATGGTTGAGAACCACTGTCCTAGGCTGTACCCTACTCAAACACGGTTATTTTATTGCATAGCATGTGTAAAAATGTCACGCCTTTTGCAGGATATTACTCGAAAACAGCCATAAGCTTCGAGCAAACGTATGCCGTTTCGCGCAAACACAACTGCGACAGCCACCGATCGAATTAGGAGCGCTTGCAAAGCAAAGGATGGAGATTTCGCCTCTGAAGCGGCAACTAGGTACACGAAGCGGTATCTAGGTACACATATCGGCGGATCCACTGCATTGGTGATGAGGTTGCGGGTCCTTCCCTCAGAGGCGATGACCGCGGGTCGAAGACAACCGGCGAATCGTTCAAATGCATGTCCTCACTTGACTTGGACGACATTGGTGAATCGTAGCCATGCTCTATTTGCACATGCGGGTCAAACAGAATTTGGCTGCACGCGTAGTAAATACAACTCTGGTATCGTTTCCAGGTGGTCTAGCTGTTGGTTTCGATTTCGCTGCATGAACAAATTGATTGATCCGATTTGGGCGAGATGTGGATGGACATAGTTTAATATCGTTGGCACAGCATCACACTTCAGCTTACGAGCCTTCTGTCCGCTTAGAGCTCAGCTCGTAGATCTCTTCTGTGAGATGATTGCTGCATACGTGGGATCTCGATCTTGACGGGAACCCAGTCCCTACGCACGGCGACGATCCATTTTGCTCGTCACTGCGCGTCTCACGGAAAAGTGTGGAACGTCATGTCCTGGCTCGCATCTACTGCCCGGTGGTTGTGGCACCCAACCGCGCAACAAAAATCTCACCTAACCACGAAACAAGTCGAGCACAACAGCAAAAACGAAGTACGCTGAGGCGCTCACTCGCAGGCAAACGACGAGACAGAAATGCTCGCTTTGTGTTGTGTGACGTCAGAGCTCGCATGTTGCCACCGAAAACAGCGTTTACGCTAGAGTGCGATTAGAGCAGTATAAATTCAATTACTCATGCAGAGGGGCATATAAAATTAAGATATTGCACGTACGATGCTTGTCGAGACAATAGCAATGATATTCAATTGTTTCCTCGAATACAAATTTTGACCGGAGAATCCCTTTAACGCGAAATTAGAGCGCAGCTTTTGAGGAGGAGCAGGGGAGGTTACGAAGGGAAGGGCGTGCCCTCCTCCTCCTCCTCCTCCCCTCCTCCTCTCCCCTTCCCTCCTCCTCTTATGTCTTCTTCCTCTCCCTCCTCCTCTTCTTCTCCTTTCTCCACTTCCCGGTCTCCTCCACTCCTTCTCTTTACCCTCCCCTCCTCCTTCTGCGTACCCCTCATCCACCTCCTCTATACCCTCCCACCTACCACAGTTTCCCCGCTAATTTTATCTGAAATATTGACGTCACGTGACCTCAACACCAATTCAGTTTCCCCGATAAATTTAACGGGGAACTGAATGGCTGTTGAGGTCACGTGACGTAAATTTTCCCGCTAAATCTAGCGGAGAAACTGAATTTTTTCATATCTGATCCTTGGTGTGACGGCCTCCTCGGGTCCCGGTTGTCTCCTCTGACGGTCTTGTCGAGCTGGGGACTGGACTTGCGCTGCGATACTTCGAAGAGGTACGCTTCATGGGCTGCGGTACCCCGCACCAGTGGCGTACCAAATTGTTTTTAGGTGGAGGGGGGGGGGGGGGGCAAACCAGACCCCCCCCCCCCCCCCCCCCCAGGGCCGGGGGCACGGTGCCCTTGGTATCCCTTGGGCGCCGCCGGCCAGCGTTTGCCCTGGGGGGGGGGGGGGGAACACATGCCTTGCCCCCCCACTTGGAGAACAGGGTGGGCCAAGCGCCCCCCATGGCCCCCGGTCGGTACCCCCATTCCCCGCACCTCCACCAGAAATGTTACGAATGAAGGTGAGGAGAGGACGAACAGTGAACTGAAACTAAAGCTTTAATAGGCGAACTTTTGCCAAGCAAAATAAAAGGCGAGGCGAGCGTTGAGACAGCAGAAAAGCGTGCGGCGATTTCACAGCGTAACAGCAAGCGAGAGCGAGACTTGCTCAACAAGATCGCGGGCTGCTCCTTATCTGGAGCGTGTCGGCACCTAGAATGTTCGGCAAAGAAGCTTCGAGCGTCGCGGGTTTGGGGCGAGAAGAACCATGCAGTTTCAAGTATAAGAAACAAGGACGAAATGATAAAAGTTTCGCCCCGAGCAAGAGCAAGAATAAACACGAATCTTCTAGAAGTGCGTGACCGAGCGTTGCTTGCTCCGCCCTGCGTGCGGCGACAATATACATAGAGCGACGCTGGTGATGGGCGAAAAGTTATGGTCACTGATAAGATAAGTAATGTCCCGTTAATATGGACACCTCCGTTCCCGTAAAAAAATTGTCCATAATGTCGGTTGTCCATAATAACGAGATAAAAATGCATGTGTTTCTCAGTTTGTCCCTGAAAGTGATGTCCATATAGCGGGGTATTTATATTAACGGGGTCCAAATTAACGAGACATGACTGTAATGTGATAACGGCAAGGAGGAGCTTCAGTTGTTCCGGGTTCAACGCTAGCGTCCTACTTTCGACAACACTATTACCCTCGTTACACGGGCACACTTAACTGCAGTTACGCTAAGCCACAGTTAGCGCACAATACTTGCCGACAACATTCTGCGGCTATGCCGTCAAAGCGATGGGCGAACGTGCGCTTGTGCATCTTGAGCACCCATCAAAGCAGTGCACGCGCGCTCTTCGTGGTAAACGTGGTGCCGCGTAACAGCAGTTAAAGCTAAATTAACCGCGGTTCAGTGTGCCCGTGTAACAGGGGTATATGTCGTCTTGTGCACCTTAAGCTGTTGGAGGCAGGACGTTTGAAAGACACGCACTGTGTTCGGCACTCTGTCAATGACTTTGGCGCTCTTTTTCCCTTTGAATCAAAATTCTTTAACCAAACCTATTAGCCAGGAGGGAAGTGAATATGGGGAGCACTAACGAAAAAATTGCTGATGTCGTATTCGCGCTAAGAGTATCAAGCACCGACTGAGCGATATTAATGCGAAAACATTAACTGTCCCATGGAGCGAGTTGACGTCCTAAGCTTAAAGCGCGCCAAACAGCACCTTAAATCCTATCTCTAAGGGACGCCAGCTCCCAGCTATTAAAACACGCGAAAAGCCTAAACAATGGCACCTTGTTTCCCCGATACCAAAGGAGCGGAGTAAAGCTAATGGATTTTGGCTTCGGTCAAAGTGGCTGGCGCGCGTCAACGAAGCTCCCATTGGCCGCTGCGCGTCAGTTTCAACGACCGTCACCCCATGGCACTGCGTGTCCGCGAGGCAGCGGCTCCACGCTCAAGGTCAGCGCGCGCGCTCGACCGTCGACGCAAGTACAAAGCAGGTGACAGAAGGAAGCGGAATAGCGGCATGCATGCTTTCGCATTCACAACTCATAAGTGCTTAGGTGTACCTCGAGCCTTTTCTTAGCGCAAAGATGACAGCGGCGCGGTTTTCCTATTTTATTTTCAAAAGAACAACGACGGGCATCATATTTTACGACTGCTGGTAATGTTCCAAATGAACATATTGCACGACAGTGATAGTAATGACAATAGCCTTTCAAATCTAAAAAAAGAATAAAACGGTGATCGCTTGCTTCTGCTGAAAGTGTACGTGTGATGCGCGTACTGAGACGCTGCCAACCACTCGCTCAGGATGCTTCTCTCGCTGCCCGTCGTCATGCCAAAGTTTTGTCAACGCAATAAAAGTTTAGATTATGGGTGTCCCTGTGGCCAAACTAAAAATCATCACGTCTGGCCAGACACTTGTCGGCAGTGTTTATGTCCCCGGCGGCCAAGCTGAAATTCAGCACTGCTGGCCAGACATTTGGCGAAGGCGTTTGTGTCTCTGGCGGCCAACATGAAAATCAGCACTTCTGGCCAAACGCTTGCCGGCCGTGCTTATGTCCCCGGCGACCAAGCTGAAAATCAGCACTGCTAGCTGGCCAAACACTAGCCGACAACGTTTATGTCTCTGGCGGCCCACCTGGAAATCAGCACATCTGGACAAACACTTGCCGGCCGTGTTTATGTCCCTGGCGGCCAAGCTGAAAATAAGCACTGCTGGCCAAACACTTTCCGACTGCCTTTATGTCTCCGGCGGCCTAGCTGAAAATCAGCACTGTTGGGCAGGCACTAGCCGGCAGTGGTTATGTCTCCGGCGGCCAAGCTGAAAACAGCTAGTTTGTGGCCAAACTCTTGCCGGCCTTTTTTATGTCTCCGGTGGCCAAGAACTGGCTAGTGGCCAAGCTGCTCAGACACTGGCCAACCGTTGGCCGATCAAAAGTCACTTTGTGATGCTGCTTGGGATGTTACCTCCTGTTGGCTATTGTTTTTGCGTGTTTTCAGAGCCACCAGTGAGTGGCGCATACTTTCAAAGTCATACCGCCGAGGAGTAACTGCGGTACGTTTCGAAATTTGCTTATTCAGAATTAAAACGCCTTCCTGATCGCTTGTTTCAAAATAAAGAGCACTTGTTCCTCAAAGAAAGGATAAAATCTGCCGAATTTATCGTGGGCGCATCTCCGAGACTACCTATTCAACTAGCCTGGTGTAATATGAGAGCGAAGAAAACCGACAAATCCCTAAACGCATTCAACTACTTCCCGAACGCCAAGGCATCGGGGGTGGGCACCGACCTCCCCCAGGCACAGAAAATACCCGCCGAACTTCCCCGCAGATGTCGCCGAGTCGGGTCTTAGTTTTAGCAATCTTCCGAAAGCTTCTATTACGCTGCCTTTAGCATGCCGAGAGTCTCTGTAACGCTCAATTCTAGTGTTCTGACTTGCTTGCTTTGGTATTTAAGGTTCCTTTCCCAGAGCACCATGCACATTGTTTTTACATTACCGTAATGGCCCGTCGTTTTACGGAGAGGGTCAATCGAGGCGTCGTGGCGTCGGCGCCGCATTCTCCCGTTCTCGCGTTCTCGCGTTGCGTCATTTGTCGGCAGCATACTAGCACGGCCTGCCAATTCCATTGTCCTGGGATCTACCAGGCTCGGCGGCGTCTTTGGCGTACCTCATCTCTAGATAATCGAAATAACTTAACTTGTGACATTTTTTTTTGTCCCGGTACCATCGTCAACTTAAAAGCACGACACTGGGGCATTTCTACAGCGTAGCTCTCACGCAATTTTTTGAATTTCTTTCTTTTATTTTTTATTTATTACATACTTCAGGCCCTTTGATAAGCCCATGCAGCTGTGGGGTGCAGTAGACATTCAAACCATGATTTCTTATGGCTATCATAATTATTAGTAATTAACACGTTCGTAACAAAATCAACGGCAAAAACGTTTGTACAACAAATGTTCAAAGAGGTTTACAACCCAAGTGCACAATAGCAAAACCTAAAAGGAATGGTTATCAAGGGGTTTATTAAAGTTAGGGGCTTTTAGTAAATTGCAAGGGAAGGCGTTTCAATCTGCTATGGATGGCCAGCTTTCTGGGACACTCTGTTCTAGTTCCCGATTATCACGATAATGTGGCGTATCCAGCTTGAGCAACGTAGAGTTCCTGTATAGGCTCCCTAGGGGAGCCAGAGTTGCGCGTTTGATTCCACGTGCCGCGTGCCGCCCTTGCCACTATTCGCCGAGATCCGATCACGTGAGGAGCCGTATCAAGTGTCGTGCAGCAAAGTAAACGTTGCACGCGCCCCGGCGTACGTTCCCCGGCTTTTGAGCGCGCCGTGCGCCTCGAACGCGCGGCGCTGCTATTCGCCGAATTCAGTCACGAGAGGAGCCGTATCTACATGCCATGCATGAACGCGCAACTCTGGCTCCCGTAGGGAGCCTATACAAAAACTCTAGAGCGACGTAAAGCCCCTTCATGTTTCAAAAGTAGCTGAAGGTTCGTCGATGCACGAGGCACGTGCAACGTAGAGCCCTTGGGAAGATCATGGCGGCACAGCGCAGCACTGTGCTAGATTACAGACGCTATGAATCTCCCAGACGCGGCGTGCGGCACGTGTATCGAGTATTTCTACAACAATGAATGGCGCCACTTTTCCCAGGATAGAGGGGCTTCAGAGCAACCCTGGCAGATTTTCACCAGTATGATTGTACCGCTTAGGTAATTTCATCCAATCACCATGCGTAAACTGAGCATGGCACTGGAGCGAACCAATACATCTCGCTAAAAAAGGCCAGCTGAACTTAGGAAAATAGAATATAGAGAGAGAAAGAGACAGCCATACCGCTGGACTACCGACTGTGGTTTAATACTTCCTCCTCTTTCTGAACCTTGACTTCGTGCTTTTTTATTTATTTTTTTTTTGTTTTAAAACTCACATAAAACACCGCTTATATCCGAAACCTAATTAAATAACTAAACTAAGTTTGAATCACCCGCACTTCACCGGGTCATAAAATACCTCAAATACTGTTCATGAATCTACTCACAATGACAAGACACTCAACGGAAACCATATGGAGGAATCGGTATGTCGCGATTCTCAAGCAGCATCGTGCAAGACGACACCAAAAGGACTCCAAAGGTGGCTTCTCCTAGTCATTGGTGAAGTTGACATCACGGAAAAAAAAACAGAAAGGTACTCGAACAAGGTCTGAAGTATGCCATACCACCCAGACTCAAGCCAATTGATAAGCTAGCCCTAGTTCGGAATATTCCATGAAAAGCTTATGAGGAGAAAGCCTCGCAAATCATTAGTGAAGGTATTGATTGCCTCATAAGTTATCGGAACCCAGAGCTCCCGGGTATAAGCTTCAGCTTCACAATCGAGGAGCTACGAAGCAAAGATCTGAAACTGTGTGTTTCAGATAAAAAAGGTGACTTTGTAGTGCTCACATCAGGAACTTATGGAGCAAAAGCCTCTCAAGCTGTGGTGAAAAACTTTATATTGGTAGAGCACAAACAAGACAAGATTGCAAAGCAAGCAATCATGAAGCTGCTGCATGAAAACAACCAAAATAGCCTGTACACAAAGATTAAGGGAACGAAGGAGACACAATTGGAAGTAGCTTTCTCGACAAACACGCACAAAGCGGATGTACTGTTTCGGGCCTTTGTATCGGAGAGAGGGACCTGGCAAGAGCGTTTGTCATCCTTCTTGGCCAAGCAACTCCCTCTAATACATCACAATGATCCGTACGTTATTAAAAATTCTGAACAACTGATTTCGTATCTTCAAGAAGATGGATCAAGTATTGCCTCTGGTTTTTCAATAGACGTCCAGGACATGTATTATTCAATACCCCATGCAAGCCTCCTGACAATTCTTCGCAACATCATAGAAACATCCAAAATACGGCGGGAATCAACGTAGATACCTTCCTAGAACTGCTCAGTGGATATCTAACATCGACAGTAGTTGCGCACCAAGGCCGACACTTTCTGCAAAGAAGTGGAGTGTGCATTGGGTCTCGAATAGCCCTTCAACTATGTGATTTGTTCCTGGCACCAAGTGGAAGGATAACTTAAGTTATCAAGGATAACTTAAAAGGCAAGAGAACCATGACCATCTTTAGGTATGTTGATGATTTTCTGATGCTACATACCAAAGAGGTGGGGGATAAAACCAATGAATGTAAACACACAGTCCTGCAGTGCTTCCAAGAATGCTGCTCAGAATTGGTTTTTACACACGTTGATAGGGGTATCAAGTTCCTTGATCTGAAACTGGAATTTAAAGATAGGCACGTTTGCTGGACGTATGAACCCAGGTCAAGAAAAGGGTTTTTTTACGTTTGATTCAGGACATTCCAAAACCATTAAACGAAGTGTTGCAAACACCGCTCTTCTATCGGCCTTAACAAATCATGTCACCATAATACTGAGTCCAGTCTTAAAAGACTAATTCCCCATTTACGAGACTCTGGATATCTGAATGTTCTCTTGGTGAGCGTGTGTGAAAAGATCTTTACAAAACTAAAGTGCAAGACATCGGGCGCAGGTGGAACGCAGCAAACAAAAGGTAAACAAAAGATTGCAATATTACCCTACATTCAATGGGATAACACACAACTTAAAAAAGGTAGCTGCGAGGCAGGACATCAAGGTTGTGTGTTCTGCGCCGCACAAAGCCTAGTAAATGTGCCGTAAGGTAGACCAGGACACCAACCACATGAAAACCTGCAATGTCGTTCACAGGACACGATACGCTCCATGTGAAAAGGGGGTTGTTTATCACATTCCCTTGTCGTGTGGCGAGTGTTATATTGGCCAAACTGGTAGATGCCTCAACGACAGGACAAGAGAACACGCAGCAGCGTCACAAATGCAGGTCATCTGCCGGCACATTGCCGCAACTGTGCGTGCAGTGCAGAGTTCAACAGCGTTACCATCAACGCAAAACACAAGAACCAGTATGCACGAGAGGTACTTGAGACCTTGGCCACGGCCACTCGATTAGGACTCCCCTTGGGAGCGGCCTGCCGTATGCCTCACTCCGCCGGTGAGAGCGATAGTTCTACTTTACCCCGCAGGCTCCAGCCGTGGCGCTCGTTATCGGTGACAGATAAGAGTTCCTTTCGGGGGAGCATATCGAGGAACTCTACACTTCGTTTCACGTTAGTATGTGCTTGTTAGCAGCGCATGCTAAAAGCGCGAGATAGTTGCTTCGAAGGAAGCCTCGGTGGCTGCATGAGCGCTCGTGCAGCGAGTGCTCCAGTCAAGGCAGTAAAGGCTAGCCGCTCGCGCTAGCACAGCGTTCGCGGTTAGTCCATGCTAAGGTAAGACGAAATATAGTGAGAAAGGAGCAGTACGCCCGGCCCGGCGTGGCTATTTAATTTTTTTTTTTCGTGAAGCCGCAAGTCTCAATTGAAACAAGTGCCAGGTTGCATGAATGATGTGACAAATCTGTGTCGAATAAAAGCACATGATTCTTTCTGCGAAAAGCTCACTCAGCTGCAGGCTACGCGTTAAAGCTGCATTCTGCTGGCAGTATGAGCGAATTATCGTTTTCTTGTTCCCGTAATTGTTGCCCTGTTTCCATTACCACTGTAATATAGGAGTTACAGTTGGATATAGCTAGGCCGTATGATTTCTAGTTTCAACCGACGCTCGAGCACGCACGAGCTTTGTCATTTATTCATCTGTGAAGGATAATATAAAATCGGATTCCGCGTGCATAACTTCAGCAATATAAACTTCATTGTTCACAGAGAACAGACCAAGGGAGTCATAGTTCACAAGCGGAGTAACTTTCGGGAAAGAGGCTTCCGCGAAAGCCTCAATATATTCTCTAGTGGGCTGTTTAGGTCACCAGCCCAGTTTGCCAAAAAAGGTCTGAGGAGTTTTCTGAGAAAGAGCTCGCAGAGCTCTTTGCTGTGGTAGGGATCTCGGAAATTAACACACCACATCAGCGGGCAGTCCGTAAGGTGTGGAAGCACAGCGCTCGAGAGAACCTTGCAAATCCTTCCACAACCACGAATCTCTGCCGACTGTATAGGGCCCTCTCGACAAAGGTGCAGACGAGCTTGCACAGCCAGACAGCTTCAGGTCGTGGATAGCTAGTCCTCCTTGGTCAAGGCTAAACATGGACTGATATGCTCCGTCATGTGATGCATTTCCCTTAAGTTGCGCTTGCATTCATGACACGTCACCTGCAAAGTTTAGCGGGTTCTACACATTAGCCTTCCTTGCTTTCGCTGAGAAATTTTTATTGCTTTGCTAGGTTGAATGTTTAAACTAATTGCTTTGAAATTACGACAATTTCTACAAATAAAAATGGTCACGTTTTGCTCGCAAACGAAGGCCAAGTAGCCAGCCATGTAAGTCAGCGGTGCGAACTCAAGTTCGGTAGAGACTTCATTGTACTTTATCAACTGCAGGATTTCCTGTTTCACGTGTGGAGTTGGCACAATTCATCGCCGTCTGGCACTCAGAACTAGAACGCGCATTTACGTTTTCGGCAGCTTCCAAAATGCCAACACAAACCACACACGCGAGCGCAGAGTGACACTACGATATTTTCGCCCAGCACAGCGGTGCATAGGTGGGGGAAAGCGAGTTTTGCTGCCTTCTGCAACCGCGGCAGCGCCTCGGTATCGGCGAAGCCAATGACAGGCAGATATTTTATCTGGTTAGCGGAGCAAGAGCGCGTTGATCGCCTTCTCTATACTCCGTTTCACCTCATGTTGTACCGCAGCGAAGGCTGGAAGCGCGAGCTCATAGCGTTGACAGCTGCCCTTGCTGCACGAGAGCTTGTGCCGCCGAGATCTGCCCCAGAGCATAGAGCTCGTGCTTACAGCCTTTCTTGCGGTACAACATAAGGTGAAACAGAGTATTAGCGGCGAGATGTTTTAGTGGCGCCCTCCTACGGTTCCCCCTTGTGACGTCATTACCTTGCAGACAACAAGTTCGATGGTGTTTGTAAATAGCATGGTGGAAGCCTGAAATCATTGCGCCCTCAAAGGAACACTGCCAACACCGTCAAATATAAAGTTCTTTCATTCCTCTTATTTCCGTCGATGATAAATCCTTTTCTGACGTCATAGTCAGCGTTCGGCCAATCGGGGAAGGCCGACCACAGCGACGCTTTCGGTCGCGCACGTCACCAATAGCTTTCAGCTCACAAGACCGCTCACCGATGTGCAGCGTTCCCACGGAAAATGGGAGAAGTTCTCCTTTCATGCGCGCTCTTTTGTTTTCGGAAAGACATCGGCAGGCCGCACCAACAGGGGGGATCGAGTGGCCGTGCCCCGGCCATCAAGGAAAACGAAGCCACGTGCGTCAGCGAGCCCTCAATCAAGCTCAGTACCTAAGAAAAACAATATTTGCGGTGTTTTATAACTAGGGATGTCGCGAACCACCCTAGGTTCGATTTCGAAAGGTTTCGATATTTGCGAAGCGAACTGAGGTTCGATTTCGAAAAATTTCGATATTTTCGTACCGACCGAGGTTCGATTTCGAAAAATTCGCAACTTTTGTCCACAGCGGAGTTTCGAATTCGAAAAGTTCGAAACTTTCACGGTTTCTAAAATTTTGAATTCGAATATTTCGAATATTTTTTGACTTCAGGTTCGATAAATTCGAAGATTTCGATTTTTTTGTAAAACAAATTCGAAAACTTCGAACGCTTCGAATTTTTATAGACATGAAGTTCGAACAATTCGAAGATTTCGAATTTCTTTTTGCATAAAGTTCGAAAAGTTCGAAAATTTCGATTCTCTTTTAACGCTAAATTCAAAAAAAAAAAAAAAAAAGTCGAAGATTTTGAATTTTTTTTTAATCCAAGTTTTCAAAGTTCGAAGTCCGATTTTCAAGTTTTTCCACAGTTTCAGTTTCAAATAACGTTTTCACGACTCACTGGTTTTCACAAAATCAAGTTTAGAAAAGTTAGGGTGTGATATCTAGATTCCGCGAAGTTGGTCAGGCAATTAAATGAGACGACGAGTGTCCCGGATGTGCTAGAATATTTGCCAGTGCAGAATTGTGACCGCCAGCCCCGGGGGGGGGGGGGGGGGCTTTAACCTGCATCACGTAGTAGTGATTGCACGAACACACTGTTTTACGAGACTCTTCCAGTTCGAAACGGCCAGGGGCGAGCAGGAGGTTGAGGCTCAGAAAAACCTTGAAGCGACCTGGCAAACTAGCTCGCCATCCCCTTGCACGCTGGTAGTAATCCGATCCGGTGAAGATTATAATTGTCCTGGAGGTTAATTTTCTGGGACGGAGGAATCGCCTCGCAAAAAGCACAAGAGCCGACACAACTCGAGGTCGAGGAGCGTTCTACCATACAAGCGGCGTCGGAAGAGGAAAAACGGGGGGAAAGAGGGTAGCGGGGGGGGGGGGGGGGGGGGGGTCTTCAGTTTCCTGCTCCCCCTTGCAGGTATTTCGGACTACGGGGAAAGAGGGCGTGGTCGAGCTTATTTTAATCTGAAATTATTTATGCATGTGTATAGCTAATGTCACTCTTCACTGCATAAAAGGTTGCGTAGATGGTCATTGTTAGAAACTCGTTGTCAGAAGGCACTGCTCGTCACATGCTTAGTGGTTCGAAAGTTCAAAGCTGTCTTTTCGACCTAAACACCTGTGCCGATAGTAACAAAAGAAAAAAAAAAAAAAGTATAAATGCGGGAATAAAAAGCAGGAGAAAAAAAAAAAACTATCAAGAATTCGTCGGAAGTGTTCTATTCTTGCATATTCAGAGGTTCAGAACTTCGAAACAAGTTTCTTTTACCAAAATGTGTATAGGCTAAAAAAAAACACGTCCCAGGAACGTGAAGCGAAAAAAAAAAAAGTTTTCTTTTAATGACGTGCTGAACTTGAACACTACTAGAAATCTTCTCCCATGAGTTAATTTATTCCTTAACGTGAAAAAACAATAAATATATTATTTTGTATTCTGCAGATGGCAATGATATGTGCTGTCTGTGGTGTTAATTTATGCGATACCTCAAACAACTTAGACGAAAATAAATATCAAGTTCAGGTCATAATTGCATGCAGATACATGTTTGGACATTTCTTCGAAACTCACGTTGAATAACAATAATCACATCTTAAGACGGCACTTACCTAGGCTATACATAGATCATTCTTAAAAAATTATAACTTATCTACCATGAATAGCTCCGGCTGCAACGTGCTTCAAATCTGGCACAAACGATAATCGTCAAAAACCCGTCGTCCTTCCTCGCCCCTTCGGGGATTTATTTCTTTAAACCTAAGCATGCCAGAACATTGAAATAAACGACATTGTCTTTCGTAAAGAACGCAGCACCGCGTGTAAAAGTTCGAGAAAAAAAAAATTACGAATGTACCCCACTACTTGAAATCAAATGAAACCGTCCGCCGGTCTTTCGAAGTTCGACGAACGTCGAACTTTTACCCTAAAAGTTCGAAGTTCGTCGAACTGCTGATTTTTCAGAATTCGAAAGTTCGAAACTTTTCGAAGTCTCTTGATAAATAAGTTCGAAAGTTCGAAATTCATCGAATTTTTTGGTCAGTCAAGTTCGAAAGTTCGACAAGCATCGAACCTTGCAGCGCAATAAATTCGAAAGTTCGAAAAAGATCGAATTTTTTGGCGTAATAAGTTCGACGGTTCGAAAAGCGTCGAACTTCTTAGCTTAACAAGTTCGAAAATTCGACCTCCGTCGAATTTTATGATATAGACAATTCGAAAAATCGAAATCTTTCGAACCTTTCGAACCGCTTGATTCGATCATCGAAACTTCGATTCGAAAAAAGTTCGCGGCATCCCTATTTATAACTCAATGAATTGCGGGTGATTCAAATTTTAGTTTAGTTTTTTAGTTATGTTTCGAATATAAGCGGTGCTTTCTCTGGATTTTAAAACAAAAAAAACAAAAAGAAAAAAGCACCAAGTCAAGGTTCAGAAAGAGGAGGAAGTGTTAAACCACAGTTAGTAGTCCAACGGTATGCCCGTCTCTTTCTCTCTATATATTATATTGCCGCGCGCAGGGGTCACGGACTTCTAGAACTTTCTCGTGCATTCTTGTTCCAAACATAACTTCTATCGTTTATCCCCGCTTATGTTGTCCTAGAAAGTGCGTGTTCAGTCTCGCCCCAGCGCTCGATCCTGCGGATTCGCCGACTTCGACGCCTGCGACGCTCTGTTATTATCTTTTGTAGTCTTTTATTTTTTGGCACAAGTTCGCCACATTAAACGTTTATTTCTTTCTGTTTATCTATTGTTTTTAGTCACCACCCGTGACATACTGGTGGAGGTGCGGGGTATTCCATTCTATGCCCGTCAATCGTACCCCTCCAAAGACATCCCGGCCAAGCGACTTGCTCAGCCCCGGAAGGCTACCCTTCGCCGAAGACGCCGAAGCCCGAAGAAGCCGCCGTACCAGAGGTCAGTCCCCTGAATTTGGTCTGCTGCCGGACAAGCCCAGGCCAAAGAAGACGACGATGGCCAACCAGTCGCAGACCCCGGCCGCTCCTGCCTTCATCTACCTGCCCGTCGCACCCCGGACCCCGACGCCTTTCCACGGGGACGCCCACGAAGACGTCGAGGACTGGCTACAACAATACGAGCGAGTGGCCCAGCACAACCAATGGACAGACGAACAGCGCCTGCAGAATCTTTACTTCGCGCTCGAAGGAACGGCCCGGCACTGGTTCGAAAATCGCGAAACTTCCCTGACCTCGTGGACCGCCTGCAAGGATGCGCTGAGACGGACTTTCACCAACCAGTATCGACGGGAGAGGGCCGAGGACCTTCTTCGAATGAGGACCCAGGGCGCAAACTAGACGATCACCAGTTTTGTTGAGGATGTTCTGCGCCTGGTCGCTCGCGCCGACCCTCAAGCCACCGACGAAAAGAAGCTGCAGATCCTGATGCGAGGCGTAAAGGATGACATTTTCGGTGGTCTTGTCCGCAACCCTCCAGCCACCGTCGAAGATTTCGTCAGGGAAGCTACGAGCATGGAACGTGCCCTCCTCGCAAGAGCCAGCCATTACCATCGGCACTCGAGCATCGCTGCTTCTTCTGCATTGGGCCACGACATCAGCCCAAGCCTCCCCGGCATACGCGACATCATCCGTGAAGTCGTCCGGGAAGAGCTCCGCAAGATGCTCCCCGCTGCAGATAGCCCGTCTTCTCTAAGACTCGCCGAGGTTGTCCGAGAGGAGCTTCACCGAGCCGTCCAGCCTGAAATTTCCACCAACACGACGACGCCAGAGGAACCAACGCTGAGCTACGCCGCCATGGCCCGACGACCGCCGAGAGCTAACCGCCAGACAACGGCACCACCCCGACGAGACCCTCCGATGCCACAGTATCCTCGACGTCAGGAAGGACAGGCCCAGTACATCCGTCCGGAGCAACCCTCGACGAGGAAGACCGACGTGTGGCGGACGGCCGACAGTCGACCGCTGTGCTACCACTGCGGTGAGGCCGACCACGTCTATCGAAGGTGCCCCTATCGTCAAATGGGCCTACGAGGGTTTGCGCCAAACGACCCTCGCCCAAGGTACGGTGAACGCCCTCGTGACATTGAAGAATACCTCCGACGACCCCTGTCCCCGGTGCCGACTCGACCCCGAGGTTCCCGTTCGCCTTCGCCACGACGTGCGCTCTCGCCCTTCCGCCGCTCTCGTCGGGACAGCCTATCCCCCCTATCTCGTCGGGAAAACTAAGTGCGGCAACGCCTGGAGGTGGCGTTGCCGAAGACGACCAGAGTAAAGAGCCTCCAAAAACGCCGGAGCGCTCCCACTCCCCCGACGCCACGCATCGCAACGAAGCCACTGCATCGGTGTCCAACAACCTAAATGTTGTTATCGACGGCTACGACGCATCGGCACTCGTGGACACCGGAGCAGACTACTCAGTCATGAGTGGGAAGCTCTCTCGCCGCCTGCGAAAAGTTACGACGCCCTGGGGAGGACCACAAATTCGAACCGCCGGAGGACACCTTATCACGCCTGTCGGAAGTTGCACTGCTCGCGTCGAAATTCACGGCGAAACGTGCCCTGTGAAATTCGTCGTTCTACAAGACTGTTCCAGAGATGTCATTCTCGGCATGGACTTTCTGTGCGAATACGGCGCTGTCATCGACCTGGGTGAGAACAGATTGACGCTGAGGAAGCCTGTTCCGCCTTCAGAGAAACCCCAAAGAGCGTCACCCGCCGTCCGAGTCGCCGCCGACCACGTGAACCTGCCTCCGCGATCAAGTGTTGTCGTACCCGTCGTGGCCGATACAGCTTCCTGCGGCGAAGTTCTTCTCGAGGGAAGCCTCCAATTGCTCTTGGGAAGAGGAATAGGCGTCGCAAGGGGTGTAGCTTAACTTCAGGATGGGCGGACTGTGGCCCTCGTGACGAACTTCCGAAACGAAACGCAACACCTCACGAAAGGTGCAGCCGTGGGCCACTTCGAGGAACTCCGAAACCCCGCCGAAATCACCGCGATTACTGACGAATCCTCGCCGCCTCAGCCAGACAGTGCGTTGCCAGCGCAGCTCGACATTGACTCAAAGCTTCCGGGCCTGAAACGACGGCAGCTGCTTAACCTCGTCGCCGAATACCGCGACTGTTTTGCGACGTCGTCGAAGGTACGCCAAACCGCCGTTGCGAAGCACCGCATCGTTACCGAGGATGACGCACGCCCTGTGCATCGATCGCCGTACCGAGTCTCCGTTAAAGAAAGGGAGGTAATCCAGGAGCAAGTTCAAGAGATGCTGAGAGACGACATAATCCAACCTTCAAATAGTCCGTGGGCATCGCCAGTCGTGCTGGTTAAGAAGAAGGACGGAACGCTAAGGTTCTGCGTGGACTACCGGCAGCCGAACGCGGTGACGAAGAAAGATGTCTACCCACTCCCCCGCATCGACGACACCCTTGACCGACTGCGCCACTCTCGATATTTCTCATCGATGGACCTGAAGAGCGGTTACTGGCAGATCGAAGTCGACGAACGGGACCGAGAAAAGACAGCTTTCGTCACGCCGGATGGACTGTACGAGTTCAAAGTGATGCCCTTCGGACTGTGCACGGCGCCAGCAACTTTCCAGCGTGTCATGGACACAGTGCTGGCAGGGCTGAAGTGGCAAAGCTGTCTCGTCTACCTCGACGACGTCGTCGTGTTTTCCAGCGACTTCGACGAGCACTTGCGACGACTCCAAGCAGTTCTCCAAGCCATACGGAGCGCCGGACTCACCCTGAAGCCGTCAAAGTGTCGGTTCGCCTATGACGAACTGAAGTTCCTAGGCCACGTGGTTAGTAACGAAGGCGTCCGCCCAGACCCCGAGAAGACTCGCGCCGTCGCGGCATTTCCAGAGCCGACAGATAAGAAGGCCGTGCGAAGATTTCTCGGACTTTGTGCCTACTATCGACGCTTCGTTCGGGATTTCGCAAGGATTTCCGCACCGCTCACAAACCTCACGAAGGACGCCCAGAAGTTCGAATGGGCCGAGGAGCAGCAGCAGGCATTCGACGAGCTGAAGCGAAGACTCCAGACTCCTCCTGTCCTAGGACACTTTGATCAGGATGCAGAAACCGAGATTCACACGGACGCTAGTAATGCAGGACTTGGAGCGGTACTGGTTCAAGTGCAAGAAGGAACCGAGTGAGTCATTGCCTACGCAAGTCGGACGCTGTCCAAATCGGAGAGAAATTACTCCACGACTGAAAAGGAGTGTCTTGCGGTCGTCTGGGCAATCACGAAGTTCCGCCCATACTTGTACGGGAGCCCGTTCCGCGTAATCACAGACCACCACTCGCTCTGCTGGCTTGCGAACATCAAGGACCCTTCAGGACGCCTCGCTCGATGGAGTCTCCGACTACAGGAGTTTAACATGACTGTAGTCTACAAGTCAGGCCGCAAGCACAGCGACGCCGACTGCTTGTCCAGGGCCCCTGTCGAAACACCTTCCGGCAGCAGCGACGACAATGACGACGAGTGCTTCCTAGGAGCAGTGACCAACGACGACCTGGCACGACGTCAACGAAACGATCCTGAGCTGCGCGCATTAATTCAGCACCTGGAAGGGCGCGGGAGTACAGTGCCCCGTGTTTTCTCACGAAACCTGCCGACCTTCGTCATTCGACAAGGTGTACTCTGCAAAGAGAACTTTGGGGACAGTAACTCGCCGTGGCTGCTGGTAATCCCGAGTGACCTTCGAGAGGAGATCTTCCAAGCCTGCCACGACGACCCGACGTCCGGACACCTTGGTTACAGCCGGACACTGGCCCGTATTCGTGAAAAGTATTACTGGCCCAAGCTCCCCAAGACCGTCCACCTATACACACGATCATGCCACGAGTGCCAGCGACGCAAGAAACCTCCGACGAGGCCGGCCGGACTCCTGCAGCCCATTTCTCCTCCAACTGCACCCTTCCAGCAGATCGGAATGGATCTACTTGGTCCTTTTCCGCCTTCGACGTCGGGGAACCGCTGGATCATCGTCGCCACAGATTATCTCACGCGGTACGCCGAAACGAAAGCTCTTCCTTCGGGGACTGCTGTGGAAGTTGCTAAGTTTTTCATTGAGTCCATCGTCCTCCGGCACGGCGCCAGAAGTTCTGATTACAGATCGCGGATCATCGTTCATGGCACAGCTGACCCAAGAAATCCTCCGACTCAGTCACACCAGCCACCGTCGTACAACTGCGTACCACCCGCAGACCAACGGGCTGACGGAGCGACTCAACAAGACAATCGCCGATATGATCTCTATGTACGTCGACGTAGAGCACAAGACGTGGGACGAGGTGCTGCCCTACGTCACGTTCGCCTACAATACGGCGGTTCAAGAGACCACTGGATTCACACCCTTCCAGCTGGTACATGGTCGGAAAGTAACGACCATGCTAGACGCGATGCTACCCCATGAGCCAACTGACACTGAGACGCGGGCCGCTACAACCTTCGTCGCAGGGTCGTCCACTTCCAGCCCGGAGACAGGGTGTGGGTATGGACGCCCATCCGCCGCCGCGGCCTCAGTGAGAAACTGCTGAAACGGTACTTTGGACCATACAAGGTACTTCGTCGCCTCGGCGAGTTGAACTACGAGGTGATGCCCGACGGAACACGAACATCTTCACGCCGCCCACCACGACCTGAGGTCGTCCACGTCGTGCGCCTGAAGCCGTACTACGCTCGATAGGACTGTGGAACTTATGTGTTTCAAATGACTCTTCAGTTTGCCGTTCTTTTTATGTGCTTTGTTTTGTTTTGTGTTGCATCGGGGCGATGCATTTTTAAAGGGGGGAGTAATGCCGCGCGCAGGGGTCACGGACTTCTAGAACTTTCTTGTGCATTCTTGTTCCAAACATAACTTCTATCGTTTATCCCCGCTTATGTTGTTCTAGAAAGTGCGTGTTCAGTCTCGCCCCAGCGCTCGATCCTGCGGATTCGCCGACTTCGACGCCTGCGACGCTCTGTTATTATCTTTTGTAGTCTTTTATTTTTTGGCACAAGTTCGCCACATTAAACGTTTATTTCTTTCTGTTTATCTATTGTTTTTAGTCACCACCCGTGACAATATTTTCCTAAGTTCAGCTGGCCTTTTCTAGTATCACGCACCAACAAGCTCCCAACTACAGCCTGTTACTCAATATATATCGTGCGGTGCCCTTCGGTGTGGTAGAAGCATTGGAGCCACCTTGCCATGAATTTAGGAAAGAAAAGTGTCGAATGAAAATGCTGGGTAATTATTTTAACCCTCAAGAGCGGTTCGCTCTGTCACCTTTTTGAACGTTTATCGCCCAGACCATAAACGCCGAGTCACCGGACTGTGAACAAAAGTGCTGTTTACAGCATTTCATTAAGTGAGCCACTGCGCGTGCTCAGATAGCGTCCCACAGCCCAGTAAATAAGGCTAACAGGTCGTAGAGGACATTTATTAGAATGGTCTATAAAATGCTATCTGTATACTTTTTTTGCATGAAACGGAAGAGTAGGAGAATGTATTTATTACAATGAAACCTACGACCTGACTTTGCGCGTATGATTTGAAATGGTTATATTTGTTGCTCAATGCCTCATCGCAGGTTAATAAGCTGATGCACCATTTTTTTAAGCTTTCATAATATCGTAAGACATCTGAGAAGCTTCTGAGGCTCGCTATCCTACTTTGTTATGCTGGTTGGCCTCCAGGCGTGTTGGCGAACCGGCGTTCTAGATAGGACACACAATTATACCCCATTCACACGACCATAAAGGTCTCTTTGGCTAAAGTACCTAAGGGACTTTTAAAGGCCGGCGAATCATTTCGCGCACCTCCGCGCGTGGCATGTCTTCGCGATCCATCAGCGCGGGCTGATTCGCCGATTGCAAAGGGACCTATGTTAAAGGTACCTTAATGTTGGTCGTGTGAATGGAGTATAACCTTGACGTTCACGTGCTCACGTGCTTTGAATTATGGAGACATTTTCTTCTTTTAATTGTAATCTGTTCATAATTCACAGGTCTTTTTGTTAAAGTACAATGGTCTTACTGTTTCCCTGATAAAAAACATTAACGCCCCTTTCCCCTTTCCGCACAATTTAACCTTATGTTATCTTTCTGGTCTTGGGTCATACCGGGAGGTTGAAAGAGGCTACTCACAATGGTAGAAAGAAGATAAAAGTAACGTTTTGATACTTATTGCGATTGAAGTGGCCACAGGCTGAGGCTCCGTTCACGGTCGCCACACAGGCGTTCGAGTTTCACACGTGCGCGTGCACACACAGTTTCTTTAGTCTTTAGTTTTTAGTCCTTATATTTTTTTTTTGGCTCAGCCGCGGCACCGCGGAAAGGCAGCAGCCCGGCCCGCGGTGCCGCGTCTAGTGAACATGATGATGTGATGACTATATACATGGCATGATGACGACGACATGAATTGTTGGTATTGGGGAGGATGGCGGTCCAATTCGCAGAAGTCCAGATTTCGTGGAGGAGGGTTGGGAGGGTCAGCAGCGAGCCATGGGGATCTGGCACGCCGTTCGATCGGTGCATGAAGGAGCCCCAGGAACGTGATGGCGCTGTTGCTCACTGGGGTCCACTGGGGTCGAAGCATCAGGCTTTACGGAGGTAGCTCAGTCAAAGTAGAAGCTGCCGCTTCCGAGAAACTAGGGCTCAGATTGAGGCACCGCCGTCGCCCGGTGTGTCATCCTCTCAACGTCGTCGTCGTTGTGTTCTTTATTTATACACGTATATATATGTATAAATAAAATAAGATAGATAAAAAGACACAATCGAACGGCCAGCGGCGCACCGTTCTATTTATATTTCTAGTTATTTCTAGTTATACACGCCTGAAAAAAAATTTGTTCAATTCGTGTCTGTAACCGAGCTGAAACTTTACGTACAGTCGGGAGCAAAAGTTTGCGGCGCACGGGAGCGCGTGCCGAAATGCGTCGCCGCGCCGTCCGACGGCGCGCCGCCGCATTAAGGAGACACGGTTTGCGCATGCGCGCCCTTCGTGCTCGCAATCATGTCTCTTTCGCTCGCTTCTTTTCGACGCGCTCCTGATAACAGGAGTCAGCGCCAGGGGCGTGAGTTAGCGCCTCGCTGGCTGTCTACAGCGCGTCTGCTTCAGCCGTCTCAGCCACCGCGCATTGTCACGGAGCTCGCGTGTGTGTGTTGGGGGGGGGGGGGGAAGGAGAATACCCCCCCCCCCTCCCCCCTTCACGGCGCGCCACCGCATTAAAAAGCCGCACTTCGCGCATGCGCGCCCTTCATGCTAGCAGTCATGTCTCTTTCGCTCGTTCCTGTCCGACCCACTCCTGATAACCGGAGTCGGCGCCAGGGGTGCAAGTTGCCGTTTCGCTGGCTGTCATGCCCCGCGTCCTCTTCAGCTGCCTCAGCAGCCGCGCTGAATGATAAGCGCCTGGCTACCCCCCCCCCCCCCCCCCCCGCACACACACACACACGTGAGCTCCGTGACAATGCGCGGTGGCTGAGACGGCTGAAGCAGACGCGCTGTAGACAGCCAGCGAAGCGCTAACTCACGCCCCTGGCGCTGACTCCTGTTATCAGGAGCGCGTCGAAAAGAAGCGAGCGAAAGAGACATGATTGCGAGCATGAAGGGCGCGCATGCGCAAACCGTGTCTCCTTAATGCGGCGGCGCGCCGTCGGACGGCGCGGCGACGCATTTCGGCACGCGCTCCCGTGCCCCGCAAACTTTTGCTCCCGACTGTACACATGCAAATTCAAAGCAAAATATATACAATGCAAGTGTTTCTGGCCCTACATAACAATTGCTTATATTTGAAATCCAGGGCACAAATTTTAATTGTAAACATCTAATTATTATATGGTCATATTATAACCGTCACATTCTTAGTCAATATGCTGTCACAAACGCATCGTACAAATCTTTTTTTCGATAAGTCTATGTAAAGATAGCTTGGCCGCAAGCCATTTGGTGCACGGCGGAGTGCTAACTTTACAGGGGAAAAATGCGGGCCGAATTCGAAAGTCTCGTGGAATAAAAAGTATTATTTGAAAAACCGAAATTTTAACTGCGGTGTGCGCTATGAGTCGGCAGCTATTATATTCCTCGAGAAATTTATGATTCTTCATTTCAGTGAGAAGAAATTTAAAAATTTGTCAAAGTGGCCCATAGCACCCGGCGTTAGAATGACAGATATCGCAATTACAGTTCAATGCGCCGCGCCGGAGAGCTATAAGAACAATTTCAAAATTGGAAGCATAGGAATAAATTTTTGAAGAAAGTCATTGGTGCCCTGAGAAGGTACCTGAGGTTGCCTAAATATGGCAATAACTCACTCTGCGGGCTCTAAGCATCCCAGAAATCTATAAATCATAACGATGAGCAGCCGATTTCCCTGTATTAAAAAGCAATCAACGATCAAAGTCATCTCCGTTGATGGGAGGATCATTGTGCCGGCAGCCAGGACGGCATATGACCAATGAAAACGCGACATTTCGTTGAGATTGCAAACGCTGTCATTACAAATTGTGTATGCTTTAGGAGATGATAGAAGCAAGTAAGGATAGTCAAAAATAATTTTTCGCGGAGAGGGAACATAATACTGCCCCCCACTAATCGTCTCAAGAACAGCGAACTATATTGTTTTTTTTTTTTTTATATTCCACGGGAGTGATATATCCGGTCGTCAGCTCTCAAACGCTCGAGCACGCGCTTGCTGGGTTGAGTGGTATATACGTAGTCCGGGCTGTAGGGGCAAAGAGCCGCGCGCATTCGACATATCACTCCGTGGTTCCACCGGTCGGAGGTGCGAAGATCCTTTGCTCGCTGGAGGCTGACAGTGGTCCTACTTTCAGAACATGCTCCTCCCATCGCCGGAGACGGCCTCGGTGTGTTGCGATCCTTGAATCCTTTTTTAATAGGAAAATCAGTCGCGTATTGTCATTATTTACGGATTTCTAAGAGAGGCAGCAGAGTGAGTTATCGCCATATTTATCTGATCTCAAAAACCTTCTCAGGGCAACTTTAAAAAAGAAAGTTACGTGCATTTCTATTATTATTTTATTTTAATGCATGGGAGCGCCTTTTATCACTCACGTACAATATCAATATAACCAATAAAACTGAATAGCTAGTAGTCATTAAAATTATTTAAAAATCCGAAATATGTCAAAACGAAAGAGCTTGCCAAACGTTGCTGGATATTTTCGGTGGGACACAGTTGAGTATTAAAACATAATAACCTAGCGAACCATATAACCTGAGAGGGTCCCAAATATTATCTTTCCGGTGCCAAACATACACGCGAACTCCGATATGCAAAAGAAGCATCACAAAATTCGCTTCGAACTTTCCAATTATCAACACCAAGGAAACAAAAATGCCACTAACTAGAAGTTTGCGTTCCATTTCGCTTTAAAAACACTTCTACAACATAAAAGCTTTTATTAAAATAAGATGTTTGGCCTCAAAAATATATTATAAATTAGAAGAAACCTTCCCCCCCCCCCCCCCCCACACACACACACTTTTGCCAAAAAAGACCAACTGCCAACTTTGCTCCAGGTCAAAAAAAAGAAAAAAAAAGAGCTGTTTTATTGCGCTTAGAAGTTCAGTCGTGTCTTAAATGAAGCAAAATAAGTAATTCCCGTTAATTTTGCTACTTTTGTTTTAATAATACTCTTACCTGTCAATCGAAATATACTCCATGCGACAGTACTTTTCTTTACGATGACACTCGAAAACCATTTAATTTAGCAGTTTTTCCTCCTGCACCTTTTTGCATATGTTAGCGATCTGCGTCCGCCTTAACCATTAGAATTAATAGCGTCACTTAGAAATTCAAACCCAGATGAAAGTTGCAACAAGAAAAAATAAATAAAGTTAGCCAGTTGCGAACCAGTTGCGAACGTATCCTTAAACGCGCTTTTTTTCCTTTTTCTTTTCCCACCGGTATTGCGTCATATTTCTGACTCGCGACTTCATGCGGAGATCCCTATGAGAATTAACTATAAAAGAGTAACCGGTTGTGAGAGTATCATCCATTTATATGCGCCGATTTTCCCATTGCAAATATAGTTTCAGAAACGCTCGAGAAGACGCTAGATCTGACGATGCTGGAGAATTTCGCTGTCCGCCACGGAGCTCGGAAGTTGATGCTATCCTCTTCGTGGCTGTCCATTAACGCCCTCCCGAAGCTGAAAACGGCGCTGGTGAAGGCGGAAGGCTCCTTCGGACTCTCGGGTAATTTCACTGCTGACATGCTCAACCTCCACGTGGCCGGTTTCACTGATCTCATCTCTAAGGTGCGTGGATCTGGTCATCCAATCGTCAGCACTATAAAGTAAGTGCACCTTACTCCTTCCTCTACCTCATGCCCAAGCCCGTTCTGCTGTAGTCACTGACAGGATGAGGACGGTACATGGAGGTCTTTCTGTTCGTCCCTTCTTTATCGTGGGATTCCTATACGTTCGGTAGCACTTGGACGTTTTGTGTGCCTCGAGCCGAAGCACAGCGGAAGGCAGAGAGCGCGTGCTGGATGCTAAGCATCCAAGTTGAGACGCCCCCCATAGCAGCAATCGAATACGAGTATCTAGTAGTTTACTGAGTACTGTGTCTGTCATTCTTCGTTGGCCATTCGCTCGAGGTTCGATCACCGCTTAGCAGCAGTCATGCTGCTCGTATACCGTCCAAGTGTTCGCCGCAAACATGCTGACAGATTTATCTTCGAAGCATGTTTCCTTCCTGCATACTCCGAACATGTCTGATGACTGTTTTTTGCATGTTGTACCGCGGCTTTAGTCATACACAATAAGAAATAAACTGACGATTTGAACTGGCTCTAATTACCCCCAAGTACCGATGAAGCTAACTATTTCTCGATACGCGTATTGTTCCCGATTACTGAAAGCTTAATGCCGATTCCTATTGCAAAAATCTTATATTTATAAGAAATTTCTGGGCCCAATAAACGCATATACCCAAATAAGTTAATAAAAGAGTATGCAAGAACCATATGAAACATATAAGATTATATAGGAAGTTATAATAAACATTTTATCAGTTTCTTATAACTTCTTGTATGGTTCTTGTATGGTTCTTATATGTTCTTATCTGATCTGATTTGACAGTGCGCGTTTATTGGACGGAGAAATTGCTCATAAAAATAAAACATTTTATTGGGGTATTCAAACATAGTCGACTATTAGGTTGCTCTAAGGGATTACGTTTAGATATGTTTTTGGTATGATATAACTAAATAAATATTTGATATTAGTTAGATAATGCTGCGGTCAAACTACCACTATCCAAATAAAAAGCCTTAACAAATCGTAGACAAGTTTAAAAAAAAAGAACTTGCACCAACACTATTAGAAGACGATATAAAGTAAAACACACAATTCATTTGGATGATGAGAGGCCAGCCTGTATAGAAAGCAGACTTACAATATGACTAACCAAATATGAAAAGATCATGGCTGCGGGGAAATCGCGCCATGCACCCCAATTTCTGCATCTGTGCCCGCATTCTGTTTGGTTTTTAATTATCCAGGTTCTAATCTGGAGGAATATCAGTTATAGTCACTAATTTTATACTTACATTTTCGTTCGAAACAAGATAAGCGACAATAAACGAATATTTATCTGTATTTTTACAATATTAAACGAAAATCTTGTTTGAATTAGCAGAAAAAGACTACTGTCTTAAATGTAAAGCAAGAGTGCAACCGATCTGGTACAGTACTAACATGGTAACCCATGAGCGACGGGAAAACGGGATGGACAACACAAAGCTCCTCAAGAAGCTTTATGTTGTTCGCCCTGTTTGTTTTTTCCCGCTCCTCGGTTATCATGTCAAGACTGATTTGGGGTTGAAGGCACAGAAAATAAAGAGCATGACATATTGTGTTCTTTCATTACAGTGCTCTCATGGCTCAGAGTCAGCTACAGAGGTGAGTAGTTCCATTGAAGAAATACATAAATAGCAATAAAGTAATGTCGCGTGACATTCTCGCAAAAATAATTCGGCAGCATTTATTGTTCTGGACAAATCGATTTAGTTATCCTTGCCGGTGGTTTCATTTTGACGATTTGCTGGGAATGAAGATATTTGTACAGGCTGATGTCTGACAGCAGGAAAGGTCAGCTTTGAGCCGATAACTGATGCGCGGAAAGATGTAGAACGGGATAACGAGTAGCTTTTTAATTGTAATATGGGTTTACGGTATATTAAAAGAAAACGTAAGAAAGGAACGGGTGTCTGATAATTCATAGGAGGCCCTTTAGTGTTTGAGGAGAGAACAAGGAGTGTTGAGGGGAAATACAAAGTGGGCTACATTTTAAGAGATAGACAGGTATGTGCCGTACGCCATAGTAATAGCGACACGCTACAATTTATGGTTTTAAAGTGCACGGGACTACGTCCTTCCCTTCCTGAAGCAGTAAAGGATTTTTTTTGGGGAGTGCTAGGTTTTTTGGCGAAGATGGGAGAACGGAGGAACAAATGATTACAATCGCTAAAACAAGGTTTGAAGAAGGGCGGAGAAGGTCTAGAGAAAACGTGATAATACACAAAATTGGTGTGGGAAATGATTCAGCGAAATACGAAATATATAGTAAAATGTTAAGCCGAGGGAATATAAACGTTTTAGTCTAGGTGGCACACGCTAGCGCTCGATTCAAAGGGCGTAGCCCATACCATCCAACCATTCATCCATCCTATGATGGAAGACATACGCTCGCTAGAAACGCTATGAACGTCTTCACAACGCTTCGAAAGAAAAACGAACGGGCTCAGAAAGGCGTCGCTGAACAGGTACGGCGGCCTACGGAGGCTCATCATGTTCATCGTACCAATAAGACATTGTAAAAGGAAAAGCAGCGTACGGCTAGGGACAGAGAATGGAACTGCACTTTGATTGTCTGTCCCTAGCCATACGCTGTTTTTCCTTTTCCAATGTATTTTCCGCACTCAGCCCCTGGGTGTACCCTAACAGGCCCATGGGCCTGTTCGGGTACGCCCAGGGGCTGAGTGCGGTTCGTCATAATTTAAGCAGTGAAATATGGCCTTCATAAAACAAACTTCGACATGTAATTGCATTTGAACAAAGTTCTTCCTTCCTATTTGTCTTAATATTTTATTTTATATCCTGTGCTCTAAGGGATGTGCTATCTGATGAGCATGCGACCGGCTACAAAGCTACGGGCACGTTGGTGAGTCTGTTCAGCCAATTGAAACGGACAGGGTCCATGCGCACCGGAGATTCCATTTCGGTGAGAGCAAACCACAAGCGCATCGTGAAAGTCGCCGAGATGCAGCACGTGATGCAGCTGCTTCATTATTCGGTGATGGACACGGGAGAACACAACGACGAAGCCAAGAAGAACTGGGAACTCGGAGACAAGCTGGCCATTCTCCTTGGAGACTTTTTCTGGGCGCTCGCCTTTAAGGAGATTGCAGATACCCAGGACACAACTGCAAGTACACACTTAGCAAAGTACACAACACTCGCCATTATGGCACGAAAGTATAGTGCACTCGCTTGCATAACGGCCACATGTTCGTATCGCGAAATCTCTAACTGCGTATGTTCTGACCATTTCTAAGTTCATCTGTACAATTAGTTCAATGCAGGGTAGTGTACATACTTGATAATTGCAGTTAAAGTATCATAAATCCTATTCATCGAGTCTGAAGCAGTCAGTTCCAGAAGATGTACACATTCTTCATTTCATCAAACCTGACGTCTGCGGCAGTCGATGGCTTTGTCCTGAAGAAATAATTTCTCTTCTTAGATGTTTTTTTTTTGTTATTCTCAGTTGTCTCTGAATCACTTCGTAGATTTAAGGCATTTAAATTATTTTGGAGTACCGTATTTGTCTAACCACCCGCAGTGTAGTCAGCAGGAAATATTACAGATAAAAAAAAAGTTTTTTCTTAGGCGGTGTGCACCTAGTGAATAGTGTGCACCCGGTGTATACTCTGCTCTTGGCACATATTCCGTACCTGGTGTATATTCGGCACAGGAGACGACCTTCTTACACAAAATTTTGAAAAACTCCCACTTTATTAGCGAACAAAGCAGCTTGTGTCAGAGCAATCGTCATTAACATAATTTGTCTGTCACAAAATTCGTCCCGTCCCGTCATAATGAAAGATTCTGAAGAAGCAAACCCTTATACTCTAGAACTGTGGATAGCCTATACCGCGTAACATTATGGCTTTTAAACATGCAGTCTGCGGACCATGGTCTGGAAAAAATATACAAATATTTAAATATACCTTTATTGTACTTTTTGGTTGAACAAAAGTGTAAATGTTACTAAAATTGTAATGTTTTGACTTTTGACAAAAACACACACAGAGACACAATGGAAACATGCCCTTCTCATCCTCGGCAGCAAATATTTTGTAACAGCAGCCTGGAAAGCAAGAATAAAAAAAAATCACAAATCGACATGTGAGGAATGCCAATGCAAATTAGACTCACCAGGCACGATAGACCACTCCCAAAAGTTCATCGAGCAACATTGGCGGTCGCAATTGCTTGGACAAGAAGCGCGTGATTGGATCCCAGTTCTCCCCGAACACTGACGCAGCTTTCGTGGCGGATACGAGCTGAGCCGAGTTCACGCCGAATGCTGACGCAACTCTCGTGTCCAATGCACGCTCGGAGTACCTGCCCAAGCAACGGAGGACAGGCAATTGAGCACACTTTTGAAGCACACCTTCCGCCGAACTGTACGCTCTCAGATTCGCCGATTCACTGTGACTACCGTTCAGTACTGAAAGAGAAAATAACATTTGTCAGTTCGACATGGTTACCTCCTTACTCAGCACGCTTATTTCGTATTCGTAATTGATTTGGATTGTTTGGTCACCGTGCATGAGGAACACCACTTATTTATTGACCCCGAATGATGAAGTTGGAGTTTGGCTGATCGTGAATATATGTCGAACTTTGTATATTTCCAAAACTTCAGGTACTTTCGACTTTCGCCAGGGGTATTGAATCTTTTGCCGCCAGCAGTTTTGAAGAAATTCCCCACTGTGTAAGCGCCGAGTGGTGGAAGGACTTCACTCCGCGGCAATGTTCCTGGTTTGCAAGTGCATTCGAATGCTCCCTCTTGGTGGCTGGTGTTGAATGTCCAAAGGAACTTGCTGAAGCTCGGAAATGTGGGACCAACCTTGTTTTAGCAATACGGGTAAGTCTTCTGGGTTATCACGCACTGTTGCAATACTGGGTGTGGGGAGGCAGACAAAAACAAGTAATGGCCAAACTTCCGTGGGGAATTTGTTACCTCCCGTTGGCTGTTGTTTTTGATTGCTTTGAGGACCATCAGTGTATGGTGCACTTTAAAAGTCTCACAGCCCAGGGCTAACTGCGGTACGTCTCTGAATTTACATATACGGAATCGACATGCGTTCCTAATTCCTTGGGTGAAAATGAAGAGCACTTGTTCATAAAAAAATTATAAAATCGACCGAAAGTTTTTTTTACTCTGCCTTTAGCGCAACGAGAGTCTCTGTAACGCAGAATTCTAGTGTTTGACCTGCTTGGTTTGCTATTCAAGGTTCGTTTCCCAGAGCACCGCACACATTGCATTTATACGTGCCGTAATAGCCCATCGTTATAGGGAGGGGGTCAGTCGAGCGTTCTCCCGTTCTCGCGTTGCGTCATCTGTCGGCAGCATACTAGCACGACTTGCCTATGCCGTCGTCCTGGGATCTACCAGGCACAGCGGCGTCGGTGGCATACCTCGTCTCGAGACAATCGAAATAACTTCTCATGACATTTTGTACGTGTCGGTACGCATCGTCAACTTAAAAGCACGACACTGAGGCATTTCTACAACGTATCTCTCACTCAATTCTTCGCTAGGGAACCGAGATTCGTCGCACAACCACCCAAACATAAAAAAACAACATAGGAAAGCCGAAATTATTTCTATCCTCCTTTCACGGCGGCCGGGAGTGGGACGCACATCCTCTATCATAAGAGTACAAATCCCCGACGTTTCTCAACTGCCATTGGCTAAGTAATCGTTTTAAGGATCTACTCCGAAAACTACCATAAATTGTCGTTATTTCTAACTGAAAAATTCAAACATTTCCAGTTAGAAATCTAACTGGAAATGTTATTAGAAAGCGGGAATCTAGTCTAAAAACCTGAGATTCAGATCGAATCCAATAAGATTTCTTGTTCATAAATACAGCTAACGAAAAGTTATATCGTGCTTTTAGGGCAAGGATATATGTCCTAAAATAACTGCTGCTTGCTGTTTATGCTCCTATGGTCTCTGGCAACTTAAAGAACGCATGGCGTGGTGACTCTCAAGCATCTCATTAGCGCTCCAGCAGCCAATCAGATTGCGGCATTACCCAATAAAAACGCCGAAGAACCAATCACGAGGCAAGAAGCGTGTACAGCATAAATCGAGCCCCGCGTTTTAAAGCTCTCAGAGGCTACACTAATTTTTTTTTCGAGCTGCCCAAAGTATGGGACATGTACAAATTGTACAAGTGAAAAATTGTTTTATGTGTAATGCTTGAGCAGAATTTATTTTATTTTTATTCCCTCCAGGCAAGGGAGATCATAAACCACTTCCTGAAAAACCAAGGTCAGATCCCTCAAATGAGTATCGAAGAAGTTTCTTTGATGGCATCGCAGTTTGGGTGTTCAACAGCAGCTTCTTTCTCATCATCGGAACTTTGCAAAGTAAGTTATTTATTTAAAGTGCGGATCGTGGTTAACATGTCAGTGTGAAAATGGCTTTGTCTACCAATTTGGCACGGGTGAGTGTGCATTTTTTTAAATTAAAGATAATCTTACCCTTTATGAAGGTGTTTTGAAAGCTTGGTTTGAGTTATGTACGACAGTGCCCCGCATTATTCCAATACACGTTACCGACAAAAATCTATTGAATGCAATTATATTTACTCCCGCGATAAACATACTGGATTCCGTTACCCGATTACTCGACTTAGAAGCAACTGTAAATTAGTTAGAAAAGGTTGCCCCGCACCTATTTATCTGGTCACGTTCTGATGTAACGTGATTATTGCCGCTAGCGGCTTGTCTTGTTGTCGCGTGCATAGTTATTAACAACACGTATAGCTTCGAGCTTTGTTAGAAAATACAAGTAATTTGTTTCGTTTTAATCGTGGGAGCCAAGCCATTCATACTTCCTCTCAATCGCAAGTGCCTGTAGCTTTCTTAACTTCTTTCCACATATAAGCGATCGTAAAACAGCGGCGCGCAAATGTTTGCTCGTTTTGGTATCGTACTTGCGAATATTTTCTTTCTGGTGTAAAAAGACGCAGATCTCATCTTCGATACTCATTTGACTTCGAAATATTCGTGGGGCAGGACGTTGACCGAGTCTTACTAGTTTCCTCTTATTCTTCAGGCTCGGACGGGCGCCCCAAACCTTTTGATTGTCCTAAACCTAAGATTTGTTCAAGGCCTAATGTGTCACACAAGAAACCAAAACAAACTAAGCTTTTTTTTTTTAAATCCTTGTTGGTTTAATGCTGTTTAGTTTTCTACCTTGCGCCCTTTCTGACTACGAAGTGTTCCTGATGCTTACCTTCCTTGTTATCTCTATACATGGTGATGTTTTGGCAGCACATTGCGTACATGGACGTACCAACCGGGGGGGGGGGGGGGGGGAGGGGACAAGGCTTGTGATTTGCTCCCTTTGCAACAGCCGCTGGGCAGGGCAAATACTGGCCGGCGGCGCCCAAGGATGATACCAAGGGCACTACCCCCCGGCCCTGAGGGGGGAGGGGGGGGGGGGGGCTGGGGTCTGGTTCGCCCACCCCCCACTCAAGAAGAAGTTGGTACGCCACTGGTTGCGTACGTTTTTAGTCATAACTTTGAATGTGACAATGCAAGAGGCTGTTGATACAAAAAGAAGGGTGTGGTGCACACGTATATATATTAAAGATAACTTCTACCTTTAGTACTTTAAAATGTTGCCAGATTAATTTTGGGAATACTACGAAGGAAAAGTAATGAAAATATAACATATTTTCGAAATGTAATTGATTTTAATAATTTGAACACATTTATTGTAAGCGTATACAGCTTAATCTTGAAATTCATCTCCATCTGTTTCGCTATAGAGCGTCACCATAGGATAGACAGTTTCAAACATAAATAAATATAAAGTGAGCCCGATTCTGAAGCAGAATCTGAAATTAGGGCGTTATGGAACATATGTCTGAAGCAATATTGGCTCATTTAGTTTAATTTAATTTGTGTTCATGAATTCCCACAAGGAGCTTTATAAGGGGGGGGGGGGGCATGCGGTCATTAAAAAAAATTGACTGAAGGCACAATTTATAAACAAATAATGATAAAAGACGAACGTGGAAGAGTTAGCCCTAATAGGCGGCATGTTTATCGCGAAATTTTAAAGTGTCTGTTATGTTTACTGTTGAGCCAAGTAGGTTATTCCAATCGGTAATTTCTATTACCGATTGGAATAATTTCTATTACCGATTGGAGCTGCAAGCAGAAAGCTGAAAGCTATTGGTCCTATGAATAAATAAAATTAATTGACATGAGTTATCAAAGTGACGGGAGGTGTGAGGGGCGGGTGTGCGGTAAAGATTTTTTCTGCAAAAAAAGCAGGAGGTGGTGAAATGTATGTAGTATCGTTGTGGCGAATAAATTTCTGCATGCTTTCAGAAAGTGGAACCCAAGTGAGGTTTTATGTGCATAGACGCTAGATATAAATTTATAGTTGCCAAAAATAAATTCTACTGCGCGGTTTGGACCTGATTCTAACATATTCTAAATATAACGGAGAAGTAATTTAAACGGATGAAGCGTACTCCAGCTGGGGTCGAGCGAGGAACGTGTATGCAAAAAGTTTAGTTTCTGTGAGGTAAGGAAAAGGTTACGTCGCACGAAGTTTAATATTGTTATATTTCATGATAATGTGAGATTCTCATGAGGGGATAGCAGTCAACACCAAGCCACTTAGATGGTAGCAAAATATATTGTATTTTTATGGTAAATGACATATGTATGAATTGGTTCACGTTAATTTGCAATCGCTACCTCTAATACTAGGATTTAATGTTATACATCAACTTGCAATTGCGCAAGCTCGAAATGTTTTTAGGATACACGAGAGTCATCAGCATATTTTCTGATTGCACACTTAATACCGATCGGTAGATTAATAATATAAATAAGAAACAACATAGATCCCAGTATAAATCCCTGGGAAACTCCGGATGTTTTATTATCGATAACGTCGTGTTAAGTTCAGTTTAAAAAAAAAAAGCAATCCAATTGACTCAAGTTTTACCGAATTGAAGCAACAAAATTTCAAAATTAAATTTGGTGAGCAACCTTACTCACCGTTTTTTGAAAAGTCATTAATAATGACACGTGTTTCGCTACGATGATGAACGTTCGTGTAAATATCTGTTGTAAACATAAAAAAAAATATATGGGTATCACTGCACAGAGAACGCCGGAAACCTTATTGATTTACAAAGAGTAAGCTGTGATCAACTGTGCAATTAAAAAAAATTGATTTGAATATACACATGCTCTATCAACTTACCTCGTTATTTTGTCCGTTTTTAGGGGCGAAGCCAACACCACGTAGACAGAAGGCCTCCACACGCGTCATCATAGTCAGATCGATCGAGGCGAGAGATTGGGCACGAGTGCTGCGTCAGTGTTCGGCTGCGGCTGGTGGCCAATCAGCGCGTCGAAGGTCGGACTCGGGTCCAATAGCCGACCGAGCGCGAACCGACTGTGATGACATTTCATAGAGGAAGAGGAAACCATGCGGAGGCCTTCTGTCTAGGTGGTGTTGGCGAAGCTCCTTAGTGGCTAGCCATGTCCGAATATCCGTCCGATGTCCGGCGTCGGGCGCTCGTGCTCACGAGCACGTGGGCACGTGCTCCCGTGCTCGTGTAGGGCAAAACAACAACAACAACAAAAAACAACCGCATCTCCACGTGGTGAATGATGTTGATTGAGGCGAAGCTCTGGTGGTGCTTGTCTGCGTAGACGGTGAGCCGCAGCATGCCGAGCCTTTCGTTCGTTTTCATTCATGTCAGAAAGAGAATGTCTGGTATGGAGCGTGGTTATATACGCATTTGAGCTTTTGATCGCAGCGTGACATGGATGAAGACGAACGAAAGGCTCGGCATGTTGCGGCTCAGCGTCTACGCAGACAAGCACCACCCGAGCTTCGCCCCAATCAACGTCATTCAACGCGTAGAGATGCGGTTGTTTTTTTTATTATTCCTTTGTCTCGGGTTTAATATGATTTACTTGAAAACGGGTAAAAAATAGGTATCCAATTGTTGGGGCAGTCTTTGCTGACACTCTTATATATGAGATAAGCTCTTGTGTATTTTCGATCAAGAAGTACATAAGCAGAAGTTGACGTACTACTCGGATGTGCGGTAATTGGACTTGGTATTAACCTTTTATTATTTATATTTAAATAAACAAATAACTTAAAACACCTAATTATGCAAGGAAAAGGTATTTCCTTCCTGTTTTCTGGGAAAATACGGCCAGACATTAGGACAGAACCTTAAGTTTTAATATACGCGTATTATGACTGTAAGGGTATATACAGGTGAGCTAGTAAAATTTTAATTCTGAAACTGGGCAGGAATAAAAACAGCGATAGCATAAGTGGACATCACGAAGACGTTACTTTCTCACCAAATGCTATCCAATTAATTCTTTAATTGAACTTCCTATCGAAAGACACTGTTAATAGCCCTAATCCTTGAGCATTTTATTCAAAGTTAAGATAATTTTAGTAATTATATAAAATGTTTTGTATGTTCATGGGCCTGATTGTGTCTGTGCTGTTTTGATTTGTGTCCACTCCTGCTGGGGCCATAACAGAGCTTGCAGTATCGAGAAATAAATTCATAATATTTTTTGAACCACTGTCTCATTGGTTAGCGCTCTTTCGCTCTGTCTGTCCTTTCTCTTTGTCCATGTTTTGTGCGCTGTTTCACCATGTTGAAATACAAACTAGCTAAAATGACTACCTTACACCACTCATGTTTGTTGTTTATATAGTATATTTTCATGTCCCTAAGAAACGACCAAAGCAGTATAAGTATACATATGTGTGTTAATGTTGACATGTTCTAAGGGAGCATAAGAAGGTAAAGAATTGTCTGCTTAAAGAGCGAAACACATGTACGACAAAACCGTCCGATCCGACGTCCGACCAGGCATTACTACGGTCGGAGGCGAGGGCTTTCAACGCTCTCCGATGCTACGAAAACCCTTGCCTCCCAAGGTCATTCCGGCAGTCCGCACGTCGGATCGGACGGTTTCGTCGTACATGTGTTTCGCGCTTAAGTCCTGAATCACATTTAAAAAAAAAAAAAAAACAACAACAGAAGGTCAATATTGCTGAGAATATAGCGATTGAAATATAACAAGATATCATACCTACAATTATTACAACTACCCGCGCCAACTGTAGGCATAATAATAATATTCGATTGTTACGAATTAATAACCGAACATGTAGAACCTTCTTCCGTATAATATGGTTTAAGCCTTTTGTGGCATCAAATGTTTTATCTCCTATTTTCCGCAACAAGTAGGACTTATAATCGCCTTTTGAAAAACTTGACTACTATAAATAAAATGCACCCGAATCAGGTGAAGCGTTCAGCATATAAACCAAGGTTAGAAATATTCCTATACTCGGCCACAACTTTTCTTGGCAATGCAGTGGAAGGTACAGGCCTGCGTCCCCTCTCCCATTTTGAGTGTACGCAGGCTCTCCTCCTCTCCCCGGAAATGGGGGAGGAGGAGAGTCTGCGTACACTCAAAATGATAGAGGGGACGCGGGACGTACCTTCCACTGCATTGCCAAGAAAAGTTGTCGCCGAGTAAAGTCATTCCTGAAAATGATTCCCCGGGCATAAAACATAGAAGGTCGTCAAATTATCAGGGATGTACAGTTACTGGTTTCTAGAGTAACTCTATGTGTCCAGTTACGATATCGCTTCTAATCGAATATCGTTGAGTCATTAATAGCCTTCACAGGGCTATATGATCACTGACAGCTTAGAAGAGCAGGGATTGGCTTCTTACGTCCATGCTTCTTCGTGATTCGTCCTTCTGTGTTTATCGTCTAACGCCGGAATCTCATTGGCTGGGAAATATTTAGATGTTCAAAATTTACCCCGTTCTGTGTTTCCTAAGCTGTCAGTGACAATATAGCAAAACACACAACATACCGTTTTTCTTTACATTTTTGAAGCTTGGTATTGCGCTGGGCAATTAAATTCAAAGCAATTTCGGGCACCCTTAGAAAATTAGATTTTGAAATTTCCAACCTGCTGACTCAAGAAAGAAATGATTACATGTATCTTCTTCAATGTCCCTCCAGGTAAATGAGCAAGAAATGGGCAAGTTTCAGAATCTGCTAAGCACGTGCTCTGAAGAAATACTTGAATACATCGACGGCTGTGAAGAATCAAATGAAAGAAATGCTATGCAAACCATAATGACGTGTCTCAAAAATCCCAAAGAACAATGTAAATGTTAATTTAAATCTGTCTATAACACGAGAAATTTTTAAAACAAGTTGAAAACCGACCGGCGTTTTACTTTATAAAAAAATTTAAAAATAAAATAAAACTCTAATCTTGCAAGTGTAGTGAAGAGCCATCATATTATTATACTCATGATACGTAACCAAACACACGGTTGTGTAATAAAAGCCTTATGAGTATGTTTGCACCTGTAGAATATGTACGATTCTATCAAGCATACTTCACCTTCCACAGATATAGTAAACATATGAATACATTCGTTCGAAATGCTCAAAGATTGGCGGCACAATAATTAGGTTATACCAAACAAAATGAACAGACCTAGGACATGTTCCTGTGTGCGTAGATCTCGGTGTAATATTGTTTACGAGCCTGTATTTTTCATGCCACTCCCGACATGATTTCCATTGTTTGTCATTATTGTCATAACATTGCCTATGCTGGCCTGTCGGAGTGTTGTTGCATCCTGTGATTCTGATGCAATTATTCAGTATATAACTGAGCGTCTGAATTTTCAAAAATAAAACACACCTCTTATAACGTAGAACATATTTTTGGGCGAGGATATCTGGGTGAAAACTCAAGGCGCGGAAGTGATTTGTAAAAACGAAACGCCAAAGTGTGATTGCTAAAGCGTTACGACCAAGAAAAACGGAAATAACCTCCAAAGGCACTTGAGTTTAAACGTCATAATTCACATGACCTGAAAACGTGCTCAGGTCACGCAACGTCATCAGGTCGATGCCGTGGTACATGTGGCGTAATCACGTCATGTTTTTGACAAAATCCTTTGATTTCTGACATCGTGCACACTACCTGTGTATTGCGTGTGTTCGATGTGATTTTCACATCGTACACCCGCAATACACACTGCCGTTAGAATTCGCAGTATAAATCAAGGTACATAAATGCTGGTACCGAAAATTGCCCCCATAAAGCGTAGACGACGTATGGCTATTTTGCCAGGTAAAACTAAAGTACTCTCGTATTTCTTTTTTCCTTAAATCAGTTGAGATACTGCAGAGAAAACCACTACCTCGTTTGAAATGGTTTATACAAGGGTAACGAAATTGCTATTGCCAAATTCATGGCTGAAATATATGTATATATTAAGGGAACGACCTAATTGAAACTTTTCATGGAAATACAAGTGGATCGTTTCAAACATTTTAGTCCAATACGCATTTTGATTTCGCAAGTTTTGGCTTCTAACGAATAATATCTTTTCTGGCAAAAATGTTGCTATTAGAATATTGCTTAGCGAAAGGTAGCTTGTATGTTTTTATTGAAATTAAACAATATATATATCCAAAACAAAAGCAACCTTGACACATAATAACCTAAATGCAAAAAAAAAAAATTTAAAAAAAGACAACTGTACAGCTGTTTGTTTGAGAACAAAATTAATATGCTAAACTCATAGAAAAAGTTCGTAGTACTTACTGACTAATAGTTTCTAACTTCTTGTCACAAGTTTCACTAGGTTCTTAGTAACTGAAGTTAGGAGTGGTCAAGTTAGTAACGTTACTAATTCAAGAAGCTAGTAACGGTTACTAACCAACATGTACCTTTTACTACCTTCAGCTCGTAACTGGCATTATCACGAGACGTCCACCCTAAGGAAAAAAAATATGCAGTAGTATTTTTTCCATGAAAGGAGGAACAGAAATATATAAATTATTTCATCACAAAAGGACTAAACTTCCCTATACCTCGTACGCGAAAGATGACAGTGTTCGCGTGTAGCGTTTTGGTGCCATGGGCAACGTAGTCTGGTTGATGCAGCTTTCACCAGAGGGCGCTCAGAACTTTTAAAAAATAAATGTCGAAACTCGCATTTAGCTTGCCATTCTAACACTAAGTGCTCAGGTATGTTGCAATATACGATACAACGTGCAGCGAACAAGCGGAACTAAAAAATAAATGTCGGAACTCGCATTTAGCTTGCCATTCTAACACTAAGTGCTCAGGTATGTTGCAATATACGATACAACGTGTAGCGAACAAGCGGGCGACACCATCTACACCGCAGAGCAACGTGCACCAACGCACGCACAGCGAACGTGGCAGAAGCCTCGCACCACGACAAGCTCCGATGGAATACGGCTGGCTTTTTGGCTTTTTATGCCAATAACAAAATCTAAAGCGCTAAATAAACCTAGGAACAACGCTTCTATCAAACGGGACTTAATTTTAATTTAAAATGCGACCACACATTTTTGAAGTAAGAGGGTTTCTCTCCCATAAGATATTCAAATAACTGTTTTGTTTTGTTTTGTTTTGTAACGGACATCGAGATGACTTTTGGCATTCACAACTCTGAACATATATTTCATATCACTAAATTACAGAAATGTACCATGACTCCTTAGTACGGGACATTTTGCGGCAACAAGGTTAGCGTGCATATGTTTCTCGTACATTGCAATGATAATTGAAGTGCTGTTTGCTGCTATCTACGGGAAATGTGCCATCATGTCAGATGTTTTATTAGAAACGATGGCAGTACATGTTTCATTTTTACATCTGACTGCACACTCAACTATTTTTTACAAAGTTTCCCACCGCCCCCCCACCAAAAAAAAATGCCGTGTCTTTTTTACTGCAAAAATAAACTATGCATTGCTGAACGCTAAGTTCGCACCCAGATTTAGTTTGAGCGGTCTAGACCAAATGACAAAATTTCCAATCTGCCCAAAATTGCAAGAAAATTAATGGCATGATTTGACAAGAACCGGCCTTACGTTCGCACTGAAATTACCGAAAATCATATCACTTTTGAATATTATGACAACTTGGGAAGCAAATTGGCATCTGGTCCGGACTGCTAGCGGTACATTTGAGCGGAGACAGAGCGTTTGAAAATGCATAGTTTATTTTTGCTGTGAAAAAAACGCTAAATGTTTTTAGGGACACGCTGTGTCATTGGACAGATCTTGTAAATCCAGTTTTGTAACATGTAGCATTTCGTCGTGAAGGTATTTCTGTGCTCCTGTTGTGTTACACATACATGCACTTATAGCTGGTGAAGCCGAAGTTCCTCTTGGAACTTCGGTGGAGGCCTGCAATATGAGCCTGTGCCAAGGGGCGAATCTACTTTTATATTCATAAAGATTCGAAAAAAAATAAATATATTAGTTCTTGTCTCTTGGTGGTAGTTAGCCATTTCGGCGAACACATCGTGAAATAAGGCAGTGTTTATTGCCTCAAGATTTTCGACATTTATTTTTAAAAAAAGTCAATATTCCCAGCTCACTAGAAGATTTATCTGTTATGAAGTACCAAAGTCTTTAGAAAAAAAAATAGTGAAAAAATCTGTTATAATGAATCAACGAACAAAGCCTGTTGGCTCAATAATAAAATTTCCATATTTTCGTAAGTGTGGATAAAAAATGAAATACGTCTACAATTCTCTGTAATGCCGAATGGGAGCGCAGCTTTGGAGGAGGAGGAGGGGAGGGTATGAAAGGGAGGGAACGCCCCTTTTCCTTCTCCTCCCCCTTTCCTCCTCCTCTCCTGCTCCTCTCCCACTCAGCCGAAAATTTCGGGAAATTTAGGGAAAACTTTTCCGCTAAATTTAGTGGTAAAGTTGCTCGCTCAATTTAGCGGTAACATTTTAGCGTTATATTTAGCGCGAAAATTTTCCAACTAAATATTGTGGGGAAAGTTTTCCGTTAAATTCAGCGTGAAGTTTTCCTGGTAACTTTAGCAGGGAATATGTTTCCACCAAAAATTAGCGGGGAAATTTCGCCGTTAAGTATAGCGGGAAAATTTCTGTGGTAAATTTAGCGGGTCAATTTTTGCACTAAATTTAGCGGGAAATTTTTTCCGCTAACTTGATTGGGAAAATGTTCAGTTAAATTCAGTGGAAAAATGTTTTCGCTAAATTTAGCGGAATTTTTTTTCTTCTAAATTTAGCGGGAACATTTTTTGTTTAAGTTTTAGCGGGAAATGTTTTTCGCAAAATTTGTTAGCTAATATGTTAGCTAACAAATTAGCTAATTTGTTAGCTAACAAACAGCTAGGGAACAAATTTGTGAGCTAATTTTAGCGGGAAACTTTTCCGCTTGATTTAGCTGGGAACTTTTCCGGTAAATTTGGGGGAAATGTTAACACTAAATTTAGTTGGAAAATTTTTCTGCTAAATTTAGCGGGAAATAGTTCTGCGAAATTTAGCGAGAAAATTTTCTGATAAATGTAGCGGGAAATTTTTTCTGCTAAACTTATCGGGGAATTTTTTCCGCCATATTTAGCAGGAAAATATTGCCGCTAAATTTAGAAGGGAAATGTTACCGCTAGTTTTAGCGGTTAAATTTCTCCGCGAAATTTACAGGGGAAATGTTACCGCTAAGTTTAGCGGGAAATTTTTAAGCTAAATTTAACAGAAATTTTTTATGCTAATTTAGAAAAAATCCCCCCCCCCCCCCCCAAAAAAAAAAAAAAAAAAAAAAAGAAGACATTTTGCGGAAAAAATTGTTCGCTAAATTTCGTGGGGAAATTTAGCGAAGATTTTTCCGGTAAATTTAGCGGGGAAATTTTTCCATAATGCAACGCGCGCGGTAACGCCGACGGCGACGGCGACGCCGCTCAGTCCGGGCGCATTCACACTGGTGGTGGAGCTGCGTTCGCGAAGCGGTTGCGGACGCCGTTCGCGAGCGACCCCGTTCAGACGCACCGAGAAACGGTTGGCAGTTTCTCGGCGATCACGCGTGATCTCTTGTGGCTTGCATTGGCAACCCTGTTTTACAATCCAAAATCCACTTTTATTTACTATCCAAGGCCACATTTAAACAGGGAAGAAAGAAACATGAACCTGCAAAACCCGCCTGCGATTCCCTCGGCTTCGCCCCCATGCAAAGCCCAGCCAGGCGTAGGCGCGCCTTGCTGGCTCAGAAGATGATGCTCCCGACCCTTTCTTTGAAGTGGACTCTTCCTGCATGAATAGCTGACATGGTTTTCGGTATAGAAGGCCAGTTTTCTGCCCTCGTTGTTCGCTTTTATCATTTTCGGATCTGTGAGTGACACTGATAAACCCTGGTGCGGGGAATCTATTCGGTGCTAGCAGGGCGTGGCTTGCTCAAGTTGTTGGTGACGGATTCTCCTCGTAACTCGCACGTCGATCGAGTCTACTGTTTGTTTGACATTAAGCTCAAATAAACGCCATATGGATTACCTATGCATCGTCTGGTACGTACACTTTATTTCTTGAGTAGGTTTCCTTTGTTCCTTTTGGTAGTACTAAACGTTACGGGTCGAGCTAGTTAGTGCAGGTACCCTGCCAGCTCAGCGATAGTGTGTTGGCTACGCAATCAAGCTCACGGTGTCGAAAGCTTTCAATAGTTCACGCGACAGTCTTAGTAAATACAAAAAGCTGACATTTCGGTCGATCAGGGGTGGGTTCCGATGTTCTACGGGCAAAGATTAACAAGGCAGCGAGCAACGGGCTGTGGCACCCCAAATAATAAACTCTTATCCCAACCTAATCACCGGAGCGAAGCCCGTTAAGATTAGGAGTAAACTCTTTTCCCGGCGGATTCGAGTTACGGACGTGAGGATCACGTTTCTTCGTTGATTTGCCTGCTGCAATGTTAGGACTAGCTCCATGGACGCCTCACGAGCGAAAAAGACCATCACGTTTCGAGAACCACCGACGTCACGTCAAAGTCGCGTTGCAATTGGTTCCTGTTTTGCGGTTCGCAGAATCGGTTGGGGAAAATCGGTCCCGAAGATGTTACTACATATGATAGCGACAACAAAGTGGACTTTATTTCCCTTCACTCCAAGCGAAATAAACATGCATTTTGGTTAAGCTTCCAGCTTCCCAACCGCGCCGGTTCTGTTCTGTCGGCCATCGTGCAGGGATTTGTCAGCTTTCAGCCTTACTCTCCTCACTCGCGGAGAGAGTTATGTCTACAACTCAGTGACTGGGCGTCACGGTAAGGCAAAAAGAACCAGTCATCGTGGCTGATATTTGGTACTGAGAAAAATGGTAAAATTAACCGCATTCCCGGAACGTGCGCTGAAGATTGTGCCGTTTTCCTGCTGATTAATTTTTGTTTCTTTGATCTAAATTATCGCAGTCTCGCTTTCATAACAGCAATTGTTTCGCGACAACTTGACCCTCTATAGGTCTTGCAAGCGCTGTTTGGTGGTCCTGAAATGTCAATTAAAAGAAGTCTCTCGCTGTATACCTGGGTGACTACTTCAATAAACGTTTTCTAAAACTGAACCTCACAAGCATGCCGGTTTGATGGCTCTAGTTGAACAATATTTCCTTGAGTTTAGAAACCTCAGCTGAAGCGAAAAAGGTAATGGATTACTAGTAACTCATTGCTCAAAAAAGTGATTTAATTACAGAATCGTTAGAGCTCAAGAAATGTAATGGAGGCGTTACAAAATGTTTATAAAATGTAATTGACTACAAGTATCTTGTAACGCGTTGCGAACAAGTTTAGGATCTACGAAAAGGCCTTAATAGGGCCCTTCTCGTAGATCCTAAACGGCGGTATGGGGGTATAGCGAACGTGTGCTCAATCTCCACTCAATGTTATGGCACGAGCTCCAACTGGTTCCCACTAGCATCGCATAGCTTTTGAGAATGTCCTAAAGATTCCTAATGGTGATTCTGCTCGCCATTATCAGTTGCGAGGTCTCTCGTGCTGCAAAAAAATTGTAGACGGGAACTACGGTGCTCGACGCCGAAACTGGTAATTTCAAGCAGAATCGGATTATGTAAGTCAGACATAACAAGTCGGCGTTTTCCACCGGTTACAATGTTCAATATCACCTTGTATCAAATGTTGATACCAACGTTACTAAAACACTCAGTTGGGAAACTCCCATAGCTTTGAAAAAGTGGCCCCAATCTGTCTCCGAGCACCGAGCTAATGACGAACACAACGCCACCATTTTTCCCACAGCGGCCACCCGAGGCACGTGACTTCTATTTTGGCTTTAAGAACAGATACAGCGGTAGAGGTTACAGGGGTGTCTCCCCGGCGGACGCGCCGCGTTGAGCTACCGAAGTTAAAATGCACCTAGGTCTGGACGCGCTACCTGAAAGGCCCGCTGAGGCATGGTTGTATATAAACAATATTAATTGTTCCGCAAAACCTTGCGAACTAATGATGATAAAAACATCACGCGCCCATCATTTGGTACTAAACTCCAATAAATTTCATACAAAAAGAGTCTTTTCCATTTGTTTTTACGCAAAAACAGGCTTTCAAAAAGCTCAAGGTGACCACAGTACAGACAAACGATAAAGAGTGGCGCTGTTGTCGCATTTAGCTCGGTCTCGGTGGACGCCAGCGGCCCCAACTGACTGTTTTAGTAACGTTGGTTTATACTGAGTCAATTGAGCATGAACACCCACTAAGTATAAGAGTCTTTAGAGGCTTATGATTATATCATTTTGCAATTATCGTGAAGACAGCGTGCATATACTTTTATGCGGTCTACGGTTGGTTGTCATTTGAAAAAAGACCTTCTACGGCGCTTTGCCATTTGAACGTGAACGTGCAGACGGCCATAGGTACTTGAAGACACACTGATCTTTGGATGATCCGGACAGCTTGGCAATTCCCCAGTGTACATGGTGTAAAAATACAAATAAATATTACAACAACAAGTGTGCGTGAGTTAATAATAATAATAATCTTTGTTTCGAGACATGCATGTGTCTGAGGGAATGCAACAAAAGAACACACAAAAAAAAAAAAAAATTCGGCACAGGCAGATTAGGCTGCTTACGCCTGGGAGTGCGAAAGCATTACAGTCCCTTTAATAAAATGTTTTCAATTTATGTTTTAGACATGCATTAAAGTTCTTTATGCTGAATCATGCGCCACCTCCTCCCCATTGGCTGCGCCGTCACGCGCCACATGACTCACGCACAAGGCAACACCTTCAGTCAGTCAAATGGCTGCGACGTGACCTGTGCAATGACGCACGCATTAAATACAAATTTAGTCATTCAGAACCATGGAGCCGCCGTGGCTTTGAAGAAGCGTGCCCGTCTCGCACCCTGGAGGCAGGGGTTCGATTCCCAACCTGACCAAAATATACCAAATTTGTTTTCGAAGTCATAGAATTATTTTGTTTACAGGAACCTTTCTGAGAAATTTGGCCTCAATCCGAACACTTCTTACGTATTTTTCTCTTTGCGCCGTCGGCCATTCTTGTTACCATTGCTCGGTCACGCCGCCGACGACGCCCGACTTTGGCGTAATGGGGCAAATAATCTTTTCGCATTAAAAAGTCTTCTGACGAGGCCATCAGCCCCTTTTTACAGCAGACAACGGTGTGCAGGACCAGACTGATTATAAGAAAATAAAATTTACAAAAAATATTCAAATTTACATTAGCTAAGTATCGCAATCACAATGGTTAATATCAACGTCATCAAAAGTTTAAAAAATAAGTCATTCACATTGACATTACTGAGATAACATTCATTAATATAAAATGTCAGCGTTTATGTAAAATTCTCCATTTCTGTTGCATTCGAATAGAACATTTATATAAACATACACGAAAGACATTGGTATATTTTTTCAACATCAAATTATAAATAGAATTATTTATATTTCAAAACATGTAAAAAGTACTATAAAAAACGCCTCGAAATCTGCTATTTATTCGCGGGACGATTTTTAAGTTTAGGTCACTGGGGCCAAAAAAATACGCTTTTACTCTTTTCTTTAACATGCGGATTCTTCGACTTTGGCGTATTATCTCAACAATGTAGGGGTGGTTATCTTTAAGATCAAATAATTGGTAATCAAATTTATTCAAACTACCATCAAAATAATAAGTTATATAGAGTGCCTCTCTGAACACCCGTATTCAAAGACAAATGCTGCTATTGTTTGTTTTATCATAAATCAAAATGCAGTCAAAGACTACAAGGTACACGAGCACAAACACGCATACTAAAAGCACATGGCCACGGTGCATGGTTGGCGCTTGATTTATTTATTCGGTGACAACAAACACACTAAAAGACGTCGAGCTCTGTGACGTAGTGTTTTTTGGCCCTGCTTTATTGGTCTCATTGACCTGTTATGTCGGCTGCGCTCTACCGTACTATCGGGGAAAAATGAAATGCGAACAGAGGAGCGCGTGGCTCGCGGTACAGGCTGCGCCGCCTGGAAGTGAGCCTAGGGGCGAGGGTGCGTGGCCTACTTCGATGTGTTCACGCCCCTCGATTGGTGCTCCCCCAGCTTCGGCAGTCCACAAACTGAGACAACGTGGGCTGAACAAGTAATGCATTGTAAGGTTCAAAGAAGAAAAGAAGCAACTATTTCACATCATTTAGAGCAAGAAACAACAAGACACGTAAATCAGGCAAGGTAAAAGTTGTGAAACCAGGTGTTCGTGATAAATCAGAATCCGGCTTTTTGCATTGCAAAATAAACTAGACATTGCGGGGAGCTCCAACTCCGTCACAACGTAGCCCCAGCCGTTCGATCAAGATGCCAAAGTTTAAGCACCAACCGTTTTCTATACTTAAACGTTATAAGCGATTTTCTAAAATTTTCAATGGAAAAATGACAGCCCACGAAGCTCTCGAATACATAGAGCTCTATTGCGCCGGAAACTGACAACAGGCAAAAATGGGCGCCATTTCCCCATTGAAAATTTTAAAAAATCACTATAACCTTTGAATAAGAAAACGGTTGGTGCCGAAACATTGACATCTCGCTCGAACGGCTGGGGCTACATTCCGACGGAGGTTGAGCTCTCCGCGATGTCTAGTTTATTTTTGTGGTGCAAAAAAGCCGAGTTCGGATTTCTCACAAACACCTTATGGTTTACAGGACGGCATTGAAATACATGGTTACTATATGCAGCGCATTGTCCTTTTGAGGAAAAACCATCTGAAACCCACACGATCATAACAATACACCTAACCGACAGCTGCTTTCTGTCAGCCCGGTAAGTCTCGCCTGAGTTGGGTATTTGAAGTGAAAGACCCTTTCCGTTAATTATGTGGGCGTATAGTCTCGAAGGATGAAGCGGGGCTCGAAGCGAAGCTCGCAGACAGCGCTTGTTTCTTCAAAACACTTGGCCGATCGTTGCTGACATTTTGCTCAAAGGTCTCTATTGACACTGTACTTTGGGACGCCAAAAAATGAGGCCGTTTTCACGCCTTTCACTCGGATGTTGCCCGTTTGGCAACCAGGTGCGCAGTTAGAGTTCTGTCGCCATTTCACAAACGGCATTGTTCACCATCCGCAAAATAAGAAAACTGAAGAGTCGAAACATATTTCGGTCGAACACAACGAACTATGAAATCGTGGTAGGCTTACCGACGCGCGCACCGCTCGAAGCAAAAAAAAAAAGAATAAATAAATAAAATAAAACGCAGTAGCATCGTTGATTTAAAACGCATTTTCCGCCAAACGTGGCGGGCTGCGCTATATATTTCCGGGTAACTCGACTACAGCGCCGCCACAAACTTTCAATGCACGTGCCTTCACGAGCTCCCGTTGCCGAGCCGCTCTGGTCCCAACACTACCCCAAGTATTCTAGCACACTGTACCACTACTGGGTGGTGCAGGTTAAAGACCACGGCCCAGTGGTTGTACTGCACTGGCTAAATTGCTTATCTACAGATAACAATGTCGCCATATTCTGGCAGACTAAACTCCTGCTATAAACAACTAACGAACAATTTGTTTGTCAAAATACGGTGTGGAGGGAGAAAGATGAGAAAGAAATTACACAGTTGTTAGTCTGCGCCATTCATGTACATTCTTTTTCTCCTACCCTCTGTTTCAGTTTTAATTTTACCTAGTGCGTTTTTCTTGCATCTACGCAGCGCAGCAGACCATTACAATAATTATCAAAGCCTGCAGGTAATGATAAATTGCGTTCCTGGTTGCAGATTGCCGTAAAAACACATTTGTTTCTAGGGTTCACTTTGCAGGATTTGTTTGTACACCATTCACGACGGGGACGACGGTAAATGCACAGCACCATCGCCTCAAGCCCGTTTCGCCAACCAGTTGATCGCACAGCCACCTTACCACGTCTGTCGAGAGGCGATAGTGTTTTTGAAAAACAACTTCGTGCATGTTAAACGCATTGGCGTGGCTTAAACACTTACGCAGACGGCGAAACACGAACAAAAACGCTGCCACTTTGGACGCTGCTCCCTCATCTCGCGCCCAACTCGCCCAAACTCGCCGATAGGTCGGAGCCGGCAAGCTTTTCCTATCCGCGGCGGCTTCTGCCACGTCCCAATGACGACACAGCATCTCGCCGCGACTTCCTAATATGCCACTCTCCGACCGCCTCAAACCCTCCGTTGTGACGTCACGACCAAGCGAGTGAAGGCGCGTGTCATCATGCACGGTGTCGACCAACCCCGGCGGGCGGCGAGTTCGGCGGAAAACTCGCCTTAATCTCTCCGTGCCGAGTTTAGCTCCTCAGATCAGCATTTTAATATGTTGCTTCCAGGCCACAACCAAATCACTCCTAATTTTGCATTCAGCGAAAAGTAAAAAACAAGAAACGAACCCACGATCATAAAAAATTTAGACTCACTGTTAAGTAACGAAGAATTTTGTTAGAAATAAGTAAGATGTGTTTTAGAAAAGTCTATCTTTCTACAATTTCCTCGGCATTGATTTTTTTTTTATCTGCATACGTTTTTGTCCGCATTTTTGGGCGCCTTCCGCCCCTACCCGCGGGAAGGTTTCGAGCAGCCGCAGGGTTCGGTGGAGAGGAGTCGAACCCCGGTCAAACGGATTGGGCTTCAGTTTGGGGCGCCGGCACACCCTTGTATTGGGCTTCTGTCCGCACTTGTGACTTTTAAGCGGGTGTGCTTGTGTCCGGCGTATTTCGCCGTTTAGTGTAGAAACTTCGCTTTTAATTGACGCAATAACTTAACTTGTTGGCGCCAGCCAGACGGCGAAGAAAGCATATAGTGACTACGAAGAATTTGGGTTTGACGTTTATGTGTCGGAGGAAGGTCACGTTGACAGCTCGCTGATCATTGGGACAATGGGCAAATTTGAAGTGATTGGTCCGTCTCTGGAGGGAAAGGAGGCCCCTACGAGTCTAGAAAAGGGCTGCCGAGAGGATTGGCGGGGATTCGGCTTTTGAGATCAGGCAGATTCGGCTCTTGAGACTGGGGGACAAAAGTATATGGGTTTTAGTTTTGGGAGTTTTGTACTGTCAATTACTGTTGACTTGTTGTCGTTTTGTTTTGAAATAAGCGTGGCCACACTGGCTATTGTAAAATAACCAACGTCGTAATGTGTCCAGCGGGATCGAACAACTTTTAGTGTGTTTTTTTCTTATTCGACTTCCCGGGGGACTTGCATCGGGCGAACATCACCATCGGTCGTCACCTCCCTGATCGGTCCCCTCTCCCTGCGGAAAGTTGACTCACCCTGCCGTGCCGTAAAAGAGAAAGATCTTCCCGTCGAATCGCTGCATTCCACGCTTCTGTAGTAATCCTTGCAGAAACTCAAATATGGACACTTTCACATCCGCTGTAAGCCATCGAACAGCAACGTACGAGAAGACGGTTGTGTTATACTCCAAAATGTGCCTGATCTCTCACTCAAGGGTCGAACTTTCGACCCTCGGCGTTCAAAAACCTACTCGCTTCTAGCGTGGCTCTTGTTGGTTTCTCTAACCTCACTGTCACGTGACGAAACCCGCAGGACTAGCTGAACAAAGCCATCGAAGGAACAAACGCGACGGACAACCGTTGAAAAAAAAAAAAGAAAAAAAGACGCGGCGTTGTGGCATTGCGCTTTTTTTTTGTTACCACTTGTTTTTATTTTTTTTTGCTGACCGCACCTCTGTCGTAGAGGGAGAGGGAAGGCAAAAGAGAACGGAACGTGCATTGCAAAGAAGCCAACTGTCACGGGAGCCTTCCGAAGAAGCGCACTACCAGTTCAGCCTACTCATGGAGATGCCACTTGAAGGGAGAGAGGAAAGCGCTACGGCCTTAGATCTAGGTGGTGTTGGTCTGACCCTCCTCTTCATCTGTACCCTCCCCTCCTTCCCTCCTCCTTCCGTCCCATTTAGCAAAAATCTACGCAAACTTTTCCATTGCGAAAACTTCCAGGCTAAATTTAGCGGGGAAATTTTCTTGATAAATCTAGTGGGAAATTTTGCAAACATTTTCCGGCTTCATTAAGCGGGTTAAGTTATCCACTAAACTTAGTGGGAAAAATAACGTTACGTGTGCTTAACACCAATTCAATCTCCCCACTAAATTTAGGGGGGAAACTGTGGCGTCCCATAATGCAACGCTCGCGGCTACGCCGGCTGCGACGGCGACGCCGATGCCGCTCTACCCGGAAACGGGCGCATAAGAGCTGCGCTCTAAAAGTGAAAGACGTTTACAAATTTATGTAAGCCGAATTAGAGTGTTGCTCTTGAGGAGGATGAGGGAGCTTAAGGAGGGAGTGTATGACCTTCTCCTTCATAAACCCCCTCTTCCCTAATTCCCCCTCCTCCCCTCTCCTCCTATCCTCCTCCTCCCCCTTCTTAGCCTCCTCCTTTCCCTCCACTCTTACACATGCGTATCCTCCCCTTCTCCTCCCCCCGTAATTTCCCCTCTAAATCTAGCTGAAAAAAATTGGACGTTTACAATTCCCTGTAATGCCGAATGCCGAATTAGAGCGCAGCTCTTATTTCTTTATTTACCCTAAAAACCATCTCGGGCATTACATAGGGAGGTGGGGGGGGGGGGGGGGGGGGAATCATAGACAAAGGGAGTGCACTTTGTGACAAAAAGTTGACGTTGGCGCAATATATAATAATAGAAAAGACAAAAAAAAATGCTTAGTGAAAATTAGGTAAGCAAGAACTATACATACATCGTTATATATTGGTTAGGGCGTTGGACAACATCTGGGCTGAGGTTATCTACACAATATCGCTGGGTAGGCTGTTCCAATCGGAGACAGCGAGGAGGAGAGGGGAGTTTTTGAATAGGGTGGTGCGAGCAAAAATGGGGCGTACCTTGAAGGGGTGATCTACGCGGGATGAGACATGATGACGAGGCTGGATGTGCGAATCTCTGAAAGCAGATGAACCATGGTATAGCTTGTGGAAGAAGGACATGCGGGAAATATATCTACGACAATGAAGTGGCGAAAGGTTGAGGGAATGCTCTATGTTAGTCACACTTGAATAACGGGAATAATCCTTAGCTATGAACCTGGCGGCTTTATTTTGAAGTGACTAAATATTATTGGTTAGATACATCTGATGAGGGTGCCAAATAATGGACGGGTACTCCAACTACGATCTTACGAGTGAGGTATACGCAATAAGCTTAGTTGCTTTATTAGCCTGGAACAATGAACGTTTAAGGAATCCTAGAGTTTTAGAAGCTTTGCTGATGATATGCTCAGTAGGAAGGTTCCATGATAGGTTAGCTGAAAGGTGGACGCCGAGATATTTGATTGATGGGACATTTTCAATCTGGTTCTCTCCAAATGCGTACACGTGGCGATCAACATTTATTTTGGAGGTGAAAGTTACACACTTTGTTTCTGTAATGTTGCTTTGCATCAACCAAGTGATGCACCATTGGCTGATTATTTCAAGGTCGCTCTGGAGTGCGCAGAAATCTAAAGGAGTGGATATGGGTCGATAAGTGACGCAATCATCCTCGAAGAGGCGTATGGTGAGCTCAATGTTAGCGGGAAGGACATTTATATAGAGAAGGAAAAATACCGGACCAAGAACCGAACCTTGTGGGACACCAGACTTTACCGGTGTGGGCGAGAAGACATGTTTATCAATCACGACAGATTGAGAATGATTGGATAAAAAGCTCGCGATGCATTCAATAACTAATTCGTTTATATTAATAGTGCCCAATTTGTATGTCAATCTGTTGTGGGGGACCCGGTCAAAAGTTTTCGCGAAATCAATAAACACAGCATCAATGGGATGTGAGGAATGAACAGAAACATGAAGGTCATGAATTAATTCGAACAGATGGGTTTCACAAGAATGCTCGCGTTGGAAGCCATGCTGGTTCGGAAAGATAAGGTTGTTACTGGACACATGAGTCATAATCTGGGATGAAAGTATATGCTCCATGAGTTTGCATGCCACGCAGGTTAGCGAAATAGGCCTGTTGTTGAAAGAATTCTTATCATCAGACTTGAAAATGGGGATGACGTGGGCAAGTTTCCAGTCGTCAGGTATTTCGCCAGAGGAGAGAGGTTGTTGAAACAGCCTACCCAGCAGAACCCCAGATACGTACTCGGTTAATTTCAAGAGTCTGGTTGATATTCCATCAGGGCTCGGGTTGGAGTTAGCGTTCAAACGATCAATGGCACACTCGACCCCGTGACTGGTGATAACAATGTCGTGCATAATACCTTCAGCATGAGATGGCAAAGCGACTGGCTGAGAGAAGTCATCCTCCTCAGTGAGAACACTGCTAAAAAAGGTGTTAAAACCAGCGGCCAATTGGCGTGGGCCCAAAAAAGACCCGTCATCACGAGAAACGCTTGGCAATACTGGAGAAGGTTTAGGATTAATTACTTTCCAAAATTTTTTTGCATCAGTTCGAAGCATGTTCGAGACATCCTCGTCATAAAATATTTGTTTGGCTGTTTTTATTTCTTTTTTACATATGATTGAGTAAGTATGATAAACGGCCCAGTCATGTTCCGAGTCTAAGTGAAGGGCACGCCTGTACGGATGTTTCTTTTTTTGAATAGATATTTTAATAGTAGTTGTAAAGCAAGGCTTGTGCAAGCTTGGAGCGATTTTTAAAGTCGGAATACAAATGGATTGAACCTCCAATAGTTTTCCCCGAAAAAGGGCCCAATTTTCGTTCACAGACCGTTCATCAAATTCACTAAGAAATGTATTGGAAAATTCGCGTAGCATAGATTATGAAGTTCCGAATCAACTCTCTTGTAGTCCATTATTTCATTCCTTATTGAGTCCCGCTTATTAACAACCAGAGAGAAGTCACAATGTATAGCACGATGATCGCTAATTTGGTCGATTACTTGTACACTAGCATGTTCTGGGTAAGTTGTAAAGACTAAGTCTAATACAGCATCTCCACGAGTAGGAGCGGTAATTATTTGCATCATATTAAAGTAATTGGCCATATCAAGTAACTTACGACACTCACTTTTCCTTGCACATTCATCAGGTACAACACAGGCTCCCCCGTCTTGTGGAGGTGGAGGGAAGGGTATGCTCTCCTCCCCTTTCGTGCCCTCCTCTCTTCCTAGCCTGTTACCGTCCCATTTAGCGGAAAATTTTTGCTGAATTTCACGCTAAGTCTAGCGAAAATTTCTCTGCTAAATTTAGCGGGGAAACTGAATTGATGTGGAGGTCACGTGACGTCAATTTCCCAGCTAAATTTAGTTGGAAATGTTTCCCGCTAAATTTAGCGGGAACATGTAGCGAAAATATTTCCGCTAAATTTAGCGCGGAAAGTGAATTGGTATTGAGGTCACGTGACGTCAGTTTCCCTGTCAAATTTAGCGGAAAAATTTTGTATAATGCAACGTGCGCGGTTACGCTGATGCCGACGCTGACGCCGACACCAACGGCGACGACTCTCAACCCGGAAACGGGCGCCTAAGAGCTCCGCTCTAAAATTGACGTCACGTGACCTCTGCAGAAAACAAGCAACGGAGAAACTGAGCTTCGGACTGGTTCGAACCGGTTCGAACCGGTTTGAACCGTTATTTTTGCTCCCTAGAAGTGAAGCGGAACTGAACCGAAAACAGTAAACCCAAACCCAAACCAAGCCAAAAAAAAAAAAAAAAGGTTGGTTCGACACTTTTATTGCATTGTAAGCCATTAATAAAAGCAAGTGTTTACTCAAAATGTGTGTCGTTGTATTCACGTTGAGCCGCGTCGCGGGTCTCATGACGAAGGCTATCGGAATACATAAACTGCCAACAAGAGTAGTTTTGGCAGCCATTTTTTTTTCTTTCAATTTTAGCGGGCACAGCTGCGCAGCAAGACACAGCACGAGTAGCACTAGCTCCTCGGGATTTCGACACCAGCGCCACTCGCGGCTTTCAACACGTTTCACGCGGCTGATGGGGCCTCGCCGCTGCTTTTTACAGAGGAGCTGTTAAGGGCTAGTTTCACCAGTATTGTGTCCGTGGGCAAACAAATCTCGGCACACAAGTCTGGACAGCTACCGCCATCTAATAGCGATAGCGGCAACCAGGCAACCGGCTTGCCGGTTGACTGGTTGCCGCCGTCACTCATAGATGACGGCCACCTTTCCAGCTTTTCCACTCTGGCTTGCCGACTTCCGGACCATTACTTCATTCCCACCATAGCTCAGCTTCGCTCGTCTTCCTTCTTCACCAGTGAGGAAGGCTGAAAGCTTTTTCTATTACTTCCAGTTCTAGTTCACTTAGCTGAGTTAAGCCGGGGTCACGCTGATTATTCGCAGTGAGAAGTTTGGGTATCGCCCTCTGGTGGAATCGCTTCACAACTCGAGTGAGGATACTTCACCTTCTTTTGCTAGTGCAAGCACGTGGAATTCCAAGCTTCTCATAGCGAATATATCATACAAAAAAGAGTCTGCATACCGAGATTCACACGCCGGTAACCGAAAGATTTGTACTTCGAATTCCGCATGGCAATGAGTTCAATGAGAAACTTGGCATGCGGCATTCGAACCACGGATATTGCGGTGACTCGAGTTTGCACAGTGTGCTTTGTGTGATGTATAACCTGTGTGACCCCGGCTTCATAGAACTGCTCATATACTCAGCTGAAACTGCACCCAACTAGAGTACACTCTCCCAACGTCATAAGCGAAGAGAAATTGATGTCGCTGCTTTGAAGCGTTCTTCCGCAAAACGAGTGCTCGCCCTAGAAATGCCTGTCTCAAAGCCAGGAGCGTGAGCTAGCTCGCGCGTGTAGCTTTCGCTGCAGTCTCGGCTTAAAGGGGCCCCGCAATCATATTTAAGCGTCTACTTTTTTTGCGGGTTCCACGTCCATCGGGGTTCGGGCTAGCAAGCGGGCACGGAGAGAGTAACTAAATATCAGTACGTCATATATTTAACCGGACGACGCGGAAACCTCCTCCACCTACAGGGGCGACCTGCGGCGCCGAAAGCGCGCGATATGTGACGTCTTTGGTCCTGGGCTTACTACTGGTCAGAGCCGCTAAAAGCTTTCGTTCAGTCTAAATATAAAATGTAAGTGGCGCGAACCGTTTCAATTATTTATAGAAGTAGTTTTTGTTCAAGTTTTTAGATAAGAAAAGACACAAATTTAGTTTATAAAGTACGGAAACAAGAAATGACCTGTCGACATACCCTCCACCAAGCGGTGCAAAAGGCGGCGCATACTAGAAAGGGGTATTGGGATCAGGCGCCAACGAGCGGCGAGCGTAGGAAGGTCCCGGATGTACGCGGCGGAGCAGCGGTCGTACGGGCTGGAGGATCCGATTGGTTCCGAGCGTTCCCAAGGCCTTCGGCGAGCAGCTTTAGCTTGCGGTTTGGACGTTTGGCGGTAATGGAGTGCGAAGTTGCTCCCGTTCTGAACTGATATTTACCCCGTGTTTGCTGTCGTTTGTGGCCAATGAAGTGTCATGCCGAATTTGTGTTTAATCGCGCAGCAAATGCCATGCGAGCCGCCCTGGCTGCCCGCTTCATACAGCCTAGCCAGAACATGCTTTAGTGGTGCCCTCTCGAGCCGTCGACACGGAGTGCGGCAGCTACCCCTCCTCTAGTTTACGGCCACTCAAGCAACCAAGGACGTCATAAAGGGGGCTAGTTTTTTTAATCTTAATTTGCCTATAACTTTTAAGATACAGCGAAATTAAAAAAAAAGAAAGGTTTCATTAAGTGACTACGTTCATTGCGCTTAGGTTCGATGCAAATTAAAAACCACTAAAAAGTCCTTGCAGAGCACCTTTAAAGAGGCACTGACACATCAAAATCATATTTTTTAAATATCCATAACGATTGAAAACGATGCCGGGATATTACCCTCAAAATTCAAAACTTGGGAATTCAGTATTTGTGAAGTAAAAAAAAATAAAAAATTACAAATGCCGAATTCCAAGGTTCCGCGCGATCCGCGCCGGTATACGTTGACGTCAAATATTGCGGAGTCCTGAGAGTTGACGTTCTTCCGCGACTCCGTGCTGTTGCCACTGCGACCCGATACGAGAAGGAAAGGAGCGGGAGATGAGGGCGCCGGCGGACCGAGAAAAACCGGTTTTATACCGTGCGAGTGGTGCCGCCTGCCCAGGCGGCATGTTTTCCGAGGGAGGATACAATTCCAGAAGGCGACATCACACCGGACTTTGATTTTTGGTATTTCAAAAAGAAGGAGCGTAGTGCGCTCGCAATTGCGTTAAAAAACAAGTTTTACTATTGCCGTTAACAAATGTTATAGAAATGTCGCCTACGAAGCTACTAAATTTCATGATTTTTGACGTCACGAATCAAAAGAGCGAGGAGGCGAAGAGAGGGAGAGGAAAACACCAAAAATAAAAAAGCCGCGCGCGCGCATGGAAAAAGATTTTTTTCGCGATGCTTTTTTTTTGCGTGTCTATGACTACAATTTGCATCGTTTTAGAAAATAAAAAAATACGACCGTTGGGGTATCAGAGCCCCTTTAAGAGTGAACGGAATATACACCTATCTTACAAGGGCGCAGCCATCGTCAATGTCGTCAATTCAGGTATGCGGTAAAACATCGTTTTGATCTCTCCAGGCCGCTGGAAGCTGTTTACAAAAATGCGTGATTGTCATTCATTCTTGTTTCGCTTCTTCTATATTTTCTAGCATATCCCAGCTTGAAATGTTATATGTTTTTCGTCCCGCACACCAGATACGAAACCCACGTGACTGAGAACGACAGGAAACGGAATACGTCTATAGACGCTACTTACACGAGCAGTACCCCCTCTCTCTTCATGGCTCGCCTCCAGTTGTTCTATGGGCCGGACGGCTGCTATGGCCAACGTCACAGCCGTGTATAAAAATAATTTTTTCAATGGGAGAAGCGGGCAGAGCCGTGGCGTGCACGAGACGCAGATAGAAGGCTTGACGTGCTCTCTTGGCCAACCAGAAGCCGAAAAAAATCTCCTAGCGGTGGTAGCGAGAAACACTTTTAATAAGTCCATAAGAGCTAAATGGAGTAACTCTTCATGGTTGAAAATATAGTTCACGGGAGTTTTTGGTTATGGTTATCCAAAACGTGTAAGAATCGAATATGTCATTCGAACTCTGTTTTGCTCAGTCGGAGTCTGACCGCTCGGATGGCAATTTCCCGGCCCTCGGCCCCTGGCGTACTGATCACATCGATCGTTCTCCTAGATTTTAATTTTGCGTTACCTTGATCGAAAGATTACGTGCACCACATTTTCAGTCCCCGAGAGTTACTCGGACGCACCTATTAGTTTTGGTTCTCACGACCACCGCCAGGGTATAATTCGCGGCTTCTAGGTGGCTACATTTGAGCCTGTAAAGACGCACTGGAACACTCCCGAATGAAAAATCCATCAATGCAACCCTGTTTGGCAGTCAATGTTTTCTAGTGGACCGCTGATTGTGCCTGACTCTACGTTAAGCATGTCTGATTGGCCAACAACTTACTATGACCGACAGTCAAACTCCAGTCAGACTCCGCTTGTCGGCTTTCTGATGGTTTTCTGGTGGCAGTCGGCCGCCACGAAATGTCATCAAGATGTCTTGGTGGCGATTCTGATTGTACATCGATTGTCTCTGACTGTACGTCAAAAAGCTTTGACGAGCAGACAGACGTACGGTCAAAGGACGTAAAGTTCGTTCGGATACCACTATTTCGTCAAATCTATGAATACGAAATATAATCTATGCACGAGAAAACGATTTCGAGACGTGAGCCCATAAAACCGCTGATGTTAGAGATATGACACGCAACCGAGCGACAGTCTTGATCAGAAGCCCGCCGGAACGCCGAACACGCCACTTTCGCTTCGCCCATGGAGGCTTCGCCGAGCTTGCATGAACGATCGCTCTTGACTCGTTTTGTTTGCCCGCTTGCCCCAACCTGTCGATCCTGCCCTGGCTCTACAATGTCTTATGTTTTAGTAGAATTTCTACTCGACAAGACCCAGCCTGTTGTGAGTTCCGACGATGTAAGGGACTTTAGCGGTGTAGTTGAAGACGACAAGGTGTACCAGGTCTATTGGGCCGGAGACGCGCGAACAAAAGGATCGTTCTACGACGCGAAAGTACTCTACATGGCAGGTGAGTAGAATTGGAGTACGGCGAGTGATGTAGGAGTGCTTTGCATAACATGCTGAAGGCTTAATTGCATATGCAGCCGAAGCATTCTTTAGAGCGATGCGCTCATTGTCGGAATCTCGCGCTTCAATACTAAAATGCTCTTGACTCGGTCCGAGAGGTTTGGGCTATTAAGTTTATACCTTTCTATGTGGCATGGGCTATTGGCCTTACCGCTCTGTCGGGGCTGCTCGCGTTCGTCCGTGGAAGCCAGGGCTGTCTGTCGTAGCCTGCATGCTTGCTCTCTAGCTTCAACGGAGTCGCACAGGTTTTGCGAATTAAAGTGTATACGGTCGTCCCGAAAGGTTCAGATATCGAGGGCGTTTCTTTGAAAGATGCTTACAATGCATGTGGTCCCGTTTGTAAACGAATGTCCCTTTTGCCCGAAAAAAGCAAATTTCAAAAGGGGAAAAAAGACAAAGGACGGGTACACACTTTCCTGATTTTTGGTGTCATGAATTACATTGATTTTAAGGATTTATGAACCGTTTCACAGCCATGCAAAATGGCCACCTCGGCTTGTGAACCGTTTCATAGCCATCCAAGATTGCCACCTCGGAATTTGAGCTTTATATAAAGAGTAAAGCTATACGCACTCCAGAGTGCACTTCGGACGGAAATAGCTATACGCTCTCCGCTAAACTCGTATAAAACGAATGGTCAAATCGGGTTTCCTAAGCGATGGCATAGCATAGGGGTTAAAGGGACACTGACAGGATATTTATGCTCGCCGAGGTTTTTTGTTGTACGTGACATATGAGAGCTTAGCTACCCAGAACAGAATGTGCGGCTCGAAATTCGGTTTCTTTCCGCCCAAAAACCGCCGATCAAGAACTGGCCGGTTCGAGTCTCGCTCACTCTCTTTTCCGAGGTCACGGGCCGTTTTCTAAGGTATCGATGCGACCACCAAATTTAATCAAACTCGTGGGTCACTGAAGGCACACACTCGATATTAAAAATAGAACAAAATACGAAACCCATTTTTTTTGTGGCTTCTAAAAAGCTGCAAATACGTTGATTGAAAAAAAAACGTTCCACAGACAAGCGGAAGCATTCTGTGCGTTCGTCGTTTCGCGTATTGAGGAGTTTCAGCGAATATAGGGGGCGCTCCGATCGATCCAACATGGCGGACAAGAGGGGGATAAATTTGCGACGCCCGTAGACCGGTAGCGTATAAATAAAGCAAAGCGTGTCGTTCTCTGTTTGTTGCCGTGTGCGAGATGATCATCACTTCAACCAAGACCTACCGTGATGCTACAAATGAAGTGTTCAAGCCAGTCGACGGCAAGAAATCTTGCCATAGTCAAGATATGTGTGCAAGTGTTCGACGTGAGCTCTCACGTTGGTGCAGCTGTCGTCAACTTGAACCGAGTGTACGCGGGTCCAAAGAAAGGTACTTATCAACAATGTTCGCGCGTTGAAACTATGACGCGTACTTTATCTAAAACTAAAATTCTCGGTCTGCGGCGACGAACATTTTCGTTGACGTTGTTTAGATGATGTAACCATTCAGGCCTCGCATTAAACGGTGTTGCGAACTCTTCGGTTGTTTTAGTTAATTGTGCTAAAAAGTGGTTGGACGGAAAGTATGACAGCTACAGCATACAAGGGACGATTGAGGCCTTTATCGTGCGTTGTATGTATCGAAACATCGGTATCCTTGGTGTTAGATTGCGATCAGCTGGTCGCCGATCGTCCTGTTTTTACGCATAATGTAAACAAGCCCCGGAAGCGCCAATCTCATTTCGATGTGCTTGTGCACCCCCACAAGCCTCCTTTTGGCTCTTGTGGAAAGCTTTATTGTAATAGCAATAGTCTTATCGGTCGTTCGAGTTGTATGTGCCACAGTGATATCTGCGGTGTGTGATCTGCTGGCAAACATGTCCGTATTAAATGCCAGAAGGAGAACAAAGGTAAAACTTTTTTAACTTTTTTTTTTTCGTTTTACAAAACAGGGCAAAGATTCTAAAACAAAAGCAACCTAAGCTGATATCTGAGTGTGCTCAAGAATGAATGGCAAAAGGTGCTTATGCTAAGTGGCAGATGTACACAGTTGATTTTCTTTTTGCGTCTGCATTGTAAATTGGAAGATACGTATCAGCAGAAGACACGTGTCCTTTTTACAATGTCTTTTATTAGGGCAAAAGTAGGTTTTCATACACAACCGAAGAGTTCGCAACACCATTTAATGCGAGGCCTGAATGGTTACATCATCTCAGCAACGTCAACGAAAAGGTTTGTAGCCGCAGACCAATAAATTTAGGTTTAGATAAAGTATGCGTCATAGTTCCAGCCTCAAACGCGCAAACATCGTTGATATGTACCTTTTTCGATGACAACTGCACCAACGTGAGAGAGCCCACGTCATCCAACACTTGCACCCATATCTTGACTATGGTATGGCAAGATTTCTTGCTTGAAGTGAAGATCATCTCGCTACGACTAGCTATACGACCACCCACCGCAGCGATGCAGGCGTCAAAGGGGCGCAACGCAGTCAGTCGCCCTCACCCGACGCTGCTCGTTTGGCATTCACGGCTTTCGCCCAGGTGCTTCGTTTGTACTTGGCACCGAGTGTTATTTTCTGTGCTTGTGTGTATGCAAAGTGGCTGAATATGGGCCTCAAGAGCAGTTCTTCAGGCTCAACAGCGTTCGCCGAAGAACTTCTGAAGAAAATGTCACCCAGGAAAAAAAGCACGAAGACACAACGCACCAGCTTGGCGGACTATGCACTGGGCGCGGAAATCAGGCCCTGCGGAATATTCACCAAATGAAAACTATATAAACAAAACAAAAACATTTTTAGGCTCAAATTGCATGGCTTTTGCGGACTTTACGCGTGGACACTGGTGCCTGTTATGCATCGTATATTCACTGCTGTTCGTTGTGGCTTGAGACTGCCTTCCTTTAATGATGCAGAGGGGTGAACTGAACCTTGAAATAAACATATTTAAGCACATCTAGATTCGATGTCCCTTGAAGCCAGATGGTCAGGGAAAAGGTGTGCCATTACCTAATTTGCCAACAGCACACCAATGGTCACGCGCGGAAATCAGGCCCTGCGGAATATACACCAAATGAAAACTATATAAACAAAACAAAAACATTTTTAGGCTCAAATTGCATGGCTTCTGCGGACTATACGCGTGGACACTGGTGCCTGTTATGCATTGTATATTCACTAGCTGCTGTTCGTTGTGGCTTGAGACTGCCTTCCTTTAATGATGCAGAGGGGTGAACTGAACCTTGAAATAAAGATATTTAAGCACATCTAGATTCGATGTCCCTTGAAGCCAGATGGTCAGGGAAAAGGTGTGCCATTACCTAAATTGCCAACAGCACACCAATGGTCACGATCAAAACTCACCGAGTCAATGGGCAGTTTTCCATCACAATATTTATTGTTGTGTAATCACAGATTTGGTCAATTAAAAACCTTGAGGCTGCAGCCTATAGCACACCCATTCTGGATGTGCTATTAATCTGTAGACATGCATCATCACATGAGCATGTTTCTTATCAATCTTAGGCGTAAAACGCTATTTATGCAACAAAATTACCATATCATCACATTTTTAGCAAAATGAATGGTCGCACCTGTTACACTTTTAGCTTTGTAAGTAAACCAATTCACAATACCACCAGTGGCATACATCGTGCCAAGCATTAGTGCCGCATGTGGCAGCAAAATGTCTTAACTAGAGAAGCAAACCTAATCGGCCGTGTTGATTAAAGCACCTAGATACGGAAGAAATTATCAAAGAAGGTCACTCGAAAGGGAAGTTTTCTCGCTGAACGAACATGGCTTTTTTATTGGGCGTTCCGCAACGTAAGGCCGAAGACATTCACTCCTTGATCGGTACACAAGCATTTGCTCAGTAGTCGGTCGTGCATGATAAAAACAACAAAAACAAACGTGGATTAGAAACGCGATAGATTCGCCTTTGCACGGAGTACTTCAACTTAAAATCGTGTCAACATAAAGCGACTATGGCCCACCTTGCTAGCAGCAATCTTAAAATTTATCCGTGTAGTCGTCACGCCCGTGTACCAACCGAAAGCGTTGCTGCAAGGCCCTCCGCCGTCAACCTTGAGTCGCTGTTGTGTCTGAAGAACTGCTCTATGAGGTCCATATCTAGCCACTGAGCACACACTCAAGCACAGGAAATAACACTCGGTTCCAAGTACAAACGAAGAACCCGGGGCGGAAAGCCCTGAATGCCAAATAATCTGCGTCGGGCGACGGCGACTGACAGCGTAGTACACCGGTTGCGCTTCTTCGACGCCTGCATCGCTGCGGCGGGTGGTCGTAGCTAGTCGTAGCAGATCGTGTCACCTCTGTTTCTCGTACCGGAACACTAGAGCCGCGCAATATTATTGCTGCCGAAGTTTATAAGTCCACGTTCGCGGCCAACGCACTTACACAAAGCCAACGGCCAGCGAACCTATCCCCCTCGTTCTCTTTCGGCGACCGGCCGCCAGGGCGGTGACACCGCCGCTGAAACTCCTCAATCTTGGGGGTCGCGGGAACGGCGATGGCAGCGGACGACGGGCGTGGAACTCTATTTCAGAACTGTCGTTCGCGGTACCGGCGAATTCTGTCTACTTTTAAAAGAGAAATTTGGGACTGATCAAGAGAATTGGTATTCCTCCCGTACGACACGCCCGACCACCAAGCCGATTTGCACGAAGACGTCGCCGAGCCGTCGCTCCCTTCTCGTGGCTGAAGACATCGCTCGCGCAAACGTGAAGCACGACGTGTCTACTTCGAGTTGAATATGCACGCGTACAATTTGTTTACTAGGTGCGAACGTTGCCAATGCGTGGTGCTTCCCGACTTCGACCCGGGAGTGCTTTTGCTAGAGGAAAATCAGCAGCAAACTTTCCAACTTAGTTTACCGGCTGAATTATTACTAAGGAAAGAGATCCACCAGAGGCCCCAGTAGCTCAGTAAGAAACACGTCCGCTTCACACGTAGTAGGATCGGGTTCGATCCTCCGTAAAACCTGTTTTCTATTTTGTTTTTTTTCAAACATTTTCCAATGTTTACATATGCTTTTTTTGTTTCTTTTTTTTAATTATAACTGCAGAAACCAGTAAAGAATACCAAACAAATGTTGAGGACGACACTTCGCTGAATTAAATGGTATGGGATTTCCTTTTTGACACATGCGAACTCAATGTAATCACTTTCCACAAAATGCAAGTAGCATATAAATCAGGTAGCGTCCGCTTTCCGAGGGGCCCGTAAATGTTCTACAGGAATTGCAGCCAGCCATTGGTCCCGATCCCGTTGATCTTTCGGAAACTCTGTCGCACAATGCCCCTTTTTTTTTCGGACACAGGACATGTGAGCCAGCTCTTCACGCAACATCTTGGGTGTATTCTTTTCGGAGCCGATCATGGAAATTCACCACGGTCACTCGCTACTCATCTCCAACTCCTCAGTGTACAAAACAACTCATCTTGAAGTACAGAACAACGAGCGGAACAAACATAACTGCAAAAGAATCACACGGCGAACAGTTCCCGTACGCCGCATGTCGTGTCGTCTGCTACGGAGAGGAGAAAAAAAAACAAAAAACACACGGTCGGGTCTAGCCACGTGACTTCCGCCACTCACTCTCTTCTCTCCACTTCTCCGACCTCCGTCGGGTTTCGGTTTCGGTTTCGAGAAGTTGCGTCTTTTGGCTTTATTAAAAAAATACGCTACTCTGTTGCAAAATATTAATTGGGTAGTCCTCCGACACCATAATAAAGCGCCTAACAAAAAATGAAAAAAAAATTTTGGGGGGGTGTCAGTGTCCCTTTAATGTCTCCGATTTGTACGCAAGTAGACGCAGGTTCGAACCGCGGTGGACCTGCTTTTTTTTTCTTTTTTTCCTCGAACATTTTGTTTTGTTGAGGCATTTGGCGATATTTATGAGTGCGTATAGCTTTACTCTTATATAAATGCTGCCCTTGTTGATTAAATTCCCTTGGCAGTGGCAGTCAGACGTCATCTGATGGACCATCAGGGCACGTTCCACCAAGGCTGCTGACTGGCAGTCAGTGTCCCAAATTACGTATCTTGATGGAATTTTCAATAAAGCTTCTAGCTCGTTTTCGGAAAATGACGCCTCTTGATCTGCCTCCCATACTTTAAAAGGAATGGCAAGACTCTTTCTATATACGGCTCTTGTTAACGTTACTATACTCCATCCACCCTTAAGCTGAGACTGCAGAGAAAGCTATAAGCGCGAGCTAGCCCGCGCCCCTGGTTTTGAGATGTGGATTTCTAGCGCGAGTTCTCGTTCTCCTGGAGAACGCTTCAAAGCAGCGCCCTCAAGATTTTGTGCTTGTAGCACTGGCTGCGGTCTCAGCTTAAGGTGCAAACGAACCGTGTATGACGTTTTGGTCTTTTTTGACGGTTTACAACGTTTTTTCATGCATCCTACAGTCATAAAGTTATTGTCGAATTAAACAACAGTTTGTTAATCAAACTTAACGTCTCAATATTACAATTGTTTTTAGTTGTTAGTTTACTATTCAGCATTTATGACACCACACTCTCTAATATTGAAAAAGAATATTTCTCTAGTTATAACGTTCCATCGTCCACAATAATTTGCGTAAACGGTCTGTTTGACGCATTGAATTAAAAAAAGTAATCAGCGAACTGTAACAAATAAAGTTTAAAAGGGTATAACTCCATCGTGTTATAAAAACGAAATCAAGACAACTAATAGAAATCACGAGACATTAAACTACGAAACAACCTTCGATTTAGATTTTACAGAAAATCCATATCAATATATTACAGGTGAAGAATATTATTGGACCTCAAACTTTTCCCATTCAGTTACGGCAAGTTGTAGTTTCTAAATTTGAAATACAGATGGCGACACGTGTTCAATAATAGCTTGATATGCATTTGGTAATCATGGCCTCCCCTTTCAGAAAACGCATGGAGTTCAGCTTTCCGGTTTGCCACGGGTACGCCACCGATGGTTTTTGGACGCACCCAAGTGGAGACCCCATCATCCATGAAGCATTACACGGCTTCCCCTGGAACTTCCCTGGAGACGTCGATTGGATATGAAGTTCAACGAAGCCCAAATGAAGCGTTTAGAGGCGAAGCACGATGCCATGGAAAGTGCCACTCACGAGATCAAGAGCATGTTGGCTCACATCATCAACCGATTCAACAGCTAATCCTCTGCCTCTATCCGCTGCAAGCTCTCCAAAGAAACAGAAACAACGCCCTTCCTGGATCTTTCAGTGGAACTGCGAGGTTTTTTCACCAAGAAAGCCGAAATAAAACTGCGAATAAAGAGTATAAAAGACGATGCATGCAATGTTATACTTTTACAAAAAAACAGTAGACACGACGCCCCCGATCCCTGGATACTTCACCCTCACTGCCCTCTCCATTCCACAATCCAGCAATGAACGTGATGACTTTCTGGACACGCCTAGCATGGTCCTAACCCTGGTAAAAAAACACATTCCCCAGTCGCAACTAGATACCTCCTCTCTCAGCAACGAGGAAAAATAAATTGGGGGTGTCAGAATTCGGCTAGGAAATAGGCCTCTTTACATCTACAATCTGTATCTCCGCCCCAATCAGTCAGATTCCAGTGGCTGTAAGGGGATTAACGAAATAATGAATAACACAATAGATTTGTTCATCCTCGCCGGTGGCTTCAAGGCACCCCATAACCAATGGAGCTAGAAGAAAGGGGACCACGTAACAAATAGGACGTGTATCGGCGACTTCTCCGATGCTTCCCCGATCTTGGCTCTCCGGAACCCCGCGTCTGGCAGGTAAAGATCTTTGCTTACCTTGCCGACACGGGGGCATTTAGGATGGGGACATTGTAACATTGTAGTTCTTTTAGAAGAGTGTGTTAATAAATGCTCTTAGACTCTGCCCTTACTTCGGTACGTGTGTCTTCTATTCCGCTATATTCGAGAGAGTGAGACAAGGTAGTCGATCATTGGCACCGCGGAGGTAATTATCGAACCGACCCTTGGTAATGTAGCCCTAAACGCCGCCTATATTGCCGCGGAGATGTGGGGACCACGCTACTAGGTTGGTCGTCTCCTTTGAGATCGCCGCCTCCGCTGAGATAACCCTTTGGTTACTCGCTCGGTACCTTTGTTGGTAGTAATATCTCACAACTGGTTTAATAACGTGTGGCAAACAGGGCTGCTCCCCAACGATTGGAAGCTCTCGACCGTCACACTCATCCCCAAACCGGGTAAATCGTTTACTAACATCATCAACCTGCGTCCCATGAAACGTACAGTCCTCACTCGAATCACGTTGATTTTAGAGACTCACAAGAACTTGCATCCTATGCAGACCGGATTGTGCCCTAACCTTTCAACTCAAGATATTCTCGCGTTGATACATCACGACATTATCGCACCCCTAACTTCCATCCCCGCACGATCGGTGCGGCCGACGTTGCTGACTCATTTCGCCTAAATGGCTATCAAATATATCATTCCGAAAGAGGCGGGGAGCAGAGTAGGTTATTTCTCGGATGTCAAACTGACGTTACAGTAGTCGAGCACATTATTGCTCCCCATCCAACAAATGAATATGTCTGTGCCACAGTAGGACTTGGGAAAACCAAACTGGCTATAATCACAGCCTATATCCAACCGAATGTCTTTTTCGATTCAGGAAGACTTGATCAAATTTTGCAAACTACTCCAACCCCTCAGGTCGTCTGTGGAGATTTCAATGCCCACAATCAACTTTGGGGCAGCAGAAAAACAACGTCACGAGGAACAGCTCTTGCCGACCTCATGGAAAAATATGGGCTTCTCTGTCTTAATGACGGAAGTGTAACATTTCTAAAAAATGCGAAATCAGGAAGCTGTCTCGATGTTTGTTTCGCATCCAGTGACCTCTTCAACAAAATGTCCTGGCACACGGACCTTGAAACGCGAGGAAGTGACCATTATCCAATACTCATGGCATTAGAAGGAATACCCTCAAGGAAGAAGCAACTACAATCCATCAACTGGGACAAATATAGAGAAATGGCAAACCAAGGCATAACAGCTGCGACAAGTGATGATGAATTAATTCCAACTTTATCATATTCCCTTACTGAGGCAACATTCTTTCCTTTGTGCGTCAGGTTGAAAATGCATGCGATCAAGAATACTTAAGACTACGTGCTTTAAGACGGAAAGCAGAGCGGAAAGCTCTTCGTACAAAAGACCCGGTAGATATGCGAGCTTCACGACGGGCACATTTACACATTCGGAGACATCTCGAAAAATTAGCAAAAAAGAGGTGGAGGGAGATATGTAGAAATCTCGATGTTCGTAAGTCATTTACATACATATGGAAAATTATCAGAGGTCTAAGGAGAAGCCCCCAGCAGCGATATCCATTTCAAGCACTCTCACTACGTGAAAATCAAAGTGAAGTCGATACTGCGAACAATTACTGCGCTTTCCTAACAAGTGGTGGCATACATAGTAGTACTATCTCGACTCCGGGACCTACCACACCTGCTGCAACAAACGAAAGTCTAAATTTGCTCTTCACTATTGATGAGCTAAATGCAGCAATTCAAGGTGCAAATAATTCAGCGCCAGGTAGAGATGGCATTACGTATAACGCCGTGGCACACCTATCCCAACATTCCAAACTCAGACTTCTTGAATACTACAACAATTCCTGGATCAAAGGAGCCTTACCACAAGAGTGGAAAATTGCAAAGATTGTGCCGATTTTGAAGCCTGGTAAGCCGCCCACTAGTCTCGAATCTTTCCGACCCATTGCACTCTTGAGTTGTATAGGAAAGCTAATGGAAAAAATGGTACTCGGTAGAATTTCATGGTTTTCAGAACAAAACAAATGTTATTCAGAACAAATGAATGGCTTCCGCCGCGGACGGTCATCTACAGACTGCATCATTGATCTTACAACGAGTGTCGAAGAAGGTAGAGCCAAAGGTCACACGACCACTGCACTGTTTTTAGATATTACAGCAGCATTTGATTCTGTTCAGCATGAGGCAATATTAATGGCTCTCGCAGATCTAGGACTTGGAAGACGCATTTATAAATGGATATACGATTACCTCAAATGCAGAAAAATTTACATTGATACTTCAGAAGGAAGTTCCAACTATTTTGATGTTGTCAAAGGAGTACCTCAGGGTGCAATACTAAGTCCCACTCTATTCAACATCACACTGATAGCATTAAAAAAGCATCTTCCCCGAAGAGTTAGTATTAGCATATACGCTGATGACATCTGCGTATGGTCTACTTCCCGCTCTAGGCTAACTGTAAAGCTGCGGTTGCAAAAATCTCTCCATATATTGGCAAGTTTTCTAGGTTCCAAAGGCCTCCAGATCTCTCCCAAGAAAACAGTTGCCATGGCATTTACGAAGAAATCTATGAAAAAGTATCCGATCTTTTTAGGCGGACATACAGTTCCTTACGTCACAGTACATAAATTTCTAGGGATCAACATTGATCGAAATCTCTCATGGACGAAAGAAGTTAATTCTCTAAAAAAGCGAATCACAGGAGCAACCAATGTTCTACGCTGCCTTGCAGGAACAGCTTGGGGATGTAACTGCAGATCAATGATTCTACTGTACAAATCTCTGGTTGAAGGACTAATAAGGCACTCTATTCCACACCTAACAAATATAAGCCTAACGAGTAAACGACAGCTTCAAGGGACGCTTAACAAATGCATTTGAATCTGCCTTGATCTACCAAGAGGTTCATCTGGACCTGGCATGGTAGCAGAAGCCAGATGCCTTCCTTTGGAAGTATTACAAAAACAAGAAATAGTACGAATTCATTTACGCCATAAAACTCAGAATAAGAATCAATATCTTCCTAAAATACACATAAAACGTCCAAACTCCGGCTATGGGGATACTTTAGGTCGAAATACTGACAATATTCCAAAGCAGGCAACTTTACTCACTAGTCCAAAATACCTCCATGGACGCTTCGAAAAATGGATAAGAAACTAAACATCCCCGGAATCCTCGCAAAGCACCAACAGAGTAGCTTAGTTATGCTACAACTTGTAATGAGTTACATATATGAAACTTACACTAGAACAACGTACATATATACCAATGGCTCAACAACGGCGACGACCTAATCGTCAGCATTCTTCGTTCCATCGAGATTTCTTGCAAGATCTTGTCGTCTAAACCATCATATATCATCAACAGCCGCTGAGCTTCACGGAAATAAGGAAGCAATCAAGTATATATGCCAACAACCACCACAAAAATAGACCTTATTTACAGATTCGAAATGCGCTTTACAGTCGCTCAGTCCTATTGGAAAGAAATCAATGTATTCGATTTGTTCCCTAGAAATAGCTGAGTACCACCACCTAGCAATCGAATACGGTCACCAAATAACCTTTCAATGGATACCAGGACATTCCGGTATACGGGGTAACGAATGCGCTGACAAATCAGCCAAGAGGGCCCACCAGCACGTCTCAACACGAATGGTTCCTTTTACGAAAGGCGATTGCACATCTCTGACAAGACAAATAGCAAAATGTGCACGTGAGATGCTTTGGTTCTCACCAGATTCTAACTACAAATTTTTCTATGACATAGACCCTTTATTAACAACACAACTACCAAGCGATCTACCACGAAATTTAGGAACTCTTATACATAGACTTCGCCTCAACACAAAGAACTATCGCTTTAATATAAAACAACGCGCGACCCCGGACTGTGAGAAATGCGGTGCGCCGGAAACCATCAGACACATTCTACTCACATGTCAAGCATATGAAAATGAACTCAAAGTTTACAAAAATTGTACGAATGCTCTGGACTGTAGACGTTTTGATCTACCAAAGCTCCTCGGACCTTGGCCTGCTGAGACACAACGAGCAGCCCTAAAAGCTCTCTTTAAATTTCTCGAAGACATTGACTTGCTGACAGTGCTTTAATTATTTTTCTCATCTTTCTCTCATATCCCATCCTGAAACTAGACACTATAGCGTGTATATATTTTAACGTTTCATCTCATCATCATTGACCCTTTGTCGATCGTCTTTCTGTCCCCCCTCCCCTTCCCCACCACAGAGAAGCCTGTTAGAGCGCAAAGCTCAGACTAAACTCTCTGTTTCAATAAAGATATTTTCTCTCTCTCAGTCATACTTACATCATCACGGTAGGCGTACGCACGTATTCACGGACCTTCAGGAGGCAGTGCGAGAGTGCGCTGGCCTGACCAACCTTAATGGAACCGTTTGAGAGCTCCGATCCGCATGGAAATTATTCCGCTCCAATGGGGACCAAATAGCAATAACGGAGATACCTGGCCACGCCGACGTTCCGGGTAACTAGAAGGCGACAACAGCCGCGAGGGATTAATTACTTACCTTTGAACCCTCACAGGGCTGTGTCCGTCCCTCCGATCCAAATCCTGCCCAAGTTCCCATGGACCCATTGGAGCGCAGGGAGCCAGCTGGTCTCGCCAGGAATGCGCTACTTGCTGCTCTCCTTTCTCAGGAGGAATGTCCCTTCCCATCTGGATACACTAGATGAGAGAAGATATGCGCCCGTAAGCTCCATACGCAAACGGCACTGACAGCGGAGGGCTAGATTTCACCGCCCTATTTCCGAGGATGATGTTGGCCCTAGCCCACTCTGCCCCCCCATGCAAAGTGCCGGCGAAGTTCCCTCACATTATATGGTACGGTCCTAATCACACCATGCACAGAGTTTTACACCTCAATTTTAATCCCGACGAGTTATCGCCTTACAAGTTACGCGGAATGGACATGGCCACACCCCACAAAGCCACCCGACCACCGGAAACACATTCTCGACTCGCTGCTTGGCTTTGTGCGGACATCGAACCTTCCCTTGTACGTATAATTCTCTTCCCTTTCTTTACCTTTCTCTTTGTCCTCTTTAGTCGTATCCTTCCCTAAGCCGCTGTTCCAAATGAATACAGTTCAAGCGGAACGGCGATCATTTCATTTTTCTGCTAATAAAAAACGTTTTCATGAGATGTGCATTTGCCGTTTTGTGTAAGTCTCGTGTAAGACTTGTGTAAGCCTCGTGTGGGAAAGTGAAGTCGGGTGAAGCTTGGTGTCCACTTTTGTGAACAACCAACCATTCTATTTCTTCAAGTCACACAGCGGCATTCTCCCTCAAAGTTGAAATTGCGTGCTCTTTGGAGTGGACACAAATAATTGGTGTCAGCAAATTATTAAGTATTCCCCGTGAACGAAAACCGACACCATATCAACTGTCATTGCATTGGCGCTCACCTGCTTTGTCGTGCTTACTTCCCGTCGGGGTGATGGGGATCAGGAGCTTCGGGGTAATGTCAGCATCAAGGACAAAGGCCGCCGAAAAGAATCCTCAATGTCCCGCGGTCGCCCCTCAAGACGTGGTCGAGGGTCGTTCGGCAAGAACCCTTACAGGCCAATTGATTGGTACAGGCAGCTCCGTTAGACATGGTTGGCCTCATGCAGAGGTAGCAGAGTGGTTTTCGGTCGGTTATTCGCAACACCTCCGTTTTCCTCGGTGTACTTTATTCAGCGCAGACCTGCACGTGATGTCACGAATGCTTCGGCGTTGGGGTGTCTCACTGAATTGGTATTGAATACTAACCAGCAGCCGGTGGCAGTCGTCGTGCCATTGTGTCGTAAGTCGCCCTCGGTTCGTCAGATGCCGCTTCGCTCACAGAAGTCTCCGGTTGAAATGCCTGTGTCAAACTGGTTCCGAAACAATTTCGGCAATCAAAACAAACGCCGAGCAACTGATGGCAGGAAGTAGCTAACTGATCTCCTCCCGGACAACGTCGTGGATGATGTCGCGGATGCCTGGGAGGCTGGCGCCGAGGTTACAGCAGGACGACTCGAGTGTCGAGACGCTTGGGAGTTGTTGATAGTGAAAGGCTCGGGCATCAAGTGCCCGAGCGTTGGAAGCCTCAATTTTATGAACCCATCGAATGTTGTCGGGGGTTACGGACAAAGCTGCCGAAGGTGTTGTACCTCACATGAGGGACATAGGATTGTAATTTTTTTGTCTGCTGTAACATCAGGGTCGGCATTGGCGCTCGATCAGGCGCAAAACCTCCTCCACGAAGGCGGTGACTCTCACGTTGGGCCGTGTTCTGGACAGAATCAGGATTTCGGTTCTCTCTCGTCGATGCTGGCCGACGAACGTGCAAACTTTCCACGACGTTAAAGGGGTACTCCGCCGATTTCTTCATGGTCCCCGATTTGCTTGAAATTTTGCTAAACTCGCCAAACAACATCGCCAAAATAGTATCCCAAATATTAGGTCTAAATAATTTTTTTTCACGAAGTTATTGAATTTACAATTTTGGTCCTCACCGTGTTTTTCAAACTGAAAGTCTCTACTGGCAACAATGAAAAAGTGACGTCATTGGAAGTGCAGGGGTTCACTCTTTGGACTGTAGAATTTGTTCCCAACTGATTTGAAGCAGTTTCATGGTGTCAAATGAATGCCTTGGAAGCTCGCTCCAGTCCCCGCGCTCCAGCACGGAACAAATAATTGGCATATTCTATTTTTTAGACTGCTCGTCCGACTGGCAAGCCGAACTTCCACTGACGTCACGGCCTTGAAAAGGGCGGGTATATTTGAATGTCTGTTTTTGCATCATTTTCATTTGCCGATTTCGCAATAACTATTATGAATTTCACGATATTAAATAGCATTCCAGAAAGGGTAAAGGCCTGGGAGTCAGAAAATATAGTTAGTTGAGGTAGCTCAAAAATCGGCGGAGTACCCCTTTAAGGAGAATTCCTGATTTTCAAACCAGTGCCTGGTAGTTTCTTCCACGAGAAGTATAGGTTCTGCAGGAGCTGGTTGTCTGTCCACCCACTGCGGTGGGCGACACGGTTACATTGTTTAATCCAGTCCTTGACGTTTTCATACACATTGCGTGAAAGGACGGTGGAGTGTGAGGTGCGACAGACATGCAAACAACGGCGGGAACGAACACGGTTTGCTGCTGCAGGTTTGTAATTGTTGGCTTAGTCAGCTTTGGTTTTTCTGGCAGGAGACTAAATTCCGGTAGTTCTTCCTAGTAGCAGCGACTGGCTCAGATCTCACGTTCTTTGTGGTGTATTTGAGAGGTTCGTTCTTATGGTACTCGCTCGTCTTGCGGTGTTTCTGCCGGGCTTAGAATAGGATTTGGTTCAAGGCTCGCCAGGGGTTTAAGACGCGCGGTATAGTCTGCCACCCATTTCCCCGTTATCGGGACACTCGGCTGAGGAGCTGCCAGGGTGCACACACAGTGAAGGGCTATGAGTAAAGTACCCAGCACCTGAACCAGAACATACGATGACAGTCGAGCATGGCCTGGAACTTTCTAGAATAGTAAATATTGATAGAAAAAAGGACTGGAGCAAGTATCCGCGGCAATATAACAAAGCTAACAAAAGAGAGTTTATTTGACCACTAAAGAAGCTGCATCGCTTTAACGGAACTTTGATTCAATAATTCATTTCCTTCAGGGTTTGGTGACTGCTGTGTGCGAACTGAACTGAAATGCATGCGGGACCACTTTTCTGGTAATGAGTCGCTGCAGGCTGTCGCCAGAAAGCGGTGTGAACGGGTGGGCTGGGTAGGTAAAACGCGCGATGAAATGTCCATGCAGCTTGCAATTCGCGTCACGAGTGTTGATGAAACGTTTGTGTTGACGAAAGGTTCGACAGACCAGCGGAATCAATACCAACTGCAACACCTGTGCTCCGTGAAAGTGCACGTCTACGCCAGAACAATTTAGAAAGGAGCAAATGCATGCAGTATCACCTAAAGCACGGTACATGAACTACCAGCTTGAGGCAGCTTTTCGGTACGCCGCACACCTGTGCTCCATGAGAGTGCATTGCTGCGCCGCAACAATTTGGGAAGCTGCACAGCATCATTTAGCACGGCACGGGAACTACCAGCTTTAAGGCAGCTCTCCGGAGCGCCGCACAACCAAAGTGAGCCTTCGGTCCTTTGAACGAAGCAGCACCACGATTGCACACTGCCAAGCACGACTCACGCAATTTTTCTAGCTAAACCGTGTATCTAAGTACATTGCACACGCTTCACTGCAGACCTCGAAGATTCTGATGGTCAACGAGAGCACAGAAGCGTCGCCTTGAGATTTACCCTAGCGATATCCGAATCAATTCGAGGTCCGAGCAATGCAGCGCTGATTGTCTTTTTCGTGGCAATATCCCCGTCGATCACCAGCGAAATGCACACCGTTCCTTCGTATTTTCACGTTATATTTGCGTGAGACACCAGGCTGAAGTCTAAAGTAGCTTTCGACCGGCCTCAAATGACGGCTCCCGCATCTGAAATCAACTCGCTGAGGTGAACGACAACGAACAACGCATCCGATAAGCACCGGCCAATGATCCGGCCCTGCTGGGGCCAGCCGCTGCCTGGGCGCTGCCATCTTTCCTGTGACGTCGCGTGTTTGGTTTGGTCACGTGACGAATAGTCACATTTGCGTACAATGCCAGCGGCCTTTTGTGGGTGACTCTCAAATGCAGGCCGGAACCCCCTGTTTAACGCTGTAAGCCCCTTGACCTTGTTGGCCCCGCCCCTCGCTTTTGAATCTGCTTTTGGATTGACTTGGCTGTGGAGTAGAACGACGTACTCAGGGTCTCGACTTCCCGTGTCTGTTGCGTGCGTACAAACAGCCTTTTTTTAGCTTGTCTGTTTTGGGCGAACTGCGCGCAAAATGGACCCTTAATTGAGGCGTCAGCTTCTTGGCCGCTGCGAGCAACTGGGTCTTCTACCATACGAAGATACGCCGCGGAGGACGGCTGCCAGTAACGTAGACGGGGCACCTCCTGAGCCTCCCGAGCCTTTGGCGCGGGAGGCTGAGGTGAGGCGTTTGCGACTGGGACCGCCCCGTGTCTCAGTCGCGGACATTTGGTGCACCCGGTGCGAACCTCGAAGGCCTCCAAAGCGAAATGACGAGAACATACCTGGACGCATTTGTCGCTACGCGAACGCCCGATTGCCTCCATGTCAAATAGCATTCAGCTTGTCATCTGTCGGGGCGACATGGCGGCTGGAAGACTCGCTGTCGCGATCACGAATCTGGCAGCACTTTACAGAGCAACGGCAGCGCTCTAGAAGCTGACATCTACAAAAAATCAGCACTTGCACGCGCAAAAAAAAGTAACATGCTAAGAAAGCAAGTAAAACCAGCTACGAAAGCAAAGAGAACACCCCAGGAAAACGAAAGTAACCATCCGCGCTATGAAAGCATCGCTTCCTATCTCTAACAGATGCGACAGCTACTAAACACAGGTGACCTTACTTTATGAAGTCTCACTCATGCATCTGGGTCAACAGGAAACACTGACCACTTAGGCGAAACGATTAGTCGAGGTAGGCGATACAAGCGGGAGCAGGTACAGCGGCGGCCATGCTTTTGTTTGTTATTGTATAAATCCAAACGCCTTCCTTTTCGATTTATACCATAGCAAATCCAAACGGCTTCCGCTTGCTTGCCCGTCTTGTAAACGTTTTATTAAAGAATAAAAATGAAAGCCGTCCACAACTCCCTGTAACGCCGGATTAGAGTACAGCTCTTGAGGAGGAGGATGGAGAGGTACTGAGGGACAGGTGAATCTCTGAGGTCACGTGACCTGGGGGGGTTACGTGAGGGTAACTCTCATAACCCTCGTGACACTCGTGAGGGTAACCCTCGTGACCCTCGTGAGAGTAAGCCTCGTAACCCTTATGAGGGTAACTCTTTCGAGGATAACTAACCCTCGCAACCCTTGTGAGGGTAACGCTCGTGACGCTCGTGATCCTCGTGACGGTAACCCTCGTGACCCTCGTGAGAGTAATTTTCGTAACCCTCGTAACCCTCACGAGGGTAACCCTCGTACCCTTGCGAGAGTAACCCTCGTAATTAACCCTCACGAGGGTAACCCTCGTGACGTCATTATGGGAAACTACCCATAATATACCGCGCGGTTACGCCGCTTGCATGCAATGCGTTGCATGCAAGCTTTGCATGCGCGTTGCAGGCGAGATGCATTCGCGTTGCAGGCGAGATGCATGCAACGCGTATGCAACGCGCGGATATTCCGCTTGCATGCAACACGTCGCATGCAATCTTCGCTTGCGCGTTGTATGCGCGTTGCATGCAACGCGCGGTTACGCTGACGGCGACGGCGACGGCGACGCCGCTCAAGCCGGAAATGGGCGCCTAAGAGCTGCGCTCTAATAATATTAGCTACCATTGCATTGATTATTTTTTAAACCTAAAACATGCTACTCAAAAGGAAATTACAACATATCACATAGGTTTAACAATCAAGATCTAAGCTGTTAACGAATCTCATAGCCCATGAGAAGAGTTGCTATCGCACGTCACTCCGTGACGTATAATACAAACTTTGTGGCGGGCGATTTAAAACGGATGAAGAGCCGCGAACTAAAATCAGTCTTGCGCAATAAATATTGTTGCAAATTGTAATTTGCGGTAGATTTTTTTTACATGCTTCTCCTAATTAGGCTGTTTAAAAAAATCTTGTTTATCTCTGCAGTTACCCCTTAAGCGATCTCCTATTTAGCCTAAAAATTATTTGGGTCATGGCCTTCAGCAACAGTGCAAAGGATGCACATGGCCTACTAAGTTGACTCATTAGCACTGGACTGATTTCATTAATTTTAATAATCACCTCTCACAGATGAACTGAAAGTGAAAATCGAGACTGCACAGCCTCATACACAGATCGTCGGCACCACCATGTTTTTCCGTGTATTTTTATTGCTTCATAGATTTCTTTCTATTCTTGAAGTCCTTGTTTCAGACAGTAACCACGTAGCCCGAAAGTGTTTTAGGTGTTGGAGGAGTACGACATAAGGAACGTCCTTGCTATCAGGTTGTGAGAACATACGCTGTCATTTAATTATTAACCTGTTCGATTGTGTTCGGCACTTGACGATCTTGCACGGACTGTCGGCAACATCAGTGTTCTACTGAGACCCTGTTGAAGGCTCCGAAGCATAAGTGTTCTAACAAAAGCGACCGCCCCCGTATCAATGGGTCTTTATAAACCTATTTCTTTAACACGAGAAGCTGCTGTATCGGGAAAGCAGCCATACGGGCCCAATCGCAGGTTTAGATTTAACAGGGCCAACCGTCACCAGCCAATCATATCCTCACCCTCACCCTGGGGACGCAAAACTAAGCCATGTCACTGGCTTCGAAAGGGGGACACAGTCAGCAAAGGGTGAGACAGAAGAATATATTTAAGAGCCATAAAATCTGATTCAACAATTGAAATGTTTTAGCATAACTCAATCTGTTTCATTTCTATTCCCTGACTGGTAACTACTCTAGCTTGCCTCTTATCTACTTATTGATTGTATACTGCTGCTTGTATGTTGTTTCAGAGCCGGAAGCAAAATATGACATATATGCCTATTCTCGTTTTCATTCAAGAACCGTTGTAAATAAAGTCCGGCTCCCCGCGGAGCATCAAAAATGTCCACCTTCGTGTGGAAAATTAAGATGTATGAAGGTGCATTGAAGATTAAATATTGTCACTCGCGTCGGCGAGCGAGCGCGTTCGTGGTCGAGTGGTTAGCGCGCTTGACTGTCGCGCGGAAGGTGTAGGTTTGATTCCAGTCAGCGGACTGCTTTTTTATTTATTCTTTCAACTTGGCGTTCTCGTAAGTTCGAGAACATTTTCCTCTGATCGAGTTCCGACTGTCATGCCCGCGGAACGTTCTAGGCTGAGTGTTCCAGAGACACACGCGTGTACAAAAGGCAAGACTGACGTGGCGAGCCAGAGTCAGTCTTGCCCCAGCGTTCGATCCTGCTGTAACGCCGATATCGACGCCCGCGACGCTCTATTGCTATCTTGTGTTTCCCTTTTTGTTTTCGGCACAAGTTCGGTTCATTAAATGTTTAGTTTGTTTCAGTTTTCGTCGCCTCTTAAACAGTCATTCGTGACATTTTTGGCGGAGGTGCTGGGTATCGCTCTTTATGCCCCTGAAGCGTACACCTACGAAGACATCCCGGCCAAGTGAAGTGCTCATCCCCGGAAGGCTACCCTTCGCAGAAGAAACCGACGCCTGATCAAGTCGCCGCAACCAAGGCCTACCCCCGGAAGTCGGACCCCTGCCGCAGAATTCAAAAAAGAAGACCACGACGATGATAGCTCCACCCGTCGTTGTTCTACCCGTCGCTGCCCGTACGCCCGCGTCCTTTCATAATGAGCCCTATGAAGACGTCGAGGACAGGCTACAGCAGTACGAGCGAGTGGCCCAGCTCAACGAATGAACGGAAGAAGAGCGCCTACAGAGTCTTTACTTCGCGCTCGAAGCAACGGCCAGGCACTGGTTCGAAAATCGCGAAACTTCCTTGACATCGTGAACCGACTGCAAGAATGCGCTGAGGGGGACGTTCACCAACCAATATTGACGGGAGTAGGCCGAGGATCTCCTTCAAATGATGACCCAGGGTGCAAACGAGACAATAACCAGTTTCTTCGAGAATGTCCTGCACCTGGTCGCTCGTGCCGACCCTCAAGCCGCCTACGAAAAGAAGCTGCGGATCCTGATACGAGGTGTTGAGGATGACATCTTCGGAGGCCTCGTCCTTAACATGCCGACCACCGTCGAAACCTTCGTCGCGGAGGCAACCAACATCGAGTGCGCCCTCCAAGCGCGCGCTTCCCGCTACCAGCGACACCCCGGCGTCCCTGCCCTCTCGCCTTCCAGCTGCAACAACCCGGATCTCCGTCAGATTATCCGCGACGTCGTTCGGAAGGAGATTAGGAAGCTGCTGTCCAGTGCTGGTCACCCTGCATCGCTGTCCATGACCTAAGTAATGCGAGAGGAGGGGCAGCGAGCCTTCTAGCCGGAGTCTCCCTTCGACCTGCCACCACCGAACAACCGCCATGGCCCGACCACCGCCACCTGCTGCCTGTTAACCTTTTACGCCAGAACGACGGGACGCACCAGCACAGGTCCCGACGTCTCGACGATCGATCTCAGTACGTCCACCGAGAACAACCGGCACCCAGGAAGACCGACGTATGGCGAACGGTGGATCGACGTCCGCTGTGCAACTACTGCGGTGAAGCCGACCACATTTACCGCCGTTGCCCCTACCGGAAAATGGGGCTGCGCGGCTTCCACCTGAACGACAAACACCGACGCTATGGTCAGCGACCACAAGAGACAGAAGAGTACCTTCGACGACCTCAGTCTCCCCCGCCTTCACCTCTCCGCGGGTCCCGGTCGCCGTCACCACGACGTCCAGCTTCGCCGATGCACCGACCCCGTCGTGAGAGCCTGTCGCCCTAGTCCCACCGGGAAAACTACCCGAAGGAAAAATCCATCAATGTAACGCTGTTTGGCAGTCAATGTTTTCTAGTGGACCGCTGACTGTGCCTGACTGTACGTCAAGCATGACTGATTGGCCAACAAGTTACTCTGACCTACAGTCGAAGTCCAGTCAGACTCCGCTTGTCGGCTTTCTGATGGTTTCCTGGTGGCAGTCGGCCGCCGCGAAATGCCATCAGGATGTCTTGGTGGCGATTCTGGCTGTACATCGATTGTCTCTGACTGTACGTCAAAAAGCTTTGACGTGCAGACAGACGTACGGTCAAAGGACGTAAAGTTCGTTCGGATACCACTATTTCGTCAAATCTATGAATACAAAAAGTAATCTATGCACGAGAAAACGATTTCGGGACGTGAGCCCATAAACCCGCTGACGTTAGAGATATGACACGCAACGGACCGACAACCTTGATCAGAAGCCCGCCGAAGCGCCGAAGACGACACTTCGCCGACTTCGCTTCGCCCATAGAGACTTCGCCGAGCTTTCATGAACGATCGCTCTTGACTTGTTTTGTTTGCCCGCTTGCTTTGACCTGTCGATCCTGCTCGGGCTCTACAATGTCTTATGTTTTAGTAGAATTTCTACTCGACAAGACCCAGCCTGTTGAGAGTTCCGACGATGTAAGGGACTTTAGCGGTGTAGTTGAAGACGACAAGGTGTACCAGGTCTACTGGGCCGGTGACGCGCGAACAAAAGGATCGCTCTACGACGCGAAAGTACTCTACATGGCAGGTGAGTAGAACTGAAGTACGGCGAGTGATGTACGAGTGCTTTGCATAACACGCTGACGACTTAACTGCATTTGTAGCCGAAGCATCTCGTATAAATTGAATAGTCAAAGCGAGTTTCCAAAGCGGAGGCTTTGGAAACCATGGGGATCTTTCTCAAGAAAGATCCCCATGGTATTGTCACATATTCTAGAAAAAGTCGACATGCATATATTTGCTAAATGGGACAGTTTCAAGCAAGAGACGAAAAACCATGCAATTGAGCGCTCCACGATAATATCATACATAAACAAACAGGAACAGCGGGAACTGCATAAGAACCTAACAACGCTATACGAATTGGAATGCCTTAACCCAGGTGAATATAGTGACGATGTCAATGTAGTCCGAGGTCAACTACAAAAATATGAAACAGAAAAGTATTGAAGAGCCTTGATCCGCTCTCGAAAGAAACGTTTCTTCCATGGTGAGCAGCCTACGAAGACGTCTCTGGACGATGAAAGGCGATATGCCTTGACGAAAGAAATTGTAGAGATCAACAACAATGGATCGACGCTCACTGACCCAACAGAGATTGTAAAATCATTCCATCAACTTTACACGAATATTTTTGGAACACTAATACCTACGAAAGAGAAGTCTGAAGTTGAACATCTTTTGTCCCAAATGCCGATACTTGACGAAACAGACCGAAAGTTAATTGATGGTCCTATAACATTGGAAGAAATCAAAGCTGCTATTAAATCTCTCCCTAATGGTAAAACACCTGGGCCTGATGGGCTGAGTGGAGAATTTTATAAAGCGTACGCAGACATTATATCTCCTGTTCTGCTCGCTGTATTTCACGAAGCCTTTGTGCAGAGAGCTCTGCCGCCTTCCTTTTATCATGGTCGAACAGTACTAATCCCAAAAACAAAAGACTCAGAGATGCTTAAAAAGATGGAAAATTACAGACCTATATCCTTGTGCAATGTTGATTACAAAATTTATGCAAAAATACTTAACGACAGGCTACAGTGCGTAATCGAAGCGCTGATAGGTAAACACCAAACTTGTGGAATACGAGGCCGAGCTATTCAAACGAATATTCATGTTGCTCGTTCAGTACTGGAGTGCGTGTCCGACAATAACGACCAGGTAGCGTTCGTACAAATAGATCTTACGAAGGCTTTCGACCGCGTGAGTCATTCCTTCTTATTTACACTGCTAAACCGTATCAACGTAGGGACAACACTTTTAGATGGTATCAAGCTTTGCTACTCAAACTGTTCAACAAGACTCGTCATCAATAATATTCTCTCTAACGAAATCAAAATAAAATCTTCCGTTAGGCAGGGCTACTTTTTGCCCTGTACTTAGAACCTTTATGTCTGAGCATCATAAACAATGAAAGTATTCAAGGATACTCCCTGGGCAATGTTGAAGTAAAAGTTCTTGCGCATGCAGATGACGTGGCATTTTTTTGCACAGGCAAGAGAAGCGTCGAGAGAGCCCTTGACCTCACAGCACGTTACTGTGAGGTCACAGGAGCTTCCGTAAATCGTGCTAAATGCAATGGCTTCTGGTATGGTTCCTGGGCCACAAAACCTTCATTGTTTGCTGGTATAGCGTGGAACCGGAATCCCCTTACATATATCGGAGTACCTCTCTCACAAATCCGTAGCAACGTGACCTACTGGTCCTCCTTGACAACCACACTGAAAAAGAAAACAGACGCGTGGAGAGAAAGGGACATTTCAATTTTCGCTAGAGCTAGTGTTTGCAATGTATTTCTAGCTTCTAAGCTTATGTACGTGCTCCAGGTGCTTCACTGCTCTCGGACCAACATCCAGAAAATCCACAGAATATTCGCTACATTCATATGGTGTTCAACTTGGGAGCCCATAAAAGGAGACAATCTCTTTCTTCCTCTTGAATGCGGCGGTTTAGGTCTTTGTCATATATTTGTGCGACAGCTGGTCTCGCGATTCTTTTTCTTTAAAAATGTTAATCACGATTTCCTCAGAGTAATGCTCCAACGACGTCTTTCTGGTAGTTTAAACTATCTGATTGTTTCAACCGTCGAAAGCTCTCAAGGCACACCATGGGGCTTTTTAAAGGAAGTGGTTGACACACTTAGCTTCCTCAAAGCAAGATTTTCGTTGGAATATTTGTTTACTGTATCCAGAAAGGCACTCTCAAGGAGCATAAAAGAAAGCTTGTTTCCTCCGCCACTTTATCGTACCCGTTTGACACTGGAACCTATCAACGACGTGTTTAAAAGGGTCAAGAAAATGGGAGTGCCTCTCTCAACTAAGACGTTTTTCTTTAAATTACACACATCCACTTTACCCGTTAAAACTTACCTCAAAGAAAAAGGAATATTTGTACCCTGGATAGTAAACTGTAGATTATGTAACAAGCCAGAGACAATAGAACACTGTTTCATATACTGTAATGATGCGTTTTTGTTTTGGGATGTGCTGCAACGCACTCTACAAAAAGACCTAGTTCTTAACGACTACAATCTTCGCTTCCTTCCTTTTTCTGAAAATGAAACCGTACCGTACGACATGTTTGCTCTTTTAGGTTTGCATAGTCTGTGGAAGTGCCGCATGATCGATAGGCATGCGGAGAAGCCGTGTACGACGAAGTCGCTTTTTCTAGAGCAAGTGGCGCAGGTGAGAAGTGTATATGCTTCAAAGTTTAACCAGCCTGACTGGTTCCCTATGTTTGACAAATGCCTTGGCTTACCGAATTTCTGAAGGAAAAGAACTGCGAGCGTAAGTGAGACTTGCCCGAATCTTTCACCTTAGTTTTGTCATTGTCTGCTAATAAGTCTAATGGCCACATGTTCAAGATGCCAAATGTAAAAATTTGTGTGATAGTTGTTTGTAAATAGCTTTTTAAAGGTGTGCATGTTTTAATGTATATACAGTACGAATGAACGTGTTGTGGTAGTTACGGAACATCATGTAATAAAGATATAAAAAAAAAGCGGAGGCGTAGCGTAGTGGCTAAGATGCCCGATTTGTATGCCAGTGGTCGTGGGTTCGATGCGCTGTGGACCAGCTTTTTTTTTTTTTTTTTGAACATTTTGTTTTATTGAGGCATTTGGCGATATTTATGAGTGCGTATAGCTTTACTCTTCTGTAAATGCTGCCCTTGTTGATGAAATTCCCTTGGCAGTGGCAGTCAGACGTCATCTGATGGACCATCAGATGACGTCTGATGGTCCATCACGTTCCACCAAGGCTGCTGACTGGCAGTCAGTGTCCCAAATTACGTACCTTGATGGAATTTTCAATAGGGTAAGCGCGGCAACTCTCGGAGGTGAAGTTACCGTGAACAGACGACGTAAAGAGCCACCACGAACGCCGAAGCGCTCCGACTCTTCCGACGCCACGCCTCGGAACGACTGCTCCCGCAATGACGCTCCGGCAACGGTGCCCAACAACTTAAACATTGTTATCGAGGGCCACAACGCATCGGCACTCCTTGATATCGGAGCGGACTACTTAGTCTTGAAGTGGAAGCTCTCTCGCTGCCTTCGAAAAGTCACGACGCCGTGGGATGGACCGCAGATACGAACCGCTGGAGGACACCTGATCACGCCTGTCGGAAGGTTCATTACTCGCGTCGAAATTCACGGCGAGACGTGTCCTGTGAAATTCATCGTTCTACAAGACTGCTCCAGAGGCGTCATTCTCTGCATGGACTTTCTGTGTGAATACGGCGCCGTCATCGATCTTGGAGAAGACAGATTGACACTGCGGACACCTGTTACGCCTTCAGAGAAACCCCAAACTGTGTCAGCCGCCGTCTGAGTCGCTGCCGACCACGTGAATCTGCCGCCGAATATCAAGTGTTGTCGTACCTGTCGTGACCGATGCAGCTACCAGCGGCGAAGTTGTTCTTGAAGGCAACCTTAAATTGCTCCTGGGAAGAGGAAAAGACGTTGCAAGAGGAGTAGCTGAACTTTAGGATGGGCGGATTGTGGTCCTTGTGACAAATTTCCGAGAAAAAACGCAACACCTCACTAAAGGTGCATCTGTTGGCAATGCCGAGGAACTCCGAAACTCCGCCGAAGTCGCCTCGATTGCTGAAAAAGCATCGCTGCCTCAGCAACACTTTCCGTCACCAGCGCAGCTCGACATTGACCCCAAACTTCCGCACCCAAAACGACAGCAGCTAAGCGACCTCCTCGCCGAATACAGCGACTACTTTGCGACATCGTCGAAGGTGCGCCAAACCACAGTGGCGAAGCATCGCATTGTTACCGAGTACGACGCGCTCCCAGTGCATCGATCGCCACACCGAGTCTCCGTAATGGAAAGGAAGGTCATCCAGGAGCAAGTGCAAGAAGTGCTGAACGACAACATAATCCAGCCTTCCAGCAGTCCATGGGCCTCTCCGGTCGCAATGATTAAGAAAAAGGACGGAACGCTTAGGTTTTGCGTGGACTAAACCAACAGCCGAACGCGGTGACAAAGAAAGCCGTCTACCCAGTTCCTCACATAGACGACACCATATATACCAGCTGCGCCACTCTCCATATTTCTCATCGATGGACTTGAAGTGCGGCTACAGGCAGATCGAAGTCGACGAACAGGACCGAGAAAAGACAACTTTCGTCACGCCAAATGAAGTGTACGAGTTAAAGGTGATGCCATTTGGACCATGCACGACGCCAGCAACTTTCCAGCGCGTCATGGACACTGTACTGGCGGGTCTAAAATGGCAGAGCTGTCTTGTCACGACGTCGTAGTGTTTGCAAGCGACTTCGACGAGCACTTACGACGACTCCAAGCTGCTATCCAAGCCGTACAGATCACCGGCCTCACTCTCAAACCATCGAAGTGTCGGTTCGCCCATGACGAAGTGCAATTCCTACGCCAAGAGGTAACGATGGCGTTCGCCCAGACCCAAAGAAGACTCGCGCAGTCACGGCATTTCCAACGCCGACAGACAAGACGACCGTGCGAAGATTTATTGGAATATGCGCGTACTATCGGCGCTTCGTTCGCAATTTTGCAAGAATTTCCGCACTGCTCAGAAACCCCACAATGAACGCCCTAAAGTTCGAATGGGCCGAGGAGAAACAGCAGGCATTCGGCGGGCTGAAACGACAGCTCCAGACTCCCCCGGTTCTTGGACATTTCGATCAAGATGCGGACACCGAGATTCATACGGACGCAAGTAACGCAAGACTTGGCGCGGTACTGGTTCAAGTGCAAGAAGGCACCGAGCGAGACATCGCCTACTAAAGTCGGGCATTGTCCAAAGCGGAGATAAGTTACTCCATGACTAAAAGGAATGTTTTGCGGTCATCTGACAATCACGAAGATATTCCCGTACTTGCACGGGAGCCCCTTCCGCGTCGTCACGGACCACCACTCGCTCTGCTGGCTTGCGAACCTAAAGGACCCTTCAGGGCGCCTCGCTCGATGGAGCCTCCGACTGCAGGAGTTTAGCATGACTGCGGTCTACAAGTCAGGCCGCAAGCACAGCGACGCCGAATGCCTGTCCCGAGCTGCTGTCGAGACATCTCCCGGTAGCAGCGACGACGATGACGACGAGTGCTTCCTAGTTGCAGTAAACACCGACGACATGGCACGACGTCAATGGGACGATCCTGAGTTGCGCGCGCTAATCGAGAACCTCGAAGGACGAAATATACTATCCCCCGTGTCTTCTCGAGAGCCCTGCCGACCTTCGTTTTCCGACAAGGTGTACTTTACAAGGAGAATTTTGGAGACAACAGCTCGACATAGCTGCTGGTAATCCTTACCGACCTTACAGAGGATATCTTCCCAGCCTGCCACGACGACCCGACGTCCGCACACCTCGGCTACAGCCCTACGCTGGCCCAAATTCGTGAAAGGTATTACTGACCCAAGCTCCCGAAGACCGTTCACACTATCGGGCCACGAGTGCCAGCGACGCAAGAAAGCGCCGACAAAGCTGGCAGGTCGCCTGTAGCCGATTGCTCCCCCGACCGCACCGTTCCAGCAGATCGGAATAAATCTGCTTGATCCTTTCCCACTACCAACGCGAAGAAACAGGTGGATAATCGTCGCCACAGATTATCTCACACGGTACGCCGAAACGAAAGACTTCAGGGACTGCTGTGGAAGTTTCCAAGTATTTTCATCAAGTCCATCGTCCCCCGGCAAGGCGCTTCAGAAGTTCTGATTACAGATCGCGGCCATACAAGAGACCACTGGGGTGACACGCTTTCAACTTGTGCATGGTCGCAAGGTAACCACAATGCAGGACGGGATGTTACCCCACGAACCGGCTGTCCACGGAAGCGACGACGCTTAGGTGATTGCCCAAGGGGCAGAAGAAGCCCGTCAGCTCGCCAGACTTCGGATTAAAGCCCAACAAACGTGTCGACACTGGCCGCTACAACCTTCGTCGTCGGGGCGCCCGTCTCCAGCCCGGGGACAGGGTGTGAGCGTGGACACCAATTCGCCGCTGTGGTTTCAGCGAGAAACTCCTGAAGCACTACTTTGGAACTACAAAGTTCTTCTCGGGGTTCTGAACTACGAGGTGATGCCCGACGGAACACGGACTTCCTCATGCCGAACTCCACGACCAGAAGTCGTCCACGTCGTGCGCATTAAGCCGTACTACGATCGATAGGACTGAAAATTGTTTTGTAATACGCTCGATTGGATTGTGGTGCACAATTCTACGTAGTTTGCCATTATTTTTGTTTGTTTTGTTGTTTTGTTTCGCGCCACGTCGCATCGAGACGATGCGCTTTTAAAGAGGGGAATAATGCCACGCGCGTCGGCTAGCGAGCGCGTGCGTGGCCGAGTGGTTGCCGCGCTTCACTTTCGCGTGGAAGGTGTAGGTTCGATTCCAGTCAGCGGGCTGCCCTTTTATATATTTTAGGGTGAGATACACTGGCCGAGGTTGAGCAGCTTCGCGTGGCTCCTGGTTGGCCGTGCTGCGCAAGCGCGATGAGCAGTGACGTCACACGGCGCACAGCTATACTTCGTCTCACCCTACGATGGACTAAAGGCAGAAGCTACGAACCGCCAGATCCAATCACGAGCCACTTAGACATTGTGTGGTATTTCGCTTCGATGCACGCATCGGCGCCCGCGCCTCGGATCACCGATGGGAATGGGCCGACAGTGGTTCGGATCGAGCAATGAGTGACTCAACAATTTTACATTGCAAAGAAAGCCACGGTTCTGGCTCTTTGGAGTGTCGAAGCTATAAAAATGACGCAGTGTTTTGGATTCGGAGCATTATTCGTTGAAACCTAACCAACGCTAAGCGTGTCATAGTTTAGCCTCGAACGTGATTGGACCTGGCGGCCCGCGGCTTTGGCCTTTAGTCCATCGTAGGATGAGACGAAGTATAGCGCACCGAGCCGCCACCGCCGCGCGCTCCGCCGCCGCTGCGCGCGCCTCGCCGGTCTCCGCGTTCCAGAGTAGTGACGTCGTAGCCGCGGCAGACGCACTGGCGCCGCCACGCTGTGCGCCTCCGTTGCGCAGTAGCCAAGTCTGACGCTGCACCGGAGCCGCTTGATAGCGCCTCTCATTTATTTTTCTTTCAACTGGCGTTCTCGTAAGTTAGAGAACATTCTCCTCTGATCGAGTTCCCAATGTTCTACGCGCCGAATGTTCTAGGCTGAATGTTCCAGAGACACACGCGTGTACAAAAAGTGCGCCGCGTGCCGAGCCGGGGTCAGTCTCGCCCCAGCGTTCGATCCTGCTGTTACGCCGATATCGAAGCCTGCGACGCTATATTCTATTGTTATCTTCTGTTTCCCTTTTTTTGGGGGGCAGAAGTTTGCACAACAGGAGATGCCTTGCTTTTGCAAGCTACTTCGCTGTATTTGTGAAAAAGATCGCATTCGAGAGGAGGTTGCAAAAACGATTTCCCCAACTGCGCGATGACGCAACTTTGAAGGCCGTTGTTATAAAGAATACAGCCTTCTACGCAGTCGATATTTTTATGTTTAATGCACGCATACCTCGATCTATGCTAGAATTAGTTAACGTTAACTTATATGAGCATATATTTCAAGCGAAAAAAATGACAAACGTGGCTCCTGGAGCAAATCTTACATAATGAGATATTTTTCGGCGAATTTTAAGTCGCTTTAGATTTATATTATAAAACTGAAACTTTTTGCGTCGAGTGTTTCGTGCTTTGTGAACTTTTAACAAATTAATCAGCTTTATAGTATTGAAAGTGTTTTGTGCATTGCGCCCGGAAATTTCGTCAGAATAAAGGAAGTCAAATTTTTGCGATGTTCGTGCGGCAATTAAAAAAAAAATCATTCGATTTTTGAATTTCACCAAATGGACCCTCAATGACCGGTAATTAAAAATGTGCGAAGACATGTTACACTATTTTGTTTAAAAAATATGTAACCAGGTCGTGGTCGCGTTAGTCACTCCAGGGGCGTTTCTGTCTTAACGACTAGTGGTACAGGAGCTACACATGACACAGTATTCGTACTGAGTTATATTAAGGCCCAGGTGCCATGAAGCACTCTAAAAGTTAATACGTGAAATTGTTTTCGTCGTTATTGTGGCTACTATTGCCAATGAATACTGAACTTCATGGCGAATCCGATCCTTATTTGTGTGTTATATTTGGCTGGTTAGATGCTAATCGTGCTACCTTTTCAAACTAGCCCTTTAATATCAGTACTTGGCTGACAAAATAATTTGATTCGTCTTTCCAGGCACTGCTAGAACCGAGCGATGTTACAGAAGCTTTTGACCCGATTGATGGCAGGCGTGGCGTGAACGGAAGGTTAAGCCGGTGGTATATTATGGCATTGTAACGCATGGCGGAACTGGACTCCAAGCCGGAGCATAATTGAAGAAGGCGCAGGAGGAAAAGAAGTGTTTCTTGATGCAGACTGTAGGGATTTGCGTACCACCGCCGATTCGCCATTTCCCACGTGGGCCGTCAACAACACAAGTCCAATCGCATTCTTTCATGGGAGCGGAATTCCGCTTCCCTTTTATTTGTACATAAAACACAACGCTACAAAACACTCAATCTAAACTGCAAATACATGCGACATTACACAAATATTTAGAAACGCACGTTACGCCAAAGCTAAACACAGAGAGGGACCCAGGCCTTGTGTACCGCGATTACCCTAGATCCGGTCGCCAAACACTTGCCTGGTATCGGTAGCCTACCGGAGTCCTAAGAGGCTCTTCGCTCCCCTGGTCTCCGAGTATACCTCGATCGATGGGCGAGGAGGTTTCTCTTCGCCCGCCATGGGGCGTCTACAGCACCATCCAGTGGCTAGGAGAAAAAGCGGCACGTCGGGAGCCTAATTCGTGATCCCGATTGACCCCGCGGCGACACGACCACTTGATCGTGTCTGAGGCGAGGCAACCGCATAGCCGCCTCGCGGTACCTGCTTGATGGGCGCCCTCGTGGATGCACGGTGCGCCATACTCCCCCCTCCTAAAAATCGAAGTATGCCGGAATTCAGACGTACGGCTAGGCTGCTCGGGAACACCGTCGCTTTGTTTGGCCTGGAGACCCCCCCCCCCCCCCCCCCCCCTTCCCCACGCACACACACGCACCACTGGTCCCATGGGTCGTCCTCAGTGAGGTCCATCAGTTCGCCCGAGGCCTGGGGTGCGCGGCCACCGCACACCTCACAGTAAACTGTGTCGACGTCGGCTTGGCGGCGGCCTCCGGCGCAACGGGGTCCTCGAGCTGTGTGCCTGGCCACCTTGAGACTGCCCCCCCCCCCCCCCCCTCATGAAGTGGTGCACCCGAGAGGGACTGTGGTTGTGACCTAGCTGCGACAGCCCTCCCGGAGCGATGCGGGGCTTTGAAGTCCAATTTCACTAAGAACTGCACCCCGGCGCCCTGCGTGGCGTCGCGGACGTCCAACGAGGCTCCCCGATCTGTGGTTCCGGCCGGGGAATACGCTGCCCGAAGCTCCGGACATACTGGCACAGCTGCCCTTCATGCCCGGCCAGGTAGCGAAACGGTGCAGCTTATGCCACGACTTCGGTGCACTGCCGTGACCGTCCGCATCGTGGTAGTGAGATTGAGATTGCGGGGAATCACGGTCTTGAACGACTCACTTGGACTGTTTTCTTCCGGGAAGTAGCCCAGTAGGACGCCGTCCCCATCGATCAGGTAAGACTCCAGCTCACCGGCTTCAATGTCTGACTCCTGGGCGGTGGCACTTGGCCCTCTCGGTGTTAGTGCCGGAGCGTCTTTTCGCTTGTCTGGTCAGGATCCATCTCTTGCCTGAGCCGGTCGAAGACAGCGCGACAAAACGAATCGCTCTGCTGTCCAGCCCAGGCTGGTGTTCGTCCAAACGTGGACTCATTCTTTCATCGTCAACCAGAAGGGGACCATTCGGTGCACACCAAGTTGCGTCTCGAGGCAGCAACCGCAGGGCCGATGACAGTTACCAGCCGATCGCTGTGCACAAAAATAAAACCATTGAAAGAAAAAACAACAAAAACAAAACACTGAGGGTCCTGAAACACCCTTCCCCCCATCCACAAAGGAAACAAAAATGCCGGGAACGCCGATTTCGGATCGTTCACCCTCTTCTTCCCTTTCCCGGGCCACGCACTCTACGAGGCTCCGATCCCATCGGGTTGCCTCCGGCTACGCGTGTTGTAGCTGTGCCGCGGTGGCCCTAGGAAATCCTGAGATCGTTGGTGCGCGCGAATGCCCCTTTGCGGCCGCTTGACCAGCTCATCCCCTTCCTTGAGGAAAAATGGTTTCAGTTCGCCGATGTGAACTGTCCCGCGGACGAGATCAGAATTCTGGTCCCTCAGCGTGTACGTCAGTCGGGACTTCTTGGAATCAATGACGAAGGGGCCAACCCACTTGGGGGCCAACGCCGCCTAGAAGAACTTACCGGCATCGCTCTGAACGGGGACTTCGCCGAAGCACGGTGTCGCCCACCTGGAACTGCGCATCGCGGTGCGCTTTGTCATAGGTGTTCTTCCGCTGCGCCCGCACGCGAGCCCTGTTTCCGCGAGCGGCGTCCAGCGGCCGCGACAGTCCCTCTCTTGTCCGCGTCGCGAAGTCTTCGTGCGAGGGCACTGTTCTGGCCGCGCTCTGTTGCGGGCGGAGAACCGCATCGGTCGGCGTAGAGAGTTCTCTGCCAAAGTTCACCAGCGCGGGCGTGAACCCAGTGCTGCGGTTCAGGTTGGACCGCAATACAAACGAAATCGAATCCAAGTGCAGATCCCAGTCCCGCTGCTTACGAGCATACACCCCGAGCAGCGGCTTGGTGTCGCAGTTCCGCCGCTCGGTCACATTTGCTTGGGGAAGGTAACACGAAGCCTTACAATGCTTAATCCGAGGGCCTGGCAGGTTGCCACTAAGACTTTCGAGCAAAATGTCGAGGCGTTGTCACTCACCAGTCTCTCGGGGAACCCGAAGCGGCACCAGACCTGGAACAGCCTGCTCAGGACTCCCTTGGCTGTCACCTTCCTCAGTGGAAACATCTTGACGAATCCGGTGAAGTGGCAGGTTACTACCAACACATGCTGATAGCCTCCGCTTGACCGCGGCACGGGTCCCATCGAGCCGCAGGCCGCGATCTTCCATAGCCGCGTTCTCACGTTGGGCTCGAGCAGGCCGGGTGGTCTGCCGCCCCTGGGCTTGCGCTCTTGGCACACTGCGCAGCTCCGGACATACTGGCACAGCTGCCCTTCATGCCCGGCCAGGTAGCGAAACGGTGCAGCTTATGCCACGACTTCGGTGCACTGCCGTGACCGTCCGCATCGTGGTAGTGAGATTGAGATTGCGGGGAATCACGGTCTTGAACGACTCACTTGGACTGTTTTCTTCCGGGAAGTAGCCCAGTAGGACGCCGTCCCCATCGATCAGGTAAGACTCCAGCTCACCGGCTTCAATGTCTGACTCCTGGGCGGTGGCACTTGGCCCTCTCGGTGTTAGTGCCGGAGCGTCTTTTCGCTTGTCTGGTCAGGATCCATCTCTTGCCTGAGCCGGTCGAAGACAGCGCGACAAAACGAATCGCTCTGCTGTACTTCGTACAGTTCCGTTCGGTTGAACGCCGGTCCCAGTGAGGTAATCGCCTCAGCCAGCTGCGCGACGCCGCCACAGTGGGGAGCGGAGCTCGAGGCGGGATTTCCGTCTCCCGGGGGATGGCCCCGCCTCCGTAGTTTGCTGCCTCGCGCGGTGGGGGATCCACAGGTGCGCGGGAGAGCGCGTCGGCCACCACATTTGTCGTGCCCTCCCAGTACCGAATTCGGTACTCGCACCTCTGCAGTGTCAAGGCCCAGCGCGCCAGTCTTCCGGCGGGTTCCTTGATTCGGGAGAGCCACGCGAGGGCCATATGGTCCGTCTCAATCGTGAATCCCGTCCCCTCGACATAACGATCGAACTTTTAAAGAGTACAAATGATGGCGAGGCATTCGCGCTCACTCACCGTGTAGTTTTTCTCCGCCGGGTTCAGCGCCCGGCTGGCAAATTCCACCGGGCGGATCTCTCCCTCTGCCTCCTACAAGAGTACCACGCCGAGACCCTGGTCGCTGGCGTCCGTCTGGATTGTGAAGGGCCTATTCAGGCCTGGTAGTTCGAGGGATGCTGTACGCGCCAAGGCCGCGGTCATCTGAAGGAACGCCTCCTCCTGCGGTGCCTCCCAGCTCCAGGGAGCCTGCGCAGTTCGGAATGTAGGCTCGGTAGTATCCTATCATGCCGAGAAAACGGCGCACTTTCCCGACATTGCTAGGGACCGGTAACTCCAAAATCGCCCGCAACTTGTCCGCGTCGGGGGAACCTTTTCCTCTCTCGATCCGGAATCCCAGCAAGCTGATCTCAGAAGCTCCAATTTGGGCTTTAGTGTGAGGCCGGCGATCCGTAGTTTGCGCAACACGTCCTCGAGGTGACGAAGGCGGTCCTCGAAAGTTTCCGAGTACACAATGATGTCGTCCCGGTACGCGAGCGCGTGCTGCCACTTGGCATCTCCGAGCACCCCGTCGATCAACCGCTGAAATGTCATCGGGGCACCTGTTAATCCGAACGGCATCCGAGTGAACTCGAACAAGCCTCGGTGGCACACGAATGCAGTTTTGCTTTCGTCGCCCGAGCTCATCTCCACTTGGAGGTAGCCTGTGCTTGCGTCGAGAGTAGTGAAATACTTCGCCTTCCCCAGATTCGAGATGATTTCTTCGATGCTCGGAAATGGATACGCATCTTTTACGGTCACCACGTTCAAGCGCCGATAATCGACGCAGAGTCTCGATGTTCCGTTCTTCTTGGGCACCAAAACCACCGGGAATCCCCAGGGTCCTGATGACCGGCGAATGATTCCCGACTTCAGGAGGTCATCGACTGCGGCATCTATCGCTTTTCGCTTGGCCAGGCTCACAGGACGCGGATTGGACTTCCAAGCGCGCGCGTCCCCGGTTTCAATGCGATGTTGCATGCTTGGTGCAGCCCGGCTGTTCCATGGCCAGCTTTCTGGGACATGCCGGCCTAGTTCCTGACTTTCACGCCACGTGGCGTATCAACCTTGAACGGACTCTGAAACGCCGGTGCGTCGGTCCACCGCTATCTTAACCTCCTTTCTTATAGCTCGTTCCCCCTTACACCCTTTCATCTTTTTACCCAGCGACCGCATTTTGGAAGAAAACGCTTCATCACGCGTCATAGGCGTAGAAGCTTATCGGTCGGAGAAAAGCGAGGTTTGGGGGGAAGTGTTACCTACTATTGTAGAGTCAGTGCTGTATTCACCTCAGCTGGTACTATACGCACGCGAACCCACACTAGATTATTCTAGCGAAGAAGTGTCGGACGCTCGACCACGTGACAACGCGCCCACCAATCGCGGCACGAGGGCGCGTTGTCTCGTGGTGCTTTTATATTTCGCGTGCGTTCTTTTTAGGCCGGAAAAAAATAAGCAAGCAAATCCTACCTAGGAACCCTAAGCCTACCATGCTTCGAACACCTCAGTCGTGTGTCTCAGGGCCGTCCACAAGTTGCAAATATATTTCGTATCGCCTTATGCGCGAGCAAAGTCAAAGCTAGAAGTGCGAGCCCAGCGCTCTGAGTGTTCCTGTTTCGCACGTGTGCCTGTGGATTGCAAGCATTATTCAAGGCAGCCTGCTTGTACTTGTACCTTTGGCTTCGCTCGCAGATAACGTGAAACGAAGTATAGATGTTTTTCGAAATTATCCAAGCCCAAGGAGCATGCTACAGTGTAACTTAACGCGACGTGCACCAGTGCGTTCTGACGTGCACACACTGATGGACGCGCGGGCAACGTGCCATTTGCTTAAAACTTTTGGTTTCAAATTACCGCTCCAGACGGCAGCATACAGAGCGCGTGTACCTACAAACACAACATGCTTCTTGATGATTGGGTAATTTTTCGAAATGTCTGTTAACTCCTTGACCTTTCAATCAATATTAGAAAAGTAGCGTACTTGCGTTCAGCATCACGGTTGATGTTATATTGCTGAACCCATTTGATATGTTCTCCCGCTGTGACGACGGACTTGAGAATAAAAGTCCGTCCTAGACGCCTGATTGAAATCAGTGCTTCTGGCAAGATGCTCACAAAAAATATCCATCGTCAACTGCAAACTAAGAATTCACTTTAGTGCCCCTTTAAAATTGTGTTGGCGCTGGCTGTAAGTAACACTATTCAAAATGGTTTTTAAGAAAATTCGCCAATTCTATTTGTTTTACTAGTGGAACTTCCACGCACATGATTTAAAACACCATTTTGAATATATTGGGAAATTGGACGAAGAGCGTTGTCAAGACGCACAGAACATCGTGGAATGGATGTCGAGAGTGTCAAACTGCCCTTTATATGATGTATAAGCATGTCGATGCACAGTGTAAAATTTGAATAGTTCAGTGGAAAAGCTGAACGCCTGGCGGTCCGATTTGTAATGAGGGTCTATCATGCGAACAAGGCTACGCATCGTTATTCGCACGTCAGACCAGGTACAAGACTGACACGCCGCTCTTGAAAGCCCAGCACAGCGCAAGAAGACTAGTTCACAAATACACGCCCCGTTGGAGCCTGGGACCTTGCTAGTTTGCAGATAACTCATTCCACCAAAACACAAAAGTAATCTTTATCTTTTTCTTTTTAAAGCATGTAGAATGTCGCGTTCTGCTTAAGGTTGCACAGCAATGACGCAAAAAAAAAAAGAAACTTGGAGGACACTTAAGCTTCGCCTTTAAGAGTGGAACGCGATTGAGTTATCGGGGCCCGTTCGCATCGCCTTCTCATTCGCTTCTCATGATCTTGAGTCAGACAACGACCTAGTTCTCATGACACAACACTCTTCGTTCCCAAGCCGTGCAAGCTGCCTTACGTGGCTAAGTGAGTAGCGTGCTGGCGCGCAACCGACAGGACGTGGGTTCAAATCCCGCCTAAAATTCTTCAAATTTTTCTTCGTAGAAAATGAATTACTTCATAAAGTGAAATCATTTGAGACATGCGGTGATCCTTAATTCACATTACATGTAGTCTTTTTATCACTTTCATTCCACGCGTGACGTCACTCTTCACGTGAGCGTTGTGGGTTGTTTGAAATTTCCGCGCGGGGTCATGTGGCTGTGACGTCATCACCCTGTCGACCAATCCCGGGCTTTCGCGTCACGCCACCGACGTCAGCTTTTCTGCAACACGAGCTCATTAACGCTATGGCGTTAAAACACACTGGGAGCTGATTTTATTCACATGAAGACGCGCCGAAAGACGACAAGGCATTATTCCGCAGCAAGGAAGTGTTCTTTTAAACCGTCGCAGCCCTTTGGCAATAAAGCAAAACAAACTGAGTAAGGGCATACATTTATCATATCCCCGCACGGTGGTGCCGGGTACCGGTTTGTTCACTCCGCTGGTTGCGTGACAGGAAAACAACACCCAGTCGTCAGTTGATTGTGAGCGCGCATAAATGTCTATGACATTTTACCTACACTCGGGTTCACCCCTAAGCTGACAATGCGATGTAAACTACATGTTCATCGGACGAATCAATCGACTGCCTGTCATCGCTTCACCGAGAGTGTGATCACGTGTGGCAAGAACGACAGGTGACTGGTCCAGCAAGTACGTAGCTTCCACCACACTGTCAGCTTAGGAGTATTGGCGAGGAAAAACCAATAAATGTGCCTTGAAACATCAGGGCCGGCTTGCTCGAACCAGCGTCTGAGATGAGACCGTTTGAAGGAAAGAAAGCCTGCCAAACACGGGGCGCGTGTGCATTTGAGACGCGACTTCACGCGCCACTCCGCTCATGCGCTAGCTTTGGCAGTGCTTTCTTTCAGACAGTCCCATCTCAGACAATGGTTCGAGCTAGGGTGCCTTAGTTCGAGCAAGCCGGCCCTGTTTTAAGGAACCTTATTCTTTTGTGTTTACATGCCAAATCAACGCAGAGCATCTATACTTCGTTTCACCTTCAGTCCGAGCGCAGCGGACGCTACGAGCCATCCCAGCCAATCCAGCGCCGAAAGAGTATCACGTGACCTTGTGGTTGGGCGGAGCGACACGCGGAGCTCGAGATCACGCGATACTGCCCCGGCGCTGGATTGGCTGGGACGGCGCGTAGCATCCACTGCGCTCGGACTGAAGGTGAAACTAAGTATAGCACAACCCAGCAAAGGATTGATGATTTATTCAGAAAACCTAGGGGTATTTTGACGTGCAACCAAAATGTCGTGGAGACAAGATCGAACAGCCACGCTGCTTCATGCGTGGGGGCAACAAACAAAAATTGCTTGTTTATTATTGGTCCGAGAAGCCGAAGGCGATTATTCACGATGCGCGAAGCGTAGGAAATAAATTTGTGTCCAAGTTCTTGCGTGACCAAAATAGGGGTTGGAGCGACGAGCTCGAGCCCACACAGTGGAATGTGGTTTTAATTTTTTTGTTGTGTGTACCGCAACCATTGTTCTTATCTTGCGTAAAATTGAAAAGGACAATCGTGGTGACGCAACAGTCGCCATGGAAAACGAGGGACGTCTCTACAAGCAAGCCGATCTCCACGAACCAAGGCAAAGACAAGAGAAAGGAGCGCCATTACAGTACCGAGGATCACATAAAGAAGCTTCATCAAGTCAAAGATGACGCTGACGTCCCTTAAACCGACGCGGACACAAACGAGCCTGAACGTGCATCCCTTGAGAGTCGGGATTATCCTACCCGCGGTCAAACGAGGAGAGAAGAAACACACAAGGCGAGCATCCAGAAGACGGCAAAGCGGCTGGCCATATTACAGGTGGCCAGGGAAGCCACAAACAGTCACCAGCGACCCAAATCACTCATGTGCACCGATTCGCCAGAAGCCTTCAGAAAATGCACACTTTTCTATTGGCAGGGCGGCGTCACACTTCAAATTCGAAGCTTCGTGAAATAACCGAGTCGTCATAGACTGGATCGCGGGTGACGAAGGCAATCCGGGAAACAAAAGGTTGAACAACACCGCGATTGCGCAGCAGTACGGATGTACCCACTCACTCGCGGTTCCTCGAACCGCGAGAAGATAGGCCCGGCATAGCGCGGTCTCAGACGAGGCATAGAGAGATGATCTGTTAGCCTGCAAACTCAGGCTAATCTCCCTCCTCCCACCAGATTCTCACCCAATTTCACCGGGCTAGAGCCGGTGGGAACAGGTGATTCTCAGGCGGCATCAGACCAAGACTGCTATCACCTATAATCACTCTTTTCTGGCAGACAAGGTTTTGCAGACCTACGGACCCAGACGACCTATGAATCGCCCCCAACATTGAACACTGTAGGGCCCTGGCGATATGTTCGCACTTCGTAGGGGACTGGGCCGGGGTCTCGCGATATCGCGAAGCGTGGCATAAGCTCTCCCGAAGAGGAAACGAGGTTCACATCGGGGGGGGGGGGGGGGGGGGGGGGGGGGATGGGCCCTCCCGAATATGGTAAGCTCTCATAGAAAACACATAGTGGAATCTATTAGAGTTTCTCCGTCTATGAGGGCTGGCGAAGCACATGTTGTTACCTTTTTCCCTCCCCTTTCCTTTCCTTTCACCCCAGATGGCGTTAACCAAGAAAAGATGACATGAATCGTTTTCTGAGAAGCGATACATACATATTGTACTACTACTACTACAGGGAAACAGTAAATGCATTTTGTACTACAACTTATCTCAAAACAAATACAGATGGACAACAAACTCGAGAAAGCGCCCCATTTAGGTCGTTCTCCTTTCCATTAGATCTTATGTATCCCATCCAGCGCATGTTACATGCACGACTGTATTCATTCTTGCTTAATCTGTGCTTGGATTACTGCCAGCATGAAAGTATATGTAAACATTCTATGTCTGTCTTTTTAGGTGTTGCTACTCCGCAAATTTTAATATTGTACCACAAACACTGGAACCGCGTGCGACAACACGACGTAAAAGAATATACATATTTATGTTAATACGTTGAGCAAACATATATAACCTCGAAAAACATATCTCGAAAGAAGGGCGCATGCCTAACCAATCTTCATTTGACATGTAACTACTGGAAATAGCTATTTTTTTTTTGGAATAGAAGATCAATACAGAGCTGTAAATTAGGCATTTATTCATTAAAATTCAAGATATTTTACTTTATAAATAAGGCGCCTATCGTGTCTAAACAGAAAAAACTCACAGCCGCAATAAGATTATGTCTATGCGAACGGCATTCCAGCGGCTGATCTATTTTTTTCAGCCAGCTCTCCTCCCGGATTCCCTACAATGACTCAGTCAACGACAATTTCGACGCTAATTGGGGAGGCATTAATCAAAATGCTAGTTAAATAGTTAAACCGATGAAGGTTGTCTCTATTGTGGAGTGTATTGACTGCGAATGCGCCAGCGTAATTTATGGATTAGGCATTTTCTCAAACATGACACAAAGAAAAAAAAACAAAAAAAAAAACGTCGGAATTGTCAATTTCTGTCAATGGGCATACAAACTGCTCGAACTCTTCGTTCTAAGGAAAGTAATATTTTTAGCATAGCTCATGGGCACAAACTAGTTATGCCTTCATACCGCTTCATAAATATTCACTGAAGTCCGGATCCTGTCCCGCGACCTTGTTTCCGAACGCACAAGCATTGAAGACCCGATTGCATTAGCCGTGATCGCTCCAGCCTTTTGTGCCGGAAAGCTGCCAGCGTAATCTAAACTCATCGTCGATAACAACGCCGACTCAGCAAAGATTGGTCAAGAGGGAAGCGACAAGAAATTAACGGCCATCAGAAATATCGTGCATGCGCTATCAGTTCCATAATTCAGCTGTTATATAACTGTACTCCGCCTCACTAAACCCGCGCAATACAGCCAAAGTTACAGCCGTCGTAAGCGAATCAGAAGATCGAACATCGTCTGCTTTTTGCTCATGTGAGCGGACACCGCCAACGCGGACTCATGCGCCGCAGAGTGAGAGTGCAGAGTGCCGTTTGATTTTCTGGTTGGCATACGAGGCTGTAGCTTTGGCGTCACTGCACGGCTTTAGTGATACAGAGTATGCACCTTTCCATCGCTTATCACCCGGGCGAAAAATGCCGAGTCACTGGGCTGTGGACGCAGGCACAGCGTACGATATTTCGCAAAGGGAGCTATTGCGCGTGCTCAGAAGGCGTTCCACAGCCCAGCAAAGAAAAATGGCAGCTCGCAGACGGCGTTTATTGGAAAGGTCTATAGATAGCGCGTCGAGCAAACACCACCTATGCTCTAATGAAAGCCTGTTAACTGTCCCCTCTTTATTAATGGAAGTCACCACACTCCGACGTTACCAACTTAGCGACTGAGCCTGACCCTGACGTCCGCGCAGTGACTGAGCACGAGTCCCAACCTAGTCATGCACAACGCTGAGCACTCCTGTTCAATCTGTGCGTTAGCCCGGTTGTAGTATGATGGTGTCAAAATTCAAATGTGCAAGCCCTGGTGTTTCCATGCATGTAGCATCCATTAAGGCTGCGGTCGCACCGCGGCCATCTTGAAAGGCAAGAGAACAGTTTTTAATTTATTAAAAGCAACGTATAAATAATGAATCAAAAGTTGCTACGCAAACATCTTTCCACTGTTCTTGGGCATTTGAGGAAGCAATGCAATAGTCATAGCCAGACTATTTAATTAGATAATTAGCGACAAATTATTGCTACGGAGTTCAAAGTTTCCTCCTCTAATATTAACGTTAGGAGGGCGATAATTTTACACTACACACAAGCATGACCGCTGAAGGCAAAAGTGGTTATCCGATTGGCGAGTTTGCTTTGCCTTATATTATTTTTTACAGAGCTCTCGAATAAAAGTGTTGCTTTATCGTGTGGCGGCCATGTTTGTGGGCGCTGACTCAGCAAGACTCACTATTGTGTCGAGGTGACCTAGATCAAGCTCCCTCTAAACCACTTTTGTTTATCTTTACGATTATCTTTCGCCCTGAGGTAAATACAAAGAAGCCTTCGTTCCTCTCCTCTCGGCCAGCACGAAGAGAGAAAGGGTGACAGATCCATTTACTCTCGATCCCGTATTTCTGCAAAACGTCCATTGACACATCATATGTCAATCTTCGCCAATCTTTGCGTACGAACATTCTGTGCCCTTCAGCTTTGTCACCATGACCAAGACTTCGCAATTTTTTTCCACAGGTTCCCAGCTGAGCCGTACCTTGGCAAAACACTCAGCGGTTTGATCATTTCCATAAACGTAGGCCACTTCAGTGCCACGTACCTCAGCAACCAAGACGTATCTCGCAAAGTTCCCCGGGAATCATATTGAACAGTTACCAGGGTACATGTTTTAAGAATTTTCAGACGTCTGAGGCGTTCTCTGTAGGTTCCCAGCGGAGGCGCACTTCGCCAAAAATACGCGGTTCACTGCTTCGGGAAGGGATCTTGTCGAAGGAGCCTACTTCAGCGCTACGTATCTCGGCAACCAAGACGTATCTCGCAAAGTTTCCTGGGAATCATATTGAACAGTTACCAGGGTACATGTTTTAAGGATTTTCAGACGTCTGAGGCGTTCTCTGTAGGTTCCCAGCGGAGGCACACTTCGCCAAACAATGCGCGGTTCACTGCTTCGGGGAGAGATCTTGTCAAAGGAGCCTACTTCAGCACTACGTATCTCGGCAACCAAGACGTATCTCGCAAAGTTCCCCGGGTATCATATTGAACAGTTACCAGGGTACATGTCTTAAGGATTTTCAGACGTTTGAGGCGTTCTCTGTAGGTTCCCAGCGAAGGCGCACTTCGCCAAAAAATGTGCGGTTCACTGCTTCGGGGAGAGATCTTGTCAAAGGAGCCTACTTCAGTGCTGCGTATCTCGGCAACCAAGACGTATCTCGCAAAGTTCCCCGGGAATCATATTGAACAGTTACCAGGGTACATGTTTTAAGAACTTTCAAACGTCTGAGGTGTTTTCTGTAGGTTCCCAGCAAAGGCGCACATCGCCAAAAAGTGCGCCTTTGCTGACGAGTGTAAAGTAGTCTTTCCCGTAGCACTCCTACTCTTGTTGGAAAGATGCCTTTACGCGGCGGAAGCTACAGGTGTAATTAATTATCTCGCTGGGAACCTGGGATAATTAATATACATGAAAACTGCTTGAATATTTCGATAGCATAAATCTTCTAGAATATATACCTGCGGGAACTTATTGTAATATTGAGGGGTTGCTTTATTAACTCACTGAACGTGAAAAATAAAGCGAGATTTCAATGGCAGTCTATGGGGGAAATCACTCTTATTTCCTGGGAACCTAGAGAAAGAGTGACGAAGTGGTGAAAATTTTCCTGAAGTTATCAATCACAATGATCTCAATAATTCCGGGGGAACTTTGCGTGATTTTATTCGGATCGCTAGATCCGACTGTTTTTCAGCGATATTGCACACCTACCAAGAGAGGGCGCAAGTAGATCGTGTCCCAGAATCTTGGGGTTGCGGTGAACATTTCGTCAAAGTTGAGTAGCAAAGCCGCCAGCCTCTCTCGCTCTGGTCGGGAGCGTCCATCGGCATTGGCCAACGGGTGGCCCATTCCGCCGCAGTGCGCGACGGAGCTCGGAGTTGGTTTACTCATGGCATCGTCGCGGTCAGTTCTTTCCTGTTTACCTTTCCCAGCGCTGCCGCCATGGCCCCCATGGAGCTTTCTCGGAAACTTGAAAGGGGTGCCTGTGCTCCCTCCCGGTACCCGCCACTTGCCACGTCAATGATGATGCCGGTGTTGGCCAGGAAATCCCGTCCAAGAATGATGGGCGCAGTCAGCCGGGCCAAGTGGACGAACCGCTCTCTCTGAGTGCGTTGATTCCAACGTACCACGAGACGCACTGTTCTTCTCGAAGTCGTCGACCCACAAGCCAACTGGAAATTGGTCTCCCCATGCCTCACTCGAACGGACTTCTGTTGGAGATGCTTGAGGACCTCGACCCCATTTATCGACGCACTAGCCCCGCTATCCAGAAGAGCTGCGAACTCCTTTCCCGCCACTGTCAGGGAAATAAATGGGTAATGCGGATTCTTGGGCGAGTTGGTACTGAAACTTGGAAAACCCTCATCCGTATTCCGGTGCCCGAGTACAGCGGACACAGCAATTGAGCTATGAGCGCGACCGACGTTTTGCTGGCAATCCAGTGATATCGGAAGGCTACCGGCCTGACCGAGCAGGAAACGCTAGCCAGGGTTCTGCCGGTGGCTCTCGTAGGCCCGGCGGCCAGGTGGCATCGCCTTGTGGGCGATTCAGCCGGAACACTCGACGAGTTCACAGCCCTCTTCCGACAAGAGCTCTTCGTCCCTATCGTGAAGCGCTATTATGTTTTCAAAATAAATGGGGCCGCGGTGCTTGTCGCTGTTCCGACTCGATACGCCGTCGGCACGCACATGGTCGGTGGGGTGTCGGGGACCCGCTCGTTGGTCTGTTTCGCCGCCGATAACTTTATCGGCGGCCGCCTCCGTTTCCCGTAATCTCCCTTGTGCAGTCGCGCTTATAGTGCCCGATTTCGTGGCACCGAAAGCGGCGGCCTCGCCAACCTGCGATAGGATTCTCACCCCTTTGTGGCAGCGGGTCGGCGGCAGCCTGCTCCTGTGCTGCGGCGATCCGTGGTGCGCCGGTGGGCTGGAATTCCGTCGCGTGGACTGCCGCGCTCCCTCCTCGGCGCGATCCTAGCTCCAATGCGTCGTCCCTGAGCTCCCAGGGATTTCCGCTCGGCTCTACGCTGGCCGCCGCCATTGCGGCCTCCCCCCGTCGATACCCACGTGACACCGGCCGGTGCCACGCACATCGGGGTTCGAGCGTGTCGGTCGGTGCTGGGGGAAGGTGGTGCCTGCGCTCCGCCAGTATGCGGCCTGAACCCTGCGCGCCTCCTGTGCAAGCTCACTCAGACTTCCGAATGGGCGCACACGTAGATACCGCGAAAAAGTGGGATGCGCCTGCTTCACCACCCGCTCGACCTGCTCCTGGTTCGTAGAATTCGGATCGGCTATCTCCAGAAGTTCCTGCATTGCAAGCAAGTACTCCGCGAAGGGCTCAGCGGGAGCCTGCGTTCTTTCCTCCAGTTCCCTGCGCATTCTTGGCAGGTGGTCTGCCGGCAAGAACTCTTGTCGGAAAAGGGCTGTGAACTTGTCGAGTGTTCCGGCTGACTCGCCAACAAGGCGATGCCACCTGGCCGCCGGGCTTACGAGAGCCACCGGCAGAACCCTGGTCTCCTGCTCGGTCAGGCCGGTAGCCTTCCGATATCGCTGGATTGCCAGCAAGAAATCGGTCGTGCTCATCGCTCCATCGCTGTGTCCACTGTACTCCGGCACCGGAATACGGATGAGGGTGCCTCCGCTTTCCATGCACCCTCCTCAGAATTTACCGTGCTCTGTGATGGCCGCCATATTACAACTTGGTACCAGTGTTACTTCATCTGTAGGTCATCTTTAAGTTAGAGCTTACGAGAAACTCTGGCCACGGCGAGCCGCCGATGTACGCTGGATGCTAGAACCGGTTTGCTTTCATTGGCTTTGTTTGGTCGGAGCAAATCTGGCACTGGCAACAACGCACGTTCAACATGGCGCCGGTATTGTTTTGGTTTGACAGGACGCGAAAAGCTCCACGATTTTCGAGCATATGTTTTGAAGACGTGACCGGAGAAGTGCCCCTGTGATGTTCCCTGAAGACGGAAACTATCATTCGTAATCGCCGTGTGTGCTTTGAAAGCGAAGGGAGTCACGGGGAGCCAAGGTTCACAACAGCGCTGCGTTGACTTCGGCGGTCTCGTTCTGTTTGGAGCAACACGACGATGCGACGAAGAAGTGAAACGTTCGTGGTGTGTGGTGTGGGGCTACGACGTAGAAACCCACACTAACACGAAGCGCAAATTGGTTGTTGTAAGGTTGAGGTTCAACGGGTTCAGTCCCGTCGTCGTCAGCTAATCCGGTCCAGCTGGTCCGAGGGGACGCAGCGAGCATCTTTAAAAGTAAATCTTCCTTCGTTCCGTTTCAAATGTGGAAGATTCCCGACACATACCGTGAGTAAAAAGCTGCGGGTGTTTTCAACAAAATTACGTCGTTTTAATTGAACAATAAACTCCGTATTGTTGTCCTAGATCTGCCGTTTTTATGTTTCGTGTTGGACTGCGTTTGCATAGCGACGTGTTTGCACAGCGACGCACACAGCTCGAGTAGATGATTCGGTTCTGCAAACGGCCAGTTATACAGAATTTCAGGGAAGCTTAAGTCACCACCGATATTTTTCTCTAAATCTCGTGTGAGTTTGTTGCGCTCATCATGCGGTGTATATAAATTAAGGCAAGATTTCCTACCTGCCCACAGATGCATTTACTGAGACCATGTTTTACGTCGTGAACATAGTGCTTCTTTTTTTTTTTTTGGGGGGGGGGGGGGGGAAGAGGCATTGGTGCATTTATTATGGCACAATCACTTGAGAGTTGAGAAATTGGGGAGAGCGAGCAAGCTAACCAACTTTGTCTCTTTTCTCTCAGGCACTGCCCATAGTTTCAAGTTGCAGTTTCAGTAGACATACCTACTAGCAGTCACAAAATACTGGGAAGTCAGGACGGTGCAGACTCCGTGTTTTGCGCTTTTCAGCAAGGTGACTGGGCAAGTGGTTTTGCGCGGTAAGGGGAATATGCAAACAATTTTGTTACTCCCGTCGTTTGCGTCTCTCCAGCAAAACGAAAATATTGCGGTGGCTTCGCTCGGCTACGCCAGCATATACGTAGCGTGAGGTTATGCGCACAAAATGAGAGGCGCTATCAAGCGGCTCCGGTGCAGCGTCAGACTTGGCTACTGCGCAACGGAGGCGCACAGCTGTGCAGGCGGCGGCGCCAGTGCGTCTGCCGCGGCTATGACGTCACTCCACTGAAATGCGCAGACCGGCGAGGCGCGCGCGGCGGTGGCGGCTCCGGCGCGCCAGCTGTGCGCCGCGTGACGTCACCGCTCCTTGCGCATGCGCAGCACGGCTCTTTGGGAGCCACGCGAAACTGCTCAACCTCGGCCAGTATAGCTCACGCTACAATAAGATGATCTACAAAGGTGCAATCACAAGCCAAGATTTACGATAACAGTGCGTTTGCTTCGGTGGTCCGTGTAGTTGTATTTCATTCTGCTCTCTGCAATACCGTGCAATGGTGAAGAGCTGGAACGTTCACGGTTTGTGGTGGACTACCGGTTGGCAGAAACCCGCATCGCTCGCATCGGCACCGAGCGCACTTGGGCTGTTAATGCTCGAGCCTTTCATCCGCGGCTTGTCACCAGCTAATCCGACAGCTCGACGGTGAGCAAACGGCGAGTGACCTCTGAAGTAAATGTCAATCCTCGTTCATTCATTTATCCGGTGTCAAAGTGTGGAAAATGTCCAACGTGTACTGAGAGCGGGAACTACGGGCGTTTTACATTGCTTTTGCAACCGAAACCAGAGCAGCGAGATAGCTGCCTTGCATACTACAAAATGATGGAAGCAATAAGTTGCCAAAAGCCCGTTTTTAGGGTTTCGAACCAAGTAAACGAGACAAATATAATTAAACTTCGTTGTTTGTTTGCAGGAGTACTTATCTAACAGAACAATACATTCTCTTTCCATAACGAAAATAAAAGTAACACTGACCGCTCATTCACGCTGGAAGCGGATCCGCGTTCGCAAAGCGGTTGCGAACGCGGTTGTATAAAGATCCAGTACAATTGCACGCGCACTTGATGTCATCGAGTGCGCGTGCAATTGTACTGGATCTTTATACAACCGCATTCGTAATCGCTTTGCGAACGCGGATCCGCTTCCAATGTGAATGAGTGGTCAGTCCGCCGTATGTGGCAGCAACTTCTTCACTACAAAACCCTGCTGGCAACATAAGCGGTCTTAACATGGCCGCCACCACGTTGCGCCGCGTTATCTTTCCTTCCTCCCCCCCCCCCCTCCCCCGCCCCTGGGATATTCACTGGACGCAATATTTAAGGGCGCTGTTTAGAGCGCATGCTCAAAAAGAGCTCAGATTAATTGGCTACTAAGAACAGCGGTCTTGATGGTTTAGAATTCACGTTGCAAAAGAAGTGTGACAGCTTGACATTAGCATGCGCTCAGCATTTGCGCACACAGCTATGGACGCCACTTAATACTCGATATTGTTTGCACTTCTTAGATTATCCAAACCGGAAGGGTGTTCTGACGAATGCAAACAAATATATATGTAAACGAGGTCAGAGTTTCATTCTCGGAAGATTTCAAACAACGAAGGCGTCTTCATCCTAGCAAACCGTGGAAGTTTAGTCCGGAGTTAAAAGAAATAAACATGAAACTTAAACATATACGCTTTACCCGGATGACAAACAGTAGGGCCGCTGACCCCCCAGAGTGACGAGGTAATTTTGATGAGGCAGTTTCATCCTCTTAAAAGGTCCGAGCAATAGCATAAGACAACTCGAAACCAAAAAAAAAAAAAAAAAGCATAGATGCAGCCGTAATTCTTGCTGAAGTTCGTAGTCTCATTTCTAGGCAAGAAAATTTTACTTTTATAACTGATGATACCAATGTCAAATGGTAACTGGCACGGAGACACGGTTAACACTAGAAGCGCAAAACGAGGAGCTCCTTTTAAGTGAGCCATTTCATCTGTTTTGTAAAGAACGTACATTCTTGGCGGGTGTAGGGGAATGGATTGCAGTCAGCAAATCAATGAATGCGATACCGATCTATTTTGATAGGGACCTGAAAATGGTTTGGGTTGGATTATAATTCGCTCGTTCGCGACTTATTCTTGGTGCCTGTTACCGCCCATCGAAACGAGAACGCAGTTTTTCTTTTTTTTTTTTAATTTAGTGACTGCATTTAAAATGTATTTTTTCATTAACCAGATTCTTGTATAGTGTTAGGTGGATTTTTAACTACCCTAGCGTTAACTGAAAACAAGGAGAAATTGATACCTTATGTTCAAATTCAGTCGAAGCCTCGAACTTTGCTTAGTAGACGTTTTTATCTTTTCCAAGTTGCGACCCAGCCCACCAGAAAATATGCTATTGTGGACTTGGTGCTTACATGCTTTCATTGCGATAGTAAGACCGTTTATGTTCTTGGTAAAATAATTGACCGGAATGTTGTTTTCGTTGAAATAAAGCTTCCAGTTGAATATAAAATTATGGCACCAAAGTTATCTGTGAATATAGTAAGATCAAAGAGACCGCCCTTGTTGCTGATTCTCAAAGTTTCGAGTCTAGGTACCTAAGTGAGTTTAATGAAAGGTATCTTGAAGCGAACTAAACAAACTATAAAAAACTAAAATCCACTTTCATTTCTAAAATTGTTCTAAAACAAACGATGAGCGGCCGTGGTTTACTAAAGAACTAAATATATTCTCCAACGAAAGGAAGCTGTTGTTTTCAAAAGAAGTTACGCGACCTTGACACAGAAATGTCAATGTATAGACCTTTGCAAAAAGAGCTCACTGGCCGCCGCCATTTTGCGAACCGAGCGACCTCTTTCAGTCAGAAATTTTTGCCACCTGCCTGAGCTGTGGAAACCCGGTCAGCGTGACTCCCCACCTGCATTGTGCATTCGGAGTTCACCCGCTTTTCTTGAAAGTGTTTACTTTGTTTGCCTGTTTTGAATAATTACTCTTTGTGTGTTACCTTTCATTGTGAGAAGCAGGGAATACCAGGGCTCGTAACCTGCTCGGCCTTCGCCGGAAACGAAGGAAGAAAGCAAATTTCAAGCAGCCCGTGACGCGGGCAGTTCGGCGTTCTTGAAAGATTATTTTCGTTGAGATAATCTCCAAAAACGCCTTCCCGGCTTGTGTTCCGGGTCTTCGCAAAAAATAGCGGATAGGGTCGGGTTTGGGGTGTGGGGACAGAGAAGACACGTTCGCTCACATGCTTTGAAGCTGTACAAGGAAGGCTCCAAAACACACCGGATTCCGTCCAATCATCGTGAAGTTACTATCGTCGACACTGTATATTGGATATGATGTGTTATTTGAGATCTTTGTCGAAACCTCTTCAAATAACGCGCCACAGTGGGGTACGTACAATATATGTTGTCGATTTATGAGACTCGTTGCATTTCATATTGTGGGCGGGAAATATCCATGCAGTTCGGTTATCCTCCTGTGTGGTCAAATATTTTCGACGGTTAAGACCTTTGTAGATTGACACGACTGAGTGTATGGTGCCGTAAAATATCAACATAAATTGAAACAAACATTCCTGTTGTATTGGTTCTGCCGCGCAAAGACTCACCAAAACCGCTTTAATTTTTTTGTTTTTGTTCTCAAAAATAATACAATGCTTGCTTAAAAACCCCGAGAAATTCTATTCGCCATAGAACAGAAAAAAATAAATAGAAATTGGCAAATTAGCCTCCACCAGTATCCGGAAGTGCGCCTACGCAGGCTGCCACAGCCCACAGACGAGAAACTCCACAGTCCAGCGCAGTCGGGCAACACTGACGTACCCTCTCAAAACCAGGGACGCGCGCTGTAAATCGCTTCGTTCGAAACTGCCGCTGGAAAGGTCTATAGCTTATGCTACATATGGTACAAATTGAAAATTAAAAATGCAAAAAAAAAAATATTTATTTACGTGTGACTCAAATTTGCTAAAAACTAATCCGCAAAGAATTGGAAGACTTTTGGTTTCAGACAAGAGCGAGCCTTGTCCAGTATTCATAACGCTCGTGGACAGGAACCCACCAACCGTGAATGAGCAATCGTTTTTAATTAATATTTTGTATCTCTTTTTACTGAGGAACATTTTCTTTTACCATGTAATTCAATCTTCGTATCGCCTACGGTAAGATATGCACATGTCACATTTACACAAGAAGAAATTTTGGCCGGTATCTGCAATCGAAGAAGACGAAATATGCCCAAACTTCTTAAAATTACAAAAACAATGTCACTGGCTTTTTTTTAATTTTTAAGCAGTCAGTGAGCAAATGTACCTCTCGGCAGATCGAAGATTTGGGGAAATTTTGCCAAATTTGAAATCTGAAGAACCAAATTGTGTGCGTATAACTATAGACAAATATTTCTGACAAATGTACCTCGCAAAATTATGAAGCCTAATATGTATTATTATGTTATTAACTATTTACTTGACCATAACCTTATTTCTGCTAACAAACATGGCTTTAGAAAATATTTTTCTTGTAAAGCCCATTTTTTTAATCCGCTGTTAATTTGCACGAAAGCATCTTCAAAAACTAGCGCTGTAATTTCTATGGTCTTAGACTCCCTACCCCATCAACGTTTATTCTACAAGTTAAGTCAATTCAAAGTTCATCCCGTTATTATAATAAATTTGTAAATTTAATCAATAACCGTAAGCAAGCTATGTACGTCGGGGATAAAAAATCTTCTAAATTAACCGTGAATTTGGGGTTCCAGAGGGTCAGCGTACTGGGACCGCTCTTATTTTTTTATTAATATATAAAGGGCTTTTAACGTAAGACTCCTTGAGGAATTGTTGTGTTGTTTATCGTAACATCAATAACCCGGATGATCAAGCACGTTTACAAGATTTGAACATCAAATCACTTTGGTGCAACACATGACATCTTAAAATTAACACTAAGACAAAATATATATCATTCACCAGCTGACACCCTTCTACACTTAGAAAATATACAGCCAACAACGCCGACCACATCAATATCACCGTGTCCAGTGATTGTAAAGCTCTTGGGTACATTAAACACATTTTTTCGCTCATCGGAGACCGTAAAACTAACCACATATAAAACATTTGTCATGTTCATGCTAATATCATCTGGTACCCTCATCAGGCATACCTTATGAACATTCTTGAATATGTTCAAAATGACCTTATGACTACTCACACATTTCAAGTGTAACAGCTATTAAAAATAAACGAATATTTTATGTCTTGCATTTTCTCATGGCGCTTACTATTCATCATTTGAGTTTCGCTGCCTCCATCTCCAAGACCCGTCTTACATTTCCAAGCGCCTTGCATTTTCTTAAAATTCACTTTCCTTCTCCGGAACTAACAACTTTAAAAACTCCCGCCTTCTCTTGCCATTGTAGACTGGAACTCATTGCCTACGCACATTGTTTACGATACTGACAAATACAAGTTACGTAAAATATTTAAAGAAGCTTTGTGAGGTGTGTACAGTGCTACTATTGCAGTAGATTTCTCCGATTTGTTTTCTAATCTTGTATATTTTATGTTGTAACTTCTCTGCCCCCCCCCCCCCCCCCCCCCTCATGTAAACTGCTCTTTTTCGAGGACTCTCCAGGAAATAAAACTGAACTGATTTCTTCCCGTGGAATTGCCGTTCTCTTGAAACTAAGCCTAGCTGCGTTTGAGATTTGGTGCCATATTTTCGGATATTTTATTTCTCCGTGCCTCATAGCTTCTATTACGACCATTTAGATCTGGTAAACTCGTTTATTGACATAAGAAATCCCTTCAAGGAATGTTATTTTCATGTAAGACGAGACGAATAAACGTTTTCATTGATCATAATATTCCTTAAAGCGTAGTATTATGCACGCCAGAGTGCGGGTGCTGCTAAAAACCAAACATATTCATCAAATATTAGGGATGCCGGAGGCCCGCCGATAGTGTGTTTTAATACTCCCAAAATTTATCTTCCGTGACATCTGATTTACACGTTTTGTGTGGCATTCTGAGATACAGAAAAAGAGCCACTCAAGATCGCCTTCATTCTGCGACTTTTGAAAAAGTACAACTATGCGGTAGTTCGATTGGTGGTCAATTTGTTTTACAGTAATGTTGAAGACGACATCGCAAGATGCAGTCATGTTGGTTATAGCTAATCTGCCGAATTTCCTAAGTTTTTTTATATAAAAACCGTCGGGTTTGTTGGAGTTGATTTCTGTTAAACTGCAAATGCTCCGAAGTTCATTGCTTATTCGACTTCAACTTCGTTATATCTAAAAGTCTCCAGACTTTCTTGTTAACAACACTGTCACTTTCTCCTTTCTGTAAAAGAACGCAAATTCTATAGCGTAAACCTTGAAGGCAGAACACTGGCTTTCAGAATAACATTGCTAGGTTGGCTCCTGTCATGAACCGGAAATATAGCAATACCGACCACTTGTTTATTGATAAGGTCATAAAAACAATCTTGTTTTTTTTCATATTTGAAGAAGAAAGTAAAACAAAACTACAAGAGTAATTTTATTAGAAGAGAATTGATAGTGCATACCTGGAAAGTATCACTTACGTGAATAATAAATGGCCAATTCCATGCTTGCGTCTCGTCAACCTGGCCACTCGTCGGCGGAGAACAATTCTAGAAAGGTGACCGGCAAGTGTCAGCATTAGTTACGAAGGGAATTATTCAAGTTATTTTGTTTTTATCCTCTCTCAGACACCATATATAGATTCTTAAGTTTGTATATCTGTTTCTGGTAGTGGATATTTCATTTTTGTTGAAGTTTTATACTGTTCATTTGTTTTCCCTTCGCTGTACTTTCTAAAAATGAGAAAACCTAGATTTCTTTCTGACGTCCTTCTTTAGAGAGGGCATATTTTTTCTGATACGCGTTTTCTCTTGTAACGCCGTGTTCACACTGTGCTGAATTGCGTTCGAAAAGCGATTGCAAACGTGGTTGCTTAAAGATCCAATACGATTTCACCCGTGCTTGATGGTGAAATCGAGCGCATACCTCTCGCGGTTGCTATTCAAACGCCAGTATGAGATCAGCGTTTATCTTTCGGTTAGTGGCGTAATGACGTACCGAAACCGATGTGCGTGAGCAGAAACGGTCGAGCTGGATCCAGCTGCGCATTCCGTATTTTTGTGCGCTTCTTTTTTTTAAATGTATTACTTTGCGCGGCATTTGGCGTGCACCACAGTCGCACGGCGAGGAGAGAGTATGATACCCGGAACATTCGCTTTCCGACATATCACTCGGTGCCTGATGGCACGTTCGTGCGCTCCGTTGGCTACAAGTGTCGCAGAGCTTAGAAGACTGTTTATGAAAGCAGAGGAGACCTTCGGACTCTCAGGCCCGTTTACTGCTGAGATGCTACGCGTTGCCTTGAATCAACACGGCAACATTGTTTCCGGCCTTAGAAGAACTGGTCATCCGGTAAAATATCTTATCAAGTGAGTGATCTTGCTTCCGAGCTAAACACGAATATGAACATACTAGAGCAACAAGTACAATCACAGGCTAGAAGACAAGCACCGCAAAAGACGGAGATTGGGTTAGATCGGTGGGGTGCTGTTTTAACATATGCAAAAGTAAACCTTTTGGAAGTGTTAGACAAGAAACCCGATAACAATATTTAGGATAAGTTACGAAATATCTACATCAAGAAGTATATAAAGTTACTTTATTTCCCCAGCAAAATATCTTGAGTCGACTACAGATATTTAGTAATGTAATTTGATTATATTGGAAGATACTTTTGCATTGTGTAATATCGAACGCTAGAGTACTATATATACAAACAAAGTAAGCAAAACAAACGAAATCGCAATGTCTTTTTATATAGTCTCAGTACAATGAGTGGTGTCAAAATGTTACAAAAAGAAGAAAATCACACCTTGTGGTGCCATTCTACGCACCTTGCACGCATTGTTTTACTAAACGCCAAGGTAGATATATATCCGGATTTCACATTAAACAAACACGCAAGAAAATTACCGAAACGTTGAATTCGGAGATGACTAAAGTTTAAAAGGAAAGGCGCAAAGGGACACGAAGATTTCCCTGTATCTGTCTTGTGGTTGCCGATTTTATTTTTTCCCCATACTAAAGGCTGAACTCCATGGAACGAATTGTGCAACGGATAACTGACAAACTTCGCCCGACAGCACGCCCGCTTTGTGCGCGACGTAGCACCCACTGTACCGATGCACCGCACATAGAAAAAGCCTCTGGGCGAAATTTGCAGATTTTTCACAGCATATTCGCCCCATGGAGTCTGTCTGGCCTTAAGAAACCCGTTCAGAAAGGTCTACAGCGTTGGGACAACCCTTTGCTCACATTTTGAGGGCTCATCCCGCTCCTAGGCTATTTTCTGCTTTGCTGTTGCACCTTTCCTCATGAAAGGGTGAGGCTATCCCCGTCCCTTCGACGTTGTTCCTGAGAGTGCTAGACTGACGAAAGAAGCTGACATTTTTGCGACGTAAAACGTAAAAACGTAGAAAAATAATTTGCAGCTATATTTACCTTCAAAGTCCTACAACGCACGAAAAACATTATAGTGTAGGGAATTTGTGAGGGAATTGTTGTGTCACGTGGCGAATATTTTCAAGCTAAATTTTTCGGGAAAAATGAATGGTAGTAAAGGTCAAGTGACGTGAGATCACGCGATGTCAATTTCCCCCGATAAATTTAGCGGGGGAATTGGGTTTGTGGCTCAGTCACAAGTCGTGAATTTTTTTGCAAAATTTAGAGGGTCACTGGATTGGTGTATTGGTCAAGTGACGTCGATTTCCCGGTAAATTTAGCGGGGAAACTGAGTTCACGTAGAGGTCACGTGCCGTCGATTTCCCCAAAGTTTGTAGGTCACGTGACGTCAGGTGATATCTTATAAGGCCACTTCCCCGCCAAATTTAGTGGCGAAACTGAATTGAAGTATAGGTCGCGTGACGTCCATTTTTTCGCTGTATTTATCGGGGAAACTGAATTGGTCTCTATGTCTCGAGACGTCAGGAATAATATAAATTTTCCCGGTAAAATCAACTGTGGAATTAACTTCGTGTATAAGTCTCGTGATATTAATTTCCCCGCAAATATTTGGGGAAATGCAAGGACAGACGGACAAATTTCGGGATTCGGGGCGGTGTTAAGAAGTATGCTTTAAGACATTTGGAGTTTTTTTTTCGTGGCCTCTCCTGATTTCCTTCCATTTGTTCTTTTCTTTTCGTTTTGAGCGTGCTCCTTTGATTCTGGCTTGTTTTCTGCTTGAAGTTTGCAATCGCTCAACTTTGCGCTTGGGTGTGTCGATTCCTATTCCCATAAAGAAAATACCAGTTTTGAAAACCATTGGGTTAGGATGTTCTGGTACGAAAATACGTGAAGACTTGCTGAAGGGAACGGGGGTGGTCCCTCGACCAAGGAGGCAAGATCCAACTGCCTCTATTGAGATGAAGTGACCTAGATTATGCTTCTCCAAAGTCTCTTTTGTGTTTATTTTAGCTTATCTTCCCCCTTCCCCCCAACCCCCTTCCATGTTTGTTTTAATAGGCTTCTTCCTTCCCTTTCCTAATCCACGGATTATTTCATTCCCGAAATCCTGCATATGAACACTGAAGAAGGTATTTGAGATAATAAGTAAAAGCTACTAAGAAATGTAATTAAGATAAAGTAGGAAAGATATTAAATTACTACCGAAAGTACTTGAAATACAGAATTGTCTGTAGAGTATTGGAGATAGGCAGAAGCGTACTTTTTGCCTTGATGTTTAGAAGAGTGTCTTCACTCTGAAGGCGCAGTTTGGCCAGCACAGTATGCGACTATACTAACGTGAGTTTTGGTAGTTAAGCAGTATTACTCAGTAAGAGGCACCCGAATGCACACCTCTACAACCTCGGATCATGCCGAAACCAACATGAGCGTTTTGTGTGAGTTGATTAAAAGCATAAGGTATATTGCTAAGTTTGTGAATACGGAGCGCGTGAGACGCGGTTTTTACTTTCTGTCAATTTGTGCGCTTGGAATTTTCTGACCCCTAAAGGAACCATGAAATTGTCTCCCGACTTTTGCTAAGTGATTCCAACAAACGTTGAGTGTTCATATAACTCAGAGAAATAATTCTTTTTTTTTTTTTCAACGTGTTATACCTCTGGCAACGATATTGGGCTGGAATGGTTCTCACTTTCTCTAGATTACTGGCAACAGTATGACCCAAGTGCACTCAACGCCACTGACCAAGGAGCTTCTTTATCGCAGTATAATTTTGAAAATAAAAGCGGTCCTTTTACTAGTTTTTCTTTCCCCCAATACTAATGATAGTCACAGGGTCACAGGATTGAAGTAATTATGAGGATTACCCTATGGCGACGGTGGTGAAACTAAGATTATAGATTGGACACGAGGATTGCGGAAGCAGACGATTTGGTCTTGTTACACTCAATGTCTGGACGATGATTTTGGTAGTAGCCAGCGGCGGATTTATGGGTCAGGCTCGGGAGGGGATTGACTTGGTGGGGAGGTCAGCAGAGAGATCTGACGTCACTGGTGAAGCCTTGCTCAGATCTATTTTGTTGACCTAATAATTGCCATTTCACCCAAAACTAATCATTTCTTTATAAAAAGAATTAAAAAAAAAGCCGGTGAATCTCGTCTTTTTATTCAAAACAAAGTCGCCCTCAAGAGGCTCGGGGACGAATTTAAGGCGGGAAGGGGCGAGGGGGAAGGGGGGGGGGGGCCTTCCTCCTTCCCGCCTTAAATTCGTCCCTGGTACTAGATTGTGTCCAATCGCTGCAATCAAGGCCGTTAGTCAAATCTTAACAATGTTTGGAACTCAGCACTTGTCCTTTGCTTTGCCAACCACTGCGCGTGGCTATGATAAACATTGGCGGCATATAATCAGCTCCAGATCACTTGGCCGCTTGTTCTGGTTGCGAGACGAGGCGAATGAGAGGGTAAACGCTGCTCGTTTTTAACTTTGCACAGCATTTGTTGTACCCTGCGTGGACAACCGCAAATGCAGTTCACGACAAAAAAGCGCGCACGCTTGTAAAAAAGCGAAAGCAAAAAACAATAAGGTTTCGACACGCGCGTAGGTTTTCTGTAAAGGCATCAACAATGCAAACAGGACGGCTTTCCCCCCTCGCCTCATTGCTGTCGTCTACTGCCCTTCCTTGTTTTCGGGAGATTAGCGAGTGACTACAAGAGCGGAGGTCTTTACGATTACCAAGAGAGCATGTAAATGGCGCATTCACACTAGCGGTTGATCTGCGTTTGCGAAGCCGTTGCGGTAGCGGATACGGCTCGCGAGCGACACTGATCAGGCACACCGAGACGTGGTTGACGGTTTCTTGGGGATCACGCGTGATCTTTTGAGACCTTTGTTTGGAAACCCTGTTTTACTATGCAAAATCCAGTTGAATTCAAGATTCAAAGCCAAAACTTAACTATTTTGGCTTTCTGGAGATTTTTTCTCAGGCTGTTCGCACGCATCACGGGTTCAGGCAGCGAAAAAACAAAGACATGGACCCGCAAAACCCGCCTGCGATCCTCACGACTTCGCCTACAAGCAAAGCCCATCAGGCGAGCCTTGCTGTCTCAGAAGGTGATGCCCCCGACATTTTCTTTCAAATGGACCCTCCCCACATGAATAGCTGACCTGGTTTTCGGAATGGATGGTCAGTTTTCCCCCCTCATCGTTCGCTGTTCTTATTTTCGGAGTAGTGAGCGGCACTGGTGGACCGTGGTGGGGTGAACGTGTTCGGTGCTAGCCGGTGGTGGCTTTGTTAATTATGGAATCTCCTGCCGTCACTCGCATATCGATTGAGTCTAATTTTTGTTTTTGATTAAGCATAAATAAACTTTATATGGATTACCTATGCATTGTCTGGTACGTACACTTTGTTTCTTGAGTAGCTTCCTCTTATTTCTTTTAAGTAGAAGTAAACGCTTTGGGTCAAGCTAGCATAGGTACTCCGCCAGCTCCGCGGAAGTGTTTTGTCTACACAATTAGGCTGACGACGTCTCTATCGGCTTTCGCGGTGGCCGTGCACGTTGTCGAAATATTTTAGTAGTTCTCGCGACTGTCTTAGTCGCTACAAAGGCTGTCATTTCTGTCGATCAGGGGCGGGATCCGACGTTCTATGGGCAAAGACTAACAAGCCAGCAAGCGTCGGCTTTTGGCAACCCGAATAATAAACAAACTCTTACCGGAGCGAAATCACTGGAGCGAAGCCCGTTAATATTACAAATCAACTCTCTTTCGCGGCGGATTCGAGAGATGGGCGTGAAAAGCACGTTTCTTTGTTGATTTGTCAGCTGCAATGCCATGACTAGCGCTACGGACGTCTCATTAGCGACATATGCCATCTTTCAAGAACCACCGACCTGAAGTCAGCGTCGCGTTGCAATGGACCTTTTCCACATATCGACGGCACCAGGCGATGGCTGCACGAACTAAAAATTGAGAAAGTGACCTACCTGCGCTACCAATCGATAATGGCAGCTACGCTACCAGTTTCTTCGCTCTCTGAGCAGCGGCGCCTGCCCAATGCGACTTGAAAGAGGGGCATCAGTGGCGTCCACTCAAACGTCGTGTTTTCTTTCCGTCGACGTTGTTTTTTTGTGTAACACAATTATATATATGCTGCAGTTGCGTGTTCTACTCGCTTATATAAAGCCTCCTTCCGAATTTCCTCGATTTTTCGTTCCGACTTCCGCCGCTTGGCATCGGGCGCTCGCGCGTGCGCAGAACGCTTCTCGGAAAAGGTCCATCGGTTGCTGTTTCTCGGTTCGCGAAAGCGGTTAGGGAAAATCGGTCCCGAAGCGGTTGGCAGAAAAGCGCTCCAACCGCTCAATCCCAGCCGCTTTACCGTTGAGAACGCGCGGATCCGCTTCGCGTTCGTGGATGTGCTTCGCGTTTGCGGATCCGCTTCGCGTTTCCGGATCCGCTTCTAGTGTGAACGCGCCATAAGTGGCTGTCCGAACCCACATAATGAGTATGCTAAAAGCAAAAAATATTCTTACCCCCGGCAAAAAAAAAAAAAAAGAAATGTATCAAATTAGATTGGTGGTTTAAGAACACCTCCACTTTTGGTACAGGAAATGCTGTGACTGCAGAAACAAAGAGCCCGAAACAGAAATTAGAAGCGATCATGAATTGCTGGCTGCACCATCCACGCGATACGATAAAAAACGAGGCGATGTAACGTCCGATCATACTCGAGCCACGCTCAATTACAAGCGTCGTTCAACATCTGTTCATGTGAGCTAATAAAGCGATAAGAAAAAGTATTAATAAAAAAGTGCTGTTTACGATCTCAGCGTTCCATCAAAAATTCCGTTATGTTTTTGTTTCGTTTTTTACTTTTTTTTTTACTCGACCTATAGCGAAGCCGAAACTGCACGTAAAGGCATGCTCCACCGAAATGGGTCATGGAACGATTCTTGTACTTTGCAGAAATACCGCTTAAAACGAATCTCTGACGTTAATGACCCATGAAACAAGCGTTTGTTTTTCACAGCCCGCAATAGATGCCGCAGAAAAGATGAAAGAAAAACGAGCAGCGTTCACCCCCTCAACTTGCAGCCAGAACAAGCGGCCACGTGATCTGGAGCCGATTATAGGCCGCCATTGTTGATCATAGCAACGCGCTGGGGTTCGTAAGGCACAGGCGACGCGCTGAGTTCCAGACATTGTTATGGTTCGGCTATTGTTGTCAATGCAGCGACTGGACACGAGCCACTAACCGAAGGCTAGTCGAGCTATTGATTATCAGTTGCCCAAAATCGAGTGCTCACGCAATTCTCGAGTCCAACCTATAAGCCGCATTCAAATATCGTCACTGTGGGGTACTGCGATTCCCCAGCTACGTCAAGGTTTGCGAAGAGAGATTGAAAGAAAACGCTCGCTTATGTCCTTATATTTACACCGCAACAAAGGAGTTTCCTTCTCAGTGACGTTGCGTGCGAGTATTCCGTTTCATATTTACCGTACAACGCTGTCAAAGCTTCTGGCGCGAGCATGGGGTTTGATCTCGCTAATCAATAGCACGCGTTTTTCCCAAACGAAGCCATAGATGAACACACGCGCTCGTGCCAATAGCTTTTACAGCGTTGTATGGACGCTTTCAGGCAGGTGTGCATGGTCGCCGCCATAACCGACCTTCAGTTTTTGCTTCCTCTTATTCCGTTCAGTCCACTTCATCCTTGCCACAGCAAGACAGGTTATTGTCACTTTGAGTATTAACGTGTCCTTCTCCACCGCATAGGCCATTGTGGAGACTCGTCAACGCCCGCTCCAATGGCTCGACATCTCGGTAAGACAAGAGAAGGTCGGCTATGGCGGCTCAATCTGGCGCGCGCTGAAGGCGTCTATACAACATTCTAAGAATTACAAGTCCTCATCCTAGCGTGCGATCTCCTCAGCCCGGCACACCCATGTTCGTCCCTTCAGAAAGCAAACAAATTACGGGTCATATACTTATAAACATTGAAAATTGAAATGCAACCGGTGAGGAGCCCGTTTTTGGAAAGGTCTCTACTAAGTATGAAACGGGGTATAGTGCAAGTAAGCTCGTGTAAAGTGAATCTCGTTACACAGCCACATGATCGATGCTCTCACTGCACGAGCGAGCGTGCTGTGCAGGGAAACCGAAAGCTCGGAGCTCGGTTTTGTAGCCTCTGCTCGTCAATGAGTTAGAATAAAGCACCTCCATCCTGGGAAAAGTGGCGCCATTCATTGTTGCGAAAATGCCCAAGACACGTGCCGCGCGCCACTTCTGGGAAGAACATGGCGTCTGAAATCTAGCTCAGTGCTAGAGTGTACTAAAAGGTACGAGTGGGACGAGGTATAGGCTCCGCTCATGCTTTCAGTTGCACCTCAATATGTGGAAATCGATCAGGTGGAACCAAGCCACTTTGACCACAGCGCTACCTTCGCTCCGATCAAGTAACGACACAGGTCAAGCTCATATGGGCAATATAGCCCCCAGGGGCTGTATTGTACTTTTTTATGATTTTGACGTCAGAGGTAACGTCAAAGCACCACGACATGACTACGCCACGACGTCATCGTCGACGACGTTACGCGACGCCAAGATGCTGTCGTAAGGCCGTCGTGGCATCGCGTCGCGTCGACGACGATGCCGTTTGGCGACGTCAAGTCGGCGTTTTAACGCGGTTGTGACGTCGCGTTGAGGACGACGCCGTTACGCGACATCAAGTCGCCGTTGTGACGCGGTCGTGACATTGCGCCGCATTGAGGACGACGCCGTTACGCGACATTAAGTCGACGTTTTAACACGGCCATGACGTCGGGCGTTACTTCGAGGACGTCGTGGACGTGGCCGTCAATGCCGACGTTGACGTCGACGCCCCACGCAACGCCAAACATCGCTATGACGTCACGTTAACGTCGTCCTGACGTCATCGTGAACGTCAACGTCACGACGAAGCCTTGGCGGCGTGTAACGTCGTCGCCTTCCCAGCATCAACGTCGACGCGCAGTCACGACGAAGTCTTGACGGCTTGTAACGTCGTCGACGATGACGTCGACGTCGTGAAGCTGTCGCGACGTCTTCGTGACGTCGAGTTGCGTCATGTCGACAACGACGTCAACGAACTGACACCAAGTGTCCTTATGACGTTGCATTGACAAGGATGCCGTCATCTGGACTTCCCGTGACGTTGCCGTCGTCGTCATTAACGTCAACGACGACATCGTCATTGCTCTCAACGCACGCATCACGCAGTAGTGATTGCACGAACACAGTGTTTTACGAGACTCTTCCAGTTCGAAATGGCCAGGGGCGAGCAGGAGGTTGAGGCTCAGAAAAACCGTTAAGTGACCTGGCAAACTAGCTCGCCACCCCTTGCACGCGGGTAGTAATCCGATCCGGTGAAGTTTATAATTGTCCTGGAGGTTTATTTTCTGGGACGGAGGAATCGCCTCGCAAAAAGCACAAAAGCCGACACAACTCGAGGTTGAGGAGCGTTCTACCATACAAGTGGCGTCGGAAGAGGAAAAACGGGGGGAAAGAGGGTGGCGGGGGGGGGGGGGGGGGGGGCTTTAGCCTCCTTCTCCCCCTTGCAGGTATTTCGGACTGTTAAAGAAAACAATACGGAGAAAGAGGGCGTGGTCGAGCTTATTTTAATCTGAAATTATTTATGCATATGTATAGCTAATGTCGCTCTTCACTGCATAAAAGGTTGCGTAGATGGTCATTGTTAGAAACTCGTTGTCAGAAGGCACTGCTCGTCACATGCTTAGTGGTTCGGAAGTTCAAAGCTGTCTTTTCGACCTAAACACCTGTGCCAAAAGTAAAAAAAAAGAAAAAAAAGAATAAATGCGGGAATAAAAAGCAGGAGAAAAAAAAAAAACTATCAAGAATTCGTCGGAAGTGTTCTATTCTTGCATATTCAGAGGTTCAGAACTTCGAAACAAGTTTCTTTTATTAAAATGTGTACAGGCTAAAAGAAACACGTCCGAGGAACGTGAAGCGAAAAAAAAAAAAAAGTTTTCTTTTAATGACGTGCTGAACTTGAACACTACTAGAAATCTTCTCCCATGAGTTAATTTATTCCTTAACGTGAAAAAACAATAAATATATTATTTTGTATTCTGCAGATGGCAATGATATGTACTGTCTGTGGTGTTAATTTATATGCGATACCTCAAACAACTTAGACGAAAATAAATATCAAGTTTAGGTCATAATTGCATGCAGATACATGTTTGGACATTTCTTCGAAACTCACGTTGAATAACAATAATCACATCTTTAGACGGCACCTACCTAGGCTATACATAGATCATTCTTAAGAAAGTATAACTTATCTACCATAAATAGCTCCGGCTGCAGTGTGCTTCAAATCTGGCACAAACGATGATCGTCAAAAACCCGTCGTCCTTCCTCGCCCCTTCGGGGATTTATTTCTTTAAACCTAAGCATGCCAGAACATTGAAATAAACGACATTGTCTTTCGTAAGGAACGCAGCACCGCGTGTAAAAGTTCGAGAAAAAAAAATCACGAATGTACCCCACTACTTGAAATCAAATGAAACCGTCCGCCGGTCTTTCGAAGTTCGACGAACGTCGAACTTTTACCCTAAAAGTTCGAAGTTCGTCGAACTTCTGACTTTTCAGAATTCGAAAGTTCGAAACTTTTCGAATTCTCTTGGTAAATAAGGTCGAAAGTTCGAAATTCATCGAATTTTTTGGTCAGTCAAGTTCGAAAGTTCGACAAGCATCGAACCTTGCAGCGCAATAAATTCGAAAGTTCGAAAAAGATCGAAATTTTTAGCGTAATAAGTTTGACGGTTCGAAAAGCGTCGAACTTCTTAGCTTAACAAGTTCGAAAATTCGACCTCGGTCGAATTTTACGATATAGACAATTCGAAAAATCGAAATCTTTCGAACCGCTTGATTCGATCATCGAAACTTCGATTCGAAAAAAGGTCGCGGCATCCCTAGTTCTTTCTAGTACACTCTATCAGTGCTGCGCTGTGCCGCCATGATCTTCCCAAGGGCTGCAGTTGCACATGCCTTGTGCATCGACGCACCTTGTGCAACTTTTAAGCATGAAGGGGTTTTAAGGTAGAATGGCTGAGAGCTATAAACTGGCAGCTGAAGGGGGTCTCAGTTGGCCACCGCTAAGTTGCACATTTTTGAGACAGGTGACCTAATTGTTTTACAACTAGGGTGTAACGAAATACCGCGCACAACTAATTGGTTTTTGATCTTTAATAACGGTGCCGACGAGGTAAGTTATGCTTAGTTTGTTTTAAGTTCAAAATGTGCTTTTACGACAAAAGCGCGGGCAGCTTCTCAGTGCCTCCGCTAAATGCCGTCAGCAGCGGTTCTGTAATTTGGGTTTTTATCGGAGCTAGACACTGATCTCTGGGGCTAGTAGTATGGAAAGAATAGTTTGTCATGTCTGTTACCGCGATCGAAACTAAAATCTCGACTCAATTTTGTGTAAAAGGCTCGGGACTTGGTACGGTCACGTGTCTAGTCGTCAAAATTGTACAACATGGCGGGAGCCAGGTGTGGCTCACTTTTGGCTGGTGGACTGGATACCAGTTTATCGCTTTGAGCCCCTCTACCTCGTTGCTTCTGGTAGGGTGTACTACTACCTCTGCTACGCTGGTACTAATATTTAAACAGAGTATAGTCAACTGTGGTGGGGAAGCGTAATGACGCATGTTAGAAACGTGACCTAAAAATATTATATTTTGCTCGCCTGGGGCACTGGTCAAAACTTGAGAGGTACTAGCCTCTTCGCACAAAGAGGAGCCTCCGGGATGCCCAGCAATTCTTCTGCCACCTTTGAAGTCGCTGCAGTCCACCAACTACTTCAACGGTCAACGAAATTGGAAACAAACTAAAAAAAAGAACAAAAAAACAAATCAAGACTTTTATTTAAGCATGTGATACAAATGAATACACTAGTCACCAGTGCAAGATATCGGCACACTTCTTGACCGTGACGTGTTTAGGAGGGTATTGCTGGGAAGTACTTTTCCCTTCGTTCCCAAATACAAACTAACGTATTCCAGCGTACAATAATCAGTGCAGGCGGAAAAGACACACTTCCCATAAATGTACAAAAAAGTCACGGCCCGATACACGGAGAGTTCACGGCGGTAGCGGGGTCGTCGCCGTAGACGAGCCCGACGACCCGGTCATATACAAAAAAGTTTCACCAGGCTGCACGCAGATGGACTCTTCTCGCGCTCGGTGATCGGGTGTCACTGGGCTCCGTCACCCGGGCGGACCTTAGAGTCGAATCGGGGGCCTGTAGCATGTCTGCCGGTACCTGTCGCCTTTACAGCGACCCACTTTCGTTTTCTGGCGTCGAGCCGTTTACTATAATATCGCACTTTGAAAACAAAAATCAATGGGGCTGAGACGCAAAACCCGACTGGGAGAACGTACCGCGCGCGGAAGCAGCGCCTGTGGGTCGTTCCGACACTGCGACATGCTGAGAAGGGCAGGGCGCAGCAACGCCAGACCCCCAGCACACGCTTGTTGCTTTCCGTCGTGCTTCAGCTGCGCGTTCATGGCGTTGACGCTCCGGGCTCTAGAGAAGCCGCCGCCTCCAGCTCGCTCTGGAGGCGGCACAGCTGAAACTCCTTTCTGCAGTTCTCGCTCTTTCAGCGAATGTTGTGACGCTGCTCGACAGTGAGAGAAAAAAAGCATTGCGAAGATGTAAATGAAAGGGGTAATTTGCTCACTCTCGTCTGCTATATTTCATCGACAAACGTGATAAGCTTTCTGCAAAATTTGAGCTCCGTTTTGTTTTCTGAGATTTTAATTGCTTCCGGCTCCATTAGTTCCGGGAAGCCCAGCCTGGATGATTGAGTGTGCAGCTGGCGGTTTTGACCCAACTTGTGCTGCAGGATTGTTTGCGTTATTAGACAATTAAGCGTCAAATAAAGGTCGCAAAAAAAAAAAAAAACGAAATACGTTTGTAGTGCAAACAGCTGGCGGGAGGTTCGAGGAGTATAAGGCTGCATTCACACTGGCGTTCGAAACGCAACCGCGAAGCAGATCCGCACGTTTTTATCATAAACTGCGCGTGAATTTGTATTGATTCTTTAAGTGACCGCTTTGCGGATGCGGTTTAGTCCCCGCTGTGAGTGTGGCGTAAGAAACGAACTGCTTTTTAAGAAAAGGGTTAGTCAGTTGAAAACCAACTCACGTAAATTTCTTCAAATAGGATATTACGACTGTTCATAGCTCAGTCAGCGCCTCAAATTACAAGGTATACTTGTTTCTTGATATTGTGTGTACTTTTGTAAATATTATAGCTCAAAGTTTGGTTTCGCGTTCTAACACAGTGTTCGAGCGTTTTCGAAAAGCGAATAGAAATAAAGGCAGCTAGCTTCGCTTCTGCCCACCAATCATTCCAACCAGAGCTCACTGCTTAGACGTCCCCGCGAGATTTCGTCTGCCTCTCTACCTCAATTTTTGTACGAAAAACCAGCATTCCTGAAGAAAGAAAAAAAAAAACTCAATTTTTGGCCTGTTATTTAATGCGTTGAATTATTAGAAATATCAAATTCTATGAATCCGAGATTCGAATCGAATTATTGAGTTGATCCCTATTCTAGTCAAATTCGAACCTCGAACATTCGCACACCGGTATAGGGGTATTTACTGAACGCCATATTTCAGGGCTATGTTGAAAGCGCATGCTAAGAACGAGCTCACATCAATAGGCTGCTAAGACCGGCAATCTTGATGGTGTGGAATGCACGTTGCAAAAGAACTGTGGAAGCTCGCCATCAGCACGCGCTCAGCATTCGCGCACACATCTATGGCCGCCAGTGAATAATCTTTATAGTCACCAAGAGAATGGGAACGACAGGGCGTGTCCTTCGAACGCCGGACCTCCAGCACGCACTCCATACCTTCCGCAGTGCTCTAACTGCGCACCTGCTCTCGAGCTGCACGAGACGTCGAAGCGTGGTCGGAGGTATGACGCTTGCACTGGAGGTGGAACAATCGAAGATCCTTCCTACTCTTCTCACCTTGTCAGTGAGTATAGTTAACAATTCGGGGAAGGAAAATTCCACTCTCCCCCGGTGTCTTTTGTCCCCCTCCGAGCGCTTCCGACGCCCTTGGTCTAGTCTTCCGCTCTTTATTTATCTGTATTCATATTTCATGAATTGATTGACAACATGTATTTATAAAATGAAAACTTTTTATTTTTTTTTTTCATATGGCTTGATTGTCCTAAGGCAGGTAGAATTGGGGTTGTGGGTTGTACGGAGGGCGTTTATTTATTTAGAGAACTTACACGGTAAGGCCCAAGCAGGGCATCGTATATATATATATATATATATATATATATATATTTTTTTTTTTTTTTTTTTTTACGTTTGGCACATCACTCATTCCTTCTGGCTGGCCCACTTATTAATAATAGGCTTCCCTTCTTTATATTAGTAAAGCATGTGCCTAAATGTGTTAATGATGTTTTTCTTTTTCTTTTAGAGATGTGCTTTCTGAGCGTATGTCTTGCTACAGAGCTACGGGCACGCTGGTGAGTCTGTTCAGCCAGTTGAAACGGACAGGGTCCGTGCGCACCGGAGAATCCAAGTCGGCGAGAGCGAACCACGAGCGCGTCGTGAAAGTCGCCGAGATGCAGCACGTGATGCAGCTGCTTCATAACTCGGTGATGCAGACGAGAGAACACAACGACGAAGCCAAGAAGAAGGACTGGGAACTTGGAGACAAGCTGGCCATTCTCCTTGGAGACTTTTTCTGGGCGCTGGCCTTTAAGGAGATTGCAGATATCCAGGACACAACTGCAAGTACACACTTAGCAAAGTACACAGCACTCGCCATTATGGCACGAAGTGATAGCGCACTAGCACGCACAACGGCCAGATGTTCGTAACGACGCGTAATCTCTAATTGGGTACGTTTTTACAATTTCTAAGTGCATGTGTAAAATTAATTCAATGTAGGATTGTGAAACGACTTCATAATTGCAGTTAAAGTATCATATATCCTATTCATCGAGTATGAAGCTGTCAGTTCCAGAATGTGTACCAATTCTTCATTTCATCAAACCTGACGTCCGTGGCGGTCGATAGCTTTATGCAGAAGGATAAATTTCTGTTCTTAGACGTTTGTTTTTTTATTATTCTTAGTTGTTTTTGAGTTACCCCGTAGATTTCAGGCATTGAAAATATCACGGAGTATCGTATTTGTCTAAGCACGAGTATCGTCAACAGGGAAAATTTTCAGCTAAAAAAAAACAACGTTTTTTTCTGAGAGAAAGTGTGCACCCAGTGAATAGCCGCACCTGCTGCGTACTCCGCTCTTGGTGCATATTCCGTACCTTATACATATTCGACACATAAGAGGACTCCCTTACACAATATCTTGACAAACTCAAGCTTTTTAGTGAACAAAGCAGCTTGTATCAAAGAGCAATCGTCATTAACATAATTTGTCTATCACAAAATCCGTCACTTCCCGTCAAAATGAATGATCGAGAAGAAGCAAATTCTCATATAGTCTGCACCTGTGGATAGCCTCTACCGCGTTAACGTTTAGATTTTAAACATGTATAGTCTGCGGTCCATAGTCCGGATGCCCCTTCCCATCCTCTGCAACAAATAATTAGTAACAACAACCTCGAACATAAGAGGAAAAAAACAACACAAAGCGACATGTGGGAAATGACAATACAAATTAGATTTAGCATACACAATAGACCACTTTCAAAAGTCCATCAAGCAACGTTAGTGGTCGCCATTGCTTGAACCCGAAGCGCGTGACTGGATCCGAGTCCTCCCCGAACACTGACGCAGCTTTCGTAGAGGATACGGTCCGAGCCGAGTTCACGCCGAACGATAACGGTACCCCCGTGTCCAATACACGCTCGGACTACCTGCCCAAGCAACACCACCTAGACAGAAGGCCTCCACACGCGTCATCATAGTAAGATCGATCGAGGCGAGAGATTGGGCACGAGTGCTGCGTCAGTGTTCGGCTGCGGCTCGTGGCCAACCAGCGCGTCGATGGTCGGGCTCGGGTCCAATAGCCGACCGAGCGCGATCCGACTGTGATGACGTTTCATAGAAGAGGAAAACATGCGGAGGCCTTCTGTCTAGGTGGTGTTGGCCCAAGCAACGGGGGACAGGCAATGGAGCGCACTTTTGAAAAGAGTCTATTTTCCGCCAAACCGTACGCTCTCAGATTCGCCTATTCACCCTGACTATCGTTCAGTACTGAAACAAAAAGTAGCATTTGTTAGTTCGGCATGATTACCACCCAACTCAACACGCTTATTACACATTCGTAATTGATTTGGATTGTTTGGTAAGCGTGCATGAGGAATACCAGTTATTTATTGACCCCGAATGATGACGTTGGAGTTTGCTGATGAAGAATTTATTTCGAACTTTGTATATTTCCAAAACTTTAGGTACTTTCGACTTTTGCCATGGGTATTGAATCTTTCGCCGCCAGCAGTTTTGAAGAAATTCCACACAGTGTGAGCACTGAGTGGTGGAAGGACTTCACTCTGCGGCAGTGTTCTTGGCTTCCAAGTGCATTCGAATGCTCCCTCCTGGTGGCTGGTGTTGATTGTCCAAAGGAACGTGCTGAAGCTCGGAAATGTGGGAAGAACCTTGTTTTAGCATTACAGGTAAGTCTTCTGGCTTATCGTGTACCGTTGCATTACTGAGTCGGCGGAGGTAAACAAGAACAAGTAATGGCCGAACTTCCGCAGGGAGTATGTTAGCTCCGCTTGGCTATTGTTTTTGCTTGTTTGAGGACCATCAATGAGTGGCGCATACTTTAAAAGCCTTACTGCCGAGGGCTAACTGCGGTACGTCTCGAAATATACCTATACGGAATCAACCTGGCTTCCTGATCCCTTTGGTGAACGCAAAGAGCACTTGTTCATAAAAAAAATGATAAAATATGCCGAAGGTATCGTGAGCGCATCTTGGGCTACCTATTCAATCATCCTAGTGCAGTTTTAGAGCGATTTAAGACCGATGAATTCCTGAACACATTGAACCACTTCGTGAATGTCAAGGCATCGGAGATGGGCACCCACCTCTCACATGCGCGGAACTTCCCCGGAGGGGTCACCGAGCCGGGTCTTGGTTTTGGTAGACAATCTTCCGAAAGTTTTTAGAGCGCAGCTCTTAGGCGCCCGTTTATGGCTTGAGCGACATTGGCGTCGCCATCGGCTTTGGCGTAACCGCGCGTTGCACTATGGGACGTTTCCCCGCTAAAGTTAGCTGGGAAATATTTCCGCGAAATTGAGCAGGAATCTTTCCCGCTGAATTTAAAGGAAACATTTTCCCTCCGTTAGCGTGTTAAGCTATCCCGCTAGATTTAGCGAAGAAATTGGCGTCACGTGACCTTAACAACAATTTAGTTTCCCGCTATATTTAGCGGGGAAAACGGCGCCACAACTTCGTGTCACTTCACCCATGAACAAATTCAGCGGCAGGAGGATGGGAGGAGGGAAGGAGGAAGATGAGGAGCAGGGGAGAGGAGGAAGAGCGAATGAGGGTAGGAAAAGTAGCATACCCTTCACTTTGTACCCCCCGTCCGCCTCCTCAAGAGCTGCACTCTAGTTCGTGGGTTTCTCCTTTGGGGGTACCGCTTAGAAACAGAAGGTTCCTTGGGTCTGGAAGATCACGCGTTTATTTGACGCTAACGCCACACATTTGCCCGAGGGCGTACAATGTCCGAGTCTGGGCTGCCGCTATTGACATTACAAAGGAGGAGGAGGATTAGTAGAAGAAAAGGAATGCTCCGTCGAGCAGACTCTCCCCCAGCAAGAGTCTGTTCCTTTGGATTTGAGCCGTCTTATACTGTATAGCTAGGGTGTGCATTTTCCGGTTTTAACCGAAAAACACCGATAAACATCCGTCGGTGACGAAAATATAAAATCGGTTAAAACCGAAAAACACCGGTGGTTGGATATTTTCGCCTTGGTTAAAACCGAAAAACACCGGTCGTTGCTAGTTTCTGACCTAGCGAAACCCTTTCCCCGTAGAGGTTCGTCAAACGTGTTATCTCGCAGATCCTGCATTCTTCCAGTGCTTATACATGGCTTGCAGGTGGCGTCAGTCCGCCCTCCTTTCTGGAGGTCAAAAGCGTATAGTGAACGCAGTGGAAGCTAAGCTCTCATACGCATTTCCCCCGGAGTGTAGGCCCTTTTGTGGACAAATTAACGCAGTGGGGGGTGGGCTCTCACGTGCCTTTTCCTCATTGAGTCTGGCCAAGTGATGTCGGTGCAAGCCATGTATTTAGAGGTTGCTGTGGTTCCTGGAAGACACTGCCAACGTCCGTGTCGTACAGGAGCGTGCGTTTTCATAAATGCGGGTTGCGAACCGTAAGGAACGTGCTACCATGACGGCAGCACGTTCCTTGCGTGTAGATGCAAGCATGAAAGTATGCTTGCATCTACTATAATAACCAAGTATGAGAAATAGTTGCTTCCTAGAGAAGAAGTGTATGAACTATGTGAATAAAATTGGAAATCTTTGTCTGTGATCAATCGCTTTTTTTCACCGATAATCACCGATTTTAGCCTCTACGTGAGACGTTCCACCAAAATACACCGGTGTTTTGAAAATAAATAAACACCGAAAGACATCCGCCGATTTTTCTCACAAATAAACACCGGAAAGTACACACCCTGTGTATAGCCTGCGGGAATGGACGCGCCCGGGGGGGGGGGGGGGGGGGGGGGGGTTGAATGTAGGTTGGCTCCGCGGAGTTGCGGACGCGTCCAAGTATCAAGATCTCCAGGGGTGTGCCGTCGGCAAATCACTCGAAAAGGGCGAGGGAGAGCCTTCCGCAAGGTATTATGGCCTCGCCTCGCATCCGGGACGCGCCTCAACATGGCGATGCCCCACGGCCTGCCTGCGCTAGGCCTAGATAGGTAACCGAGGAACACGTGGTTCCAACGCTCCCGCCCTCCTTAAGGCTGAGGGAGGTATAAGAAAAATAAAAATTAAGCTACCGACTCTCGAAAAGACAACAGAACAACGCAGTGGTGCCGGTTCCCGCATGCATGGGGTAACAAATATTTCGACGTCTTCGGTGACGTTCCCGACGACGCAGTCGCTCGCTCACCGTGGCGTAATGTGCTTGGTGGAAGAGGTTCGGGGGGCCGTTGGGACTGGTTTCGGGAAGAACGGGAACAGCTGGTCCCTTGTCGGTGAGCTGTCCGACCACCGCTCGGGTCCCGTGGATGAAGAACGGGCAGTCCCCCAGACCGGAAGTCGATCCCCACGGCGCACGAAGACGACGGGTCACTGGTACGGAACGCGGCCGGCCGGGGTCGCGGGACTGCGTGTCGAGTCACGCGCAGCCGTGGTCTATGAATGCCGCTGGACTGCCGGAGCCGGAAGACAGCAGCCCCCGAACGGCCCGAAGCAACGTCCTAGCTGGAGATCCTCTTCGTAGGTGCTTTAGTGGGGTCGTGCAGACTTCAGTGTTGCCAGATGGTCTCACCTAAATACCGCCAAACGGCTTGGAGATATAGCCCAAATATAGCCAAAGCCATAAAAACAATGTAGCCAAAATAGCTAAGACTAAAAACAATGACTTTTAACCTTTTATTGACAGTTTATCTTATACATACAAAACGCGTTACATTCTTTTTTTCAACCCTCAGAAGCGCCACATTTTGTGCACATTATGTCAGTTGTGAGTTTTAACAAAAAAGCTTCAGAAGGAGAAAAATCCATACAGCACTGGCCCTTCCTTCCTAGGTCTTCAGAAGTACAAAAACAAACAAAGACAGCTTTATTGTGTATCCCGGGAGATATAATGATACAGAAAAAGAACAAATTACAGAAGCAGAACAGTCAGAACACTCGGTGTTTCGAACCAGAACCCACATATCTAAGATTCTTCTTACAAATATCCCACCCAACTCTTCTTTGTGGAGAATATGAGTTTCCCCATTCCGGTTCACGCTATTTCTGATTGTTTTGATATTTCTTGGTATGTGCGACGACTGGAAGAAAGTTAATTTTTTAGCGGTGAGGCTGCGCATTTCTCATTTTTACGAACTTGGTGCCTAAGGACTTTCACAGTGGGCACCAAAGTAGCGTTTGGAGAGTTCAGTTTACGTCCAGGTAAAAGACGCACTATCGGTTCTGTGGTAATAGTTCAATTTGTTTGTTTGATTTGTTCCAATGTGCTGTGGGGAGACCGCTTGAACTCTGCAAGCATTCCTTCTCTACGCGTTGTGAAAACCTCGAAGTGTGTAGAAGTTTGAAGCCTTTCTCGTTCCTCTCTCTCTCCTCTCGACTAGCCAAAAGGGAAACAATTGTTTTCGCAACTGATTACGAGTTCGAAAGTTAACTAGTCGAACCGGACATTCAACGAAAGTATGCCGCGTCCTTAGAAATAACCAAGAAATAGCCACATAGCCAACCACAAAATATTTATGCCAACTTGAAAAAAATGTAGCCCAATTTATTAGGTTCAACATGATTGTAAACCTGAGATTGGGGCAGAAAAGAGAACACAACAGAATGTAGTAAAAAAGGAGGCAACGTCTCAAAATTGAGACGTTGCCTCCTCTTTTACTACATTCTGTTGTGTTCTCTTTTCTTGTCCAGTCTCAGGTTTACAATCATGTTCAACTTACACCAGCTCGCCTGCACTCTGACTATTTTTTAGATATTAGGCTGTTGCTAGATCCGTACCCTTGTTCTGCGGTAGAATGACTGCTTGGTCTCCGACCGCTTGTGACGAAGGCGCGCACCGCGCCCCCGCGTGACGTATTACAGAGGTGAGCGTAAGTGGCAATAGGGAGCTTTAAGAGACCGTGTTTTCCCCTCCGCTAGCTCTCCGCTACAAAGAAACAGCCACTGGGCCTGCGTGCCGATGGCCTTGACTGTAGAGTTCCGGGTAGCGGGGGGGGGGGGGGGGGGGGGGGCTTAGCGGAGGGGGAAACACGGTCTACTAAAACTCGCTAATAACTGACCAATGGCCGTTACGCCTACCCTTTCCCTCGGATGCCGCAGTTTGAGCGATTCTCCTACGGGCTGATCCGGAAGCGAACGCAAAGCTGACCTTCTATCTAGGTCACTGCCTGCCAGCAAACAATAGTATCTGACGCGTTCGCGAAGGAAGCTGGGGCATTGTTCTTTGAACTTTTTAACGTGACACTTCGCCACTTACAGGAGCTGTCCCTACGAAAACTTCGGATATTAGTTTTTTTGAGTTCGTAGATTGTAGCGATACGCCTGTTGTTCATCGCCGGCGTTGTCTCGCGTTTTGCGTGCATATTGCCGCGGGGGCTGCGTTCGTTCGCTTCCTCTTCTTCCGGAATTAAAAACAGCGCGGAAAGACGAGTACCAGACAAAGAAGTGACATGGACGTAGCGCTGCATTGTTTGAGGTCGCAGACATGCACAGGCCTGCCGACTTTTCTCGAGTACTTCTCAGTCAGCTTGTACAAGAGTGGTGAAAATACCTTGGTGGTCTCGGCCCGGGCCCAACTACTTTGGTGCCATTGAAGCAGAAAAGACTTTGCTGGCGTTGCTCAGAACATGGTTTCGTCTGAGCACGAGATTGCCTACTTTGTAACGGAGATCTCGGCGACAGCGGTCGTACTGAGCCTTTTGTTTAGCTCGCGCTACCCCGAGATTGCGACGGGCCTCTGAGAAAGCTTTCGTCACCCGGGTTTGTAGCGTGCGCCCATGTTCAGTTTGTTTCGACAGTGCGTCGCTCACTCCGGTGTTTGCCCTAAAGACGCGGACCATTGGATTCGGCAATTCTCTTTCGAATGTGAGGAAGGCGGGGGTGAGGCCTGTCGAACGATTGACAGTGGAACGGAGAGCGAACCCAATCTCGGGAACGTATGCGTCCCACTCGCAGTGTTGTTTGGAAAATGCTGCCAGCATGGGTTTGATGTTTCTGTTACGTCACTCCGTGATGTTCGCCTGTGGGTGGTAGAATGTGGATGTTGTTTGGGTGCTTGATGCCAGCGCATAGCAAGCGTCCACAAATACCTTCCCGACAAAGTAGCTTGCTCTTTCTGTTATAAGAGTTTCAGCGAACCCGAATCGGGTAAGCAACTCCATGAGCTTTTCAGTTATTGTTCGGGCCATCAGCTTTCGTAGTGGGAAAAGTTCTACCCATTTGCTGAAGTGGTCAGTGACAACCAGCAGGTACTGGTGTCCCTTGAAGCTCCTTCGTAAAGGGCCGACCACGTCGCAAGCCGCCAAAGACCATGAGTCTTGGCTGTAGATCAGCTGCATTAGGAACGGACGTTTGCCGCCTCTTGGTTTGAAGCTTTGGCAGATGTGGCACGCTCGGGCGTAGCGGAATACGTCCCTTTTCCTGCCCGGCCAGGTTGCGATGTGGCATAGCTTTGTGTAAGTCTGGGAGCCGCTCGCATGTTCGGCCAAGTGCGAGTCGTGATAGTAAATTAGTAACGCATTACTGCGCACCTCAGACGTTTTGGCACTGCCACTTTAAACACATTATCTGTGTCCTTCTCAGATGAAATATACTTCAGCAGCAGCCCGTCGGCGTTCAGCAGAAATTGATCTGGCGTGTCAGTATCAGTACCAGATACATCCCGGCACTTGGCGTTTACTGCAATACCAGGAGCCGCACGCCCGGCGGGCGCAGCCCGACTCCACGGAGTCCGACGGACTCACCCAAGAGTCCGTCGGTCATTTTTCGACAAAACCAATCATTCTGCTGAGCTATAAATAGCTCTTCTTTGCTGAACACAATCCCCATTGCGCGCAGTACGTCTATGTTGTTCACGTTCTCGTCCGAAGAGTTCAGTTGTGCTGCCTCCATTTTCGACTGATTTTCGGCTCCGCATGGCCTGGGATTTGCAGTTTGTTCGGCCTGAATCCTCGCGGAAAGATTTTTTCAGTCCACGGGGGCTCGCGACAGTGCGTCGGCCACCACTTTTTTGCTGCCTTTCCTGTACCGAACGGCATAGTCGTATTTCTGCAGTAGCAAGGCCCATCTCGCTAAATGTTCCGCGGGTTCGCGAAGTCTGGACAGCCACATTAGGCTCTGGTTATCTCTTTTGATTGTAAACGTGGTCCCGTCGACATAAATGTCGAAACACTCGAGGGCAAAGACAATGCCCAAGCACTCTTGTTCACATGTTCTGTAGTTCACTTTAGCTGGTGTCAGCGAGCGGCTAGCAAAAGCTACCGGACCAAGCAGCCCCCCGTGTCTTGGAGCAGGACCGCTCCTAAACCCAGTTTGCTCAAGAGCGCCCTGTTCACAAAAGGCTTCTTCAAGCCGGGACGCTTTAGTTCAGCTGTGTCCGCGACTGCTTTAGAGGTGCAGCAGAATGCCGCCTCCTGCCCGGGTCCCCAACTCCATCTCACGGACTTTCTCCGTAGCCGCATCAGCGGCACTTAGAGTGATGCGCAGTTTGGGATGAATTGACGGCAAAATTTTACCATTCCCGGATAGCAACGGAGCAAGTTTACGTCTCTCGGCGCAGGAAACTCCCGGATAGCCTTTAGATTCTACGGGTTTGGTGCGATGCACCCATAGTCGAGCGTGAACCCAAGCAAGCTGATGCGGGTTTCGGCTATTTGGCCCTTTTCTGGGCTCAAAAAGATCCCTGCGGCATTTAGCCTGTCGAACACATTCTTCAGATCTCATAGATGACCTTCGAAGGTGTTGGAGTTGACGACAATGTCGTCGAGATAGGCCATTGCATGGTTCCATTTCGCTTCTCCCAGTACTAAGTCCATCAAGCGTTGGAACGCCATTGCCCCTCCGCACAGACCAAATGGCATTCTCGTGAACTCGAAAAGCCCGCGGTGACACAGAAAGGCTGTGTTTGCCTCGTCACCTGCCTCCACTTGAACTTGGAGGTTGCCTCGGCTGGCGTCCAGGGTAGTGAAATATACCGTGCGCTATCAAGATTGGAAAGGATCGAGTCACTGCTCGGTAGCGGATACGCGTCTTTCCGCGTTGCGTCATTCAGACGGCGATTGTCTACGCAGAGAAGGGAGCTGCCGTCCTACTTTGGGACCAACACAACGGGAAATCCCCAGAGACTGTTTGACTGCCGGACAACTCCGGTGGCGATCATTTCGTAAAAAGCGACGTCGATGGCTTTTCGTTTAGCCAGACTGACGGGTCGTGCGTTTTGCCTCCGAGGAAGCGCATCGCCCGTGTCGATCCGGTGTCGCACTTCGTTTATGCACCCGAGACGGTCTGTGAACATAGCGTCATAGCGTCGCACCAATGTCGACAAACGCGCTTTTTCTTGCCCTGACCCGCAGCATGACTCAGTCAGCAGCGGGTGGGTGACCTCCGACGCTACGCCGCTTGTTTGTAACCGCGTCGGGGTACCTGTTGTGGGGTTGATATCCGGTTTTTGTGATTCTGTTACCTCGTTTTGGCGTCTGCTGCCTGCCCCACTAACCACTACTTTTTTGGCGTTGGGGGTTCGCAGAAGGGTTTTAGAGGTACGAACGTGCCCTCCCAGTGGACCGCTACTCACGTCCATCACGATTCCTGTTTTGACGAGACAATTTCTGCCCAGGATAATCGGAATGGAAAAACTGGGGAGATAAACGAAGCGTTGCCGTCTTACTCGACTCTCCCATTTCGCAAACAACTGCACAGTACCGCTTGAATGGGCGGTACCGCCAGCAAGTCGAAAAGTCGGCTTGCGATCCCTCAGACGCACGAGGTTGTGCCGGAGGTGTGTCAACACTTCGTTGCCGAAAAGTGAGGCGCTGGCTCCTGTGTCCAGAGTGACTTGAACGTCCGACCGACAATCGTCAGGGCTATGAATGGCGCTAGCGGGCCGGTCAAAGAGCCTATTCTGTAGACTGTAGGCAGAAGAGCCTCTTGCTCCGTGCCGTGTTCAGCCACCGGGTTAGTTATCGGCGGCTTTGCTCGTTTCGCGACTCTTGGGAACCGGGGTTTTGCCGTTCTGGGCATTGTCGAACAAGGTGGTATGCGCTGTTACAGCGAAAGCAACGTTGTTGCGGGACCCTCCTTGAGTTCTGTCGCGCGTTTTGATGCGCGCCGCACCCTTCGTCCTGTGTGTATTGGCGCTTTGGCCGCGTTTCCTCCCGTAGCGTCGGTCACTCTGTGTTCCGATCTCGCCTGTGGAACTGCGGCGCAGTCTTTGCTGCCCGCCGTTAAAAGGAGTACGGGTAGAGCGCACGATCTGAGATGTCGTACGTGTTTCGACTTTGCTTACCTGCGTATCGGGTACCAGCCGTGTCTCCTGCTTCGGGACGCCGCGTCCCTGTTCCACGCGCAGCGCGGTTCGAGTGCCGCTGACGCTCTCAATGGGGGACGCTACGCTCGTGCGGCAAGAATATCTCCCAGAATCCGCCGAGCCTCCGAGGCCAGTTCGTTCAAGTCGCGAAAGCGACTGCCTCAGAGATACGTAGCAAAAGTCGGGTGCGATTGTCGAATGACTCGCTCTACACGTTCTGCTTTGGGCGCTGAGGGGCCTGTTAGCTGAAAGAGCACTTGCATCGCCCTCACGAACTCCAGCAGTGACTCGGCTGGTTGTTTTGGGTCCGTTGTTCAAACTCTCGGCTCATCTTGCGTTCGTAGTTCGCAGGGAGGAGTTCCAGGCGAAATGTCTTGCCGAACTGCTCGATCGACGACAGCAGGCTTCCGGTTAGACGGAGCCACCGCGCCGCTTAGTCCACCAACGAGATATTCAAGATGCGTGCCAGTATATCGTTGTCTGACATTCCCATGGCCTGTTGGTACTTTTTCAGGTCGTCAATGAAGTGTGTCGCACTCACTCGGTCTCCGTACTCTCGGTATGTCGCGATAGGGATTCAGACCGGTGGCCGTGTCGGCGGCGGGGGCTAAACTGCTGTTTGCAGTGCGCCCGTCAGGCTCTCGATCACCCGAGCAGCGTTTCCTAGCAGGGGGTGATATGCGCCGAGCGTGTGATGCGAATCGCTCTTCTCTTTGTGGGCCTGCCGAGTGGTGTGCTGCGCCTGTAGCAGGCTATGCTGTGCTGCAGCTCGTAGATGGCGTCAGTGTTATCTACATGCGGAGAAGTTGACGGCCAGTCTGAGGTTAAGATATCGACGCTGTAAGAGGCTGCATTCGCCTGCTGCTGCGTCATTGTCTCTGGTACCGTCGGATCCGTGTTGACTTCGAAAGTCACGGATGGGCTTGGCCCAGCGATGAAGACTGGCGCGCTCCGAAAAGGAGTGCATCGGTTGCATTCTGGACAGCGTGAGTCAACCCCGTTGGGGAAGCTCGGCTGAAAGGACACTTGCTCATTGTGTCCGTGCTAGGCTGACGTAGCCACAATGCCGTTGAGTGGCATCGGGTTTTGGGCATTCACCTCTTCCTCCGTCCACAAAGTTCTTGGCCGGAACTTGGCCTAATTCGCTGTCACTGCGAAAGTGGTGATTTGTTTGCAGTCGCCGGACAGGCTCCACGCTGGGCGGCAGATGTGGGTTTCCCCTTCGGGGGTAACACTTAGAAACACATAAGGTTCCTTGGGTCCGGATGATGACGTGCTTGTGTGAAGATAACCCTACACATTAGCCCTAGGGCCAACAATATCTGAGATAACGGCGCTCTCCCTTTTGACAGGATCGTCAGTCGGAGTCAGCGCTGCCGCTATTGACAGTATCACGGAGAGGGAGGATCTGAGGCCGGATTCTCAAAGCGAACTTACGACGAAAAAAAATGCGTACGACAAATTTGAGAGAAAATCCGTATTCTCGAAACGAAATTGTCGTAACTTTTGCGCAGGTTACGACAAAATCCTACGACAGCTCCGAAGCTGTCTTACGCACTTTCTACGATCAAATTAACATGGCCGACAACGTCGCTCAGTTGCTCGGTCGCGACGACCCAGCGGACATTTATTTTTCTACCTGCTCTTCTTGCGCGTCCCGACTTCAAGCAGCAAGAAAAAAATGAAGAAGTACTTAAAACCGACCACGACGAACATGAACGCTGGATCCACAGATACTCGGAAAAGGCAACAAAGGCGACGATCCCACCGACCAAGCGAGCTCGGCAGAATATATAGGCCTAGCAGGCACTCCGACCCGTTAAGGCGCAGCATTGCTCAGACGGTCCTTGGCCAGGACCGTCTGCCCACGACCGGCTGGCTTGCTGAATGGAATATGCCCGCGCGACCCTTGTGGACCCTCCCCGTATGAATAGTTTGATAGCTGAACTAAATTTCAGAGGTCAACCGATTCCCCTTATCATCTCGATTACCTTGTTTTCCGAGGCAGCGGTGACGAACGCTGTCGTCGAAAAGGGACTCCTCAATTCTATCTCATTGTTTTGTGTGATATAGAGCTCAAATAAACGCCGTATGGATTACCTTCGCAACACGGTATGTACACTTTGTTATTAGTATGCCATTTTTAACTGTCGAGCTATATCAGTTTGTGGGAGCTACGCGATGCCGGTCCAACATTTCTCTGCCGAGTGTCACATCAGTATCGAGTTGCAATCGTAGAAGATCGGTCCCGAAGCGCTTACCGAGACGCAGTCTGAATCCAGCACTTCGATCAAACGCACGCGTCCGCTCCGAGTGGGAACAGGTATTTGCGTGACTCTTGCTGACGCTCTCGTAGTTCAAACGTATCTTTTTTAACGTCGGCTCACTCCTGCATTTCCGAGGCCGTGAGAAACGCCGCGGCGGTTTGTTTCCATCTACGTCGCTTTGCAAACGACTGGAACGGGGCTTTTACCAACGATGACAGTTGTGTTGACTTCGTAGCGATCGAGTTTGTAGCAGTCAAAGAAGCTTTTATATCGTGTTAGCGTCAATATACCACTGCACGGACACGAACCCCAGACAAGCGGTGGTGGAAAGGCCGCCCGTGTTTATGAGAATCAGCTTGAACACTAAACATTTACACACAGACAGGACAGGACATACACACAGCTGTCTATCAACAAGCGGTTAGCCCGTGTTTGTTATTAAAAATCCACGTGCTCCAAACTATGCCTAGCTCTCTAATTGGTTGTTCGTTTTGCCGAAGACGCCATTGCCATAGCAACAGCAACGGAAGTCATCGTTTCTCCGTAAGAGGTCGTAACTTTCCTCCTCTCACTTAAGAACGCGTTTGTGAATACCGTTCTCGCCTCATCTTACGATGATCGTAACTTTACGAACTTCGTAGCTAAGTTGTCGTAGGTAAGAGGTTTTTTATGAATCTGGCCTCAGTACTAGGAAAGGAAGGCACCGTCGAACAGAGCCTCACCCAGCAAAGTCTCTCCTGTCGCACTTGGACCGTCTTATATAGACTGCGGGAATGGACGCGCATGGGGTGAACGGATGTAGGTTGGCTCTCCGGATGGGCGGACGCATCCAAGTATCGAAATCCCGATGGGTGTGCTTCAGGCAAATCACCCGAGAAGTGCGAGGGAGAGCCGTCCGCAAGGGAATACGGCCTCGCCTCGCATACGGGACGCACCCCGACATGGCGACGCCCCACTTCCTGCCTGAGCTAGGGCTGGATTGGGATGCGGGGAACACGTGGTTCTCTCAAGTTTTGTATTACAGAGATTTGTAAACGTCTTTCACTTTTATTACGCTTCCTATGGCGCAACGAAAGCCTCTGTAACGCACAATTCTAATGTTTTGACATGCGTGCCTTGGTATTCAAAAGTTCTATCCTACAGTACCATGCGTATTGCATTTGTATTGCTGTAATGGCCAATCGTTTTACGTAGATGGTCAATGGAGGCGCCGCAGCGTTGGCGCCGCATTCTGCCGTTCTCGCGTTGCGTCATCTGTCTGCAGCATACTAGCACCGTCTGGCAATGCCGTCGTCCAGGGATCTAACAGGCTCGGCGGTGTCAATGGTGTACCTCGTCTCAAGATGGTCAAAATAACTTCGCAAAGTGACGTTTTGTTCGGGCCGGCAGGCATCGTAAACTTTAAAGCACAACACGGGCATTTCTAGAGCCTAGCTCTCATACAATTCTTCACTAGGGAACCAAGAGTCGCCACACAACCACCCAAATCACATAAACATAGAAGAACCGAAACTATTTTTATCCTCCTTTCTTGGCGGCCGGAAGTGGGCCTCACATCTTGTATCATAAGAATACAAATATCCGTCATTTTTCACTTGTGATAGTACAATTAATCGTTTTAAGGGTCAACACAAACGCCCGTTCTAACGTTTCGCTATTTTGATTTATGTAACAAAAAATCTAATTGGAAGTGTTATTGGAAACCTGAAATGCAGTCTGTAAACCTGAAATTAAGATATAGTTGAATAATTTTGTGTTCCATACTACAGCTAGCGAAAAATTACATTGGGCTTTTGGGGTAGGGATATGTATCCTGGAATAACTGCTGCTTTCAGTAAATTTTCCTATGGTCTCTGGTAGCTAAAGGAACGCAGGGCGTGGCGACTCCCGAGCATCTCATTAGCGCTCCAGCAGCCAATCAGGTTACATTATTACCCTATAAGAAGGCCGAATTACCAACCATGAGGCAAGCAGCGTGCACATCATAAACTGAGCCCTGCGTTTTAAAGCTCTCAGGGACTATATGCATCTTTTTCCTTAGGTGCCTCAACTATGCAACATATAAAAAAAGTGCAAGTGAAATATTTTTGTATTTGTAATGTAAGCTAGAGCATAACTTATTTTATTTATATCTCCTCCCCTCCCCCAGGCAAGGGAGATCATAAACCACTTCGTGAACAACCAAGGGCAGATCCCTCAAATGAGCGTCGAAGAAGTTTCTTCGATGGCATTGCAGTTTGGGTGTTCAACAGAAGCTTCTGTCTCATCATCAAAATTTTTCGAAGTAAGTTTTACATTGAAAGTTCGGATTGACGTTGACGTATCAGTGTGAAAATTGTTTTATCTTTTAATTTGGCACGAGTGCGTTAGCATTTGTGTTTTTTTATTACAGATGATCATACCCTTTATAAAGGTATTTCGAAAGCTTATTGTTCGCTACATTCGACAATGCCCCACGTTCTTCCGAAACCCAATGCATGTCAACTAGAAATAGCAATAGCATGCAATTATAATTACTCCTACAATAAATATACTCAATTCTGTTACCTGATTACTCGACTCAGAAATAGTTGTACATTAGTTACAAAAAGTTGCACCACCCCTATTTATCTGGCCACGTTCCGAAGTACCCCTGGCCGCTTGTCTTATTATTGCGTGCATATCTATCAACAACACGTATAGCATTGAGCTTCGTTCCAAAGTACAAATAACATGTTTCGTTTTAATTGTGGGAGTCAAAGCCATTCATAGTTCCTCTCAATCGTAAGTAGGTATAACTTTCGTGGATTCCTTCAATATACAAGCGATCGTAAAACAGCGCTACACAAAAGTTCGCTCGTTTTGTATTGCACTTGCCAACATTTTTTTTCCTGATGTAAAAAGACGCAGATCTCACCATGGATATTTATTGGACTTTAGAATATTCGTGGGGCAGGACGTTGACCGAGCCTTGCTGGTTCCTCTATCCTTCAGTCTCGGACGGCGGTCCCAAACCCCTTCATTGTCCCAAACTTAAGATTTGCTTAAGCCCTATGTGTCACACCAAAAGAAGCAAAGCAAACTAAGTTTCTTTTTTTTTAATCCTGTTTGAATTAATGCTGTTTACTTTTCTACCTTGCACACGTTCTGAGTACGAAATTTTTCTTATCTCTTCGTTCATTCTTATCTCTATACATGATAATATTTTGGGAAGCAAGTGACGTTTTTAGTTATAAATATGACTGCGAAAGGGCAATAGGCTGTCGATAAAACTACTAATTGTATTACTTCAAAAAGTTATCAAATCAATCTTGTGAATACTACGAACGAAAAGTAATTACACTATAACATTTATTTGAAATGTAATTTATTTTGATAATTTGAACATATTTAATGTACGGTTCTATAGTTTAATTCTGAAATTCATCTCTATCTGTTTCGCTATGAAGCGCCACCTTAGGTAAAGGCCTTCAAACATAAATCATTTGAAAGAGAGCACGATTCAGAAGCAGAATATAAACTAACGGCCTTATGGAACACATTTTTCGAAGCAAAATAGGCTAATATAATTTAGTTTAAATTCATTTGTTTCCATAAATTCCCACAATGAGCTTTAGATGAGGGGTGGGGATGCCGCCACTGTAAAAATTGGTAGAAGGCACAATTTATAAACAAATAATGATAAAAATGGATGGGGAATTATAAACCGTAAGAGGCGGCAGGTGCATTCCGAAATTTCTAAGTATCTGTTATGGTTACTGTTCAATCAGGTAGATTATTTCAATTGGTAATAAAAAGCTGCAGGCAGAAAACTGAAAGCTATTGGTACTATGAGTAGATGAAAACAATTGTGAGAGTTATCTAAGTGACGGAAGGTGTGAGGTAAGGGTGTGTGGTAGAGGTTCTTTCTGTAAACGAAGGAGGTGGTGAAATTTGTGCAGTATTGTATTGGCGAATATTGTTCTGCATGTTTCAGGAGTGGGAAAGCAAGTTGGGTTTTATGTGCACTGATGCTAGGTATAAATTTATAGTTGTCGAGAATAAATTGTACGGAGTGGTTTTGAACTGATTCTAACAGATCTTGTAAGAGTAACTGAGAAGTGTTCTAAGTTGATGAAGCGTACTCCAGCATGGTTCGAACGAGCAATCTGTATGCAAGGACTTAGTTTCTTGGGAGGTAAGGAACATATTACGTCGCAAAACAAATTAATATTTCTAGATTTGATTATAATGCGAGATTCTCTTGAAGGTTTAGCTGTGAAGTGAACACCGAGTTCCTTTTATTTTGGACATTTTTTATGGTCTGACCGCAAAGATGGTAGCAGAATATGTTGTATTTTTTTATGGTAGATGATTTATCTACGACTTTTCACGGTAATTTAAATTTGATGCCTTTAGCACCAGGACTCAATGATGTAGATCAACTTTAAATTACGCAAGCTCGAAATATTTTTTTTTGATACACGACAGTCATCAGCATATACTCTCATTGCATACTTAATGCCGATCGGTCGATTAATAAAATAAATCAGAAATAACGAATAACCCAGCGCAAATCAATGAAGAACTCTGGATATTTCTTTTATTTATGTCGTCGTGTTGAGTTCTGTTTAAAAAAAAATTAGCACACCAATCGACTAAAGTTTTATCAATTTGAAGCAAACGAAATATCAAAAGTTAATTGGTGAGGAACCTTATAAAAAGTTTTTGAAAAGTCGATAAAAATTACATGCGCTATGCTACAATGATGAATGTTCGTGTAAATATCGGTTGCGAAATAAAAAAATAAGCTGGCTATCACAAAAGTGAAACCACAGGACACCGTGGTGGTTTACAAATAGTGAGCTGATATCAGCCTTACGATTAAAAAAGTTTGAATATACACATGCTCTATCAACTTACTTGGTTGTTCTGCCCTTTTTTTTATTATTCCTTTGCCTCGAGTTTAATATGAACTACTTAAACACACGTCAGAGAAATAGGTCTATAATTGGTAAGGAAGTCTTTGTCCACGCCCTTATATATTGGGTTAACTTTTCCGTGTTTTCGATCGAGGGGTACGTCATCAGAAGGTGACGTACTATTGGATTGTGTAGTAATTTGACTTGGTATTATCATTTTATTGTTAACGGGTCATGTTGCAGAGAAAAAGTTTTTCCATGCTGTTTCTTGGAAAAATATGGCAAGACATTTAGACAGAACTTTATGTTTCAATATCCGCATGTTATGACCATAAGGGTAGGTGTATAGGTGAACCAGTGAAAGTTAAACATGAATTCTGAAACTGGGCTGGAATAAAAACAACGGTAGGATAAGTGGACATCACGAAGACGTTAATTTCTCAGTAAATGCTATCCAATTAATTTTTATTTCAACTGTTCATCAAAACACACTCTTTATATCCCTGATCCTTGTGCATTTTTTTCAATGTTGAGATAATTTTAGTAATTATATCAAAAATTGTACGTATTCACGGGTGGTTGTGTCTGTGCTATTGTGCTCTGAATCCACTCCTGACGGGGCCCTACGGAGACTGCAGTATTTTGGAGTAAATAAGTAATATGTTTTCAACCACTGCTTCTCGGGTTAGTGCCCTGTCTCAGGGGTTAGCACTCTTTCGCTCAAGCTGTCCTTTCTCTTCCTCCGTGTTCTGTCCGTTGTTTTATTATCTTGAAGTACAAACTAGCTCAAATTACTACCTTACTTCAATCATGTATATTTTTTATATTGTATATTGTAATGCCCCCATAGACTACCACCGCAGTATTAGTATACACATGTGTGTTAATGGCAGCATGTTCTAAGAAGTATAAGAATGTCATGAATTGTCTTCTGAAGTCCTGAATCATTGGCCAGAAAGAAACGTTCTCTAATACTGACGAAATTGCCATGGGGAATAACAACCAGATATCTGACTCTTAATTATTAAAGCTACATGCGCCAACTGTAGGCGTAATGATGGCAATCGGTTATTACGAAGTGATAACCGAACATGTGAAACCTTTTTGCGCGTAATATTGCAGAAAGCTTATTCCGACATCAAATGTTTTATATCCTATTTTCTGCAGCAAGTAGGATTTATTGTCATTTCAAAAATATGACAACTATAAATAAAATACACCCAAGTTAAGTAGAGCCTTGAACATTTAAATCAAGGTTAGAAATATTTCTAAGTTTCTAAGCAATGGTAAAAGCTCGAAGCTACAAATTTAGTCATTCGTAAAAATGATTCCGCGGGCATAAAATATAGAAGATCGTGAAATTACCAAGGATGTACAGTTAGTGGTTTCAAGATTAACTCTATGTGTCCAGTTACTCTGGTGGTTCTAATCGAATAACGTCGAGTCATTCATAGCCTTCACAGAGCTATATGATCACTGACAGTTTGGAAGAGCAGGGGTTGGCTTCTTACGTCCTTGCTTCTTCGTGATTCGTCCTTCTGTGGGCCCATCGCCGCAATCCCATTGGCTGGGATTGCGGCGTCAACATGACACGTCTTTAATTTCCTCCTAGGTGAATGAACATGAAATGGGCAAGTTTCAAAAGCTGCTAAGCACGTGCTCTGAAGAAATACTTGAATACATCGTCGGCTGTGAAGAATCAAATGAAAGAAGTACTATGCAAACCATACTGACGTGTCTCAATAAATCATAAAAAAATATGAATGTTGACTTATGCGTATTTAATGAATAAATAAATCTCTATTACACAAGAATATTCTTAAAACAAGTCAAAAACAGGCCTGCGTTTTACTTTATATTCAAAATAAAAATAAAGTGGTACTGCAATCTCGCAAATGTAGTGAAGAGCCATCATGTTATTATACCGATAATACATAACCAAAACCGCGGTTGTGTAATCAAGACTCATGAATATATTTACACCTGTACAATTCGTACGATCCTATGCAGCACACTTCACGCGTCACAGTGCAGCACACTTCACGCGGTGCAACACTTAGGCTACTCCTGACAAAATGTTTATAAGAAGAACACGTTTTTGCGTTGGTAAAACTCGGAGTAATATCATTTATGTGCCTGGATTTGTACCGCCACTCCTGACGGGATTACCATTGCTTGTCAGTATTGTCACAACATTAGCTATGCTACGCAGTAGGAGTGTGGTGCCATGCTGTGATTGTGGTGCAATTAGTCACTCAGTCATATGACTGAGCGACCTAATTTTCACAAAGAGCACACGCTCTTTATAACGTAGAACACTTTTTGGCGAGTACGTCTGGGTGAAAACCCAAGTAAAACGAGACGCCAAGCCGTGAATGTTAAAGCGTTACGACCAAGAAAAACGAAAATAACGTCGAAGGACACGTGACTTTCAACCTTAATACTCACATGACCTGAAAACGTGCTCAGGTCACCTAACGTCATCCGGTCGATGGCACGATACGTGTGGCGTAATCACGCCGTCTTGTCAAAATCCCGTAATTTCTGACATCGCGCACACTACGTGTGTATTGCGTGTGTTCAATGTGATTCTCACATTGTACACACGCAATACACACTGCCGTTGTAACTCGCAGTATGAATCACAGTACATAAATGATGATTTGAAGAATTGTCGACCTTAAAGGGCCCACGAAACGAATTTTGGGTTTGAATAAATCATTTTAGAATGGGATTTTACTAATAGCACATCGTTCAGTGGGTCAAAAGAAAAAAGGTAGAAAGTCAAACGCTTGACTTTCAGTGCAAAAATTTGAATACACAGCGGACTATTTCGTACCTCCTCCCTTTCGTAACCTCTCTGCCTTTTCACTGTGATACATCCGCGGTCCCAAAAACGCGTCATCGGGTCCAAACGCACGTCACATGAAATCGGACCTCACTTAGTCCCTTCACCCCCAAAGCTGACATTGTGGTGGATGCTACGTGCTTGCCGGACCAATCAGCCGCCTCCCTTTCATCACCTGACCTCACTCTCTGCGCGTGGGTATGCACGAAGGACTTGACGCGTGATCACGCGGCAAGTCTGGCTGGCCCAACGAGCACATAGCTTCTACGGCACTGTCAGCTTCAGGGCGAACGGGTTGGGGAAAGCAACTTTTGTCTGAATTTTGAGCGACGGGCTAATCTTCAAGGGGGACAATGGCTCTGCCCACGTATACAAACAAGATTCCGAGCAAGAGGGGCCTCCCCTTTTTTCGTCTTCTTGAACAGTATGGTGTAATGCGCGATTTATGAGTTGAGCAGGAAAGCTAAACAGGAAAAAGTTGAAAAAGCGTTTCATGACCCCTTTAAAACGTAGACCACGTATGATTACTTTTTCAGGTGTAACTCAAGCACTGCCGCAATCGTGTCCTCCTTAAATTAATTGAGAAACTGCAGAGAGCACCACCACCTCGTTTGGAATGGTTTAAGCAAGGATAACAAAATTGCGATATTAAAATTTATGGGTTTAAAAATACAATGTTTTAAAGAAAATGTCCTAATTGCAACTTTCGGTGATAAACAAACAACCGTCTTGAATAGTTTAGTCGAGAATGCGTTTTGATGTCGCAAATTTTGCCTTCAACAAACAAGAGATGTTTAAAAAAAAATGAAGCTTGGGCTTGTGGAATTTTGCTTAACGAAACGAAACTCGTACGTTTTTATTAAAATTAAACCACATATATATGAGCGAATATGTGCAGATGAAGGAACCGTACTTAATCCAATGAATCAAACAATCAAAGTTTCCAGGGACCCGCCGAAAGCCAAAAATTGGCGGACCCAGGATTTGAGCTCTGGGCCTCCCAATGGAAACGCCAGAAAGCCAAGGTGGAGTGGTGTAGTGGTTAGCACACCCGATCGGACATTGGGAGGCCCATAGTTCAAATCCTGGCTCCGCCAATTTTTGGCTTTCGGCGGGTTCCTGGAAACTTTGATTCTTTGATTCATTGGATTAAGTACGGTTCATTCATCTGCACATATTCGTTCATATCCTCCTCGGAGACCACTTACGATAATGTGAAGTGCCCGTGTTGTGTGTATATATATATATATATATATATATATATATATATATATATATATATATATATATATATATATATATATACATGTGTGGGAAGCGTGCGACAAGACAGTGGCGTCGCGGTGCGGCTCCCAGCTCAGTCGTTCGGCGGGAACATCCGTTGGATCGCCGCGCCCTTTAAAGGGGTTCTGACACGAAAATTAAACGGATAGCTTATTCTTGAAATGGAATGCTCATCGGCAACTTAGTATATACACCAAGTTATGCGATTTTTAGAGCTCTTGTAATTGCAATATTCAATTTACGAATTTTTAACAATTTCATCTGGCGACCAGGCAACCCTGCCCAATTTGGCAGCAATTTGGAATTTGGCAGCGGCAGCGGCTCGTGGCACAGCGCTTACGATTTCATCTGACCTTTACAGTGACTGTGCTACAAACAGCTCGTCGTCGAGGCGGCTTCGCCGAGTCATCAAGCCCACGTACCAGGAGGAGCTGCAAACACGCTGCACGAGTTGCCAGACCACAAGGACTAGCAGCTATAAAAGCAAGACCAGCGACTCTGCAGGACAATTTGGCAGCGGCAGCGGCTCGTGGCACAGCGCTTACGATTTCATCTGACCTTTACAGGTTAGTGTGGGATCTGGGCCAATTATTGTTTATTTACGCCGCTGCTGCTGCCAAGCAAACTTCTTTGATTTGTTGATGTGCTAGAATGCCTCTAGATTCGATCTGCATTGTATGTAAAGAGGTGTTATCCGACGTAGAAGTTTCTATTACGTGCTGTGAATGTGACTCTTTTTACCATCTTGGTGCGTGCTCAGGTGTCACAGCCGTAGCCTTCAAGTCTAAAAACGCAAGCGCGTGAAAAAGTTGGCAATGTTCTACTTGCCAGAGAGTAAAACAAAGAGGAGGCCCATCCGGTAGGAAGGGGGAAGTGGTCGACATGCCTACACTATTGGTAACCATCAACGCCAAACTAGACAGCCTAATGAGTCTAAAAGAAACCGTGACCGGAATCGAAACGTCAATGCAGATGCTATCTGATAAATATGATAAGATTCTCGAGCATATTAACCATCAGGACAATGAAACAAAGGCAGTGAAAAAGCGTCTTGAAGCTCTTGAACGACTAAAAATCGGCGAGGAAATTGAACAGTTAAAACGCGATCTAAGCGATATGGAATGGCGCAGTAGGCGACCCAACCTCGAAATCTACGGGATCCCTGTAGCTAAAGAAGAGAACCTTTTGGTTCGTGTTAATGAAATTGGAGCAAGACTAAACCTTCCAGAACTGACTGACGGCGATATCGTAAATATGCACAGGCTCCCGGCAAAGCAAGATAGAAATCCAGGCGTAATTGTGCGTTTCGCACAGCAGACCACTCGCGACCGGTGGCTTGACAAAAAAGGAGAACTCAGGCGTAGTAGAAGCAACGTTTTCTTCCAAGAAAACTTGACGAGACAGAGTAAGGCCCTTTTGTGGGTGGCTAAAGAATGGGCAAAGCGAAATAACTATCAATACGTCTGGCACCGGAATGATAAGGTGTTTATCAGGAAACAAGACGGCGAGAGGGCGCTTAAAATCTCGGATGCTGCCGACCTTGATACGATTCTGTGAATATCACTTACTGTTTTTTTCTCCTTGTCCTTTTTGGGGTGAATGACCGAAAGCGCCTTTTTTCTACCGCAAAACGTGAAAAGCTATCTCGGTGAAGATCTAATGTCATGCGTGACGTGTTTTCATTTAAATACTCAGTCAGCCAAAAACAAAGCTGTTGACCTTGAGTTGCTTTTCGATCAATTTGGTTTTCACTTTGATGTTATAATGCTTACCGAAACTTGGTACACGGATGAAGCTTATGTTCTGAAACTGCCGTCGTATCGTTCTTTTTACGTCAATCGCTCAGAGAAGCGTGGTGGCGGTGTGGCCATCCTGACTAAAGACTCTCGCTGTGAATTAATAAAAGATTTCAGCTGCGTCACACAGGATTACGAGATGCTTTGTGTTCGTAGTAAAGATAATATTTTTGCTGTTATATACCGACCCCCTAGTGGCAGTCTTGAAACCTTCTTTGAGTACTTTGAGTCCTTCTTAATATTTGTCAATGAAGGAAAGTATAATGTTACTTGTGGTGGAGACTTTAACATTGATATGTGTACGGACACTACTGTTAAACGCACGTTTACGACTTTAATTAATACTGGCGGATTCAGAAACGTTATCAACAGCCCCACGCGAGTTACCTGCCAATCCAAAACACTAATAGACTTGTTCATATCAAATCGCTCGACAGAGCATATAAAAGCTGGTGTTGTATGTTGCGATCTTAGTGACCACCTCCCAATATTTATTTCTGACAAATATATGAAACGGGAGGCAAATAAGAAGCAGTGTACAATGTTTCAAAAAATAACACTTGATGGACTAGACCATTTTTTAACCGCTCTATCAGATATAAATTGGGATAGCGTACTCAACCAGGATACCGCCGAAGAGGCCTACAATATATTTATGGAATTGTTTTCTGAGCAATATTTGACACACTTTCCCTTCAAATCTATGAAAACTTCTAAACGCATTAAAAAACCATGGGTTACCCCCGAACTGCATTGTAAAATTCGTACGAAAAATGCGTTATATGCAAGATTTGCGAAGTCCAGAGATCAAAACGATCTAAGAGTCTTCAAAACATACCGCAACAGCTTGACAAAAGAGCTGCGGCGAGCTAGACAAAGCTATCATTTTAACGTGTTCAAAGCAGCGCAGGGTCATGCCGATGTCATATGGGAAGAATTAAACGCCCTCTTAGGTCGAAATCGCTCCCGCGGCTCTATTGTAAAGATTGTCAATGACGGTGCTGAACTAACTGGGCATGCGTTAGCGAATGCCTTCAATGAACATTTCATAAGCATTGCAGATAAAACTAACACCGCAAATTCTTCCTTGTTTCGTGACACCAGAAATAATAACTCAATATTTTTAGAGCCAGTCGTTGACGCCGAATTAATTTCTGTAGTTTTGCAACTTAAAAATAGTGGTAGTTGTGATGCGGATGGCATACAGATAAGGCCAGTGAAGCATGTTGTTCATGCGTTGGCGCCGGTACTAACCCATATATTTAATCTTTGTATAACCACAGGTGTATTTCCTAAACGTATGCAGATAGCAAAGGTGTCCGTCCTACATAAAAAAGGGAGTGTTAACGATATGGGAAACTATAGGCCAATTTCGATACTACCTGTGTTTTCGAAGATACTCGAGAAACTGCTTCATATAAGACTAATTAACTTTTCTAATAAGTATAACTTAATAACAGCCTCACAGTTTGGTTTCATAAAACAAAAGTCAACGGAATCTGCTCTGCTTGTTCAGAAAGAACACATACTTCAAAGCTTCGAGGAAAAGAAGATGGTTCTTGGTATCTTCGTAGACTTCACAAAGGCATTTGATTGCCTAAGTCATAAAATTTTAATTGAAAAACTAGACACTTACGGTATTCGAGGGCACGCACTGAAGTTAATAAAATCTTACCTGGCAGACCGAATGCAGTTTGTTTGTATTGATGGGCACTCCTCAACTACAAAACCAATCATTTCTGGCGTCCCACAAGGTAGTATATTGGGTCCTTCTCTTTTTAATATATTTGTAAATGATATTGTTAACATTACTTCCGAAGCAAAATTTGTAAACTACGCCGACGACACCACTTTACTTTTCACTGCGGAAAACGTTGATCTGCTGTTCGAATCGGCAAACCTGGCGCTTTCTAAGTTGAACGTCTGGAGCCGCATCAATTCGTTACAAATAAACGTTGCAAAGACAAAAGCCGTGCTTTTTCGTCCCAAGAGCAAACTTGTAAATATCACCAAACATATCGTAATAAACTCAACCAGGATTGAGATCGTCAAGGCTTTTAAACTGCTTGGTGTCACTTTTTCCGAGAATATGTCTTGGGACGATCACATCAATTACGTTACCTCGAAGCTATCACAGATAGTCGGTATCCTAAACCGCAACCGCTATGTACTGCCAACAAATGTTAAATTATTAATGTATAACTCCTTGTTCTATTCCCATTTAATTTACGGCCACCTAGTCTGGGGTAAGACGACAATAGCAAATCTTGATAAAATTAATATTTTGCAAAAAAAAAAGCCGTGAGGGCAATCTAGAATGTAGATTTTGATCATCCTACAGCCAATCTATTCAAGAAGTTTCACATTATTAGTATATATTCCCTCTACGACTACAGACTTTCCACTACTCTAAAAGTGGAAGAAATTAGAAATACTAGCTTTCTAGTGAGCCTTGGACGCCTTTCCCAATATGTTCATCCTTATCCTACTCGTTCTGCGAGCTGTTGGGAGGTGGTCACTCCCAGAACGAACTACGGAACACAAATGCTCAGATACACTATTCCGAAATTATTAAATTTATTTCCCGAAAAAAACTTCGATTGGGAGAAATTATCTGCCAAGGATATTCGGACCCTTCTGTTTTATGTCGATCGTGTGCATAAATCCTTTTCTCCTGTTTTTTATTAGTTATGTCGCGATTGTATCACGTTTCTTTTTTCTTTCTTCAAAAGCTAGAAAGTGACAAAAGTTAACAATCCTGTGAATCAGCCTTAACAAAGTGTGTGATGACGAAGGTCTTTTCTGCTATTCTTTCCATAGCTTGTGCTCTGTATGTATTTTATACTGTGAGTATCACGCTGCTCTGCTGCTTGTAGGCGGTTGGGGACCTCGTCAAGCTGTTTTCTACAGCTTTTTGTCCCTGGTCGCCACCATAAAAATCCTATGGTGAAATAAACGATTATTATTATTATTATTAAGTTAGTCACACCATGGTGTCCTTAAACCACGTGAACATGAACACTCTCTCATTCTTGGCGCCCCCATGATCGCCCAAGCTTTCCTCGCCTCGGTACGATCAAAACCGATCACGCAACTCGGTAAAACGAAAGCTATTCTCGCTCTCGCCCCCGGCCCGTTGACCTTCCACCCTGCATGCGCCTGCGACATATTTCCGGACGACGGTGACCACGGCAAGTTCGTCCGCAACCCGCCGTCGCTGGAGGCGGTAGCCGGTGGGTCGCAGTCCAAATGAACAGCTTCCAACACCTCTTCATAGCAATCCCTGTCACCGCTGCTGCGGTCATTGTCGAACACTTCGACAAGGCGAGCGATGCCGCAGACGTAATCGTCACAGACCGCATGCTCGAAACGTGGAAGGTAAACGTCTAAACGAGGAAGCTGAGGCTGGAGACGCCAAGAGAGCCAAGTCTGTGAGTGCGTGCAAGGAGACATCCCGCTGGAGGCTGGTTACGTAGCCAACCTCCAGCTCCGCCCGGATCTGCACCTCCGAGGGACCCGCATATAAATCGATTTATCCACGAAACTATCGCGCCGTTTTCAAAATAAACTTAGCAGGAGTATAGGAACATACAATGGATCCTAGGAGTATAGTTATCTCATATTGTATTTTTGGCTTGTCATAACCACTTTAAGGTGTCGCACGCTCCATATTATAACCCCGCAGCCAATGAGATTGCTGCGTTATTGTCGCACGCTTCTCATTATCACTCTGCAGCCAATCAAATTGTGGCGGGACTAATAATGAAGTCTGAAGAAGGAATCAGGCAGAGCATGAACATAATATGCCCTGCCGTTCTCACTGACAAAGAACTGCAGGGATTATTATGTTCATGCGCTGCCTGATTCCATCTTCGGCCTTTATAACGAGTAATGTCGCAATCTGATCCTTGACTCAGCCACTCTTTAGTATTTCTTTTATTTTCATTCATTAAACATTTTTCTTTTCACCAAGTCTCAAATATGGTGCAGTCGACGCCCTCAACCTGCCTTCGTCACCTAATCGCCACGTAACCCTGCCTTCCCGCTTTCATCCGCGTAGCGTAACGCCAAGCCAATTTTAAACCTACCTGCCTTCACTTCGCTCATTGCACGCCCAGAACAACGATGTCGCTTATCAACTGGGATAACGCTACTGCCGAAGATCTCGCGACCCTTAGCGTTCAGTTCATCGAAATAGATCTTCAACGTCAGAACCTTAGCAAACCGGAAACAAGGAAGAACTTATTGGAAGGCTTTTGACGGATGCCACCCAAAGACCGCCAAATGTACCAGCTCCTGCAACGCTATTCCCGACTATGCCAGCGTTTATCGCAGATGAAGCTGAAAACATGCAGCGCATTGCCGCATTCCCTCGCTAGAACATGGCCGTGATGGTGACGACGCTAGCCGATCAAGCGAACCAAGTGCACGTGACAACTCTGCCAGACCTGGCAGCTTCGCTGCCCAATTTCAACCGAAATGGCACTCCTACGTTCAAAGACTGGATTGAATAGCTGAACGCAGTCAACGCATTGCAAGATGGGAAGACCCCACTGTGTTAGCCATCGCTCAAAAGAAGCTACGTGGTGTCGCAGCCGACTGGCATGCCTCAACAGGGCGTCAACTTACCACCTAGGCCATTTGGAAAGCCGGACTGAAAGAACTATTCTGTGAGCAACCTTCGCTCATTCAGTGACAGCAGAAGTTAACAACCCCCACACAGAAACCTGACGATAGCCTACAGCAGTGTGCCTTCGCCAAGCTCAAGATTATATGTCGCAATGTCCAGTGCCCATCACTGAGAAGGAACGTATTGAATACCTTATGTTGAAGGCATTCGGGATGATAAGATCGCTACATCCATCGCTGTCCACCGACCCCGAACAGTGGACGACTTCCTCAACATCATGTCCGAAGTGGAGCGAACGATAGGCCATTCCCTTCTGGCCCGCACATCCACATTCCCAAAGCCAGCCCGGGATGGACGTCTCTCAGCGAGCGGCTCAATTACACACTTCAACTGTACGTCTGGTACATCACAAACTGGCCGCACGCGCATCACAGATATGCCTCCCGACGAACAGGAATCCAGGTACAATAGCAATTTTTATAAAATTTGATTCCCCAGCATATCGACTGGAACAAGACATCTCGTAAGCAAGTGTAACAAGCCGAAACAGCCTCCAAATCAGTCCAAGCCGAAAACACCACATGAACCTACAGCTCTAGTTAGTCAGCTAGACATCTTACGTGCTTCTAAGCTGAAGTTCCCAGTCATTCCACCTCACATAACTGGAGTTCGCACAGTCAGCGCGTTTCCCGACTGTTGTTCCAGCATAACAGTCATCTCTGCAAGCCCTGTCAACGAACTCGCCCTACTGCCATAGACGAAACCACCCTTGCTCGACGTTGGTGGCGCTTCCGTCACTCCAAAAGGTGTGATCCCACTCCTGATTGCAATTTGACCAATGTCAGCCAATGTCGAAGCAGAAGTCCTCAAAAGAAACGCTTTACCTCTCATATTGGGAGAAGACTGGTTTCGCATCGCACAAGCCGAGCTTCACATTAGGCCCCCAGAATTGCCTATCATTTGCCAACCCAACAGAAACATGGTTGTACAATGAAGAGAAGAACTTTTACAAAGGATGTCCAACGCCGTTATCCTCACACGGTCGGCTCTCTCACAGTTTGATCCTCCGCATTCCACAGCCGAGCGTCTGCAGCCAGACATGAGCCAGACGAGGATGCACCACTATGGAGTGAGCTGAACAACGCCGCTTGTTGTCAAGAGCCCAAAACCTCTGCTTCGCCGTAACTAGCGGCAACCAGATCACCAAATTAAAGTCTCACGAATGGCTCACAATCATGTGCATTCGTATCAAGTGAAACTGCTCTTGATGGCGTTTGCATCGACTCCCAGCTCACGACTAAACAACAGCATGATGTGATACGCATCTCGCTCCACCACACTGACCTCTTTCTGTGTGACCCTCTCGACCTTGGCATTTATGAAGGCATTGAACATCAAAAGGACCATGTGCCTGACGCAAAACCATATGGTCGACAGCCGCATCACTACACGGCAACTGATAGACAAATCCTCAAGACCCAGGTCGTCACGCTTCTCGACAAGGGTATCGTCAAGCCATCCTCGGGACCACGGAAATTTCCAACCATTGCGGTCCCCCCCCAAAAAAAAATAAGAAGAGACTGTGTGTCAGCTACATCTCATTAAACAAGATGACGAATAGCGTCCTGCAACCGCTTCCCTGGGCCGTTGTTTTACTCTCGCTGACGAGCTATTTGACACAATCAGCTTACAAGGCACTTATTTGTGTCGGTCTTATAGCCGCCATTACTTCATTCAGAGAAAGGACCAGATGACGTTTCGAAAGAGCGCGTTTTCGCACGACGATACGCCATTTCTTTGTTTTCAAATTCGGAGAATGTACATTAAAGTTGGGAGTTTTGCTTTCCTCGGAAGGTAGAAGTACATGCTCAGAGAACGTACTACAAGTAAAGTATAAATTTTCTAAACAGTACTACTTTAAGTACTATGTACTTAGAATACTCCCCAACACTGCTTGTTTATTATTTTTTATATAAAAACGTGTGGGGTGCAATTAATACTGATCTTCGAATCTTTGAAGTTCTGCATATTCTTTGTTTTTGGAGGAAAGGCAACGCAAAAAAGTCCCTTTTGCATTGCCCTTTAGCACGCGATTCTTCGAATGCATCACAAACTGCGGGAGCACCAGATTAGTTTCAGAGCAGGTGCTGCATGTTGTTGCCTCCTTCGAGTGAGGATGCAGTGTATGTACCTCTTGCAGTGGACGAGAGCTTTTACGTTGGAGAGAAACGGGGACCAGCCCTTCCTTCAAAAGGGTCGTCTCCTTGACCTTCAGGACAAAAAGAAGCGCCCGTCTTCGGCATTAATCCCAGAGTTACGCGGCCTCTCTTGTGTCGTGTCTGTTCGCTCCCCGCGCCTTTTAGCAGTGTTGTTGCAGTGTGTGTGTGTGTGGGGGGGGGGGGGGGAAGGGGGGCTTGTGAAAATGTTTGGTGGTTTCGGACTCTCCAAACCATTTTCTCCACCCCCCCCCCCCCCCCTCTTTTCCTACGCAATATGCTTCTCCCTCTGTATCAGCTGATCTTCCTACATCTTATTTCTTTTGTGCAGGAATGTTTGTTGATAGGCAAAACAACCACTAAAATTTGAAAGCAATTTGTAATTTGAGTAGAAGTTACTCAGAAAAAGTAATTAAAGTAATCTACTAATTACTCAAATAAAAATGTAATTGAAAGTTAATAAAAAATTAGTTAAACTACAGTAACTTGAGTAGAGTAGTTGAACTACGTATATTCCATTTGTAAAAGAGCATTTTCCGAGTCTAATGTTCTCTTCCAGAGCGACCCATACCGAGTACCAGGGTCGTGTTCTTCTGCACGTACCGAAAAGACCAAGGCTATCGCAAAATGCAGTGCAACGCATTTTCGCAGGAGAACACGACACTCGGAAACCGCCTGCATGACGGTCACATCTCTCTTCCCCAGAGTGTGAAAGGCATCCCAGACCTGATGGTCCATCTACGAGTGAGCAACCGGAGTATTCTGGCGGTGACCTGGAATATCCAACAGCTGACGCACCAAACACAAACGCGCTTGACAACAGCGCGAAGCCTGCACCAACTACGCCGTCTATAAGTGCGCACTGCGACGACAACACGAAACGTCCTGAAGCCGATGTACGAGCACAAATTCCAACCAATAACGACATCGCTGAGTATACTACGGCGCCCTTCACGCGTGAAGGATTTTTTTTTTTTTGAGATGAGGTGCCAGGCAGCAATGAAACTTCTAAAGGCCCCTATAATTATCCTCTTTCTTTTTTCCTTTTTGTGAACTTTTTGAGGAGTCACATTTCGTCGACCTTCAGGAAAGACTTGCGCCGTCCACTCCACAAATTATGCTGGGATGCAGGCAATTGACTTTTCTACCAAGTGTTCAAAGGTCGACACGTCACAATTTCGCCTATTTGAGAGGGTGCGCTCCATCTCACTAGAACAGGGCGGAGGTTTGTCAGTCAACACCTTTGTCTGGGGAGAAGCTGTATCCACAGACTTGAGCATCGGCGGCACCAAGATCGCAAGCGTACATGACCTGGCACATGCCCTGAAGGTGCTTGATGACCCAACGGAAAAGTCAAGGGTGAAGCTGGCGACACAGGGGTCTTCATTGCCAGCATGGCAGGAGAACGCAACTACAACCAGGAGCAGAGTATTCCAGGAATTGATGGACTGTGAAGGGACCATCCACTTTACCATGCATCTGGAAAATTTGTTTGATGTTCTGAACAGACGTTACCCCGCTGGGGGCCTGAAGCCTGGCTGTAGCGACCTGCTGACCATTAAGAACGCAATCACATGGCTAGATGACTGAAAGCAGACCTAGAGCATGGCAACATTCTCAGGGAGCTCTTCCTTACGAACAACACCATGCGAGGGGATAAGAGTCACCTTGCACTCAACATTCGAACTATCTAAACACCTGCTGGTGAACTGTGGATTCGCCTGTGTTAACAGCCAAGATGAATCAAGACCCAGTGGAACGTTTCTTCGGCAGAGTGCGACAAGCTGGCTGCCAGAATGACCACCCGAGCATGCCCACCTTTCTCCAGTTGTACAGACTTCCGTCGGTAAAGTGCCTGCTGCGGCCACCGAAGTTCGGCAACTGTGAGGTCCTCGAGCAAGAATTTCCCATGCTGTCGTTCACACAATTCGAGGCCGTATTCCGAGACAACGAACAACAGAAGCACTGCCCATTGTGGAGCCAACCTCCGGACACAGAGCGAGTTGCACGGCCGGAACACGGAGAGCGCCATCATAGAGGTGTCCAGCAGCGCTCGCGTGGTCGGAGGCGCTCATTACTAAAAACTAAACAAAACAACAATGAATCAAACTTCATTCAGCTCTAGTTATGACTGCATAATATTTCACGAAATACAAATTACGTATTCATAAAAATATAACATAATTTGTTAAAAGTTCATGTCAACATCACTCTCTCGAAATTTTGCTTTTTTCTGTTTTTTTTTTGCGTTTCTAAAACGAAACCGCTGCCTGTGCGCATGCGTGCTTGCGCTCTGCGCGTTCCGAAACCGGTGGACCGTTGTGGAGGCGTCCGTGGGTCTGCTCGGTGCTTTCGCGCTTTCGCTCGCCTTCGGTGCGTCAAGCGTCGGCGCCTCGATCATCGCATTGCGCGAGCCTCGCACTTTCGAGCGACTGGAAAGCTTTTCGTGTCTTTGAACTACCTAATTCGCGCGGTTACGCAAAGTCGTGCCCAAGCAGCGTCGGGGACAAGAAGCATCCGTTCGTTCGGATCCCAACTGACGACGGTGAGTTTGAAAGTTTTCACCCCAATTGAAATTTTTCCTAAGCTGATATTCCAGTCACAAATTGCACCATTTCAGGGTTTTTGTACACTTTTAGGTAATTGAATAGATCGTTTCATTTTTGAAATTTACAAAATGTCACCGTGATTTCATTGCGATGCACACATTTCGGTGAGCGTTCTTAGCACGTGGTTTTGTGAATGAAGACCGTCCTGCAAATATTTTATGATCTATAGACTACTGTTGGCGAATATCACGTCCTCGGGGATTCACAATGCTGTGCACGTTCGTGCACAGCATTGTGAATCCCCGAGTAAATTGTAGTTTACATACAAATATTCTTCTCCCAGTTTTATAATATTTCAGATTTGATTTTATAATATCTTCCCATTTTTAATAATGTATCTTGTGTAAATTCTTTTACAGATACGACTAGTTTTGCCATGTTTAATTCTTTCAGAAATAAATAGAAACCTGGATAGTAAAATAATTTAATTTCTAAAGACACTTTTAAAATCTCGAAAGGTTTACGCATTGAAAGGCGGAATGCAGACAGCAGAGCTTGATCGCGAGATGTGCTATCCGTCCTCCCATGTGTAATTTTTTTGGAAGTTTTTACACCTCCCAACGCACTCCCCCCAAAACAATTAAAACTCATGTTAGGTATTTTTTACGCTTGTTGCACATAAAATAGCATCATTTGCATTATATGTTTTTTTGTGTGTGTGTGTATCCATACAGATTCTCAAGGCATGAAAATCACTCCAACAAGCCTCAGGGACAGGGAACCCCAGTAGACGAAAGGTAGTGTCCGTGGTAACGTTTTTGTGAAGTGCACATGATTGCTGGCCAACCTATCAAGCTGAATATTGAAGTCTTTTATTTCTTTCGGATCAACCGAAAGGGGAACAGAGACTAAAGGCAGAAAATGCCTGACGAAGGTCTCTGTCCCCTTTGCAGTTCGTACATACGGATATGTAACCATCAGCATGCTAGGTTCCGCCATAGTGATCTATGCAGTCTAATCTACGATCAACTGTAATGTAAAACGAGAGTGGCTGGGGCTAAGAGGATTATAACAAAAACAAAAGGATTGTAGGAGCAGTTTATGCAATGTTTCATAGCCCCGTTTCTCTTCTGCAAGTGCATGTGTTGTGACGAGACAAACTAATGTGTTCTTACATTGCCCTGTGCAGATCCTGAGAGGATAGAGAATACACATACAGCAAAAATGAGAAAGAACAATCAAGTGGCTGGTCCATCCCATGGGCATCATAGGATCTCAGTGGCCACACCAAGAAAACCTGGTTCAACTCACGGTTCAACTTGACGGCGCAAGCGACAGGCATTGGAAGCTCATCAAGACGCCAAGAGAAATGAGAAATATCAAAGTGGTCTACAGAGAGCTAAGTCTACACAATATTAAGAAATATATCTCTAAAGATTTTCTTGTGTACTCGGACATCCACGCGCTCCGCGCATGAGACTGACGAGCCGAAAAGCGCATGCCTTGCGCCGAGGCTCGTGACCAGACAGCTCGTGACCAGATTCTGACCGGCGTCGGCGGTCGAAAAGCGCCGCTCTTCAGAATAAAACCTTCGGGTTTCCACCCTCCTTGTGCTTTGCTTCAGTGGCGACGAGGATGGGATGCTCCACGCCTTGGTCGCTCACAGTTCGTCTAACCGAGACATCGTGAGACCGATCGAACAAGATTTACTGTGGGAAGACCGGAAGCTGCGAATGCTTGTGGATACGGGATCACCAGTGAGCGTGATACCCAAGAGCGTTTTCAAGAGACATCGCAAGTGGTGGCCTGCGTTGGAAAAGACTCGCCTTCGCTTGTCGTGCTTCCTAGGGCCTCTACCGGTGCTCGGTAGAATTTCCATGAGGGTCCAGCACGGGCAAGTACTGGTGAGGAGCGTTCTGGTCGTTGTAGATTGCGAAGGACCCTTACTGTGTGGCCGGAGCACGATTCAAGCGTTCGAAGACGCTGGTTCGTCACTGCTAAAAGTGGAAATGCCCTTTCATGTGAACGTGCTGCGCGGAGACGCCCCGGTGCAAAGAATGCTGGAGGAATTTGCTGACGTCTTCGAAAAGAATTTGGGCTGCTGTGAAGGCCCACCCGTGAGCCTACATAAGAAGGAAGGTGCTCTCCCCCGCTTCTGCAAGGCGCGTCCGGTGCCATACGCACTTCGTGAAAAAGTGACGGCAGAAATCAACCGTCTAGTGGCGGATGGGGTGCTCTCCCCGATCCGTATTTCAGAGTGGGCTACACCAGTGGTGCCGGTGGCGAAGAAGAACGGTGATATAAGGTTGTGCGGCGATTTCAAGCTAACGGTCAACCCTGCTACGCACCTGGAGCAGTATCCACTGCCGAAAATTGACGACATTTTTGCATCACTGTACGGTGGAGAGGTATTCAGCACGCTCGATGTACGCAATGCGTACAATCAGCTTCCCCTCGACGAAGAGGCTCGTAAGATGGCTGTGTTAAACACGCACCAAGGCTTGTACCGCTACAACCGTTTGGCTTTCGGCATCGCGTCCGCCCCAGCCCTATTTCAACGCCGTATCGAGTCACTTCTGCACGACCTTCCACGTGTTAAAGTATATCTGGATGACATCATCGTCGCAGAAAAAGAGAACGATACATCGACACTCCGACAGGTGTTTCAGCGGCTACGGGACAGCGGCCTTAAGTTGAACCAAGCCAAATGCAAGTTCCGAGAGAAGCAGGTGTCGTTTTTGGGACACAAGATTGACGCCCTGGGTCTGCACCCTCAGCGAGACAACCTCGAGGCAGTGACAGCAGCGCCGAAACCGACATCGGTAAGCCAGCTGAAATCCTTCCTGGGGTTAGTCACGTATTATGCCAAATTTTTACCCAACCTGGCAACGACCTTGGCTCCGCTATATCGGCTGTTGGCAAAAGGTGCATCATGGCGGTGGAAACAAGACCAGGAGAGGGCCTTCCAAGAGGCGAAGCGCTCTATGGCTGACGCAAATTTTCTGGTGCATTACGATCCCAGGAAGCAGTTGCGGCTAGAATGTGATGCATCACTGGACGGACTCGGCGCGGTGCTGTCACATCGCATAAACGGAAGGGATTTCCCGATAGCGTTCCGTTCAAGGACACTGACATCAGCGGAACGCAATTATTCTCAACTCCAAAAGGAGGCGCTAGCCTTGGTCTTCGGAGTTTTAAAGTTTCGGGATTATCTCTTCGGAAACCGCTTCACACTGGTGACCGATCACAAGCCACTAACGGCACTGTTTCATCCGGAGCGGCCGATTCCCCAAATGGCGGCGGCCAGAATTCAACGGTGGGCATTGCTTCTCTCAGCATACCAGTACGACATCGAGTACCGGAAGGGGCAGCAGAATGGTAATGCCGACGCCCTTAGTCGCTTGCCTTTGCCGGAACAAGGGGATGGCAGCAATAGCGAGCTTATGGAGTATGTGTTGTACAGTCAGCACTTAGACGACCGAACTCTGTCTGCAAAGCAGTTGGCGGCCCGGACCACCGAGGACAAGATCCTCCGACAAGTAAAGAGATGGGTTCAAGGCGGGTGGCCACCACATTTGCGCAAAGATCAGCAGACTTTTCAGCCGTACTTTGTCCGAAAGCCTGAACTCACGGTGTGCCACGATTTGATCTACTGGGGTCATCGAGTGATTCTCCCGGCAACTGCGAGAGCGTGCCTGCTGAAGGAGCTACACGATACTCATCCCGGGATCTTGGCAATGAAGAGTCTCGCCCGGACAGTTTTTTGGTACCCGGGCTTAGACCAAGAAATTGAGAGACTTGCAAAGAACTGCCCGCAGTGCGTGCAGTGCTGGCCGATGCCCGCGGCTCAGGCTCCATCAAAGTGGCCAGAAGCTGACGAACGCTGGTGCCGTCTGCACATGAATTTCGCCGGTCCTATGGACGGTCACATGGTTTTTGTCCTGGTTGATTCGGACACCAAATGGATTGAGGCTGTCCCAATGAAGACGGCAACAGCGGACACAACCATTGATGTCCTTAGAGGAATCTTCGCTCGCTTCGGCCTCCCTGAAACACTGGTATCAGACAATGGCCCGCAGTTTTCAAGCGCGGCGATAACACGATTTTTGAAAGAAAACCACGTGTGTCATCTGACAACCGCACCATATCACCCGCAGTCGAATGGGTTAGCCGAGCGGGCTGTTCGCAGTCTTAAAGAAGGCCTAAAGAAAAACGAAGGCGACACTCTACAAAACCGGATTTCCAAGTTTTTATTTCGTTACCGGTGCACTCCTGTCAAGGACGGCAAATCGCCGTCTGAGTTGTTGCTGGGCTACCAACCGAGGACGAGACTAACCAGCTTCTTCCCAAGCCGTCAAGAACCAGAGCACGCCGTGACTTTCCCATCTTCCTCAATCACCAAATCACCACTACTTGCTCCCGGAACGCACGTCTAGTTACGCCAGTATCAACGGGGTGCAAGGTGGCTACCGGGAACGGTAACATCCACGCAAGGGAGACGGATGGTCACGCTGAATACGCCAGATAGACAACAGATTTTGGTTCAGGTCTGTAAGTAAGCAACGAATAAGTTTGCCCGAATTACAATGCATTGTGTTAACTTTTTATTTGCACGGACCAGTCAGAATGACACGAGCTTTCAACTAGGCATGAAATCTTATGGCTGTGCTTCTTGAGACCCTCGAGAGACATTGTTGTCCACTGCGTCAGCAGGCTGCTCCTTGCATGATTTTTATAGAGCAAGATCATAGACTAAAAGAAGCCTCTGAGCATCCACTTCGTTTAGACAAGTTGTTAGCTTGCTGGTGGCCAAGAACCTCTAGACAGTTTTTTTTTAGGGTGGGAGGGGAAGGAAGGGGGGGAGATCTGTTGCTTCGAACCAGTGATTCAAGGACCTTTGGCAGCTAGGATTCAAACTACGCACTTGGAGAGTTTCATTCTTTAAGATCTCAAGTTTTGCTGGACAATATCTGACCCACTAAAATTTTGCGTTTTTCTTATTACATAGGTTGAACAATTGATGTTTTATCGTAATATACGTTCAGGTTGGTATTTGAGATTCCACAACCAATAACCATTTAAATATCTTCGTAGACGTATTTCCGATAGGGTTGTTTGCATACAATTCTCCAGCAAGGCTGCATATTTACTTCACACTGGCTTTGCTTCTATGTCACACATATCAGAAATTATGATTATTGGGTTTTCATCCCACGGAAACAGACATTTCTGTTTGCTGTTACAGTATTTTTTTCTTTTATATGGACATCTCAGTTTCCAAAACAGTTTTCCATAATGTTGGTCATCCATAATCATGAATCAATGCCAAGATTACAAAGAATAAACAATGAAGGGGGTATGTTGTTTATTTTTGTCATCTGCAACTGGGAAAGCGAAAGAACTGCAAGTGATTCAGGCTGGAAACCCCTGAAAATTGTAACCACTGAGTCACCATTGTCATATCTGACAATGCATGCAACTCTGGGTATATTCCGTAACCGAAGAGCTTTACTATTCTTTTTTGCCTCCCTAATATCTTTCCCCCTTTTTTGCGTTTTTCTTTACAGAGACCGCAATAAAAATATAAAAACATGTATTTCTCCATTTCGTTCCAAAGCTAGCTGTCCATAGTACGTAATTTGGGTTTCTTTATTTAACGTAGCTAGAATGGTATGGGGACACATATCACTCCGCGAAAATATGACCTATATTGCGTCGTGACCGAAACGATCGACCATGTTAGCGAGACATGACTGCATTGCGTTTTTCAATCGTGAAGACAGATATTCTAGCGCCATAGTTGCATCTGAGGTTTACGAAACTTGAAACAGTGACTAGGCGAACTATAGCAGTAGTAGTTGGTGCACGCCGACAGCCTTTCAAAGTGAAAAAGCATTATGTCGTGTTCGCGCTAACAGTGTCGCTCATTGTATCTTCACTGTAGCCCCTGTTGCTAACGTAGATACTGCGCGCATTATTAATTTTTTTCCGCATAGCAACGTTTGTTTAGAGTGGCAGTGTAAATTGTTTTACCTTGCCATGCAAAGGACTCAAACAAATGCGTCAACGAGTGCGAAAAATGCTGCATCTGTTTCGATTCCCTGGAAAACGCCGACGACAAGTAACGGACTGTCAACTGCTGGACACAAGGTAAGGAAGCAGAACTTACTATTCTTTGCCATAACAAGTGGCATGGCACGCGGGAACCGCAAATTTCCAAACAAAACCTACTGTGGTACCGGCGGTACCTCGGTCGGGAGCAGCGGCAGAGCACGGCGGAGGGGCTGCGCCATGTTGGATTTTGAGCGGCTTCGTTTTCGCAAACGGCTAGGAAGCCGCTCAAGCTATCTCGACGGCGTCAAAAGAAATATTTAAAACGTTAGCGCTTCATTTTATGTACATGGTTCTCGCTGCTTATTTTAGTTTCTCAATCTACTAATAGAGCCATGAGTCTCCGATTTTATTGCAATATTGAGCGCCTCCGACCACGGAAGCGCTGCTGAGCACCCAGTTTGGCCAGAAATCGACTCCATTGGGTCTACGGCAGTAACCGGGCACTAGTGGAGCTGCGAGATCGACTTGATGGCTTGATCTCAACAAGCGATTGGGGGTGCGACGACCTGATCCCCAATGACGATGACCAGGTGAAGGTTGTTGACTGCATTATCTACTGCATTGGAAGATACTTCCTTCCGAAGGCCCAAGAAATTAACAAATCGCACCACATGCTTTAGCGCACTATCCACAAGACAGCTGGAGGCTCTAGTGATAAGCTTGACCATCTACTACAACAGATCATTTATACTTCGTACATCTGCTGACTGGAATCACCTTTCCACATCCATCGCCACAATAGTTAATCCTGTCGATCTTAAAAATGCGGTATTCGTACTACAAGAACTTGATCCTTGATTTGAGTGTTCTATTAACTTGTACGTTATAATCACACCTACTCTGTAATGCCTTCGGGCCCTGAGGGTGCCAATAAATAAAATGAAATGAAATCTCTTGGAACAGGGGCCGCTTGATTCACCCGAAGATTCACATCTTTTCCCTTTTGCAGGCAGCAGAAGGGCATTTCAGAGATTATTAAAGTGAGCATGATGTCTACTGGAGCACAAAAGATTTCGTGATTGAAGAATGCCCCCTGTACTTCTCATGGGAAGATCACAAGACTGATATGATCTCCAGAATCCTGCATTACTACATAGGAATTTGGATGCGGCAGTGCTGTAACTAGGACAGCAGAAACATGACGGATGAGTCCCAAAACAAGAAAAACCAGGCGCGGCAGTGCTCCACCTTGCCTCTCAAGAAATCATTTACAGCACTGTAGGAGGCCTGTTCACATCTGGCTATTTGACTCCACTTCTGTTCAAGTCTGCCTTATAAGGCCAGTCCTTGGAATCTACAACACTTGGAAAGAGGGTGAGTTGTTTATGCTGCCTTATTTGGACTCACTGCCAAATTGTTCATCAACACCAGGAAGGTAGATGATTCAAATCACTGCGTGTGCCTCAGGACGCGATTACCGACGCTGGAAAGCCTTGCATAGGCGAAGAGGAACAGAAGGTTTGGCATCAGTCACTGTATACGAGTTTAGAGTGTACCTCTAAACTCGTTAACTGTTTGTTAAACTTGAATGTGGCTGGTCCGCCAGCCATGCCAAAAGGCATCCTTTTGAATCCAAATGTACCCTTGTGACATATGAATGCAGTCTTGGGGATATCCTCCTGGCGGACAGGAATCTGGAGGAAGCTTTGGGACAGGCCGAAGCTTATGAACCACTGAGCTCTGCCCAACTCTGCCAATACCCAGTCTCTCCGTGGCATTGGGTAAACCGGAACTTGGGTTTTAGCATTGAGCGGCCGGTAATCCAGAGCTAGTCGGTACCCTCCCGACTTCTTCGCGACCAGGACTGGGGCACAGGACCACTGGCTCGAGCTGGGTTTCATCACGTCCTGCTGCAGCAGATCTTCGATGCAGGAATCCATAATCTGCCTTTTGTGAGCATTGACAGGGCGAAGCTGGCAGCGAATCGGCGCGGAATCTCCAGTGTTGATGGTGTGCTCCATCCGTCTGTGATGATGTGGGAGAACCAACGATGAGGAAAACGGCGCGCGCGAAAACTGAGTTGGACTGAGCGACACTGTGGACTGAGTAAAAGACAAAGAGGTTCAAGACAAGAGTGGGATAAACGAAAAAAACGAAGACGACGACGAGAAGGGAAGAGGAGCCACAAGCTCGTGCCTAGAAAAAAAGAAAAGGGCGGGCAGGACACGGAGCCCGGCTCGACAGCGGTGGTCCCGGCAGCCAAGGAGGAGCCCGGACGGACGAGTCCAGGCCCGTGGGGCTTTCACCCAAGCTCGCTGAGAAGCCTCCGCCTGTGCCTAGCAAGCAGCTGAGCATTTCCTGGACAAGACGAACGCCCTGCCTACGTCGGCGTGCACCACCGGGCCGTAAGCGGATGCGGCGAACTGAACTCTGTATATATAGCCACACCATTGTTTTCTAACTTCCTGTTTAAACGACTGTAAATAATACCTACCTTCTTATATTCACCGCACTGAAATTCCGAGTCTTTTTAATTATTAAATTTTTTTTCCATCACACCGTGCCGTGCAACCAGGACGTTTGTCAAAAAGTGTGACAAACTTTGTCAGCATGGTTAAAACATCCGGATGCTTTGCATAATAAACGTCAGGATTGTCGTCGTGCAGCAGATGTCGATCATCTGTAGGCATCTTCTTGTTATGGTGGGCCTGACGCCGGTCATTTCCTCGTAAGAACTGATCATCCACAGGCTGTTTCTCTGCACACAAGGGCCTTCACTTGACTGCGCGAACAATTGTTCTAAGCTAAACACTTGTTCGTTATTGGCCTGACCGGACCCTTTTCTTTGGATTTCACCCTTGGAAAACGGGACACGCTTCTGTTGTTCAGATTTGATCGTCCAAGCGCTCGAAGAAATATGTATGGAGATTCCAGTCGCGTTAAGAAAGTCCCTGCCTAACACTGTGTCGCTGCTTACGTGATCAACCTGCCCAATGCACTCGGCATCGTACGGAGCTTGTTATCTGAGACCAACCGGCTGCAAGACGAAGGCAGTGCTGCTGTTCTCGAACAGTCGCTCCTCCAGCCACTGCTGTCTGAATAGCTGCATTTCCTGCTAGACTGACACTTGACCCGGTGTCCAGGAGTGCGCGAAAGATTCTGTCCCCTATGCGAGGCTCCAGAAACGGCTCTTTTCCACCGGCTGCTGCAGCTACCTGCACTGACATGTAGACGCCTGCCGGTGAGGCGTCTACTGCCTGCCGTTTCCAGGACAACTCAGACAACTCGCAGCAACGAGCCCGGACAACCCGGGCTCGTTGTAGCGAAAACAGTGAGGTCGGCCCGGCCCCGGCGTGCGCTCGTGGGACACTGGCGTGACATATGTCCCACGCCGCCGCACCGGTGACACTGTAGCTGCCGATCATAGATGTTTTCTTGGGACACAGCCTGCTGTCGGATTGGGCTGCCGAAACCCATGTGGAACGGTTCCACGCTGTGCGCCGTGACGGCACCGAGTTGGTCCCTGTAGTACGAAGGTTGCAGGGCAGCCGGATGCAAGCACCAGGGGTACACGCTTGGAGCAGGGAGGGTGGGCGTGGTCCACGCTGCTATACTCTGATCCGTCACCGGAACTGGACGAGTCACTGGCGTCGCCGTTTGACTTCGGAACACCAAGTCCCGGGCCACTTGGTTTTAAAGTTGGGAGGGGGTACGTACTGGAGACGTCACCACACGCGTTCCATTAATCCATCGGCAACGTCGGCGAGTTCCTTGAGTGTGGCGAAGGTCCTTCCTTCAACGAGATCCCGGAACTGCGGGTGTATCTGTCGGAGTACCCTCTCCACCTTCAGCGCATCTGTCACAGGCTCGCCGATCCTGTCGTAGTAACTGCTGATGACATATATGAACTGCTTCAAATTTTCGTGCCGGTGGCACGAAAAGCGGTCGATGAGACATCTTAGTATCCCGGACGGGGTTTCAAGACACTAAGTCAGGTTCCAACGTCTCTTAAACACTTGACCTAAGACACCTGTAAATCATGGCCGCTCATTCCAACCGCCAGAACCGACAACTCCTGGAGCTACTTCTTCTTTCTCCTCAACTCGGCGGCTGGGCATGGCAACGGTCACCGAGTCTCGTCGGCCAAACCCATATACCTTACAGTGGGAAGGTACCTAGGGAGACCAAGGAGTATGTACCCTTCCTACTCATATTATCCTGTATGGATGCAATTTCTTTCTGCCTTACGCAGTTTTAAGATTCATATTACTGGACAGTTGAGTTATCACGGTTGGTTATTTAGTTACGCTTTGTCACTGCAAAGACGCTCACAAGTGCAGAGGCACTGACATAATTTCCGTAGAATCTGACAGGGCATTCAATATGCCCTGTTGTTAACTGCTTTCACACTGAGCGATCTGTTGCCACATATGTGCACCGCTTTAGTCAAATATTACTTTCCCTAGTTTTATTTGTGTAGTTTAATAAGAAGTTACATATCTGTGCACCTATTGTGTACATATAACCAACCGTGCATATAATGTCTTCCCTTCTTTCTAGCCAGGGGCAATTTTACTATAACTAATTTCTCCAGATTTATTATCTCTCTTTCTTCTTTGCTATTTATGACCTCCTAGATAACAGTTTTGTTAAACACATCATACGGCTCATCGCACGTCCCTTTGTCAATAACAGAAAAGTTGCTGATCAGGTTAAACGCCGCCTTGATATAGTACCTGCCATATAAACATAATAGTGCTTATCATGGACTGTATCAACATTGCCGCACTACATTACTTAAACCACTTAGCTTCTAAAAGTGAAACTAACATTGCGTCAAACCTAGAACATAATCATTTCTATATTCTCCACCATTTACTCGCCCTATTCTTGTGGAGTGGACTATTTCTGACTGGGTTTTAGTGGCACGCTCACAAACGTTGATGGCGGCATTTTATCGTTCATTTGAGTTACCATATTTGGATGCTTTTTGGTCTGAACTGACTATAAAAAAGCATTCTGCCCGACTTTAATATTAGTATCATAGACACTGTAAACTCCAAAACCATCTTATTGTATTGCGGATTGTTTGAAACGTGAGCATGCACACATAGTTTGGGGACACTTACAAGGTTTTTAACCTTTAATTTAAAATAAGTTTTTCATGAACAATGTCACTCACTTTGTATGACAAGATATTTCTTCTGTGCAGTAACCTGAAAAACTTCGACAACAAAGTTTAAAAAAAGATAGCAGCTTCTTCAGCTCCTTCTCATGTCATTTGCCTCTAGCTTAGCAAATAGAAACAAGTGCCCTAAACATAAGGTGGTCCAGTGAGGCCTTGTTTAACCTTTGGAGATGAACATCATTGGTCGCATGCTGAACTAAGTCGGCAACTTTTTAATCAGTGTGAAAACAAGTTTCTAAACGCGAATTTGCACGATCCAGAGAATTTGCTCCGGCTTCTCTGCAGTGCACATGTGTTTTGCTTGAAAAGCAATCTTTCCAGGAGATGCGAAGAACCTGTCCTACGAAAAGGAATTAATTTCTTTCAAGAAAGTATGAGTGAGTATCTGTGACATTTACAGATATGTATTTAGGCTGCCGTATGAGGAAGGCACAGCCCTGTCTGTTGTTTTTATTTACATAGCCGTATTTTTTTATTTACTTAGCTGTGCTTGCACTAGCTTTGAAAATTTGAAATTCTTCTGTATACACCATTTACGAAAACATATTTTATATATAAAACTCGTTAACGTTGATTGTTATGGACAAAGCCTATGCACCCAGCTTTTGGTATATGAGAGCCAATAATAAACCCACCGGTAACAGTAAAGTTTGGTGCCATCTATTGGAGCTTTGCGTGCTAACGTCGGGCCATAAGAGTGAGAAATGGTGGCCTGCTTATTATATCTTAGTGTTCCTCTAATGCACCGAAGTGACAACATAAAGCAAAAATAAAAAAAAGAAAAAAAAAAGAATATTCAACCTCAACTCGAGCAATTTATTTTTCATGCCATCAATACCGCCTCTTGTGGTAATCACAATAAGCCACCGATGTGTCACAATAATTGATTGGGGATGCCCCTTATTTTCGACAGACATCACCAAAATGAATAGGAATGTGTGAAAAAAGTGCATGCAAATGAAGCACCATGAACATTGATACTCGAAAGCGGGATCTGCACTCCAACTCTTTTGAGTGCCCTAAATTTGGTGCTATGCAGGTAGCTTTCTTGTCACAAATGACTTTGCTGTCATATTAATGCTTGGGAACATATCGGGAACAAAAATTGTCATAGACAAGAGTGTAAGCATGGTATATCAACACTTCAGCGAAGGACGCCAGCCGGTTGCAAATGAACAGCATGGACACGTTTGTCCAACTGTAGTCATGCCAGTGAATATTGCACGTGCTAAGCAAGTCATGCTTGACAAAAACGGATAGCAGTGCAGGACGTTGCTGCCAATGTGAATATAAGTGTCGACCGTCTTGAGACAATTATTCACAAGCACTTACTGTTTCGAAAACTCTCTGCAAGTTGGGTTCCCCGACAACTGGCATTGCATCGGGGGCTGGCATGCATGATGATACGTGATGAGCTCCTGATTCCGTTTAAATTTGAGGTCTATGCAATTTTTTTTTTGTGACCAGCCATCAGATGCTATGAAACATGCAGGCACCATTCAGCCTTGAGACTAAGACCAGCAGCATGGAGGGGCAACAGAAGGGCTCCCCGCCACCCAAAAAAAGCAAAGCGCAACTGCGTCTGCCAGCAAGGCGATGGAAAACCGCCTTAAGGAGCATGCAACCGGTCACCAATGTGTACTTTCTAGAAAATGGACGCAATTAGTGCCCAGTCTTACTGAGCTATACTGATTACTGATAGCATACAAAATGCCGTTCGAAGAAATGAGGCCGGGGGTGTTTCCTCGAAAAGTACTTTTTTCTCCATGATAGTGTCCAGCCACACGGGGCCAATTTGAAAGCAGCATCTCTGGCTGAAAAATACTGGGAGAATTTTTCGCCTCGTGCGCCTTACAACCCGTAGTTAGCTCTCAGTGATTACCGCGTATTTGAGAAGGTGAAGCGGTTCCGCACTTGGGGAAAAAATAAACACCTGGAAGGCGTTCATTTGGTTTTAGAACAGCAGATATCACAATTATGTTTGAACCCAACGTGCCGGGAAGCCACTAAAGTAATTCAAAATAGGAGAGCCGCGCCTGGCTAGCCGTGGGCAGCCAAAAGATCCGTTGATGACGTCACATACAGTGACGAATTTTCGTGTTTAACAATATTTGGGCAGCAAATGGTCTGGCTATTCGGGTTCATGACGTAAAAAGACTAAATTTCGCTTCGAATTTTTGTTTCAAGAACCTCTTCAGCTTTCTTTTCAACAACATCTGGCAGGGAAAAGTTCCAGACAGATGAAGCCCTACAGAAAGAGGTCCTGCAGTGGCTACGACAGCTGCCCAGTTCTTTATACGCCAAATGCGTCAGGAGCTGCTGAAAAAATGCACGTGGTGCCTGGACACTCACAGAAAATAATATTTTGAAAAGCTTACTTAGTTTGATGCGTGTAAAATTTTCCATTTCATCTGTAGGAATGAAAGATCTGCTTAGCCTTAATAACAATGTGAAGCTAGACTTTTTCACGAGCTAGGGGTCTTTTTCATGTAACACTGTTTTGAAAGGCAATTTTTATGCAATTTTGAAAAGCAATTTAAGATTACAAAGACGAATATTGAATGACACACACAATTTTTGTTTGTTCCGCAGTCTGCACCAAGAGTAATTCTTACGATAAAAAAATGAAAGGGTACGGTTCAACAAAAGACAGAGTTGAGCTTACTAGAAGATCAGTGCCAGCACACAATAGGCTAATAGTTCATGCACCTTCTTTTAATGATACAATGTCCCTTTTATCGTTTCTTTTTTTTAATTTGTGAAATGGCGAAAACAGAGGCAGTCAAAGGATACAGTTTGCTGTTTATCTGAGTGCCTCGGTTTCAGTGAGGATAATAAGCAAGCCATATCTTCTACGCCTTGAGGAATGTCATGCATGCACGCGCGGTCGCACATTTAATGAGCCCAAATTCTATCAAAAATTTCGTGTGGCTTAATGGTTGCATATCTCACGTGCGTACTAAATAAGCACGAATGCAATCCTAAGCGCGGTAACGGCGGTAACGCTTGCACTTCTAAGCACGCGCAGCTGTCAAGGTCCGAGCGAGCCCAAGCCAACAGCATAAAGGCTAACAATGTAGCGCTGCTCACCGGTTAACGACGTATCAGTTCATTAAAATTATGCTGAACCAAACCTTACGTCACATGCAGGTAAGGAGTAAAATCAGTAAAACGTATTAGCCAACTCGCTGAAAACGAAACATTAGAGAGTTTTAGTAGATCATTCCGCTACCTCCGATAGCCCCGATAACGATACTATGCAGGCGCACAGGAGGCAGTGGCGGAGTACCGGGTATTGTCATCAGAGTCCATGGGAACGATCTACTAAAGCTCTCTATTGAAGTTCGCAGAAACACCACCACCATTCCGATCTACTCCGATCCGCCACTCCGCTACTTCGTGGATGCTCCCTGAACTATTAGTGTGAATGAACTGCCGTGGATCCTTCAAAGCACGTAAAATGAACCGAGAGCACGACAGTCCTCCATTAAAAATCCAAGAGGAACCATCTCAGTCAGTTTAGCGGGTCGCCACCGGTCGCCCACCCAGAGGAAGAGTTCACGGTGCTCCACATAGATGGCGCCACAGAAAAAGAGAAGAACGATGGGGACAATCTGGTCGCTCGTTTGGTTCTCGTTTCGCTACCTGCCTTAAGCCTAGTTCACATGCAGCGGTTTTGGCCCTAGAGCGGCGCGATTTCTGCCGTCGCGGCGCTCCGGCCAGCACCAGCGAAGGGCCGCCCACACTAGCGAGAAAACGCGCCCGGCGCGCCGATAAATCGGTTAAAGGAGCGGTGCAACGATATTCAATTGGAATGTTTTTCTCTCTACACGAGCTTACTGGCACACCTGGGACTCAAGGATACTCACACGCAACGCCATTGGCCAAGAAACTCCTTTGTTGCGGTGTAAATTCAAGGACAAAAGCGATCATTTTCATTCAATCTCTCCTTTGCAAAATTTGATGACGTAACTCGGGGACCGCAGTACACCCAAGTGACGATATTTGAATGCGGTTCATAGATTGGACCCGAGCATTGCGTGGGCACTCGACTTGGGCTCGTGACAATTGCTAGCTCGAGAAGCATTCGGGTTGTGACCCGTGTCCAATCGCTGCAACGACGACAACAGCCGAGCCATAACAATGTCTGGAACTCAGCGCGTGTCCTGCGCTTTGCCAACCCAAGCGCGTGGCTATGATCAACACTGGCGGCATATAATCGGCTCCAGATCACGTGGCCGCTTGTTCTGGCTGCGAGTTGAGGGGGTGAACGCTGCTCGTTTTTCTTAAATTTTTTTCTGGGACTTCTATTGCGTGGGGTGAAAAACGAACGCATGTTTCATAGGTCAGTAACGTTAGGGATCCGTTTTAAGCGGTATTTGCGCAAAGTACAAAAATTGTTGCATAGCACCTTTAAGCGGGAAGATAAAGGGCGTGTCTCTGCACGCGCTCGTGGCGCTGACTGTGCTTCGGCGCCATTTTGTTACTTGCCGCGATCGGCGTGCCACGCGCGTTTTCTCGCTAGTGTGGGCGGCCCTTAATTCTGCGGCACGAGCGCCGCGACGGCAGAAATCGCGCCGCTTTAAAGGGCCGCCCACACTAGCGAGAAAACGCGCCCGGCGCGCCGATAAATCGGTTAAGCGGGAAGATAAAGGGCGTGTCTCTGCACGCGCTCGTGGCGCTGACTGTGCTTGGGCGACATTTTGTTACTTGCCGCGATCGGCGTGCCACGCGCGTTTTCTCGCTAGTGTGGGCGGCCCTTTAGGGCCAAAATCGCTGCATGTGAAACCCGCTTAAAGCGTGTTTCACATGCAGCAATTTTGGTCCTAGAGCGGCGCGATTTTTGCCGTCGCGGCGCTCGTGCCGCTTAACCGCTGGTGCTGGCTAAAGATCCTGGCCTTCCCTACCTGCGCCATTGCCTTCCCTACCTGCTAGCCGGACACAAACGGATACTAACATACAGACGACCAAAACCTCACAAGGCGATTGGCTAATCGGCCTCCGTTGCCATGAAAATCGCCATCTTGGTCCATTTAAATCTTCGAAGCTTTCAGGGGGTCGGTCTAAACCAGTTGCGCCAAGATCACCATGGAGCATCATCGTACTGGAAGCGTTCCTCTTCAATATAAGAGTCGTTGGCGCTTCGTATGCGATCAACTTATTAATCAGGCTTATCTCCATGGATCTCTTACAATTATATTGTTCTTCTTGCGCATTTCAAGACACTAAACTTATTTTTCAGTGCCTCCAAGCACCGACACAGCGTCTGGTGGTGGTACGAACGTGTACGCCTGTTTCGCCGGTGTGTTGTTAGCAAAATCTCGGTATATAAAAAACGACTCAATAAAGCTACCCGTCACCAGCGAATCTAGATAGGCTCACCAAGAACGGAGGGGTCCAGGAGAAATTGCTAATTTCATGGACCAAGATGGCGACCACACGCGGAGCTTGGCGTTACTTTCCCAGGATCCAGTGACTTTAGTGCTGGCCAGAGCGCCGCGACGGCAGAAATCGCGCCGCTCTAGGGCCAAAACCGCTGCATATGAAACACGCTTAAAGCCTGGTTCAGACAGTTGCGTTTGACTGCGTTTGAGTGCGTTGCGGCCGCGAGAAACCAGGACATCCCTGCTGCTTATATCGCGTGCCAAGATGATTCCTTGAAATGGATTCCACGCTTGATACGAAGCACAGATGTGCCGGTGGTTCACTTTCGGTTCTCGACGCAACGCAGTCAAACGCACTCAAACGCAAGTGTCTGAACCGGCCTTAAGGCTTGCACCCCGCTTTACACCGTTCGCCCATAAGCTGAAGCGGGTTTCACATGCAGCGATTTTGGCCCTAGAGCGGCGCGATTTCTGCCGTCGCGGCGCTCGTGCCACTGAATTGCTGGTGCTGGCTAGAGCGCCGCGACGGCAGAAATCGCGCCGCTCTAGGGCCAAAACCGCTGCATGTGAACTAGGCTTGAGACTAGGGTGGAAGATGCGCCCTATTTGGATCAGTCGCACGCCTCTCTTTCGCCGCGTGAACACGCTCCCGCCACACCCATTCGCAGGGAGCCGGTTCAGGTGATAAGACGGAGGCGGCTGATTGTTCCGGTGGACATGTAGCTTCCACCGCAGCCACAGCTTAGGGGTGAACGGAGTATAGAGGAAGAGCAGAAATGCCTTTCACATATAATCCTAAAGAACATCTTGTACAACTATTCTACTAAAAAAAACTCATAAAAATACTTTAAAGCGTATCTTTTAACAACCTGCCGCTGTCAAGCGACGCACACTTTGTATAGGCGTTGCAAGAGTTTTTTTTTTCATTTGCGCAAACTTCTGTTTTACCGTCAATCATTTATTTAATTTTAATAGAGAGGAACCAAGCCATGTGGTGTAGTAGAAAATTGTTTTCGTCGTTTTTTTTTTTTTTCATAAGTAACAGCACTTATATGATAAGACGAACTTTTAACGATCAAGCTTTTATAGTCGTGTTTGTCAATGATAAAGTGCGAAGTTAAGGGTAGCGATAATATAACGAAGGACCAGATGATTATCTGCCTGCTTTCTTAACAAACTGGTATTTCGACAAATATGTTTTTTTAACGCGATAAAGCATTTTAACTATCTGAAGGTATAGCAAAAGCCGCTAACATTGTACTCACAATGCGCCGACTTTACCTTTTTCAGTTTTTCGAGTAACGGGTACCATCTAAAAAGTTTTCTGGAAACTGCAAATGAAGGGAGGCATAACTTACCTCCGCCCGTCAGAACACATTGGCATCGTGCTGTTGCACCGCCTTTGATTGCTCTTTATACCCCATACTACCGAGGCTCCGAAAAGAATTGCAAAAAAATTATAAATTAAATACGCGCTAAAGTTGGTGCTGAATATGTTGATCGTCCCGGTAACGTTGCCTTCAGAAACTGGTGACAGTGCGAAGTAAGATCAAGGGAGGGGGCTTACGCCTGCGCAGAGGCTTGCTAGAAAAAGTCCCTTATCGGCAAAACTGCAGTCAGTAATAGGTTAAAAGTGAAGTGGAGGCTCCTCCCTCCTCTTTTCCCCTTAGCAGACCACACTTTGGAGAGGAACTGGCTTTCTCTCAACCGTTAAGTCTGCTAAAGTGGAAAGAGGTGGAACGAGCCTCCACTTTACTCTTCATTTGTCACCGGCTGTAGTGGCAGACAGAATGAAAAGGAAACTTGATCACCATTTTCTGAAAACTCCATAATAACAGGAGCCATAGCGAGACAATCATAGACTACGGCAAAGGTTAAGCGCACTACAGCTCGTATAAGTAATCGCAGGGCTTTAACAATGTGCGCAACAGCTACGATTGGAACTCGTATATTAAAAAGAAAACCGCACTTAAGGGAACGATGTTAACGCTGCTCAATGTGAACAGCGCCGAACTGTCATGACTGCACACCTGAACGGCTCAGCCGACAACTAGCAGTTGTTCTCTCTGGCTACACGACCCTGAGAGGTGGTACGCGCCGCTAAGGTTGTGGAGTTGTCTTATACCTGCACAAAACGTCCGAGCAACGGTTCAGCAACCGCCTCCGCAAGAAACACTTAAGTAATATGGCATCGTATTGGAGCACGAAGGACAACAAATCCGCTACGTCGAATATCAAAAACGAGTTGCTTTTTTTTTATGAATCCGACCAGTATTGTATGCAGATATTAGAAAGTTTTAGAATAGGGGGCCCCAAAACAATAGGGGCTCACCACTGCGCATGCGCAGAAGCCAAACTCCATTTGGGGTTCTGGGTCGGCGCTCGCCCCTAAAGCGTGTTCCACATGGAGCGATTTTGGCCCTAGAGCGGCGCGATTTCTGCCGTCGCGGCGCTCGTGCCGGTCAACCGCTGGTGTAGGGCGCGCGTGTGTATGAAGGCACTCTACGCTGGTGCTGGCCAGAGCGCCGCGACGGCAGAAATTGCGCCGCTCTAGGGCCAAAACCGCTGCATGTGAAACACGCTTAAAGGGACACTGAACCAAAGAATTTAGTGCCCATAATAAGTGGCGCACGTTCTTTCCACGAGCCAGCAGCCGCCGGTGTGCGCGAGCACACGCACCAAAAATGACGTCACAGACCTCCATTCGCGGTTGAGATGACAGTGAAATGCATGGGCTTCGGACTAAAGGAGAATAAAGACAGGCTTTTCATCTCTACAAGTGAAAGCTACGTGTTTGTTAGATGAATTCATCGCTTACTTTTTACACCAGGCACCACTGTGTAGATGAAAAACTTGTCTTTATTCTCCTTTGGTCCGAAGCCCATACATTTCACTGTCATCTCAACCGCGAATGGAGGTCTGTGACGTCATTTTTGTTGCGTGTGCTCGCGCACACCGGCGGCTGCTGCCTCGTGGAAAGAACGTGCGCCACTTATTATGGGCACTAAATTCCTTGGTTCAGTATCCCTTTAACGCAGAATTCGAGAAATAGCGGGGGGCCCCTATGTGCTTGGGGCCGGGTTGCGCCGGCAAACATGGCGGCGCCCTTTCCGCTCGCTTCGGAGCAAATTCGTCATGGTGGCTGCAGTATTAGCCAATTTCGTTGCCAGTGATTGGTGCAACCGGCTTTCAATTTTCTTTATCTCGCTGAAGTCACAAAGAATGAGCGATAGGCTCGCCCCATTTTAAAGATCGTCCCTGATTCTGGCTGTTCGTAAACCTATAGAGACGCGGTAACTGTTGATATGGCAACGTAGTGCTACTCCGTGGCTCCGAGTAGATTTCGTTCGTGGTACGATACCTGCAGCTTGAAAACAAGTACTTCAAAGCTTCAAAGTCGCTCCAGCTCAGATCTAAATAGAGCAGCTGCTCGGAGATATATGCTCGCTAGCGTTTGTCTCAGTTTCGGTATGGTTGAAGGCCTAAATCTTCGGCGACAGACGGTAGAAGCGCACACGAACGCCCAAAAAAATCTGAGAACGAGCGCCAAGTTAGAACGCGCTACGGATTGGATTGTTTTGACTGAATCAGCCAACAACATTTGTACTGATTTTAGATTGTCTCCTGTTTTAGCCGGCTTGATTGGGATTTACCTTAACAATTACTTGTAAGCAAAAACTTCTTGCTAAGCGCATATATTTTACGTTTATTATTTTTTTTATTATCACTTTCGTTTGCCGCTTTCGCACTGCAAGCGGGAAACGTAAGCGGGATGCGCTGCGTCGCGAAACCCCTATTATAAGCCGTCGATGACAACCTCGTTGCGTTTGGGTCCCCCAATCTCTTAGGGGTACCCAAAGGTTAAGGCCCCCTATTCTAAAACTCTTTATTGGGACTTCCAGTTGTGCCACCTATTTTCATGTGGAGCACACACAAAAACGCAACCGTGTCTGCAACTTTCGGTTAAGCCATGACGTCGTCTCAGGAGTGAACGAGCGTTTTCTTTTTAGGTGGGGGGGGGGGGGGCTGATTGATGCCAATATATGGTCGTGCCCACCGCGTGCATATCCGGGTTCTAACTGACGTCCAGGGTCTTGCACTTGAAGTGGCAATGCAGTCGCACAGTAAAACAAGGTTGCTGGAGCAGTTGATTGTACGATGAAGGAAGTTCGATAAGCGACAAAAACGGAACAAACAACACATGGAAATCGCACTACGTTCGTATCAGCCCATTTTATGTTAATCTTCCTAGAGCCTGCTCTCGAAAGAAATGCGTGCGCACATCCTCGAGGCACGCTTGAAATACGTCGATCTCGGGAAGAAAAAAAAAAAAAAACGGATTGCTTGGGTGATATTGAGAGTTTCTACCGATTGCAAACGGCGACTCCACACGCCGTCTAACCGGTCGCACCGTCGTATAAAACATACGAATAATAGAGGCCGAACATCAAGACGCTGTTCTGTGTCTAGCGTTCTGCACCACCATGAAGGGCTGCGAGTTGTTCTTCGCCGGAGTAGCGATCTTGCAGCTCCTGGCCCCCCAGGTGGAGTCGCGGTGCCCCAGCAAGGACGGGATCTCCCGCGACTGTTCCTTCACGACTTGCTCAGCGAGCGACTGCGCGGCCCAAAGCTTGGAGTGCGATCCAAAACGCTGCGGCCGATCTTGGCTTGTCAAGGGTATGGAATTTTCACTAGGTTAATGTTTCCTTGCACACGTAACAATGTACCATACGGAGAAACACTGTACTTCCTCTAATTTGGTTCGGCGTTGCATGAGTATAGTCGTACAAATATTTGCCATTGACGCTTTAACATGCACTCGTATCAGCTTAATTAATAATAATTAAAGAAACGCGTTCTACAATTTTGGTTTTGTTATTGGTATCTTTACAAATCTGAAGGAAAATCATTATGGTTCGTTTTTTCAATCATCTAAAAAGCAAAACAAATTGTACTCAGCGAAATTTGGAGCCTGCAGCCTATCTGGTGCAAAATAAACTATTTTTGTAGTCGGTATGCGAAATTTGAAATTATTACCGTGGGTATCTTGTTGCGAAAATAAAATCACCTACAAAATTAAACTTCGTGCTTTGTAAGGCGTTATGAAAATAAAATTCACGTTAGGATATGTTAACCATAAATACACGCGAAACGGATCAAACATGCGGTTATCAACGGCCTTTTGGCTCGAAACAGAGCTCACTGCCTTCTATTTCGCGTAAGACTTTCTCGCCGAATGTAAGGTCGGCAACAAAACTGACGATAGCCTTTCTTTTCGCAGGTGTCGTTGACCGGGAGAGTCGGGCCGCGCGTGCCCCTCGTGCTGCCGTCTGCCCCGGGTCCTCTCCCCCCGAGGGCGGCTGTAGGAGCAGCCCCTCGCGCATCACTTGCGCCAACGTCCACTGCTCTAGGGGTCCCTGTTGCATGGACGCTTGTGGAAGGCCTCACTGCCGGAGGGTGCGCAGTTGAATGGACCTGCACTCTTAAAAAAAAAAAATCAATATCTGGGGTGGCCAAACTGCGGCTAGAGGCTCCCTGGTAAGCGTGCCCCCTTCACCTAATTCGTCCCCAAAACGAAACTAATTCTAGGACAAAATAAAAAATAAAAGCTCGCATTCTTCGCAGCCATGTACTCCATTACGTACATAAAACTGGACAGCCTTTCGACACAGAGGCGTGTACAGTCGTCCTGTTTAATTTATTGTTATAGAAGGAATTTGGAATCGTACACGCATAACGGCGACCGGGGCAGTGGCTGGCTAGCAAGCCATGCATTCATTTTCGCTTAGCGGTTGAAGAAACGTTCTGCTGCCAGGTGTTATTTGTTGTTGTCGACAATTAAGCGTGCCCTTTTTGGAAAGGACTGTTATCTCCATATCCTTTTTTGTTAAAAGTAACCCCCCCCCCCCCCCCCCACACACACACACACTTTTTTTCCCCCTGCGAATCTGAGCTTTTCTAATATATTATTTTCTGGTAAATAACGCAATCATCAGTGAATGGTCTAACTGTAGATTTACTTGATGATGGCAGGTCATTGATCTATATTAGAAACAATAAAGGCCCGAGTACACTACCCTTAGGGACCGCTGATGCCACAGAAACGGGATCCGACTTGCCAGAACAGTGTCAAACTGCTGGTCTTTTGGGCTCTGAGATACCATAGTTGGAAATATATACTGCACATATTTTGATAAACTTCTTATATTTGTAATATGTCTGCGATATATCTGTATAGGTTAAGCAATTCAATGCACTCTCTGTCTGTTCAAATATAGTACTTGTTTTTCACCAACCTATCTGGTTGCTACATTGAAAAAACACCCGTGACCTGTTTCTTGACAATGTCATAATGCCAAAATTTTATATTTGCAACAAAACTACCGTAATACCTGAGCGTTGCCCCATACGCTGATGTACTTCGACAATACCGAGTCTGTGAAATGACACAGGTATGTCAGTGCGGCTAAAAACAAGTTGCGTACGCAAATGGAAGTAGGTATGGGAGTTTCATATTCAAAGTTGATTTTATTTACACTACAAAAGAGTCGTAAGTAAGAAATTAGCCACCTTTGAACACTGCGAAACGAGCCTTCTAGTACCCATAAATTTCGAAAATCACCGTATTGAAAAAAAAAAAAAAAATCTCGACACACGCGTCTAGATGCTGTGGATTTTGTGACACCGAGACACACAGTATCTGTACAGCGTGTCAGCATTTATGCTGTAGCACCGCAAGGATACCCAAGAGACTGCTACAAAAACACTGACTATCTGCACACACGCCCACAGATGCACCGACTTCATAGATGTTCAGCATGAGAACGAAGCGCAAGCACCTTGCTGGCCGGACAGGAACTAAATTATTTAGCTTTCAACCCTTAGCTTAATTTTTTTATGTTGCACTGGCACTCACAATATTAGGGAGTTTTAGAATAGCGTAAAGACCCTTGCGTCAGCACCGCGTACAACGCACGCTAGCTATCGACGTAACGTTACGGAGCGCGTTGAACACGCACTTTTAGTATAGCGGAAGGCAAACGCATACGTAACGATACGTAAAGACTTGCAGCGCCATCTAGATGTGCTCCTGCGAACTGCCTCAAACAATCCAAGGCGGGTATTCGGTCAAGCTCATTTAACACAACGAATGTAGTAGCTTTGCTACGAAGTTTGTAAATCTCTTTCCAGTTGCCTGTTGTGAACGTGTTTTGTCTTTTTTTTTTTTTAGGGCTGTGCGACCAACAGTTCGATCTAGGATTGGCTCCAGTGTGTTGTGGGATCCCTACCATCTTATGTTGGCCTCGTCAATTGCTTTGAAGTATGCAAGCGATAGGTCGCACCGTTCGCGTACCGACCGCACGGTAAACACCTTTTTGGGTTCGACGGCGTCGCCAACGTTCTTGGCTACAGACACCCATCCTTGTGGGCGTTCGAAAGGGTTCGTCGTGTTGATTTCTTTGAGGAGCTTGTGGGTCGCCTGTCAATACGGCCTATCAGGCCGAGCTCCACTCGAAGTCACACGGGGAAGCGCTACCATTTTTAAAAGGTTTTATCTCTACTTAAGTTCAGAGTACGATGAAGAAAAGGGCCAAGGTTGTCAGTGGTCTGGGTTTTCAGTTGGAGGCCTTGCTCGGCACCGGCTCTTTGGTCTGTCTCCAGCTCCGAACTCTGCGTGTCCTCGCCCGCCACCAGCCTCACCCTTTTTTCCTTCCTTTTTCCCTTCTTCTTTCTTTTTCTTCCATAAGGTTGAGGTCCGTACAACGCGCGTAGCACTTCCACTGGTTTGCATCACCGCCGCCACTTTTCCAAACTGTAGTAGTCTCGCGCTTATCCGTGCAGACTGTTGTCGCAAAGCGGCGTGAACGGGTGGACTGGGTTGGTAACACGCGCAATGAAATGTCCATACGGCTTGCAATTCGCGTAACAAGTGTTGATGAAACTTTTGTGTAGACGAAGCGTGCGACAGACCAGCGGAATCAATATCAACTGCAACACTTGTGCTCCGTGAAAGTGCACGTTTACGCCGGAACAATTTGGGAAGCAGCACAGCATCATTTAGCACGGCACGGCAACTACCAGCTTCAAGGCAGCTCTCCGGTGCGCCGCTCAACCAAAGTGAGCCTTGGGTCATTTGAACGAAGCGGCACCACGATTGCCCACTGCCAAGCACGACTCACGCAATTTCCGTCGCTAAACTGTGTGTCCAAATATATTGCACACGCTTCACTACAGATCTTGAAGGTTCCGATGGTCAACGAGAGCACAGAAACGTTGCCTTAAATTTTATCCTAGCGGTATCCGAATCAATCCGAGGTCCGAGCAACGTAGGGCAGATTCTCCCGTGGCAATATCCCCTTCGGTCACCAGCAAAATGCACACCGTTCCTCCGTCTTTTCACGTGATACCTACGTCAGACACCACGCTGAACTCTGAAGTCGCTCTCGACCGGCCTCATATGACAGCTTCCGCGTCTGAAATCAACTCACCGAGACGAACGACAAGCAACAAAGAATCCGACAAGCTCCGGCCCAGCTGGGGCCAGCCGCTGCATGGGCGCTGCCATCTTTCCTGTGACGTCACATATTTGGTTTGGTCACTGACGAGTAGTCAAATTGGCTTACAATGGCAGCCGCCTTATGGGGGTCACTCTCGAGTGCAGACCGTAACCCCGGTTTATCGATCGAAGCCCTTGGACCTCGTTGAGCCAAGTCAACCCAAAAGAAGAAATCCAACAGTGAGGGGCAGGGCGTAGTTCTCCTCTACGAGGTTCGAAACAGCGGGAGTTTCAAATGTGGAGAGGTTCTGACTACGACTAAATTACGTCCTGTTGCGTAAATATTGCAAAAAATTATTTTTTTTTTCGCGGAACATTTGTTTTATGACATGCGTCTCCCAATTAGACTGTTTAAAAAACACTTTTTTTTTCTTTGCAGTTACACTTTAGGGGATTAAGTGCAATCGATCGACTTGCGGATAGCCATGTTGGAACGCTGGTCTGAACCGTAAGCTCCTATCGTACAGTGACCAATGGGACTGTCGGTTGTCTCCTCCCCGAGAGCGATCGCGCTCTTGGGAAACGACTAAACAGTACGAAAGTATGACAGAAAGTACGTATATTTACAGTTTAGAGTTTTAGCATTAAGGAAGATTGGTAGGTAAAATCAAAATAAAAGAAAAAGCGATTTTTTATTTTGCTGTTTAATTATACTACGGTTCCTGGAGAAACTGCCTTCCAAGTGGCGCGCTGGGATGAGTGCTAGAAGTTTTCGAGCTCGCCACGGCGTAGCTCCGTACACTGAACACCTGCCGCAAATCGCGGCTTTGACTGCATTAAAGTTTATCGAAAAGCGATTTCTCTGCCCGTGAAGCATTACTTCCAGCTGAGTGAATATCCGCTCTAAAGAAATTAAATCTAGAGGACAATTACAGCCGTGCGCAAATAGCAAAACAAACTCTACAAAATAAATACTGGCTACGACCTGCCGTGCGGGGAAGCAAACACATGGCTTGAAACCGCATTGGAGCGGTTTCATTTGTTGGCTTTCAAATAATTACGGCATGATCCAGCGTTCACCCATTGAAATAACATATAATGTTATAGCCTCGCTGTTGCGAGAACTTGATGTCCAGAAAGCAATCGGACCGGATAACGTATCTCTCCGGTTATATTGAAAAACTGTTCTGAAGAGTTGGCAAATTACTTGTGTGTTCTTTTTAATAAATCTCTACTGGAACAAAAGCTTCCATCTGATTGGAAAATGGCAAATGTGGTGCCAATACACAAGTCAGGAGCAAAAAACTGTCTGGACAACTATAGACCTGTTTCTTTGACGTGCATTTGCTGCAAGCTAATGGAACATATCATTTATAGTAGTCTCATTGCTCATCTAAACCTCGAAAAGTTTCTTATTCGAGATCAACACGGATTTCGTACTGGAGCATCCTGTAACACAGTACTTGTTGATGTCTTTCATTTTCTTGTTGGAGCCATTGACGCTGGAGACGAAGTGGATTGTTTGTTTTTGAATTTTCGAAACGCATTTGACCTTGTAGATCATGATTTGTTATTTTATAAACTTAGCTTACTGTCACTGCATAGCAACGTACTGGCTTGGATTAAAGATTACCTAAGTGGACGAGGGCAATGTGTCGTGCTCGGTGGGGGAAAAATCTGAGTATGTAAAAGTCGAGTCTGGTGTCCCCCAGGGCTGGGTCGTCTGCTCTTCCTGATCTATATAAACGACATTATTTCTGGCATGCAATCATATATTCGATTATTTGCGGACGATTGTGTTATTTATAGATTAAATAATGATTCTAGCGATATTAATAATTTACAGAGTGATCTAGATAAAATTTCTGTATGGTGTAAAAATTGGAGAATGAACCTGCGTGCATGCTAAATTTACTAAGAAAAACAATCCCACTACTTCTGTGTACATGATAAATAATGAAATAATTAAACCTAGCTCAAATGTAAAATACCTAGGTGTTCTGTTATCTAATGATTTAACGTGGACGGGACATGTTGAAATGATAGCCCTAAGGGCAATACGAATGCTTAATTTTGTACGAAGAAATTTTCGGCAAGCCCCGAGGAAAATTAGAGAAACTTCATACATTACATATATCCGTCCGTGTATGGAATACGCGTCAGTTGTCTGGGATACACACCAAAATTATTTAATAGACAAACTTGAAAAGGTACAAAATCAATGTGCTAGATTTGTATTAAACTATTACGAACTTGGAGCGAGTGTCACTAACATGAAACATGTCCTACATTGGGAGAAACCCAGTGAGCGTAGAAAATTGTTTAGGATGAAATTTTTAGATGATATCTACAACAATAGACTATTAATTAGCAGAGATGTGTTTTTACATGAACCGTTTTATATGTCCGAAAGAGCAGATCACCTCAAGAAGATTAGACCGTACTCTTGCCGCACCGACACCTTTGCTTTTTCTTTCTTTCCGAAAACCATAGAAGAGTGGAATAGGTTGCCGAAAGATGTGCTTGCGGAAAATTTTTTTTTTTTTTTTGAATTTTCAATTGTGTAGTGTTTTTATAGACAGTATGTTTTTATTTAATTTCATTATTGATTCATAGAAAGAGTTTTTTTGTGTGTATTACTTGTGTTCTAAAATAAAAGTGTTTGTATGAAACCCACCCCCTGCAATATTGCCTCACGGCGAAGCAGGCTTTTTCTGTAAATAAAAATCTACTATATTTCTAAGTGCCTTGAGTTTCACAAAAGCTGAGTTTATTTTTTATTTCTCAATTACATTCCTTTCATGTTCCTTTAGGTATTTCCTTCGCGTATTGCGTTATATCTGCATTTATAACAGGGTGTCGAACCGGAACCGAACCGAACCGAAAACCGGAACCGAACCGAAAACCGGAACCGAACCGGTATTTTTTCTGGAACTGAACCCGAACCCGAACCGTTATATTGTTATCGCGATGAACCCGAACCGGAACTGAACCGGAAAAAAATATAACGGTTACCGGCTCATATCAAAACGGTTCGGCCACGCGCTGTTGACAATGAATGTGCTATCAATGCCATTTGTTTTTTAAGTGCCGTCAACTGACACACACCTCGCTTACATATTTTTCTTCTCCACTCAGTCTTAGGAATATAAACGCTGCATCCATGAATCTTGACAAACGCTGCATCCACGAATCTTAACACAGGAACCAGTATTGGGCTGGTCGCGGCTTGCACGGAAAAAAAAATTAAAAGGCTGTGCAAAAAAAAAAAATAAAAAAAATCGCGTGACGGGATTTCATTTTCCTACAATCTCGTAAATCCTAAATGCTGCTGTGTGCTCATTTCATAACACGTTTCTAGAACGCGCGAGTTCTTGAAGCTTGCTTCCATCGGAATGAGAAAAGAAAAGGCTGTGGAGTTTGATAATAATGCATCCGGTTTCGTATAGGCACTTAGAAGCTAACATATTTGTGGGACAGCGAACTCTTCTATTTTAATATTTATCCTATTACGTCCTTCTGGCGTTGCGTTCGGTGAAGTCTTTTTCATATTCCGTATCTTGTTTAATGAAAACTTGTTTAAGGGTCTAATTTTAGTTACCGAAGGCTAGTTCAAATAAAGAAAGCTGTATTTTCTCCCCACTGTTCCTTCAATTGCTTACACGCCGAGGTGGCGGGATAGTTAGCGAGTTCTACTTGTAAGTGGGTTTGTAAGGAGGTCGCGGATTTTACAGCTACTGCGTCGGACCCAATTAGATGAAGTCCGAATGCGTAAACGTCGGTGAGGTAACCTTTGAGTGCACATAAAGAAACCATTCCTGGTAGGAGTCCCTGAGCCTTACACTACGATGTATCCCGTTTCGTATGCGCTGATTTCAGATGTATTATTTGTAATTTATTTTGATGTTGCAATTTGTCATTTATAATTTCCGAACCGGTTCGCGAACCGGTTCGCGGATCGAATTAATCGAATCGGAACTGAACCGGAATAAAATAAATTTACCTGAACCTGAACCGTAACCGAACCCGTATTTTTTTCGGTTCGACACACTGATTTATAAGAAATGTTTATAAGGTCAAATACAATGTCTTGTTTTTTCAGTGGTTCACTTTTCTAGTCGTAAAACATCATTAGTTCAGGCTTGTCACTACTAAACCTGAGGCACAAGACGTCACATATCCCAGCTAGTTTGTGCAATGTTCTTCAAATATTTTCCACGAGTTTTGTATACTATGACCCCATTCGAAATGGCGCCCTCCGTTGGAAGCTGTGTAATCCCTGCAGAATAGCGGAGATAGGCGCAAACTTTGTGCGTTTTTTTTTAAAGACTGGAGCGTGTTGGGGATCTACATTGACTTAAAACGAAAGAAACACACAAGAGGACAAAACAGACGACACAGTTTGATTGCACTTCGGGTGCACGAACCCGCGTGCAACAGGAGCAAAGTCGGAACTACCCAATGGCTTCACTGGCCGTCAATTGCACGATCTGCGATGTCGCTTGCCGAATTAAACGTTTGATTGCACTTCGGATGCACGACCCCGGGTGCAACAGGAGCAAACGTCGGAACTACCCAATGGCATCACTGGGCGTTACTTGCACTATCTGCGATGTCGTTTGCCGAATTAAATGCTAGAGCAGCTAAAAAGTACCATTTCATAAGCTTTCCCGTTGGCGCAATGGGCTCGCAATCTCGGGGTAAATACACGCCGAAATACGCGTCGCCGTATTTCGGCGTGGCGTATCCGGAAGTGTACGGCACGGTGTCTGCCAATCAGCTCCCGAGTTGAGAGCCGGAAGCTGCTCGAGAATCGGCTTGCATGGGCTATGCGGACGGCTGGCTGGCTTGACTCAGCCGCCGAAATGGGAGCTCGCTTGTCGCGTTCGCTGTTTTATCGGTGAACTGTACGAAATCGCCATATCTCTTCGGAACGAGCGATGAACTACCGAGACAAATGAAAATACTATCGATGTGGCGGGCGATGTTAAAAAAAAGTACAAAAGGAAGGGTTTTGAGCAGAGATCGCGGCTGTCCTTCTGCAGGGAGTTTTTGGCAACTTGACGCTTGCAGCGAACATTTATGAAACAGGTGTTAGCAAATTAGGTTTTGGTTGATTATTAACATTCAGTTATTTCTGTCCTCTTGCGGAACGTAATAATATAGCAGCCGATCTACATTTTGCCTCCTTTCATGAAAAGCGCAAGTCGGGCTACACTGCACCAAACACTGAGGAAACGTCGATGAATAGCTTCGTGTGTGGCTTGGCGACCTTCCCCTCTTCCCTTCTGTGAAAAAAGCGCTCACCAAATCCCGTGATTAGGCCCGCTGATATGCGCGTAAATTCGTCGAGATTACGCCCTATATGTGGGTCGGCCTTAAACCGATCACGCAGGGTGAATGTGGCGTGGTCCGGCGCTTTTCTTTTGTGCCCCAGTCGTTCAGCCGGTCATAACAAACGCACGAAGACGACAAACGCCGTGACGATGCACATTAGGCGCTGCTTGGTTGGCGCCATCAGATCGCAGGGTTGGCTGTGGCCCAACTTAATGTGCAACGAAATATATATAGTCAAACGAAAAACCAACTGACCAGTGGGACTCGAACCCGGTTGTCCAGCATGGGAGCCGCGTGCGCTGCATACGTGGCCATGCGCTTTTTCTTCTCCAAACCATATTTAATAACCACCACTTTACGAATCTCCACCTTGGCACAGTAGTGGGTCGTCAGGCTCAAGGTATTTGTGCCAGGTGTTCGACTTTCCTCAGCGGACGTCGAGAATTTTTATATTTGTTGTCAATGTGTCGCCTTATCACTCTCCCGCTCGTGTGAATTTGTTTGGATGATTATAAATAGTAGGACGGACACAAAGGTGAGTCGGGTTTGGAAGGGCCGAGGAATGATTTGTCACTTCACGCCCACACGCGCAGATAGTCGTGTTAGGCCGGTAAGACTCTGACGAAACAACTAAAGCGACACTGAAACGCTTGGAGTTCGTCACATTGTAACCAGGAGAGATGGCGCCGTCTCTATTGTCTTTGGGAACGTCAAGTTAAAAGGAAACTCTGTTCGAAAACGAGACGAATATGAATGACTGCTATATCACTTTAGTGGCACAAAATATGATCACAGCCGAATTATTATGTCAAAGTGAAGCCGCGTACTTCACAAAAACCGATTTTGAAGACGCGACCAGCTGCTCTTTAGCGGGTGGAAAGCGGGTTAGCTTTTAGTCAAGCAACACTGGGCAACGCGTTCAGCAGTACCATCATGACGTCACGTCACGGCCGTACAGCTGATTATGCAGAAGATCAGTGTTGTCATCCCTCTCTAGCAGATAATTTCGGTTTTGCTGTAGACGGCCGAAATCAAACTTTGAGCCCCGTGATATCTATAAAACTACACACAATATCGAAGAAAATAATTATATCTTGTATTCAAGGACGCTGCCTGGGCTGAAAATAGTCTTAATCTAAAGTTCAAAAATATTGACCGGAGTTGCCCTTCAAAGAGGTTACCCTTACACGGAAGAGCCACAAGGCTCAACTGGTCGTTGTTTGCTACAACTGAGGTTATTTTTATGTTTAGAACAATTAGTCTGCTTCAAAAGAATACCATTACGGAAAGTATTTTTTATCAAAGTTTAAAGCCCAAACAACCATATTGTTTAAAAAAAATACTCCTTACTTTTAAACAATGTTTTCGCATGCAAAGTAGAGCTTCAAGATCCTGCCATATTTTGGAATTATTTTAAAAACCAACAAAGATACAAACGAACCAACCTAACGAAGAATCAAACTATACTCTCAAGGATGTAATAAAATGAAAAACAAAGCCTACCTGCTAAAATTTTATCTGAGAAAACGTAGATATCTTATAATAAATTTTTAGATATCATCATACTGACGTGAAGATAACGACGAAATGACTGGCACTAGGCTTCTAATGTGTTTGTATTGAGCTCTTAGGTTTAAACTAAACTTAGTTATGCCGCTTTCGATTTCTAGAAAAGAGACATTTTGAAGATATACAAGAAATTATGTCTGCACTTTTTTATTTTTTTTAAAGACATGAATTTCAAATTGGTCGAGTCCTTGATTTATTTTTTTAATAAAATCTGAAGATGACTTAGTGCATCCAAAGCCCAAAACCACAGATTACGTAGAGGGCTTCAGAAATATCAAAACCTCACATTTTTTGTTAAATGGAAGTTACGTATTAAAAAATTATTATCACACTCTTCACCAAGAAAACGGAGATGATTTGGTCATTGATTTGCTATAAGAACGAAAAGCGGGACTTGGATGCCGATTCTATACATGAGCCGTGAACAAAAGCCTGAGAATCCACTGCCGCAACGGCCGTGGATATTTTCAGAATACGCAGGCTTTACTCTTTTCGGTATGCTTTTTATTACCTATAAATTCAGAATGGCAAAATTGAAAAAAAAACAAAAAAAAACGGCAATGAAAGGGGTGATTAAACTAGCATTCAAATGTTCCCGCGCTCTCCAGTAGAGTCACGTTATCTCTGTAACTTGCAAGCCGAGCTGGCAGTTTAAAAACGGCATTTCGTGCACGTTCTTTTTTTCGCTTTTCTGGCATAAACTTAGCCATCATTTATTTCACCCCATCAAACTTCCCGTTGAGAACACGCTGTACTGCATCCCCGTATATCTCCATGTCACATCACATGACGTAATGTTTTTACTGTTTCCAGTAGAGCCTCTCAGCCCCTCAAATGAAAGTTAAAACCTAAATACAGTCGTGAAAAAAAAAAGATTTGTAATATAGGTTACTAATATATATGTGCATTTTCATGTGTTGAAGCAATGTTGAGACGAATCGGTGACTATACTTTTCAGCATAGGTCCGAGCGCGGCCGATGTTACGAGTAAGGGCCAATCAAAGAGCGAAAGAGGCACAACGTCATGGCGTGATCTTTGTGGTTGATAGGACCAGCCGGTATTCGCCGTCTCACCGTGCGTGCTCCTCCGCCGGCTAGTCTTATCAAGCGCAGAGAGCACGCCATGAAGTTACGCCTTTTGCGCTGTTTGATTGGCCCTTTGGCTCACGACATCGGCTGCGCTCGGACCTAACGTGAAACGACATATAGCAAACTTTCGCCGGAGTGGTGCTTCGACGTAAGGCACATTCTCACATAGGAACAAAAAATAAAGTTAACATACCAAATTGTAACCTCCCCCCCCCCCCCCCCCCCCCTGGCACGTCCCCGCACGTGGAAGTTGCGGAACGTTTTTTATCCGTGCATTTTAGGTTTTCTTTTTGCTTCGCTTTTCCTCGCAGGAAATGCTTAAGAATACCCCGAAGGGCAACAAAGAAGTCCATTGCCTCGGGGTGACGCGAGTTGTTTTGAATTACGACTGGAGAGCTAACGCGCTTTCAAACCGGTCCTGGCGCCTCATTATCACCGACTTCCTTTGGAGCATCCGACGAATAAAGGCCGACCATCGAGACGACCTTCTGTGTCGACTGCACTCCGTCAACATGAAGGGCTGCGCGCTGTTTTTTGCTGGAGTGGTGCTCTTGGGACTCCTCGCCTCTCGGGCGGAGGCCGGATGCCCCAGCAACAGGGGGATCTCCAGCGACTGTTCCTTCACCACTTGCTCCGAGCAAGAGTGCGCCGCCCAAGGCTTGGAGTGCTGTCCCAAACCCTGCGGGGGATCCTGGTGTGTCAAGGGTGAACTTTCTTCACAATGATTCTGTTTTCCATTTGGCCTGCGGGGAATACTTCGTCCTTAATACCTTCTCTTCTTGGGACGCTCTTGTTTTAATCTATGTATATGTACCGCGTGTTTTTAAAAAAAGAGAAACGTGTTTTTTTTTTTTTTTTTTGACCGCTAAAATAAATTGCGCATCGCAGAAAGCAGAAACTCCGCGAAAATGGGACGCTAGTGGTGGTGATAGAAGACGAACTTTTTGAAAGCGTGACGTTACTTGGATCAGAAGATAAAAGAGAAGGACAAAATTACTTTATGAGCCGATGTACACCAAAGCCTGATTTGGTCGAAACAAAAACAAATTGAATTGTGGACATCTGTGATGCTTACTTTAGCGAAAAAAAGAAAAAAAAAAACGAAAATTATTGTCAGTAAAAAAGACAGCAATATTCTCTTTCTCAGCTGTCAAATGCTTTTTACTGATCCAAATTCCACAAGCCTTCACATAATAATTTCGTGTTTCGACGAATAGGCATAGGTGGACGTCGGCTCATAGACGAATATTATCGAGTCTATGTAATCATTTGATTTAGGCAGTGTCATGTTCCGACACTTTAGTGTTCTATCACCATCATATTCTCGCGAAGTTTCAGCTTTCTGGGGTAGCTCGTTTATTTACGAGAGCTGAGAAACACTGTTTTATTTTCTCCGAAATACTTGTCGGAATATCTACGTGCATGTGTAGCCTTTATTAAGCTATACTGTAGCGTGTACATTTATTCAACGATATGTGCAGTAGTCATACATTTTGCGGAGTTTTATGTGTATATCGATAACGTTCCTTCTGTGCGAGTTTTTTTTTTTTCATGTTTGTTTTTACATTTTATACTCTGAAATCCTTCATTGCCACTTAGCGGATGGAAAGATATTCATGAGATTAATCAATGCTAATCGCAGATATTACAGATATTAATTTGTTTTTAAATAAACATCTAAATTATTCCCGCCCTTTGATGGGCCGAATTGCAAGGACAGATTTTATTTGCCGGTCAAGAACACAGTTTTAATACTGCACCTTATTAATTATCTGTAAATGTTCCTGAAGGGTACGTATCAGAATTTTGTGCACATGAAACATAAGGGTCAAACGTTCGGTCTGTCAACCTGTTGATTAAATTTTGTTCTTGATGTATGTTAAAAAAACTGTCCGAACGTTTTCTTTTTGTTTTGTTTTTTGTTGCCTTTGAGAGTACGGGAGCACAGCTTAAGTGCCTGAAGCTCGTCGTTTTTGGCTGGTGTGTTACCGTCTTTCCTGGACCATGCATCTCATGTGATTCCAAAATAACATCAAATGACGTCACCAAAGTGGCCTGCATGGTATGTTGTTAGATGTCGCTGTTCTGGCGGTCGTAGAAGTTCCAGAAAAATGTACGAGAAAACGCGAGTGTCGCTGTCGTCGCGGCGTCCCGACTCCGGGCTGGGGCCCTAATCTGGACACTTGGCGGAAAAGTCGGCGAGAAATTCGGCGGCTATGATTGGCCGGCGACAAGGCCAAGTGTGGCGTTGGCCAATCGCGGCCGCCAGATTTCTCGCCGTCTTCCTCGGCAAGCGTCCAGCTTAGGGCCCCTGGTGTAGCTTCCATAGACTGTCAAGCTGGAAAGCGACCTGCAGCAGAACCGGCGCCTGCCGCACCCATATACGCTCTAGCGGCACCGCCAGGACACTACAGCCAGTGCACATGACACTTCTACGAGCTCGTCAGGCGAAAATCGAGGGACCGCATTTTAAAACGCGCTAAACACACCAAAAACGCGCTCCTGCAGGCACCGCAGTACTGCAGAGGAACCAACGGTGGCATTTTTGTTTTCTTTCGGCAGGTGTCAGTGACGGTGAGCGTCGAGTACCGTCCCCGACGGTCTCGGCCTGCCCCGAAAAGCCCCTTCCCCCACCCAGGGGCGGTTGCAAGGGCGGGCGTTCAAGCGTCACGTGCGCCGACTTCCACTGCGGTGACCAACCCTGTTGCGTGGACGGCTGCGGAAAGCCCTACTGCCTTCCGGAGCTGATATTTTTGAAGTATGTTGTCAAAGGCTGGTTAGCCTTCGTGTTTTTGTTTGTTTTTCTTCACTGATGGGACGTGTGCTGCAGTTTGACATCTCAAAGGACGTGATTTCTCATTAACACTGTTTACGAAGCATTTTTATCACTCAACATAAACTTTCTTTCTTAAACTTTTTTTGTGTAAAAAACGAAAAAAACAACAAAAAACCTGCACAGTATACTGCAATAATGCTCCATCCTTCATTAGTGTGTGTATGTTTTGAAAAGGTCAAGCTAGTCAGCCTGTCGGCGTCTGGCAGTTCCGCTGTAGATAAGAATTGTTTTCCACCACAGCAGGATTACGAGACAACTCTCATTTTATTACTTGTTATTACCTATTTTCCGGGCACCCGGTGTATAGCCCGCAGGGGCCAATTTAGGCCGCAAATAAAAGGTTTTGCTTGGACAGTCTGCACCCTGAGCCTAATCCGCACCGGGTGCTTACTCGACAAGAAAATATTTTCATACACGGCACACCTTCACATATGTCTGCTCTCTTAGCTCACAAACAGCTTGTAGTATGCAAAAATCATCATTAACATATTCTTTCATTCATATTCTGTTACATCTCGTCGACATGGACGATCTTGGAAAACAAAAATTCCTGTCTAGTCCGCACGCGTAGATTGTCCGCACGGCCAGAAAATTTATTTTTTAAACACGTATAGTCCGCGGAATATAGACCCGGAAAATACGGTACTTAAAATGCTTAAAGGACTTGATCGATAACATTGAAACTCGCACGCATCATGGTTTGAAACAATTTAACTACTAGTGCTGAGCAGCCCGCTTTTTCGCAATATTTGTGACGCTTAAAACATTGAATGACTTACCATACTTCGTAATGTGATATGTCATGAAATAATATCGTTGGCCTCTGATCTTCTCATGGCACCACTGTGTACGCCTTCGTAGTTATGCAATAGGTATGATCACTAGGCAGTGTGCCGAGTCCCCACACTGGTTTTCAGCATGTAATAATTGGGCGTCTGAGTAATCACCTTGAAACTTAAAATATTTCTCTCTAATAGCGCACTGCTGCATGCCATTGGCCAATCGGAACTCTCTAACCCATGTTTACAACAGAGTTCGTAGTGAACGGCGGAATGTGCGACGATTTATAGGGAGGTGTCTTGAAGCGTCTCCGTTTCAAGGGCACCACCCAAGACTAATCTAAACTTCACGCGTATCATGAATAAGTTCAAGGCCGAAGCTACGGTAATTGAGCGGTCGTATTCAAACTATACGATACACAATTTATAAAGTAAGAGCGCTGTATCATTTTACGTATTTGCTTCAAGCTAGTGATATGCGAATGGTGGTTCAAGTAGAACCGAGCTGTGTTATCAATAGTCATTACAGTGCAAGGGAAAGCCATAACAAGAGGTTCGCTTAACAGTTTTGAAGATCGCGCTTTCCAATTCGAATCAATGTTCGCACAAACCCTTTTTAAATGCATTGCGCCACTCGTGCATATACCGGTGCACACTGACAGCCTGATGAGATTTCAATATTTTATTCGGACCTATTTCTACCCCATCTCAAAACGTCTAGGCCTATACAGTGGCGTCACAAGGGGGTGCGGGGGGGGGGGGGGGGGGGGGGGGGGGCGGATTGCCCCGGGTGCAGCACTCGGTGGGGTGTCGCGGCGGGCGACGAGAGGGGGGGAGGTCGCTGCGGGCCACGCGAGAGCAGGGGGTGGGGCGGGAGGCGGGGGGGGGGGGGGGGGGTCGAAACGGGGCACGCGAGAGAGGGCGGGGGGGGGGGGGGGGGTGCCTTGGCAGGCCAGCGCCCCGGGTGCCGCTTACCCTAGTGACGCCACAGGGTCTATAAACTAAACATTTCTGCGTGTCTATTTCCCGGTAGAAAACAAAGAGCACCTTGATCTATAAAGAAAGGTCGGCGAATGACACGTCCGAGAAAATATTTCGCACTTTTGCAACGACATTTATTATGCTCAGACTATGACCAGCGTGACACGCAAGTCCTAACTTGAAATGTCACAAAGTTTTTATCACTTCTATTTTGTCAGGAGCTCCATCCAGATTGTGGTAAATAACATTTTTTTATATTACAAAAGAATTCAAGTTTGAGTGTTTTTTTATATTTTTATAAATCGGTATGGCGATGGACGTATAGTGAATATTGCTGCACTTATGCTGTCCTAACTTTGGTTTTCGTTTCACAGGGATTGACGCTGGACCGGTGAAATCGAGAACCACGATCTTAGTGCTTCCGACAAAGGTTCCTCAGGAGACCTAAAGCACAAATCATGACAAGACATGCTGCAGCAAACCCTCGAAACAATATCTGACATAAGCCAATAAAACGTAAATTATTTTTAAAGCGCACCACGCTTTCTTTTTCTTTTGGGCGTTATTATGTTTTTGGGCCCGTAGCTTTGGCTACGTCGCCCAAGAAATATGTCCACGAGTATATTTACTTTAAGTACAAAGTCACGTTGCTCCATTCGCCGCCTCTCTTTCGTGCTGTGTCTATGTTAGAAACAGCAACGCGATGTTCCGTTAATTTCGACTTGTTGGTACTTAACTTGTTAAGCAACTTCCAATCAATTTATCAATTGGTTTCGCTGCCTTGCGTTTACGCTACTAAAACCTATAATTGTATTTCCAATAGTGCGGGCGAGCTCTTCAACTTAATAAGTTCAGCCACGGCATAACGCGGCGTAGCAATCACCTATTTTACCTCATGGATAACCCGTTGAAAATGATAAAGGCTTTTGCTTTACCTGCAGTGAGCACGGCAACTATTTTAAAATGCAATTATTTAGTGTGTTTTTTTAACTGACAAGTGGAAGACCAAGTTATAATATCGGTCACTTGGATAATGCCCCATAAAAATAAATTATATATGCCTTTTGTGTGTTGATTCCTCTGGGAGTTTGTCCTCTGCAACCCTCTGGAGAATATGGCAGTGGAGCACCTACCTGAGTTTTCAAGACACGGCGTGTTATTCTTTTATGACACCCGTGGTAAGCTTTATCTCGCACATAGACAGCAATGATTATTCGCATGCCTAATCATTCCAGTTCCAATATAAATAAAAATCAAATCAATTCAAAAAATTTCTTTTCCCCTTAAACAAAATGGGGGGAGGTCGAGGAATCTTGAATCACCGGGGGCGTTTTCAATTCACTGGCAGACGACTTCTCCGGAGATATATCTCAAGTGCGGATGTGCTGCGTTTTCGCACGTGGCAAGGAGGAAAACTGGCGGAAATGCGGAGAAGTTTGCAGACGATCCACGCTTTCGGCACCTCCTCGCAGCTCGTATTGCACCATGACCATGTGGCCCCAAACAAACAGTTGGACACTGTAATGTAGGCTCTCTGTAGATGTCCTTTATGCACAGTGATGCCCTCTGGTTGAAACAAAGTTTACCACGATGCTGAATATTATGAAACTGAGGAAAGAAAACCCTAGACATTCGGAAGTGAACGCGAGAGGTAAAGAAAATAGAGAAACATTGTCTCATAAAAAGTTAACTTCGTATATTATTTTTTTTGTTGTCTTTTTCATTATTCAATGTGTTTCGGTTTATGTACCCCAGTCTTGGATATTTAACATCAAGGTTACAGGAAATGATGAATTTGTACCCAGAATCAATGCTGCTTCAAAGAAAGCAAAAAACGATCATTGGTCTGTATTTTGCCCAATTTACACACGCATACTGCCACAAGTGTTCCACAAATGTTCTGCGGCAGCAACGCTACTGAGCCACAGGCTTCTTTGTCCCGGTGTAATTTCAGGGATAGAAGCGGAGTATGTTTTCCTATTTCTCTCCGTTTTACACAACCAACTCGCGTCTCATAATACGGTTAGAAGTTTCCCCAAAGTAGCAGACCACACCGTGATGCCCGTAGAGGAAGTTAATGTAAAGGGCTGATATTTTTAATTGTGCTCGAACAATCGGGTAGAAGTATACTGGCGAAACTACACCGCATAAAGCTCTTAACTTCAATCTTACACACAAACGTGAAAATTGCCAAACACACCAGAGCCCCTTTTTCTACTTTTATTTTGAGTGCGAAAGCATTAAAGGGGCAGTCAAGTGGTTTTTGAGTTCGTGTTTTGATAATGACAGCTGAATTTAGACGCCTTAAGTATCCCTAAAAACCAAAAAGTATAGTCATACGGTGATTATTTCTTTAATAAAAATGTAATTGAAGGCCGCCAAACCTCGGATCCATCCGAAAACGAAACCACTCTCATTGGTCGTCGCACGCTTATCAAAAGAATCTCGGGCCAATGGCGTTGGACGACGTTCTGTCGCGCAGTGATCCCGAGGTAGCCGCATCGGCCGAACCTCTTTGTCATTCGAGCTTCGATCATGGCGGAGTTCTCTACGCTCGAGGACCTGACGCCGTTAGAGGTTGAAGTTCTTCGGCGGACAGCCGACCTGGGATGATTTCCTATGACGCCACTCCGACGTGCGATGTGGACGATAGCAGCGCTTCGGAGTCATGTTCGGGTTCCGAGGACGACGAAACGCAGACCTTTTCGGGCGGTCTTCGATTTGAAGTTGGGGCAAGTCGTAACCAAACCAACGTTTGACATCGCAGCGTTACCTCTGCAGTACGTGATGTCAAACGATGTCGCCACGTTGACTTTCGCCTCGGGAGAACGGGGGGAAGGCTGGTTCAGACATGTGCAACGAGCGCGTACCTACGGCTGCGTCCGTTGCAACCGGAGCGACCGGAACGACCGCACTGCGCCGCGCGGACACACACCTGTAACCACTACAACAAGCGCAGCGGGTCGTCAGCACGGCGACCGCTTCTGTACGCCGCCGTCAGCTGTGTCAGCGGCCCCTCTAAAAAAGGGGACGCGCTGCTACTCAATGCCGTAACAGAATATAGACAGACAGTTTTCTAGTCTAAAGCTTTATTATTTTTTCTCGATAGTCTTGCAGGGTGCAACAAGGCGGTAAGTTGGGCTAGTTGGTTTAACATCGTCAAACGTGAAAACAGCGCAAAAAATTGAACAAAGGACAAGTGAAAGGAGTGCACGGACAAAGCGCTGACTGTCAACTAAAGTTTAATTTTCAGGCGAACCAGAAAAATAAACACAGAGCATAGGAAAGAACCAATAAAGACACAAAAAATTTACAACCAAACCGACAAGATTTCTACCACGTCATCACCCTGACACATGCCTGCCATTCTCCCTGATAAGGAAAAAAGGACCTCACCATCCCCCAAGTGCACCGTCGGTGCAATTGGGGGATGGTGAGGTCCTTTTTATCAGGGAGAATGGCAGGCATGTGTGAGGGTGATGACGTGGTAGAAATCTTGTCGGTTTGGTTGTAAATGTTTTGTGTCTTTATTGGTTCTTTCCTATGCTCTGTGTTTATTTTTCTGGTTCGCCTGAAAATTAAACTTTAGTTGACAGTCAGCGCTTTGTCCGTGCACTCCTTTCACTTGTCCTTTGTTCAATTTTTTGCGCTGTTTTCACGTTTGACGTTGCAGGGTACAGCGAATGAAAAAAATAAAATAAAAAGATGCAGCGCCGTCTTGGACGATCACGACTCTAATACACGACATTGCAATCGTACAAATATCGCCACACGCCTTTTCTACGATTATAAAAGACAATGTAATCTTAGCAGCGATATAGCAACATATAAATATGATTTCGTGATCAGATACACGTTGCGAGCGTTCAAAATTGCTAACACTAATTGTGACAAGCATGTAGCGCCCTCTCCCGTCCACCCGCCGATGGCCGCCAGCCTCGGTGGGCAACATTGTTCACCACACGAATAAACACCGTTGAGCACACGTGCTCCGGTCAGTCATCGTCCACCCTCAACCAGGCTGCGTGTCGTCTCTCCTCGGCGGGTGCTTCGGCCCCCTTCGTCCACGTTCCAGAAAGATCGTGACACTGGCGACGAGGAACCGTGGCACTGGAGGCTACCAAAGTGCACGGTTCGGCCCACGCCGCCGAGAGAGTCGCAACACCGCCGCCCGCTCCTGTCGCCATGCCGCTCTACGGGAGGCTCGAGCCGTTCGACGGGGATGGGTCCGCCTGGCCAGTCTACGAAGAAGAAGTCCACGTGTTCTTCCGGGCGAACGACACGCCGGAGGCGAAACAACGGGACATCTTCTTGGCCAGCTGCGGGACCCGTGTCTTCAGCCTCCTGCTCGACCTCCTCAAGCCGGCCACGCCGCACGTCAAAACGCTGGGTGAGCTGCTCGCCACGCTGCGCTCGCACTTCAGCCCGGCGCCGTCCACGCTTATGGAGCGGTTCCGCTTCAACAACCGGAGCCGCCAGGACGGGGAGACCCTCGGGCAGTTCGTCGCTGCGCTACGAGGGTTAGCGAGCACCTGCGCCTTCGGCGACCAGTTGGACTCGCTACTCCGGGACCGGTTCGTCTGCGGCATCAACAACTCCGCCATGCAGACGAGACTCCTGGAGCTCCCCGACCCCTCGCTGGACGACGCGGTGAAGGCAGCGCTGGCGATGGAAGCAGCAGCGAAAGACGCCAGCGAGATAGCGCGTGCGGCCGGCTCACCGTCGACGGAAGCGGCGGTGAACAAGATGGCGACAAGGAGCGGTGCCTGCAGCCGCTGCGGTGCTGCCCACTCCCCCTCACAGTGCCAGTTTGTCCACGCACAATGTTTCACGTGCGGGAGAACTGGGCACCTCGCACGTGTCTGCCGAGGGGGGAGGACGAGCGGCGGCCAGCAGCAGCAGCAGCCTGGTTCAAGCCCGGGTTCCAACCAAGCCCGCGGCCAGGGTGGTCGTCGCAAGAGAACGCGGCGGGGACGAGCGGCACCAGGCCCGGGTCCGTCTTCAGCCAGGGTCCACGTCGTGGCCGAGGACCCGCAGATTTTCGACGTGTGGCAGACGAGTAAGCCTTCCTCGTCTGTGCCACCATACATGGTGTCGGTCGAAATCTGCGGCCACCCCATCACCATGGAGCTGGACACGGGGGCCAGCGTGTCGGTCATGCCCGGGAAGCTGTTCAAGCGGACCTTCCCCGGCGTGCCCATCGAGGCGTCTGACGTCATGCTGCGCAGCTACTCCGGGCAGCTATCCCAGGTCCAGGGTCGGGCCCAAGTCAGCGTTCGCCTTGGCGACAGGGAGGCAATCCTTCCCCTTTACCTAACCAAGGGGTCGTCGCCGACGCTGCTGGGCCGGAACTGGATTCACTCGCTGGGTGTTCGGCTGCCGGAGTACCAAGAAGCTGCACTGCACGTGGTGAAGGACGTCCCGAGCCTCCTGACCGACTTCCAGTCCCTGTTCCAGCCAGGGGTGGGCACCTTCGCCGGCACGACGGTCGGCATCCACGTACCCGAGGGAGCCCGGCCTCGGTTCTTCAAGCCGCGTCCGCTGCCGTTTGCCCTGAAGGACGGGGTCACCCAGGAGCTGCAACGGCTGCAGCGAGAGGGTATCCTGGTGCCCGTCAAGACTTCCGAGTGGGCTGCACCAATCGTTCCAGTCCTCAAGCGAGACGGCCGCGTCAGGATCTGCGGGGACTTCAAGGTCACCATCAACCCCGTCGCTACCGTCGAAAAGTACCCGCTGCCTCGGGTAGAAGATCTCTGGTCGGCTCTGTCCGGGGGACAGAAGTTCTCCAAGCTCGACCTTCGAGATGCCTACCAGCAGCTGGTGCTCCAGGATGCCGCCCGGAAGTATGTCACCATTTCGACAACCATGGGACTCTTCCAGTATACGCGCCTACCGTTCGGCGTGACCTCAGCCCCAGCCATCTTCCAGAGAGAGATGGACAACCTCTTCAGGGGCATGAGGCACGTGGCGGTGTACTTGGACGACATCCTGGTTACCGGTACCGACGACGGGGACCACCTGCAGAACCTGCGCAAAGTCCTGACACGACTACAGGACGCCGGTCTCAAGCTGAGGCTGGACAAGTGCATGTTCCTGACCCCCAGCGTGGAGTACCTGGGACACATCATCTCCCAGGCTGGCCTGGCCCCGGCACCCCGCAAGATTGAGGCCGTGCTCAAGGCGCCGAAGCCCAAGAGCAAGAAGGAGCTTCAGAGCTACCTCGGCCTCATCAACTTCTACAGGAGGTTCCTGCCCAACCTGTCGACGCATCTGGAGCCACTGCATCGTCTGCTTCGTGACGGTCAGCAGTGGGCCTGGAAGAAGGAGCAGGACTTGGCCTTCCAGCACAGCAAGGAGCTGGTCGTTAAGGCTCCAGTGCTGGTGCACTTCGACCCGGCCAAGCCTGTAGTCCTCACCGTGGATGCGTCGCCGTACGGGGTAGGAGCCGTCCTGTCGCACCGGGGTCAGGATGGTCAGGAACGCCCTGTGGCGTTTGCTTCTCGTCGGCTTCATGCGACGGAGCAACGCTACAGCCAGCTCGACAAGGAAGGCTTGGCCCTCATCTTCGGGGTCCAGTGCTTCCATCAGTACCTGTGGGGCCGGCAGTTCGAGGCAGTCACGGACCACAAGCCGCTGCTGGGGCTGCTGGGACCTGACAAGGCAGTCCCAGTGCAAGCCTCGCCTCGTGTGGTACGCTGGGCCTTGACGCTGGCAGCCTACAGGTACAAGCTGGTCTACCGCCCTGGGAAGGACTGGGACCTGCAGACGCCCTGAGCCGCCTGCCCCTGCCGGAGGTGCCTGCTGCCGTTCCAGAGCCAGCTGACGTGTTCCTGCTGGAGCGGGCCTACCCGGGGGTGCTTACCAGGACTGCGGTGGCGCAGGCGACCAGCCGGGACCCGGTCCTGTCTCAGGTGGTCAAGGCGGTTGCCCGAGGGGAGGAGCTGCGTCACCAGGCGTTCAGCCACAAGACCGCCGAGCTGAGCTTGGAGCAAGGCTGCCTGCTGTGGGGCTCCAGGGTGGTGATTCCACAAAGTCTGCGGGCCAAGGTGCTGCAGCTGCTGCACGCGGGGCATCCTGGCATTGAAAAGACTAAAATGGTGGCACGGTCGCACGTTTGGTGGCCTGGCCTGGACCAGGACATCGTGCACCAGGTGCAAAGCTGCCAAGTCTGCCAGGAGAACCAGCGAGCCTCGCGCCACGTGGAGATCACCCCCTGGCCGTTCCCACAGAGGCCGTGGTCCCGCTTGCACGTGGACTACGCGGGACCCTTCAAGGGCCACTACTTCCTGGTGGTAGTGGACGCCTTCTCCAAGTGGGTGGAGGCACTGCCAGTCACCAGTCCCTCGGCAAGCGCGACCATTGCGGCTCTGCGGCAGGTCTTCGCGGCGCAGGGATTGCCGGACATTATCGTGTCTGATAATGGTCCCGCTTTCGCCAGCGCCGAGTACCTGGACTGGCTGCAGAGAAATGGAATCCGCCGGATGCTGGTTCCGCCGTACCACCCCGCTTCCAATGGTGCGGCCGAGCGAGTGGTCCAGACCATCAAGGACAAGCTCAAGAGGAGCCAGCCCGGGGATTTCCGAACGCAGGTGGCCCGGGTACTGTTTCAGTACCGGACCACACCGCATGAGGTCACTGGCCGTGCCCCCTGCGAGCTTCTGCTGGGCCGGATGGTCAAGACCCCCCTGGACGTCTTGCATCCAGACCTCCGGTCCACGGCGCTCCTGAAGCAGCTGAAGCAGAAGCTGGCTGCTGACCGAGGGTGCCGTCCCGGGCCTTTGCCGGAGCCGGGAGCGTCGGTGTACGCCAGGAACTTCCGTCCTGGCCCACCCTGGTCTGCCGGGCGTGTGGTTTCACCAGCGAGTGCCTCGTCGCTGCTCGTCCGCATGCCCGACGGGACCACCTGGCACCGGCACGCCGACCATGTCAGGCCTCGCCTCGGGACCTGGCTTCCACCCTCGGTCGTCGCTTCAGAGGACCAGCCTGCAGGGGGCCCAACAGCACCAGTCGTGGCCAGCGGAGCGCCACCCACCCCGGAGGCGACAAGCGTCGCCACTCCTCAGGCACCAGTTGGACCGGTGCCAATCCCTTATCCGGTCCCTGCAGCTCCACCGGGTGGAGCGCGACCGGTACAGGCAGCGCCCGGCGTTGCCCCACCTGGCCCATCGACTCCAGTGCCCAGGCGGAGTACGCGGCAGCGAAGGCCACCTGACCGCTACTCGCCTGGGTGATCTTCGCCGTCGACCAGCCAGGACTTGGTACGAGCAGACGCCGAGTTGGTGTCGGCCGTGTGTTTTTTTTTTATATATTTTGTTTTAGGAAAAACAAACTGGGGGGGAGGGATGTGACAAGCATGTAGCGCCCTCTCCCGTCCACCCGCCGATGGCCGCCAGCCTCGGTGGGCAACATTGTTCACCACACGAATAAACACCGTTGAGCACACGTGCTCCGGTCAGTCATCGTCCACCCTCAACCAGGCTGCGTGTCGTCTCTCCTCGGCGGGTGCTTCGGCCCCCTTCGTCCACGTTCCAGAAAGATCGTGACACTAATCACTTTTCTCCGGTGATGAAAACGCGTGAAAATTCGTATCCTTTATACAGTACGCGCCAGTAATACCTTGAACTTGAGCACACGCATGAAATGCGCCAAATCAGAAATCCGGGCGATGTGCGAGGACACAAATGCTTAGAAAGCACCACTGTAATCGAAGTAAACAAACACGACGGCACGGGCGTTTCTGCTGTCTTGAGAGTGCCGCCACGACATCGCCGCACGAGTAGGTGGATGTTCCCTTCCAGTACGTGCTAGGTTATCATAGCGAAACACGACGAAAATTCACAGTCAAGGATAGCGCTTTTACGCGAAACGATGAGCTTTCACCAGGCCGTCCATTCCGACGATCACCACCGACGCCACGTTTGCGGATAGAAGGAGCCGGCCGGCCCGCGACCGGCACGACCGGCCTGCAACGCGCGGAGATACGTGCGCTTCCGCGCATCCCTGGGGAACGGGAAATTCACCCCCCGCGGAGGAAGGCAAATAGAAAACGTAGTCCCTTGTTTGTGAAACGATAATTGCGCTATCGCGTATTCTAAACGAGAAATATTTTACGTCTTGTGAAATTATCATGCACAACATATTTAAATGAACTGAAAATTGTTTTTTGAGCGAAACTTTAAAAAGACCGCCAAAATTTTCAAACATACGATAATTTCATTGGTCCTCGCAAGTACAGAAAAGAGTCCGCACGTATTTTATTCCTGCGTGATTAATAGGCGTTTCTGCCTTCTAAAACTGAAGATACTCATTCACTGACACTTCCTTAACACCATCGCACCAAAAAGTAGCTTCACCAAAAACCGCTTGAGTGTCCCTTTAATTGTCTCATGGAGCTAAGCCGGCGTTGTCTGTCCACCGAAAATGGCACCTAAGTTCCCATTTGCGGCTACGCGTCGTGTGGCTCCATAGCAACAGCGTCATCGTTGCTAAGGAGCCAGCCGGACTGCTAGCGTCGGAGCGGGAGAGGGGGACGTGGGTATGCGCTGGCCTGACGTTAGGCGCAACGTTAGGCTTGATGTTAGGCCTAACGTTACGCCTTAAGGTTTAACGTCATGAACCACTACCCGCACATAGGCCGATGATGGTGATGAGAGGACAGGTTATTTCAGCACGCTCTGCACTACTGATCTCTATTGCTGGATCGCGGATCGGGAGCCCGTCGGTGTCGCCGCTTGCGGCCATTGCTTGACACCAGGCAATACACGCAAGTCTATGGGAGAAAACGAATAAAAGTCAGAATATTGAAGCATGTACGCTGTGCTCGGAGGCGAGTATCTTATGGTGTGCTCTGATCCTTATGTGGGATGTTTGGAAATCGAATCGGTATTTGTCAAACGTTCGAACGCCGATTAAAAAAAAATCAAAGGTACCGGAGCACCTATGGCTGAGCTGGCAAGCTTGCTCTCGTGGTGGAGTAAACAAAGGAACTTGCCGTCAACGAGACCGTCCTCGGGGAAGCCCAGAAGTTGATGAATTGTCAAAGATGTTCCATCTTGACAGCGGCTTTCCGGGAGTGAGCGAATTCCGCGTAGCAAGCCTTCGAGCTTGTCGTCTTCTAAACCCAACCCAACGAAACCGCCACCGACTCCGCGGTAACTCTAGGTAACTTTCGCCTCACGGAGCTGCACTACATCTTTCGTTCAGCAGAGTCACTCTCGACCACAAAATATATATTTATAAAAACTGCGAGAGATGACAGTTTTTATGTTTGTACGCAAGCTTTTGACGGGCTCATCGAACAGCAGCCAAAAAGTTTTAGTGCCGACAACAGCTTAGAAACTGGGGAAATGGCACTTTTTATTGTTTTTCCCACAGAGTCCCATGTATTTCGTGGGGTCAATCAATGGCCGCCGGCGGCGACACTCGGCCCCAGCTGTCAAGCCGCAGTACGCGATCCAGCCTACTACAATAGAGATCAGTGCTCTGCACCGAGCTTCTCACGTCGGGCGCCGCGTCGAGCTTTTTACTCCCACCGTTGCCTCATCCAGGGGCGCAGCAGTCTCCAGAGAGCTAGGGTAACTGTATAGAGTCTATAGAGCTTCGTAAAAATCGCCTTCTGCGCGTTGCCATAGTTGTCTGCCGGGCTGTGGAACGCCTTCTGAGCATCCGCTGCAGCTCTGCTGTGCTGTATATCACCGCTGGGCATGCGTCCACAGCTCATAGCGAGTTCGTTTCACACGCACTGGCACCGTTCGAGTTCTCTCCCAGAATGCATCGCACTCACAGAGTGTTGCACGGAAAACTGGACTCAAACCAACTCGCCAAATGCACCGCGTGCAGAAGACTGATGTTGCCGCCATCTATGTTGTAGAAAAGGTACCGACTTCAAACCGAAACTAGCGCCTTTCTGTTCGGAGTGATGCGTGGGAATGCGAGAATGCAGTCGGCTACCAACGTTTATCTACAAACTGTGGTCGCTGCAACCTGTAGTTTATAGTTGCGATGACTTCAAGCAGCTCGGCTGCCGTAGAGATAGTTACAGACGGCGTAAATTTTCGCACCCAGTTTTATACAAAGCAGCTGGCTACGATCTTTCAATTCTTATAACCGTTTACACTGAAGAAAACTGATGATGCTGTCCGAGCAGAAGCTTGATCCGTTTGAGCATGGTATTATGCGTGAACCACTGAAAGGGTACGGATTAAAACTAGCCTGTTGGAATATCCAGCAAAACTGGGACTTTCGATTTGGATTGTCATTATAGGTGAATCAGAAATTAGCCTTGGTGAGGGCGTCAAGAACGAGAGCTTTCTCGAACAAAATACGACGGGGCAAGTTAGCTGACGTAGGTAAATGTTAAACATGATGATGTTGCCCAATCCTCGGGTAAAGTTACCATCTTTAGCTTTCTCTGATGCTTATTGGGCAGACAGAGGTTTCTGCTGGGGGAGTGTTGCCGACAAATGTTAAATTTTCCACCCGCACACGGATGATGATAGACATCTCGGGGGCCGCTGTTACGTTTGTTCTGAGCATTTCTTTACACACTAATATATTTCAGCGTTTGTACGGCAACAGAGCGATTTAAAACCTGCAAATAAATCACGGGTTGTCAATTGCTTCCTTCGGGAAATAGCAGACGCTCACAATTCAAGCTCGCGTTTGATTTCGTGGCCCGCGGGACGCGATTTCTATCAGAAAATCTACTTTTTGTTCCGTTCGGTTCCGCGACACATCGTAGCAGACGAACCCCCGTCGCCTGCTCCCGCTCCTCGCCGGCCCCGCCGGAGCGAGGCATGACGGGATTGCATTTTGGCGCACTCCCGATTTTCTCGGTGCAGCGAGTGCATGCACGCGTGGGGTATCAGCGCTGAAACGAACTCGGAGAGTGCAACCACTCGTGGAGTGCCGGCTGAAACGAACCCGTTCCACGCTGCGAGTGGGCACGCGTGGGCACGAGTGCCGTGAAACGAAATCGCTATCAGTGACTCAGCATTTTTCGCCCGGGTGATAAGCGATGCAGAGGTCGCTCTCCTTGGAGAGCCAGAGTATCGCGTTCCTTTTCATTGCACAACAAACTGCGTATGGGCAGAGAAGCTGTCACGTACGCAGAACTGGATCTAATATTTATGAAAGAAAACAGCCTTGCAGGCGCCGAGTTTCGGGTGCAGCATTATTCTACACAAATACATCCTACACTAAAATCGAGCGAACTTGAAGAGTCCTTGACCATTGAACATTATGTGTAGCTACTGGCTACAGTATAATCGCGTAGTTTTATAACGCGAGAGCTCTTTTAAAGCATGTTTCCAAAGTCTGGGAAGCAGACGACACTGAGGACGGTCAAGTTGCTTACGTCTGTGGTGCTGCAGAGTGATAGCGACCGGCGTATTCGTGCATTTCGGACCAGACAACAACGCGTAGCTACGGCTTTCAAAGGGACGACGTTTTCGTCGCTTTGAAAGTACTTAGGTCTCCTCGGAATTGTTTTCTTACGCAGTGTCTTGAGTGCCACCCGACGCGTTTAAGTGCTGTCCAATCAGTGATCCTACGGCACGTTGGAGTGCGTGTCCCTGGAGAATAACAAATTTTTAGCATATGCGAGCAGAAATCACTATAATTTTTCTATTTACTTTTCATGTCAATTTTTTTACGCTGTGGGCATGCCACGAATATTTGATAAAACAGTCTTACTTAAAACCTAATTTTAAAAAAATTCAAAGAAGAACATTTCTAGCTCGCTCTGATACTACAATAGTTTGTACGCATCTCCATCATATTTATTTATCTTATATTTCGCTGTGAAACTTGGTCGAACGTTTTATAAGGCTCAGCAAACGTATATGGGAATGAATGCTATTCGCCCAAACAAGAAAAAAGAATTCGTACTGCAGTTATTTTATTTATTCGCTTTACCTAAATTTTTTTAATTGGGCAGGTGCCAATAACTTTTCGAGCTTCTGTCACGCCTAACAAATAGGCCGATTTCACTAAGCGTTCCACGCATGCGTGACGCCGCCATAACAGTAGTTCCTAGGAGGTAGGTGCCAGTTCACGAGACTGCTGTGCCGCGTTGACCCCCAGCGGGGCTGTCGCGCGTGCAGAAAGACTACAGTTCCCACGATGCATGGCGGTAGCGACGGTGCAATCAAACTGGCTCTGCGATCGGTCTTTCGAGCTTTCAAAAACGTTCTAAACGCTATGCGTTGAGAACGCCTTTGGGAAGGAACCCCTTTGCTCACATCCGCCCTCAACCTGTCTCACACATTACGCACCGAACCGAACGGACTGTCCGTGAACTGGTGCTTGACCTGCCGGTCGGACTGTGCGTTGAGAACGCCTTTGGGAAGGAACCCCTTTGCTCACATCCGCCCTCAACCTGTCTCACACATTACGCACCGAACCGAACGGACTGTCCGTGAACTGGTGCTTGACCTGCCGGTCGGACTGTGCGTAATGGCGACCCGCTTCCCGTCGCTGCAGTGCCCGCACTCTCGTTTCCAGTCAACGTCCCTCGCTCCTCTAGTTTGACCTTGCTGTGCCCTCTACTATCGGGCGCAACGAAGCCCGACAAGGAACCGGAAAAAAACAGCTCTTATACTATACCTAAATAGATGTACGTGAAACTGATAATACGATCTATACGTATTGCCGCTGAATGCTTACAGAGGAAAGTCCCCGGTGGAAACCCGTCGCGGAAGGCACGCGACGCTTGCCATCGGCGACTGCACGTTCCGCGCTTTATACTCTCAAATCAAATCAAATCAAATCAAATCACTTTATCTTTCACCATTTACACGAACAGATGAAGAAGCTGTGGGGAAAAAGACTGCATAATTGCAGCTTGACGAGACCACAGAGCCTTACTATTTGCAGCTAAGCAGCATCATGCTAAAATATTCACAGAAAAAAAGGCGATATAATAGGCTACATAAGCTGCAGTTAAACCTCGATGTAACAAAGCTCTATGTAACGAAACCCCCGATGTTGCGAAGTACATAACTTTTTCTAACCGCAAGTGTATGCACGCCATGTATTTTTGACCTTATGTAACGAAGTCCCGTTCACCGAAATTTCGATGTAACGAAGTTTCATGGACAATGCGTCGCAAACTTTTGGGTACCAAGGGAGATTTCGGGAAACACACGCGCTGAAACGGGCCCCCGAGAGAACGCAAAAGGGGAAACGGGCCGAATCTAGCGAGTGTGGTGTTCAGAACGGCCATTAGAGGGTGCTAGAACCGCCGCCGTTTCGTCCGTCGGCTTCGTTCGCGCTGCGTAGTTCGTTGCGAGGCCTAACCTAAAGCGCGCGTTATCGTTGTCCAGGGTGATGGAGCTCTGAAGGCGATGGAGCCGCCCTCGACAACTATTCATAAGCCGACGCTGCTGTCATTGCAACAGAGGAAATGACCAACGAGGCAATAGCTAGCGATGTTCGTGGGAACTCTGAAGACGAGGACCTTCAGGCGGTTCGCGAGCGCACAGCAAGACGAACACGCGATGCAGGCCGTCTGGCTATGCGAACGTCGCGTGATGCCAATAATAATACCAAGAGTGGCCCAGCCAAAGGTGACGGACTACTTTCAACCGAAATAAAGGCGTCATCGGTGAGTTCTGTGCACTCGAGAAACATTCGTGAAAACTTTCTTTAACGTTAGCCCCGAATTTCTATGTAGCGAAATTTCAATGCAGGGTCATTCCACGTGAAACGTCCCAGACGTTGCGCTCGACCACCTCCGATTTCTAAAAAAAAATTCATGGGCTTCGGCCACAATGTCCGTAGCCATACCCTAAAATAGTTTAGACGAAAAAAAAATTTGTGATGACGTGACCGCGATTTTAATTTTTGAAAACAGCGTGAAACTAGGCATCATTCAATAATTTACGAAAAATCTGCTTTTTTATGAAACACTCAACAATATTTTTTTCTTAAATTTGCACGGTTGTAGGCTTATAATGTGGTTGAGTTTGTGCAGTTTTGTTTAATTTAAATATTTTTTACAAATACATAATTTTATTCAAAAATAATCATTTTTGTTATTTTATTAAAAAAATATATAATTACTCCCGGGACCTAATATAACTTTTTACTGGTTGCCCTCTAGTTGTATAACCTATAAAAATATTTTAAACCGCTCAATTAAACATCTTGCAGTAAAAAAAAAAATCCTGAATTTGCCAAAAAGCGCGTTTTGACGCATAAACAGCCGTTTATTCCACCCTGAGGTGGTCCAAGTAAAAATACAAAATATGGTGGCTTTGGAAGAACAATTTATCTTCTTTTGATTCTGAAAGTTTAATCAGAGTAATTTTTGTTTAGAGCGAGAAAACAATTTTTGAAGTTGAACTCTCGCACCACTACCCGGCGTCGCTTCTTAACGCCTGTTCGCCGCACAGCACGCCCCCTGCGACGATTGCCGACGCGATTAGGTCCAAAGAAACAACGGAGTTTGCTGCCCGCTTCCCCTCGTCCCTCTTTTCTGGCTGTAAGGGAAGAAACGGCGGGTATCGTGTACTAATCGGGGGTGCCGCCAGCGCGTCGCCTTAGCAGGCCCGTTGTGCCCATTGTACCCGAGGGCGGCTCCTCATACTCCTAAACGCGATGCCTAATCGACGGGCGGCATCAGCTGACATGGACTTCTTCATGGCATGCCAAAGGTCCCACGGCGACCTCCGATTCCTAAAATAAAATCAATGGTTCTTCATCATAATGTTTGTGGTGCTTCTCTAAAATATTTTTGACGAGAAACAAATTTCATAGGGTGATGGCGGTTTGAACTCGTAAAAAAGGAGTGAAACTATGAGTCATTTATTAATTGATGAAAATGAAGATATTTTTATAGAACAGTGGACTTTTTTTTCTTAAAAACCACATGGTAGTTTGATTGCTGTAATAAGGATCATGGATATTCGCTTGAAGCAATTAACAAAAAAGTAATATATAAGAATTTTAGCCTTTTTGATAGTTTGGTTACAAACTATCTCGTTGCTGCAGGTGATTTAAAATTCTTATTGTAAACCCTGTAAATATACTGCAAAAAAATTTCGGGCCGTACAACTAAATATCTTGCAGAAAAAACAACTTAATTTGTGCAAAATTTCGTTCTGCCGTTTAAAGAGTCGTCAACTCTGCCTTGAGGTGGTCGAAAGAAAAATCCGAAACATGGTGACTTTTACAGAAGAGTTTATTGGCTTTTGTTCTTGAAAGTTTAATTAAAATAATTTTGTTCTAAATACGAAAATAGATCATTTTGAAGTTGATCTTTTACGTCGTAACCTGGTGTCGTTTCTTGTGCCGCTTCTCTGCACAGCACGGCACTGTCGAGCCCGGCGAAGCGTGCGACTGTGTAACGGTGGGCCCACGCAGGTAGGGAGCAGGACCTTGAGCTGTCGGGTACATCTTGGTGAAAAGGGGCTGTTTTTCACTCTTGTTGCTTTGTGGCTTTTCCCATTTCGACCGTTTTACGCGGCAATGCCCTCCTGTGATCTTCCAGTGTCTTGATGTCAGGAGATGCTTAGCGCTGCCGGTTCAGGGCATCCATTAGTAAGCTAGCTGTTTCCTACATACACAACCCGATCGCTCTCTTTCGTTAGGACAGTCATGACAGATGTAAACAGCAGCACAAAAGACCCGTGAACGGGCATTCTTGAACGACGAGGTGATGTGGTGTTGACCAATGCGCGCTTGAAGGCTCACGCGTCGTTTGTGTTCAAATCGGCTTTGAAATGACAAATTCTTGCGTTGCTGAATAGAACGTAAGTCCAGCACGTAGCGTAGATGGTGGCGCAGGCTTAAAGTGATGGTAACTTCTTGTCCCGTTGACGGGGACCGCTGAGCTAAATCTTGGAGTGAGTCGAGCTCGTTTTTTTTCAACCATTTCTTTCGGCACCCAAAGTATTGTTATGCCCGCGATGTTATTTTTGGCCCAGGTAAACAGCTGCTGGGGGGTCATGATTTGGTTCTCGAATGGACTTCGAAGACTGGCCCTAGCTGCCAGTCGCTTCACTGTACCCCCGACTCCGTCACAAGCACTCTTCCCGTGGGACGTTGCGAAAAAATTCCATTCAGCGGAAATGCCGAAATCATTTTCGTGTTGACAGAGGTTTCCAAAGTTTTTCTTATCCTTGTACTGAGAGGACGCACCATCTGAAAAGTAGTGAATTTTTCTAATTTGCGGAAGGTCTTGCTTCATTATCTTAATTACTTCACTCTGAAATACAGAAACTCCCACCGTGTCGTGTTCTAGGCAGTCAGAAATAAAACTGAATGATTTTAAAGAAATCTCTTGGGTGGTGGCTTCTTGTTTTCGAAAGTAAATAACAACGGGGTGTACTGATGCCTGAGTATTCACCCAGTGATAGGATTGCGGGGCGTCCTGCACGATGAAACTATAATTTCCAGCGAAGTCCATGAGTACTATTGCCTCGTGTTTGCCTATGTTTGCTTTGCGCTCCCGCAAGTATCGTGCCTGTTGTTTGCTCACAAAGTGGTGAGCCTTCAGTGCCTTCAGCATATCTAAGAATTTTTCGCGGAACTCGTCTGGTGTCAGAACAATGGTTTCCAGTCGGCAACGCACCCCGCTAACCCAGTGTTGCACATGGACGTAATCCGTTTCTTCCGGGTCAAGAAGTGGAGTGCTGTGGAGCAAAGTATCAGCAAAATCGGTACTTGGGCATTTGGCACACCTGTCAAGCATGCACTCTTCATTGTGTAGATCACATACTGTAGTGGATAGAAGTTCTTCGGTTCTTTCGTCCAATCCTGTAGCATGAAGCATGAGCTTAAAATTTTGGTGTTGCATGCACACGCAAACTGTGTGAGTGCCGCTCCCCCCTGCTAGGACACAATGTGAAGGCCGCAGACTTGCGAATGTTGAAAAGCCTCACCGGAAATCGCAGCTTTTTTTCCATTCCTCGTGCATTTCTTTCCAGTTGAGCAACAACAGACGCTTTTGGCGACCACGTAGCACGTCCTTTTTTCCCGGTAGGCAGTACGAGACAGCGTCGTCCTGATAGAACTCCATGATGGAGGCCTTAACTTTTTCGCTGACCGGGCGGCCTCTTCTTTTCGGCATGGTGCCCAATATTCCTGATTCTAACCTGACCTTTACGGCTTGACGCGCTTGTCGCTCCGAGGCTCCAAAGAAGTTCATAATCTTTTCGCGAGACCAAAAGGGTGGGGCCAATGTTAGAAGTTGTAATTTTTTCTCTCTATTTTTCTCCAAGTCAAACTTGTTTTTTACATCTTGCATGAGTGACACGTAGTCACTCAAAACAAAATCTTCATCCTGGTTCGGCTGAGAAGTTCGTTTCTGCTGTACACCCAAAGATGTATAAATTCTTCTTTCGGTAGAGATTTTAAGTTGTCTAACCTTCTTTTGGGCGTATGTCTCGCGGCTTGTTCGCCCTCGTTTTCGTTGGAGAGGGCTCTCTCCAACGGCTGCGAGGGCCTCGTTGAAGCTCTCAAGTGCTACCTCGGGGTCATCATGCTCAGAAGGGGCATCACGAGCCAGATGTGGTGCTGGTGCTTGAAAATTAGGTATCTTCTTCAATTCGAAATAATTTCGCCGGCATGCTTGACAAAGTCGGTTTCCAGAAATAAGGTTTAATTGGGGTGCGCATCTGCCATGGCTATTGTAATTACAGCTGATCCACGGCGGTTTTTGACGTGTTCATAGAAAGGGTTAGAACAACACTTGGATGCAATCAGTGATGTGTACTTTTTAAGGTATACTTGATAGTGATGTGAACACACTGTACGGATGTCACTTTGTGTGCGCCCGGAACGGAGCGAAAGGAGCCGCCGATCCGTGTGCGTCAGGTCTTGAGCGTCGATGAGGGACCGCGTCTTGGTCTGTGTGGTCACACGGCAACCCCTTGCACCCAGGGAGCACGGAGGAAGTTCGGCTTCTGCAATGAAAAATAAATTTAAATGCAACATGACTGCTCTTTCATTCATGTGAGCCATATCTGCGTGCTGCGCATAAATGACATGTCGGGCACATATGCGCCTTCCGTGCAGAAGCTAGCCTTGTACGCAAAACGCCATTCGGCTTTGAACTTTTATAACGGTAATTGGTTTGTGACAAGTATAAGGCGAACCATGTGTATTTAGTATAAGCCAACGCATCCTTCCCTAAAGCTTGGGCTTATAAATGTCTAACGTAACACATACTACATGTGCGACAAACGGCCAGTTTAAAAAAAAAAAAAAAATAGCTTGTCCATCTGGTTTGAAAAAGTTATAAATTGAGCGGCCGCAACTATACAGATACTGTGACAGGGTAGGCACGAGTAAACACGACACAACTATCATTGTATTGTACAAAATAAAGCCGGCTTTCCTACGTACCCTGATCGGCATCCACAGGAACCGTAGATTGACTTCTTTCTCCAGAGGGACCAGCTTCATCCATCGTTACACCACCGTACAACGTACTTGACGAAAAATGAAGTTCTTTCTTCGACAGATTTCCGATCTCAAATGGTCGTTCAAAAGCAAACTTCTCGCTTATCAGCCCTTTCTTAGCTTACTAGCGCAGAACAGGGTTCCTCAAAAGGCGAGGAATGAGACTGGATACCCAGTGTCAATAGTGCGGACACGTGCCTTTGTTTATTCATTATTTCCAATGGGTCATGTAAAGATTCCCGCACTGACAATATGGACCGAAAATAATGCTGGAAGCGTACTCTTGGCTTGTGACGATGCTTCAAGCGTCCGAGTTAACATATTGAATCAGCGCGTTTCCGACTTTGATCACGCGCCTGTAGCCTTCACTGCGCTCCAACTAAGCGCAAACCGAATCATAGTTCCGCTTTTCACCGCAGCATGCGTGCCGGCTAGATTTCGCGGCGATATTATCGTGTTTCAGACGTCCACGCCAGCTGATGCCGCCCGTCGATTAGGCATCGCGTTTCGGAGTGTGAGGAGGCGCCCTCGGGTACAAAGGGCACGGCCGGCCTGCTATGGCAATGCACTGGCGGCACCCCCGATTAGTACACGATACCCGCCGTTTCTTCCCTTACAGACAGAAAAGAGGGACGAGGGGAAGCGGGCAGCAAACTCCGTTGTTTCTTTGGACCTAATCGCTTCGGCAATCGTCGCAGGGGGCGTGCTGTGCGGCGAAGAGGCGTTAAAAAGTGACGCCGAGTAGTGGTGCGAGAGTTCAACTTCAAAAATTGTTTTCTCGCTTTAAACAAAAATTACTCGGATCAAACTTTCAGAATAAAAAGACGCTTAATCGTTCTTTCAAACCCACCATCTTTTGTAATTTTACTTGGACCTCCTCAGGGTGGAATAAACAGCTGTTTATGCGTCGAAACGCACTTTTTGGCATATTCAGGATTTTTTTTTTACTCCAAGATGTTTAATTGAGCGGTTTAAAACATTTTTCATAGGTTATATACCTAGAGGGCAGCCAGTAAAAAGTTATATTGGGTCCCGGGAGCAATTATATATTTTTTAATAAAATGACAAAAAATTTTATTTTTGAATAAAATTATGTATTTGTAAAAAATATTTAAATTAAACAAAACTGCACAAAATCAACCACATTATAAGTCAACAACCGTGCAAATCAAAGAAAAAAATATTGTTGGGTGTTTCATAAAAAAGTTAATTTTTCGTAAATTATTGAGCGATGCCTAGTTTCACGCTGTTTTCAAAAATAAAAATCGCGCTCACGTCAACAAAATTTTTTTTTCGTCAAAACTATTTTAGGGTATGGCTACGCACATTGTGGCCGAAGCCTGTGAATTTTTTCTTAGAAATCGGATGTGGTCGAGCGCAACGTCTGGGACGTTTCACATGGAATGACACCGGAACATTCGGGGCTATAAATCCTACACTAGTGCAGCAAATTATGCACCCATTATAATTTGCGCTCTGCAAACACTGTATCACGTTCATTCGTATGGCTAGTTCGGGCGCTCATTTCCCGGCAAGATATTTTGCCATATCTCCGGCAAGGGCGTTCGCGTGGTCAAAGTCTTGCGATTGGGCGCCCTTCGAGTGGCGCTTCTCAGGCGTGTGCCGGCAATTTACCGGCACGATTTTCGCCCGAGCTTCAAGAGGTCGGCAGCTTTTCTGCCAGACTGTATCCAGTATCGTCCTATCCAAATCGGGAAAGGGAACCAAACGAAACAATGCTCGCCGATAGCGGGTTCAAGTAGAAAACGAAGCCATTGAAACAGACACGCCTCTGAGATCCGAGAAAAGAAAGCAAACGCAACGGAGATAAAGATAAAATATTTTAAAAGGAACTTGCGCAACATGAGTTTGTTATGGGACACTGCGTGTTATTACGCCGCTGTAAACAAAAAAAAAAAATGTATTGATAGGAAGAAGTTCAAAAAGTTCACGCACGACCCAGGCAAACGAAACTGCCAGTTGCAGGCACTTTGTGTTCAGGGTGGAGAGGGTCATGTGGTGCGCCGCTGGCGTGGTTTTGGTTGCCTGTGCCGCCGGCGTGGGCTCGCCGGTGATTGACCACCCGAATTCGTCATTAAAGGAAGCATGAAACGATTTTTCTACCTTCCCTAAATGCTACTTAGAACCACTCCCTAACGATGATAACTGAATAAATATACCTTAGTTCTTCTTTCTAGGCAACGTTCGTGTAAGCATATTTGGGGTTGATGCGCTTGTGCTTTTAACTTCTGTTTCTATGGCACGAAGGGGAACAAGGTTTGCGGAGGATTCTTGCGCGTAGAAAATGGCGGCGATGCTTGTTGCGCAACGATGGCACGACTAACGCGTACAATGACGGGTTTTCCGCTAGCATCCGGTTGCCTTCGCGATGCACGGCGACTGTTTGTGACGACAATATCGCGTGTCGAAAATAACCGTGCGATTGTAGTGTGACCAGCTGCGCGACGACAGACGGCGACGATGAGAGATGATGACCGTCGAGCAGCAGCTGCTAATCGAATCGCACTGAGATTTTTCGCAACGGGGAACTACAAGGGCGCGCTTGCCCCCGATGATCACATAGCTAATGCCCAGTGGATGGTGATCAGAGCCGTGACGGCCGTCGCGAGTGTCGCTGTCAACCGGCTGGGAAGTTGCGGCTGGGTCGACAAAACCCCGGACCGAGGCAGCTGAGGCATGTGCGAAAGAAGGATTTCGTCGCCACCACGACAAGCACACCGACGTCGTGGGGTGCGTTGTCTGAACCTAAAATCTAACTGAACCTTCGTCACCATCATCATCGGTCTAAAGGAGACTGTCACCGTTTTGAAGGACTCGAACACTTTGAAGCAAACACCACTTTGCCATCAACAACATGGAGGTAAGTTGACGTTAAAACTTCAGGGTTTCTACCGCTTCGAAGTTAGTGCACGGTTAGTACTTATGTCTACAGTTGACCGTTTGTTGCGATTTGTAGCTACTGTCAATCACGCAATAAAATCTGGACGGGTTGCTGATGGCATTTTATTGTATCAATTAGATAATTTACTCTTTCATGCCAAGCTTCTGGAGTTGTATGTCAGTCATCGGACAGTAATAAGGAACACTGTTCGATGCCCTGCAATGAACTACGAACAGGTGTGTCCTAAGATTAATCTTTAGTTGTTTAGACAGCAGGAGTTTAGTCTGGCAGAGTATGGTAACATTGTTACCCACTGTAGGCGAGAAATTTAGCCAGTGCAATCCTGTGGATGGTTGTCATCTCCGTGGCCAAGAAAAACAATAAAAATTCCATTGGCCTACATTCAACTCACGTGTGTTTAATGTAAAGGTTATGATGCCAATTAAATAGAGTGTCGTTTCAAAAGTGACAGTAACTCATTGAAATTAGAGTAGTGTCAACTGGATTTTTCAAATTTGCCTGGGATACAGTGCAAAAACGCACTGTTGACTTATCACCATCAAACATAAACGAGAATCGGAAGCAGAGTAGAAGTGTGAAGGAAAAGCGAGCATATGTACTGAAGAAAGAACTGCTACGTAACGTGAAGAATGTTAGCAACTATCTTGCCATTGTGATACGAGCTCAGTGGCCATGCAAATGCTTATGGCAGCCTGTGAATGTAGGATGCTCCCCATATGGTATGATCCAGTGGCGAAGCCAGGCGAGGCGGGCGAGGGGGGGGGGGGGGAGGGGGAAACTTATAAGGATTCGCCCTCCCCCCTTCCCAAATCCGGCGGGACCTAGAATATACACACAAATTTTGGCACCATCCCCCCATCCGCACGCTAAGTCATGAACATCCCAGCCCAACCCAACCCCTTTTTTCCCTACCCCCTCAAAAGTTCCTGGCCACGTTACTACTATCAACAACACTCAATAGATAGTCAACATTATCAGGATGAGCAAAATTTACTTTATTTTATGCTCCGTCTAGGCAGTGTTTCTGTCTTTATATGCGTGCAGGCAAAGCATACACTTAAAAAAACTTGTGTGAAGGCTGTGTTCACAATGCAGTCCCCGTCACTCTTCCAAGGCGTTAACAAATTCCACAAACTAAATTTCCAACTAAACGTGCTTGTTTTGCAAAACGCTGGCAAACTTACGTTGCATTTTACATCATTCAACTTTGTCGTCCGATGAATCAACAGTCGGTGCCAGACAAACCATAGTGAGCTTGTCGTTTGTTTTCTTGCCGTTGGGGCGATCGCTGGAGTTTGTGGCGGCGGCACAATTCTTTCTCAGACCGTTGGCTGCTGCCTCCGTGCTCGCGGGAGCGTTGGTCACTTTGTGTCAAGGTGAGGTTTTAAATCTTGACGCATGGCAACGCTGAATGAAGGTCTTTTACCGTCTTCATAATCTAAGCAAGTCTGCCGTTACGAGCCACAACACCCCCACCACTTTCAAGCGATAACACCGGCACAAACAGAAGCATAGCCTTGCATCTCGCCAGGTGTTATATATCGAAGTCTTTGAACGTCAGGTCATCGTGCGCTTCTACCCGATCTTGCCGCCGAATGGGCTCATCGAACAGCACGAAAGCAGTCGTGTGCGCGTTGATCAAGTTACCGATCGCATGTCAAACCTCAGCCGCGGTCGATCCGACGAGTATCGCGGCCATGCTTTTTCGAGTTTATGTCGCCAAGTGTACGGTTGTCGAGTTAAGCAATGCAAATACTTCCGTGCATTCTCTTTCTTACGTCATTTTGTCGTCCCAACCCGAACTCGAAAAGCGACTGTTAGCGGCAAACAGAGACTTTCTAGTTCCACGAACGTTCCCATGGCGAAGAGCGTTGAATCTTCACACGCGGTGGAGCCAATGGGACAGCGAGGTACCTATGTAGGGACGTGTAAACACTTCAAAGCCGTTTTCTCTTTTTTTTTTCTTTTTTTTTGTGCACGAGCTTTTTTGCAAATAAAGTAAGTAAAAAAGACTGCCCGAGGATATGCGTTCGCGTCCATTTCTTCAGCGCTGAAAGAAAAGAGCATGGCTTATGGGGACTACCGTTGGAATCACTGCTGTGAGCCAAGGCAAAGCATTATTAAAACCGCCCGAAGAAGCTTTCTTGCCTCATCCACAGCATGTTCACAACGGGTGCACTTTGCGTCGATCTCACGACTTGTCATTTGTTACCGCAGTGTCGTCGTCAGCGCTGTATCCGTTTGGAGTCTCCTTTACAGGCAAACAGATTTTATTTGCAGCTTTTGTTCACGGCCGCTTCACAAAAGATGATCGGTGTCGCAGCGTACCTTCACATAATATTTTCTTCTCGTAATGCCATCTGTATCGTGCAGAAGCAGGGGAAGCAACGACGCAAACGAGGCGCAAACACCACAAAGACTTCGAGAAAACAAGTTGAGATATCTTATCTAAATCTACCTTACGTCATAATTATTGAAATAATCTTTCGTAGTTTATAAAAGGATCATATAATTTTTCTCTGTTTCCTTCCATTTCCGGAGGTAGCCTTTTCTTTGATATTTGATCGTTCTAACTCCCGGAGGAAAGAAAGAAAAGAACAAAAAGAACAGGGGGAAATGCGGGGATTTCTGCCACGACCTACTCTATGCTTACGACCACTCCATCTGGAAACAGTCCAGCACGCACCTCCGGAGGGCTAGAGTTCCTGTATACCTCCGTAGCGCCTTCTTTCCTGCACGGCATGTTGATCCCGCTCGTCACGTGACTGAATTCGGCGAATAACGGCGCCGCGCGTTCGAGGCGCGCGGCGCGCTCAAAAGCAGGGGAACGTACGCCGGGGCTTGTGCAACGTCTACTTTCCTGCACGGCACTTGATGCGGCTCCTCACGTGATCGCTCAACTCTGGCTACTGTAGCGAGCCTATACAGGAACTCTACGGAGGGCCGAGTTTCAGTGGCGCCTCAATTTCCCAATTGAGGAAATTTCACTTGGCCGCTTGAGAAATTTCTCAATTTCCCAAGCGTCTCGACGTCTCGGTCAGGTGAAGCGGTCGAGATGCCGATCATGTGGACTTTTCTCGTCATACAAGTGTGGCAATGACTTAGCTTGGTAATCGTCCCTACCGAGGTGCATTAGGTCGATGCCTCGTGAGTGTTCGGCTCCATAGGAATTGCAAGTCGTTTTAGAGCGCAGCTCTTAGGGGCCCGTTTCCGGCTTGAGCGGCGTCGCCGTCGCCGTCGCCGTCGGCGTAACCGCGCGGTGCATCATGGGAAATGTCCCATAATGCACCGCGCGAGCCCCCCACCGGGGTCACGTGACCTCGTGGGGGGTCACGTGACCCCCCGAGGTCACGTGACCCCCCGAAGTCACGTCTCCCCTGAGGTCACGTGACCCCCTCCTCGAGGTCACGTGACCCCCGCCGATGTCGCGTGACCCCCCGATGACGTCATCGTCACTGATGACGTCACCGGCATCCGCATCGTCATCGTCATCATCACTGATGACGTCACCGGCATCCACATCGTCATCGTCATCATCACTGATGACGTCACCGGCATCCACATCGTCATCGTCATCATCACTGATGACGTCACCGGCATCCGCATCGTCATCGTCATCATCACTGATGACGTCACCGGCATCCACATCGTCATCGTCATCATCACTGATGACGTCACCGGCATCCACATCGTCATCGTCATCACTGATGACGTCACCGGCATCCGCATCGTTATCGTCATCATCACTGATGACGTCACCGGCATCCACATCGTCATCGTCATCATCACTGATGACGTCACCGGCATCCACATCGTCATCGTCATCATCACTGATGACGTCACCGGCATCCGCATCGTCATCGTCATCATCACTGATGACGTTACCGACATCCGCATTGTCATCGTCATCATCACTGATGACGTCATCAGTGACGTCACTGATGTCGTCACCGGCATCCGCATGGTCATCGTCATCATCACTGATGACGTCATCAGCGACGTCACTGATAACGTCACCGACATTCGCATCGTCATCGTCATCATCACTGGTGAAGTCATCAGTGACGTCACTAATGACGTCATCGGTACCCGCATCGTCATCGTCACTGATGACGTCATCAGTGACGTCAGTGATGACATCATCGGCATTGGGGGTCACGTGACCCCCAAGGTCACGTGACCCCCCCCCCTGGTTAGTTTAACCCCCCCCCCCCCCCAGTGCCCTTCCCTCCTCCTCCTCAAGAGCTGCGCTCTAATTCGGCGTTACAGGGAGTTGTAAGCGGCTTTCATTTTAGAGCGCAGCTCTTAGGGGCCCGTTTCCGGCTTGAGCGGCGTCGCCGTCGGCGTCGCCGTCGCCGTCGCCGTCGGCGTCGGCGTAACCGCGCGGTGCATCAGGGGAAATGTCCCATAATGCACCGCGCGAGCCCCCCACCAAGGTCACGTGACCTCGGGGGGGTCACGTGACCCCCCGAAGTCACGTGACTCCCCTGAGGTCACGTGGCCCCCTCCTCGAGGTCACGTGACCCCCGCCGATGTCGCGTGACCCCCCGATGACGTCATCGTCACTGATGACGTCACCGGCATCCACATCGTCATCGTCATCATCACTGATGACGTCACCGGCATCCACATCGTCATCGTCATCATCACTGATGACGTCACCGGCATCCACATCGTCATCGTCATCACTGATGACGTCACCGGCATCCGCATCGTCATCGTCATCATCACTGATGACGTCACCGGCATCCACATCGCCATCGTCATCATCACTGATGACGTCACCGGCATCCACATCGTCATCGTCATCATCACTGATGACGTCACCGGCATCCGCATCGTCATCGTCATCATCACTGATGACGTCACCGGCATCCACATCGTCATCGTCATCATCACTGATGACGTCACCGGCATCCACATCGTCATCGTCATCATCACTGATGACGTCACCGGCATCCACATCGTCATCGTCATCATCACTGATGACGTCACCGACATCCGCATTGTCATCGTCATCATCACTGATGACGTCATCAGTGACGTCACTGATGTCGTCACCGGCATCCGCATCGTCATCGTCATCATCACTGATGACATCATCAGCGACGTCACTGATGACGTCACCGACATTCGCATCGTCATCGTCATCATCACTGGTGAAGTCATCAGTGACGTCACTAATGACGTCATCGGTACCCGCATCGTCATCGTCACTGATGACGTCATCAGTGACGTCAGTGATGACATCATCGGCATTGGGGGTCACGTGACCCCCAAGGTAACGTGACCGCCCCCTGGTTAGTTTAACCCCCCCCCCCCCCAGTGCCCTTCCCTCCTCCTCCTCAAGAGCTGCGCTCTAATTCGGCGTTACAGGGAGTTGTAAGCGGCTTTCATTTTTTTTAACCACATCACATAAAAACGCCAAATTGTAATTTCATTCTCCACGATTTCAAATGATTGACTACTTTTTAATACGTGTCCTTGGCAATCGTTCGGGAGGGTTTGGCCTACGGGCGCTAAAACAATTTGGCGGCCTAGAAAGTAAGATACTATTTTCTTTCTAATCGGGGGAGTGTTGATGTGGTTGACGCTAAGCAAGCATTTTTAAGCTGGCTGCAGTACTAGTACTGATAAAAATCGCTACGTATTTCTCTGCATGCTGTAAAAATTTGCGGCACCGCGGACCTTTCGCTACGGGGCTATGCTGTGCCGCTACTTTTCGGAGCGTACAATAAATACTATTTTCGTTCTTTTATTAGGTGAAAACGTTTTTAGAAATTAAAACTCCGTTTTCGTTTCGTTTTGTTACTCCGTAATTTTATCAGAGTGTCTGTATATTTTCTGTTATTCATTCATACTAAAAAAATCCGTTTACTTACGATTTATGCTGCTTTTAGACTCCTGTTCCAGCTTCCTGGTGCAGACTTGGAAACAAGCGTTCGGTTTCAGCACCTAGTTCTCGAGTCAAGCAATTGCTGGTTATTTCAGTAAAAGGGAATGAGGCAAATATAATTCAAATGGCACCCAGAGAACAATGCAAAGTAAGCGAATGCGAGATCAAAATCTCCATGAAAATACACAAGCACAGATGATGTTAAAAAAACAAAATCAAAGTAACAATTTTATTTCTTTCACAAAACTGCCAGCCAACTAAAAGGTCACGGCAGGAGCATTCACTGCAAGTAGAACAGATGCTGAGTACATAACATAAGAGATCACATAATAAAAAAAACATATATGACACGGAGACACACCATACACAATAAAAATGCTTTCTTAACACTTCGCAAATGTGCGGGTAACTTTATTGACAGGTGCAGTCACTTTTACATGTCATAAAATACTTTTAAAGCCCTTACACCTTCTAATGCTGTTACTGGTACGGTACACCGGTAGACAATAAATTGTACAAACCACATGGAGTTGAACACTGGGCTGATTGATGAGGTGAGTCTGCAGGTATCCGACTTCAGATGCATACTTAAGATAAGGATGCATGACTGTGTTATATGCTGCAAGCTTGGCTCAACTTGTATGCTAAAAAATCCACCAGCTTATGCATTATGTCCGGCGCAAACTTGAAGTCCTCTAGATGCTAATGAAGTGTGCATTCTACAGGCAAAAGCTACCCCAATTCCCCAGTACCACATTGAAACCATAGGAAACACAAGAAAGATGAATCTTAAAAACTTTCTTAAGGATCCCTTTACTCCATGCAGTCCATTTCATAGTGAACTTTTCGAGACACCTTAGTTGATCTGCAACGAGAAAGCGGTTAAGTCCAAATTGTAAATTGTTCTCTTCACGTTTTAACTGATACTTTTGTCATTTCTTCAATATCAGTTTTATCTGCAATGAATATAGTTGTTTTTGTAGCTCTTTGTTATTCCTCAGTACACCAGAAAAACTGGCATTCATGACACTGCCTGATACCAAGTGTAAACAGTGGGCCTGAAAAAGAAAGAAAAAGATTATTACTTTAGTCTTGTTAAGTGGCTAGTAGTGAGATAATACGATCGGATGTCAGTAACAGTGTGTAACTGTCTGCACTCTGCCAAGAAATATACAGCAGTCGAAAATGAAAAATCATCAGTTGTTGCTGCGGCAATCTATCCAGGACAAGCTGGAGAAGCAAGGGCCTGTAGGGCGCTGCTCAGACCTTGCTCGGGCAGCCATGGGACGGTACACACTTCTAGAGTGAATAAATGAACAGAGACAACAGTCGTTGTAGGTGTGCCTCGGTCGACCTGGAAACAGTATCATTGTGCTAAACTCACCAGCAGCTAGGGGGGTTGCCGATCCAGGCTGCTCTGGGGAAGTTGGGAAAGTTAGGTTCGGTACAGTACCTCTTGGAACTTGCTGGGGGGCATCAGGAGGGCACACTCGCATAGAATCAACAAAGACGGCACAAGTGGTAGGTGAGCCTCAGTTGACCTGGAAAGAGTATCGGACTGCCAAACTCACAAACAGCTGTGGTCACTGCGGCAAATTTCCCCGAGGGAAAAGCTCCGCTTGGACCTTGCTGGGAGCCCTCGGGAGGACACACACTCCTAGAATGGACAGAGATGGCACTAGTGGTAGATAGGCCTCGGTCGACTGCGAAACATAATCGGACAGCCAAACTAAAGAGCAGCTGCGGTTGCTGCAGCAGTCTGTCCGGAGGATGTTTCAGTACTGTGGGCATTGCCTTATGGTGTACTATTCAGGTTTTGCTGGGGGTGCCTTGAATACTTTAGGGAGGCAACCAAAACAAACAAATGGAACTGCATTTTGTAAAAGAGGCCTCCAAAATCATCAGTTTGTGCATCGAATTCGTATCATAAAACGGATGCAACGTGTCTTACTGAAGAAAATCAAATATATATTTTGTGAGATGGACATACCATTTACATTTCCAGTTCCCTTGCTGTGGTGGTTTACTCTCTTGGTTGAAGGTAACGAAAAAAGAAATATTTGGGAGAGCATCTTTCCTCAATTTTTTGCACTCCTTCGTTTTGCATGATTAGTGTTTTGAATTGGTCGATACTGAAGTGGTCCTGTAATAGATTGAAGAAATCAAATTTTAGCCGAGAGCACGTCGTGTAACGCCACCTCAAACGCCCGTTTCTGCAGATCCTAGGTTAGCCTCACAAGACCTGCACGTGAAGTTTGCGCTGTCAAAGCTGCTGGGCTGGCACGGCATGGGGTTGATCTCAAATGTTTTAATTGCCTGCGTTTTTGGTTTCAATAAGGCTACGTGCTAAGGAGACCCTATTGACGCTACGAGAGCGAACGCATTTTGAGCGGGTTAAGCATACACGCTCGCCCAGTAAGAGCGTCGCCAGAGAAAACATACTGCTGCTTGTCGCACTGGCTGCGCTCTCACTTATATTGAAACGGAGTATAGATACAGCCCAATGCTCGGGTCCGCAGCTGCGGCAGCGTTGCAAGCTATCTGTGCGAAACCAAGTATGGTACGCGAGCACGTACGCGACATTTGACTAGAGCGCGTGCTCCGCACGCACCCGTAATTGGGAGCGACGCCGATGCCTCAAGCAGGAGCAGGCCGTTTGAACGATTTAAAGGGACCATGAAACGATTCTGAGATCGAATTTCATACACCGCACGTCGTAAAAGGTGTGAAAAGAAACACAAAAACATAAAAATAGGGAGCCAAAAAAATTATTCGCTATAGAACTTTTAAAAGAAAACTGGACTCTTTTGCGCCTTTTTTCCTTTGAACGCTCTTTGCCTTTTCACTGCGATGAATCCGCGGAATCGCTGCACGTCAGCCAAATCCACGTCGCCTATTGGGTAAGAGCCTACCTCACTAGCACCGCGATCGTAAACAATAAATAGCCGGCGAATGTTTCCTAAAAGTTTTGTTAAATAATATTCAGGTCCACATTTTGTAGCATAATTAGAGATGTGACGAAAACTGCCAAATTTGATAATGCTGAGAGCCAAGCGCCATATATCGTGTGGTAAACGAAGCAGGGGCGGTAGGGCCGACGGGCCGACAGCGTTGGGCTCAGTTACTCGGCCGCGACGTCGACGATCAAGGAACGTTTGTTTTTCTACGTGTTCTTCTCGCGCGTCCCGACTTCAAGCACCAAGAAAAAAGCATTTGAAACAGACCACGATGAACAAGAACGCTGGATCCATAAACACCCGAGAAAAGCCAGAACGGCCACGAATTCACCGACCCGCGACCATGCGAGCTCGGCAGATAGGCCGAGCAGGCACTCCGACTCCGGCGCAGCGTTGCTTCGACGGTACTTGGCCAAGACCGTCTGCCCACGACCGACTGGCGCGCTGAATGGAACATGCCCGCGCGACCCTTGTGGACAGGTAAATCTCTTCCCCTTATTTTCCGAGGCAGTGTTGACGAACACTGTCGTCGAAAAGGGACTGTCGTCGATTCTATCTTCTTGTTTTGTGTGATATAGAGCTCAAATAAACGCCGTATGGATTACCTTCGTCACACGGTATGTACACTTTGTTATTGGTATGCCATTTTTATTCTGACACGACTGCACGTCACTGTCGAGCTATAACAGTTCGTGGGAGCTGCGTGCAATGCCGGTCCAACCTTCCCTTGCCGAGTGTCGCGTCAGTATCGAGTTGCAATCGTAAAAGATCGGTCCCGAAGCGCTTACCAACAGCGCGAATAGAGCACTTCCATCAAACGCGCGTGTCCGCTCCGAGTGTGAACAGCTATTTACGTGGCTCTTGCTGTCACTCTCATAGTTCAAACGTATCTTTTTTAACGTCGGCTCGCTCTTGCATCTCCGAGGCCGCGAAAAACGCCGCGGTCATTTGTCTTTATCTACGTCACTTTGCAAACGACTTACACGGGCCGCCTTTTACCAACAATGACAGCTGGGTTGACTTCTGGAGTCTTCACCGGGAGACTCGCCACACTTCCCAACAGGCATACCGGCGTATGGGACTAGTCCCATGCTGTGGCTGTAGTGCAACATATCTAATCGAATCTCGCTCAGCTGCGATGTGTCCATGGCTATCGTGGCGATGAGAGGCGCCGATTCAGAAAATACATCGGTGACATCAGCGCACTAAAACCTACCGGCACACAGCCAAATCGCCACCGCCAACTGCCGCTAACGCTCCCATTCTCCTACTGCCGAGAGAAGTTCCGGTTCCGAAAAACAGGGCACGTCACGACCGTAAAAATTATGCCGCAGCTTGTTTTGCGGTCAATTGGAGAGAAAGAAAAAGTCGATATTTCATTTTTTTTGTGTGTAGAAGTTAATAAACCGAGACGAAAACGGATGTCTGTTCGGCATTCAGTGAACATTGACGGTTTAATGTAAAAGTTATCTAGCAAAAGTAAAAAAGTCATTTCATGGTCCCTTTATGGTGTATTCACACGAAGGACTTCGTCCGCGGAGAAGTTCCTACAAAAGGCGTGACGTCACCTTTTCCGGGGTATAAAATCGGCCATTCTTCTTGCGAAAACAGCAGGCAAAACCAAGGGACATGTCCACGGACCTGAAAAACGTGTCCTCGGACCTGATATATCTTGCGTATCACGTGGGCGAACGTCACAGAATATGTCCGCGGACCTGCCGGACCATGATTATAGAAGTATTGAAAGCGATCCAATTCTGCCTTTTTTCGAGTCCGCTGTGGTCCTCGGACAAGCCCGGGAACCGATTGCGTGAAAGTGCTCGTGGTACACTTCGTTGCACGAGCGGTTTTCTTTTTTTTTTTTTTTTTTTTTTTATATGCCTCTCACGGTTCTCGTGCACGGATAGGCCTTTGCTCATTTTCCAGTACGATTAGTACGCACGAGCTACAGCTGTGGAAGATGCTCGAGGATTCCTGCGCTTAGTGAAAAGAGGAGCCGAAAAGAAAAAGAAAGAAAACGACGGGAAATTGTTTTCGATTCGAACATGGAGGCCAACAAGGCTTCACGAGTTGTTGTGGCTTGTGCCCTCATGATGGCGGATGAGGAAGTCGCGGAAGCACCTAATACCGACGCAAAAAAACCATGGATTAAGACATGGATGTCCAAGAAGGAACTCGGTATACAGAATCTACTCTATCAAGAACTTCTGGAGAGCGACCCCGTGGAGTACCGCCGCTTGCTGAGCGTTGACTCCAACCAGTTTGCTGACATTCTCTCGTCAATTGCATCGTGCATCCAAAAACTCGACACTGAAATGCGTCCAGCCATTCCAGCCAAAGACAAACTTCAACTGACGTTGCGGTTTCTTGCTTCAGGTGTGTGGTTATTCTTCTGACTTTTGTCCTTGTTTCAGCATATTTGAGAGCTACGCGCGACTTAGCCGTTTTTCTTGTTTTCTTGCGAATTTTCAGGCGAAAGTCAACATTCCTTAAGCAGGCAGTTCCGCATTAGCCACAGCGCCGTCAACGGGTTCCTCGTTGAAACTTGTGACGCCATTTACAAAATGCTGGGACCAAAATATCTGGTGTCCCCGCGGACGAAAGATGAGTGGCTTGCAGTAATGAAGAACTTTTACGAAAGATGGCAGTTTCCGCAATGCATTGGAGCGCTGGACGGAAAACATGTCACAATTATCAAACCTCCGAACTCTGGATCTGTTTATTTTAATTACAAGAAGACCTTCAGTATCGTGCTTTTTGCTCTTGTGGACGCAGACAACAGGTTTTTGTACATTGATGTTGGCGCACCTGGGTCTGATGGAGATGGAGGCATTTGGAGGACGACACCACTGCGGAATGCCATCGAGAACGGAACAGCCGGGCTGCCGATCTCAGGACCTGGACCGGTCGGCGTCCCACCCGTCATCGTGGGAGACGACGCCTTCCCCTTGTCTGTAAACTTAATGAAGCCGTACACTGGTACAAATTTGGATGAAGAAAAGGTTATATTTAACTACAGGTGTGTTGCCTACATCATGCCATTTCTAAACACCGTATTTCTTATCGTTTTATTTATCTTTTTTTTATTTCAGATTAAGCCGAGCCAGACGGGTAGCAGAAAATGCGTTTGGCATTCTGGCAAACCGTTTTAGGTTTTTGCACACGACCATCGATGCCGAACCAGGAAGGGTCACCTCATTCGTCAAGGCGGCGTGTGTGCTGCACAACTATTTGCGAGCTGCACCTGTGCTTTTTAAAGCGTCGAGGGAGGACCACCAGCGAAAAAGGGCAATCTACTTCGGGCTACGAAGTTGCAAAGGGCGCTCCGGGGCAAGAGCTCTAGATGTGCGTGAGCGTCTACTGAGATACTTTAATGACGACGGCGCCGTCGCGTGGCAGAGGGAACAGGCGGGCCTTAATCTGCGGATAAATAACAAAATGTAACCTTATCTGCATGTTCAGACAAGTGCAGTAGCAAATATACCATTTCATGAGCTGTATATTGCTACTTCCTTTACTTAACAACCGTTCATGCATGTGCTGGCACTCTGACCACCAAAAACTTTTTGTGTTATGCTCTAATTGTTCAATTTTATGTAAATAAACTTGAAAGAATCTTTAATGTTTTCTTATTTTTTATTTCGTCATGCTATAATATTGGTTCGCTATCTAACACACCCGCCCCAGTTTAACAAAAACAGCCACCAGGTCCGAATGGAATAAGTACAAACGGCAAAGGATACAAGCATTTGTTTGTTTTCAAGTATTCCCTTTACTTATGAGTGCGGAATGCTAATTTTGGATTAACATTTTTTAGTTTAAATTGGGTTCGTTGAATTACATTTATTATTGCTGTCGGTCTAGGTAACGCTTGACTAGTTCCAATACCTCTATCTGACGCCCAATAAAATTGGTTACGTTTAGGTTTTTCCTGAGGCCCGCCACTACTCTTCCGAAATTATCAGCGCTGTCGCAATTTTTTTCAGTTGCAATACTTTCCGCAGTTTTAGTGAAAGCAACCGTGCGCTCCTTCCACCCAGAGATGGAGCAGTCATCTGTTTCTTTTTTTTTTTTCGTCATCGCACTTTGAGCGCTTCACAGGAGTGCCAGACGCTTCCCCACTGGGACTCGTTGTTCCGCGCAGTGTGTGTGTGGAAGGTGTGCCAAGGACAGGTTCCTTCATCTCGGTCATAACAGACGCCAATTCTGTCTCACTGTCCATCTGGAAAGGTAAAAGAAATACGAATGCATTACTGTAGAGGAACTGTATGTAAAGCCCCCGCTTGCACGGCAGAATATCGCAAGTGCCTGCCATTTACTGTTCATAGCAATGAGGGAGAGATAAAAAGAGAGAGAAATAGAGAGAGAGAAAGAGAGATAGTTTTAGTAGTGAAGGGAGGACGGGCGATGGGTTACGTGACCAAGAGTAGATGTCACAACCGTAGTATTGTGGAAGAAGCGAGAGTTGTTTTTTATAAAAACGCAGCAGGTCGGACCCATCGAAGGCTCACCGGCGGTTGGCAATTTCACTTACAAAATTTAATTAAAAAAAAGTTTACTCAATAAATTTGAATGAAACTGCATTGCGGCCAGGACCCGGCCCGCGGGCCGCCGGTTGTCAAATCCTAAGATAGTGTCTCGCAGCTTCATCCAGAGACTACCAGCACTTCAAGAAACCGTGATCAACACGAGTGAACGAAACAAAATGCTGAAGCCCGAACAAAACAAATTGCTGAAGCGTGTAGAGCAAAGCCAGAACTCGAACGTCAGCCAAGCTAATAGGATTCAGTGACCTCCATCAACGAACGCTCGTCAACGTTTCGCTCGATAGGTATAAAAATCAAGTTAAACAAATGCCGAAAAAATCAAGTTAAACGAACCCGCCAAACGTTACTCACTCCACTGGGATCCTTGTGTTGGTAACATTCGTTGCACTCCCGGGAAAGGACAAGTTTGCTCCAATCCAAGAACAGGAGACTGCGGTAGAACCTCCATCTACCGTTGTACGTGTACTCCGCAGCTTGGCCGCTCTTCGTCTTCGTAATTTTTTCCTTCTCCCGTCTGAAGATGCGTCGCTTATTTTTTAAAAAAAGCCCCTCACTCCCTCTAAAGTATTAGACAACAATAAGCGGTCAAATACAACACGGAATCGACACTAATTAGTCCGCCTTCAATGAACCCACTCTCCGTGTAAGGCCCATACTGGGAGTAGCGCCGTTCCATTTCATTGACAATTTGTTTCTAGAGCCCTGATTTTATACCGTTGTTGCGGTACTGGTCGTTTTAAAGGCACCAAAGCTGTGGAAACTCTTCTACGAGTGTGATTAAGCACAGCGTCGCTTCATCGCTGAGATCCTTCATCGTTGTCGTCTTCAATGCCAGGTTCATCAGACGCTGGCGGGATGGGAATCGACCGTCACGTGCGTTGCGTGGAAGTTTTCTTGTAGCTACCTCACTTGTAGCTACCTACCTCGCATATTTTTGCGGCTCCCGTCCCGTTGAAATCTTTTCGACCGATTCGGTGAAGAAAGATCTTCTTCCGAGGTTTATTTTCCGTTTCAGAGGAAACACTGAAAAGCTTTCCGGCCGATTTTCCTGCAGACACAGCAGCCCGTCAGCTGCGGCCTAGTAACTTCTTGGGAAATTCATGGCGACCGGAAGTCCAAAAACAAAAACCAGATGTCACGTGACGACCATGGGTAATGGTGTGCGCGGCGGCTAGTTCAAAGAATGGCACCACTTTTCCCAGGATAGAGGAGCTTCAGCCCTCAGCAGGGTGCAGGCTCTTCCATAGGGAATGCTCGGGTGGAGTGGTCGTTAGTATAGAGTTGGTCGCGATTTCTGCGCCCCAACTGCGTAGACACGTCGTTGCGACGTAGGGGTATCTCGAGATTCTAGCTGACCGCGTGTGTGAACCCGAACGTCGGGGCGGAGCCTCAAACAAGAATCATTCTAGCTTGAGGCTCCGCTCCAACGTTCTCGTTACGTCACTTTCTTGTTTACGACCGGGATAGCACCCCAGGCAGCCACACCTACAGCAGGGAACGGTTCTTGCATTCACACCTGTAGTTTCGTCGTTCCCTTGATCTGAAACTTGAACGCTCAATTTTCGAAGCGTTCTTCAATAGACCAATCTCACTAAAGGCCGGTTCTCACATGCAGCGAAGCGCTGATGTAGCGCTCCTCACGTGCCGTCAGCTACTTATCGTCTGCCACGAGCAACAGTTTTGGCGGTGCGATACAAAGCTGGTGAACGCTGCCGTCAGCACGCGCTTAGCGCAAGGTCATCGCTATGCTTGGAGCGCTCCGCTGCATGTGTGAACAGGCCTTTGCTGTTCTACGCATGTGTGACGCCGCCATAACTGTAGTTCATAGGAGGCTGGCGCCAGTTCACGACTAAGCTCGTGCCACCTCGTGCTCTGCTCGCGCAGACCCTCAGCGACGTTCTCACGCGCAGAAAGACTACAGCTCCCATGATGCGTGGCGGCAGCGGCAGCGTAGTGAAACTGGCTGTGGAGATCGGTCTATTAACACAGGAACTCCCAGTTTGTGTTCAATAAAATTGTTTAACAGGTTTGCGAAAGGCTCTCTACATAATACACCCTCATTGGTTCAACAACGCTAGGGAATTTTCGTCCGGTGTGTTACTCGGTTCGTACGAAACGCGTACACAGACTTTTTGGTGTGCACCCGCACTTTTACCGTTTCTTTAGTCCATCTGCTCTGAAGTTACACTCAGTGGCTCCGGCATCGCACCTCAGCAGACGCTGTGTTTCACTTCCCGGGTAAAGTAAGTGTTTACGAGCTAGCTGTATTTTGTACTAAATACATTTTTATTTATTTTTTACTATATATATTTGCAGGTGGTTTGTACAGTCCTGTCCCCTTCGTTCAAAATTTTATTGTGTGTGTAAGCGTTCATAGTTTCACAATGACTATAGGTAGAAAGCGCGTGGTGTGTAAGCGAGAATTTGCATTTTATTGGGTCTATATAAAAATTGTCTAAAGGGCCCGCTACAGCATATCTTGTCACGAGACCTGCTCCTGAATCCGTCGCTGTAGCAGCCGTATCTCAATACGAAACGTGTCGAGGCCACTGAAATCGTCGTTTTCACCCGCTTGTCCATCGCCCAAACCTATGAACGGAACACAAAAGTTAGAACGCAAGATTCTCCACACTCATCACTTAAAACGACATCCATTAGACAGTCAACGGTTATGACAGATGTCAAATTTGTTATAAAAGTCATAACAAAGACTTCTAAAGACAAACGTTATTTTCGGTTAAACATAGAATAGGGGGGGGGGGGGGGATACAGGAACACGAAGCAAACCGACCACGCACTATAAGCGCTTGCCCTGTTTTCTTTGTGTCCCTGTCTTTTGTTGCGGTATTTTATATGTTTAACTAAGATGAACCAAGTAGCCCAGCAACGAACCTTACTAGGTTATAGTCAGGGTTGATAATGCTTCGTAAACGGCATAACGGGGAGCCGTCTTTCGAGACACCACAGTGCAGAGCGTCGCTTGAGTGAAGCAAACCAAACGGCGAAGTGAACCAACCTTTGAAAGCAGACCTGAAGAAAAGTTTCAACCGCGGGATCTCAGGCAGTAGGGCTTTCCACAGCCGTCCTCGCAACAGGGGCCAGGGCAGCGGACGTTGGCGCACGTGATGCGTGGTCGGCCACCCCTGCAACCGCCGATGGGTGGAAGCGGTCGGGGGCAAGGACGAGACACACTCGCTCGACGCTCACGGTCTCCGACACCTGCCGAAGGAAAGAGCATCAACATTTTGTGAGATCCCATGTTGCGTCGGAGGCGGAGGAGAGGGCGACAGCATAGTCCGATCGAAGCGAAGGAAGGAAAATTGAATCAAAAGGATGACCAAACGTTTCAGCCCTGCGTATTGAGTGCACAAAGGGGAGATTGATACTTAGAGCGGACCCGAGGAACGTTTTCGAAACAATTACGAGAGTTCCACCTTAAATCTTGGACTTACCTGGAGACAAAAAGTTTCGTCACATATTCGGCGCATCAAAGGGCGCGATTAATTTGGATACTGTTTTAAAAATAAAGAGACGTCCATAAAAATAAGCAAACCCATCTGACCTGCGCAGAGAAGCGCAGATGCTTTCTTTTAAATATTGATCTCGGTGCTAAAGGCCAACGAACATTGACACCGTACACAAGGTAAGAACAGATATGAGGGAACAAACTAGCGATTTCTTTGGCATTTTCCAAAAGTGTAGCATTTAGATCGCCTATGCTCACGTCCACTCGAAACCAAAATTACACATTACGCACCACACCGAACAGATTTTCCGTAAACTGTGCCACGAACTGCGGGTGGGTTGCTGCTTAATGGCAACTTGCTTCCCGTCGCGGTGGGCTCGGCGCTCCCCTTTTGCAATCGCGTCCTTTCCTCATCTCTCTTCACTTTGCCGCGCCTGCAGTTGTTGCCGGTGCTTCGCCTTGCACTCGCATCCAATCCCCCCTCCCCCCTCCCCCCTCCCCCCCCCCCCCCCCCTTTGCGTGTCCCGCATTTCGCTAGCAGGAACGTGGTCACCCTAGGCAGGGGTGGCGATTTCACGCTTTAACCTAGAATCCCTGGGCGGCGTGATATTTTAGCTCCACGCACTCCGAGCTGCGTTGCGCTAACACACTCGGACAGCAATCCGGCACGCACACGCAGCAAAGTCCCCGCTTCAGGAATGGCGGCCGATTGCACCCTCCGCGATAAGTGAGCGACAATGCGCTTCGCGCTGCATGCTCCACGCTGCACGATTTACCGAGGTCAGGCTTCGAGGTCAGGCTACATCCGCGGACACTAGGGTGCCACCATGTGCGCGGACACAAAAGCGCTATACTTCGTCTCACCTTAGCATGAACTATTGCTAGCCGCGCATGCTAAAAGCGCGAGCTAGTTGCTTCGGATGAAGCCTCGGCGGCTACACGACCGCGCATGCAGCAAGTGCTCCAGTCAAGGCAGCCACGGCTAGCCACTTGCGTTTGCACTACCTTCGCATTTAGCGCGTGCCAACGTTACTATACTCCGTTTCACCTTATGATGTACCGCAGGGAAGGCTACAAGCGCGAGCTCCTTGCTCTAGGGCACATCTTGGCGGCACAAGCTCTTGTGTACTAAGGGCTGCTGCCAACGCTGAGCTCGCGCTTTTGGCCATCGCTGCGGTACAACGTAAGGTGAAACGAAGCATAGAACAAATGAGTTGGGGAGACTGCCATAGAGCGTGGTTTGAGAGAGTGGCTTCGTTTTGGTACCGGAGAACCGACTCTAACCGACAGGGTTGCCACTGGGTTTGGAGTCAAAGTAGCCAAATCACGCGCAGAAAGTAGCCAAAAGTAGCCATCTTATTCGAGATTTCGCCAAGAAGTCGCCACACCAAATATGTACAATACAAAGGTACTAAAGACAAGAAAGAAATAGCGAACACTATAGGAGCAGTCTTGAGTTTACTGCACACACGTGCCGGCCGTACTCGGACGTCATTGCATAAATTTTCAGAAGTTCACAAGGGTGAGGGTGAAGTGCTTCAAACGCTTCAAACTAATATCAAACACTGAGGCGAAGTTCTAGTAGATTCTGCTGGCCCCAGAAGAGTTTGCAGTCATTTTCTGGAGCACTTCATCTGGGACCATTTATCAAGATGATGTTTTCTGATGCAGTCGGAGGCCAAACTTTATTCTTGGGGTGGACTCCAGAAGGTCAAGCTTCATCTTATTGCGAAGTTCCGTTTTGGTCAGTGGCGTGGGGGGCATTTGAGACTGGAAGCGTCAGAATCCTAACGGCGCCCGCAATTACTCTGGGAAAGGAAATATAGCGGCAGCATCCCTGGAAACCAGCGCCTAGTACCAAAAGCTTAAGGCAGAGCTCCCCAGCTAAAAATTCTCATTAGATCAAATTGGAATTCTTACTGGTTTTAATTGGACAACTGGTTTTAGTGGGTTTCAATTGGAAGCAGACTGGCAAATGGGTCTCAACAATTGGAAAAACTTTTCCAGTTGGAAACTTAATGGGTTCCCATTGGTTCCCATTGCATTGGTTGTCCGAAAACCTAACTGGTATCAATTGGAAATTCCAGTTGGAATCTAATAAAAATTTTCAACTGGGTCGTCTCGTTCATGGTGAAAACAAACCACAGTAGTCGGATCTCCCCTTCCAGCTCATTCCTAGAAGTGCTCAAAAGGCGAGAAGACAAACTGAAAATTTCCCGGCAAGCATTGGGACCCATTACAACCTCCGGGCTGATTGCTTGAAGCCTGCGGAGTGCAGATGTTGCGTTAGGAATGCGCGTTTGCAGTTGACTAGCCATTTTCTACAAAAACGGAAGCATCGTACTCGAATGCAAAGTTGGTCCCTGCACAAGGTCAGCTTGTGCAGGGTCCAGGTAAATGCTCTCAATGTTTCTTTATTTTTTTCAGTCAGCCTACTCATTTCCAGCATTGAAAGATACATGAACACAGCTTGCAGAACGAGCACGCATTGGCCCGGAAACATGTCTGTGCGATACTACTGAGAGCCGCAAAGGGCCGCAGAAAGTAGCCAAAAATTCGCCAAATCGCCATGCGTAATTTTCGGTAGCCAAGTGCCCCCAAAAGTAGCCAATTTGGCGAAAAGTAGCCACCAGTGGCAACCCTGCTAACCGAACTAAAGGGGACCGGGGTGTCGCAACGCCGCCATTTCTCCCGCAGCGGCGACTCCGGGAACTGCTCGGCTACGAGTATTAATGCAGGTCAAGTAGCGCTAGGGCCGGTGGCGCCACCTCGCAGAACCATTTTGAAGTAGCTATATAAATACACTATTTGTTTTGTTTTGACTCTTCGCTAAAGGGCAGCGCTGTTATTGTCCAGTTTAAAGCCCCTTTATGATTTAAAAGTAGCGCATTGTGCATCGATGCACGAGGCACGTGCAACGTGCAGCCCTTGGGAAGATCAGGTAGGCACAGCGCAGCACTGAGCTAGACTTCAGACGCCATGTTCTTCCCAGAAGTGGCGCGCGGCACGTGTCTCGAGCATTTCCACAACAACGAATGGCGCCACTTTTCCCAGGATAGAGGGGCTTTAATTCAGTTTGGTCTCGGTCGACGCGAGCGGTCCGGTTTGAAGGGCGAGTTTGTCTACTAAGTGTTTTAGTAACGTTGGTCCATACTAAGGAGGAATGAACTGTAAACCAACTCATGTTTACAAACAAACCGGAGCACCCCTACCAGACGCCGCCGGCGCCGCCGGCGCCGCGCATGCGCGATGGAGTGTGGGCAAGAAGCTTGCCGTTGGATGGCGATGTCCGCGCCGGTGTGAGTCCCTGTGCTCTTTTTCGCGTAAGAATTGCTGATTCTATGTCTTCCTAATAATGTCTGACTACTTGAGCGGCTTCAGTAAAATTATCGAGGCTCGTTACAACGCAAGACTTCCCGTGGATAATGTGACATGCGGCGATTCATTCCTCGTGAAGGTCGCAGAATGGTCTGACTCGCACGATGAGATTATATTCGATATTTTCAGTCGCGACGTCGCTCGGGCTGCAAAAGCTTGGACCGAGATGGTCGACGTCGATGCTGAAAATTGCATTTAAAATAAGGCATTGCAAGTCACTGACGGCCACTGGTAACAATGATCAACATCTTGTATCTACTGTTTACACCGAGCCTATACTCACCTTAACCTTCCTTCAAACTTAAAAGTCTTTTGAGGCCTCCACTTACTTCTTATCGCAATTACCGGATCAACGTTCGGTCTACGGGCCGCTGTCATTTGAATGAGCAGACGACAAAATACAGACAAGTTTGAAAGAGGAGACGACAGTTCGAACGTATACGCAATGGAGTGTGGGCAAAAAGCAGTGCGTCCCGCGTCAACAAACCATTGAAATATCACGTTGTCGGCGCCTGTGTGAGTCACCGTACCCCTTTCCGCGTTGGAATTGTCGATTGTACGTCCTCATAGCAATGTCTTAGCACTTAAGTCGCTTGAGCGAAATTATTACCGCAAAACTTTGCGTAAATAATCTGACTTGCGGCGATGCATTCGCGTGAACCCCGCAGAAGGAATGCCAAAGCCATGATGAGATTTTTCTCGCTCTTTTCGGTCGCGACGTCGCTCGTGCTGCAAAAGTGTAGACGGTAGCCGCTACCGTCTACACTTTTGATGATCGACGTCGATATTGAAAAGGGGAAGCGGAACCAGACGAAGTGAATCAGGCGCGAAAAGTCGGTGATTGCCAATGGTACCATCTTGTATTTACTGTTTACACCGAGCCTACTTAAAAGTCTTTTGAGGCCTGCAATTACTTCTTGTCGCAATCACTTGGTCCACGTTTGGTCTACGGGGCGCTTTTGTTTGAATGAGCAGAAGACAAAAAGCAGACAATTTCAAAAGAGCAGACGACGGTTCGAACGATCAGGTGGCCGTTTGAAGTTTAATCCGCGGGTGGTCCGGAACCCGCGGGTGGTCCGAACCCGCGGGTGGTCCGGACAACGTGGCGGTTTTTCATCGTTCATGCTGGAACAAAACAAATAAATCTGACGACTATCCGTGAATTCAACCCGAAGTGTTCCCTGCACAAGAAATCGTAGTTCGACAGCATCTGGTTTGCCCTTTTCAAGGCTACTATCCGCGCTCTCGGATGAACGGAGGAGGAAAAAAACACACATGAAAACTGATCTCCAAACCTTTCCAGACTGTTTTGGTACAGCCCCTATCGCGGCGCATTGACGAGAAGGGAGGTTTTTTGTCTGGTTTCTTCCAAAAGAACACAGGAATGCATATTTCGCGCTGGAATTTCCACCCACAGCCCCAGACCCGAAGTGCGCGCGACGCGCCACCACCGCGGCGTGACGTAACAGAGTTGAGTTCGTGCACAAGTGCTGGTCCTATAAATGCTATGGGGGGATCGGTGGCCGAGTGGGCTAAAGCGCACACCCAGCTCGACGCGCGTGGAGCGAAATCTCGCGCTGCAGAACCCAGGGATCCTGGGTTCGAGCCCCACCCCTGCCCGTTTCGATCTGGATGAGCATCGTACCGGCGTGCGGTCGTGTATCACTACTGCGTGGTGCACGTTAAGAACCCCAGGCTAGCGGTTGTACTGCAGTGGCTAAATTGCTCATCTACAGCGAGGGACTCGTCGCAACTTTAAATGGCAGACTAACTACACGCTGTATAAATATCCCACAACCCCAAATAAATGCTATGCTTTGCAAAATAAACCGCACACAAGGAAAGTCATGTGTGTGCATATAAACTCACCGCAAAGCTGGAAATATTGAAATCAGCCTATACACCAACTCATGTTTACAAACAAACCGGAGCGCCCCTAGAGGACGCCACCGGCGCCGCGCATGCGCGATGGGGGTGTGGGAGAGAAGCTCGCCGTCACGGCGTCCCCTATAAAGAAACCACTGAAATGCGATGTTGTCGGCGTCGGTGTGAGTCCCCCTGCTCTTTTTCGCGTTCGAATTGTTGATTCTATGCCTTCCTGGCGATGTCTGACTACTTGAGGAGCGGCGTCAGCGAAATTACCGAGGCTCGTTACACCGCGAAACTCCGCGTGAATAATGTAACATGTGGCGATTCATTCCGCGTGGACGCCGCAGTATGTACGCTCAAACCTGATTCGAATGATGAGATTTCGCTCGCAATTTTCAGTCGCGACACCGCTCGGGCTGCAAAAGTGTGAACTGTAGCTGAGATGGTCGACGTCAATATTGAAAATCGCAAGCAAAATCGGACCAAGCCAATTAGGCATAGCAAGTCAGTGATGGTCACTGGTAACAATGATCACCATCTCTTGTATCTACTGTTTACATCGAGCCTGCTTACCAACCTTCAAACTTAAGACTTTTGAGACCTGCACTTACTTCCAGACTTGTACACGTTACTGAAAAATAGTAAGGAATTACATTTACAATTACTCAAGGTGAAATTGTAATTTATTACAATTACAATTACCCTCCCATGAAAGTGACTGACCGTTACCCCAAAAAGTAATCCGTTACTTTCGTGGCGTTACTTCGAACATTATTGTCCTCAAGTAAGAAACAAAGGGAAGAGGGTTATTCAAGTTCTTATTCTTGACACCTGTTCCATTTAATGACCTTGAGTATTTTGAGCAACAACTGGCTCTCGAATGTGTCGTCAAACATTTTGCATTATCTCTTACTCAATATGTCGACCGTTACGCTGAACACCATTTGAGCTGAGGCACTGGATGGGGGTGCCATATTGTTCCTCTCGAATGCTTCATGCTCTGCATTGAGCTTTTTCAGCGAAGCAGAGGAAGTACTATTTACCTCGAATGTAGAGCAAAGCTTCGTCGTTGCAGCCGTTGCCTGCTATTCGAGAGGTTTACTATATCCTTCCGATACCTTCGATACCCGCGATAGCGGTACCCGATAACGATATGAAGCATACGCAAAGACGGCGACGAAGTATCGGATACCGTTATCGGAGTCATCAGACCGATCTACTAAACTTCTCCATTCTCTAAATCACGAAGCTGTAAAAGACATCAATAGAAAAACATAGTTGTAACAGTAAGGTGATAATTCAATAATAAATAATGTTTGGCTCGATATTTTTCTTCCTTTGGTTCTGAACAGGTCGAGCCTCACTTGAGACGTTGGTGAATAAAAAAAAAGTTTCCAGTGTATAAATATAAGTAATAAAAGAAAAAGAAGGACACTCATAACAACAATTAATTAGAACGTCAGTTAAAACGGGGAAATGTCAACGCACGTTCGCCGTGTGTACCTTTCTTGGTGCCGTTCAAAAACGCACGGAGCACGAACCGACTGCAGTTTACTCCGGTGTTCTCCAGATAGACGTCCACTGGCAGCAAAGTGTAGAGTGCTAAGTAAGCCGTGCTATGGCCTCACTCACGAATTTCACTCTCTCCTCAAGCCCAGAATATCAAGTCTAAGTCAGCCATCATTATGTTTTATTTGCAAAAATATCTGCTTGAGATAAGATGCGTCCTGCTGGGGCAAAACAGGAAGAGGAAGAAAGGAAGACTATTACCATTTTCTAAATGCTCGCAAAAACCTGACTCACAAAAAGGGTAGGGTAGACCGTAGACGGAGCGTTGTCTCCCGTTGTGTTATTATGAAAATGGTCGTAGTCACTATATCCGAGAAGGAAATTGTTAATTCTTTTCAGTGCACTTACCGCCTCGAGCTTCTCGAAGAGGCGCACAATCACTTGGTGTTCTCCTCTCCCGGTCTTCGATCGCAAAGAAAAAACAAACGGACTAAAAAAAAGCGGAAATAACTTGCCCCCCCCCCCTTTTTTTTTTTTCGTGAATTGTTCATTTGGATCTTTTTGACATTGATGTTAGGGTCTAAAAAAATGATAGATTCAGGGGCTTGGTGTTGGAAAGAAAGGCTTTGCGGAACTGAAGAGTGTCAAGCCTCCCTTTGCGCTGGTCGATTCGCGTGACAGTGTCACTGCGCTCGACTTTACAAAAATGAAAGAAAAAAAAAGAAAAAACCTTTACTTAGAATGGGGAGGGGGGGGAGGGTTCGTTCTGACAAAAAAAAATGTAACGGATTACAAGGATTCCGTTACGACAAAAATGTAAGGGAATTACTTTAAAATTACTCTAGAAAAAAATGTAATTATTCCGTTACAAAATTACTGATAAATGTAAGGGATTACAAGTAATTTCGTTACTTGTAACGGATTACGTACAAGTCTGCTTACTTCTTATAGCAAGTACCGGGCCAACACTTGGTCTACGGGCCGGCGTCGTCTAAGAGAGCAGACGACAAGCAGAAACATTTGAAAGAGCAGAGGACAGTTCGAACGATCAGGCGGCCGTTTGAACTTGGAGACGCACTGAACGTAGTCCGCAGGTGGTCTGCACAACTTGATGGTTTTCTGACGTTCATGTTGGAACAAAACAAATAAATCTGATGACCACAAGTATCCGTGAATTCAACCTAAAGTGCTTCCCGCCCAAACAATCGTTGTCCGACGGCGTCTGCTTTTCCCTTTTCACGGCACATATCCAGATTCTCGGACGAACCGAGCACGTGAAAACGGACCTTCAAACCTTTCTCGGCTCTTTTGGTACGGCCCCAGTCCCGGCGTTTTGACGAGAAGGCCGGTTTTCGTCTGGTTCCTTCCAAAACAACGCAGCAATACACGTCTGGCATGGGGACTTCTGCCCACAGCCCCAGACCGGAAGTGCGACCGACGTGCCACCACCGCGCCGTGACGTCACAGAGTTGAGTTGGTGTATATGTGCAGGGACTTAGCAAAAAAAAAAAAAAAGTGAGTGCAAATAGATATACATTTACGTAAATTAAGAAGGTGAGTGTCGCAAGCACCATAGGTGATACTATACATAGTATTCCGGGCACACACACAAAAATAAAGACAGGTACCCCTTTGCCACCCCACTCTGAGTAACCGTAACTGCCAAGAAACACTCGGAAACAGCAGCAAGAGTAACAGCAGAAAGGCCGCGAATAAGCCTCACCCTTGACACACCAAGTCCCACCGCAGGGCTTGGGGCAGCACTCCAGGCCTTTGGCCGCGCATTCGTCCGCTGAGCAGGAGGACGCAGAGCAGTCGCTGACGATCCCCTCGTTGCTTGGGCACCGTGCCTCCGCTCGAGAGAAGAGGAGCCCCAAGAGCGCCACTCCGGCAAAGAAGAACACGCAGCCCTTCATGGCGATGCAGATCGGCAGACACAGTACGACGTCCCGATGGTCGGCTTTTATTACTCGTATATTCGAAAGGAAGTCGGGAATAATATGGCGACAGGACCGGTTGGACGACGTGTTGGCTTACCGGTCGTTATCAGGAGGAACTCGCGTCATCCGCAGCCAATCGGCAGCTTCCTTTTCCGAGATCGACGTACTCGTTCCGTGTTGGCCTTGAGGGTGCATACGTATACATTTCCTGGAAGTGCGAAATCTGGCAAGAATAACGTGAAGTGGGCGGAGAAAAACATACCGTAATTTCCATGTGCGTTGTGTTACCCGTCGCGTCATTGTTTTTCTTTCTTTTTACGGTGGTTGTTGTTATAGTTCGATATGTGGCAGTGGATCCGGTATGTGTTTATTTTACGTGGGCTTGCTAAATTTAGTGGGGAATCACAGTATCGTGTTTTTGTGACTACTAGTCTAACGTGACTTCATGCCAAGTTTATTTTACTTTATGTCATATCATTTATTTCACCCTCAAACGCCCTGATAGAGGCGTTATATGGCATAACAATTTTTTCGCTGAATATAGCGGAAAACTTTCTGCACCAAACTTAGCAGGAGATTTGTCGGCTAAATATAGCGCAAAATTATTCCTCTCCCGGAAATTTGGTGTCTTGTGACGTCATGGTTGCACGTGACACTGCAGTGTCACCAACGGGACTAGATTACCTCAGTTGAAAAGCTCCTGGCGGAAAAGGGGAAGGGGGGAGGAGTTCTTCACTTCAGTCCCCCTCGTAAATTCCTAGATACGGGCTTCCTACAAGTAGCGACAATCTTTGAAGCGCCGACTACGTGTCAGTGCAGCTTTTTTGAAGCGAACGGCGGCGTACAGCAGAAGAGTGAACTGAGTGACGCCATTCCGTTCCTACAGAATATGCATCGGTATGTGTTTTGTTGTCGTTACTTATAAAAAGAAGCATCGAGGAATTTTAGCCTCTCCTTGTTTGAAGCGCCATTTAGATTTTCGTTCCAAAACTATGTGTTCTATTGAGGGAGAGAGAGAAAACTTTCTTTATTTATACGCCAAGGTCCGGCGCTCAGTTGTATTTAGTCACCTACCAGTCCTCACCCAACACGTTTTTCACGTGCTGAATGAGCGCCGGCAGGAGAATATGGGCATCGGTTGGTGGACTAAGCCAGTCCGTCCATGAGTGAGGTTGGAGACTGTGAGATAGGGAGGAAAGAGAGGATAGGAGGGTAGGTTGAATGTAGGAGCATTGCCACAGGCAGTGTTCTAGAGAGGGGTATTCGCCGCAGTTGGGGCATTTCGGGCGTCCGGCAAGGCCCTGGATATAGTGGCGAAAAAGGGGAGTCACGACCGAATTGGTCTGAAGTCTGCGGAGAATGGCGCTGTCCTCCCGCGAGAGGGATTGGGGGGGAGCGATAATTGTGGCGGTGTTAGCGCGTAGTTCTCTTAAGAGGGATGTACGCTTCTTGTGCAAGAGTTTTCGGTGTTCCTTGGGGTCATAGTCGGACGGCCAGAGGCACGGAGGACCCGGAAAATTCGTAACGCGGGTGAGCTCATGAGCTCGGTTGTGTTCCTCTACGCCTTGATGTCCGGGGATCCACTGCAAGGTAACATGGAGGGAGGGATGCGTGTCAAGGTGATGTTGCAAAAGGCTGTGGATATGTCCGGGTAGCGCACCGTCACGAAAACTGCGGCATGTTTCCTGGCTATCTGTTCGAATGCAAATGTGGTGAGTAGGATGATGAGGTCGAGTGATGGCTTCAAGAACCGCTAAGGTCTCCGCGGCGGATGCGGTCGGGACATTGCTGTGTTCATTAATATGCTCATAGCCAGGCCCAACTACAGCCGTTATGCTTCTGCTGGGACTGTGACTGGCATCTGTGTAGTAATATGTGGTATCCGCTCTTGGTGTCTCGCGGTCTATCCGTTGGACTAGTTGTGTGCGTCGGGCAGCATTTTTGTCCGGATGCATATGCTGAGGTATGGGCATGACTGTGACGCGGGGTAGGGACTCCCACGGTGGGGGTGGGGGTGGTGGAAAAGGAGGCAAGGTGGTTGTGTCGTAGCCTTGATGCTCGAGGAGCTTGCGGCCTTGGGGGGATGTTCGAAGCCTTGCAATATGTGCTTGGCGGCAAATAGTGGTACGTTCTTCAAGTGTGTTAAAAAGACCAGTCGAGGCCACTAGAAAATTTGCGGCAAATCGTGGTACTCCCAGGGCTAGTCTGGTGTATCTTCGGAGCGCTGCTTCCAATTTGGAAAGCTGAGTCTTGGTGATGGATAGATATGGAAGCTGGTACAGTACACGGGAGTACACAAGGGCCTCGATAATCCTGCGAAGCTCCTGTTCCTTGAGTCCTCTTTGCCTGCGCGTTACTCTACTTAGCATGTGGTAAATCTGATTGAGCTGCCGGAGAATCGTGTCCTTCCATACGTGGGCCTTGCCATTGTCCTGTAGGAGGAATCCCAGTATTCGGATGTGAGAGCGGCGAGGAATAGGGGTGTGGTCAATGTGGAGCTTGATGCTGTCGCGTTGCTCTTCTGCTTTACGACCTGTTTGATTGGTAACTACAATGAATTCAGATTTGGTGGGAGAGCATTTGAGGCCAATACTGCTCAGGTGGTTCTGAATGACATTCAGACCTGACGGGATCGTGTATTCCTGTTGTCCAAGGGATCCTTTACAACACCAGATTGTAATGTCATCTGCATAAATGTTGTGTTGCAGGTGTGATATAGAACTGAGCTGGGCAGGTAGGTGAAGTAGGGCAATATTAAAGAGAGTGGGGGAAAGAATGGAACCTTGAGGGACGCCGGTATTTAGTGCTCGAGGTGTCGAAAGCTCTCCATTGATTTGGATTTGTACAGAACGACCAGTTAAGAAAGCTTTTATATAGTTGTAGAGGCGAGCACCCGGTTGTAGTGTCAGAAGGTTGGTAAGGATGGCTGAATGTGGTACGTTATCGAACGCTTTGAGTATGTCTACACCCGCGATTGTTCGGGTTTGGACTAGGCTAAGATTTTGGTACACGTCCTCCGAGATTCGGAGCATGGTGTCCTGAGCGCTGACGTGTGATCGGAAGCCTGTCATTGTGTAGGGCAGAGCGTCACTACTTTCTATGTGCCAATTGAGACGGTTGAGGGCCATGCGTTCCATTAATTTGCCTACACATGATGTGAGGGATATCGGACGAAGGTTGGTAATAGAGTTGGGGGGCTTGCCGGGTTTAGGGATTGGGATTATCACTGCCGCTTTCCATTCTTGTGGAAGGGTGCCAGATTCCCATGCAGTGTTTATGTATTCAAGAAGCTGTTCTAATTGTGGAAGTGGGAGGTTACGGAGGGTAGTGTAAGTAATACCGTCTTTGCCTGGAGCCGTGTTTCGTTTGAGCGAAGATAGGGCCGCATGTAGCTCACCTACCGTAAAGTTGCTGTTGATGCCTGTGTCCATTTGGTCGAGTGATTCGGGTGGATAGCTAGGAAGTTGCTCTGTACTCGGGCCGATGGGATAGAACGTTCGGTAAATTTCTTCTGCTGTCTGTTCTCGCGTCTTGCCAGAGTGCATCATAATTTTGTCCATTGTGTGTCGTGTGTAGCCCTGTCCTAGAAGCGTACGTAAAATTTTCCACACCTTAGGAGTGTGCAGTTGACCATTTAGCTGGTCACACGTTTCAAGCCAGTTTTCAGTACAAAGTTGTGCGTATTCTTCAGCTTCTAGCGTGATTTGTCGGATGGCCTTGCGAAGGCCACGATTTCCTTTTTGTTTCTTCCATTTTTGGACTAGTCTGTGTCGCTTGTTCCAAAGGTTAAGCAGATGAGAGTCTATTTGCGGGTGTTCAGGGGTGCGTGTGATATTTTTAGTGTGCTTAGATTTCGTTTCACATATGGCGTTGACCCAGGACTGTAGATCTGTCGGCCCGTGTACCTGGTCTAGGTCTAATCGAAACCGGTGCCAGTCAGTGAGGTGCGTTTTTGGGCCTGAGTGAGTGGGACGGGGCTTGATGCGAGGATCAGCTAGCTTGATTTCGATGATGTGATGATCACTGCCTAGGTTTTCGTGAAGATTCGTCCACGTGACGTTTCCCACACCGCGGTGCCAGCTGAGGTCTGGGTTAGTATCTCGCTCAACGCTGTTGCCCTGTCGCGTGGGGTCCGTTGTGTCGTTAAGGAGCGTATATCTGTTGTCCTGAGTTTTGCGTTCGAGACGCATCCCGGTTTTGGTGGTGCGCGTATAGCCCCAGGATGTGTTATGCGCATTAAAATCACCAGCTAGGATGATGTCCATGTGCTTGTGTTGCTGTGTATACGCGTCTATCCACCTCACAGATGGCCAATCGAGTCCTGGAGACCAGTACACGTTGGCGATGATAACATCTCGATTGTTGAGGCGACATTGTACTGTAACCTGCTCCTGAGTTGAGTTGTTTATAGAGGCGGTGTCGATTTGAATAGCTGGGATATGCCTAGCTACGTACGTGATGGTAGTAACCGGTATGTGGGTTCCTTGTGGGGTTTGTTTATCTTTTTTGGTGATGCTGCCTTGCATAAAGTGATCGTATCCAGGTAATGTAATAGGACTGTTGGCTTCTTGAACCAGGATGATGTCAGGTTTGTTTGTCTGTTTATGGATAAATTGTTGGAGAAGCCCTTTCTTTCTGCGGAGACCGCGGCAGTTCCACTGCCAAATTGTTAGCGAACTATTAGAGGATGCCATGTTGAGATAACGTAGGAGATAAAGGTTCCTCGATGTTAATAAGTCTGGGTATTTGCGGGCCTGCCATCGTTTGCATATTGGCTACTAATTGTTCAACTACTACGTCGGTGCGTGCGAATTCGTGTTTCACGTAGTGCATCTCGGTTTGTATGGTACGAATGATCGCGACCTCATTCCTTAGCAGCTCGAAGGCGTGTTCAAGACGTCGTATACTTGCGAGTTCCGGTGCGAACCCTGCTGTGCGGGATGCATCGGGGCGCTGAATCGTTAGGGCGTATGATGTATGTAAAGTTGGAACGCGCATGACGGGAGCTGTGTATTGTGAAGGAGAAGAGAACGGTGAAAGTGCAGATGAGGGTTGTGAACGGGCCGGCTCACCCAGCTCCGTGTTGAAGAGGTGGATCGGTATTGTGCCATGAATTACTTGAAAAGAGCAACTAAAAGAGGGAAAAGAAATTCAAATGCCTGTAGCGCAAGTCGAGCAACTGGAGACGAAAACTGGGAAAGGAAATCACGTATGGGCTTCTGCTTTTGCTTGAGTGGTGACATCTCAGCCATTTTTGCGCCCAATCGTTTTTTATGCATTTTGAAGTGCGCGCAATCCAGGTGTCCCTCAGCTCGAGCGCGTAGCTTTAGCTAATGCAATGACGCCATTTTACCACCTAAGTCCCGCACCGAGTGCGCGAGAGCGTCACGCGCTGACACATTCAGGGCAACAATGGATGTCTTCACCCTGAGACAGACAGACATGTAGGCACCCTACCATTGAGGAAGCTGAAACGCCGTCTAGACGGTATGCTTCGAAACATACTTATTGCATAGAACATATGGTGGTCCCAGCAGCGGTGCTTAATGTGACAGACGCATGTTCTCCTGCAAGTCACCCACCAGCTTGACGGTCTGCGGAAGCTCCGGCAGCCGGGAGTTGGGAAGCTGTGACGGCAGCATAAAGCGCGTTCTCTTGCGCTTCCTTTTAGAACTTCTGCGCCCCACGGCCAGGAACGCGACGTCCGACAGCATGGCACTGCGGCTTTTGTGACGTCATTTGTTGCCGCTTATGGACCGCTTTGATGTATGGTCAGGATAGGACGCTAAACAGGCCTGTCGAGACGCGCTCTCTGGACACCGTCTCGGCTTTAGCCACAGTTAATTTGCAGGACATGGTTAGAAATCGGAAATTTTTTTCGTTATACAGTTACCCAAGATAACACTTCCGCTTCTTCAGCCAACTGTGCGATTGCGTTACCGCTTGGAGTGCAAAGTTCCCGACATCACTTGGAACCCGGGAAGACTCGCGGGAGGTTCGAAAATGTACTGCCCTTGAACAACTCTCCCTAGAAGACAGAATACCCAACTGTCATTGCCCTCTTTTCATTTTTTTTTTGTAGAGACGGCGTTGGAGATGTGGTATATAAGGCGTGTATGAAATAAACTTTGCAGCTGAATTCGAGATGTTGCCTCCTCTTTTTCTACCTTCTGTTGTGTTCTCTTTTCTGCCCCAGTCTCAGGTTTACAATCATGTTCAACAGAATATCTGTTCACACATCCGATGGCATCGTGACCTGTTTCAAGGTTAGATAAACGATTCGTTTGTTCTGTGCGGTTCGCATATAGGTCAATAGCAACTACAAACAGCTTAGTTTTTTTTCGTTTTTTTTTTTTTTTTTTTACGTTTCCGATTTTGAATTTACCGCATGTATTTCTTAAGGCCTCTACGTATGAGAGCGTTTGAGTGCGTTTAACTGCTTTGCGTCGAGAAACAAAAGCGAGCCACCGGAACATCTGTCCTTAGTATGAAGCGTCGAATCCAATTCAAGGAATAGCTTGGCACTCGACAAAAGAAACAGGAATGTTCTGAACTCTTGTAGCTACAACGCAGTCAAACGCTTTCAAACTCAACTGTGCGTAGGGGCCTTTGCCTTTCATGACGTGCGTGTGGAAGTGTGTGTCTGCTTTGCAGGTGGGGGACACTACCGATGCATACTGTTTTAACGTCCCGTTGGAAATACATTTAACACGTTCCTTGCGTAACTATTGTAAAGTAATCGAACCGTAAAATCGTGGGCGTCAGTCCGGCGCGGCTCGACACTTAAAGGGGACTCACCCGCTCGTCACTCAATGAACTAATTGCGGTACACAAACCTGAGCTTGAAAAATGCACGAGAGTATTAATGTTTTTGAAGACCAATTATAAAGACATAGTGAAGGTCGTACGGCCCTTGAATGTTTCCTTGAGAGCGCTAGAGATATTCAATAAAATCCAGAAATATGATCGTTGTGACTGTTTTGAGCGTGTTTTGAGGCATTCTTGAAAATAAAATTACTTAGAAAGCGAACATGACAAAACGCTTGGCCGTACGTACTAGGGGTCGCTCAATCTTAATTTTAAGACCATGACGAGGGAACTTAATATTGTTGTACTTGCGTATTTGTGTAAATAAACTCGCCCTGTTAATATTATTTTTAGCGTGTTAAACCAGATGGCGACGCTAGTACCAAATGCCTCATACCGGAGATTTTCTTGTTGTTGTTATTTTTCACTCGAGCTCCAATAGTAGTAGTAGTAAGCGTTTTATTGGAAAGGAAAACCTGAACAGTTGGCCACTCCTAAAAATGGGGGCGAGTCAGTTCAGGATTGAGGAATGGGTTAGAGGAGAGTCAGATTAAAAGAAAAGAGAGAGAGAGAGAGATAAAAACAAAGGGAAGGGGTGGATGACTGTCACTTGTTGGCACTCTGCACTTAAGGTCGGATACTTGTGGTTTATAGGCGATCGAATAATTCTGTGTCTTCTAAAAATGTGAGGAGACGTGCGAATGTTTTAGAAGCGGTCCCGGCCGGACCCGGAGGAAAAAGAATTTCCTCTGTAGTGGCATGTGCGACGCCGGCGCACTGCAGGCCGTCGATGAGGGATCTTCTCTCTTTCGTTAACGCCGCGCAGTCCCAGAGGAGGTGGTCGAAGTCCTCAGGAACATTGCAGGTTGGGCAGAGGGGGTCGACGGCAGAGTTTATGCGGTGGAGGGCTTTCGCCGTGAAGGCACATCCGGTGCGTAGCCTATGCAGCAAGGAGGTGCTGGATCGTTGTAGCTTCGGTGGGACACGTACAGGAGGTTTTCCGCAAGAAACCCGTGGGTCCGGGTGATGAACGATTATATCTTCATGTATAAGTAGTTTAGCTTCGTGTATTTTAGGTATTGTTACCACTGGGACATCAAGGTGATGAGCCGCTGCAGCGAGTTGGTCAGCGGCCTCATTGCCCGAGATGCCAGTGTGCGAAGGCAACCACTGAAAGGTTAATTGCCAGCCCTTTGCTTGTAAGCTTCTCGCTACGTGCGCGACAAATCGAGCGTATTGCGGTGCGTCTTCAAGACGATCTAGCTGTTGCAGCGCCATCCTAGAGTCTGTGAGGATTAACGCTTTGCCACATTGAGGGAGGTTGTTAAGTGAGTCAAGGGCAAGCCAAAGTGCCACAAGTTCGGCAGTTGTCGACGTAGTATAAAAACTTAGCTTCCTGGACTCGGTCATGTTGAGCGCTGGGATACACATGGCAGCAGTAGACGACTTACGGCTATGAAGCACAGAGCCATCGGTGTATACCCGCAGCCAACCAGCGAAGGACGTTTCCATGTGGTCTTCAACAAGGCTCCGGACTACAGGTTGGGCTGTGTTCCGTTTACTTTTGAGAGCGGGAACAGACTCATTGATGTTTAGTGGTGGAGCGTATGGTGGTGGAGTCATGTAGATGATGTCTGGGTCACCAACGAGTGCTCTGAATTGCGCTGCCAGTTGTCCGAGGTACGAGAGTGGACGCTGATGAAAACGCTTTAGGAGTGGACCTGTTGATTGACAAGATGACTGTCTTGCCATGTGCCGAAGTGTCAGCTCCCTGCCGTGATTTTCAACGAGATTGACCCTGGCTTCCACTAACGTTGGGGTATTTGGGGAGTATCTTGGTAGGCCCAAGCATAAACGAATTGCGACTCGTTGAAGAGTCTCTATAGCCGAGGATTGGGTGCTGCTGGTGCGGACCAGCGGCAAGGCGTATTGTAGACGTGAGAGGATGAGCCCTCTATAGAGCTGCATCATCATGGCCTGGGGTGTTCCCCACCGACTGCCCATAATCATTCTGATGGCGTTGAGATGCCGGCGACACCTTATGATGGTTGTCTTCACCGCGGGGCGCCAGGAGACGCGGTCGTCTAACAGGAACCCCAGATAGGTGTATGTTCGGACTCGTGCCACATCAGACCCGTTGATGGTATAGACCCTGTTGATAGATGATCTGGCCGTCGGATGATATTGAAGGACTGCGGTTTTGGAGGCGGAAAGCGTAAGCCCTAGTCTTGATATTTCGTTTGCTACTGCTGTTAAGCCTTGCTGGAGCGTTCTCTGCATAATGCTGTATGTGTTAGTAGGAGCTGTAGCCCAAAGGGCTACATCGTCAGCGTAAATTGCCATGTTGATAATCTGCGAATGGCTGTTTATGCGTCGTAAGACGTCTGGGAGAGCTGCCATGACTATATTGAACAGAAATGGGCTTATGACGCTGCCCTGGGGAACGCCTTGAGCAACGTTACGTTAAGAACTGAGCGTTCCGTTTAGGCGAACGCGCATTGTGCGCCCACTTAGGAATGCACGTATGAATGCCAGCGCCCGGCCAGATACTCGAAACTTAAGAAGTTGAGCAATGATGGTTGTATGAGGAACAGCGTCGAACGCTTTCTTGATGTCAAGAAAGATGGCCCAGGTGGCTTGGCGCATCGCCTTAGCTTGCTCCATATCTGACACGAGGTCGCCAATCGCATCTGTTGTAGATCGATGTCTTCGGAAACCACAGAGCTGGTGAGGTAGGGCACCAGAGGTCTCAAGTTGCCAGTCAAGGCGTCTCAGAATCATTCGCTCCAGAATCTTTCCGAGGCAGCAAGTGAGGGAGATTGGTCTGTATGAGCTCGTTTCACATGTGGGTTTTCCTGACTTGTGTATTGGAACGACCACAGATGTCAGCCAGGCGGGAGGGAGTACCGACGTTCTCCAGATGTTGTTTAGGTACGCAAGGAGTCCTGGGAGGGCCATAGAGTCAAGGTTCCGCAGTGCTTGAAAAGTAATTCCATCAGGACCTGGTGCGCTTCGTTTGCGAGAGGCGCAGCGAAGAGCATTTTTAAGCTCCCGCAGCGTGAAATCCGAGTCGCTGGAGGACGAAGGTGGTGACCGGAGCTGGGGGGAGGTCGTGCTGCCTGTGACAAATCCAGGAGGAGTTATAGGAGCAGAAGTGAATTCATCGGCGAGCAGCTCTGCCGCTTGAGCCAAGGTGATGTTCTTGGCGATGACAATGCCGAGGGCAGGTGAGCAAGGAATGGCATGCCCAGCTAGGACACGAGCCATGCGCCACGCTCGTCGTCCACCACCAGGAGTATGAAGCGTCTCACACCGCTGTCGCCACTGTCTTCGTTGCAAGCGATTGGTGTGTCTACGGAATGCAGCGTCGACCCGCCGGTAGTGTTGAATGTCCTCCTGTCGCGATGTTTTGAGTGCGCGTCGCTGTAGCTGTCGGCGCAAAGCACGGAGCTTGATGTATGTCAGGTCTGGGTTTGGTCGATATATTGGAATGGTTACAGTTCGGGTTGATTTGGAGAAGGCCTGAGCTATTGCTGTCATGTAATCGGCATTGTCAAGAGACATTAGTTGCTCAAAGTACATCCGGTAGTTGTCCCAATTCGTCACCGTGCAAGCCTTGTGTGTGACGGGTGCGCTCGATAGGGAAGTGATCTTTATAGGAATATGATCACTGCCCCAGCTATCGGGTTCCGCTGACCATATTACGCATATCGAGTTGGTAGCAAAACTCAGGTCAAGTGCACTACGCTCTACTCCTGGGCGTACAAACGTAGCGGTTCCGTCGTTCAAGCAGCGGAGACCAATGGCTGTGGTATATTCTTCCAGTAATCTGCCGCGTGCTGACGTTTGTTTGTCTCCCCAGGTCTCGTTATGGGCGTTAAAATCCCCCAGCAGCAGCGTGGCTGGTGCACACCTAGAGAGTATTGTACCTAATATCGTAGGGTCCCAGGAAACGTTAGGCCGTACGTAGGCTGTGACGATGGTTAGGTTTGAGTTACCTTTGTTGATTGTCACAGCCACGTATTCAGCTCTGTGGTCGCAGAGATCAGAAAGATACACTTGTACTTGAGGTAAGTTCCGGTGAATGTACAAGGACGCCTTGGGTGCATCTGCTGATGTTGAAGTTGTTCGGGGCGTGCTGTTGTATATGACGTATGGTGATAGTCGGATCTCTCCCAGCTTAATGTTAGTTTCTTGTAGCGCTAACACTTCGACCTGGTGTCTTTGTAAGTGCTGCCTTAAGTCGTTTATTCGTCTCCGGAGACCGTTAACATTCCACTGGATAATTGATGGGATGAGGTTCGTTTTGGAGGGGCACGGAAGTCTATTTCTTGTTACATGTATTTTTCCGTTGTTTTGGGCTGATTTCTCACCGATGCAGTCTAATGACATCAGGAGGTGATGAGTGGTACAACAATGTCAATTATTGTGATTAATGATTGTGCAAATTGAGAATGTAGGGAAGCCAGGAAGGTGCGCAGCATTGTGGTAAGTGTGCAAAGCGCATTCCCGAGGCTTTGTGGCTTAGGTGCTGCGTCAGATCTTGAATTCTTGTAGGTAGGTTGTACGCTGGACTTCCTAGTTGGGTTTTGCTTATCTTTCAGAGGACCGGTCATAGTAGCTTCCTCAGCGCTTGAAGATGCTGAAGGCTCTACAGTAGTAACTGGTGTCTTTGGCGTCGTTGTGGCTGGCTGTTTCTTCGAAGGTGGGAATTCATTCTCACTGTTTAATGGAATTGTGATCCCTTTGTCTTCATTTGTGCGTTGAGGACGCCTCCGAGGTGTCCAGTACCTTCCTGCGCCGCGGGTTTCTTGGTTGCTGATGATGGCTGACTTTGCTGAAGTGTAGTCCATATTGTTTGAGCTTTTGTAATTTGCAATTTGTTTTTCCACCTTGTAGATTGGACACCTTGGTGACGTGGCGTCATGGCGCTTGCTGCAGTTCGTGCACTTAGGTTGTTCTGCTCCGCACGTGCTGATGTCGTGTTCGCCTCCGCATCGGCTACAGCGCTGCGCTTTAGAGCAGGTACTTGCAATATGCCCGAAGCGGTTACACTTCGGACATTGTCGTGGCTTTTCCAAGTATGGGAAGACTTCATATCGAGTGTGGCCTATATAGACGTGCTCGCATGTCACTCCCGAAGAGAAGGTGAGCTTTACTGCCTCCGAAGTTCCAAGTCTTCTTACTTGAATTACAGGCACTTTTTCTCGTAAAGATGCGCAAAGTTCAGCGTCTGTGATTTCAGTGGATACGCCGCGAATGACTCCAACGTAAGCAGATGGTGGAGGCGGTTCATACGTCACAACTTGAACCGCACCTAGGCTCTTGAGTCGGAGTAGGGCTTTTGTGGATTCCACATTACGTGTGTCGAGGGCCAGCAGATTGAGACGATAGTTCGGTCTGATCTGTATGATGCCCTCAGGAGCGACGTCCTCCAGTTTCTTTTTCAGAACCAAGGGGTTGAGGTTGGTTACGAGTTTTGTTGGGTCAGTAGGCTTGACAATGACGGTGAGATTTGAAAGTGGTTGACTTATAATGGTTGATTGACTCGAATTAGAGCCATGGCGTCTCTTCTTTGTCATTTGAGTCGTCCATTTGTCTCCATCGTCAGGCTCATCCGTCATAGAAGCATCGTCGTCAGTGATGGCGGGCTCACCAGATTCGACGTCGGCGGATGCTGGCTTCGGTGCTTCATGGATGCTCATATCCGTTGAACCCCGAAGGGTGGAGACGGATCTTTGGAGTACCGAAGGAAGATGCTCCGAGGAGTTCCGGCCGGTACGTTGGCTGTTGATTATCTAAAATACTACGATCTCTCGGGAGCGATGAGAACGATCGTCCTTCCGCAAGCGTCGTCGTCCTCGAGCTCCAATTCGACCGCGATGTCTGGTTGCTCGGGGATCGGTAGCACGTGTAGCGAAAGCTCGCGCTGTAAAGCCCACTGATCGTAGATACAATCCCCCGCCGCTGCCCGTTTCAATCTGGATGAGCATCGTACACCGGCGTGCTGTCATGTATCACCATTGCGTGATGTACGTTAGAGACGTCCGTCAAGCAGCGGTATACTGCGCTGGATTTTATCTCCAACAAAGACACCAGACGCCTTCGGGCTGACTAACGTCCCGCTTTCTAAACATACACACAACAATATTACAATTGATGGTGCCGTTGGTCTGCACTTTTTTAACGTTGCAAAATAAAAATAACTAACGTGCCCATTAGTGACCGACCCGAGGTTCTGCAACTTTGTCGCGAAGCTGGCACACACCTGCGATCAACTTAGACCCATCCTTCGTGATGCTTCAATGTGCATTATCGCTGCCGCACATTATATCGCGCCACATTATTATTATCCCCCCTTAGACGGGCCTCACAGGCGTTCATTGTACGGGCTGCACTCCTCTCTGTGGCGCCTGCGCTTACGAGGAAAAAATAAATACTGACCTACCTACAGACTATTATTTTGATATTATGCGTTACATCACAGAGCGGTCGTGTTTCTTGATGACCCGGGGAAAAGTTCGATGCTTGCAAGTGCTGCCGAAACCAGATTTTAACGACCAGTGAGAATAATTGCCATGCATAATAGGTGTTTAAATGACTATACACACAGTTGCGTTTTAGTGCGTTCGACTCGCTGCGCCAAAAAACGGTATCGAGTCACCGGCGCATCTATTGCACTGTATTCCTGGCGGCTATCGGTGACGACATCGCGCCCGTGTTCCATGCCACAGTTTCGTCCCTCCCCTTCACCAAGCCAGCATCATCGTCAACGACAGCAGGATTCTCTGCGAATTTAAGCGCCTGGTCACCGCAGGACGCTTTCAGTGGGCACAGAGGAGCGGCGGCTATGCGGTCGCTTCAAAATCCCTTCTGCTTCATTCTGCAGATTTTGGCCTTCCTTGGGACAGGGCTACCTCCTCCTCGACAGCCAGCCACCATCTCTGCACCGTCATCATGCACTGTATTCCTGGCGGCTATCGGTGACGACATCGCGCCCGTGTTCGATGCCACAGTTTCGTCCCTCCCCTTCACCAAGCCAGCATCATCGTCAACGACAGCAGGATTCTCTGCGAATTTAAGCGCCTGGGTAGCTAAACTCGTCGAGCACAACTTTGTGCCCGAAAGTTGCGGAACGCGCTAATTGGACTCACGCGACGCTGACGTCAAGCCGAGCTAAGTGTCAATCATCCAAGCTCTCTCGGTGCTCAAATTCTAGCGAGAATGTGAAACAAAAAGTCGTAGCGAGCTCCATCGAAGCGCGTGCGAGCAACACCGTGGTGCCAGCCGATTGAACGGCTGCACTGATGACGTCTCGCCCGAGTGTCCCTACATCCCTACGCCGCGTTAGAGTCAATGATGCGTAGATTGTACCTAGGCGGCCGGTAAATACTCTGAACTTTCTCGCAGCAAGATCGTCGTTTGTGGAAGTTATTGGTGACGACGAAGTGACGTTTCACAACTTTGGGAAGGAGTTATTTGAGGCCAAAATCTTCGCTTCGGAAACGAGGCGAAGATTGAACTTTGTGATGTTGTGGAGCCGTGCGCGGTCTACGCGGCCGGCTTTATAGAGCTCATCTTCCGCCACTGTCAACAACGCCACCCGGGTCACCCACAGGCGGTTTTTGTAGAGACGTCGGTAATGTCTGAGAGATGAGGAGAAACAGGGGATAACAAAAAAAAAAAAAAAAGCCGAAGAAAGGGAAATAAAAAAAAATTTAAAGACGTTTACAAATCTTTGTAATGCGAAATTAGAACTCAACTCTTGAGGAGGAATAAGATGGGTACGGAGAGGAGGGTATGCCCCTCTTCCTCTCCTCCCCTCCTCCTCCCATTCAGTTTCTCCGCTAAATTTAGCAGGGAAAAGGACGTCACATGACAATCTAGCGGAGAAGTGAATTGGCGTTGAAGTCACGTAGCTGGGAATTGAATTGGTGTTGAGGTCATGTGACGTCCATTTCGCGCTAAATTTAGCGGGCCGGTTACGCCAACGGCGACGCCCACACCGTTGGCGTAACCGTTGGCGGAACCGCCGTTGGCAAAACCCGGAAACGGGCGCCGAAGAGCTGCGCTCTAAAAAAAGAGTTAAGGTACGACCAACACACACACAAACACACACACACACACACACACACACGCGCGCGCGCGCACACACAAACACACACACACACACATACACACACACACACACACGGACACACACACACGCACACACACACACACACACACAAACAAATAGGGGTCTCAAGAAGGGCCGTATAAATTGTTCGGGAAAGAGAGAGAGAGAGAGAGAGAGGAGGCGATGGTGGTGAAGAAGGGGGATAATCCTTTCCCGTAATATTTTATTATAACTCTCTGAAATGCTATGGTGGTTCGGGGCTGGGGCGATACTCCCCCCCCCCCCCCCCCCCCTTCCACCCTTATGCCCCTTGCCCCCTCTTTCGACGCAACTGGGGGAGGGGGGGCTAAATCCCCCCTTCCCATCCTCCTGTTTCAACGACCCTGCTTAGAGGTGTTCCAATGAGCAATGACGAGGAACAGCACAGCCTGCAATTTTCAAAATAACGGTTCAAGAGATTCTGGAATTAAAACGGCTCGCGTTCCATGAACTCAAGAGTGGCCGTGAGAGACTTTCAAGCGAAAGACTCGTGCCAGGGCACGTATGTAGTGTGCGGGCGCGTTCAGTGACGTAATTTTATAGTTGATACTAGAGCCACTAAATGAGCTGCGCTTAGAGTATCGGCACTCCGTTCCCCGGCATTGTTGTGGGCGCCGCCATTTTGGCTCGTATGCAGAGCAGACACAACTACCGATCGTCATGATTAAAAAGTGCGACTTCCTCAGCTTTGGATTCGGTGTTAGGAAGGTCGCGCAAAGTTGCTTTGCTCTGTCACGAACTGTTTAAACATTTGTGGAGGGCGGAAAGGCGTTTCCCTTGATTTCAGATAAAGCTTCAGATAACTGGCAACCATGATTTTAAGCCACAATATGGCCAAGTGTCGTTACTCTAAAGCGTAGCTTATTTAGTGGCACTAGTTGATACCTTTGACGATGGAGTCAGGATTATCAGTTGTGAACGACAAATTTGATGGTGCGTGTTCAAATCGACGATGTCAAGTTTAGTGTCCTTGCGTTCTTGAAGCATCACCGCCAATATTGACAACCTGACATTACTTTTATTACCTTATTTCCGTTCATAAACATACTTAATCCCAAACTGACTACCATAAAATGATTTTATCCCGCCGATGAAGGGACAATTGCCCGGAGGCGAAATTCGCCCGAAAGTGGACAACGGTAGTCGGCTGGTTGTGATCTAGCCACGTCGGGCTACACTTTGGCCAGATTCGAAAGGCCGAGATAAATCAAAAGAACGGCAGGGACGCTTTTTTGTAAATTCCGCTTTATCGGGGGAAATAAGAACGATACCAGACTATCAACTTCGACGGTGTTGATTTTAAAATGCAATTCCCAAGCATCCATCGTGCTTTTTAGAGACCATCAAACATGACGGTCGCAGCTGATAATCTTTGTTGTGACGTCACACGTATGAGCCACGGTCGTCTCCGCGTGCTCTCTAGTGCTGCTCTTGTTCGGTGCCTAGGGAGGCGTAGGGATGTTTCGTCCCCTCAACGAAAAACGTCACGAAGACAGACTGATCTGCGGGTTTGTGAGAAAAGAAAACTTCGCAGCAATCTTTCGGCTCCTCCCCCCACTATGTCATAACACAAAGAATATTTTTGTTGACGAGTTTAGCGACCCTGGTCACCGCAGGACGCTTTCAGTGGGCACAGAGGAGCGGCGGCTATGCGGTCGCTTCAAAATCCCTTCTGCTTCATTCTGCAGATTTTGGCCTTCCTTGGGACAGGGCTACCTCCTCCTCGACAGCCAGCCACCATCTCTGCACCGTCATCATGCACTGTATTCCTGGCGGCTATCGGTGACGACATCGCGCCCGTGTTCGATGCCACAGTTTCGTCCCTCCCCTTCACCAAGCCAGCATCATCGTCAACGACAGCAGGATTCTCTGCGAATTTAAACGCCTGGTCACCGCAGGACGCTTTCAGTGGGCACAGAGGAGCGGCGGCTATGCGGTCGCTTCAAAATCCCTTCTGCTTCATTCTGCAGATTCGTAAATACCCATCTTTTCACGTTAAACGATCCTGTAATGGCTTTCTGCTGCTCCTCCAGTGCCCGCTGGTTTTTCTTAGAATTGCTTATATGTGTGTTCACGTTTTTAAGTTACTTTTGTTGTCTGGGGACGTTGAATTAAACCCCGGCCCTATCACTAACGCTGATATTCTGGCTGCCATTGCTGAACAGTCTTCTAAAAACGATGCGCGTCATACCGAAATGGTTGACACGCTAAATCAGGTCAAGGATAACCAGCATCAGCTAGAACTAAAAGTGTTAGACATCAATTCAAGACTTGCAGCAGTCGAATCACTTGTAGAATTACTAGATGTGCCAAAGCATCCTACTGAACTGTCTAATGTTGTTAGTGAGGCCGTCCGAGGCGAAACTACCGTTCTGAATTCAAGACTTAATGAGCTTGAAGATAGATCCCGTCGTGACAATTTACTTTTCTACGGTATCGCCGACACCCTTTCCGAAGACTGGTTGCAGTCAGAATCTCATATCCGCGATAATCTTTCCACAATATTAGGACTAGATCTACCTGGCGAGGCAATATCCCGTGCTCATAGATTAGGCTCATACTCAACTAATAAATGCCGGCCAATAATTGTTAAACTCTCTTCCTCTAAATTCAAGGCGAATGTGTTTTCTCAGCGTTTTAAGTTGAAAGGAACAGGAATTTCAGTCAGTGAGGATTTCTGTCCGGCTACGCGGCAGTTACGTAAAAAGTTAATCGATTTCGGTAAAGGCACCGGTCAGAGGTTCTCGCTCAAACTAAACAGGCTGCACGTTAATCAAAAGGTGTATACTTACTGCCCTGTAACAGATTGTGTTTGCGAAGTGACTCCTAGTCACGCTCGTGAAGCTAACAACGCCGCGTCTCTCCCTCCGGGTGCCAATAATACAGTTTCCGCTCCGCAATCGGGCACCGATAACGCAGTTTCCGCACCTGGTCCAAGCAATTATAATTCACACGCGTCATCAACATAACTATGTAAAGGCCCGGCGACTAACGCTATCTCAATATTGTATTCTAACGTGCGAAGCGTGTGCAACAAACGCGACGCTTTGTCATCTCTTATCGACACGTGTACAGCTGATATTGTTATCCTGACCGAAACGTGGCTTTCTAGTAAAATTGCTGACAGTGAAATTTTTGAGTGTGAAGGTATGTACAAATTTTATCGTTTCAATCGTGACTCGCGCTCAGGTGGCGGTGTTCTTATCGCTGTTCGTGATTCTATAATATCGAGCGTTATACCACTTAACCTATCATTAGAGTTCGTGTGTGCCCGTGTACATGTCAGAAACAAGGATTTTATTTTTTGCGCCTGCTATCGACCCCCCGCTTCGTCTAGTACATTTTGCTCTGAGCTTTACGATGTCTTAAATAGATTGGTAGTACGTTTTCCTTCTTCGTCTTTGCTTCTTCTGGGGGATTTTAATTTTCCCACAATTAACTGGAAAAGTGACACCCCCACAGTAAGTGATCACTCATTACAGGCTCTTTCGTTTCTAAGCCTTTGTCTTGATTTTAATTTAAAGCAACTTGTACAAGAGCCTACACGATGTTCATCTCATTCTTCCAATGTATTAGACCTCATTCTCACTACAACCCCTGAGCTTGTGTCTCCCTTAACATACTTACCAGGTTTAAGTGACCATTGTGTTATTCAGTTCGACCTGCAGGCATCTGCTTCCTCATATAAAGCATTTAAGATTATTCGTGACTACAAAAATGCCAATTTTGTTTCAATTAATAATGAATTAGACACGTTTCTAACTGATTACATCTCACGTTTTCATACGCGAACGGTTGAAGAAAATTGGTCTCTCTTCAAGCAAAAAGTGAGTGACCTAACTGACCAGTACATCCCTCTGAAGCGCATCCGCTCTAATTCACAGGCACCTTGGTTTAACGCACGCCTTAAGCGTCTGCGAAATAAAAAGAAACGGGTATTTCGGCGCGCAAAATTAACAAAAAGTGCTGAGCGCTGGGACGCTTACGAAGCTGCTGATACGGAATATAAACAAGCTGTCGCACAATCAAAGCAGGTGTTTTATCAGTGTACACTTTTTTTCTTTTTTAAAAGATAACCCACGGAAGTTTTGGAGCGTGGTCAGCGGTAGTAGATCCAGTGCGGTTGAGCTTTGTGATGCGAATAATGTTCCTGTAGATCTAAACGATTGTTGCAATGTCCTGAATGATGTGTTTGCTTCTTATTTTTCCCACACGACTCCTACCTGTTACCCCATTGTTTTCAGCCCTAATTATAGTCCTATGTTTCCTGTTAGTATTGATTCATTTGGTGTCGACTGTTTAATCCAGAAGCTTAAAATTTCTGCGTGTGCTGGGATTGACGGAATCAACTCAAAATTCCTGAAGAGCACCGCCACCTATTCATCTTTGATTCTTTCCGAAATTTTTTCACAGTCTTTGCAGTGTTGCACGTTACCCAACGATTGGAAGGTAGGGAAGGTGGTTCCTTTGCATAAATCAGGTACTGCTCACTCCCCACTTAACTACAGGCCCATATCATTGACTAGTGTGCCGTGTAAATTGCTTGAACATATCATTTACTCTCACCTTGTTGCCTTTCTCGAGTCCAATTCTTTTTTTACTAATTGTCAACACGGGTTCCGAAAATTTTTTTATTGTGAAACACAGCTCGTATCGTTTACTAATGATCTGATGGTTGCCATTGATGCCGGGCTAATAGTTGACTGCATTTTCTTAGATTTTGCTAAGGCTTTCGATTCTGTCTCGCACAACCTACTTCTCTTGAAACTGAGTAAACTTAATATCGATCCTAACATCTTGGGCTGGATTAAATGTTTTTTATCTAACCGCTCACAATAGGTTTCTGTCAATGGGCATAATTCTTCTACTACTCCTGTAACGTCCGGGGTGCCACAGGGATCTGTCCTAGGGCCTCTCTTGTTTTTAGTCTACATTAACGACCTCCCATTGCAAATTGTCTCCTCTATTAAATTGTTCGCGGATGACTGTGTACTTTATCGCGTAATTACTAATGCCCAAGAGTGTGCTATACTACAGTCAGACCTTGACGTAGTTTCTTCTTGGTGCGCTGAATCCCTAATGAAGCTTAACGTTACTAAATGTAAAAGCATGCGTGTTTCGCGACTCTCTAAAAACACTGACCCTGCCATATACATCCTTAATGACATACCATTAGATGCTGTTGCTTCATACAAGTATCTTGGTATTCACATAACTCATAACCTTTCCTGCAACATGCACGTTGACTATGTCTCTAATAATGCTAATCGTATGCTTGGGTTTTTGCGGCGCCATTTTCGTTCCGCTAATCTTCCCGTCAAACTGCAATTATATAAAGCCTTAGTCAGGCCAAAACTCGAATACGCCTGTTCCGTTTGGGATCCGGGTCATGTAACATTATCACACATTCTCGAATCAGTCCAGAACCGAGCAGCCCGTTTTATCCTTTCTAATTATTCTCGTACTGCTAGTGTTTCATCAATGAAGACAACTTTGGACTTACCTAACCTTGCTTTACGCCGTAAATACTTTCGTCTTTGTCTTTTCCATAAAGTCTATTATTCTAATCCAATTCTAAAAGATCAACTACTTTTTCATCCGTCATATGTGTCACCTCGTCACGATCACCAGTGTAAGGTTGGCACGCCGACATGTCATACGAACATCTATTTTGACTCTTTTATTCCAAGAACATCTAGCGAATGGAACCACCTCCCTGCCTCCATCGTGTCCATCCAGGACGTCACATACTTCAAGAAGCTTGCCAACGATTTCATCTGTACCACCCACTCCTCTCTGTAGAGCCTCCGGGCATTGAGAGTATGAAAATAAATAAATAAATATTGTTTGTATGAAGCGTACAATTCAATTCAAGGGGTACCTTGGCACGCGACATATGAAGCAGGAATTTCTTGGTTTTTCCAAACCGAAACGCTGTCAAACAAACCCAAATGCGCTCAAACGCAACTGTGTTTATGGGTCTTTGGAAGGGCGTTACCGCTGCAGCTACCGCGGCCACGGCGTATACTGCTCGTGGTGCGCGTTGCAAAGCATGCTTCGAAGCACGACGGCTTCGAGGTATAACTGCGCGAGCTCCCGGTTGGGCTGCCACTCCGGACGGTTGCGGGCCTTCCACGATTGGGCAAATGCTAACTATGACGTCAGGAAAGGATTTCTCATTGACGTAAATAAGAGGAACGTGAGAACTTCAATTTTAACCGTGTTGACAGTGTTGGAGGCATGGTGAAGGCTATGATTTCAAGCTTTCACCATGCTAATTACAAACATCATCGAACTTGTTGTTCGCTAGGTAATGACGTCACGAGAGGAAAGCATACGAGGGCGCCACTAAAAGATCTCACCGCTAATAGAAACAGCCAACACCTGTAAGCCTCAAGCAAATGAAGCACGAGCGCGAATGCAACTGGCAGGCTTGCGATTGCTTGTGCTTACTCGGAAAGCACCGACGGACGACAAGCCTGTCAAAGATAGGTTTGCGTGCGTGCTTCATTTGTGTTTGTGTGTAGGTTTATGCCGCGTGAAGTTAGTCTGCGTCAACTGGTTACTTTTGTTCTGTCATTCTAGTGCTTGTGTCTCGTTTTTCGCTGACTTGTGCTGTGTCTTGTCTTTTGCTGTGTTGCGCTGTGACTTGTCATTTGCTGACTTGTGCTGTGACTTGTCCTGTGTACTTCTCGTTCTTGTGTCTCGTCCTTTGCTCTTCAGTATTTATAATGGTGACTTATGTCTCTCACCTGTAGATGAGCAATTTAGCCAATGGTGTACAACCGCTAGCCTGAGGTTTTTAACGTGCCCCACGCAGTAGGGATACACGACCGCACGCCGGTACGATGCTCATTCAAATCGAAACGGGAGGAGCGGGGATTTATTGCTTCATTCGCTTGAGGCTTATCGGCGTCCATTGTTTCTTTTTGTCGCTCTAGGGAACTATAGTTCCCTAGAGCGACAAAAAGAAACAATGTACACCGATAAGCCTCGGCACATTAAACAACAACCATTTGTGTCCCTTCTCCCTCTTCCACTGGGAGGAATCTTTGTGCTTCTCCTCACTTGATCATGTCATCTTATTTGGTAGCGCAAGTGGACGTCCGGAGGAAATATTGCCACGCGCGTCGGCGAGCCACCGCATGCGTGGCAGAGTGGATTCTGTTTCTGGCTGCCGATAGGAGCGGACGCAGAATGGGCTCCGTGCGAGCAGCGATAGCGGCCGTTCAAGGCCGCGGTGACTCGGCAATTACCGTACCGAAGGAATATAGGATTGTTCTGCCTCCGCTGGCAACCGGTGAGGCGATGAAGCGTGCAGTTATACTACACTGCGACATCGCCGGACGACCATACAGGATTGAAGATTTCCGGAAGCCGTTGAAAGACGTCGGTGTGATCAGGGAGGTCGCCGGAATCGGGGCATATCAGATGTCTCATGTCTGGCTCCTAGATATGCGCTCGGACGAGGCGAAAAAGAAGCTGCTCGACGCTGGGCAGCTCCTTGTCAAGGAAAAGACCTGCCTTGTCGTGGACCCTACAAGGCAAGAAGTTCGTCTGAAATTGCACTGGGTTGCATATGACGTGTCCAACGACACAATACGACGAGTCTTCGGAGAGTACGGCGAGGTAAAGGAGGTGGCGCGGGAAAAGTGGAGGGTGCCCGACTTCCAAGGCGTCGAGTCTACCACTCGGCTCGTCGGCTTGGTGCTTCGTGAAGATGTCACACTCGACCGGCTCCCGCACCAGCTGCGCCTCGGCAGTGGCACGGTGTTGGTGGTGGTCCCTGGAAGGGCTCCGTTTTGTCTACGGTGCCGTACCAAGGGGCATATAGGCGTGACTGCCATGTACCCAGGTGTGCCGAGTGCCGCGCATACGGACACGTGCAGGCAGACTGCACCCGCTCGTACGCGGGCGCAGTCGGGCGTGGTACGGACGGGGACCAGAACGAGCTCCTTATGGACGAGGATGAGGCGGAACGCGCGGCGGCGCCTGATGTGACTCAACCCGAGTCGGCCGCCGAGACGAGTGGTGGGAAGCCAGAGGAGGGAACGTCGACTCCAAACACTGGGACTCGACAACCGGCGTCGCCGGAGACAGTCCCCAAGGACGTGGACGCCGCTGGAGATTGCGCTTCAGCTCACGGAGACAACAGCAGCTCCTCTGGGATGGAAGTCGAGGAGGCGACGTCAAAGCGCCGCTGTGACGATCTTCTCGCGGCTTCGCAGGAGCGACGGCTAAGTCAGCTGGAAAAGCAGTGGAAAGTCAGCGGTTCTTCTGACAAGAAGATGCGAGCCGCCAGCTTGCCACGGCCGTCGTCGCTTCCACGCGGCGATAAGCAGGCTCCTTGAGCACCAGCGAGATGGGAACACACCGGGCCGGCCGTGGAACTAGAGTGGTAAGCGCCGTGCGCTCCGTCTGTGCCTATACAGTAGACTATGGTTTCTTTAGAAAGGTCCCTCCAAATTGCTACCCTTAATGTTCGAGGGCTCGCAGCCAGAAGGCGACAAAGCCAGCTGTATCGCCTTGTAACAGAGCAGGACCTAGACATAGTCGCTGTTCAGGAGACAAAAGTCGAGAGTGAGGACGGTACGGAGCGTATGGTGCGCCCTTTTACAACACGTTATGACGTTTGCGTTAGTCACGCGATTGGGACGTCAGCGGGGTGTGTTCTTTTCGTTCGCCAGTGTTTAGGAGCAGTTATTCAAACTGTAACGACGTGTGAGTTGGGAAGGCTTGTGGTTTGTGATTTTTCTTTATCAGGTTTGGAATGGCGCGTTATTTCCATATACGCACCTACCAGAGTTGACGAGAGGCGTGCATTTTTTGAGAATATTCGGCAGTATTGTGACACCCAGCGACTCGTTATTTTGGTTGGCGATTTTAATTCTGTGTGCTCAGCACACGATAAAACCAGCTCCTCTTCTCATAATGACGCGAGCACAGAGGGTTTGAGGGCCATAATAAATGATTTTGACCTAGAAGACGTTGGGGAATGTGTTAGTAACGGTCGGGGTGTTCAGTTCACCCACTTTCAAGGCACTAGCCACGCCTGCTTAGACAGAGTGTACGTCTCACTGGAATTAATTCAGTTATGTCGCGATTATTTTGTGACTCCTGTCTCCTTCAGTGACCATTGTTTGGTTAAGTTTTGTATCGGTGGTAAAACTGAAAATAGGAAAACCTTTAAATTGGAATTATGGAAATTCAACAGTAAGCTATTGGAGGATGTCGCTTTCATGGAGTTTGTCAAGCAAGCTGTAGAAAAGTTAAGTACAGGAAACAAATTTGAATGTGGAGCTAACTGGGAAATTTTTAAACCGCAATTAAAAATGAGGGCGTTAGAAAGAGCTGGTATAATTAAATACGAAGAAAGAAAGAACGAAACGTTATTGCGCTCGAACTTGCAGGCGTTGGTCAAAGAGGAATGCAGAAATTCCGGAGCATTTAAAGATGACATTCATTCTTTGAAAGAAAAAATAGAGCTTCTAGATAAAAACCGTTATCGCGGGGCACTAGTGAGAGCGCGAGCCGAACGGTTGACTTTGGGGGAGGCTCCCACAAAACGAGCGCTGAGCATTGAGAGAAGCTACGCCCGGCGAAATGTGATAACCGAGATTGAACGTGACGGGGCAATTACAAGCGAGAAAGCGGAAATCGAGCGTGCGTTTTTCGATTACTATAGTAAATTATTCGCACCTAGTGCGGTTGATCTCAATGGTTTCAAAAATGATTTCTTACGTTTCATGCCGCGATTAGATAATGAGACAAAGGAGTTTCTAGAAGCCCGGATCACAGTCGAGGATGTGGTGACCGCTATTGAAGCTCTGAACCCAGGAAAATCTCCTGGACCTGACGGACTCGGCGCCGCATTATATAAAGCCTTGAAGCATAAATTTTCTGTAGTGTTAGCTGATGTTTTCAATGAGGCTTTTGACCTTGGTGTTCTCCCTCCCTCCTTTTTGTCGTCTCACACTATTTTGATCCCGAAAACAGAGGTCACCGTAAAACTTCGGCGTGTTACATCTTATCGTCCCATAAGTTTAACAAATGTAGATTACAAAATACTGTTGAAAATATTGGCCAAAAGGCTACAGACAGTAATAACAGATATAGTTGGCCCTCACCAAGCATGTGGGATAAAGGGGAGAACGATATTTCCAAATATTCATACCGCGCGGAGTGTGTTGGAGTGTTGTGACGCCATGCACAGTGGCGTAGCAATGCTACAACTAGACCTAGAGAAGGCGTTCGATCGTGTACCACATGACGTTTTGCTATCAGTTTTAGACCATGTTAATGTTGGCTCAGTTATACGGGAAGGGGTACGTATGGCCTATAGCGGATGTACGACGAGCCTTATAGTAAATCATTCCGTTGGAAGGCGTATCCATGTGCAACGTTCCGTTCGCCAGGGGTGCCCTTTGTCACCGCTGCTTTTTTGCATCTACATTGAATCACTATGTTTAAGTATCATCAGAAGCTACAGTGTTTGAGGGTTTAATTTTTTTTCAACTGAGATACGTGTCTTAGCTTATGCTGACGATATTGCTGTGTTCTGTACGGATCACCAGAGCATAGTCCAAGTCGTAAACATAGTCAAACGGTTTTGTCGCGTTTGCGGAAGTGCTGTGAACTGGGATAAGTGGCTGGGTTTTTGGCATGGTGACTGGGATTTGACTCCAAGAGTGTTTGCTAACATTAAATGGGAAACTACACCAAAAAAGTATTTGGGCGTTTCCCTTGAGCATTATCGGGATAGCGAGCATTATTGGCGTAATCAAGCGGTGGAGGTTAGAGATAAAGCAGAAAAATGGAGGGGTAGCGGTTTTTCAATTTTCACACGTACCACCGTTTGCAATTTGTTTCTTGTGAGCAAGTTGTGGTACCTGCTTAAAGTATTGCACTGTTCTCGAGCAAATGTGCAGAAGCTACATCGAGTATTAGCAGTGTTTATTTGGGGCTCTTCTTGGGAGCGTACGAGCAGAATGAACCTTTTTCGGCGAGTCCGCGAAGGGCGACTAGGTCTGTCACATCTGTTTTTGCGTCAAGCAGTCAACCGTTTGTTGTTTTTTCGCGATGTTAGCGATCCCTTTCTGCGCACTGTGTGCCAAGTGAGATTGGGTCGGGTTATGCCCGAGTTGGTAGTTTCTTCAACTTATATGTCAGGTGGTATTCATGGCTACCTCAAGGAAGTGGTTGCATCATGCCGGTTTTTGTTAACTCGTTTTTCAATTGAATATTTGAGTACAGTAACCCGCAAGAGATTGTATAAGGATGTTTGTGATGCTGTTTTTCCTGTTCCTTTGTATAGAGCTCTGTACTGTGAAGGCCCAGGACAGGACGTCTTAAAACGCGTGAAGAGAATGTTTGTATCGCCCGATGTGAAGACCTTTTTCTTTAAACTACACACCGGTACCCTACCGGTCAAAACATGGATGGAGGAGAAGGGACTGTTTGTTCCCTGGGGTGTACACTGTTTCCTTTGTCAGAAACCGGAGACAATCGAACATGTCTTCCTGGAGTGCTGGGATGGCGTCTTTCTGTGGGATGTCCTCCAGCGCACCTTGAAGAAAGACTTCCCGCTAGACAAGCATGAGATCAGGTTCCTGCCCGTAGAGACCGATGGAGACGTCCCGGTAGATTGCATTATGCTACTGGGCCTGCACAGCACCTGGAGGTGTCGGATGGCTATGCGACATGCTGAACAGGATGCGCGTGAGGCTCGGGATTATTTCCGGGAAAGCATTATATCATTCGTTGAAACCTATAAGGCCCAGCAGAGCGTGCCTGAGTGGCTTCCGTGTATTGAAGGGTTGATTACAATGAGCAAATTTTAACTCCATCGTGCTGGCCAAAAGCAGGCTTGCATTTTAGCATTGTCTCACCTCGTTTGTGTGTTTGGATTTGTTTTTGCGTTTTTAACCTGTTAAAACACGGCAATAAAGAAAAAAAAAAAGCGTGCGTGGCAGAGTGGTTACCGCGTTTGACTGTCGCGCGGAAAGTCTAGGTTCGATTCCAGACGGTGGGATGTTATTTTATTTATTCATTCAACATATAACGTTCTCGTGAGTTCGAGAACACTCTCCACTCTTCGAGTTCCGAATGTTCTAGTCGCCGAACGTCCTAGGCCGATTGTTCAAGAAGCCAACGCGCGTACATAAAGGGCTCCGCGTGGCAATCTGCAGTCAGTCTCGCCCCAGTGTTCGACCCTGCTGTAACGCCGAGTTCGACGCCCGCGACGCCCTTCTGTTATCTTCTGTTTCCTTTTTTTTTTATTTTTGGGCGTAAGTTCGCCCATTAAACGTTTAGTTTCTACGGTTATCATCGCCTCATCCTTTGTCATTCGTGACATTTGGTGGAGGTGTGGGGTAACGCATGTCCTTGTAGCGTTCCCCTCCGAGAGCCCGCAGTGCAAGTTCGATTCCAAGCCCGGTGAGAAGACCACTCAACGTGGAACCTGAAACTCGGACCAGCCGCCGCACCAAGAAAGAGGATAACAACAAATTAGTCGTTAGTTGTTTATACAGCAGGAGTTTAGTCTGCCAGAACATGGCGACATTGTTACCCACTGTAGATAAGCAATTTTACCAGTTCAGTACGACTGCTAGCCTGGGGTCTTTAACGTGCACCACGCAGTAGTGATACACGACCGCACGCCGGTACGATGCTTATCCAGATCGAAACGGGTAGGGGTGGGGATTGAGCCCAGGATCTCTGGGTTCTGCAGCGCGAGCTTTCGCCCCCCCTGCTCCGAGCTGGTATGGGCTAGACCACTCGGCCACAGATCTCCGAAGGGAGAGGATCTTGAGTACGGTTTGCTGCTGGACAAGCCCAAGCCGAAGACGACGACGATGGCCAACCAGTCGCAAGTCGTCATCAACCTGCCCGTCGCACGGCGGACGGCTGCCCCTTTCCACGGTGAACTCTACGAAGACGTCAAGGATTGGATTGACCAGGATAGCTAGGTTCGACATTTTACATGTTCCTTTTTTTAGTACACGGAAGTGACGTCATCACGTCTGATTGGTTGGAAGCAAAAGTGACGTAATTTCCCTAGAAAAATGTGGGCGGAGTCGGCAAAACTGGGCGGAGTCGGCTACCGGACGTGACAACAAAATGACGTTTCGTTTTGTACCGAGTACGTTTCAAAACGTACTTGCTCGGAACTAGGTGTCATTGGCAGCATGTTTTCAGCGGCGAGGCGTCGCCGTCTCGTCACTTCGACTTTTTTTTTTAATAGAGCTTTTTTTTTCGCCAGAAAGGCTGTATCGGGAACACCGCGATGCATTCGAGCTCCCGGAGGAGATCTTTCGGAAGCAATACCGCCTGCCCAAGATCGTGGTGCGGTGGTTGTGCGACGAACTTCGCGAGGAACCGGAGGTGAGGAGAGTGCGTACCACGTCATGACTGTGGAGCTTCAAGTGTTGTGTGCACTGCGCTTCTACGGCACGGGGAGCTTCCAAGGCATGGTGGCGAGCGACGAACACGTAGCGCGGGACCAAAAGACAGTTAGCGTTGCGGTCCGCGCCGTGTTCGTCGCTATCGTGCGTCGTCTCGGGGTCCAGCGTGGCTGGATCCACTTCCCCGAGACGCCGAGCGAGAGATTCGACGCGGAGAAGGGCTTCAGGCTGCTCGGCAGGATACCCGGCGTCATCGGTTGCGTGGACGGGACCATGGTCTCCATCGTCGACCCGTCCAAGAACGACCCCACCGTCACGAAGGCGGCGTACTGGTGCCGCAAGTACTTCTACGCCCTCAACGTGATGGTGGTAAGTACACTCATGTTACGTTGTCAAAACGCGCCCCAAATCTGTAGAAAAAAAAACGTATTGCCGATACGGTTTAAGTATGCCGTTTTATGACTGCGGGCTGTGGGGTCTCACGACTGCGCGAGCGTGTGCTCTACGTAGCATGTGAGCCGTGAGACGCTTCTCCCAAAAATAATATTTGTCTGTTAAAACGTGCAAGCTTCAGTAAAAAAAAAAAACAAAAAAAAAACATTATTTTTGTTTCAAGGTAGTTAGTTGTACCTTGCATCCAGGAAGGTGTGTTGACATGCATGTGTCAGACAAAATAACTTAAAAGGTTCTGAAATTGTGACTGCTTTGTGAACCATAAGTACAATCTACTACTTGTGGATTCAGGTAATTACATGTCAATATCTCTCTCACTTTCAGGTGTGTGACGCCGACTGCCGGATAATGTGCATCGACCCACGGTATCCCGGGTCGGTGCACGACTCCTTCGTGTGGCAATTTTCCTGGCTCCGAAACCAACTCGAGCAATGGCAGCTGCCACGCGACGGCCGGTTCCTGCTTGGTGAGCATACTAAATTCATTCCTTACGCACACGGTGGCTCCCACTGCTTGAAAGCCACAGTACCACACGTACTGTGCTTGTTGTGAGGCACACAGACACAGTTGCTGGAACTCCTTGAAGTGAGACAACACCCAAAGTTTGGCCATTAATCTCTGTTTATGTCCACATAACTCTCACACTCTGCAGGCTACAAAAGCTACACTACACCAATCTCACGACAGTGATAGACTACGCAAGGCATGCGACCGCAGTGCGAGTCGCTGTCCGGTTCGGCCCACTCACTGTTACTGTCTGCCTGTACACTCTTGCTGGTTGGTTTTTGCATGAAGTTGGAGCTCTTTCACTGATACCTGGGGGCTCGCCTGGTCGCTTTGACGGTCGTCAGTTTGTACGGAATGGGATCAATTCCTCCTTGGCCACTTGGGGCTCGCCAAATCTGTCCTCGGGTCGTCTCTGTCCCACACACTGGATTTTTTTCCGTGACCCTTCTTTTGCGGTCTGCCTATATAGCTCCTCCTATTAGACCCTCCGTGTCCCAACAGGACCTGACTCCTTTCCAATCTAACCACCCGCTCTATTTTCCCCATCTCCAACTCCACCGAGGATTAGGAAAGAGGTTCGTCGAACTGGCGCCTTATCCCCTTGCTTGCCAAAGACAAGGCCAGCGTGTTCTGCTCTGCCCGTGCCTAAGGTCACGGCCACACTCCCAAAAGCAACAGAGCTTTTATCTGTCGGATGCAAGGGCCTAATAATGCACTTGCATACAACACAGCACCCCTAAGGAATCGTGCACACATCCCATACAACCCACCAGGAAAGCACATAGTTACATGAAATAACAGGGAGTTTGCAGGCAAGCTGGTGCTAATTAATCATAATGTAAACTGATACTGTAGTGCAGAAATATTAACACACTTTTAAGTCACACTTAAGTTACATTATAATTGACATAGTTGCACACAGCTGTTTTCTTGCCTTTTATTTTAAAAAGTAAAGAATGTAATATGTTCCATCCTCTACATGTGCAGGTGACAGCGGCTACCCCTTGGAGCCTTGGCTCATCACCCCTGTCCCCGGGAACCACGCGACCTCCACCGCTTGCGGCCGGTTTAATAAGGCGCATTCCTCGATCAGGTCTGTTGTGGAGCGCTGCATCGGGCTGTTGAAAAACAGATTCCGGTGTCTGCAAAGGCACCGGGCTCTGTATTACCACCCTTCAACAGCCACCGCCATTATTTCGGCATGTGCAGTGCTCCACAACATCTGCCTTGCATCGAGCGAGCCAGAACCGAAGTCAGACTCCGACCCTGAAGAGTCAGAGTTGGAGTCTGAGCCGAGCTCGGACGGTTCTGAGCCGAGCTCGGAGAGGTCAGCGTCGGCTCCCGAGAGGCTGGCTCCTGCCGGCCCTCCGGTCGGCCTTCCGGTCGGCCTCTCGGACAGGGGGAAGGCTCTGAGGCAGCGCCTTGTCGCCCGGTTCGGAACCCACCGCAGACGTGCCCGTGCGGAGCGCCACACGCAAGGGGTCCGCCGCCACGACGGTAGTCCCGACCACCAGGGACACCGTCGGGAAGCCCCTCAGCGCCCTCGCTGCGGTGGTGCCCAGCACGGACGCCGCCAGCGACAGGGAACCTCTCGCCACCACGACTGAGGTCCTGACCACCAAGGACCCCGTCACATCCTTGCCCTCAGTGAAGCCCTCCCCGTGGAAGCCGTAAAGTGCACACTTCGCTTCCTGCTCCACAGTCATGGCCGTCCACAAGCTACATACTCTCTTCAGCTCCTACACCTTGTGAAGTTCGTCGCACAGCCAGCGTGCTGCCTCCGGATACGTGTCCAGTGCATCGCGGTGAAATCGATACAGCCTTTTTTTTATTTTTATGAGCAGAAGGCACGATACGCAGTCGACAGTGACAGAAAAGGTTCGGAGGTTTAGTTGCCAGACCAACAGGTCATCTGGATTGCCCCTGCAAAGAACTCAGAAGTAATTTAGACTACCTCTAGAAAGAAATGCTTGCTTTTGCAGAGATTGCTTTCTTAGTTGCTGATTGAACCAGGGATATTGTTGTCATGGACATGGTTTCATTTTAAAAATGCTTCAAAGCGTCTTGCCTTCTGCTCCATTTTATTATCTCTTTTATGGTACTTCATCAAAGTTAGGTGATTGTGTTATCTCAAGACAGTGCACATCTAGTTTGTTTTGAAAATTGCTTTCTTTCTTAAAGAAAAACCTTTGACTTCATGAATAAAAGTGTGATAACATGGAATGTAATATTTCATTCTTGGAAGTAAAACTGAGCATCGACTGGAACCATGTAAGCAATTGGGCAATCTTAAGTATATATCACAGATATCTTGTTGAACACTCTGGTCTTATTTGAGCACAATAGTTAAATTTCGAAAGGAAAAAAAAATATATATGTTCTCTGACTAGCATACCACCATATAAACACTGGACCACTTTGAAAGAATTATCACAGATGTTGCGCCAAACATTCTTATTTGAGCACAGCAATAGCAAGTTCTCGAAAGATAAAAAAATTGTTTCTGACTAAAGCAGCCGTCACTCGCGCGCTCCCCGTTGGTTCCGCCGACCCCTCCGCTGCCCCCGGCACACCCGTATCCTCGTGGTTCGACATTTTGGTTTGACGAAGGCGCGTAGCGCACATCCCGCATAATATTGGAACAACTTTCTCTCCAATTAATTCTTAAATGTATTGCAAAAGGGTACAAAAAAGCGGTTTGTTTTAACAACGCCCAAAAGGTTTTGATTGTTTTTCAAAACTTTTACCTGTACTAGAACAGATGCGACGCCCAGCGACGCACAGGATTGGTTGCTGTTCCTTCGCTAAACGCAGGAACTGCTCCCCGCGTCGTAGTAAATCCTACCCCGTATCCCGCGCGTAGGGACGCCTCAGGGAATGCGTAGCTACTTCCGCTCGTCGGTGGTTGGCTCCGGACGTCGCTGAAACGGGTGACGGGTGTCAAGTTTGCGATGACGTACGGCGTCAAAGTGGGCAGAGCCTCCACGTGAGTGTTGCTAGGATACGCTCCTCCTTTGCATTACGTCACTTCCATGTACCTTTTGTCAAATGTCCAACCTAGCGATCACGTGAGTGTTGCTAGGATACGCTCCTCCTTTGCATTACGTCACTTCCATGTACCTTTTCTCAAATGTCCAACCTAGCGATCCTGCAATCGCTAGGTTGGACATTTGAGAAAAGGTACATGGAAGTGACGTAATGCAAAGGAGGAGCGTATCCTAGCAACACTCACGTGGCGGCTCTGCCCACTTTGACGCCGCTACGTCATCGCAAACTTGACACCCGTCACCCGTTTCAGCGACGTCCGAAGCCAACCACCGACGAGCGGAAGTAGCTACGCATTCCCTGAGGCGTCCCTACGCGCGGGATACGGGGTAGGATTTACTACGACGCGGGGAGCAGTTCCTGCGTTTAGCGAAGGAACGGCAACCAATCCTGTGCGTCGTTGGCCGTCGCATCTGTTCTAGTACAGATAAAAGTATTGAAAAACAATCAAAACCTTTTGGGCGTTGTTAAAACAAACCGTTTTTTGTACCCTTTTGCAATACATTTAAGAATTAATTGGAGAGAAAGTTGTTCCAATATTATGCGGGATGTGCGCTACGCGCCTTCTTCAAACCAAAATGTCGAACCACGAGGAGCCGGGTGTGCCGGGGGCAGCGGAGGGGTCGGCGGAACCATCGGGGAGCGCGCGAGTGACGGCTGCTTTAATCAGAAACAATTTGTTTATCTTTCGAGAACTTGCTATTGCTGTGCTCAAATAAGAATGTTTGGCGCAACATCTGTGATAATTCTTTCAAAGTGGTCCAGTGTTTATATGGTGGTATGCTAGTCAGAGAATATAGATATATATTTTTTTCCTGTCGAAATTTAACTATTGTGCTCAAATAAGACCAGAGTGTTCAACAAGATATCTGTGATATATACTTAAGATTGCCCAATGGCTTACATGGTTCCAGTCGATGCTCAGTTTTACTTCCAAGAATGAAATATTACATTCCATGTTATCACACTTTTATTCATGAAGTCACAGGTTTTTCTTTAAGAAATAAAGCAATTTTCAAAACAAACTACATGTGCACTGTCTTGAGATAACACAATCACCTAACTTTGATGAAGTACCATAAAAGAGATAATAAAATGGAGCAGAAGGCAAGACGCTTTGAAGCATTTGTAAAATGAAGCAATGTCCATGTCAACAATATCCCTGGTTCAATCGGCAACTAAGAAAGCAATCTCTGCAAAAGCAAGCATTTCTTTCTAGAGGTAGTCTAAATTACTTCTGAGTTCTTTGCAGGGGCAATCCAGATGACCTGTTGGTCTGGCAACTAAACCTCCGAACCTTTTCTGTCACTGTCGACTGCGTCTCGTGCCTTCTGCTCATAAAAATAAAAAAAGGCTGTATCGATTTCACCGCGATGCACTCGACACGTATCCGGAGGCAGCACGCTGGCTGTGCGACGAACTTCACAAGGTGTAGGAGCCGAAGAGAGTATGTAGCTTGTGGACGGCCATGACTGTGGAGCAGGAAGCGAAGTGTGCACTTTACGGCTTCCACGGGGAGGGCTTCACTGAGGGCAAGAATGTGACGGGGTCCTTGGTGGTCAGGACCTCAGTCGTGGTGGCGAGAGGTTCCCTGTCGCTGGCGGCGTCCGTGCTGGGCACCACCGCAGCGAGGGCGCTGAGGGGCTTCCCGACGGAGTCCCTGGTGGTCGGGACTACCGTCGTGGCGGCGGACCCCTTGCGTGTGGCGCTCCGCACGGGCACGTCTGCGGCGGGTTCCGAACCGGGCGACAAGGCGCTGCCTCAGAGCCTTCCCCCTGTCCGAGAGGCCGACCGGAAGGCCGACCGGAGGGCCGGCAGGAGCCAGCCTCTCGGGAGCCGACGCTGACCTCTCCGAGCTCGGCTCAGAACCGTCCGAGCTCGGCTCAGACTCCAACTCTGACTCTTCAGGGTCGGAGTCTGACTCCGGTTCTGGCTCGCTCGATGCAAGGCAGATGTAGTGGAGCACTGCACATGCCGAAATAATGGCGGTGGCTGTTGAAGGGTGGTAATACAGAGCCCGGTGCCTTTGCAGACACCGGAATCTGTTTTTCAACAGCCCGATGCAGCGCTCCACAACAGACCTGATCGAGGAATGCGCCTTATTAAACCGGCCGCAAGCGGTGGAGGTCGCGTGGTTCCCGGGGACAGGGGTGATGAGCCAAGGCTCCAAGGGGTAGCCGCTGTCCCCTGCACATGTAGAAAATGGAACATATTACATTCTTTACTTTTAAAATAAAAGGCAAGAAAACAGCTGTCTGCAACTATGTCAATTATAATGTAACTTAAGTGTGACTTAAAAGTGTGTTAATATTTCTGCACTACAGTATCAGTTTACATCATGATTAATTAGCACCAGCTTGCCTGCAAACTCCCTGTTATTTCATGTAACGATGTGTTTTCCTGGTGGGTTGTATGGGATGTGTGCACGATTCCTTAGGGGTGCTGTGTTGTATGCAAGTGCATTATTAGGCCCTTGCATCCGACAGATAAAAGCTCTGTTGCTTTTGGGAGTGTGGCCGTGACCTTAGGCACGGGCAGAGCAGAACACGCTGGCCTTGTCTTTGGCAAGCAAGGGGATAAGGCGCCAGTTCGACGAACCTCTTTCCTGATCCTCGGTGGAGTTGGAGATGGGGAAAAGGGAGGGGGTGGTTAGATTGGAAAGGAGTCAGGTCCTGTTGGGACACGGAGGGTCTAATAGGAGGAGCTATATAGGCAGACCGAAGAAGAAGGGTCAGGGAAAAGAATCCAGTGTGTGGGACAGAGACGACCCGAGGACAGATTTGGCGAGCCCCAAGTGGCCAAGGAGGAATTGATCCCATTCCGTACAAACTGACGACCGTCAAAGCGACCAGGCGAGCCCCCAGGTATCAGTGAAAGAGCTCCAACTTCATGCAAAAACCAACCAGCAAGAGGGTACAGGCAGACAGTAACAGTGAGTGGGCCGAACCGGACAGCGACTCGCACTGCGGTCGCATGCCTTGCATAGTCTATCACTGTCGTGAGATTGGTGTAGTGTGGCTTTCGTAGCCTGCAGAGTGTGAGAGTTATGTGGACATAAACAGAGATTAATGGCCAAACTTTGGGTGTTGTCTCACTTCAAGGAGTTCTAGCAACTGTGTCTGTGTGCCTCACAACAAGCACAGTACGTGTAGTACTGTGGCTTTCAAGCAGTGGGAGCCACCGTGTGCGTAAGGAATGAATTTAGTATGCTCACCAAGCAGGAACCGGCCGTCGCGTGGCACCTGCCCTTGCTCGAGTTGGCTTCGGAGCCAGGAAAATTGCTACACGAAGGAGTCGTGCACCGACCCGGCATACCGTGGGTCGATGCACATTATCCGGCAGTCTGCGTCACACACCTGAAAGTGAGAGAGATATTGACATGTAATTACCTGAATCCACAAGTAGTAGGTTGTACTTATGGTTCACAAAGCAGTCGCAATTTCAGAACCTTTTAAGTTATTTTGTCTGACACATGCATGTCAACACACCTTCCTGGATGCAAGGTACAACTAACTACCTTGAAACAAAAATAATGTTTTTTTTTGTTTTTTTGTTTACGGAAGCTTGCACGTTTTAACAGACAAGTATTATTTTTGGGAGAAGCGTCTCACGGCTCACATGCTACGTAGAGCGCACGCTCGCGCAGTCGTGAGACCCCACAGCCCGCAGTCATAAAACGGCATACTTAAACCGTATCGGCAATACGTTTTTTTTTCTATAGATTTGGGGCGCGTTTTGACAACGTAACATGAGTGTACTTACCACCATCACGTTGAGGGCGTAGTAGTACTTGCGGCACCAGTACGCCGCCTTCGTGACGGTGGGGTCGTTCTTGGACGGGCTGACGATGGAGACCATGGTCCCGTCCACGCAACTGATGACGCTGGGTATCCTGCCGAACAGCCTGAAGCCCTTCTCCGCGTCGAGCCTCTCGCTCGGCGTCTCGGGGAAGTGGATCCAGCCACGCTGGACCCCAAGACGACGCACGATAGCGACGGACACGGCGCGGACCGCAACGCTGACTGTCTTTTGGTCCCGCGCTACGTGTTCGTCGCTCGCCACCATGCCTTGGAAGGTCCCCGTGCCGTAGAAGCGCAGTGCACACAACACTTGAAGCTCCACAGTTATGACCGTCCACGAGGTACGCACTTTCCCACCTCCGGTTCCTCGCGAAGTTCGTCGCACAACCACCGCACCACGATCTTGGGCAGGCGGTATTGCTTCCAAAAGATCTCCTCCGGGAGCTCGAATGCATCGCGGTGTTCTCGATACAGCCTTTCTGGAGAAAAAAAAAAGCTCTATTAAAGAAAAAGACGAATTGACGAGACGGCGACGCCTCGCCGCCAACACATGCTGCCAATGACACCTAGTTCCGAGCAAGTACCTTTTGAAACGTACTCGGTACAAAATGAAACGTCATTTTTTTGTCACGTCCGGTAGCCGACTCCGCCCAGTTTTGCCGACTCCGCCCACATTTTTCTAGGGAAATTACGTCACTTTTGTTTCCAACCAATCAGATGTGATGACGTCACTTCCGTGTACTAAAAAAAGGTACATGTACAATGTCGAACCTAGCTATCCTGTACGAGTGTCTCGCCTGCCACAATGGCTGGACCGACGAGCAGCACCTGCAAAACGTGTATTTCTCGCCCGAAGGGTCTGCCAGGTACTGGTACGTAAATCACGAGCCTTCTTTGACATCGCGGGATGTGTTCAAGAGCCAGCTGAAGGCAACATTTCTCAACCAACACCGCCGAGAGAGAGCCGAACACCTTCTTTAAACCCGAACCCAGGGCCCCAACGAGAGCGTCACCGGCTTCCTGGAGGACGTTTTGCGCATGAGCGCCGCGCCGACCCTCAGGCTACGGGAGAAAAAAAGGTTAGAATCCTCATGCGGGGCGTGAAAGACAACATCTTCGGCGGCCTTGTTCGTAGCCTTCCGACAACAGTCGAAGATTTTGTCGCTGAGGCGACGAACATCGAGCGTACCCTGCAAGCCCGAGCCAGCCACTACCATCGACTACCCAGCCTCGCTGCCGTCGCGCCGTCTAGCTGCGACATTGGCTCCAGTGTCCCGGGCATTTGCGAGGTTATACGAGACGTTGTCCGGGAGGAGCTCCGGAAGCTGCTGCCTGCTGCCAACCAGCCGGCTTCGCTGTCGATAGCCGAAGTGGTGCGCGAAGAACTTCAGCGGGCAATTCAACCGGAGGCTCCTGCCAGCGTAGCAGCACCCGAGGAGCCCACCCTGACCTGCTCCGCAGTGGCCCGACGGCCACCGCCTCCTCCTCGAGCCTATGTCGCGCCGCCCCGACGTCGGTCTCCTCTGCCGCAGCACGACCACCGCAGCGACGACCAGGTACAGTACGCCACCGAAAAGCCCCGCACACCTCTGAAGACCGACGTGGGGCGAACGCCCGACCGACGCCCTCTGTGTTTCCACTGCGGGGAAGCAAACCCCACCTACCGTCAATGCCCATACCGACAACTCGGGCTGCGGGGGTTCCACCCGAATGACCCACGCCCCCGTTATGGTGAAGGCCCTCGGGAGACCGACAAGTACCTGCGACGACCTCGATCCTCCAAGCCTGCGTCCCACCGAGAGTTCCGATCGCCATCGCCACGACGTCCAGCTTCGCCGCTGCACCGACCCCGACGTGAAAGCCTGTCACCCCTCGCTCCTCGCCGGGGAAACTAGGCACGACAACTCCTGGAGGTGGAGTTGCCGAAGACGACCGACGCCAAGATCCTCCATGAACGTCGGAGTGCCCCCACTCGAACGCTACCAGAGACCGAAACGACGCACTTGCAACGGTGTCCAACAACCTAAACGTCGTCATCGACGGCTACAACAGATCGGCACTCGTGGACGCCGGAACAGACTACTCAGTCATGAGTAAGAGGCTCTCCAGCCGCCTTCGAAAAGTCATGACGCCGTGGGATGGACCTCAAATACGAACCGCATGAGGACACCTCATTACACCAGTCGGAAGATGCACTCCTCGCGTCGAGGTCCACGGTGAGACGTGCCCCGTGAAATTCTTCGTTCTACAAGACTGCTCGGGGGACGTTATCCTCGGAATGGACTTTCTCTGTGAGTATTGTGCCGTCATCGACCTCGGGGCAAACCAGTTGACGCTGCGAAAGCCTGTTTTGCCGCCGGTGGAGACAAACACGACGTCAACGTCGATCCGAGTTATCGTCCACCATGTGAACCTGCCGCCGCGGTGGAGTGTTTTCGTCACCATCATAACCGACGCAGCCATGAACGGTGAAGCTCTTCTGGAAGGCAACATCCAACTGCTCCTTGAAAAAGAAATTGGGGTCGGACGAGGCGTAACCGATCTCCAAGAAGGACGTACAATTGTTCTCGTGACAAACTTTCAAGAGGCGGCGCGACACCTAACGACGGGTATCGCCGTAGGCTACTTTGAAGAGCCTCAGACGCCAGCCGTGGTCACCGCAATCTCTGAGGGTACCTCGTCGTCACAGCAGAAGAGCACGTCGCCGCTGCAGTTCGACATTGACCCCGAACTCCCAGGTCCTAAATGCCGGCAACTGGTTGGTCTTCTCGCTGAATACAGTGACTGTTTCGCCACATCGTCGAAAGTTCGCCAAACCCCAATGGCCAAACATCGCATTGTTACGAACGACGACGCGCTCCCTGTCCACCACTCGCCGTATCGAGTCTCCTTAAAGGAAAGAAAGATAATTCAAGATCAAGTCCACGAAATGCTCGACGACGACATAATCAACCCTCAAGAAGTCCTTGGGCGTCCCCAGTCGTCCTTGTAAAGAAGAAGGATGGAACTCTGCGGTTCTGCGTGGATTATCCTCAACTGAACGCTGCGACTAAGGATGTCTATCCGCTCCCCCGCATCGACAACACGTTGGACCGACTGCGCCACTCCCGATATTTTTCGTCGATGAACCTGAAGAGTGGTTACTGGCAGATTGAAGTCGACGAACGCGACCGGGAGAAAACTGCCTTCGTCACTCCCGACGGACTGTACGTATTCAAAGTGATGCCGTTCGAACTTTGTACAGCACCAGTCACCTTCCAGCGTGTCATGGACACTGTGCTTGCAGGTCTAAAATGGCAGAGCTGCCTCGTCTACTTGGACGATGTCGTTTTATTTGCACGGGATTTCGACGAAGCCTTGAACCCACTTCGAGCCGTGCTTCAAGCTATCAAGACCGCCGGCCTGACACTCAAGCCAACAAAGTGTCGGTTCGCCTATGGTGAACTAAAGTTCCTTGGCCACGTCATGAACAACAAAGGTGTTCTCCCTGACCCCGAGAAGACCGGTGCCGTAGCTGCATTTACGCCACCATCTGACAAGAAGGCAGTGAGAAGATTTCTCGAACTCTGTGGCTACTACAGACGGTTTGTTCGGGATTTCGCCAAGCTGTCCGCACCGCTGACGCACCTTACGAAGGACGCCGTAAAGTTTCAATCCAGCGGTCATTCGATGAACTCAAACGAAGACTTCAGACACCCTCAATTATCGGCCATTTCGACCAGTTCGCTGATACAGAGATCCACGCGGACGCCAGTAACACCGGACTTGGCGCAGTACTAGTTCAAAAACAGGATGGGGTGGAGCGAATCATCGCATACGCGAGTCGGACGCTGTCTAAGCCGGAGAGGAACTACTCAACAAACTGAAAAGGAGTACCTTGCTGTCGTCTGGGCAATAACAAAGTTTCGCCCATATTTGTATGGAAGTCCTTTTCGCGTGGTCACGGATTACCACTCGCTCTGCTGGCTCGCGAGTCTGAAAGACCCCTCCGGGCGCCTCGCCCGGTGGAGCCTACGACTGTAGGAGTTCGACATGAGCATTGTGTACAAGTCCGGCCGAAAGCACAATGACGCCGACTGCCCGTCAAAAGCCCCTTGGGGAGGCCGGTCTCGCCTGTATCGAAGACGACGACGATGAGTGTTTTCTCGGCGCTTTGGACGTCAGCGACACTCTAACGAGACGACCTTGAACTGCGAGCGCTCATCGAGCACCTAGAGAGACAAGCAAGTGCCTCCAAATAAGCTATTCAATGCTGGCCGCCATGTTCCGACACCAAGAAAGGTGCAAATATTGAACTCCATATTATGGTGACGACGAAAGAGAAGTTGTTTTCCTCCACTCCAAGATTTTTAACTGACATTTTTGTTTAAGGTTCCAGCTTTCCAACCTCGCTGGTTCTGTTTTGTTCGCCATCGTGTATAAACTTGAGGTTTTTAGTTTTAACGTTACTCTACTCGGGTACACAACTTACGGAGAGTGTCATGTGCAAGCCGCTGTGACTGGTCATAGTAAGGCAAAAAACATCCAGTCATCGTGGCTCAAATCTGGGGCTGAGGAAAAGGGTCTAATAAACCCCCTTTCCATGAAGTGCTCTATCAGACGCGTTGCACATGTGCGAAACCCTCACTAGGTCGTCTTTCTTCGGATTAATTTTTATTTCACTTATTCAAATAAAAACAATTCCAGACGATCAACTTTCATGGTGTAGGTTTAATAATGCAACGACTCCATACTTCCACTTTGCGCTTTACACCAACCATGACTCTTGTCCTTTGCACCTCTGCTTTGCACCTAATTATAAGCAGCCAGGGCCCGTTTGCTCGAAGCTGGTTAACTAACCGCGGTTAACCGGATTTCCCTACGAGGGGGAATTTTGGGTCACGTGACCGAAAGAGTAAGGACGGCGGGGAAAGGTGGCGGTGCCCCGGTGAGTGAGCGCCGCTCGCTTTGGAACTAATGCGTCGTAGTAGCTGCAGTAGCGGGCGCGTTAGTTAGCAATGAATGGTGCAGAAGTTTTCGCGATGCCTTACCTCACTTGAAACGCAAAACATCAGCAATGAACTCGCCGCATTTTTTAGATAGACTTTCGACTCTGGCCGTTCCTAAGCCTAAATGAACGCGATAGTTGTTGGCATGGCAACGTCTTTGGAAAGTGGATTGCCTTGACTCAATCGGCCGGGTATTGATAGCACAGAAAAGCAGACAGCGTCCCTATACACCTTTTGCTAAACTTCAAAAGCACCGAGGTGCATGCTGCGAGTGCAGTTACACGCGCTGCACCTGCTGGCGTCTGCAGTAATAACTGTTCTGAAGCAAAAAGCCTAAAACAAATTTTGCCAAGCACGCGCGTTCGTCAAAGATTTATTATGATTATTTACTTCAAATCTTTTATAAGTGGAAGACCAGCGCGCGCGGATCGTAGAATTACACTTCCAGCGTTCTTCTCGATGTTCGGGTAATTTACTAATAGGTAAATTTTCAGCGGAGCCGAGTTACAGGTTTTTCAATTTATGACGGTGTTATATACAGTTCGTACATGCTGGCCAACCATGCTGCCGGTCCCACCTTTCACTGCTCACTTCTTTCTCATCGTTTCTAGGACTCAACTTCGTCGTCCTCTTTCGAACTCGGAAGGAAATTTCAACGGGGCTTTTCTTCACTTCATACAGCCAAATATTTAGAAGATTTCCAAACAAGGGTTAATTTAGTTTTACCTTACCGATTATCTGTACCACCAGTAATAAAAATTGTTTCTTAAGCTCAAATGTATGCCGCGCTGCTTTGCGAAAACCGGGCAGCGCGCATTTTTTGGGTCCCCCATTTCGGGAACCTTTCCACGGAAGCCACTTATATTCGTTACAGCCAGTAGGTGACACCAGCTACCACCCCATAATAAAACACGGAGCTATCGCTCATCCAGCCCTCGTCAAACTTGGCTAGGTACTTGTAGGTACCTAGTAGGGAAGGGCGGTTAGCTTTTAACCGCGGTTAAAGTTAACCAGCTTCGAGCAAACGGGCCTAGGTCCGACTTGCTAGAAACAGCGACTCAGCTGAGACTGTGGGAAAGAAAGCAATGCCAAAGTCAGCGCTCGAGCTGAGTGGCACTCAAGCCGCGTCTCACAGTCGCGCGCCCAACCCTTTGCAGTGCTTTCTTTCACTCAGTCTCAACTGGGACGCTGTTCTAGCAAGCCGGACCAGAATCACAACTCGCAAAGTTTCCTCGCGCTTCTCTTTCGTTCTTCGGAGTCCCCGCAATGAGTGTTGCGAAATAAAATCAAGCGAGATGCTCAGTGCTGCCCTGACATATTCTTCGATAACCGGGCTAGAGAGCGGTTTCCTTGTGACCTTCACTCTCGCCGAGGAGCAATGGGACTTCTTTAGCCGCGTATAGGGATGCGACCACACAACCATGCCCAACGCCGCCTGAGCCATCCTGAACAACTGTTCCCCGACCACTGCGATAGAATATGTGTGAAATTATACTTGCTTGCAATAACTAAATAACTGTAGTGAGCCGACTGAAATAAGTTTCGGCTTACAATAATTAAATGTTTGTCTATACAAACTTGTCTTTAAGGAGACGAAGAGAAACACGTGCTCCGGATTAGTCCCTGAAGGCAGCCGGCCTCACGACCTGTAGGTCTAATCACTCTAGAAACTTGTTCAACTCATCCCCAGAGCAAAGAGGACAACACGGTGAGGAGTGCGAGCGTCAAAGAGGGTATTAAGGCGATGTAGGAGCGGTAGGGCTACACGGACCCCTACAAGCTGCCGCCGCAGGGAGCAACTACTCCCGGTGCAAAGGCCGTGCTCACACTAGCCCGCCCACTGCTCTGCAAACTGCTGAACGAGGCAATGTCCACTCACACAGGGGCGTTTGCTTATGTTTTTCTACGTTGCGCTATAACTAGGTATGGGCACTTGATCTAATAACCTACCGATGAATCAATTAATTATTTAAGCGCAATTAAATTTTTAAACGGTCAATCCGATAAATTGTGACAAACGAAAAAGTAAAAATTTAACGCTTTCACCACGCAGACGTGTACGAGTACACCTCTTTGAAGGCAAACTTCAGGTGAAAATGTGACCTGAATTAAACTGTAGGGGCGAAATGTGTGTCTTGAAAAAAATGGAGAAGGTTATATGCGCCCCCATCAAGGAGAACGCAGCGAATAGCGAACAGCGAATAGTATTCCACGCACCGCACGTGCTCGCGCCTGCAGCAGTAACTGTCCTAAAAAAAAGCCTAAAACAAATGGCATTTCGCACGCCCGTTCATTAGCGCTTTATTTTGGTTATTTACTTCGAATCTTTTATACGGGGAAGGCGTGTGCGTGCGGCGCGTGGAACACCCATTCCCTGCATTCTCCTTAAGGCTGCGGTCCCACGGCAGCCATCTTGAACAAGGCGTTAGTTCAACCAATAGATGGCGACACGCACCCGTGGGGTGGCCGAAACATTGGTTCACGGTGGGATGGCTCGAGCACCATCACGTTCCCCTCGTGGCCTCGCTCGCGCCGCTGCCAGCTGTGCTCAGCTGGCTCAATAGCGTGGCCCAGCAAACGGGTGTATGCGAGAATGTCAGGCTGGGTATAAATTGTTCTCTGATATAGGGACATGCGGTTCGGCGGTTGTAACGGGCTTTCGCAATAAATGTTACCAAGAAGGAATCAAATGTTGATTGACGTGTCAATATTCAATCAATGAAAATTTCCCCTGCAGGAATGCACGCTCAGTAGACTCAATCTTTCAAGACACCAGTGGAAGCGGACGTCAAGTAAACTGCTTCGCGATTTACGCTATTTACCTCACCATTTTAATGACGACTAAAAAAAGGTCACGAAATATTATGTTTCACGGGGTCCGGAAGATGTTGTAAAGGTTACATTATAGTTCCCAGAAAACGAACGCCGTTGCAATATTTTCGGAAGTACCGACGCACATAAAAGAGAGTTTTAGTAGATCGTTCCCATGACTCCGATAACGATACCCGATTCTCCGCCACCCCCTCCCTTGTGCATGCATAGTATCGTTATCGGGGCTATCGGAGGTATCGGAACGATCTGCTAAAACCCTCTAATGTTGTAAATACAGCTTGGGAGGAATATGATGAAACCCATCTGAAGAAATAGGAAGACGTTTATTTGCAATGAAGACGCTATGGATGAACGGCGTTTAGCGACGGCAAGTTATGAGCGTTCGGGAATTCATAAGTTGACGTGATTGCTAACTATGAATATGCGGACAATGAAGACCAGTTTTGTCGGGAGATGGTGTTGCGGTGGCGACCTGATATCGGACGACTCATGGCAGACGAACAAGCAAGTTTCTTCTCAGCGAATGGTAAGTGTCCAGTGTCAAGCACAACACGTGGCTACCGACGTTGTCGACGTTTTGAACACTTACCTTTTTCGACAAAAGTCCTGGCACCTGGGCTAACTTTGTGGAAAGACTCGAAGTCTTCCTTGAGTCCAACGCCATCATGAACAGTAACTGAAGACAATCTACAATTCAGTTGGTGGGTGGCGAAACGTATCCACATCTGCGGAGTCATGGGCGATGCGTACTCTAAGTGGCTAGAAGTTTACACGATGCCTGCCAAGACGTCCAAACACGTCATTGACGTTCTGCGGTCTCTTTCACCTACTTTTGCCCTACCGAAAATACTTTTCTCTGATAAAGCGCCAAATCTTGCTTCAAATAAAATAAACAAGTTTTTTAAGAAAAAAGAAAACCGGCATCAGGCATCACACTAGTGCACCATACCATCCTGCAACTAACGGGCAAGCAGAACAGATGGTGTGCGAAACGAAAAAAAAAGAAAGCCCTTTTGAAACTTACGGAAGAAGCAGTTCAGTGAAGAATCGCCAGGTTCTTGTTCCGGCAGCACGCGACGGTCTCATTTTACACGAAAAAAAAAAAAAAAACCGCCGAAGCAATATTCGGCGGACGAAGAGCCACACCCCTCGATCTCATGATACTATGGCCTACGAACAAAGATCGAGATATTCCCAGATCGGGAGTAATGGCAGTTAATTCGGTCGGACAACTCGTCTACGTGAGGAATTTCAGCGGAAGTCGGGCCTTCCATGTAAAACTTGTGTAGAAAAGGCTCTATGTTGGTTGACCAGGAGGTGTCATCTCTCTGAATAGGTTGGATATCACTGCCCTTAGTGTAAATATAACTAAACCACAAAACTCTCTTAGTGTATTGTGTAACTGCCCTAGTATTTGATAGTAGAAGCTATGGTGGTGATTTGGACCTTTCACACCAGGCTTCTTTTTCGTATTTTTTGCCTCATACTCCTTTGCGGTTTAAGTATGCTTCAAGAATCTTTTGGAACGGGGACACTTTACGTCAACGAGGCCATTTGTTCCAAGTAGTCAATCAGGGAATGCTGCTAGAAATCCGTCCCTAATATTAACGAATAAGCCGCACTTCTGCACACTGCAGTCTTCCTGTTCTGCGTACAGTTATAAAGCAGGATCCTCATTGATTCTACCATATACTGTTGCGGGTGAAGAAAGTCTTTGGGTACACAATACTTGAAACAAGTCTGGCACTGTACGTTGTGGTCCGACACCCACTAATGTCGTCGTCCTTATAGAGCCTCATCATTTAATCATTACCTCGTCACCTCATATTGCTCTTTATCAACAGTAAGCACAATAGGCTACCGCCATATTACAAATCAAGAATTGAAAAATTTGGTCGTTCAGTCCTTCAACAAGTTTATTATTTATATAATGTTATTACGTTACATTACCTCGAGACGATCGACGTCTATCGTCGATCTTCAAATACTTATACCTGTCTATAAATTAGACGCGCAAGGGTGGGGGGGGGGGGGGGGGGGGGTTGATGGCCGAGCGCATGGTCTAGCGCACGCCGGCTCGGAGCACTTGGAGCGAAAGCTCGCGCTGCAGAACCTACCCCGCCCCTGCCCGTTTCGATCTGGAAGAGCATCGTACCGGCGTGCGGTCGTGTGTCACTACTGCGTGATGCACGTTAAAAAACCCAGGTTTGCGGTTGTACTGCACTGGCTAAATTGCTCATCTACAGCTGAGACACCAGACGCCCACTAAGGCAGACTAACTTCCGGCTGTATAAACATACACACAACAATTTGCAATTAGACGCATAATAACAAAGAAGACAGCGTGCCACCTCTTTTCTTTGGATGCCTTTTTTCTTTTTTTAAACCAGCGCAAGCTCGTGCGTTCTCTCTTTTGAGACGGTTAGAACGGTCGCACATAAAACCGGCGTTTCTCCTACCCCCCCCCCCCCCACTTCCTCCTCTCATTATGTGTATTTGGTTATAACTAAATAAGCTATAATAATGGTGTATTATTCATATTTACTTTCAGTTTCAGTCAGGGAAAAGGAGTTTTGAGGGAACTAGAGCCAATAAATGAGCTGCGCATAGAGTATCGGCTGGATTGGATGGATGGATATGGATATGGTGGCTTAACCCTTTGTATCGGGCGATCACAGTTTTAACAAAACTGGATCTAGCCAAAAAGAAAAAAAAAAAAAAACCTAAATTTGATTGCCATTGCCCCCCACCCTCCTCACAGTTTTCCCCCACCAGTCCTCCAGTCTTCGCTTTGCGATTTCACCCACCCCGAGGCCGCCGACATCCCCCCGCTGACTGCGCTGGCCACCATGGTCTCGACTTCCCACTTCATTGATGCACGTCGTCTGCGTCGTCTGCCCCTGCCCTGTCGATGGTGTCGGTCCCAAGTCCAACCTTTTCAGACCCAGTGCAACCGCATAATCCACCAGATCTGGTGGCATCAGCGGTCTCAGCTCTCGGCACTCCATTATGATATGTTCAGCTGTCTCCTCCTGCTGGCCACATAGCTGGCATGTACCGTCCATCCCCGGTGTGTACTTGGACCTCAGGTGGCGTGTCCTCAACACTCCACTTCGTGCCTCGCACAGCAGCCCACTGCCCCTCGAGTTGTCGACGAAATCCACGCCCACAATGCTCTTCTTTTCCGCACCGTAGACGGCGAGGGACGGCCGCGCGCCTACCGCGGCGACCCTCTCTTCCAAAACAGTGTTGCAAACGCCGCCATTTTGGCGCTTGTGCAGAGCAGGCGCAACTGCCGATCGTCATGATTCGAAAGTGCGACATCCTCAGCATTAGATTCGGTGTTAGGAAGCTCATGTAATGTTGCTTTGCTTTGTCGCACACTGTTTAAAGTGGAGGACAGAAAAGCGTTTCTTGTGATTTCAGATAAAGCTTCAATTAACTGGCAACCATGATTTTAAGCCACAATAAGGCCAAGTGTCGCTACTCTGAAGCGTAGCTTATTTAATGACACTATTCATGCTCTTGTTCAAGAGGCTTGTAATACCTGGAGGGGCCATGTCGTAAGCCCCATGGATTCCACAAGCCACTACCTTTTGACACCTGCCTCTTCTGCATTGTTCCCGCTTGTGCCAGTAAATTAGCTACGGTTCAGAGTAACGACACTTGGCCATATTGTGGCTTATAATCATGGTTGCCAGTTATATGAAGCTTTATCTAAAATCACAGGAAACGCTTTTCCGTCCCTCACAAATGTTTAAACAACCCACGACAGAGCATTGCAATATTGCATCAGCTTCCTAGCACCGCATCTAATGCTGAGGAAGTCGTACTTTTGGATCATGATGATTGGCAGTTGCGTTTGCTCTGAGCAAGACCCAAAATGGCGGCGCCCAAAACAATTTTGGGGAAGGGAGTGCCGATACTTTAAAGCTCATTTAGTGACTCTAGGCATAAAGTGAACTCGGGTGTATTCTTTTCCTTTTCGTCTTCATTACAACGGTTAAACCAGCTGAACTACGAAATTAGGGAGAAAGGAGTAAAGACAGGTGATCGCTGGACTACCAACTATTTAATAAAGATTCTTCGTTTTCCTCTCATTGTCTACTGGCGTTGTGGCTACCTTCTCTTCTTCCTACTTGATTTTTCTGTTCCATCTCGGATACTGGTTTTCCGGAGGAATCTTTTTTCGCTTTCCTGTAGCGCAATAGATGGTGTACTAACGCAATTTTCTTCTTTATCTTCTATGGCCAAGGCCTCAAGTATTTCACGGGCGAGCTGGTCTTTGTGGTGAGCTAATATGGTACCCAGGTCGAGCTTGGCCTCGCACGTGCATGCTCGACAATGAGCGGCTAAATGCCCCGGCCCTGTTAGGGCTCTTATGTTTGCTGCATGCTCACGTGCGCGATCGTTCACGCACCTTCCCGTTTGTCCAATATACACACGCCCACATGACAGTGGTATGTTATACACTACTCGCTTTTCGCATTGGACGTACTTATTCTTATGTTTGGTGTTGCAAGTGCCGGTGTTGTTGGCCTCCCCTAGATTAACCTTCCGGCACATGGCATATCCCTTGTTTGGTGCCGAGCACACTACTTTGACGCCCTGCCTTGTGGCGATCTTTTTCAACCTATGTGTGACTCCATGAATATACGGAACCACCGCGAAAGGTGATCTAGGAACATTTTTCCGTGTGTTAGAGTCATTCTTTTGGCTGGATCTCTTGATGTTTTGGCAGAGTTTTTCACATATGGAGGCTAAGAAGGGTCTCGGATACCCGGCCTCATGGAGTCTGGAGATTTGGGTCTTGAAGCTTCGTCCCATCTGATGTGAACATGTTTTTCTGAGGCTACACTCTAAAAATGGTCACGCAGAGCAAGCGTGACGCAAAGCGATTTTTTGCACGCTTGTTATAAGCGTGTTGTTTTTCAACGCTTGGAGTTCACGCTCCCTAAGCGTGAACTGCGCACAGTTTTAACGCTTGCAGGCGTGACACAAAGCGATTTTTTACACGCTTGTTCTAAGCGTGGTATTTTCAACGCTTAGATTTCACGCTTCCTAAGCGTGAACTGCGCATAGGTTTAACGCTTGCAGGCGTGACGCAAAGCGATTTTTTACACGCTTGCTCTAAGCGTGCTGTTTTTCAACGCTTCGAATTCACGCTTCCTAAGCGTGAACTGTGCTATGGTTTAACGCTTGGCAGGCGTGAGGGGGCCCTTGTGTCTACACGCTTATTACGGAGTGCGTTTTCTCCACGCTTAGATAATGGCGCCTCCTAGGCGTGTGTGAAATGCGCGTCGCGGTGGAGACCTCTGGCCGTGGGCACTGGACTTGCCGCATTTAGTATATCGTCCCAATAACTAAGATTATTGCGACGATATACTAAATGCGAGAAAGCGCAATTTCAATGGCCAGAGGTTTCAACCACGACGCACATTCCACGCGTCTAGAAGGCGCCATTATTTCAGAGTGGAGAAAACGCGCGCCGTAATAAGCGTATGAACACACGGGCCCCCATGCACCATATTGTTATCGGATATCGTTATAGGGGCTCAAAAACGATCTACTAAATCTCTCTAAGTACTCCTTTAGGCGAATTGAGTAGTGCAAGAAAGATCGACGTGCTGCTTTATGTATAATTACGCACATATACGAATGGCAGTTGTGAATCATGTTACGCCTGGTACACTCCGCTAGGTAGTTCCAAGCTGTTCACAGCTGTGCAACTTGTATAAAGATTTTAGGAAATTTATCTTTGACGTCTAAAAACCCAAAGAGAAAGAGAGAGATCTCGTTAGGCTCCAGTTACAAAAAGGAACAGTCCAAAAGGAACTAAATATAAAGAGGCAAACAGATTTCAGCTTCGGGGATAAACTCTTTATTAGAAAATCTATTTTTGTTTGTACAAATAAGCCGTTAAAAAGTATAAAGCCCACTAACTGCTAAGAATTGCAACTACTATGAGTATCATGAACCAACTATGAACGAATGTCAATATTTTGACTTTTTAGCGGGTTTGAATCAGGATATATTTTTTCAGTAAATGTTAGTAACAATAGCAATATACAATTCGTTACATATGGTTTGCAGGTACGCGGTGATAATTGTGTCGTGTCATACTTCTTTACGGTTCATTTTCTACAATAATTGGTATATTAGAAATATTGTGCTTGGTGGCAAGTCTGTGATTTTGTAAAAGAAATTAACCACAGAATATGAAGGAGGTCTTTCCTTCTAAGATTGGTTCGTAACGAAACACAACCAGTTTAAACAACGTCAAAACTTTGCTAACAAAGGTCAAACTGGCATAAATATCAAATGAGTTCAAATGAGCAAAGTGTTAACTTTGTCAGGAAAGTCAACACTTGCTAACAAAAATTGAATTGGCGTACTGACTAGATTTAGTTTTGGAGCATTCGACCACGTGGCATTGCCATTTTTTTCTAAATACCTTAGATTTTTCATTATTAAGCGCACTTTTGTTCAATTGACTAGAGCTATTATATTTTGATGTACATAACTCCCCTTCAACCATTCCTCAAAAACAAGTATGAAAAAAAAAAAAAAAAAGGCCTTGTGCGAGAAAGTGCAATTTTGAGAGATCACGCAACCCTCTCTGGGCCCACGCTACCTCAGAACTGCTTGCTGGTTTCACTACTCTCTGTACAAAACCAAGCAGCTGCCCAAATGCTGCTGGGTATCTTACGTTCTTTAAGTAGTAAACACAGAGGCATAGCACCAGCGCTTTCTCGAGAGACGTGTCTGGTTGCAGGTTGATTTCGTTTCGTGGTTCGTTGCCGCAGATTAGCCGTCTCGTTTCGCCCCACACAATGCAGGGTCCAAGAATATCCGTCGGTGCAACCTGTTATAAATAAGATTAAGATATTATGGAGTAAATACGCTTAGTATGACAAAAATGAGAATAAACACTTTAACTTTAACATTGTCCACGTTGCACTAACTGAAGCGCTCATAACAGGCTGTTCTTAGTTCGTGAAGATGTGTAACGTAAAGTGCGCTTTGAGCGTGCTTGAAGTATTTACTTTATTGCGAAAGTGCTCTACTCGCCGCTGAAATCAGTGCGTTTTTTTGCGAGCGTCACGAAAAAGCGTTACGCCGACGGCGACGCCGCTCAAGCTAACTCGATATTTCTGCACAGCTTTATCTCAGAGAAACGATTGGGTTGAGGCCGATCAAAACCAAAATATAACAGGCCTGCAAGCACCGGAACATGCAAAGATTCACGCGGCTGCCTCTGATGCTACTGTGATTTTTTGCGTCTCCTTCACCGCTGCGACCCTTTTCCTCCTACAATGCAACCTTGTGTACCCTTTCCCTTCTTTCCTGTTGCCACCCTTTTTCCCTTGCCACATTGTCACGTACCCATTCTCTCTTTCACCTATACACTCCGTGCGACGCGACTGGCGCGCCGCCGCGCGGCCGGTACCGGAGGTAGGCAGTGAGAACCCCAGAGAAAACGAAACCGAAACCACGCCGCGTACGTTGGTACGCATTGAAGTCGGAGTGGTGCGGTTGCGCTGGGTTCACAGCATGAAGCACTGCCTGTGCTGCATCATTAAGTGCTCCAATAGTTATGCGTCGCATCTCGTGCAGACAAAGTTTCAGTTTTTCACCTCGCCGATGTTTTGTGGACAGCGACAACGATGGAGCCGTGCCGTACGACGCGAGAAATTTGGTGTCCCGATCATGTCTGCCACTGTGTCAGCAAGGCTGACATATTCTACACTGCCGCTTTGCGCTCTGCGTTTGTTTTCGTACCACTAACGCCTACATGTGTCATCGCCGTTGGGACGAACTGAAATGCCATCCCACACTCGCGGGTATGCAGTGCCAATTTCGTTGGAGGAATGCCCTCCAAAGAAGTTTCGTCCCCATCGCACGTGTCGATCATATTTCCGGACAAGTATGGCACGCGATCTGTACTTCATGAAGAAAGATTCGAACGGTAAAAAAAGTGACAAATATAAATCTAAAGAAAACCACAATGAAACTCGGAATCACTGGAGAATCGACGTTTGAGTATGGAAGTTTATGTGGTGTGCTTTCTTTCTTGATCAGCCTCCTTTTGGATTTGGAAACGCTGAAACCCCGAGTTTCGTAGACAACATTTTTTTTTCTCGGCTTTAGAGCCACCTATCGCAAAGTGGTTCGAACTGGAAGTACCGTCCACTGGTCCCTTCCTACCTGTATAGTGTGCACCTCCCACGATGAGTGGTATTATCTGACAGCCTTTGACGGTCAAAACCAGTTCCCACTTAGTTACGCCGCCCAAACTAAATTTCCACCTGGTTTCGCTATGCCAACTCTTTTTTGTTTTAATAAGTGTCGTGCCAAGTGACGGTCATCTCAAAGTACCAGTGCGCCGAAATTCAGCACCTCGCACAGCAGGTTATTAGACAACAGCTGACCGCAAAAGCCCTTGGCGGCCAAACCGTGTGTTGGCCAACAACTTTGTTTTCTCGGCTTTAGAACCACCTTTCGTAAAGTTGTTTCAATTGGAAGTACTGTGCACTAGTCCCTTCCTACCTCTAAAGTCTCCACCTCCCCCGACCAGTGGTATTCTCTTCACAGCCTTTTCATGGTCAAAACCGGTTCCATTGAGTTACGCCGCCCAAACCAAATTTTCACCTGGTTTCCCTATGCCACTTTTTTTTTTTTTTTTTTTGTATAGTAAGTGCTGTGTCATGTTACTGTCAAGTCCGAGCACCTGTGAGCCCAAATCTGCACTTCGCACAGCCCGGTTATAACACAACATTTTCGGTCCAATATTGGATATCCCGTACAGCTTTATTTCTTTATTCGTTAGAAACATAACTTTCACACCTGCTGTCTTAAAGAAACTTGGCACTCTTCCTGCACAAACTTAGTGAACATCTCACTCGCCTCCAAATATCATCGTTCCAGCAGTCCTAGGTTTACAGCGACGAGTGAAATAAATTTCCCACTCAGAGCAATTATGGTGGCGGCCGTCTTGTTTTTCGGAAAATTGCTCCAACTCCTTTTTCGGCCGCAACTAAAGAAATTACCCCTAATAACGACTCAAACTCAATATATAAGAATTGGAGAACTGGGATTGGATTGGATTGGGGAATTGGAGATTCCCCAATCCAATCCAATCCAATCCAATTCCCCAATATAGGATTGGGGAATTGGAGAAGTCATCAACATACCGAAAAATAACTGCAACTCGTGGGTCTTTCAAACCTTGTTGTATAGCAACCCCACAGGCGCCTAAAAAGACGTCGCACAAATATGGTGCCACTTTTGACCCGATGCACACTCCACTCTTCTGGGCAAAGTGCTGATCTTGGTAAGTCACTACGGTAGTGACTTACCAAGATCAGCACTTTGCCCAGAAGAGTGGAGTGTGCATCGGGTCAAAAGTGGCACCATATTTGTGCGACGTCTTTTTAGGCGCCTGTGGGGTTGCTATACAACAAGGTTTGAAAGACCCACGAGTTGCAGTTATTTTTCGGTATGTTGATGACTTTGTTATTTTATGTACCACCCCAGTTGATGAAACATCAGACGGATGCCTTAACACCACTCTTAGGGATTTTCAAACAAATTGCATGGGCCTCACCTTTACATACGAGCTTCCCGCTGATAAGTCTATCAGGTTTCTGGATTTGGCCTTAGACTTCCAAAAGGAACACGTTTGTTGGAGGTACGAAACGCGATCGGGGAAAGGGTTCCTTCCCTTTGACTCAGAACATTCGAAAAATGTAAAGCAAGGGGTCGCCACCACAGCTCTCACAGCTAGCCTCAGAAAAACATGTTCACATCAGATGGGACGAAGCTTCAAGACCCAAATCTCCAGACTCCATGAGGCCGGGTATCCGAGACCCTTCTTAGCCTCCATATGTGAAAAACTCTGCCAAAACATCAAGAGATCCAGCCAAAAGAATGACTCTAACACACGGAAAAAGGTTCCTAGATCACCTTTCGCGGTGGTTCCGTATATTCATGGAGTCACACATAGGTTGAAAAAGATCGCCACAAGGCAGGGCGTCAAAGTAGTGTGCTCGGCACCAAACAAGGGATATGCCATGTGCCGGAAGGTTAATCTAGGGGAGGCCAACAACACCGGCACTTGCAACACCAAACATAAGAATAAGTACGTCCAATGCGAAAAGCGAGTAGTGTATAACATACCACTGTCATGTGGGCGTGTGTATATTGGACAAACGGGAAGGTGCGTGAACGATCGCGCACGTGAGCATGCAGCAAACATAAGAGCCCTAACAGGGCCGGGGCATTTAGCCGCTCATTGTCGAGCATGCACGTGCGAGGCCAAGCTCGACCTGGGTACCATATTAGCTCACCACAAAGACCAGCTCGCCCGTGAAATACTTGAGGCCTTGGCCATAGAAGATAAAGAAGAAAATTGCGTTAGTACACCATCTATTGCGCTACAGGAAAGCGAAAAAAGATTCCTCCGGAAAACCAGTATCCGAGATGGAACAGAAAAATCAAGTAGGAAGAAGAGAAGGTAGCCACAACGCCAGTAGACAATGAGAGGAAAACGAAGAATCTTTATTAAATAGTTGGTAGTCCAGCGATCACCTGTCTTTACTCCTTTCTCCCTAATTTCGTAGTTCAGCTGGTTTAACCGTTGTAATATGTACCACCAACTAGCTCAGCTTCTACCCCCTCTTAGTCGTCTTCATTGTTTATTGATTTCAATCATATCGAATAATGAACACATTATATCACGCTACGCTTGTGTAATTATTTGTCTTAGGTTTATTAGCCTGACCCAGTACTTAAACCACTAAGTTATCGATAGTAAATCTTCCAATATATTTTTTAAATGTGAGGGTAAAAAGACACGGAGATTGATGATGATACAGACGCCAACGCCACCCTCGGAAATTTTTCGAACATTAGAAATCAGCAGTTTGCCTGCCATCCGCCAGGTAGCGCAACAAAACACCCAAACAGTTTTTAATTTTTTTTTAATTAGCTAAGGTCTACACCTATTAAGAAACCAAAGCAAAATCATTGTGAAATTTTAATACATCGCAATGTATATTTATTTCAAACAATAAAGATTATTATATGCCAATAATCTGTTTGATGTCCAAAAAAGATATGCGTCAAAACAGGTAAGTTTGAAACGCTCCTGGAGCGTTATGACTTTGAAAATGAAAAAAAGCCATCGTCCACCTCTTGGGCAACCACTGTAGCTCTGAATGTTATAAAAGATTTTATCATAGTTTAATTATTTCCTCAGCGGCATTTGAAGTACCGTGACTCGAAGCACAAAAAAGTGCTACGTTTGATATAAAATTTCTAAACCAAAAAAGTTTACACAACATTAAAGTTTTTTCTGCACATTACCAATTATAAGCACTACATCTGTAGCTAATTTCATTGCCCTAGCGCGTGTCATTAAAAACATATTTGTGCTGAAAAATGTCCATTTTAGGGCAATATTTGGAGGCATGAAAAAAACAAAGTAGTGCAAATAACAAAAAAGTGTATCGTTACATTCTGCTCCGACATCATCTTAACAAAACTGCTATATTGGAACCGTGTTATCATTAATGGATCGTTCATAAAACATGAACTAGCGGAGCAAGTGAGGGTCCGCGCCACCATATTCGCAACGCTACAAATGCGCATGAACAGTAAAAACCAACACAGACATAATATCAAATGAAAGAGGATTGCATTGCCTTTCGAATGACATCAATCCCACAAAACAGTATTTAAAAGGAGATGAATAATGACCTGCCAAAAAGTACCTAAACTGCCACATTCAGTGGGACCGTGGCCTTAATGCTTGGGTAATTCAGCAATAGGTCTATTGTGAACAATCAAAGGAGTTCCCTATTTCTGGAAAATATTAACGAACTTGTTTCCTTCTGCGGCTGAAACAATAATTTGTGAGTGTTGCCAGCCTTTCGGCTGTTCTCAAATACACATAAAAGTTCATTTAAAATCTAAAATTGTACATTTTGCCGTTTATCACAAATTTAACAAGAACAAACGAAAATTTTCATTTTGACTTTTTTTTGGAGCTATGATGCACGGGAATGTACGAAACTTATTAATATACCTATTGCTATATTATCCAAGCATCAAGGAGAATGAAGGGATTGGTGTTCGACGCGCCGCACGTGCTGACGCCAGCCGTAGTAACTTTTCTAAAGCAAATGCCTAAAACAAATGGCACCTTGCACGCGCGTTCGTCAACGCTTGATTTTGGTTATTCACTCCGCGTCATTTATACGGGGAAGGCGTGCGCGTGTGGCCCGTGGAACACCAATCCCTGCATTCTCCTTGATGCTTGGGTGATATATCAATAGGTATATTGACTAATTAGCCGATAAAAATTAACGCTCAGTCCTAGTTATAACTTAGTCCGCGGGACATCTGTGCTTCATATGTCGCACGCAAATCTACTCTTTGAATTGGATCCCATGCCTCATTCGAACCACGAATGCCCCGTAGACTTTGAACTTAGAGTACAACGCTGGCCAAGCTGCTTGCGCGAGCATGGGGCATGCGCGAGCAGATCTTTGCACGTGTGCTCGCGCAAACGAAACTATAAATGAAACCACGCGCCCGCGCCAGTAACGGAGTATACATCTTTCCATAAAAGCGTACGAGGGCGCGTTCATTGCTGAGTTTGTGTGTTATGCACGCGCACTTTCTGGCTGGCTGCAACTGCGATCGAGCGCTGGCTGGACTGTGATTTAGCCAACTTTTTTAGTACCAACTCAGTTCTGGAACTCCGCTCCGGGGGGGGGGGAGGGGGGGGGGGGGAGAGGGGGGGGGGGGCCTTTGCGTGGCGCCTGTTAGAGGGCGTGCGCTCAGCATAAATACTCGCTATCATCACCATCGACGGCGCGCTTGTGGCCGTTGCCATGGAGATCGTACATGGCCGTTGAGATTACGGATGTTCGTGGCGCTTTTTCTGACAGTAGCAGACGACTTTCAAATTGTTTCTGCTGCAGTTGGTAGTCATCGGCACATCTACTATTACAGTAAGTACAAACTTGCCCTGTTGTAGCCACCGGATTGTGGCGCCGATGAATTTGGGTTGTTCGAAACGCTTCGCGCTGTCAGCACAGCTAAGGCAGCAGCATTTTGCAATAATGCAAAGCGTATGTCAAAACGGTCGTAGCGCTTTTCATGCTCAAATTGTAATTTTTACTGGCGAAAGGGAAAAAAATTATCCAAACCCATACTGACCCTCGAGAGGAGTCGGGACTCGCAAGCAGCCGCGGAGCAGTAGCAGACGAAAACGCGTGGATTGATGCGCCGGCAGCGCCACCTAGCTGCAAAAAAAAACAAAAAAACATCGGACACGGTTTCGGACCATCTCCAATGTACAGCGTCTATGGCAAGTTCCATAACTGAGTTGATCTAGTAACGGTGGATTTAGCATGCGTAGACTGATTTTTGTGAAAAGTGGAAACGCGCACAGATGGCGAGGGACGAACTGTTGTTGTAATGTCCCTCGATAAAATTCACGCTTACAAGTACCGCCAACCATTGTAGTGGAAACGCGCAAGACACGTGTCACGACAGGATGCCGATCCGCCGTCATTCACTTCCGAGGGGCGCTCATTTCAGTTTTTCGCCGCCATTTGCTTCCAAGGGCCGCTCGAGACACAGGTCTCGTGCACTGGCGTATTTGACGCTACTTGCAGACAAACGCCAACACATCGAGGGGCTTTATGTCTCTCGCCACCTCGGCATTCACTGCCGAGACTGTGCATGGCGCGGAGTGGCGAGCCGCTAATACGAGAGATTTTTGAGGCTGTAAAGGTCGGTTTATTAGGTGTTTCTACCTGTCAAATTTCTCAATTATCGTGAAGACAGCGTGAATATACCTTCATGTGGTCTACGGTTCGTTGTCATTTGAAAAGAGAACACGGTCTACGGTGTTCGTGAAGACACACTGAACTTTGGATGATCCGGACCGCTTGGCGGTTCTCCCGTGTACATGTTGCAAAAATAAAAATAAATATTACGACAACAAGTGTGCGTGAGTTAATAATAAAAATAATAATCCTTATTTTCAGACATACATGTGTCTGAGGGGCTGTGGCAAAAGAATACAAAAGGAAATTCGGCACAGACATTTAAGATTGCTTACGTAGGAATGGGAAAGCATTGTAGTCCCTTTGGTGAAATGGTTTCGATTTATTTTTTCGACATGCGTTAAAGTTATTTCTGCTGATTCGATGTGTGACGCGCGGGAGGCAGCATGCTTTTTTTTATACATTCATGATGTGGCGCCACCTTCTCCCCATTGGCTGCGCCGTCACGTGCCCAATGACGCACGCACTTGGCCACACCTTCAGTCAGCCAGATGGTTGTGACGGGACGTGTGCATGACGCACGCACTAGGCACACCTTGGTCAGCCAGGACTGTGGAGCCGCCGTGGCGTCGACAATAAAGAAAAAAAAAAGAAGAAAAAGCTGCCGTGGCGTCGGGGAAGCGTGCCCGTCTCGCACCCCGGAGACCCGGGTTTGATTCCCACCTAGACTGAAATGTAACAGTTTTTTTCTAAAGCCATTCATTTGCTTAGTTTATAGGAACCTTCGCGAAAAACGTGACGTCATTCCGAGCATTTCTAACGCGTTTCTACTCTTTGCGCCATCGGCAATTTTTGGTACCCTCGGTCGGTCATGCCACCGACAACGACGCCGGATTTTCGCGTAATGGGGCTAATAATGTTTTCGCATTAAAAAGTCTTCTGACCAGGCCATAAGCCCCTTTTTACAGCATTCAACAGTGTGCGGGACCAGCGTCAGCATAAAAAAGCAATTATACATAAAATAATCAAATTGACTTTAGGTAAGCATCGTAGTCACAATAATTAATATCAACGTCAGCAAAAGTTTTAAATCGAAATCATTCACATCAACATCACTGATATCACATTCATTAACATAAAATGTCAGTGTTACTGTAAAATTCTCCATTTCTGTTGCATTCAAACAGAATATATATATATATATATATATATATATATATATATATATATATATTGTTGCTTTTGATTGGGGGGGGGGGGGGGGGGTCTGGGTATGTAGGGATGAACCTAGGCCCTATGAGCAAGCAAAAAGAGAATGAATTCCTCGCGCTTGTGCAGACAGTCGCGAAGCTTCAGAGTAGCCTTGCTCTGCTGCAACAAGAGGTAAACCTACTAACACAGAAAAATATAGAAAGCGAAAAATCTGCTTCCGCTCTTGAAGAACGCGTTAGCAACCTAACAACTGAACTCGACTTACTAAAGCAGAAGGAAATCGGTAGCGTCACACCTACCGAACCTCAGCTTACTAGCTACAGCTCTAAACGAACTTTCGCAGCTGAAAACTCGTTGTGACGACGCGGAGGGCCCAGATCTCGTCGTAACACCCTTCTATTTTTTGGCGTCACTGACACCGATAGGGAAACGTGGGTCCAGTCCGAGGGCTTGGTAGCTGGCCTGTGTTCTAGAAACCTAGGCGTGAATTTCGAATCAAGCAAAATTGAAAGAGCGCACCGCTTGGGAGCGTTCAATCCACAGAAATGTCGCTCTATAATTGTGAAGTTTTCATCATTTAAGAATAAAGAGGGCTTTCTTTCGTCGGCATTTAAGCTCAAAGGGACACGTGTAGCTATCAGTGAAGATTTTCCCATTTCTGTCCGACTTGCGCGCCGTCACCTTCTTGATTTTGCCAAGCCCAAAGGCACGACTTACAAGCTGCGTCACGATAAGCTGTTTTTCGATAATAAGTGTTATGTATTTGACGCCGCTCTTGGTGCCGTGAAGGAAAAACGTTCATAGCAATGCCAGCGTTCATTTCGTTTTTCGTCACCCAATCAACCTGCAAAACGCCGTGATATCTCTAACGAACCTTCTTATCATTCTATTTTATTTACTAACATTAGAAGCTTCATACCAGAAAGAGATAATGCGATTTCCTTGGTTGAGGCCTACAACGCAAATTTTCTTATTCTTACCGAGACGTGGCTGAGCCCCGATATATCTGATACTGAACTTTTTCCTTTGTATCCAAACCTTCGGGTGTATATGTGTGATATATCCGCTAGTAGGGGGGGGGGGGGGGGGGAGGTGTGCTTTTAGCTATAAAAAATCAAATTCCGTCTCGGGTTGTACCAACTCTTACCGACTTGGAAGTTGTTTGTGTGTACGTCGCTACGACGCCCACCGTAATAGTGGCTGTATGGTATAGACCGCCAGATAGTGATAAAGAATTTGTTACCAAGCTATATAAGTGTCTTTCTGAAATCGCAACTAAATACCCTAACGCCTTTGTGTTACAAGCGGGGATAGACCGCACGGCCGGCAGGACGTGGCCGGCTAAGCAGAAAAATGACGCCGTCGTTCCTTTCGCTTCAGGAACTGAAGAAGAAGTGTTTTTAATAGAGAGTTTTAGTAGACCGTTTTCGGTTTCCCGCTCCGCTCTATGGAAAGCGGAGTCGCCATCGCGCATGCGCGACCCGCTCTGGGATTTGAGCGTGGAGCGTGAGCTCCGCTATCGTCGCCATTTTGAGAAGTACGTTCCACTCTCAGTGAAGGTTCACTAGATGGTGCTTTTCTGGAAAGGTGGGTGCTCGCTATTTGAAATCATGCTTGGGAGCGCGCTTGACCCTTATGAACCTCGCTGCACTAAGAAGCTGCGCAGACTTTGTTTGAAAAGGCGTCCCCCAGAAAACGTTTCACGGTAGTCAAGAACCTCTGGCTGCTTCGAGAAATCGCTGGCCGCAATCTTTTTACGGCCCCTGAACGGTGGGAACAGGTGCTGCCTTGTCTAAGCCAGCGGGCTCGATTTTTCTATGCGAGATGACGACGACGACGTTGAGAGGATGACACACCGGGCGACGGCGGTGTCTCAATCTGAGCCCTGGGCCGCGGTTCCTCGGAGGCGGCAGCTTCTACTTCGGCTAGACTACCTCCTTGGAGCATGATTCTTTGACCCCAGTGGACCCCAGTGAGCAATAGCGCCATTATGTTCCTGGTGCTCCTTCATGCACTGATCGAACGGCGTGCAAGATCTTCATAGCTCGCTGCTCACCCGCCCAACCCGCCTCCAAGAAGTCTGGACTCCTGTAAATCGGACTGCCACCCTCCCCAATACCAACAACCCATGTCATCTTCATCTTGCACGTATATACTCATCACATTACCATGTTCCCTAGACGCGGCACCGCGGGCCTCGGTGGTACGGGCTGCTGCTTTCCGCGGTGCCGCAGCTCTCCAGAGCCAAAAATTAAAGGTTAAAGACCAAAGACTAAAGCAGTCGGCAAACGGACAGATATTTTGTTTGGTTACTTCAGGCAGCAAGACAGTGAAAATTAGCGAAAGCGAGTGCTCCAGTTATATCTCTACTTTTTTTTTTCCCAATGAAATGAGTTTTTTCTTCTTCGTATGCTTCGGTTTGTGATATGGTGCCTTGGTGTTTATGTACACTGCGCGACACTGTTAGCGGGAGCATTCAATATCCTGTTTTCCTTTTTCACCTTAAATTCGAGGGGCTGACATTTGCCTATTGGTGTGGAATAAAGCGCTCGTTTGGGGCACCAATCTGAGCGACAAATTTTCAGCTTTTTCAATAGCTGTCAAAAAAATAAACTGCAAATAAAAGCGATTTTTTTCGTGTTCGTATTAACAGTGGAGCGCAGTGTATGTATCTGCCTTGGGGGGTGACATGAAACCATTTTGCTTCACTATACACTTCTTTTTATTTCTTTTGTGTGTTTATGAAAGTGCGTTTTTCAGCTTAAGCTCCTGCCCAGTTTCTGCCTCACTTGTGCTACGGTCTTTTCTTGCAATAGAAGGCCACGCAACATAGTCTACTCTTAAGGGCCGCCCACACTAGCGAGAAAACGCGCGTGGCACGCCGATCGCGGCAAGTAACAAAATGTCGCCGAAGCACAGTCAGCGCCACGAGCGCGTGCAGAGACACGCCCTTTATCTTCCCGCTTAACCGATTTATCGGCGCGCCGGGCGCGTTTTCTCGCTAGTGTGGGCGGCCCTTTACAATGCTGAATTCAACAGTAACACTGTAATTTGGTTAGATGCAATATTCACACGCACATCTGAGAAGCAAAATGGGAGTCGTTAGTAAACGTTTTTTATTAAAATATTTCTAGATGCCTTTCAGCCCAGTTGGACAGGTATTTCGCCCAGTACAAAAGCTTGAACATGATTTACTGTGATAATTTTATGCATTCTAATATTAAACAAACAAAAAAATGCCCATGGTCTTTGTAGGTTTTGTCCAGCCGTCAAATTATGCCGTCTGCGCACATCACTGCCTGGTGCTTCACGACGAGCACCCTCTTGTGGTCTTCTTCTAATTTTTTTGATGGACGGCATATGGGCATGCTGTGCGGTCAACAAAACCCTTGTCCTTGACGTTCCCTTGTCCTTGACGGCCTAATAAAAAAGACAAAGCAAAACACTCTTACAACACGGCAGTATTTAAACACTACCAAAACATGTGATATGGGACTTGTTACTCCTCTAAGATAAAGCGTATTTCCATTGTAGGGTTGTAAAAAACTGGGTATCGTAAATTAATATATATATATATTATATATATAGTTGTTTCTTAATTCTGCTAAGGTTTTGGGCCGTCAAACTGTGCATGCGAGGCCCGCTACGCCGGAATTCAAAACGAAACTTCTGAAAACTGTTCTAATCTACCACTATTGCTTAGAAGTCCATGGTTGTGTTTGCTAAATTTTGCATTGTTTATGCCTGTCTGGTTTTTGACCAGACAAAAAATTGACGTGGAATATTCTTTCGACCGTTATTGGTAACTCTTTTCAAAACACCGCCGGGTAACATATTCGGCCGCCATATTTTGGGCATCGCTTTTAGTGCGAGACTTGTGACTAGAACCCATTTCATATTCAGTATTGACGCAGCATTCGTGTCTAATACATTTAGACTCGCATCCGCGACAAACAATGACGTAGCTCTCTTGCCCCCTAGACACTTGGCCAAAATAAGGCGGCCTCGAAGACTAGCGGCACCATGGGTTGCACTTTTAAAAAGGCTGCATTCAAGTTTCTATTACCTTCTAAATCTACCAAGGAAATCCAACGCAAACATTTCTTGAGGAAAGTTAAACAATTCAAAAGTTGCGAGCGAGTGTGAATAAATAAAGCTGAGAGGAATGGTTTCTTTGGTGCAGCTTGCGAGTGCTATGCTCGTGGTCAGCTTTCAGTGGCATTTTCTACAGGAGGGCGCATGCACAGATATAATCGTCGTTCAAGCACGCGCACCCGTACATCTGACTGCATAGCCATATAGGCCGTCCACAAAACGCGACGACATTACCGACGCCGTGCTGGTTGCAAAGTGATACTCGTTCACTTCGTTTGATTATGCTATTTTGTGTTACATAGAACTCAAATCGAATGGTTTACTTTTTACGCGCGGGGCGTACGCTTTACTTCTTGATTCGACCTCTTTCAAGCTGAGGTCACGGTCAAAAACATCGACGCGTATTGAGTAAGTGCAGCCATCTTGAGATCTAAGCGATCACGCTAAGGACGCTGAGGGCAGTCCGCTCTACAACTTGTGAAGCGGAGCGCACGCTCACTCCGCTAACTTTACGCTCCAACTCAGAGCGGGCCACGCATGCGCGGTGGGGACGATGCTTCTCGCAGAGCGTAAAGTAGAGCAAAGACGGCTCATAAAAGTGGCCTACTAATACTCATAGATCACGAACGCGCTCGTCGTGACTTCTCCTGACACTGCCCATGTACACCTTTGGCGTATAGAAAAAAGTAACTTTTCACCAGACAGAGCAGCTGTGCTAGAAACAATGGAAACGCGAAATTTACACAAACCATGCAGGGTCTCACCTGTGAGCACAGCTCTAGTTTCGCCAGGGTCAACCACCTACGTTTGTTCATCTCAGCGAGCAGGTGGCCGAACCTCTCGTTGATGTGACCCACGATGAGGTTCACAGAACTGAAGAACACCGACAAGTTCCGTCCAAACGCTCATCCAAGTACGAACAGACGGTTGGGATAGGCCAGTCAAGGAAGAACCATGCAAAGCGTCTCGCCAGATTGGCAACACCCTGCGCCGATCTGTCGGGTGCTGGTATTTGGAGGCCCGCATGCAGAACAGCCAGGTCCTTCTTTAAGCAGGATAGCTTCCTAAAGGGTTTCTTTTCTACGTTGGAAATATCCAGCAAACCGCGTTCGGAAAGGAAGCTTCGGCGCTTGATGGCACGAGGGATACGAATCATAGATTCGATGTCTCGCCATCTTAATCTCGTTAGTAGAAGTCTCCTTCCTTGAGAACAGCGGGGATTCATCGTGCAGTTGCCTTGCTAGCCTTGAGCAACACTGTACTCGTACTACGCAAAAGGGTGCACTCCCAATGCGCAAACTTCGTCCTTTTCTCTTATTTTTCTACTTCGAATAAGTAAATCTGTTTCAGTTTTAATTCGAGTGGAGCAGAAGCTACAAGAGCGAGTGCCGGCCTTTCAGCGTCCTTGATAAGCACGCGCGCTCGTGCAGTCCAAGCACTGTTTAGAGCAACATGCTCATGCTTATACCTTTGGCTTCACTTGCACACAAGGTGGAACGATTATATTTATATTTTATAGCTTAATATTTCTTCAGGTGTGTGTCTACTCTTGTGTGCTCAATATTGTCGCCTTCGTTTTTACTACCTCTACAATCACGCTCCGTTTTACTCTTTTGGTGTTAACGCTTAGGTTTTTTTGCCTTACTAGTACTATAAACGTCCACTTGTGGGGCTACGCAAGCAAATTTTTTGAACCCGCTCAAAACGCTCTTACGCTGAAGAAAAACGCTCTACTAAAACACGTTTTTGGACCTCCGCTTTCCATTCCGGCGAAGCGGGCCGCGCATGCGCAGTTTGGCACCCTCAGAGCGGAGCGGAAGATGAAAACGGTATACTAAAACTCTCTAATGTCTCGTGATGGCAATCGAGGTAACCGACAACTACCGCTATGAAATCTGGTAGCGCTAGCAGCCAGATAGAGATTGTAACAACTCTCCCCCCTTAGAACATTGCAAGCGTAAAAAGAACTAAGGAGAGTAGCGCTGCACGGGTCTTCTAGCCCTTGCGCTACGTCGCAGATGCGGTGCGCTGCTGGTTGTGGCGAGGACAGTGCTACTGTTGTCCATGGGTTTGTCAACATCGGCAGCTGTGCCAACTGGTACCATAGCAACGGAATCATGTGGAACCGTAACTGGATCAGCAGTTTGGATGGTGTCTTCTGTTTGTAGTTCTTGCTGATCTGCGGCAGTCTCGGGCTGAAGTGGCTCGGTGACAGCTGCAGTTGTCTCCGTCTGTCTGGGCCGCAGGTGGTCACCATGACGATGCCACACTGTACCGTCGTTGAGGCGGACTTGTGCTGATGAGTTACTGGTGGCGCATATCACACGAGCAGGCAGCCATGTCGCACCTTGACGGAAATTCCTTGCGAAGACTTCCTCTTCAGTGCCACATGACGGACCTTGCCGGCACCGTTTATCCGTGTACAGCTTCTGCTTTAGCTGTTTGAGTAGTACTGACGACTCGAGGCTTGGCCGGAGGACATCTAACGGTGTTTTAAAACGTCTCCCGGTCAGTAGCTCGCACGGCGCTCTGCCGGTGACCTCATGCGGAGTGGTCCTGTAGTGGAACAGAACTCTAGATATCTGAGTCTGGAAACACCCAGATGCACTCTTCTTAAGTTTGTTCTTGACAGTTTGAACAAAACGCTCCGCTGCACCATTTGAAGCTGGATGATAGGGTGGTACAAGCATGCGGCGTATACAGTTGCGTGTCAAGAATTCCAAGTATTGTTCACTTGCGAAGGCAGGACCATTATCTGATACTATCAGATCTGGCAGTCCATGCTGGGCAAATGCTACTCGCAAAGCTATGATAGTAGCTTCTGCCGACGTGGATGGCACGGGGAAAACTTCTACCCACTTTGAGAATGCATCCACAATGACTAGGAAGGTTCGCCCCATGAATGGGCCTCCAAAGTCAATGTGAAGCCTTGACCAGGGCTTTTGTGGAAAAGGCCAGGGTGTCTGTTGAACCGGCTGTGGAGCCCGTTGATGAGCTTGGCAAACTGTGCAGCTCTTCACGTTTTTGGCAATATCCTTGTCAATACCCGGCCACCAGACGTGGCTTCTGGCGACCATTTTGCTTTTCTCAATTCCGGGATGGCCTCCATGAAGAAGCTTGAGGACTTGATCTTGCAACACTTGTGGGACTACCACTCGTGCTCCCCAGAGCAAACATCCGTCATGAAGGCTTAGCTCAGTACTCCTTGCGCTGAATGGGTTCCCTTCTGGTCCCAATGTAATGCCCTCTCCTCTCAGGACAGGAAGCATCACGTTGCCCAGAAACGGGTCATTCTTCGTTGCTTGAGCCACTACAGCAGGTGGCAGAAGACTGGGGTAAGCCTCTTCGAGCATAAAGATTTCAGCCGACACAGGTTCTGAAACACTGTTTGTCGGCACTGGCAGTCTACTGAGTGCGTCCGCGTGTCCCAAGTCTTTCCCCGGTTTGTAGAGAAGCTGGTACTTGTAAGCAGAAAGCTTGAGAGCGCACCTAATGAGTCGAGGCGAAGCGTGGACTGGAATCGGCTTGTCAGGACTCAGCAATCCAAGTAGAGGCTTGTGGTCTGTGAAGGCTTGGAACGGGTTTCCCCACAGGTACTGGTGGAACTGCTCAACACCGTACACCAAAGCTAATGCCTTTCTGTCGAGCTGGCTGTAGTTTTGTTCGGCTCGGGACAAGCTTCTGGATGCGAAGGCGATGGGTCGTTCTTGACCATCGGCTTCCCGGTGTGCCAAGACGGCGCCAATCCCGTACGGTGAGGCATCGGAACTGAGACACACAGGCTTCTCTGGGTTGAAATGAGCGAGAACCGGAGCTGAGGTCAAGAGGTGCTTGCTTGACGTGAAAGCTTCCTCTTGGTCTTATCCCCACTCCCACTTCTTCCCGTCCAGACAGGTTAAGAAGGAATCGTCGGAAGAAGTTGATTAAACCTAAAAAAACTTTGAAGTTCCTTGACATTTCGTGGTGCCGGGGCATGTAGGACAGCTGCCACCTTGCCGAGACCTGGTGACAGTCAGTCCTTGCTGATTATATGCCCAAGGTATTCTACCTGAGGCAAGAAGAAAAGGCACTTGTCGGATCCCATCCTCGTCGCCAATTGTTACAAGCGGGGATAGACCGCACGGCCGGCAGGACGTGGCCGGCTAAGCAGAAAAATGACGCCGTCGTTCCTTTCGCTTCAGGAACTGAAGAAGTGTTTTTAATGTCTTGTGACGGCGATCGAGGTAACCGACAACTACCGCTATGAAATCTGGTAGCGCTAGCAGCCAGATAGAGATTGTAACACTTTGTTACTCTATTTGGTGATTTCAATTACCCAAACACTGACTGGTCTGCCCTCTCTTCTAGTTGCGCATTGTCTCAAGAATTTATAGACTTTTGTTTAGATTTCAACTTTTCAAATGTTATCACTCAGCCCTACTAGGATTACTAATCACTGTAGCAATATACTCGACTTATGCTTAAGCCAAGACCCCTCACTCTTCAGTAAAATCACGTACTTACCCGGCATTAGTTACCATCTCGTCATCAATTTAACTCTTTCTCTCTCTGCTCCTCGTAGATCACATTACTGCAAATTCATTCGCAATTACGCGAGAGCTGATTACATAACAATCAACTCGAACCTCGAAGATATTAATCATACTTTCTCAGATAACTTTGGGGAAAGAACGGTTAATGAAAACTGCACTCCATTCAAAGATAAAATGATCTACCTAATCGAACGCTTTATTTCACTGACCCGTATTATGTCTGATAACACTAACCCTTGGTACAATAAAACAATTCATAGTCAATCCATTAGGAAAAAAAGACTATAAGCGGACTAAGGCTGTCAACACTACGGCTTCTTGGAACGCCTATTACGAATGCGCTAGGGCTTATAAATCCGCAGTAAATCACGCCGAAACCAGATTCTATTGTATGGACCTCCCCAAAATATTAACCACCAAACCAAAGAAGTTTTCGAAAAATATCAATCCGTCACTTTCACTTCCTTTGCAATTTGTAGATGACGACGGACTTCCACTTTCTGATAAACGTGGCGCTCTTGCTGTTAACAATTTCTTCTGCTTCATCTTTACTAAAGAGGACTTGCTAAATATTCCTGACTCGTGCCAATCAATTCACCCTCTTATGGATCCTATCGTAATTGACTGTACTGGAGTACTTAAAGCTACAGATCAACTAAAGGTGTCCTCCAGCTCCGGAGCTGACCAAATTAACTCTAAGGTATTGATAAACACTAAACACATTTCTTCCACTTTCATCTGCAACTTATTCTCTCAATCTCTTATACTCTCTGAAGTTCCATCCGATTGGAAAGTTGCTAACGTCATACCCGTTCATAAAACAGGCGATCGCCAACTAATCAGCAACTATCGTCCCATCTCGCTAACCAGCGTTTCATGCAAAATCTTGGAGCACATTCTTTATTCTAACATAATAAACTTTCTAGAATCTCATAACCCCCTTTTCAAGCACCAGCACGGATTTCGCAAGTCCTACTCATGCGAAACTCAGCTAACAGCATCTCTAACTGACGTTTACTCAAATTTCGATTCCAATGCTCAAACTGACGCCATCTTCATTGACTTCTCCAAAGCATTTGACAAGGTCCCTCATCAACGTCTTTAATGAAACTAAGAGATATTAATCTTCACCCCTCTGTAGTCAAATGGATTTCTGAATTCCTCACTAATCGCACATAGTGCACTTCTATTAACAATATAAAATCTACCACAAGCACAGTAACGTCTGGCGTCCCTCAGGGAAGCGTTCTTGGCCCCCTTCTTTTTTTAATCTGCATTAATGATCTCCACCATGGCATCATTTCTGAAGTACGTTTGTTCACCGATGACTGTGTCATCTATAGACCGATTCATTCACGCCACGATCAACTAATCTTGCAAAACGATCTCCAACTCATTATTCAGTGGTGTCATAAATGACAAATGGCTTTAAACTATAATAAATGTAAATCGCTATCTTTTTCCCGCAGTTCACATGTTCTATCCTTCTCTTACCACCTTTCTGGCATCCCAGTAACTGCTTGTTCATCCTATAAATATCTAGGAATTCATCTGACATCTGACCTGTCATGGACCACCCATATAACATCTGTCATCGCCGATGCTAACCGGACTCTCTGATTTATTCGCCATAACCTCAGACAAGCTACATCCCCCGTAAAACAACTAGCTTATACTACCTTAATGAGAAATAAACTAGAATTCGCTTCTTCCATATGGTCACCGTGGCAGACATACCTAACTTACAACCTGGAATCCGTTCGAAGCAGAGCCCTTCGTTTTATTTATTCGGACTATTCCCCTTACGCAAGCATATCAGGATTTCACCAATCAGCTAACCTTGACACTCTTTCTCACCGCCGCAGGATGTCTCGTCTTTCTCTTCCTCATCGGATCTTTTATTACAACAGTCATCTCAGACAAAGTTTGTTATCACCTCCTTACCGCATTTTCCCTCGTCTCGACCATTCTTGTAAACTCCGTCCGATTTCATCGTCAACCGTCACTCACCAAATGTCTACTTTACCATTGGCCATTGACGACTGGAACTCACTGCTTGACGTAATTGTTTCCTTATCTGATACTAAGAAATTTTCTGCAGCCATTAGCTTATTTTTTCTAACCCATAACTAGATTACAGCGTGTTTTTGTAGATAAACTGATTTGTTATTTGTTTGTTTTTTTAATTGTTCACTCCCTTGTATAATGCCCCCTTGGGCCCTCAAGGAATAATAAATAATGACATATATATATATATATATATGCATACATGTAAGACGTTGGTATCTTTTTTTTCAACATCAAATTATGAACTAATTTAATTATTAATGAAAACAATATCAAAAGCGCTATAAAACACACTTTGAAATCTGCTACCCACTCGACTAACAATTTTGAAGTTTAGGTCACTGGGACTAAAAAATACACTTTTAGTCTTTTCTTGAACATGTAGATTCTTCGACCTCGGCGTACTATTTCAACAATAATTCGGATGGTTATTTATAAGGTCAGATAACTGATAATTATGTTTAATTAAACTATCATCAAAATGATGAGTTATATAGAGCGTCCCTCTGAACACCCGTCTTGAAAAAGAGTCTTCTATCGCTTGTTTTATCATAGATCAAAACGCAGTCAAAGACTAAGGTACACAAGCACAAACACGCATAGTAAAAGCGCAAGGCCATATGGTACATGGTTTGCGCTTGATTGCTTTGACCGGTGACAACAAACGCACTATAAGACGTTGATCTCCGTGACGTGGTGTTTTTCGGCTCTGCTTGACTGGCCTCAATGTCCTGTTATGTCGGCTGCGCTCAGATTTACAGTGAAAACGAATTTAAACGTTTAAGTCGTGCAAAAGCTCTTTCATTCAGGAAATGCTGACAAGGCATGTCTTATATATGTTCTTTATCGTTTGATAACATTCTTTATTGATTGATTGATTATGTTTCTAATGCTTTAATAGTTAAAACTATAGCTACTGGTTTGTGAGCCTCTAACGAAATCGCTTTGCCAACCCTGCAGCGCGGAACAAAGCCAGGATCAAAAACCAAATTTTGCCAAGCTAGGCACTCTCGATCGGGTCGATGAGCTATCTGGGCTCCAGTTCTGTGCGAACTATTCAATGCCTTGATCTGATAGGCAAAATAAGCACTTCTACCCGTCTCATTGGTGCTCTGTGACTTCAATTACATTCGTCTCCGCGTGTTTTTTGGTTACGGCCCACATTAAAAGCGGAGCTCGCTGCCTTTTGAGGTGCATTGGTTGCGTGTGCACGAGTGGCGCTCCTTCTTGTCTCTCTAAATAAATCAGTAACTACACCACCTAGGTTGAAATATATTCCATGGGAAGTTGCTCGGAACTTTAAACATTGTATTGATGCCACATAGATAGACAGACAAATTCTTACATCTGAAGAGGTCAGAACCAAATTGTTCGGCTCACACATCGAAGGAAGTCCTCCATGGTTTTCACGCCCTGGCTGTACTGGCGGAGAGATTCTACAGCGAAAGTATAAAAGTAATCATTATTTGCGAAACATTTTGAGTGGGACGCTTATTAACATTTATATAAAATGACGCGGTCTGAAAAGGCATAGTAAATTACTTACCATTCGAAAATGGGCAACAGGAAGAAAATGTGTCACTTTCACGCGTCATTCGTTAACTGAAGGTGGTACATGCAGTCAGTCGTGAATGCCTGTGTTGTCGCTTATGTCACCATTGAAATCAGAAAGCGCCCCCTCCCCTTCCCCCTTTATCCCCCTTTTTTCTGTTATCAGGCTTTAGAAGGTCCTAGTGCAACAATGGGCACGAGCTCCGTTCTGAGGCTTTTACAGGGGCGAAATTTTTGTGGGACCGTTTTTTCCTACATTGAAGTTGGGACCATTAGTTCTGGGACCTTAGTTCCGGGACCATTTGTTCCGGGACCATAGGTTCTTGGACCATTTGTTCCGTTTACCGATTTCAAAGGGTATGTCCGCAGAATGTTTGGTTTGAATGTACGGCGTTTCGCAGTACGCTTGCATTTTTTTAGACTTCCCACAGTTCTGCGCACTCAACCAATAAAATGACGTAAAGCATTCAATTCGAGAAAACAAGGCGCGCACATGCGCTCTCGTGTCGCGGCGCTCTCCTGCACTCTCAACAAAAGGGTTGTCGTGGGGTACTACCCTTGGGGTAGTCAGAAGCCGTCACAGATATCGCTACCCCCCCCTTCGTTATACTAACAACCCCATGGGCAGTCACACGGCACGCAATCAGCAGGTAATCACAGTGAGCACCCCCAAAAGCAACATGGCGGCTGGCAAGCGACAGTGGAGCAATACGAGTAAGGCCTAGCGAGCTGGACTGCTTTTTGCTAAAATACGATTCCCAAGTGCGTACGCCCGTTCGCTGCCTTCCGTGCGCACAAAGCTCTCCGAAACGCACCTCGAAGCACCGGTACCGCACCTAATACGAGTAAGGGCGACGATGTGAGGAGGGGGGGGGGGGGGGGGGGCGCATTCGAGGGGGTTTGTTCGCGATTGCTTTCGCGAGGCCGGCTGCATTTACTTCGCGGCCAGAAAACATCCAAAGAAGGAAACAGAATAGCGACAAATGGAATGATGTCTTTATTGAACAGAGCATCTGCTTGCTGTGCTTGCCGCAAGTGATCCGGCGTTTTCGGTTGACAGCGGCGAGGCGAAGCATCACCGATTTAAGCGGCGTCGGTTCCGATCGTTCAACGCTCCAGCTCACCTGTTAGCATTCGTTATCCACTTTCAAGTCCCTCGTAATCCTCACCGCGTCTGTGCACGCATTTGGCGCTATTCACCGCACGGAACACCCATTCAACTGGCTATGGGACTGATCCCATTTGGACGAGAGGCCGAAAACCGAAGCAGACCGAACCCTTTGTGGCTGCTACTAGAGCACTATATTAGCGCCGAGATGTTTCGGTGGCGCCCTCTTATGGTTTCCCTCCGTGACGTCACGACTGGGATTTGCCTCGCCGTGACGTCACCAATTGTTATTCTGGCTACTTACCATCGGGTGCGACGATGAATTCGATGGTGTGTTTAAAGAGCACAGAAGAAGCTAGGAGCCATCGCAATCCGAAACTACCACCGACAAAGTTGACAATCTGACAGTGCTCAGATGCCCATGGTTTGGCCAATCGTGGAAAGCTGACCACAGCGACGCGTTTGGCCGCGCACATCGCTAATAGCTCCTTCGGAGCAGAGTAGCGCAATCTAGAACGCCGTCTCTCGGCGACTAGCGGCGAACGCCCGGAGGTTCCAACTACGGTCAGAAATGCATGGAGAACGTGAGAAAATCGTTGTTTCTTCAATTTTGTGGGGATGTGCGGAATGGAAAGCATTTTTGACATAATAATAAAACATTTTAGAATAATATGCGATAAGTTTTGTGCCATGCAAGGACGTAACTTTTTTTTAAAAATTACCTGAGCGGCATCATGCAGCAGACGATACGGCGACGTCACACCATTCACGTGACCTGCTCCGGCCAACCCGAAAAGCCCATCTCCGCTGCGAGCAAAAATCGTCTGCTTCAAACGCCATTGCATTGGAAATTGCCTTCTCAAAATTTGCACACGCATCCGATATTATTAAAACTTTGACAAAGTGTTTAGCGCTTTACTAACTTCATGACAGGCTAGTTTTGAAAAATGTGAACTCGCCGTTAGTTTTTTAATCAGCCGTGTTATGTCGATCTCCATGTATTCTCCCATAGGGCGGGCCGCCTCCTGGAACCCTGAGTACCACGTGACTCGCGCCGAGCCGCTCTGTCGGCCATGTTGTCGGCAAAACACGGGGTTCAAAGGATTGCGCTACTCTGCTCCATAGGAGCTATATAGTGCTCTAGCTGCTACGTGGAGCCATGGAAACGAGCGTTTCGCCGCAGTAAGGTTGCAACGCCTATTGGCTGAGAGGAAAAAGCAAAAACAAGCAAAACAACACAAACCGGAAGTGACGAAAATGTTTGTTTTGTTTGTTTTTGCTTGTTTCAATTTTATTTTTTGTTTTTACTTTTTGTTTCTCCAAGTGTTTGTTGGGTGCTTTTTGGAGCGGTCGCGTCGGTTCCAGCGGTCTTACTTGTATTATACGTTGTTGTGTTATGTGCCGCCGTATTGCCGAGTGGAGTTGGTCGTGATATTCAATGCTTGGGAACGAGCGTCGGCAGTGAAGTTCACAGCGCATTCATGCAAGCTAGCAGGCCCCGTCTCGCCACATGGAGGCCCGTGGGACGCTTGTTCGGAAGGTAAAAGGCGAGTGGAATTTACCTACTGGTGGCGTGCGATCGTTGATGCGACACCGCAGTGGTGGAATTTGATAGCGCTTGGCCACCTCACGTAACGTCGGGGACAAATAAGGTAGCAGAGATAATCAACGGGAGTGGCATGTGGCACGCAGGTGGCGCCTGCGCCGCATTTGCATTCAGTAATCGCACTTAAAGAAGGACCAAGCGCGTTGGGAATGTCAGCTTTTGACGAGCTCGTGCAGTCACAAAAGCGTTCTGTCGAAAGACGGGATTTACAAACAGATCAGGCTTCGCGAATGGCACCCCCGGTGCGTCGAATTTGTGGCGGGTAATAATGCCTGCGATGGTGTTTTCTGCACAAATGCTGTATTCTGCCTCTTGGTACATGCACACCTGCAGCAGAACTGCTAAGCGACTCTGCTACAGGTTAATCGCGAAGAGTTGTGCTCTTTCATAATGTGCATGTTAAAGTGACAACAAATAAGTGCCCCTCTGTTCTACTTCTCCTTTGGTATTCAACTGGTTGTATTTTCTACTACATTTTGTTCAGAAAGCCACTGCGAGACAGGCATTATTGATGTATGCTATCCAAAATAATGCTTGAGCATGAGACGAGGTAACAGAAATACTTCTATATGTGCCTGCTTTTGTGTTTTTGCAAGACAAGGTTTTATGTGCCTGCTTTCTATGTTTTTGCAATTCACCGGCTAGACCACTCTTCTCATGGTTATTGTTTTGTTGGGTGCAAAATTTCCCACCCCAGGTATCTGATGCTTGCGGCTGATGGCGTCTACCTACGTGCATCAAACAGCGGGCCTGCACCTTCGCCGAGACAGCAGTAAAACAGTTCTGGGTAACTGCAGCGACTGAGTCACCGATGCCGTTCCACTTCCTGCACTGCACTCCGCATGGGTCAAAGGGCCAGCGCATGCCTTTTATGGGTTGTCGCCAGCCATAGTGAGTATGGCTTGGAGTCACGTCATGCGAGTGAAATGCTTGTCCCCTGGGTGACGTCAGTAAGGGGGGGGGGGGGGGGTGCTGCCGCCGCCGCCGCCGCTGTTGGTGGGGCTATGATCGGTGGTTTGCGATCACAGACCACCAAGCACCATTGCACTGTTCCTGGATGAACTAGCCGCTCTTGAGGAAGAACAGGGTGCTTTGGGAAGAGCTATGGTGTCCGCTTTTTCACTAGCTCCAGCTGTCGCCACAGACATTTTGTCGAAAGGAGCAACATCTATGAATGAGTAGACGGCGCTGAATGGCCGCAAGGGGCCTCGCTTCTGATCGAGGGGGTCAAGATAGTCCTGTTTCAACAGAGGTACCTCTTTGGGTATTGTACAACACAGGAAATAAATTGCCCGAAAGTTTTCTACCTCGACGAGGTGTGGGTTATGGCAGGACCAATTTTCTCAAAGGTGCGAGTAGACACAAATGCGGCTTTGTTCCGTGGACACCTTCATATGTGGTGGCACGAGGCAGTCATTGCTTAACCCTGCTTAAAGATCAACGACTGGACTGGTCAAGGGTGGCATGCCTGAAAGTGGGACAGTAGACGGCTGTTATATACCAACTTTAGACTTCATTCACCCCTTAACTGACAGGGCACTGGAGGCTACATGCTCGGTGAACCAGCCGATTGTCGATCTTGCATCACTTATCATGCCCCTTTCTCATACACATGTGCAGGTCGGACATGAGGCGATACAAGCTTGGCCCACCAACCACATGGCTCCTACCGCCCTGTCAGCGTAGGGGCGGCAGAGTTGGTGGGGTCTGCTGAGTGCTTCTGGCGTGGCAGTTCGGCAGTGGTGAGTTACTAGAGCACAAAATGCAATACCGCACTTTACTCTGAATGCTGCGAGCCACCGGAGCCAATCCAGTGCCGAAGGTGTGTCACGTGGCCTGTCCGCTGGGCGCAACGGCACGTCGAGCACAGTGTCATCTGGCAGCGACAAAGAGTTGGATTGGCTCCGGTGGCTCGTATCGTCGGCTGCGGTAGAACACAAGGTGAAACGGAGTAGAATGTGATGGCGTGTTGCATCACAGAAGGTGAGCAAAGTAAACAGATAAAAGTTTGATGTTTAGAGTGCCTTTAGAGAGCATCACATGCGCCCCAGGATGGGCGAGGAGAAACCTCCTCGCCCATCGATATATTGACGGGGGACCGGGGGTAGAAGAGCCTCTGGGGGCTGGGCGGTGCCGAGAACAGGCAAGTGTGTGCGACCGGATCTCGGGTAATCGTGGGAGACGAAGCCTGGGGGCCCTCTTTGTGTTTAGCTTTGTCTTTACGTGCGAATATCGGTGTAATGTCGCATGTCTTTGCTGTTTAGATTGAGTGTTTTTGAGCGTTGTGTTTTAGGAACAAATAAAAGGGAGCGGAATTCCCGCTCCCGTGAAAGAACCAGGCTGGACTCTGGTTGTTTGACGGACCACGTGGGATCTGGCGTATCGGCGGCAGTATGCGATTTCCTACGATGTGTCCTTTAAGTTTCATATATTTTGGTCTTGCATTTTAACCACTATTGTATAACTTGTTCACACTATTGTTTAACATGTTTGTATCCTATGGCTGCATTTACAATTGCACTGTGTAATGCCCCTGGCTCCGAGGGTAAAATAAAGGAATAGAAACAAACCGATTCTGTAAGCTGCCAAGTTCAATTACGATCTCCTCTTTCTGGATATGTACTGTATAGACTGAGCACCGGCCCTGGAGAAGGTGTAAATCCATTGCCACAGACTGAATGCCAACAGAGCTGCCGAGCCTCACTTGTGTTTGGTCCCATGGTGGTGCACATTTCGAGGCTACTTTTCGAGGCTAGTCCCGGGCCTCCTGGCAACCCGTTCTGTTTGTCCTGACAACAAAGTGCGCTTAGTCAGCATACAAAGACCACTGTTACACTTGTATGAACAAGATTGCAGCTTTAGCGGGCTGCTCAACTGCCATGTTGGGGCAGCATTTTTTGAAAATGAGTTTCTGACGTAGGCTGCACTCAATTAGAAGGCTGGGAGGCATATTGAATCACATTTGTCCAATCTGTGTGCCAGAATGTGTGAAAGTAGAACAGATAGCACATCGCTCTTGGTAGAGCAGCTCAACCTTGACCAAGGTTTACGGTAGGCCTGCACAGTGCTTTAGATAGAACACATCTAATTTCACTCTCCTTTATCACAGTGTGGAGCTAAAAACTAGTGTGCCCTACCAGCTGGTGGTGGTGTGGTGGCCGGTACTTTGCTTGCAGGACTTAACCGAGAAAAAGTTTTCGCCTTTTGCCAAGTTTCACTGAGGCACAGTATAGTTTGCTGCCTGATGCGATTGTAGAGCATGTATCCACCACTTAGAGCTACATGAGACTGGTTTGATCAAAATGAGAATTACATATTGCCCTTTCAGAAATACAAAGTAGTAAACTTTATAACTTGCCATATAATTCTTTTAAGCTTTCTTTTTGTGCAAACAACACCAACAGCTGGCATTGAATTAATGTATGCCTAAAGTCGCCAAGCCTTTGAACAACTCTATCGCATGGCCGCAAAGCAAGAAAGAAAAAAACATAGCATATCGTCTGCTTTTTTTCCCTGCTCTTGCTTCAGACCACTGGCATGCCGATAGAGCAAACAGTCGTAACCTGTTATAAAATAAGGTGCGTAAGTTGTGCACATAATGATGGCATGCAGTTAGGTAGTAAAAAAAAGTGTCAGACGACACTTCACAAAGCAGAACAAAAAATTGCAATAAAATGCGGCAAAAAAAACAACAAAACACAATATGCCTTTGCCTTGGAGCGGAGGGGAGAGACAATTTGAAGCCAATTTACGGCGGCTGTGTCATGTGATTCCAAGATGGCAGCACCTATGCGACGGTGGGTGAAAAGATCTAGAATTTTAGAAATAAATTGAAAGGATGGCATGAAACCATTGGCAGGGGTCTGCTCTGCTAGCTCGAATGCGACAGCGGTTCACCATCACTCTGATGCAATCGCTGTACCAAAGTGCTTGCCCTATTGTGCTGCACTCTACTTCATCAAAATAGAGAATTTGCACCACCAATGTGCTGAAAAATATATTTCCTCAATGCTCAAACTATTTGCTAAGGCTTTGTTATATGCCACTGTCTTATAGCAGATAGTTTTCAACTTTTGATTATTGCTTGATTTACTGTAGGTATGAAAACTTTTAGGAAACTGCAGCAGCTGACCACATGGTCACCCCCTCGCCAAAGCGAGGGGTGACCTGCAGCCTGTTTGGAAGCCTAGCTTGTAGCCCAAGCTACGGTTGCATTAGTAGCAGACTGCATTTGGAAGACAGTGTGGCTGTAGCTAGCTTCAGTTGCTGCATTGGAATGTGCATCTATTGACATTAGGTTACCATAGCAGACAGAACTTATTGTGCATGTATTTGGTGTGGCGAGATCAGGTGAGTATGTGGGCTCCTTTGCAGTGCTTTTCAATGCGGCCGCAGAACATAGGATTCTTAATAAAGACTGAAAGGTAGATGGCAGATATTTTCTGGCACCTAATATTTTGACAAGCCTTGCATGAAAGGCTTTTCTTTTTCTTACCTGGAATATGGGGCTGAAGTATCAAACTGCCCGTGATGTCGCAAACAAAAAAGAATATCACCAGAACATCTCGGTGCTAATAGTCGCTGACAAGATGAGAAATGCAGGGCATCTCTTAATGCCCAACCTCCAGCAAGCACTTGTTGCCTTTTCTCATGCTTTCGCTCTGCGTAGATTGTTGAGGCTTGCAAGATGCTAAAGCATTGCCAAATGTAGGAAGCTCCTCCCTGCCATTCTCGTCTTACATTTGGTCCTCGAGGCACACTCCAAGTTGGTACAAAAACATGTGATGGTCTACTGAGCACCCAGACACGATTCGGGCGATATGTTAGATATCGTCGTTAACGGAATGCGAATGGCTGGGAGTGTCTTACAAATGTCCGGCCTCTATGCATTGCCGAAGGTAGGAAGCTCATGCTGGAGGCAGGGAACTGAGGTTTCTCCCAGTGTCCTCACCTCGTGAGCGACTTTTAAAAGTGGCAATGCTACGCCATGCAATAAAGGTTTTTACGAAACCAATTTGTGGTTGATCTTATCAAAAGCATGTTATAAATCAAAATAAATTATATGAACTTGCTTCCGTCAAAAACAAACAGTGCTGTGTATTCAAATTTAGATAAAATAGTTTTTCCTGAGCAACCTTCGAAAAAAAATTGCATTGCATAGTGCCGCTTTTTAACTGGAGTAAAAAGACCCATGTCTGTGTATAACTATCTAGACACTTTCAAACGAGCATACAGTAAGGAAACGAGGCAATGAATGTCTACCCTGTACATGTCACCAGCGTCCTTTACTTGTACTACGAGACCTCTTCCAGCACAATGGAAGATCATGATTTCTCGGAGATGAAATGCATGCTTGAATAAAGGGGAAAACAAATAAATCTGCCACCCTTAACAATGAAACAATATAAAAATCTGCACTCACAGAACAGCCTGGTTTTAATTTCTTTATTGGTTATAACATTTTGGTGTCAACTGGATTGATTGCTGCAATGCTGTTAGTCAATATTAGTGAAAAAAAAAGATGTGCTTGCATATGACCAAAGTGTGAACATTGTAAAAACATTTTTCAGCAAACACAGATCTCCAACAATATCCGGTCCCGCTGGGCAATGGTAGCAATACATGTACAAACATTCTCACATCTAGGTCAGTTGACAAGCTTCTGAAAACGCCAGACGCCTTTTTGCGGAGCGTCCGCTCAGTGGCGCCTCCACACTATCAGCCCGCCCTATGGACAAATCCGGTGGAATGTTCGATGCACATTACCTGCAGTGGAAAGTGATTTTATTGTGGTTCTTATAGGCACCTGTTTCCGCATTTAGCGGTGTCGCCGTCTATGTAACTACCTCGCTAAATTTAGCGGGAAATTGAATTGGTGTTGAGGTCACGTGACGTCAATTTTCCCGCTAAGTCTAGCGGAGAAACTGAATTTGTTCATGGGTGTTAGTCATCTGACGTCAATTTTCCCCACTAAATTTGTGTTGGGTCACCTGACGTCAATTTCCCCGCCAAATTTAGCAGGGAAACTTAACCCGCTAAATTGGGCAGGAAATATAGCTAACATTTTCTGCTAAATTGGAGGGAAAGGAGATGTAAATCCTCCCCTCCTCGTCAAGTGCCGTGTTCTCCTTTCGCATTACAGAGAATTGTAAACGTCTCATTTTTTTTAACGCTGCTCTTCCGTGGAGCTTGTCAACCGATAGATCTGAGAACATTGGCGTGTACCGCCTGAGCGGAGGCATCTGGTTTCCCAAGCACCGGTTTTGAAACCCCCCTTTTCTTGAATCCTTCAAGATGCTCAGTTAAAGGGCAACTCCGGTCCACACTTTTGAGTTTGGGATTATGACTGTTTTTAGTGCAGTCAGCGTCCCTGAATTGCAAGGTGTAATTTTTTTCTCGTTATCGTGTGTAGTTTGAAAGATATCGACGCCCCAAAGTTTTGTTTGGGGCGCGGCCAACAAAACCTAAACTAGCCGCTCGAGGCCCCGGCAACTCTGGAAATCAGCCGCTATGTGAATGCGACGTCAGGATCGTTCTCGTTCAACAAGTACACAGGCCGAGCGGCACCTACCTCTGTTGCGCTAGCCGTCTAAAGATAGGAAGTAAGCTGATTTTGTTTTAATTCTGTGTACGTGGTAGTTATCCAGCATATGTAGCAAGAGTTAGTGTGTACACCCAAAAGCTAGCGACTGGAAAACTCGTGAACTTGTATGGTGCCGTACTTGGCGGCCGCCGCCGCTGTGCGTGCGCTATGCCGTACCCGTCGCTTGTATACCCAAAAGCTAGCGACTGCAAAACGAGTGAACTCGTTCGGTGCCGTACTCGGCGGCTTTTGCCATGTGTGCGGTCTTCCGTATTCGTCGCTAGGCCTAAATTGTCATCGGGGCTCCGTGGATGAAGCGGCGTTGGTCTACGCTGCGCTGCCAGTGACGTACAGTACTGGGGGCCCTCTCGCTTTCACGCGGCGGGTCAGTCCGAGACACGAAGCTTTGAGGCCCTCCGGTGCGGGACGCGGCGCCCGAACACACGTGTGCTGGGCTGTACGCGTCTGTATTTTCATTCTTTTTTTCCCCGGGCGCGTAAAAGCCGGAGTCGAAAGTCCACTTGCCGAACAGCGTTCACCCACACCTTCTCGAATTTCCGGTCCGTTGGAAACTTGTGAAAAAGCACCTCCGTAGTGCGCAGCGGGTTGTTTGAGCATCCCACAGTGCTACAAGTTGCACTCGACATCTTTCGAGGAACAGCTGGGCAGTCTTGGGCGCACCGAGTTGCTCGCTAAAACGAGTCTTGGTGTCCTCGCAAGCAAATAAACAAAAGGCTCTACCGAAGCTACATGGGCTACAGAAAAAAGCAACGGCTAAACACGCCAATCACAAGCCAAAGTAGCGGTGGTAGCAGCTCAGAGAAGCGCACAACGCCTGGACCTTAGAAAAAAAAGAATGATACTGACGTCACGGCCCAATGTTGCTTTAGCGATCGGCCGCCCGCTAAGGAGCAGCGGCTCGCGGTGGGTCGCATATTTATCATCGGCATTAGTTGAGAATGCGGCGTCCCACGGACGTAATATTTTGGCTAGGATCGTATTTTGTGTCACTACGGCGATACCAGTAATTTATTTCATTTTGAGTTTTGGCCGGCGTTGCCCTCTAAGAGAAAATGGTGACAAAACAACCTTTTAGAAAATTCGTTTTTAGAAATACGCAATTCACTGAACTTGGCTGCATGCTCTAGCATTTGCTTGTTCCGCCTTCGCCAATGACAAGGCAGAGCCGGTCAGTCAGCAAGTCGGTCGCTTGGGCGGCCAGCATGTTCAAAGTATGATAAACAAGTTTTCGTGCAAGTCACAACCCTGCTGTTTTTACAATAATAATTTTACGTTGTGCCTGGTTTAGGGACTAACAAAGAAGAGTGGGTGCTCAAAGCATAGGTCAACAAGCATCACTGAATCGTGCGGTAGCCTTTAGCGTCTTTCAGGTTTGCTTAAGACAATCGAATGGATTCACTAAACGGCGCTCCTCTACAACTGCTTGTTGTAGGTGCAGCACATTCTATTAGCATAAAATAAAGGCACACAGCTAAAGCACTTCAGTGATGCCTAGCAGGTAGCGAAACAAATTTCTCTGTAACAAAGCGTGCGTGGTTACCGAGACATCACGTTATTCAGAGCGCAGATGCAGAGTATAACCACTGTACAGCTTTGTCTCCGTATTTGCATCATCTTCCAAGGTATTGTCCAGGAACAGGCGGCACTGCCGAGCAGACAAGCAAATAAATAAATATTTAACAAAGGGTACTATTCAGTTTCGTACCAGCACCATTACCGTCTTGCTTCGGCAAAACAAAAGCGGTTCTTGCAATTGCGCAACATAAAAAGAATAGTGCAAGTAGAGCTGCATGGTACTTACGTTTCTGGATATTTGCTAGCAAAATAGTAGGTATTGAAAACAGGAAAATTAACCAGAAAGTGTGATGGGTTTGGGAGGGAAAGAAACGTAGACAAAAGGCAAGCAGTTCAGAGACGACGACCCACCGAGCTCGACCTAACGCTGTACGAAGAACAATCTGAACCTGAAATACTACTTTCTGTACAAACACAAGATACCCACGATATTACACGATAAATATCCACCAAAATTAACGTACCAATTAGGCAGTGCTGTTCGTAAGACGCGTAAGTCGCCGAAGTCACAGAACGTTCACAAAACAAAACGGCCTTCTTGGAAAAATCAAAATAGTGATGGTGATAGCGATGGGTCTTCTGTAAACACTCCGAGGACAAATGTAATCACTTTTTTTCGTTTTAATTAATGTAAGGAACACATATCCACCTTAGCAAAAACTAAAATCATGGCAATAAAATAGCCTAAAGTTTGAACATTTAGTTGTGCCGAAATACACTTGGTAATGTCTATAAACCTTGTTTCAGTAATTAAATGCAAACAGAACACAGACTTGGAAACCCTTGCTGATAGCCTTTCCTTGCAAGTGTGAATGGTCAAAAGCCGATGCAATGATAGGCTGAAATACTTCGGGGATAGCATGCTTAAAGTGGCCAGAAATATTAAACGGGGTGTATTTATCGTCTTTCCATCAAACTTTTCGGAGCTTAATCTTCTCAATAATTACCTTCTTGCATGTTTCGCAGTAATCCGTGGCATGGATTCACCACACTATTTTTGTCAAGTGTGGCAAGAGGTATGCACCACCATCAGAAAAAAATATGACAATTTATTTAATTACGACAGGCAGCCACGAAAGGTGAAGATGGCAAGACCCGATCCACCAAAAAAGAGTGGGCCTAAGAGTGCAGTCTTGGTCCATGATTCACGACGGTAACTTATGATGAATGCAGAGAACAAAGGAGTCCATCAGGTCAACAGGAACCAATATCTGACCCGAACATGCCGGGCAATGCAGAGCAGGGGCAAATTTATGGGTCAGCCTGGGGGGGGGGGGGGGGGGAAGGGAGATGATATCATGGGCAAAATGTTGCCCAGATCTGTTTTGTTAACCTAATATTTGTTATGTCACTAAACACCAACGTTACTAAAATGCTCAGTTGGAAAACTCACTCTTGGAACCTGGACCGCTGGCGTTCACCGAGACGAAACTAAATACCATAACAGCGCCACCCTTTTGCGACGAATTAAAACATGCAAGTTGTTTTATTTAGCTACTGCAAAATGGCCCTGCGAGATGGCGCCACGTAGAGTTCCTGCATAGGCTCTTTACAGGAGCCATAGTTGCATGACTGTTTTTCACGTACCGCCACACCGCTACTGGCCGAGATGCGATCATGTGAGGAGCAGACTCAAATGCCGTGCACGAAAGTACACACTGCACGCACCCTGGCATACGTTCCCCTACTTTTGAGCGCACCGTGCTGCCATTCGCCGAATTCAGTCACATCAGGAGCAGGCTCCATATGCCGTGCAGGAAAGACGGCGCTACGGGGATGAACATGCAACTCTGGCTCCCATAGCGAGCCTATACAGGAACTTTAGCGCCACTGGCTCTTCTGCGACTTGACGGAACCACTAAGTGTAGCCGTGTAGTTTCCTTAGTGGCTGCTGTGGGAGAAATGGCGGCGCTGCAACAGACTTCTTCCAAAACCGACGCGCGCCATCGCGGCGAAATACCACGCAGTGCCCTCTGGGAACTAGTTGGCCACTTAGTTTCGGTTTCGACTGAGCAGCTTCATCTCATGCTATCATGCCGCGACCGAATACACTGCTCGCATTTTCGATTATCTGAATTTTTTTACGAATGTACAATACACTCATTCTCGAGCGATACAAAACGAAGACCGGGGCACTTTCCTTGGTTCCAAAAACACCGGATATTATGCGTGCATATGCAAACGTAGTAAGACGTGGCTTAGTCACCTCACCCCACGAGTGCATCTTTGAGCTCAGTGTCAGTAATCCCGTCCAGTACCAGTGAACTACAACTGAAATTTGGTCACCTTGAGCCCTACACATATTTTGTTTGCCAAACGTACGCTTCTTGTTACTTCATTGGGCGAAAAGCAAGACACATCCTCACAGGAGTATCAAAGTTGAGCCCAGCGTTGGCGCATTAACTTTTAAGGAAACACAATAAATTCAACCTCACTACTGCACAAAAGTTACTATGATGTCTTCCTCATGTCATCACATATCTCACACTCAAATTTTAAGCTGATAGAAGATTAAGTTTTCGCAAACGCTAAGATCGGCTAGCTACGACGGAGGCCCTAACAAGCGTCCCCTACTCCTCACTAAGCCTTCTTGGACGAGCTTTTACTAACGCCCAAGGTCTGTGCCCGAACGGTGTGTCTGAAATTATCTCAACATACTCAGTCAGGAAGAAAGCAAACACATAACAAATATTATGGCCATTAGCAACCGTCAAATACGCTTTGAATAATTTCGTTCGTTCGGCGCACCGCAGAATTCATGCCCGTCCAGTGCACTTCCGGTGAACGGTGCGACATTGTTCACACAAGTGCTCGACTTTTGCTTTCTTTTTTTGTATGTGCAAATGTACCTATATTATTGCAGGATAACTTTATGCACATACGTGATGTTGAATATTAGTGGAAGGCAAGCGGGCGGGGACTTCACTTCGTGCAGTGCTGCGGGGCAGTACAGATAAGAGGTGAGAAGTGTGTTTGAATGGAGCTTTTCAATGGCGCGTCCGAGTTTTACTTCGCATACTCAGGCGTATTAAGAAAAACAGTAATTGCAAAAAGTTATATTTCGTCTATGAATGCCCGAAAAAAAAAAAAAAAAAAATCTTCCTCATCAACAACATTAATGTAAAGGCGCAAGCTCGATGTACACACTAAAAATTTCAACACCCATGTTCGTGTTAAAAGGGTGTTTTTCCGAGCTCACACCCTTCCTACACCATTTTTACATGATTTTTGAATATTCAAGGGTGTACGGAAAGGCCTACACCCTTCGTACATCCTTTTTACACCCTACGGCTACCGAAATCGTGTTAAGAGGGTGTTGCGGTGGTACACCCATGATTTCCGAATCGTCGAACTCGGAAACCGCCGAATTGCAGACATACGCGCCGACAGCAGAAGTCAAGAAGCAGCCTGCTCAATTTAGAGGATTTCGTGAAGTTCAAGTAAGCACAATGGGCAGCTGACATCCAAGCCAAGCCAACGCTCAAGTTGTTTTCAAGCCAGATGAATGCCGGCGTTGTGTACAAGCTCCTTGGTTGTTTACGTGCAAGCGACCACGAAAATATCATCGGTTACTCACGCACTTCTGCTCAGAATGGTGAGACCACATCGGTTCTATTATGATACATTCCTTCTTATCCTGAGATGTACTAAAGCGAAGGCTAGACGTGCGAGACGGTTCGGGCTCACAGCTTTACTGTGAGCCTGTACCGTAAAGGTCGGTTCCGACACTTGCGTTTGAGTGTGTTTGTCTGCGTTGCGTTTAGAACTGAAAACGAGTCACCGGTACATCTGTGCTTCGTATGAAGCGTGGATTCCAATTCAAAGAATCATCTTGGCACGCGATATAAGCAGCAGGGATGTCCTGGTTTCTCGCAGCCGCAACGCGGTCAAACGCAACTGTTTGAACCAGGCTTTACGTGGTCGTCCTGTGCTTGTCCCTCGCGCTTTATTCTTTCGATTTTAAGTATTCATTTTCAACTCGCTCGCTTTTAACAGTACTAGTAGATACTCAGGCTGCACGAGGGTTCGTGCAGTGCGACCATCTAGCGATGCTATGAGCTTGTGCTCGAACCTTGGCTTTAATGGGCAATCATCGGGGATATATGACACACGATGATGCCAAGTCTGTTCACGGCAGACTCTCGTGCTGTTCTGATTGGAGGAGAAGGGGCGTGTAAAAAATTGGCAAATGGAACATGGTTAGCGACAGCGCAAATATATGTTGGAAAAAGTTCAGAACATTGAACTGCAGCAGCCTGAAACTTTGGAGTTAAGCAACTAGAGAATCATTTGAAGACATCTTTAGAGGTTCAGCCTTCTCTCCCCCCACACCAATATCGAAGGCTGCTAGGATATTGGTTCAGGCTAAGCCCTCTGTCTTTCAGTCAGCGAACTCGAGCCGTTCCACCTGACCTTGTTATTTCATAACAGATATGTTAGAAAATGGAATGCAGATTTTCTTTACACGGCCAAAACATAAAGTGTTATCAAATAATACCTGCCATATTCATATTCTACATTTACAGACCGGGGCTGCCCCGCCTGTGGAGGGTGAAGATGCGAGCAGCCTCGAAGCCCACCAACAGTGGCTGTGTGCTGAGAGCGAAAGCTGGTGCCTGACGAAGGCCAGATTGATCTTCGAAAGGATGCGACTGCCTGCAAATGGCTACATGTGTTGACATTGATGGGCATATAGACTGCACAGAATGCTTATCCTTACCTGATGGATGCTAGGAGGGTATGCGTTCCATATTTTTTTACTGATCTCTACGACAATTGCTAAATTGCGCTTCCCCGTTCCGTGATTGCGGCTGCCGGACGACCATCTTGGGACACGAAAAATTAACCTTTTGGAGCGTTGCAGAGGCTGGCCGGCAGCGTGCTGAAGACATGTTTTTTGCTCGTTTGTCGTCATTGGGAGCGTTAAAGTGGCCCTGCAATAACTTTTTGACTGGTTTTTAATTTGGACCGAACCTGAGCGCATTGAACGTAGTAATTTAAAGAAACTTTTCTTTTCTCAAATTTCGCTTTATTTTAAAAGTTATAGGCAAATTAGACTTACAGAAACAAGCAAAAAATAACATCCTTCATGACGTCGTAGGTCCTGGTTTGAGTGGCCGTGAAGTAGTGAGCTCATCGAGCGCTCACGGCTGCCGCACTCAGTGTCAACGGCTCGAGAGGGTGCCACTAAAGCACGTGTTGACTAGGCTGTATGAAGCGGGCGGCCAGGGCAGCTCGCATTGCATTTGCCGCGCGATTAAAGACTAATTCGGCATAACACTTCATTGGCCACAAACGACGGCAAACACGGGGTAAAGATCAGTTCAGAACGGGAGCCACTTCGCGCTGCCATACCGCCAAAGGGTCAAATCGCCAGCCAAGCCCGCGCCGAAAGCCTTGGGAACGCTCGGAACCGGTCGGATTTTCGAGCCGGTATACGACCGCAGCGCCACCGCGTACATCCGGGACCTTTCTAAGCCCATTGTTCGTCGGAGCCTCATCCCACTACGCCTTTCTAGTATGCGCCGTTTTTTTCACCGCTTGGTGGCGGGTTTGTCGACGGGTCTTTTCTTGTTTCCGTACTTTATAAACTGCATTTGTTTCTTTTCTGATCTAAAATACTGAACAAAAACTACTTTCGTACATAATTGAAACGGTTCGCGACACTTATATTTTGTATCGACTAAAAAAAATGCTTTTAGCGGCTCTGACCAGTAGTAAGCCCAGGACCAAAGACGTCACATATTCCGCGCTTTCGGCAACGCGGGTCGCCCTCGTAGGTGGAGGAGGTTTCCGCGTCGTCCGGTTAAAATATGACTCACTGATATTTAGTTATTCTCTCCGTGCCCGCTGGCTTACCCGAACCCAAAGAGACGTGGAAACCGCAAAAGAGGTAGACGCTTAAGTATGATTGCAGCTCCCCTTTAAGTCCACACTCCTTTACTCCTACTCTGACGCTCCCGAGTTTCATACTCCAGGCACAGCAACTAAACGGCGCATGGCGTACACACCAAATCTATTGACGAGCCGCACAAGCTCCTTCCCACCGCACGGTTATGACGAACCTGGCATCCCGTGGATACGGGTGGGAGAAGCCAAAATTATTTCGGTGGTAAATTAATTAAAGCCAGTGTAGAGTGGCAGGGTACAAAGTAAAAGAGACGGCGACGTTATGAAGTTTCTACGAACGTTTAAGTATTTCTGAGAGGTTTGGAGACTCGCTTCGAGCACGTGCGGGGAAAGGCGCCTTGGCTGATCTATTTATTGACCGTGCAAGCTGTTTATATTTGACCGTGCAAGCTGTTTTCAGGCGAGATGCACGAACAAACCTTTCCCGCAATGCTAACTGATGCTTCGGCTTTGCAATCTAAGTATCTTTATTCGCTGCAGCTGGACTAAGCAGTTTAAGAAGGGCAGCCGTCCCACTGTCTTCTCGGCAACTTTTCTGTCGCCGAGCTATCAGCACGCTCGTTCGATAGATCACTTTGTTCTCAGGCAAGGCACATGAACAAACCTTCTCCGGAATGCTAATTGCTGTCTTGGCTTTCAAATCAAATTGTTTTTACCTGCTGGATTAACCACTAATGGACTGAAAAGGAGCAGCTGTCTGGCTACGCCTTTTGTTTCAACAATCTCAACAATGGCACAGCCATCTTGTTTGTGGACGTGACATCACGGAGCGCAAAGAAGTCACTTGTGCTCCAAGAAATGCTCGGAGCACGAAGAGCACGCTCGAGTGTCAGTCTCCGGCGGCGCTCCCCTCTGTTTAGTGAAAGGAGCGCCAAACGCTCGCAATGTGTAAACAATAAGAATTTCCTTTGAAAACGCATAAAATATTTTGCAACAGCGCGGCACCGCAGGAAAAAGGCACAACTTGTCGAACGTCGAGTCTCGCCGGTCTTGCGGCGTGATCAAAGCTTCCTTGGCCTGCCATACTGCTGCGTCTCTGTGCCTTTTCACGCTTGGATACTTATCAAGAATCAATGCCATGGCAGAGCTTTGAAGGTATGTCGTACATAGGCGTCTTCTCTATCACCCAGCTGTTCCAGCGAGTTGCTATCAATAGGAAACGAAATCGGTGGTTGCTATTATGGATTAACCATGGCTATGTTCCAAATCTACTCAAATGGATCACATGACAGCACAAATAGAGCAATGCTGTGGAAGAAGGTAGGTTTTCGAAGGCAAAAGTATGAAGCCCGTCCATATAGTTGTGTGCAATCTGTCGCCGTCGCCATAGCCTCCTACCCTTCCTTTTTCGCCACTGGATCATGCCCGCTTCTGGACTGCAAGTGCCGCAAGTTACAAATATAGTCGTAAGAGTAAAGTAAAATGCTGCTCCAGAGGCACATGCATCTTCATGCTCTTTGCACTCACGAAACAAATCCACACGGCGTTAATTCTTTATCGGTTTTCAAGCGTGCGAAGACAAAGATGCAGCACTTTGGCATGCCAAGGAAGCTTTGATCATGCCGCCAGAACGGTAAGATTTGCGTTAGACGAGTTGCCCCTTTTTCTTGCGGTGCTGAGCTTTCGTAAAAATTTCCACGTGTTCTCAAACGCAATTCTCACCGTTCGGGGTTTTAACAAACTTCTTCGGTAAATGACAACGAACGACCAGAAAACATGTCTTCAGCTTACTGCCGTGCAGCCTCCATGACGCTCCAAAAGGTTGACTGATAATCTTTGTCCCAAGGTGGCCATCCGGTGGCCGCACCTGAGCTGCAACGACCAAGCGGAGACGCGCAATCCAGCAAATTGTCGTGGAGATCAATGGTATTGCTTGCACGGCGTACTATTAGTCTTCAGAGCAAACACAAGTGTCGCTGCGGTCGCCACGTCTTGATTGGGTGAGGTGTACCGTGACGTCTGGTGACGGACTCCGCTTCGCGTTCTGGCATCTAGCTGGCATCTAGCTGGCTTCCCTGCGCCCGTTTCCTCACGATCGGAGGTTTGTGATCATGCTGACCTACTGTTCAGCGCTGCAATGCAATTTCCAAAAAGAAGCTGGTATCATATTCTACCACCCGAAAACTTCGAGATTAAAAAGAGCATGGACAGTCAGACTAAGGATGGGAAAGGCACCGTCAACATCGGCCGTTGTGAGCTGTAAGCACAATGAGAAGCGGGGCTTCGTTTACCCAGTGTACAAGGCGCTGGGTGAGACTTATGCCGACAGAATTTTCATAGCTTTTCCAACCGTGTTTGTCACGTTTACCCTTATAATTGGGTTATAAGTATGGAAAGCTATCGGTGGAGGCAACTCCGTCGATGAACCGCCCCCGCCCCCTCCACACGATATAAGGCGGTTGTGCAAGGGGTTGTGGAAGCGGCGGTGTAAGTGTTTCAGACATTGAAATTCTGTTCTTTGCAGATTCATGAGTTAAGCACGAGACACTTGCGCGAAAAATCCATCCGATCCGACATCCGATCCGACAGTACGACTGCCTGATCCGAAAAATTTGGTCGCTTCAGGCGTCAGATCGGCGATCCGACATGCGTCAAACGCGCCAGATAGTTTTGCACGGCGGACGGATTGTCGGATGCGTCCAGCCAATGACAGCACAGCTAGCGCGAACGTCATGATGACATACTTGGTCTGTCGGGACGAATAAGAAAACGGGACGGGTGACGGGAAGCCGGACGCGTAGATCCCGCTGATCCATTCGAGAAAGATGGCCCCGGCAAAGAATGCACGCGCTAACAAGAACGAGCTCCTAGCTTCGCTCGTGCGAGCTAAACCATCAATCTGGGACCAGAGATCTATGAACGCGGACCTCCGCTGGAGTGCTTGGAAGTTGGATCTCCTGGGCGGAGCCGAACGGATTGTTGTGTCGCTTGCAAGGTCGGAAGCGTGTGCGTGTGTCTCAATTCGGAGCGGCGTTCGGACTGTCGGATCGGACGATTCTGCCGTCCATTTGTCTCGCGCTTTAGGAGAACATCAGACCCCGCTTTGCGGGCATAGAAATGGCATCTAAGTCAAAGGCCTTTGGGCGGTCTCACTTGTAATTTTCTCCCCATGGCCCAGAATATATTTAACATGTTGCTCGAGCAGAGTGCAGCTTTTTCGCTGAGACGTTTTTGTTTAGAAACAAAGTTGAAAAAAACCTCTTAATTTATTCAAATCATCAGCAGCGTTGGTTGTGCGAGATGTAAATATACTGCGATGCTCCTGCAAGTGTGGTGGCATTTCTTCCTTTTCATATACCATCTGTGATTCATGCACTGTCTGCCCTGGAAACCATGCTCGGAATGTTGGTTGAAGTTTCGCCTGCAGCTACAGACCATACCTCAATAAGGCCGCATATAATAATTCGCATTTCCTACGTAAAATGCGCACAAAAAAACAAAACAAAAACGAAAGTAATATGCCGACAGCTAACGCTGTCTCGGCCTTTGTAGGGCGAGTGAGGGGGTAAATTTTGTCCTCAGCAGGACGTCACCCCGGCTCGCTGTAAAAGGTCGCCTCCCAAACTTCTCGGTGCTAATGCTCTCACCACACAATGCACCTGTTATTTGTTTGGCCCCTGGTCATGAAATCATTCTCAGTTTGCCATTCCATCTCACCGAGAGCCCGATTTTGGTCATTGAGGTCTCAACCGGCTTGCACTGAAGAAGTATTAGCGAGTTTGTTTCACGGCACCCGCAGCGTGGAGCGGGTTCGTTTCAGCCGGCACTCCACAAGTGGTTGCACTCTCCGAGTTCGTTTCATTGCTGACACCCCACGCGTGCATGCACTCGCTGCACCGAGAAAATCGAGATTGCGCCAAAATGCAATCCCGTCGTGCCTCGCTCCGGCTAGGTCGGCAAGGTGCTGGAGCAGATGACGAAAGTTTGTCTGCTACGATGTGTCGCAGAACTGAAAGGAAAATGTAGATTTCCTGATAGAAATTGCGTCCCGCGGGCAACGGAATCAAACGCGAGCTTGAACTGTGAGCGTCTCCTATTTCATGAAGGAAGCAGTTGACAAACCATGCTTTATTTGGAGGTTTTAAGTCGCTCTGTTGCCGTAAAAACGCTGAAATATACCAGTGTGTAAAGAAATGCTCAGAACAAATGCATCAGCGGCCCCCGAGATATTTATTACCAACTTGTGCGGGTGAAAAATTGAACATTTGTCGACAAAACTGCCCCAGCAGAAACTTTGACTGCCCAATAAGCATCAGAGAAAGCTAAATTTAGTGATCTTACCCGAGGCTTGGGCAACATCATCATGTTTAACATTTACCTACTTCAGCTAACTTGCCCCGTCATATTTTGTTCGAGAAAGCTCTCGTTCTCGACGCCCTCACCAAAGCTAATATCTGATCCACCTGTAATGACGATCGAAATCGAAAAGTTTTGCTGGGTATTCCAGCAGACTAGTTTTAAGGCGTACCCTTTCAGTGGTCCACGCATAATGCCATGCTGAAATGGATCAAGCTTCTGCTCGGACAGCATCATCCATTTTCTTCAGTGTAAACGGTTATGAGAATTGAAAGATCGCAACCAGCTGCTTTGTAGACAGCTGGTTGCGGAAATTTACGCCGTCTGTAACTATCCCTATGACAGCCAAGTTGCTTGAAGTCATCGCAACTATAAACTACAGGCTGCAGCGACCAACGTTTGTAGATAAACGTTGGTAGCGACTGTATTCTCGCATTCCCACCCATCACTCCGAACAGCAAGGCGCCAGTTTCAATTTGAGGTCGGTATTCTTTCTACAACATAGATGGCGGCAGCATCAGTCTTCCGCACTTGGTGCATTTGGCGAATTCGTTTGAGTCCAGTTCTCAGTGCAACACTCTGCGAGTGCGATGCATTCTGGGGAGAACTCGAACGGTGCCAGTGCGTGTGAAGCGAACTCGCTATAAAATACCGCTACCAGACGCATCGTCTGCTAACATGAGGGAATAATAATGAGTTTATTTGCTACTAGGTAGGTATCATTCTCTGACAGAAACAAAACGACGAACAGACTGGCAAGTCTGTTCGTCGTTTGACGAACAGACTTGTTCGTCGATTGTCCCTTTTTGGCTCTGCGAACAGAGCCAAAAAGGGACAATCGTCTGCTATGAATTGTGTGCTGCGCAGAGTGAGATCAAAAACTAATTGAAATATGGAACATCGGCTATTTTACGGATGCAATTGTCCTGTGCTTCGTTTGGCTATGCTGATTTGTTTTCTGGCTGTGTGTAACTTGACACCCACTGGTGCTAAAACAAGAGCTTGGGACAAGCACCCACCTTACCACGATACCAATCTCACTATCCGAAAGAATATTGGATTTAATTACTGAGTGCCTTTTCCATTGACAAGAAGGCCCCAACATTTTCTAAGAACTCCAGTAGGGTTTTGTTGTTGCATCTTTATACTCACAACTCATTCACTTTGCCTATTTCGTTTTTCTAGCCTGGCTCAGCTGGCAAGCTGAGTGGCGAGTCTGAAACTGTACCAATATTGTTTCCGGTCAGACTGTCCATTATTATTTATTGTTCTTCCCTGCTATTGTGATATGTCTGCACTGTAGTCATGACAGGGGCTTGAATGGTGGCTCCTACTTTCTACACATGGGTCCTAGGAAACATTTTGTAAGTGATGAGGTGCCCACAATCATGGGCGTCAGCAAAGTGGCGGAAAAGGGGGGGGGGGGGGGGGGGGATTATTCTGAGGGGTGTAGCTTTCAAACCTATAACTTTGAAAGAAAACAAGGTTTGCCCCCCTCCCCCTCTTTTTCCTGCAAAACGTACTGCAGATGCCCATGCCCGCAATCTAGGCCACCGGTTCTGGAAAGAGGGTTTGTGGAACCTCTCCGTAAAGGCATTTTAGGAGTCCGCAAAACTCTGCCGGCAATAATGTTTTTATATATGATTTGGGGCATTGAGTTGAGCCCAGTCCGGCCATGGCACATTCACAGCTCCGGGAGAAAGAGGAATCTACAGAAGAATACCTCCTTTCACTCTTCCCCCTTTTTATTACTGGTAAACACGTTTGCAGTCCACCCCCTTCCCCTTTTTTTACACTGCCTGGCGTCTCCCATCACTTCTGCCAGTCCAAAAAGGGTTTGCCTGCCACGATTGGCAGTTTCCTTCTTTTCTCTATAGCATCCTTTCTGCTAAAGTGGAAAGAGTGTAGACGGAGCTTCTTCCCCTCACCGTACCGTCTTAACCTGCAACATACTATACTCTCGGGAACAAGATAATAGCCTTGTATCTTTTCTGCCGCCACAAATGCTGTGCTTAGCATGTTTTTGGCAGAGCCTTTTGCTGCCACCACATGCCACGCTATGAAGTGGAGTGCCACGGTGTGTGCGTGCCACCTGTCGCATAAAGCAGTGCACTTTCAAACTGCGTGGATGCAATGACGGCAGAAAAAACACCAGCAGAGCGGACAATACAGAGCATGTTATTAACAGCACTGGTTAATTCCCAATAAATCACTATCTGGATCATTACTGTAAAACCATTTATTTTTGCAAATCGGTCACAGAGGACATAATCGCGGCCACTAAATTTTGCGAATTCCAGACGCCTGCATTCAAACTCTTAAAGAGATTATAAAAGCAATTTCGAAATTTTATTTGATGTCTGAAATGGGCGTCGGGCTCATCTCAGACACTGTTGACCAAGTTCCAGCCCGAACAGAGGTTTGTGTGCCGCACCAATCAATTAAACAGTTGTGGTAATATTTGCGCGGGGACAATGCCTGAGACCCCCCCCCCCCCAAGACGGCGGCAGAAAGGTGAACTAAAGTGCGCCGTCAAAGCGTGACGACAACGGGCTCCTCGTCAGGCGATTGCTTCAAACGGTTTAAACGAATGATGCGCTCTTGGTTTAGAATTCGGTAGTGAGATGTCATACAAAAAAGTAATTTGAATGTTGGATAATTTTTTTAAAGCTGTAGTTCGGAATTAATAGGTTTCATAGTGTGTATAGGAATAGGTTCCATAGCATGTGTAGCGTGTGGGATGACAAGGAAGATGACTTGTGGAAATAAATGACAGCTGTATGCTGTGCTGGTTTTGAGACGGTGGTGTGTATGTTCCTTTTTGTTTTCCTTGTCTCAAGGAAACAAAATTTTGACAGCAAATTTTGAACCCTGCTAGTGTACACGTTTCTGATCCAAAACTGACTTCGAGACCCAGTAGGTTTCAAAGCCGGTTTCAAATAAGAAAACCAACGCAAAAGTCAACTTCGAAACCTGGGATGTTTTGAAGTGATTTTTGGCATTAGTTCCCGAAAAGATATGTCATCAGTTTGGTGGCCGGGAGCTAAAAGCATTTCATGCTTAAAATCATACTCATCAGTGCGGCCTTTATTACTCTCTGACTGAATCAATTCTGCTTTAATATGCAGGAGGGAACCATTTGGCTTTTCGAAGGCTTTACTGTGGTCATGGCGGCCTACTGGCTTTTCGGCTTCGCCCATGGCCAGAAGACGTACAATAGGAGCTGCCTTCTTGAGAGGCTTTGTCTTATTCTAATCTACTCACAGCTACGGCCAGTTGCAATCAAGGTGATTAATACAATCAAGAAAACACCTGTAGCCTGATTGCTGACCACATAGTGCAATCGCCAAAGTCTGTGAAACTCCTGCCAGGATTGTTCCGATTTTCGAAATCATTAAAGGCTTTGTTTGTTTTTCTTGAGATGGCAGCTGCAAGTTGTGTGGCTCACATACCTAAGTATGCTTCAATTCATGACCAGCTTTATTCATTTATATTCATCACATTTCTCTAGTCCTCCGTGTTGTTTCCTAGTCATCAAACTATTAGGCACCTGTATGGAGTAGTTACATTTTGTTTTTACGTTTTTATCAAAACGGTTTGTGTCACCCTGTCTGGAATTCACGCTTGCTACGAAATGTCAAATTAATCTCACGTTGAGATACTTTTTAAAAGTGGAGATGACCGGCATTAAATGTTGTGTTTCTTTATCACTCCTGTTCATATTTTGTATATTACTTCAGTCAAAAGACACCACCAGTGTTCAATACGCCCCGTCCGAGCACAAGCTTTTCAGCCTGGATAAGGTGAGCGTGAGTGAGCACGTACTAAGCAGTACCAAAGGTAATGAGCGTGCACTGCTGCATTTTCAAAGTTTCATAAATGCTCTTTTTTAGAAAAAAATAAAAGCCAGGCATTGTTGTGGTATATTCATAACATTGTGGCTTTCTTGAAGAATGCGGGCATTCTGAAGGTGTTGCCGAAGGCTTGCCAGGGTGACAGCGCGGTCGAAGGCGACAAGTGCGAGCTAGTACACGCTCTATCGCAAGCTCTTGTTCTGCGAAAGCGCTTCTCAAAGTCGCTCTTGCATGCCTGTAGCCTTTGCTGCCCTACAGTGATAATGGTAGGCAACTCCGGCTGACACAAGAAATCATCCAATCGCTGCCACACTCCGTTTCCCTTTAAAGGGCTGGTGAACCGAAATTTGGATTTCAGAAAACGATGCAGAAGCCGTAGGCGGGACGCTACAATCCCTAAAACACTACTCGTAGTCACAAGGCGATATCTCGAATGGACGGCCGTATTTTTGGAGAAAGAGGTTGAGATTGAACGAGGCCGATGAGGCGCGTGACGTCAAGATATCTCGTTTTCTCCTCTCTGCTTCGCCCCCTCAAGGCGGCGAGGCGGAGAAGACGCGAGGTCGTTCCCTTTCCTTCTCGGAGAAACAAGACAAACAAATCTGTCAAATGCGCCTCCTATTTTTAAAAGTAAGGTCATCCATTCGAAATATCGCTGTATGAGTGATGTTTTGGTGTTTGTAGCATCTTGTTACACGCTTTTGCCGCCGTGTTTTATGTAATCCAGATTTCGGTTCAACATGCCTTTAAGTGCAAGTGAAACTGAAATGCCAAGAATGAGCACGTTGTCCTGAACGACAGTTGCACTGCACAAGCGCGCATGCTTAGCAACATTCAAAGCATGAAGCTTGCTCTTAAAGCCTCTGCATCAGGCTTCCTGTTGCAGCTCGTGGTACCGAAGCAAGCTTTTGGGCAGACACTTTTTTATAAGCAGAAACTTCACCTGTCACCGCAGAGCTCCGACCGGTACTCGGAGTACTTAGTTGCGGTACTTTAGATAAAACAGAAGGGCAACAGGTGAAGTAGAAACTTCACCTGCACCGCAGTGCTCCGACCAGTACTCGGAGTACTTAGTTGCGGTATTTTAGATAAAACAGAAGGGCATTGAGCAGTGCAAACTACGATTATTGTCAGGTAAGAAGTATTCAGTTGCAGTAATTGTTTTGCTTTACATACAAAAAGGCTGGGGTATGCTTAAATGCTGGGCTAGCAACCGATTGCTACCAGGGGCCCTATGCTACACGACGGGACCAAGCGGAATCAAGGGACCGGGAGCCATCCAGCGACCTGGATGCAAAGATGGGTTCAGCTTTCACGGGATTGGTGCCACCTGGATCTTGTCCCAAAGGGCCAGCAGCAGCTGGATAGCCTCGCATTGCGATGCGGGGATGGGGATGCCGAGCGAGCTCGGGGCATGCCGCCCACTCAGTGTGAGGGCCAGGTGCTCCCACTGACTGGCTAGGTGCATGTTGATGAGTTCCTGGAAGGTGTTGTTTACACTTAGCAGCCGGAGCTTGGCGTTCGACGCGTACGGCGGCACCCCCAGTGCCAGCTAGTACCCCTTGCGAATAATCACGTCCATCTTGCCCTTACCTCTCGACAGCAGGTCAGGTTGAGATACGGATTTGCGCAGGCGATGTGGCTCACGACGAGTGGTTGGGTCAGCCGGATCAGGTCCGACTCCTAGAGCCCGTGTCTGTGACTCGTTATCCTTCTCACCATGCGCATGACTTGCGTGGTTGTCTCGACGAGTCGGTCGACCGTGTACTTGGCTCCGCCGTCCCGCTGGAGGTGAAGGCCCCAGTATCCGAACCCGCTTCACCACCGGCACGGGGGTACCATCCTTTAACGTGAGGCGGATGTCCGCCTTCTTCTTCTTCGGGAATTGGCTTGCCCGCGCGGAGGAGCAACAGCTGAGACTTATCGGGGGCGCGCTGGAGGTTGCCGGCCTCGAGGTAGTTCTGCACCGTCTCAATGACTTCTTCGAGGAAGTCTTGCCTCCCGCTGTCCGATCCCGACGTAGCCCAAATCGTCAGGTCGTCCACATAGAGTGGCATAGAGTGTATGCTTCATCCGGGGAATCCGTTCCAGTAGAGGAGGCGGCTTGCACATCGCCAGGTAATTACAAGGTGGGTGACAGGACCGAGCCTTGCCGGTTGCCCTTGCTCGGTGTCGGGATGGTGCTTGTGCGGATGGACTCGATTCCGATGGTGGCCATCCAGTTGCTCAGGAAGTCCCGCACATAATCATACATCCGGGGCCCGCACCCAGTTGAGGCCAAGTTCTCGAACACCAGCGTGTGACTGACGTTGTCAAAGGCGCCCTTTATATCCAGGGCCAGGACCGCCCGCGTTGTCGTACAGGAGATTCTGTCAAGGATATCCTTGATCTGAAGCAGGACATCCTGCGTGGAGGTGTGACCAGAACCCGAAAATGGTGTTCATGGTGGCATTGAGTTCAATACAGGATGGCCCCTCAAATATCGCTGTAAACAGCTCATCAGGGCATGGGCATTTAAAAAACTGAAATGGAGTGTCCAGGTCTGTGACGCTCGGCGGTATACCTGATAACCTCTATTTCTTTTGGATCCTTTTCAAGGGAGTATATTTTCCACTTCGGGGGATTTTTCTTGTTTCTGGCACTTACTACTGCAGGAACTGTTTCACCCTCACTTTCTTCTTTGCTTTCACAGCACTCATTTGATGTTAATGTGGAAGGGAATGGGCCGGATTCCACTCTTCGTTCCTACGTAAAATGTGCTGGCGTCCAATACCTGCCACAAAAAGGGTACTTAAGATTCCAAAAATGACTAAGAGTGTGTAAACATATGATGCCAGCATTTCTTTTTTTTATTTCCAATGAGCAACATTATATTATGCCAAAACTCTCCCTAAATGCACACTGCATTTCACAGCGCGCTAAACACTGCCGGAAAAATCGGCGCCTGCACGCAAAGGGGCGTCGTTTCCTTGTGAAATTTTAAGGCGCTCCTTTCTTTCGCAGCTAGAACATCCTTAAAAATACTAAAAATGCGTTCGCCACGGACGACCGAGTCTTCCGCTGGCAAACGCTGTCGTTTGCGTACGATACGCCTTGAAATTTTCACCCCATGGTCGATCAGGCGCCGATTTTTCCGGTTGCTTTCCCATACCTTGAGCCACCCAGAAACACCGCGCGCCCCCGTAAAAAAAAAAAAGAAAAGAATGGAACGGCATTGAGCGTTTTGTTTACTTACCGACTTGTGCGTGGACCGCGCCACGTTGCGCTGCCTGATGCACCCGCGTTTTGGAACTAATTCAGTTGACAGTTCCCTCCGAAGATGAAGCCACTGAAGCCACGGCGGTAATCGTACTGGTAGGCTGTTCCCTTTCGAACGAGCGGAAGAAGACTACGAAGAATTCGGCAGCGAACGGGCGGAAACTCGATTACGTACAGCTTCAGTAGTCGACGCTTTGTTTTCTCGATTGCGTTCGCGGCGTTCACCGTGGACTCGCGCACTCGGCCGTAGCCGAACCAGCCGAACGGCCGAACCAGCTGGACGGCTGCCGGCGCGCGTACCGACAGCGTCGCCATAGCAACCACACCGCGAGTGTGGTTGCCAGACAGAATTCACACGATTTTTTTTTTCTCGTCACTCACGTTGAGTTACTAGAAGTTAGGCGCGTATCATTATAATACATTATGCTGTAAGAAGTTATTAAGGGATATGTGTACCTACCTAAGACAAATGCAGAAAAAATATTATTGAAAAATAAAATTGGCGTAATCTTTTCATATCTTGATTAAGACTAGCGTGGTCACTGGGCTAACCGATGCGCGAAATAGGAGGGCATATATACCGCTCGGGGCAGTTATCGGTTTGTATAGACCGACACGCGGGCTTGACGTCACGGAGCTGCGGCGGCGCTGCGATCGCGCCGGAGCCGGGGGGTGTGGGCAAAAGCGCGCACGTTTCGCATGGGCGTCATAGCATTTCAGCATGCCGCGAAGCTGTGTTGCCGTTAATTGCGCCAAAATGTACAAGAAAAGCAGCGGAGTGAGTTTCCACAAGTTCCCGGCAGACTCTGAAAGACGTTGAAGGTGAATAATATCCGTGGATTGAACAGAATGGTCGCCTCACGCGAACGGCCGTTTGTGCGGCAAACACTTTCTTGAAGGCAACTGCGGCTTCCATTTCAATCTCCGTCCCGAGGCTTGTTTATGTGCAGGGAAACCGTTGTCTGATCAGGACCACCCGGATTTTGTTCCCATGGTGTTCGCGCACAAAGCACCGGCCAAGCGCTCGTCGGAGGCTTGCTTCGCCCGTACTACCCAGCAGAAAAGGGGATCGGCGACAGAACGGCAGTGTTCTAGGCGTTACCGAAAAAAAGTAACGAAATACGTTACTCGTTACTTGCAAATAAAAGGTACGCGTTACTGAGCTAGTCACCTAAAAATAAAAGGAACGCGTTACCGCTACCGATAAAAAGTAACGCCTTACTTCTGCGTTACTTTTTTAAAATTATAATTTAACACATTTTACGGTTTTGACGATTCAGGTCAAATATCAAGAAACATTATGTTCATGCAGAAACTGAGCATAATTACTTTATCTATTTTTACGGTTTCACCTAAATACTTACGAGAAAAAACGCAAACAAAAACATGGCATGACGCCTAAAACACGGAAAAAATTTAAGTGTAATTTCTTTAAGACTTGGGAAGTAGTAACGACTAACGTAACTAGGTTACTTGAAATAGTAACATAACTACGTTACCTGTTACTGTGTCGAAAACTTAACGAGTAGGTTACTACGTTATTGAAAAAAGTAAGGCGTTACCAACAACGCCGTTACTTGTAACCTGTTACCGCCAAGACTGCAGAACGGACAAACCGTTACTGCTTGTCATGCCTTGTGGTCATCAGGGTAGGAAAAGTGTCATACCTTGACTTGAAGACGCTGCGTGTATTTAATCAATTAATGAATACACACACTTCCGCAGACCCAGAGTCTGCTGATCCCGCCGGCAGTGCGGAAACCGACTCGAAGTAATCGTAGACCTCGAGAGACTTGTACGCCTGCACCGTGTCGGCCGTGAACTGGATTGGCAAAAAAAACTAAATATACGACGACGTGAGCCGTGGACTTCCGTGGCAGCAACTTCACGTCGGAAGTCCAGCAGGCCTTGTTTACGGCGTACGGATCCTCGTAGGCAACGCCGTCCACGCACAGTTTGTTTCGATAACGCTGTCGTTCAGGCTCGGCCGGCCACGAGCTCAATTAGTCGGGCATAGCATACGACATACCTTGTGAGGGAATACGACGCACAAATAAAGATACAAGCGTCCCTACAACGTCAACAACGAGCGAACGCCATAGAACGCAATGGCGAAAACACGGAGCGCCGAGCCCCTTTTGCCCACATAGCTACCGCGCATGCGCGGCCTTCCGGCCGTGTTGGTAAACAGAGCCGCTCCGCGTGTCGGTCTATATGTAGGTTGTATGTTCTATATGTTGTGTGTTGTGCTATTGATCAGTGCTTGTATGCGTGTGTGTATGTACAGTGCTGTGTGTATGTCGATGTCGTGAGTGAATGTAACCGCGCGGTGGGCAGCAAAAAAAGTTGCTGTTTTCTTTTTTCAAATGTTTATCACTTTTTGTTTTTGTCGCTAGATGGGGGTTGTCGCCGCCCAATTTGAAAAGTGTGGCGGTTGGTGATCTATAACTATTAGAGGGCTGGATGCCATTAGTCCATCCGTCGTGTTGATCGCTCCGAGTTGTTCGGTTCCGCTGGCAGCTGTGTCGCCGTGTTATGCTGCCTGATTGCAACAAAAGGAGGTTAGGCGGCTTCCCCAGCGCGTGTTCTAGGTGCTGAATGCCGCTGTTCACGCACAAACGTTCATGAGTGGATAACGCACGTAACAGAGGTGAGCACAGGCAATAGTTAATCGAGAGCCGCACGGAGCGCGAGTGCGATACCTCCTAGCCGCTGTCGACAGAGGGAGTGGAGCGATTCGTTGTCAACTTGTCCGCGGCAAGTGGGCGTTTTGTTCAATAAAGCCAGCCTGTCAGTGTTTTGTAAAGCTATCCCTTCTTTATAAGCGCTTCTGATGCGATGAAAATGCGACCGGCATTGAGCAGGCCGAGCGAGACTTCGGCGACAGTCTCGGCTGTTCAGTCTCCAGCGGTTTCGGCCTTACTCGTATTATTTGCGGTGTTGGCGCTTGGAAATAGAGATGTTTGGAAAGTTTTTTGCGCCTACAGATGACACCAAACGAGCGTGCGAGCCGTATACTCTTGCTCCGGCGAGAAGCCGCGTACGGCTCGCCAGGCTCGTATCGCCTGTCGCATACTGGCCGCCATATTGTTTTTAGGGTGTTAGCAGTTAACACGATTTTCACCACCTCCGGCGGCTAACACCCTTACACGAATAAAGGCGTTAGCCAGAGGACGAGCCATTTACACGAATAAGGGTGTAAAAATTTTAAGTGTGTATGCATACTTATTGGCTGCTACAGCTTGTTGATTCGTACACAAGCAAGATCCCCGAGCTTTGCAGCGTCAAGATCCCCAGCACTGGCTCGTCCACATACCTCGAAACGCTAACAAAAAGGCTCAAGTACAAAAATACAACAAGCATTTATACATCTCAGGCTTGTGCTAAAGCTTCGAGGTCTGGCCATTTAGGTTAGTTTAAAGACCACAAATGGTGTTCTTGGGACCAGAAAACATGAAATAACGGCCGTTTATAGTCCACACTCCGTGTATAATCTCTTGTCGACGTGTCGATCGAAACCGAAACCATGCCACTCTCCTCCCTGGCTAACTAGTTCCCAGAGTGCAACGCAAGCCGTGTTGCATGCAGGAATTTATGGTAGTAGTCTATTGCGTTTAGTTCGGTTCTCGAGTATGGATGGAAGCCACTAATCATTTCTTCCTAACAAAAGCTGGCATATGTAGATTTTTCACTGAAAAAAGTTAACCTTGGGGGCCCTAGTCCCCCCACCCTTAAAATCTGCCCATGATGCATGTGCCAAGAAAATGAGGGAGAAGAGTAAAAGAGAGCACGCGGGGACGTCAGGACACCCGAGGTCTGGTTAGAAGGATTGGTGGGTACACCTAAAGCTAGCTGCCTTTGTCTCCACTGCACTCGTCGAGGATGTTTGAATGCGAGAGCCAAACACTGGACGCCCGCGTTCTGCAGTCGAACGTGTTCAACGAGTGCAGCAGAAACAAAGGCTGCCACATGGCTCCTACCGCCCGACGCTGACAGGGCAGTAGGAGCCATGTGGTTGGTGGGTCAAGCTTTTATACCTCATGTCCGACCTGCACATCTGTATGAGAAAGGGGCATGATAAGTGATGCAAGACCGACAATCGGCTGGTTCACCGAGCATGTAGCCTCCAGTGCCCTGTCAGTTAAAGGGCTACTCCACCAATTTTTTCATTGTCTCCGATTTGCTTGAAATTTTGCTAAACTAACCAACAAACATCGCGAAAATAGTATCCCAAATATTAGGTCAAAATATTGTTTTTTCGCGAAGTTATTGAATTTACAGTTTTGGTCCTCACTGTGTTTTTCAAGATCGAAGTCTCTACTGGCAACAATGAAAAAGTGACGTCAGTGGAAGGCAGGGGTTCACTCTTTGGGCTGTAGATTTTGTTTTAAACTGATTCGAAGCAGTTTCATGGTGTCAAAAGAATGCTTGGGAAGCTCGCTGCAGTACCCGCGCTCGAGCACGGAACAAATGATTGGCATATTCTATTTTTTGGCTGCTTGCTGGACTGACAAGCCTGCCTGCCACTGACGTCACGGCCCTGAAAAGCGCGCGTATATTTGAATGTTGGTTTTTGCATCATTTTCATTTGCCGATTTCGCAATAACTATTATGAATTTCACGATTCTAAATAGCATACCGGAGAGAGTAAAGGCCGGGGAGTCAGAAAATATAGTTAGTTCAGGTAGCTCAAAAAATCGGTGGAGTACCCCTTTAAGGGGTGAATGAAGTCTAAAGTTGGAATATAACAGCCGTCTACTGTCCCACTCTGAGGCATGCCACCCTTGACCAGTCCAGTCGTTGATCTTTAAGCAGGGTTAAAGGGGTCATGAAACGCTTTTCCAACTTCTTCCTGTTTAGCTTTCCTCCTCAACTCATAAATCGCGCATTCCACCAAACAGTTCAAGAAGACGAAAAGAAGGGAGGCTCCTCTCGCTCGGAATCTGGATTGCGTTCCCGGACAGAGCCATTGTCCCCCTAGAAGATTAGCCCGTCGCTCACAATTCAGACGAAAGTCGCTTTCCCAACCCGTTTACCCCAAAGCTGACAGTACTGTGGAAGCTACGTGCTCGTTGAGCCAGCCACACATGCCACTTGAGCATGGCAAATGTGGCTGCAGAGAATGAGGCAGGTGATGAAGGGGAGGCGGCTGATTGGTCCGGCAACCGCGTAGCTTCTACCACAATGTCAGCTTAGGGGTGAAGGGAATAAGTGAGGTCCGGTCTCGTGTGACGTCAGTTTGGACCCGATGATGCGCTTTTGGGACCGCAGATGTATCATAGTGAAAAGGCAGAGAGCTTACGAAGGGGAGGAGGTACGAAATAGTCCGCTGTGTTTTAAAAGTTTCGCACTGAAAGTCAGGCTTCTGACTTTCTACCTTTTTTCTTTTGGCCCACTGAACGATGTGCTATTAGTAAAATCCCAATCTAAAATTATTTATCCCAACCCAAAAATCGTTTCATGGGCCCTTTAAGCAATGACTGCCTCGTGCCACCACACATGAAGGTGTCCACGAAACAAAGCCGCATTTGTGTCTACTCGCACCTTTGAGAAAATTGGTCCTGCCATAACCCACACCTCGTCGAGGTAGAAAACTTTCGGGCCCTTTATTTCCTGTGTTGTACAATACCCCAAGAGGTACCTCTGTTGAAACAGGACTATCTTGACCCCCTCGATCAGAAGCGAGGCCCCTTGCGGCCATTCAGCGCCGTCTACTCATTCATAGATGTTGCTCCTTTCGACAAAATGTCTGTGGCGACAGCTGGAGCTAGTGAAAAAGCGGACACCATAGCTCTTCATAAAGCGCCCTGTTCTTCCTCAAGAGCGGCTAGTTCATCCAGGAACAGTGCAATGGTGCTTGGTGGTCTGTGATCGCAGACCACCGGTCATAGCCCCACCAACAGCGGCGGCGGCGGCGGCAGCCCCCCCCCCCCCCCCCCCCCCCCCTTACTGACGTCACCCAGGTGACAAGCATTTCACTCGCATGACGTGACTCCAAGCCATACTCATTATGGCTGGCGACAACCCATAAAAGGCATGCGCTGGCCCTTTGACCCACGCGGAGTGCAGTGCAGGAAGTGGAACGGCATCGGTGACTCAGTCGCTGCAGTTACCCAGAACTGTTTTACTGCTGTCTCGGCGAAGGTGCAGGCCCGCTGTTTGATGCACGTAGGTAGACGCCATCAGCCGCAAGCATCAGACACCTGGGGTGGGAAATTTTGCACCCAACAAAACAATAACCATGAGAAGAGTGGTCTAGCCGGTGAATTGCAAAAACATAGAAAGCAGACACATAAAACCTTGTCTTGCAAAAACACAAAAAGCAGGCACATATAGAAGTATTTCTGTTACCTCGTCTCATGCTCAAGCATTATTTTGGGTAGCATACATCAATAATGCCTGTCTCGCAGTGGCTTTCTGAACAAAATGTAGTAGAAAAAACAACCAGTTGAATACCAAAGGAGAAGTAGAACAGAGGGGCACTTATTTGTTGTCACTTTAACATGCACATTATGGAAGAGCACAACTCTTCGCGATTAACCTGTAGCAGAATCGCTTAGCAGTTCTGCTGCAGGTGTGAATGTACCAAGAGGCAGAATACAGCATTTGTGCAGAAAACACCATCGCAGGCATTATTACCCGCCACAAATTCGACGCACCGGGGGTGCCATTCGCGAAGCCTGATCTGTTTGTAAATCCCGTCTTTCGACAGAACACTTTTGTGACTGCACGAGCTCGTCAAAAGCTGACATTCCCAACGCGCTTGGTCCTTCTTTAAGTGCGATTACTGAATGCAAATGCGGCGCAGGCGCCACCCGCGTGCCACATGCCACTCCCGTTGATTATCTCTGCTACCTTATTTGTCCCCGACGTTACGTGAGGTAGCCAAGCGCTATCAAATTCCACCACTGCGGTGTCGCATCAACGATCGAACGCCACCAGTAGGTAAATTCCACTCACCTTACCTTCCGAACAAGCGTCCCACGGGCCTCCATGTGGCAAAACGGGGCCTGCTAGCTTGCATGAATGCGCTGTGAACTTCACTGCCGACGCTCGTTCCCAAGCATTGAATATCACGACCAACTCCACTCGGCAATACGGCGGCACATAACACAACAACGTCTAATACAAGAAAGACCGCTGGAACCGACGCGACCGCTCCAAAAAGCACCCAACAAATACTTGGAGAAACAAAAAGTAAAAACAAAAAAATAAAATTGAAACAAGCAAAAACAAACAAAACAAAAACTTTCGTCACTTCCGGTTTGTGTTGTTTTGCTTGTTTTTGCTTTTTCCTCTCAGCCAATAGGCGTTGCAACCTTACTGCGGCGAAAGGCTCGTCCATGGAACGCCTCCATGTTTTTCACTCAAATAAGTAGACAAATAAACGCGCGACTCCTTAAATTGGGCGGCGACACGCGCCACCTAACGGACAGCGCTTAAACTAAAGAAAAAAAGAAACCAGTAATAGACCCTTCCCGAAATTCAGTGCCATCTGGTGGTTTGTAAAACAGTTTAGGTTTTGCCATATCAATGGCGGAAATGAACTTGTATCGGCACCGTCACTTTCGGAAGTCAACGGCACGCGAGGAATTGTTCAGTGTGAGTTCTTTCTCGATCACTTTCAGTTCGATGGTGACCAAGAACCTGCCTTCAGAACAAAGCTTCAACCCACTCGAATGCCTCAAGAAAATTCTATACACCAAAGTGCTTTAAAGGCGATTGTGTGCCGCCCACAGATTGACTAATCTGAGTTATTAGAAATAAACGCTTACGTAGCTCTTGCGTTCCATTCCCACGTCGCGTCGTACTGACCCCCGAATGTGCAGGCCTCGCAAGATCCGCTTAGGAGCATCTTCGACGTCTTCCTTTATCAGTCACTACAAGGCCGCCATTGGTATGGCGCATATATGCCGTTCCACAGATGATGATAGTGATCAAAGTGGCCAGACTGAATTTCGGAAAGGGTCTATTCTTGCTCTGAGAGCCTCGCCAGCCAATGTCGTATGTACGTACAGTCGGCCGCAAAATATTGCGGGACATGGGAGCGCCAGCCAAACTGCATTGCCGCGCCGTCTCGTGGCCCGCTGCCTGGTGTCAAGACCCGCGCATTGCGCATGCGCGGTCTTTCATACTAGGAGGCTTGTCCTGTTCCCTGGCTTCCGTCCGACGCGCTCCCGATTACTGCGACCGGCGCAAAGTGCCGCTTCGCAACCGCTATGCAGCGAGTCTGCTTCAGCCGGCGCGACGGGCAGCTAGGCTCGCTTGAACCGTCTTCGCGGCGCGGTACACTCTCCAGATAACATTTCACTGGAATTCACTGCTCAACCCGTAGCCGAGATTCCAGCGAAATGTTATCTGGGCTTCTAAACTCGTCATGCACAAAGTTGGGGCCGAAGTTGACGGAGCGCACTGATGGGCTCATCACGACGATGACTTCGCGCTTTTTGCGCCGACGTCCAATGGACGCGCTCCGCGAACTTTCGGCTCATACTTTGTGTTTGACGAGTTTAGGGCCCTTAGAAAGTGCACCGCGACGCGAAGAGGGTTCAAGCGAGCTTGGCTGCCCGTCGCGCCGGCTGAAGCAGACTCGCTGCACAGCGGTTGCGAAGCGGCATCTTGCGCCGGTCGCAGTAATCGGGAGCGCGTCGGACGGAAGCCAGTGAACAGGACAATCCTCCTAGTATGAAAGGCCGCGCATGCGCATAGCGCTGGTCTTGACACCAGGCAGCAGGCCACGAGACGGCGCGGCAATGCAGTTTGGCTTAAAGCCCCTCGATATGTTTTCGTTTCTCTTTGCAAGTAGCGCCAAATGCGCGAGCGCACGTGGCCCAGGTCTCGAGCGGCCCTTGGAAGCAAATGGCGGCGCAGCACTGAAATGAGCGGCCCTTGGAAGCGAATGGCGGCGGAGCACCCGCTCGTGGCACGTGTCTTGCGCATTTCCACAACAATGGTTGGCGGTACTTGCGAAAACACTTTTATCAAGGGGCTTTAGTTTGGCTGGCGCTCCCATGTCCCGCAAAATTTTGCGGCCGACTGTTAGAGTGCCTTCATACACACGCGCGCTTTTGCTTGAGTGGTGACATCTCGGCCATTTTTCCGCCCAATCGTTTTTTTATGCATTTTGAAGTGCGCGCAATCCGGTGTCACTCAGCTCGAGCGCGTAGCTTTGGCTGATGCATAGACGCCATCTTACCGCCCAAGTCACGCACCGAGTGCGCGAGAGCGTCACGCGCTGGCACATTCCGAACAACAATGGATGTCTTCACCCTGAGACAGACAGACATCTAGGCACCCTAGCCGACTGTACATATCCCACGCCACACTTCACTCATACGCGACATAGAGACATCACAGCATTTTATACATCAACGCATTCAGAAACAGCACAAGATACAACATCACATATTGACACTCTACATTCCTATACACACGACTAGTCGACACCACCAGCTTATATACTGCTGTATTTTATGGGACCGATTAGGATGGTGACCACTGTCATATTTTGCATAAATACGAAAAGACTGTGCAAGATTTAGCCGTATATATTCTTTTCCTCTACTGCCCTTAGAAAAGCGCTCGTATCTCTAATGTATAGGGCCATTGCAAAAGTTAACTGCAGGTTATAAATAAATTTGAATAGTTGCTACACGTCACATTTTGAACAGTTTCGTTTTCTCGCTTGCCTACACTTCAAGTATACAGAAGCCTGTTTAATTAATTGTATTAATTATCGAAACCAATTTCTGCAATCCCAACTTTCTGAACACACTGACGCATTTTCTTTTCTCTTTTTACATATCCAGACTGACTTTAGCGGCGGTTGGGTAAACGTTGAGTACACTGAGCACGCGCAGGTGATTTTAGCGAAGCCCGTCCACCGGTCCTCCCCGAAGCGTTTATTCAGTTTTCTTCTTTTCGCTAAATATCCGTTCTATGCGCTCGCGCTCGCGCCAAGAGGACAGTGCAGAATTGCTGCTTTCGGGCCCGTGCCTTCACCTGCAACGAACGCGAAATACGTATGCTAAATTATCTAAATCCTGGTTGAGACAGTAGTGTTTGACTGCGTGCGTCTGACTGCGTTGCGGCAGCAAGATATCAGGACATCCCTGCTGCTTATATCGCGTGCCAAGATGATTCCTTGAATTGGATTCCACGCTTGATACGAAACACAGACGTGCCGGTGAGTGGCTTTCGGTTCTCGACGCAACGCTGTCAAACGCTAGTGTCTGAACCGGCCTTGTTTGAAGCATTTTTTTTTTATCGAGTATGCTCGATGAAATGTGCCAAATGAACCAGAGAAGGCGAATCATGTACCTCGAGACAGAGAAATAGTGAAATACACGGACATGATCCCAGATATCTGTGTACGTTCGTCCTGTCCGGCCTCAGTCGTGGTGTTCAATGCTTCATACTTCACTGCACTTGAAAGCAAAAAAATTGGGTACGACAGGCGCACAAGTTCGGCGGAAGCGAGGAGGCCAGTTGCAACTTATCTGCACGCAGAACTGACCGATCACACCTTTGAGAGCACGCTCTTTACTGAACCGCACAATAAAAGACGACGGGAGTATCTCGTCCGGCGAACATTCAAGTCAACTCACGCCTGTGCGTAGCTTCCTGTGCTTTTCTAGAGATTTGGTTAAATTCCTAGAGCACGACGCCAGCTGCCAGCTGTTTACTGCTGTACATGGTAAAACCCGCGACGGAACCAAAAAGGACAACCGCGATACTTTTTATCTGCCTCGGGTTTTAGCAGGTGCCTACCAAGGTTGCCTGTACTTGTTTGTTTTCTGCCAGTTTAGGCGAACTGAGCCACACGCCTGTTTCGACCGGTTCAAATTTGAATAAATGATAACCAACGCACAGAGAAAACAAGTTTCAAGTACTTTTCGAGATTTTTGAAGTGACTTTCACTATTGAACGACTGCATGCACTTGAATGTTCAATTCAAGAGTTTATAAAACGTGACTACCCCATGCTTGTCACCTGCCAACAGGGTGCTAACTCTCAATGGCTCGAGCCCAGTGGGTAGTTAAGTAAGCCTGTGGGGTAGTTACAGCCGTCAAAACGCACGATGACGAGGGGGGGTGCTCACTTTTTCTTAGAGTGTGTAGCTCTCTCTCCCGTCGGCGCTCTCGTGTCGTGCGCTCTCGTGGCACCCTTCCGTTTATAACAGCGTAAAGAGAAGGCGACGATATCAACTGGTCCTTTGTCTCGACGCTGTTCAATAAAGCGCCGTTCCCATATATGCAACCGAGTAAGACCGAGAGAGACCAGACCGGTTTTAAGCCTCTTGCGACGTCTTAGGACCAGATGCGGCGCTGCGGAGCTGGTTCTAAGACGTCGCAAGAGGCTTGAAAACCGGTATGGTCTCTCTCGGTCGTACTGGGTTGCAAGAGCGTGAACGGGCCTTAAGATGTACCGACGAGCCACACAACATGGTGTTGTTTTGCAACATGGCATTTCCTTCGGGGGGGGCTGCCCATATATATACAGGGTGTTTCACCAAAAGTGAAAAAATTCGATATTGCGAAAACTACGATTCACTCACAAAAAAAGGCTTGTGTCGTTTTGGTCCTGGGCCAGGCACCCATTTAGGAAAATTAATAAAGTTTGGGACAATTAAGTTGTTAATTATTGTTGCGTAATTAACTTTTGTTTTAAATATTGTGCTTAAGGGCATTGTTTCAATTATAAAATTGCTGAGCATCATCGAGAAACACTAAATCAAGAAATTGCAGAACGACAGAAGGCATGCGCAGCATTTTACGGCTTTCTAATAAAAAAAGAAAACACTACTTCGGCGGGTTTTTAGGCTTCGGTTTCGCAGCAGAGTCTGGTTGCACTATTTCTCCACGGAGCGCGGTGCCGTCGGGGCCGAGAAGCGCTCCGACTGCAAACCGAAACCTAAAAACCCGTCGAAGTTGTGCGGTTCTTCAGAAAGCCATAAAAGGCGGCGCGTGCCTTCTATCGTTCTGCAATTTGTTGATGTAGTGTTTTCCGATGATGCCGAGCAAGATTCTAAATCAAACCATGCCTTAAAACTCAACATTTAAAAAAACAATTACGCAAAAATAATTAACAACTTAATTAACCCGAACTTTAATTTTCCTAAATAGACCCCTGGACTAGGACCAAAACGACACAAGCCTTTTTTTTTATTGCGATGCGTTGTTTTCGCAATATCGAATCTGTCCACCATTCGTGAAATACCCTGTATATTATAACGCATTTAAAAGTACGTGATGCGTGTTAAGAATAATCTGCATTTTATTTGGTTAATAGCAGATGCTGTCCGAACGGTTCGTTGCAGCATGTCTTTTCATGAGACGAGTGCGCCAGGTTTCCTGGCAAAAGCAGTACCACTCCGATGAGGAAGTTGTTGAAGAGGCGATAGACTCGCGGCCTTCTATTTTGCCTGTCCGGCGCCAACGCCTGTGGAAGAAACACAAAAAGATGACTAATAATACTAATAATATTTTATTTGCACTCAGTGTGTGTTGTTTGGGGGGAATTACAATGTAAGGGCCGCAAAATTGGGCACCGATTCCCAAAACAAAGTTTTAAGTTTTGTAATATTGTTTAAAATTAGGTTGTACACATTCAAAGAAAAAAAACAAAGGTAGGTGATCTGCCTGCGTATCTAGACTAGGCTTCCTGTCTGACACCAAGTACAAGAATAATCGTGACTGTCAATATTCTAATTAAATAAAATGTACAAATTAACTTTTAATCAATATAATTTGGGACTGTGTTTTGTATTGGACACTTCAAGACTTCAAGTATCCCACAAATGTTTCCAAGTTTTATAATTTTTTTAACTAGCCCGTATTTGTCGCAAAATGTGCCACTCAATCCTGCATTCAAAACCGCGAAGCTCGGTTCAAAGGTTCTCTCCCAGTAGGACACATATAGTTGCCTATAACATTCCGATGACAACCTGATGGTGCTGATAACAGTTCCTTTCTTGCTCTCGGATGGATGCACGGATTCTAACGAATGTATATTTTAGAACGGGCTGTAGCTTGCGCCCCGTAGCCTAGGAATCCAAAATATGATTCATCTCCTCACTTTTCTAGGACAATTTGCTCATACTCTGCTGGTTGGTTATCAGCTCAGCCTTGTTGTCATAAAAATATTATACGGAACGACCTGCCTCACACCTAGGAAAACTTTCGCGCCGATCTTTGCAGATTTTAATCCGGAATCAGCCGGATGAATTGGCAAATTGGGAGATGAGTATGTCGGAACACGGGCCGGTTACAACAGTTCTAACCAATAAAGTTTGAACTGTCTTGGAATACGGCAGCCTTGAAATTTCTAATAGAAACACGAACCACACTTAAAGTCATTAAAACGTTAATACGGGAAATTTGAGTTCATTGAGACATTCACGGCTATAATTTTTGCATATTCCAACCTGGCAAGGTTACAATGTTAAGAATCGATCAAAATTGCAAGGACTTAAGAACTTAAGTAACCTGAAGATCCAAATACAATACAACGAATATCAAAACCACTAAGACCGTACGTTCCCAAAAATTTAAAGATAATTTTGATTTTTTCTGTCGTTCGCAACGCAACAAAAGGAAACAAAAGACAACTGTGTTGTCACTTTCGAGCGGATTTCCAGCGTTCTTTCTGCTGGTGCACCAAGCTCATTTTGGTTTTGTTCCAATCCATACTGTCAGATAGGCTCACATTATATCACCGTTTTGCAAGGTGCGAGTCCGTGCGACATACCTTTGTCCAAGCCCACCCTTTGCCCACGAAACAGTTTCAGTACAAGCTAGAACCAAGCGCGGCCCCTCAAAAAAAGTGCCCTATCCGCCCGAGCCCGGACAGCGGGCTGGACCGGGCAATTGGCTAGACCCGGGCTCGTGCTGCGCTCTAGCTGACACAAGGTGTTTAGTGTAACAGTAAGCAAAAGAAGGGAAAATGTAATATGGCTATCAACTAGAGACCTCTTCCATCTACCCTCGTCCTCCGCCGCATAGTTTACATCCATATAAAAACACGAAAAAAACACAAAATAGAGACACTGGAAATCAGGATTGTGTAAAAAATAGAGGAAGAGGCACAACAGGAAGAATTGACAGTCGTGATAAAAATGTGTGGGCCTGGCGTGTTCAGAGTAATGTTTTGCATCATACCTTAAGTTACAGCATTCAAGATGGCGACGACTACAAAAAATAGAAGTGTGAAACATGACACGAACAGACGTGATTGCTACCGCTCGCGCTGCAGAACAAGGTGTCCGAATGTCCCCGATCCGCTCTCCAGCCCCTTCACTCGGAGTAAGCATCGTACCGGCGTGCGGTCATGTGTCCCTACTGCGTGGTTCACGGTAAAAAAAGAAAAAAGAAGGAAAAACCTTAACCTAACAGAGGTACTGCACTGACTAAATTTCCCAACAAAAGCAGAGACACCCGAGGCCAGTTGGGGCTCGATAACGCAGACGTACGTAAAACACCGTCTTTACGACTGATGTGACACCAATCCAACATGGTGTCAAGTTTCCTTTTTTTTTTAGATAAAATGCTTGAAAGAAGGAATGTTGAATTCAGCGTGACCATGGTTTAAAAACGGTTAGATAGAAAAACGCCTTTTGAGACGTTACTCAGGAGCGCACGTTACTTGAGTGAAGCAAACCCCCCCCCCCCCCCCCCCCCCCCCCCCCCCAAGCGATGAGGGCAAAGTTAACCATCCTTTGACAACATACCTCAACAGGTTCAACCGCGAGAGTTGAGACAGTAGGGCTTTCCGCAGGCGTCCTCGCAACAGGGGCCATCAACGCAGTAGATGATGGAGCAAGTGGTGAGGGGACGGCCGCCCCTGCAACCGCCGACAGGCGGGAGGGGTCGGGGGCAGGGAGGATAGCCCCGCGCTCGGCGCTCACGGTCGCCGACACCTGCCGAAGGAAAAAAAGGCTACCTTCGATTCTTGTGTTTTACGACGGTGTTTAGAATGCGTCTCTGGCTAGTGCGTTTACCGCGTCTTAAAATACGGCACCTCGACTGCCGCCTAATTACTTATGGCCAATTCGTCTGGGCCCGCATCGCACCGGTGCAGTGCGGTTCGTGGTACACGGAAGGCTATAGGGGAGAGGGAAGCGTCCTTCTCTCCCCGCCAGCCTTTCGTGTATAAAGTGGAAAGAGTTTACTGCACTGGACGGGTGCGGTGCAGGCCCAGACGAATTGGCCATTAAATTACGGTCCCTCGACTTCCGCTTGATTAGGCCATAGGAGTGTCATGCCGTTGCACACCACGATCCTGGCGGTGCCACACCAGCTGCGGTGGTCGTGGCAGACCGATGCTATGCGGGCAGAAACTAAGAAAGAGGAGGAGACGAGAGAGCGCGAGGCCGTCAGAACGGCTGGGTGAATAGACTCAAAGAATGCTGCCTTTGGCAGCACTGCACCCGTCGAACGCGTTCGAATAAGAATGCCAAACGCCGGACGCCGTCATTCTGCGTTCTAACGCATTCAACGAGTGCAGTGGTGACAAAGCTGCTTTTGGTTCCACTGCAATCGTCGAACGATTTCAAATGCGAAAGCCAAACGCCTAACGCCTGCCCTCCGCTTTCCAACGTGTTCGACGAGTGCAGTGGGGGCAAAGTTTACCCGCTAATCATTCCATCCGGAGCTCGGCGTTCGAATGGCCCCGCGCGCTCTCGTCTCCTCCTCTTTCTCTCCCTCTCTATCTCTCCTTCTTTCTCTCTCTCGGTTTCTGCCAGCACAAAGCAACCAGGAGCTGGGACGCCACGACGGCAGCGACAGTCGTGTTGCGCGAACTATTTGCTAGAATTTCTACGAAAAACCTCCAGGATCGCGACATCGGACAACATTACTCGGCTCCTGTGACGTTATTTGTTACCACTTCGGTTGCAATTTGGGAGAATTTGCGAGGTAGGACGGGGCACGGACCAGTCGAAGACGCTTTCCAGACTATGGTGATTTGCTCTCATTAGGAGTCGGAGGCAAAAAAGAAGGCGGACAGCCCTTTTGGCTCGAAACGCTGGAAACAAAATTGTGTCAAGAGGTTGGCAGACCAATCATCTGAGCGCTGTGTTTTTGCATGCACAAAGGGGAGATTGATACTTAGACGGACCCTTCTGGAGCGTTTTTCAAAATGTTAAGGAAGTGAAACCTTAAAGGTGTGATTTTGAAGGTGTAGGCAAATAAAAAAACGCAACGACATACTCGGCCCATCAAAGGGTACGGTGAATTTAGATACTTAAATAAAATAAATAGGTACCTGTAAGAAAAGCTAACCTATTCTATCTTAGTAGAGGGGCATAGAATACCCTAACAATTGGCTCTTTCGCCTCTAAATGTGAACGAAGATTGGCGCAGTGCACAAAGGCAGAAACAAATGTGGGGAAAATACCCGCGCCGAAGGGACGTCACCTGTATACACGTTACTCAGCACACACACAACAAATATATATATATATATATATATATATATATATATATATATATATATATATATATATATATATATATATATATATATATATATATATATATATATATATATATATATATATATATATACAAAGACGAAATATTATAAACAAATGTACACAGGCGTTCAGCGCAATAAAACAACTACACATGCACCTAGATATACGTATACGCAAATGAAAAACAAACGCGTCCGAAGTAATAAAAGTGTGAAGACTCCTTTGGCTTCCCTTTTCCCGAGGGACATCGCAAAGGCCGAACCTTTCTGGCTGTTATTACGCCTTCATGCAAAGACAGGCAACCGGTATTGCGGCACCTCGCTGGACACCCCCTCATCCGAAAAGCTCTCGGGACTGGTAACGACCTCTGGCAGAGGAAGTTTCGCACGTCCCGTATCGGAAATCGTACTCGACCCACAGCGGCGACAAGATTTGGACCTGTTGTCGGTGCCCTCTTCGACGCTTCCCATACTTTGGCTCACGGGACCCATGTCAGGCGTGTAAGTAGGCTTTATTATTTCGCTGGCGATGGTATAATAATAATTGGTGACATAGCAGTCTTCATTGATTGCATCTTATAACCACTCTTGGAATATGTTATAGCCCTGTGTCAGTAATATGAACCCTATTAATATATATACGCCGCTATATAAATACCATTTTCGGGAACAATTTGGAAAAAAGTGAATGCGTTTTTGTCTCGTAATTATGGAACAGCCACATTAAGGTCGATGTTTTGGGGTAACGGAGATATCAATATGAACGAGTCATCACTGCATATACTCCGCTATGTGTGTTTCCATTCTACCTTCGAGGGAGACAGTGTATCGATCGGAGCTAGGTTTTATCGAACCGGCCTGCGGGGATATGCCCTTAACTTGGCGAACATGAAATATGCCACCGTGCTACTAGACATGACGCCTCTTCACTAGAGATTGCGCCGTTGTTTATAACACCCCTTTGGTTACAATATTACTACCAGTAAGATTGTAAGCTTGTACGCAAAGTTCCCACCACACAAAAAAGAATTAAAAAACATTTCCCCCTAAAAAAAACAAAAACAAAAAAAAAAAAAGCGAAAACTGAAACGTGGCGAAGGAGTCTTACCCTTCACACACCAAGATCCGCCACATGGTTTCGGGCGAGAGAACGACGACGAAGTTTAGAGAGATTGGAAGCCTTTTGCATCTGCTCCCTCGAAAACGTCATCTGTTTTTATTTTACGGGTGATACGCCGTGAAATTTAATTTCCGGCACCAAGCAGCAAGTTCCCGGTCCCGGCCCAGGGTGGTACTTCACCAGTAGTCCCGGGCCGAAGACCCGGGACTACTGGCACCCGGACCATCACATGCAAGTGCTCAGCAGCCAACTCAGAACGCCGTAGCCATGTCGCCAGTTGTCATGGCTACCAGTACTGTAAAAATCCCAACCAAGCGACGATGCCCGGACTTTGATAAAGATCCACTATCCGACGACGACCAAACCTCTACCTACACTGTTCACGGCACAGTCGCCCCATCGGAGGGAGGCAGTCAGGATCACATGCAAGACGTCGACCTGGACGATTACGAGAACCCTTTCACTGAAGTCCGATACAAGAAAAACCGCCCTGCAGAGATACCAGTAGTCTTCAAAACAGTCAACAGAGAAAAATCTTTCTGGCGCATCAATCCCAATGTTGTTGCCAACGAAGTGATTGGCATCGCCAAAGAGAAACTACTCTCGCACCGCATCAACAAGGATGGCAGCCTTGCTGTTAGCGTGGAATCGCTCCTAGCGGCAAACAGGCTTCTTGCTGTCACATCGCTTTGTACCATCGAGGTGACCACGAGTGTCCCCGAGTCATACTCACGGAACCTCGGGAAAATCAAAGGAGTCCCTCTTGAATACTCGGACGGTGAGCTACTCGAATATTTAAAAGATTTCGGCGTCCTCTATGTTCAGCGCCAGATTGCTTACAGACGACAGGATAACGGCAAAGTCGAAGAACACAAGACTGAGAGTGTCATTCTTCGTTTCCGTCCGGATCGCCCAATGCCACAGCGCATTTTATTGGGTTTCACATCTCACCCTGTAGAGGAATACTTTGGCCCACCCATTCAATGCTTTCACTGTCAAAGATATGGGCACATTTCAAAATTCTGCCGTGGTCCAGAACGTTGTAAAGTGTGCGCTGGGCCGCACAATCACAAGGAGTGTACATCTTTGCAAGACCCAAAGTGTGCCAACTGTGAAGGTACACATCCCTCAACGTTTGCTGGATGCCCATGCAAGAAGTCCGCGACAAACATACACAAGAAGGAACTCGTGAACGGTAGGGATTATCGAGCAAAGAAACCGAACCCGAACCCAGACATTGTACGTTTTTCAAGGCCACCACCATCTGCAAATCTAAAGAAATCAACGAAGAGAACGTACTCTGACGTCGTACAAGGGGCACCAAAAGAAGATAGGAGCAGATCAAAAGCAATGTTACAGCAAGACATTCCCCTGTCAAGAAATACCTCGGATCCTACGACACGGCCGCCGGTAGCAGCACCTCGCAGAGGAAAGAACAATGAACGCAACCCACCAGCTGCTGCAATTCCAGGTAGAATACCTCAGGAACAACAAAACGACCTTGGACAAGTTATTGTTCCCATGCTTTTTGCTGCGCTTAGAGCAATAATCAGAACGCTGCCCGGTTTCTAGCGACCTTCCGGAAATTAGGGCAATACTGGTCATGGAACCACTCATCAGGTCAACATGCCCATTGGTGAGTGGATACCTCCATGGCTGAGGTCTATAAGCGCACATCTATCCTCCAGTGGAATGCTAACAGCTTGCAAGGAAAATCAGGGGACTTTCGACAATTTGTTGCACAATATTCTTTCCCCATTCTGGTAATATCAGAGGCGCGTGTAAATAATCAATTTCGACTTGCTAACTATGTTACGTACCAATCAAAGAGGCCAAAAGGACCAAGTCGATGCTTAGTCGGAGTGCGTAAAGAATTTGGCTCGATTCTGTTATTTACTTCAGAATCAAGTGCATTTGAGTATGTCGTCTGCAAAGTCAGTTATGGCACGACCTCACTTACTGTAGTAGGCGTGTATATAGAACCGCAGAAGACTGTGACAAGAGCAGAGTTCGAGGCATTATTCACAAGACTTGAACGTCCCTACGTTGTTTGCGGAGATTTTAACGCCCATCATACCCTATGGGGCGGATCCCACTGCGATCCTCGAGGAAACCTTATCGAAAGCCTTGTAGACCAGTATGATATGTGCATTCTGAATGACGGCTCTCCAACATACTTGAAAGGTGTAAACTATTCAAGCTGCCTAGACCTGACCTTGTGTTCCTCCGATCATTCACATGAGTTTGACTGGCGCACAGACTTGGACACGCGTGGCAGTGATCATTTTCCCATACTGATACACCATCCCCGGATTGTTGCTAATCGTATTCCGCACCGGGTACACTTTACCAACTGGAAAATGTTCCGCTTTTTAAATAACAAAGAGGTGGAAGAAATTCAGTCTCTCGAAGACTTCGAAAACATCATTAGCAGAAATTTTGAAAAGGCTACACGTAGGGTGCCCGTTCCAAATGACCGTGGTTGTGTAAATGGCGAATGTGAAAGACTGCGGGCTATAAGACGCAAAGCTGAAAGAAGGTATCGGAGATCTGGGAGAATCGAAGACTATCGCGAGGCTCAACACCTCCATACTCAAATGCGCCGACAGCTACAAAAGCTGGCTAAGCGTCATTGGAGAAAGCTTTGTGCCAGATTTTCTCCTTTCACCCAAATTAAGATGTTATGGAACATATTGCGCTCGCTTAGGTCCCCTGTTACGCAACAACGTCCATTTCGGGCACTGGCACTTTCACGAGGAACATCCGAAGTGATAGTGGCTGATGAGTTTTGTGTTTCTCTATCTCAACCAGGTGTGGCAATGTTATCACCAGAATACTGTGCCTCTCGTGAAGCTGCACTGAAAGACGTTGCTCAAGAAATTCATTCCCAACACTGGCAACTCGACTATACATTCACCATTCATGAACTTAATGAGGCGTTACGAACGATTCGTAAGCATACAGCCCCTGGGCATGATCATATTCGTTATGAAGCACTTACAAATCTCGGGCCGGGAACACTGCGCAGCCTACTTGATATTTACAATGATGTGTGGAACAGAGAAACCTTCCCAGCTTCATGGAAACTAGCGAAGATAATTCCATTACTGAAGTCGGGAAAAACACCGAAAGAGCTGGGATCATTTCGCCCAGTCAGTCTGACAAGCTGTGTAGGAAAAATCTTCGAAAAGATGATTCAATCACGTCTACAATGGTGGATGGAAACAACCGATGTATTACCGGAACAATTAACCGGATTTCGACCTCGGCGATGCACTATAGACTCAGTCTTAGATCTTGTAACAACTATTGAACATGAACGGGCATCCGGAAATATGACGATCGCTGTATTTCTAGACGTGCATCGTGCTTTTGACACCGTGAGTCACGAACATGTTCTCCGTGGACTTCTACGGCTTAAGATACGAGGCCGTATGATCCGCTGTATACGCAACTTTCTCATGCACAGGAAGATATTTGTAAGCACGAGTGAGGGAAATAGCAAACAACATGAACTGCACCACGGTGTGCCACAAGGCAGCGTGTTAAGCCCCACTTTATTCAATGTAGTCATGGCTGAACTGCCAAGTAAACTTCCTTCACCACTGAATGTGTCCATCTACGCTGATGATATCTGTATATGGGTGTCTGGGTCTTCTGAGAGCAAACTACAAGAACAACTGCAGTATGGCCTTAATGACACATACAGTTATCTTCGTGAAAGGGGCATGGACATTTCAGTTCAAAAATCTGCATTTCTTCCATTTACTAGAAAGCAACTTAAGAATTTTAAATTGACACTTCAAGGACAACATATTGAAAAGGTGAAGTGGCATCGTTTTCTTGGAGTTACGCTGGACTGCTCCCTCACATGGTCAAGACATATTAACATGCTTGAGGAAAAAATCAACAGAGTCATTAACGTTCTTAGATATGTGGCAGGTGCCAGATGGGGAGGCTCGACTGATGGACTACTGCTATTGCATACAGCTCTAGTACGCCAGACTATCGCATACTCCATTCCTGTTTTACATGGCCTCTCACCAACACTGGAGAAACGCTTGACATACATGATTGCGCGAAGTTTGCGCGTATGCCTTGGACTCCCCCGCGCAACATCTAGTGACCTTGTCATTGCTGAGGCCAAGGAACCTCCAGTACCTGTTCTCCGGGAACAAGAAACATGCCGTCATTATCTTCGACTGGCTTCGCACTCACATGCTCGACCCTTGTGCCAAAAGATACTTCGACGGACGGAGTCTAGCTTTCACCGACTTCTCGTAGGACTACCCGTCGCAGCACCCCATCATGCGCATTGGCTTCCAAGTCTAATCAACCCTCCGTGGACAATTCCGTCACTGGAGATACAGACCGAAATTCCTGGTCTTGGATCAAAATCTTCGGTGGCCCCCCTGGTGGCGAAGACAATTTCCCTCTCCCATTTAGAGGCACGCTACAAAGACGACATTCATATTTACACAGACGGGTCAACATCTAACAAGGGGTCAACATCTGCTTACTCAATCCCGATGTTAGACACATTTAAATGTTTCCGATTGTCCCATCATACATGCTCGACGTCAGCGGAGTTACATGCAATACTTTCAGCATCATCATTCATTCAAGCATTCGGTGCACCATCAAACTGGGTTATTCTAACGGACTCAAAATCATCCCTAGAGTTATTACAGGGCATGCACCTTCGTACTTCCCAGGCGACCATTCTATATCGGGTGCAACTCACGTTAGCACAAGCTCGACTCCACGGACATAACGTCAGGCTACAGTGGATACCGAGCCACTGCCAAATCGCCGGAAATGAAGAGGCTGATCGCCTGGCAGCTCAAGCTCACGATGGTGACGCAATGGAAGCGACATCCTTTACCTCTGGAGATGCAAAATTCATCCTTCGTCACTTACGCCATCTACGTTGTCGGCAGTGCTGGCTAAAGGACACTTCAGCAAACACTCTCCTACCATATAGCGACCCGGATTTTGAGCTTCCGCCACACACCGGGATGAAAAGAAAATACGACGCATTAATCCATCGACTCAGACTTGAAGTGGCCTTTACTAATAGCTTTTTATTTCGAATTAAACGCCGAGATTCGCCAAGATGTGACTGTGGAGAACCATATCAAGATGTACAACATATCCTCCTTGACTGTGAACGCTTTCGACATGAAAGGCGCCGGATGGAGATTCGCCTTCAAATATTAGGTGATAGACCCCTGTCTCTGACCAAGTTGTTGGGGCCCTGGCCGACGCGTAAAAAACAAGACAGAGCAATGAATATCGTTCATGACTTTCTAAAGGACACTAGAATCGTGTATGATTATTAAGTGCGAACGTACGTCAATTTCATCGGGAATGACTATGTATGTAATTTAGCAAATCGGTGCACGACTCCCAAACGGTCGTCTTATTCGCAATTGTAATTAGATTTGTTTGTAAGTTTTTTTTAATTTTTTTTGTTTTTTTTACGGTTATACTTTATGTGTTTTATCTTTATTCTTTTCCTTTTATGTTCTTCCTCTTATTTATATATATTTTCTCTCTCTGCTTTCTCGTTATGGAGTAGCCGGTGTCATTTAAAGAATACCAACATCTCCATAATAAAGAACTTATCTCTCTCTGGTTTCGGGCAGCACTCCAGGCCTTTGGCCGCACACTCCTCCGCTGAGCAAGTTGTGAAGGAACAGTCGCTGAAGGTCCCCCTGTTGCTGCGGCACCGCGACTCCACCTGAGAGATGATGAGACCAAAGAGCGCCAATCCAACGAATAGCAACACGGAACTCTTCATGTTGACGGAGTGCAGTAGACACTGAACGACGCCCCGATGGTCGACCTTTATTCCTCGGATCTTCAAAAGGAAGTCGGTGATAGCGCGGCAGTGCGACCGGTTAGACGGCGTATTGGCTCGCCCGTCGTAATCGGGAGGAACCCGCGTCATCCCCAGCCAATCGACTTCTCTTTCCGAGATCGACGTCCTCCCGTGTTTTGCCCTTGAGGATGCACGCGAAAGCATTACCTGCTGGGGCAATCGATGCGAAAAAAGAAACATGAATTGGGCGGCTGAAAACACAGCAGTTTCCACGTGTTCTGTGTTGCAAATTGGTTGAATCACATCGTTTTTATGTTTTGTTTTGTTTTTTTTTCGTTTTTTTAGGGATAGCTGTCATGAGCTCTTCAAACCACTGGGAATGACGTCCGTTGTTGATGCTGCAGTAGTTGTCGTTATTGATTTTGTAGTTGGCGATCTAGGGCGTCCGTCGTCGATGTTGTCAAACCCTTGAAAGAGATCGCCCGGCGCCCACAGGAATCGAAGCTGGGTCCGTTTCGTCCGAAGCAGAGGCTTTACCACTGAGCATCGTTACTAAAACACTCAGTTGAAGAACTTCCCTTGGAAACCCGAACCGCTCGCACCTACTGAGACTAAACTGGATTAGAGTTCCCGTATAGGCTCCTTAACCGCTCTTTCACACTGCATGGAAGCGGATCCGCATTCGCGAAGCAGTTGCGAACGCGGTTGTATAAAGGTCCAGTACAATTGCACGCGCACTCGATGACAACAGGTGCGCGTGAAATTGTACTGGATCTTTATACAACCGGGTTCTCAACCGCTTTGCGAACGCGGATCCGCTCCCAGTGTGAATGAGCGGTACGTGAGCTAGAGTTGCGTGTCTATTTTCCAGGTGACGCCGCCCCGCTATTCGCAGAGATCCGATCACGTGAGGAGCAGAGTCATATGCCGCGCAGGAAAGTAGACGTTGCACGCGCCCCGGCTTACGTTCCCCTGCTTTCTTCTTCTAAGCGTTGTGAAAGATGATGGGGGGGGGGGGGGGGAGGAGGAGAGGGCCAATAGTGGTTGCGCACCGGGCGCTTGGTCACTGGCTCTCGGGGAGAGGGGGGTGTGGGGTCGGCGGGTAGCCGTAGTGCCGGCTTTTCTGCACGGCCCGGATGCTTTGCTCATCACGTGACTAAATTTGGCGAATAGCTGCGCCGCCCATTGAAAACAGAAAAAGGAGAAGGAGGCGAAAGCAGGGGAACATACGCCGCGGCGCGTGCAACTTCGGTGGAGCTACCGTAAAGGTGGCTTTCTTGCACGGTGCTGGATGCTTTTCTCCTCACGTGATCGATCTCGGCGAATAGCGGCGTGACGGCGCGGGCAAAGCAATTGCGCAACTCCGCTCCCCCTTCGGGGGAGCATATCGAGGAACTCTAGAACGCGCAACTCTTGCTTTCGTAGGGAGCCTATTCGCGGCTCCAGCGGTCTATAGGTGGCGCAACTCGTTTTTAAAAAAAATGGCGGTTATAGTGAGGGGCGGATATGCGTGCCGGTATATGTGCCAGTTGCTGAGCCTGCCAAGTGTGCTGGCTTCACTGAGCGACTTCAATTATTCCCGCTTATACGATGAAGCTAAAGTGTTACGCGCGGCGGTAATATCAATATCCTGAAAACAAAAACGGTTTTTAGCGCAATATTTACGCCAGGAGGCACGTTTTTATTCAGAAACGAAACCAAAACTAACTTATTTTTTGTACTTTTTTTTTAGTATATGCGTTCATTTCGGTTTCTCGCCTAACTCGAGTTGTATCTAGCAGCGTAATTATTGAGCTAAAGAAGTTTCTCGAAGAAACTTTATTTTTTTTTACATATTTGTTCAAAATATTGTGGAGAATTAAGTGTTCCTTTAGTGGCAATATAGGTAACATAGAAAAGTGTATTTACAAAACCAGAAAATCAGCGTTGATATCTGTGTGTTCTTGCCAGAGTGTCGAACCGAAATTTTTATCGGTTCGGTTATGGTTCGGGTTCACGGCTTTCGGTTCGGTTCCGGTTCAGTTCCGGGGAGCAAAAAATAACGGTTCAAACCGATTCGAACCGGTTTGAACCGCTAAATTGAAAATATATTTTCCACGTTGTTCTGGCCATATACACTATTTACGCCGTGAAACGATTAACTATATAACTTCTTCGATCGTCCGCGCAATTTACTTTTGTTTTTAGGTACCAAAATATGAAATTCAGTTATTTAATTTTGACGCAAGGGTAGACGAAAATCTACATTAACGCACATAACGTCGTGTTCATACGACTCGACATCCCTTTGTTTACTAGTAACACATTTTTTACCTGAATCAAAATGTTTAAGTACAAGAGTGAATAGGTGAGCTTATTGGTACATCTAAAATAGATCAGCTTGAAATTTAGAACTCTACGGATTTTCTTATCCTTTCTTCGTGTTTAAGTAAAATTCTAAAGTTCAAGCTGATTTATTTACACGGTATAAAATATTGTCGCGAAGTGTGGTAGGTCGCCTAAAATACCCGTGATTGATACAACTTTGTGTCGCAGTATTAAAAGTGAAATCGTGATTGTGTCTTTGAACCAGGGAATTAAATACATCACATAAAATTATAAAATAAGCACCTCGTGGCCATATATATTACCAGATATTGTTTAAGAAATACAGTTCACAATGTATATGTATGAGATGACGACGCAACTTAGCTAAAAGCAATGAAATTTTCAAAATGTCACAAAAGCTTTAGAATAATTCCTTTCGAACTATTTGTTATAGGAACACCGAGGGGCGATCAAAATGCTTGCTGTTCTAACCAAACATTGTTTACACTCAGCACCGCATGCATGCGACTAATCATGCAGCAAGGAGTGATCGCGATTGTTCACCCTAATCTATACGCATCTTCGCACTCCGATCGAATCTGCCCCAAAATAGCGCTTGTCCAAATGAACATTTTCTTACACAGAAGAAGCTGGCATAGCCTGGCTGTTGAGGTTTGTTCTTGACAAGATGCCGGCCAATTTAATTTGCAAATGAGCATCACCCTTGCTAATTGATGACTTTAACGCGATAGTGTTAAGGGACTCATGTGACAGAAAACCCAATGTCGGTGGCGTGACTAGAAAATCTTGGTTGGTCGATAGGGTGATGACGTCAGAGCTACATGCCCCAGCGCAAGAATTTCAAACGTAACATCACGCGTGGAATGAGAGTGATTAAAACATGACATTAATGCGAATTAAAGTTCGCCCTATGTCTCAAATGATTTCACTTTTTAAAGTAATTTTTTGCCTTAAAGAAAGAAATTAAGAATTTTAGGTGGGATTTGAACCCACGACCCTTCGGGTGCGAGTCAGACGCTTTTGACTAGGCCACGCGAGGCACGCTTTCGTGGCAAATGAGAATGCGATGCAAACGAGGCCCGTTAAGGCTATCGCGTTCCGCCTTTAAAGGCGAAGCTTAAGCGTCCTCCAAGATTCTGTTTTGTTAAGTAAATCGAAGTAGTATTCCACATTCTACTCGACATGGCAGCTACTTAATTGAACATTTTCTGACGGTTTGCGTGCGTAATCGTCATAGTTCCGCCACGCGCCCTTGTTTACTTTGTTTTTGTCCAGCCCACAGACACATAAAAGTAATGTTCCCCACAAAAAAGAGGCCATAACAGACTTCTATATGATTGAGAAGTTATATGTGTGAGGAACACAGTTATTTAAATTAGCTTCAAAATCAGGAATGTGTGTAAGGCTGTCCCATATCACGTACAACGTGGCTGTCGAGGATAAAAACGCCGGAAAAGATTGGCAGAACATTTTTCAGATAATATGGGGGGGCATTGCTTTAGTGTGGTCGGGCACTTATTTGTGTTGTCCAATATTCAGTTAGTAATTAAATATATTTTTATAACGATCAATAAATTTTACTTTATAAAGTTCCCATAACCGCTTGAGACCGACGAGAAAGGACGATACTCGAAACTACGCGAGCTGTGGGTCTGCGTAAAAGTGTTTTTCTGTTTGCTGATTGGCAGTGTGAGACATCGGGTTGCAGGGTACGCATAGAGGGCTCTGTGCTCACATAATAGATTGGAAGTTAAATATATGAAATGTTCAAAAATAGAGAGATAATTAATGTTATTTTTCTAAACAATCCCTTAAAGAACGCCTTGATGCAAAAAGATATGCGTACAAATGCACGCAATGAAATATATAATTTTACGAAGATAGAGCGAAGGACAGACAAGGATTCCTAAAATCTTAGTATAAATCACAATTTATCAGCTTCCATAAGCTCGAAATTTCGCGAAATACTGCCTCGGGAGGCTAATGTTATATTCGGTTTTACCTGCACTTGTTTTGGCCCTCACTTTAACCTATGCTTGAATAGTCATGCGCGCTAACATTTCTATAGACTGCCATATATCATCGCGGGACTGCTAAAAAATCGCACAACTTTACAATTAGGACATCTATTGATAGTGTTGCAAGCATCACATTTCACCAGAAACCTTAACTGTTTAACATGGTATGCACGTGACATCATTACACTATAGGTTGGTGGTCGTTGTGATTTCTTCTTGCAAACAAAATCGAATTCGATGGTGCAAAATGAATGCTGCAGGAGGTTCAAGCTTAGTGAAAGTCAAGTATTTTAGAAGCACATATTACTATTCTTAGTGCATCGTCGTGATGAACGGCGCGAGCGTCCGGAACGACAAAAACGTGCTATTTGGCAAGAGCCTTTTGCACACAAAGTAGTTTCCGGGGTCATGCTTTTTGGTCTGCGCCAAAGATGCAGGGAAAAGGAACCTTTACAACACAGTGGGTTTTTAAATTAACCCCACGCTTCCCCACACACCCAGTACATACACACACACACACACACACACACACACACACGCACACACACACACAGATACACACACACCCACACACAAACACTTCTTTTTACAGCGGAGCTATTAAGGGCTAGTTGCCCCAGTATCGTGTCCGTCAGCAAACAAATGACGACACTAAACTCTGGACAGCTACCGCCATCTATAAGTGACGACGGCAACCAGACAACCGACTTGCTGGTTGTCTGGTTGCCGCCGTCGCACATAGACGGCGGCAACCTCTACAGCCTTTCCACTCTGGCTTGCCGACTTGCGGCCGGCCATTACTTCATTCCCAACATAGTACAGCTTCGCTGGTCTTCCTTCTTCACCGAAGTGGAAAGGGCGATAGTATTCCTGAGAAATTGTCTCCTCCGTTCGTGTGTGCTAATTCGACAATTTTAGTTTTCACTTGTTAACAGCAACCCTTCACTGCTTTTATTTTGCACCCCGTGAAGTCTAAAGGGGTCATAAAACGATATCGGGTTGGAATGTTCATGACTCTTCCGAGGCGTACTGGTCCTAGTCTGACCAAAGTATACTCGCGCAGGCCGCCACTGATTCAGAAGCTTCTTTGTCGCGGTGAAATTGCGAGGCCAAAAATGAGACTATTTCTTTTAGTCTTGCTTTCGCAAAGATTGATGTCGTAATTGTGGGATCAAACCCACCCGCCTGACGACAGTCGAGCGCGGCTCATGGATTGGACAGGAGAACTGCGCGAGCACTGTACATCGGCTCGTAACAAGCAATGCCTTGGTGGACACTTGGGTAGTGGCTCGTGTCCAACCACTGCGGTAATGAGAATAGCCGAACTCTAACAATGCCTGGAGCTCCCCCCCCCCCCCCCCCCCTCCAGTATGATTTTTCTTCCATTTCAACCCGAGCGCGGGGGTATGATTAACGTTGGGGGCATAAGACAGGCACCACGCCACGTGGCCGCTTCTGGCTCCGAGTTGATGGAATGAACGATACTCATATTTCTATAACTTTTTGGCGACTGCCATTGCCTAGAAAAAAGAGCAAAGCCAAATTCAATCAGTTATTAACGTTAGGGAGTGATCCTGAGTAGTATTTAGTGATGCATAGAAATCTTTTTATAGCTTCTTTAAGAGAAATACAGAGGGGGTCGAAACTTCGGCAATAACTTGAGAACGACGCTCGTGTGAGACTTACAGCGACTGCCATTGTTCGGCTGTCCCTCTGAGGTCGCTAAAATATCTTTTTTTTTAGGTATTCCTTCCGTACCCACATGTAGTTCTATGGAACGTCATATTAATAAGTCGCATTTAGTCATTTCAATACTTCTATTCTCGGGACATCTTTCGGATGCAGTTCAGCAGCAATGAAAAAACGTTTGGGTGTCTCAATGCTGTACAATTGGTCCTGCAACATTTTTTTGTACTTTCAACAAATACTGCTAAGAAGTAACCCCTGACATTCATAGCTTGCGAAAATATGCATTAGTTTTCCCCTCCGCGCTATAGCAGATGCAGAAAAAATGAAGGAAAGAGACAGCTGTCGATCCCCTCCTCAACTCGCAATTTGAACAAGCGGCCGCGTGATCTGACGCTAATCATATACCGTCAGTGTTCATCATAGTCATGCCCTAGGCGGCTAGGGTTTGGAATGCAAAAGCTTAGGCTGAATTTCAGATATTTGTAAAGCTGGGCTATTATCATATTTAATGGACATGAGCCGTTACCCGAATGTTTGACGATGCTGAATGTCAAGAACCCGTGCAATCGACTAGGTGCTATGAAAATGCTTTACGTCACGCTGTCACGTGACTCGGTGCAAAATCGTGATGTCATGTTACGTCACGCTGTCAACAAGGCTAATACATCTAGTGACTTCCTCAAATTAAATCGAGTTGATGTACTGAGTCACGTGACGTCACGAGGTCACGTGACATTACTTGACAACATGGAATGACACCATGACGTCACGTGACAACGTGACACATGGTTAATCATAGTGCCAATACAAAAGCGCCACGAAAACCCACAGTTTACCATATGCTGCAATTCTGTATATGACGATTTGATCAATAGAGATACAGCCGCCAATTTTTTATTCCCATATGTTCATTTTGTGATACTAACAAAAAAGAAAGAAAAGAAATTACCTTGAACCGTTTTGAACCGGTTACCGTTATATTTTTTTCGGTTCGGTTCCGGTTCAGTTCCAAGATGGCGGCGAAGATTTCGGTTCGGTTCAGTTCCGGTTCGGCTAAAAATAACGGTTCTGTTCCGGTTTTCGGTTCGGTTCAGTTCCGGTTCGACACTCTGGTTCTTGCTGCTTTTTTTCTCACTGAGATAATTTTCATGTGAGTTAATGAAATGTGGGCCCTCTAACTGGTTTTGGGATATTTAGATGACTAATTGCTTTAGCATTATTCCCAGCACAAGAATACCAGAAATCAATCAAAATTTCACAAAATATCACGACGGTGATGAGTTCCGAAAATATTGACAAAACATATAAATTAAGAAAAGCTGTTCTTACCACAGAAAGTCAAACATGGAATCCGAGGCAAAGGAACGCGTGAAGCATGGGACTTTATATTACATCCAGGGTTCATATCTATCTTGATAACGATGTCAGAGGTTTCCATATTCTAAAAATAAAACAAAATGATACCTTTCTGTAAAGACAATTATGGTGAAATTGTGAATTTTGTGACTGTAAAGTTTATTGGGGCCCACATTACCGCAATTTTCATTGTTAATAATACAATTAAGGTATTTTAAAATGCAGTTTTTTTGTCTGTGATATAGTTTGTTGCTTATGATCAAATTTAAAACGCGCAAACAACTATGGTAATTCAAAGTTTGCCAATTATGTTTCATTAACAGGTTAAAAAGAATAATATAAAATTAATGAAAAACTTTAGCTAGTCTGAGAAATCCAGGTAAAATGACATTAGCGGTGGGTGAAGCATATGGTGCTGTATCAAAATCGCGACTTTTTACAATCGAAAAAAATTCCGAATTTGTCGCCAATCCCTCCAGACCAAATGCCCCCCCAAAAAAAGTTTTCTTTTTTTTTTTTAATATTTAACATTTATTTACTTTTATTTTTACGCGCCGTCGTTCTGCCAATGCATCGGCCTTGCCATTCCGAAGGAGCGTCCTACCCGCTTGCACGTCCGCTCACTGTACACTGTTAGCAAAAATAACACGCCCAGACGTGTAAACCGTTTTCCCATAGCGGACACGTCGAAACGTGTTCGTTTTACACGAGGCCATCTGTGCTTTTCGTCTACACATGAGGTGCTGTGTAGACTTAACACGCTACACCGTGTCTGCCTTCCGCAAAACCGTTTCGAGCGTGTTCCTTATGAAACATGGCGGCCAGCGGCCGAGAACAGGCGAGAGACGAGCCCAGCGAGCCGCGCGCCTTTCAGCCGAATTGAAAGCACACAGGGCGCGTTAGTTCTCGTTCGATGTCTTTTATACACAGTAAAGTCTCCAAGCGGCGGACGTAGCTACTTGCAAGGTACGTACGTGCGTTGTCGGCGGTCGGCGGCGTCAGTAGCTTCAACAAGCCGCTAAACAAAAACAAAAAAAAAAAACGAATGCCGAACTCACATGGATCAATAACTTGAGCAAACTATTTAGAATCGGGCGGTAACTTGCGCCACCTATCGAGATTTCTAGCAGCCTGTTTTGAAAAAAAAAGACAAGTCTGTAACACTGCGAACGACCACGACTACACAGCAACACTACATACAACGCAGGCAACACAGCACGCAGCTACAGAGCACCGACATGTACACAAACACAACAACCGACACTACGCCCGGCACTTCCTACTCGATATTCATTTCTCCCTGCGGCGCATATAAGCTTGACATGTGCGGGTGAGCTCTTTGGTCGCTGACCATTACAGATTTATAGAAGAATACACAAAACACGGCGCAATGGACAGCGGTGTGTTAGAACTGTTTGCATTTAAAAAGTATGGAGGCAAAATCTATAATGTTAGTCCGTTGAAATAAATAACGATATGTTAACAATAAATCTTAAACCGGTCATGAAAAAGTTCAAATTTTTGTTATTTTCTTGCTTGACCAGTGTTATGAGCAGTCCGACTAGCTTGAATCAGATAGGAAAACAAATTATTGGGATTTTGTCATTACGTATACAATAATAAATGAAAATGATCCTTGCGCAAAGCATTTTTTATATATTTTTGTGAAGGACATCCGGACATCCGCCCAACACTTCACTTACGCTAGTTGCAGCAATTGCAGTACGGGAGCAGACGCCTTCACTTTTGGGGCGTTTTGATGCAGTTTGTTGTCGTATGTCGTGTCGGTGTCGAGAAGAGCGGTGTTATTCGTGAACACTGGTGTGGGGCGCTGATGCCTCTTTTTTTTATACTGCCACCACCCCGAACTTTGAAGATACACGGGCCCGTAGCAGTGCATTACGCTGAATCGCGAGCTCCTTCTCTGCTGACGTCGCTTTCCTGGTACCACTCGTGGATACTGCAAGTGTTTAAACAGTGTGCACCGTCTCGCCTACATCCCCGGTGACGTACTCGACCTGTTGAAACTTATTGCTTCCGTCATTTTAGAGTACGCAAGGCAGTTATCTCGTTGGTCTGGTTTCGGTTATAAAAGCAAGGCAAAACGCTCGTAGTTCCCGCCCTCAGTACACGTTGGACATCTTCCACACTTTGACACCGGATAACTGAATGAACGAGGATTTACATTCACTTCCGAGGTTACTCTCGCCGCTTCCTCACCGTTGAGCAGCGGGATGAGCTGGCGACAAGCCGCGGATGAAAGGCTTGAGTATCAACAGCCCAAGCGCACTCGGTGCCGATGCGGGCGACGCGGGTTTCTGTCAACCGGGAGGCCAGCACAAACCGTGACCGTTCCAGCTCTTCGTCATGACACGGTGTTGCAGAGAGCAGGGTAAAATACAGCTACACGGATCACCGAAGCAAACGACTGCTATCTTAAATCTTGGCTTGTGATTGCGCCTTTGTAGTAGATCATCTTATTCGTTTTGCTGGAGAGACGCAAACGACGGGCGTAACAAAATCGCTTGCATATTCCGCATATCTCACAAAAGCATTTACCCTGTCACCTTGCGAAAAGCGCGAAACACGGAGTCCGCACCGTCCTAGCTTCCCGTTTTTTACCTGCTTTAGAGCAGTTTGTACCTGCTAGTAGATATGCCTACTGAAACTGAAACAGGGCAGTGCCAGAGAGAAAGAGACAAAGTTGAGAAAGCTTGCTCGCTCTCTAATTTCTCAACTCTCAAGTGATTGTACCATAATAAATGCACCAACGCGTCTTCCAAAATAAAGAAAGAGCACTACGTTCACAACATAAAAAATGGTCTCACTACATGCATCTGTGGGCAGGTAGGAAACCTTGCCCTAATTTATTCACGCCGCCTGATTGGCGCAACAAACTCGTTGCAGGACCGAATCATCTACTCGAGCGGTGTGCGTCGCTATGCAAACGCAGTCCAACACGAAGCATAAAAAACGGCAGATTTAAAACAACAATCCGGAGTCCATTATTCAATTAAAACAACGTAATTTTGTTGAAAACGCCCGCTGCTTCTTACGGTATGTGTCGGGATACTTCCACAGTTTGAAACGGAACGAAGGAAGATTCACTTTTAAAAACGCTCGCTGCGTCCTCCCGGACCAGCTGGACTGGATCAGCTGACGACAACGGGACTGTACCCGTTGAACCTCCACCACGCAACAAACAATTTGCGCTCCGTGTTAAAAGCGTGGTTCAAACAGACCCGGAATACAAAGCACCGCACCACACACGACGAATGTTTCAGCTCTTTTTCGCATCGCCGGGTTGCACCAGACAGAACGAGATCGCCGAAGTCAACGCCGCGCTGTCGTGAACCTTGGCTTGTGGTTGCGAACTCGTGGACCCTGTGACTCAATTCGCTTTCAAAGCACACACGACGATTACGAATGCTACTTTCCGTCTTCCAGGAACATCACAGGGGCACTTCTCCGGTCACGTCTTCACTATGTGCTCGCAAACTCCGAAGCTCTATGCGAAGCTTCTCGCGTCCCGTCAAACCAAAACAGAAGCGGCGCCATGCGTACTTGCCAGATTTTCTCCGGTCAAACAAAAACAACGAAAGCCAACCAGCGCTTGCTTCCAGCGTACGTCGGCGTTGCGCTTGCGCCGTGGCCAGATCGCTTGCAGTTGAAGGTTGAAGCAAAAACGAAACCAACTGCAATGTCACGTGTTCACATCGAGGACACGCTTTTTATATCCAATTGAACTGTTTGGAACGAATAATTAGACCCATGACTTTATTTGTGGTGTCTAAGAAACTGTTATCAAGACTTCTAAACTAAATACAAACATGGGCGACATGAGGGAAGCCGCATTGCCATCGACCAGAAGATGGCGGCGAGCACGGTAAGGGCGGGTTTCGCCAAAGTCCTGCGACATGGCGCAATTGCTTTTGGTGCATATCTGTCTCCGAGATATGTTTCTTTCCGCGGCATTTGTCTCGACGGTCCTTTCTAAGTGCGTCCCCAAGCATTCCGGTGCTTCGATAGCCGGCAATGCCGCGGTCGTCGCCGGGGGCGATGCGTGTTATTGAGGTCGGCTACACGGTTATGCGTGTATGACCGAACCAAAACACGTTTTTTACAACCTCGCATGATTTCTGAACGAATTATCCGTTACTCATCATGTAAAGTTATGGTAATTTGTGTAAATAGCGTGTTTTTCACCCCAAATATTCGCCAAATACACGGGACTTGCTAACAGTGTAGTACGTTTCGTTGGCGTTGAGAAACCGGTGAAACAGCGGTAAGTTTTACTATTGCGTATACGAGTGAACACAAGCAATATGTGTGTGCGTAAGCGTTGCGCGTTCCACCCTGCGCGTGCGTGCAGCCCAAAATTGCAGTCTTGAATTGGAGCATGCGACGACGCGCTTTCCGCCGCAAGGAGCACGCAACTCTAGCGCAAGCGCACAGCGCTCGCGTTCGCTTCTATGCGCAATATTAAAACTCAATAGTATAATACAGTCCCGTACCGGCTGCAGCACTTCACTGAAGCAGTGCAGAGTTTTGTTTGCATTCGGAAATGACTGTTCCGAAGCCACGATCGCGAGCAGTTCTGTTGTGCCCGCTAAGCAGAACCGGGGGACCCTCACTAGAGCGGTTCCCGTTTCCTCCGCGAGAGAGCGAGCAGCGAGCAGGAGTCACGAATACAGGAACTCTAAACTAGATACGATAACAGCGCCGTCCTTTAGCGACGAGTCAAAACAGAAAGTTCATTTAGATGGCTACTTCGAAATGGCACTGCGAGATTGCGGCACCGGTTTTGCGCGACTCGACCTGATCTACAAGGTGAAACAAGGAGATGGCAGGCTCTTTAAATCCACCGGAAAATTCGGTTTCTTAACCTATCGCGCTACGACTTTGTGCAGCATTGTCCACAGATGGTGCTTTTTTTTTTTTTTTTGTAAAATTTGCAAAGAGCGAACTTACCTAAGGAAAAAGTAAAGAAAGAAAAAGGTTTAGCTCCTATGGAAACGCAGCGACGCCACAGGTCTGCAAACAACACGGCGCCGTTTCGCACGGGAGACAAGAGTTGGCACAAGCGGTCGCGACGCCAACTGCCGCCAACGAACGAGCACACGACGCCGAGGGCCGGCGTGTTTAGCAGACAAGGAACTGCAGTTCCTTGTTGTTACCGCGCCTGTATTTTTGTTTCCGTGACTGTCGCCACCTGTTGAACGCGAGCCGCTTTTTAGTCGGAAGGATCGTCTGCTAAAGTGCCGGCTCTCGGCGCAGTATGCTCGTTCGTTGGCGGCGTTCGTTGCGCCATCTCTTGTCTCCCGTGCGAAACGGCGCCGTGTTGTTTGAAAACCGGTGGCGTCGCTGCGTTTCCATAGGAGCTAAGCCTCTTTTTTTCTTTACTTTTTCCTCAGGTAAGTTCGTTCTTTGCAAATTTTACAAAAAAAAAAAAAATGCACCATCTGTGGGCAACGCTGCACAAAGTCGTAGCGTGATAGGTTAAGAAACCGAATTTCCCGGTCGATTTAAAGAGCCTGCCGTCTCCTTGTTTCACCCTGTAGTATACGTGCAGCCGTGCAGTTCCCCTGAGTGGCCGCTACGAGAGAAATGGCGGCGTAACGATCGCCTTTAGTTCGGTTCTCGAGTACTGATAGGAGCCACTTTTTTCAAGCACGCTCTATCGCTGTTTCCACCTGTGTTGTTCTAGTAACGTTTTGAGTCAGTAGCGCTAGCGTTTTGAGTTCAAAAGTTTGGACGTGAATTAGAACACGGAAACATTCGCGGAGGATTCTATATGTCTTGCCCTTCAGAACCACCTCTTATTAGTAATAATGTTCGTTCGCTCACGTTATGACTGACAACATAGTATGAAGTTGGATAAACGGTAGGTCGGCTGTGTGTTGTTCGCAACAAAATTAACGTCAATTAACGGTTTGTCTTTCTTTCTTTTCTACGCTTGTGAATAAATACGCAGCGTGAATTTCTAATGCAGAGTGTTTTTATGGGCTGGATTTCATCCGAAAAATGTAACGCTCGAGCGTGACGAAAAATGTTACACGCGGGCGAAGGCAACCTAAAACATGCACAGCCCACAGCAAGCAATGTATAAGCATTCGACGAAGCATATGCAATCATGCTTGGCCATAATTATGCATACATGATCACAAGCTAATCATAGTTAGTGCGCAAGCCACCGTCGACGCACGCAGCTGGCTGCCGAATAGCGAAGCGTAGCTCCCAAATGGACTCACGACAGCACGGGGTCGTGATATCATCAGAGCAGCTTCATGAACTTCAACAACCCACGTACTGACCGGTGAAAAGATATTCGCATTCCTTTGGAAGCTTTCTTTTTGCTTAGCGCGCAGGTGTACGCCCTCGCGCAACGCAAAACTAAACCAGATGAGCGGCTTCACGGGTGGGGCGCGAGTGAGCGCGGCCGAGAAATACGAAACCGCGCAACCACCAGATTTCCGAGATTTCGACAGAAGGGAAGTTAATGCAGCGTAATGAGTATATTGCTTTTATAAGCGTCAGAATAGCTCAGAATTTAGTTTACAACGTTAAATTATCGCTGTTTATATTGCTGAGAGTTTTCGATTTTCGCGATCACCATTGCGACTGTCGTCATTCAGCTGGTAACATTGGTTTCTTTCTCTGGTGCTCTGATTCGCGATCTTTCACTCGGGACCCCGGATGTCGGCGCACGGGATTCGCCACTCCTCCTCACCCACCTGGGACGCATTTTTCGGAGGTCGATACGGGACAGTGACGTCCGTGACGTTACTGCCAAAATCAAGCAAAAAAAAAATTGTTTTTCTGCGTTTTGTGGAGAGTTTGTTGCGGGTTGTTGGTGAAGTGTTGGGGCGGGGGGAGACGGCGGTTGCGCTGTGTTATTGTTGCAGTGCCATGCGCTAAAGAACAGAGGCCAGATTCACAAAACGATTTTACGCCAAAAATGTACGTATGACAACAGCTCCGGAATCGTCTTTCTGCGATCAAATCAACATGACCGACAATGTCGCTCAGTTACTTGGTCGCAACGACCAACGGACATTTATTTTTCTACGTGCTCTTCTCGCGGGTCCCGATTTCAAGCAGCAAGAAAAAAGAAGGAAGTACTCGAAACCGGCCACGATGAACATGAACGCTGGGTCCACAAACACCCGGGAAAAGCTACAACGGTAACGAGGACACCGACCGAGCGAGCTCGGCAAAATTTAGTCTTAACCGGCACTCCGACTCGGCGCAGCGTTGCTCCGACGGTCCTTGGCCAAGACCGTCTGCCCACGACCGGCTGGCTTTCTGAATGGAATACGCGCGTGCGCAACCCTCAGGGACCCTTCCCGTATTATACTTTGATGCCTGACCTCAATTTTACGTTAAGAGGTCAATCTCTTCCCCTTGTCACCTCGTGGTTTTCCGAGGCAGCGGTGACGAACGCTGTCCTCGAAAAGGGACTCTCGTCGATTCTATCTCCTTGGTTTGTGTGATATGGGGCTCAAATAAACGCCGTATGGAGTACCTTCGCAACACGGTATGTACGTACACTTTGTTATTAGTATGCCATTTTTATTCTGATACGACTGTACGTCACTGTCGAGCTATACAGTTTGTGGGAGCTACACTCTCAACAAAAGGATAGTCGTAGGGTACTTACTGCCTGTGGGGTAGTCAGAAGCCGTCACAGATATCGCTACCCCCCCCCCCCCCCCCCTTAGTTATACTAACGACCCCACGTGTAGTTACACTGCACGCAATCAACAGGTAGTCACAGTGACCACCCCCAAAAGCAACATGGCGGCTGGCAAGCGACAGTGGAGCAATACGAATAAGGCCTAGCGAGCTGGACTGCTTTTTGCTACAATGCGATTCTCAAGTGCGTACGCCCGTTCGCTCTCATCCGCACGTACTACAGCACTCCAAAACGCGCTTTGAAGCACCGGCACCGTACCTATTACGAGTAGGGGCGACAATGTGAGGGGGGGATTCGCGGGGTTTGTCCGAGACTGCTTTCGCGCGGCCGGCTGGATTTGCTTCGCGGCCAGAAAACAATCAAAGAAGGAATCGTATACCGACAAATAGAATGCCATCTTTATTGAACATAGTATATGCTTGCTGTGCTTGCCGTAAGTGATCCGGCGTTTTTGGTTGACAGCGGCGAGGCGATGCATCACAGATTCAAGCGGTGTCGGTTCCCACCGCTCAACGCTCCTGCTCACCGTTAGCATTCGTTATCCACTTTCAAGTCCCTGGTTATCCGCTGCGCGACTGTATACGCCACTGATCTCTATTGTAGTAGGCTGGATCGCGGACCGCGGCCTCGGCAGCTGGGGCCGAGTGTCGCCACCGGCAGCCATTGATTGACACCAGCCAATGCATGGGACTCTATGGGGAGAACGAGAAAAAGAACCGTTTTCCCCTGTTTCTAAGCTGTTCTCAGCACTGAAACGTTTTGAATGCTTTTCGATAAGCCCGTCAAATAGATTGCATACAAACATTAAAACTAACAGCCCTCGCAATTATTATAAATAAATATTTTGTGGTCGAGAGTGACTCCGCAGTAGTGCAGCTCAATGATGCGAGTTACCTAGAGTTACCGCGGAGTCGGTGGCGGTTTCGTTGAGTTGGGCTTAGCAGACGACAAGCTCCACCGCTTTGCTGCGCAGAATTCGCTCACTCTCGGAAAGCCGTTGTCGAGATGGAACTTTGTCATTCATCAACGTCTGGGCTTCCCCGAGGACGGTCTCATTGACGGCAAGTTCCTTTGTTGACCCCAATACGAGAGCAAGCTTGCCAGCTCAGCCTTATGTGCTCCGGTACGTTTGATCTTTTATTCGGCGACCGAACGTTTGAAAAATACCGATTCGATCTCCAAACACCCGACATAAGGATCGCAGCGCACCATAAAATACTCGCCTCCGAGCACAGCGTACATGCTTCGATATTCTTGCTTTTGTGCGTTTCTTCCATAGACTTCCGTGTATCGCCTGGTGTCAAGCAATGGCCGCCGGTGGCGACACCGACGGGCTCCCGATCCGCGATCCAGCCTACTAAAATAGAGATCAGTGGTATACGCACTTCGCGCTATTCAGCACAAGGAGCACCCATTCAGCGGGGGGGGGGGGGGGGGGGGGGCACAATTATCACGATTGTTATCGAACGAGAGGTAGGGAGTGCAGTGGATTGCAGGGACCAGCTGTCCGCAATTCAATGGATACATGACTGCTCAATACTTCGCTTATTCGATTGGGCGGCAGCTTGCGCCACCTAGGAAGTGTAGTAGTGACCACTAGATCACGTTAAAAAATGATGTTTTTGTATATTTCAGATTTGACGGTACAACTCATACACCGGCGCACACACCGCACAAACACCAACCAACATATCGAACACTTACTGACACATACAGGGCAGTAGCACAACAAGGCACAAACAACTCCAACACAACACGTCCGCGACTCTCTATTCTAATCACCTTACCGACCCGATTCGTATATATGCCCTTCTGAGAACCATTCGAGAAGTGAGCGCCGCTGTTTACTAGGTGAATACAAAGAGTATTTGCAAGTATTATCAGTATACAAGTCATTTGTGTATTTAAATGGGCAGGGTAGACATCTCTCTTAACCTAGCGCCTCGAAAGGTAACATAATATGAACGTAATCGGCTAAAGTTACACCGCACGGCATGCTCCCGATTATTTTCGGTTTCAGATTCACGCAGTGATAAGCTTACTCAAGCCATGTTGCCCCATGGTCGTTCCGCGTGTGTAATAGCAGCAAAAGTTGCAATAATATATGCATTCCTAATCAGTAATCGGCTAAAGGTAACATAATTCTTAGTTTTGTGTTGTTAAATTCGTTATTTTTTCCCTTAAATTCAGTGCTTGCGAATAGATGACTTGATTGTAGCGGGCAAACGCTGGGGGCACGCTTTCCAGCGTTGGTTGAGCAACCGATGACTCGCTCTACTCGCTCCACTTTAAAAACCCCAAAATTAAACTTATGCCTAAAAAAATAGTATTGTGGTCCAATTATACACACACATATATATGTATATATATAGAGAAAAAAACGAAGCGCAGGATGACGAAAAGTATATACGGAAGAAAACGCACCTGAGACGGTTGTTGGAGTTTTTAAAACATATTATTGGTAAAGTTGGTCGACGTTTCGGCCTGAGATATATATATATATATATATGAACAAGCATAGCCATGATTTTTTTTTGTTTTCTTCTATGTGCTGCATTTGGAGAACCTATACACGCCTATTAAATTATTTTAAATCTTGCAGTTTTCTGTTGACAACAAAAGGTTGGCACTTTCCAAGTATGGAGACACTTTCTATAAAAAGTGTATAAAGCTGAAAACTTTAGGGAATTACATCCAAAACTATACTTTATATACAGTATATAAAGTGACTATAATGGAGACAGTGTTCAGGTAACAATTATTTGTATTGTTTTATTTCCAAACCTGATATACAAGTTTAAATTGAAAACATTTTTCTTTAAAAAAAATTTAAACCTTTTAAAACAACCTTTTTTTTTAAACAACAACTTTCGAAGTATTGTGAAAATGGAAATCTGAAAAGGAATCTTTTTCTAGCACTGGACTATCAAATTATAATAATTCTAGTAATGATACTTTCTGAAGCCAGAAACAACCTTGCAGCTTCCTTTTTGGCACCTTTGAATATGAAAGAAACCAATAAACTTACATTAAAGGAAGGAACATTTAACCGAAAAAACAATGTTATGTATGCATTACAAACGTATTAAAACATGCAACACTGCAGTCATTTCACCACAAAAAAAAAATATCTGAAAATATGTACAACACAAAAAGGGATATGATTTACACCAAGCCAGATACTGGGCCATAAAACCAGTTTGAGCAATCAAAAAAAGTATGAGGGGGTACCCAAAAGTAACTGGAATGAATTTTGTAGTACCAGCATCCGCCTCTAGCAGCGCTAAACGGCATCCTTCCTGAGTTAGTTTGCCCACCGGCATCGTCTCCTGAGGATTTGGCGGCATGCTGTTAATATTTTCTCCAAGCACTTCAAAATCATTCCTCGCTTTTTGCAATGTCTGACTTGAAGGGCCTACCACGTTCGCAAAACTATTTCTTTTCGAGACTTTTCATGCAAGCGATGAGAAAGAAGTGACAAGGGGCGAGGTCCTAAGAATAGAGTAAATGAAGAATCGGCGTCATGCCATTTTTGCTAAAAAAAATTTTGGCACTGACAGGGCCGAGCGTGCTGGGGCATTGATGTGATGGAAGTATCATTCCCCCTTTCCCTCACATCAGGCTGTTTCTCCCTTACTGAGTTTCTCAAGCTTCGCAAAATTCCCAGGTAAAACACCCGATTAACAGTTTTATTAAGAGGAACAAACTCGAAGTGAACAATGCCCAAATTTGGTTTTATATTTTCATCAGTTGAGGGAGTTGAGGGTCGCCCTGAACAAGGTTGGTCGGCGATCAATAGTAATTCCCCGGCCTCAAAAAAAAAAGAGAAAATCATTCGTAAACTTGCGATTTCTCATTAGCATCTTCTTTGTAAACTCTCTTAAGCAAGAGTTTCCGGCACCGTTTTCCCTAAAAGAAAACAAAACTTCACGGCCGCGTGCTGTTCCTTCATATGAAACATTGAAACAAGAAAAAAATAATGGCAAATTATTTTTAACCGCTTGGGAAAAATATTTATAGCAGACAATTCCGGTCGGCAAACTCACTCGGAAAGGATGCTGCTAAGCGCTACTAGCTGCGTAAGCTGGTACTACAAACGGTCCGCCCTTCAGAAATTCATTTGAGTTACATTTGCGGCCACCCTCGTATGTTTTACTGTGTCAAAAGCTTGCAACATATGCCCTGTTTAAAAAAAATTAAAATGGCAACCGGTCAATTAGGCTCAATATACCTTATGCGAAATCGCTTGGTGGTCTGACAACACTAAGAGCATCGCCATTTTAATACTGGCAAACGTCGTCGTTACCGAAATGCGGTGGAGACATCGAAGAGAGCCGGTACGGGCAGTGTGCGACGGCGCAGCTGCTGTGCTTTCTGCCTTCCGACCATGGAATGTGGACAAACAGTGTAAACAACCTACCGCAACAGTCTGACGAAACTCTCGGAGGCCTGTGCGCGGTGGCGACAACCTCGTCGAAGCAGCGGAGCAAGTCCTACACCTTCGCTGTGGAAGCTTACACACTGGTCGGTTGTCGCCAGCGTGTACACAGGTTACTGAGGATTTCGTCAGACAGTTGAGGTTGGTTGTTTAAACTGTTCGTTCACATTTTATGGTCAGAAGGCGGAAAACACAGCTGCCGCGCCATCGCACACTGCCCGTACGGTTGTCCCCGATGCCCCCACCGCCTACCGACAACGCTTCCTAACAATAAAATAGCGACGCTCTTAGTGTTGTCAGACCACCAGGTAACTTTGCATAAGGTTTATCGAGAAAAGGCAATTTTCTCTGTAACAGACCCTTTTATGATCCTATCAAGCAACATTGGCGGTCGCCATCTCTTGAGCACGAAACCTGTAATGGCATCAGATTGCTTACCGAACTCTGGCGCAATTCATTCTTGATATAAGCCAAGCCGAGTTCACGCCGAATGCTTGCACAGCCCTCGTGTCCAATACATGCCCAGAGTGTGTGCCCAAACAATGGCGGACTTTGATAATTGGTGCTGCATCTACCATACTCTGTTCACCTCTAAGCTGAGACTGCGATGGAAGCTACGTCCTCGTTAGACTAGTCATACGCCTCTCTTTTGCCTCGTCATCACACTCCCGGCCATAACCATGAGCGGAGAGCCGGGTCAGGTGATAAGAGGGAGGCGGCCGATTGGTTCGGCAGGCACGTAGCTTACGCTGTAGTTCCAGCTTAAGGGTGAACAGATTATAAATGGTGCACACTTTTGAAAAGGGTCTATTCAAGGTTTGCTGACAAGCTGTAGGTGGCTGCAATACAAATGGCAGAATGCGCATACTGCAATGTTCACTTGTCTCATATCATTCTTATAATAGCCTTTGTTCTGGTCGTGGGCAACACTGGATCCCACCGCTGCCACCATGCTGTGGTTGAGACAGGTTAACGACGACAATTGGTTTACTGTCAAATATGTGGTCTTGTGGGCTGTCAGGCTGGTGGCATCGATTACAAAATGGGCCTGTCTGCCAACCCTCTTTGGCGTCTTTTTGCTGGTGCTTGCCACATGAGGTGCTACACTCGGCGGTGGGCTCCGGTGTTGCTTATAGCAGTTTTAAATCACTATAAAAAAAAAAAAGAAACAGGGTGACAAACCTGTAACAATGTAGCAAACAGAGATGTTTTGGCTGGCTTGACACGAAGAAACATTTTCAACATTTTGACATCGCAAGGCCAACACAATTTTGGAAGTTTCACGGTCTAAACAAACAAGCACGCCCCACCAAAGGATTGAGGTTTAATTTCCACCATCATGGCCTGACGAGCAGCTAAAATCTCATTTTATCTTGAAGTCGCAATTGCTGCAATGGACTTTCTCCACATACCGACGGCACCAGGTGGTAACTGCACGAACTAAATATTGAGGAAGTCACCTGCACTACCCGTCGATAATGGAAGCTATGCTACCAGTTTCTTCGCTCTTTGAGCTGCGGCGCGTGCGCGACAGCACGCGAGCCACGCGAACAGTACGAAGGTACGCACCTAGGGACTTTTACACCTTGGGATAAGCTTGGTAGGAAGAACCAGGGGAACCCACGAAAAGCAAGGTAACCTAGTTAGCAACGATGACGGCGGTGGCGGACGGACCAGGAGACAATCAGAAAGCCGTCTTTTATCTCGTCCTGGCGATAGAGCTGGGTGGCGTTTCCGACGGGAGAGAAAGTTCTCGGACCGGTTTCGGACCGAAATCGGGCCGCCGGAGCCGAAATGAGCCGAAAGACGGAGTTCTACGTCCCCGGCGCCGACGGGAGACGGGGCCCCGCCCCATTGAGGGCGGCCAATCACAAAATAGGAAACTTTCGCTCAATCTGGCGGATTCTCAAAAGTTGGGTGACCATGGGCACGGCCACGGAAGGGGGGATTGATCGTACTCTATAGGAAGAGACGGTGAAGGCGTGAAGAACTGGTTATTCCGGTGAAGCACAGGTTGCACAGCTGATGACTACGGCAATTAGAGGTACAGCCGCATTCTAGGTATTTTTTCCTACGGAGTTGTTGACTGATAGGGGCATCTGTGGCGTCCACCCAAACATCGTGTATTTCTTTCTGTCCACTTTCTTTTTTCGTGTAACACAATTATATATATGCTGCAATTACGTGTTCTACTCGCTGATCCACAGCCTCCTTCCAAATTTTTCTCGATTTCTCGTGCTCACTTCCGCCGCTTGGCATCGGGCGCTCGCGCGTGTGCAGAACGCTACTCGGAAAAGGTCCATTCCAGTCTCAAGTTTACAAGCAGCAACCGCTGAAAAAGTAACATGCTATTTTTGCTATGATCACCATCGAAAATACAATTAGTTCATGCTCTATAAACGTTTGAAGGGATAACATGCAATTATGCCTATGTCTTTTGCTGATGCACCTGGAACCATAAATTATAAAACCAGAAAAAAATAAAACACTCAAATTTTGTTGTTAAATAACCTTCTGAACCTGCAGCGATAATGAAATTGAACTACAAGCATATACAGATTCATTAAAAAGATATGTTTGATATCTATCTTGAATGAATTGCTGTATTTTTATTGTAAATGTCCCATTCTTGCAAGCACATCAATGGCAGTGATCGGCATGCGACAGAGGCACCTGGGACATTTGGGATGCGTGTCACCTCTCCACGGCCATCGCTAGCTTGGCTGCAAGCATGCCAGTTGACAATGTCACCAAATCCTTTACCAGGAAAAATACATTCGTCTCTATTCATTTACGCCAGCGCACCCACAGTTTGGCACTGTGGGTGCGCCGCTACTCTCCTAGTGGTGTAGACACCACGCATTTGAGAGAATGCAAGAGGATCACACCGTCCACGCTGTAGAGCCGTCATGCCGCACCAAGAGAGAGGGCTGCCGTTGGCACACCAAGAAAAGCCGAGACAGTAGAGGCAGCTGCCTCGACTAGTGCTCCAGGTGTCCGCAACCATATATGGCAACACTCATCTATTGTTGCCATCAATAGTCCCAATAGACCGATCGCACTAAAGGCCCTGTCACACTGAGGCAGCAATTGGACAACTCTACCCCGCAACACGAGGAAATCATGTTGTCGGCAACCCTGTTACATCGCAGCAACAACAGTTAGGCAACATGGTGCTGCTGCCCGGCAACGGTGTTCACTGATTTTTTGTTCGACCACCCTGTCACACCGCACTGACGGCAGAGACAACATGGGGAACGCTCTGCCACCTTGATTGTTTACCTTCGTTCTTGTGCGGCGCGGCGGCGGTGCTGGAAATGTGACTAAAAAGTGCTAGTTTGTTCGAAAGACCAGACATTACCACGGGACGACATCAACCAGTGACTGTGATTGAAAAACTTGACACAGGGAGTTTTATTTACCTTTTATTTTATCAAAATGTTCTTCATTCGCTGACAAAGCAAATAGCCCAAACCGAGGAAAGTGAGATCGCTGATGTATGTTTGGGATTTACGCGACCGTATGAAGTGTTTCTGTCCGGTTCTTTCATGCAATTTCTTTTTCTACTGTAAGATTGAGCTAGGACAGGCAGCACCCCAAAGCGTCTTTTTTTAGCGTGGTGTTGAGCTGAACTGACAGTGCTTAAAAACTCCAACACCGACACGATCAGCCTTCATAACAATTGGCGGAATAAATAGTTTTCAACGCTGTCTATTTGCCTACTGCCTGCTATGTGATCGCTTCATTCCCCAAGATGTCCCGGGTATTTTTGAAAAAAAATCAGGTGTCCGGTAGCAGCTGTTTTCAAGTGCGAAGCATCAACAATCATAATCAGAGTGGTCATTTTAATGCTTTGATTTATTTTCATCTTTGCTTTCCTGGATTCTTTTTATTTTACTTCATCAGCGGATGAGTAGGCATGCCATTTTATTTCTCTAGCAGTAATCTGAGCTGGACACTAGGCAGTTCTAATTTCAACACCAGTCTGAACGTTCACGACCGTGGCTGTGACCATTTCGACAATCGCCTTCCACAATTATTACACAGTAACAACATTCATAAAATTACTTTTAGCTGCGCGCCAGCCTTAATTATTGTTAAATAACGCTTTCCAGGCCTTTATTTGAGTCAGAAGTTATTGATAGGGAACTAGCTCTGCCATCGAAACTATGCGTGTTGTCGTGCTGCCGGCCCAAAATTCGCTCAGCCAGCGATCAGGGCAACACACAATGTCCAACGCAAGTTTCTGCTGTTTTTGTTGCCGAAAGCTATCATACCGAGGCAAAATTTTCGTTGCCGTCCATGTTGTGCAGCTGTTGCCGCGATCTGACAAGTTTATTGCACACCACGGGGAGCGAGCAACAAGTTGCCCGACTGTCCGATAACGTGCTGTGTTGCTGTTGTCATCGTGTTGCCTCAGTGTGACAGGGCCTTAAGCGTTCCACTCATGCGTGACGCTGCCATAACTTTAGTTCACAGGAAGCAGGCGGCAGTGCACAAGACGGCTCGTGTCGTGTCGTCATGCGCAAAGCTCCAGCAGGGTTCTCCCACATGCAGAATTGTAAAGTTCCTTCAATGCATCGTGGCAGTGGCTGATCGAAACTGGCTGATGAGATCGGTCTATTCAAAGAGAAAACCCCCGAGGCTGCTGCGCATCCAGTCGTTGCAACCACGCAAAGCCTATTCGTGCCAAGGCCATTAGATTTTCATGAAATGAGATATTTTCATAGTAAAGTACTCGGCATCACCATGTCACAACCTGGTCGTTTTCAGCACCCATGGGCTATAGACGCTTTCAGGCAGCTGTGCATGGGCACCGCCATAAACGACCTGCAGTTTTTGTGTCCTCTTATTCTATTCGCTTCACTTCCTCATTGGCACAGCACGACAGGTAATTGCCACGATGGGTACTATTGTGTCATTCTCCCCAGCACAGGCATTTGGGGAGGCTGGTCAACGCCCAGTTCAGTGGCTCGGCATCCCGGTAAGACGTGAGAAGGTCGGCTATGGCGGCTCAATCTGGCGCGTGTTTAAAGCGTCTATATAATTCCTCTCCACTTTCAAAGAATTATGTTATATCTGTAAGATGAGTGGTTGAAAAGAGGGATGAAGAAGAATGTCAGAAGAAAGGAGAGGTGAAGCAAAGCTGCTGACCAAATCGTCCTAGGCGAGAAAACGCGGGACACCTCTCTGTGAGGAGTGAGGACTGGGGTGGTGTGTTGCTTACCCCGGGGGGACCTTGAAGGGAACCTAGCCCGGGCTCGGCTACACTGCCAAAACCCCAATTGACACCTGGCACTGCCAGGTATGCAAGGGGTCTGAACCCACGCTGGGCTCGGGGCTCATGGTGATTGGTGACGCCACTCACCAAACACTTGCAAGCACAGAAGTCCTCTGTGGCGACACAACCCTGTAAAAAAGCATTCAGTACAAGTAGATACTAATTGAGCCAAGCAAAAGAGATACGCTTCAACTGAAAAAAAAAAAAAAAATAAAGCACAGCTCAGACATCTGACGGACGCCCAAGTGCGGTTGTCTGTCTCGTCCAACGTATTTTACATGCTCCAAGTGAACTAAAGAACGTAGGAGTGTATGAATGATAGCATTTTAAAATCATAGATTATATAGTCAACATAGATGAACTCACAGCTACAAAGTAAAATGTGCGCAAAATACAGAACGCTGAGCTAAACTATGCACAGCTTTCTTAACCCAAATACCTAATAACGTTTTTGTTTAACTTGTCTTTCTAATTAAGTGTGACACTTCTTTTTCAACAACAAATGGAATATACTCATGTCAAACCTATTACTTCATGCTAAATCTGGGTCATTCTTTCTCTGCAGTGTGCCAGCCTGCTCAAAATGAAATCAGGTGGTCTCTCGGTCTCAAGAAACATAATTTTCAAGGCTAGTGCAGCCTTAGCAAAGCATTTTCTTGAGGCTTCCTTAAAGAGACCAACTGGGTAACTTTGGAACAAACCAGTCAATGAATAGATTATGGACAAACAGAATCAAGATTAGACATTCCAATGAAACGAGTAACCAAGTGAAATCAACAATTAGCTGAATACGCAGGCGGTCGTAAATTGCCAACTTGATAGCCTCCACCAAAAACTCATTTGATTGCATCAGTTACCAAATAAAACGGGAAACACAGGCACGATAAATAGAGGCATTGTGCGATGGTTCCCACATCAATCGTACCTGGCGTCCTATGACACTGCGACATGGCACGTCCCGATTTAATATCGTGGCGAGCTGGCTTCCTTAATGTCCATCACCAAAAGGTGCCTACCGCATACTACTGAGTAGTAGGAGGTACAATTTGGGACGCACTCTTTCCTCGAAATGATCTTCGGTCACTTTCCATGGACCCAGGTGTTTATTGGGGTCTCTTGAAATGACAGCCCCGGCACGTCCTTCCACACAGGTACTACGACAAATGCAAAAGCAGCATTAAGAATACAAGAATTCAGTAGAGGCTTATTCACGTCATTCACATTTTCTGTCTTGTAAGAGGAAGCGGGGAACCCTTGTGGTGATAGTTGGCAATCGGCGATTGATCAGGCATTATCAGTATACAGGAGGCTGTGCTCTATGACACCTATTCAGGCATGTCAGTCATGAAGACCTTGGCAAACACCATTTTTTGGTTCCCCGGTGTTGACCAAGACAGTTAAGACCATGTAAGAGGGTGCAAGGCGTGTGTCCAGTTCTGTTAAATGCCTCTGGTGCAGGTTCGGGTCAGCAAGTTGGATACCAAGCAACACTGAAGACGACTTCAGATATATTACGCCTAGGGTGACCATATTCCTCAAGGTAGAAAACGGGACGTCCCAGCTGGCCGGGGGGGGGGGGGGGGGGGGGCGTTGTAATATTGAGATTAGGAGAAAAAATATAATGAAATAATTGCTCTCATTTCAAAACGTTACCATATTGCACTAGCCCCTATGGTCTAGGGAACAGTCACACTGCTTCGCGTCCATTGGTGTGAGCGTATTTGCCGACGACTGAAGTTTCCTAAGCAGAACTTTATCCTGCACAAACTCGGTTGTAAAAATCTGCGCACTGATATATAAAAAAAAAAAATCATGTCCCAAAAACGGAGCATCATTTTTCATTGGGACGAAAAGGAAGCGGACCTCAAAAACGGGACTGTCCCGGCCAAAACGGGACGTCTGGTCATCCTCATTATGCCGTACCGCTCGAGAGTTAAGCAATACCGATTGTGGTCTACTCGGACACAAAACAGATAGAAGCATCGGCTGAGACCACAGTGGATGCCCAGTGCAACGTCTGCGGTCGATTTGGACACCTAAGGACACTGATGTTTGACAACGGACCCTAGTTTAATAGTACTGTTTTCAAACAGTTTTCACAGCGGTCATGTACAGCACCCCCCGCCCCACACACACACACACTGCTTTGTGTCACCCACAGTTCAATAGGTTAGCCGAGCCTGCAAAATGTAGAGTCAAGGGGGACATTCACGAGGTTCAACCTTCGCAGCCATGAAACCAGGCTTGTAAGCACCTCCCCACTATTGTTAAAGTTCCACTGCTGCAGAACCTCAGCAAAAGATAGGAAGCACTCCTCGGAGCTGTTATTCGGCTACTGCATCTGATCCCAGACTGATTTTTGTCTATATGCATTCGGACTCGTCCCCACTCGAGAAGGGCGACCACCCTTTTGGTGCGGGAGAGACTGTGTGGGCACGCAGTTTCGGCCTATGGTGAATTCCTGAAGTTGACTGTTCACTTTATGGTATACAAATGACAGTAGTAGGCACCCCAAGAGGATAGCACCAACAGTATGCAAATCAGCTCTGGACACGGCATCCCCACAAGTGGACCAGCCTGCCTGTAGTAATTATTGAATGGAGAGGCGACACTGTTTTAGATTTGGTGGTTCAACGATCAGTCTGCTCCTTGGCAGCAGGAGACATCCAAAACGGGCCGGTAGGGCGGTCAAGTGATGGGATACCCTGATGGAAGACGAGCAGTCACCGATATTCACGGTCAGCGTGGACCCTGCCGGCGACAAAGCAGATGAGATTGGCTTTAAGGTTTATGTTTAATTATTGAGCAGAACGTCACAACTGAAGAACAAGAACAGCAAAAGAGGGGCTAGCTTGGGCTTGAGCTTGCGCTCATAATAGCACAAATAGTGTCCTTGACGATGAAACAACTAGTAAAGCCAATTATTATATTCTCCCTTACCTATTTACTTTTTTTAACGAAACCCCAACAAGGACATTAAGGGGGCACAGAATCAAAACTTGAAATATCCCCAGAACAGTTCAAAATGGGTGAAATATGATCCATAATACCCGTAAACAATAATCACAGGCTTGTATTTTCAGCAGATGTCTATATTTTCTGTTCCAGCCGACGGATTCTTGCGAGCGCTTCAAAATCGGCCACCGAGTTGGCAGAAGCATCTCGGGATATTTGCTCGTGACGTGACGCTCAGAACATCACGGGCCCACACACGGCCAGGGGTACTGTAATTACGATTGTCGTTACTATGTGGTGCCTGCTTTATCGTCAACGCATTACACTACCGCCGAGTGGGACTACCCGAGGTATGCTGTACTACAACTGAGAAGTGCGCCAAGTGCCGCTCGCTCCTGCGCGCCTCCATCGGACACGCCACGCCGTGGCGTTGTTCCTGATGGCCCCGGAACGTGACACATTCCAATGAAGCTCGACCCCCCAAACTACCAGGTGGTATTGGGAAATCGTTTTATTCGTTTTAAAATTGCTTTTTTTGCTTTTACGGATGAAAGACTGCTGTTCGTGAGCTGCTGTCATAAACGAGACCACGTCTACACAAAGAAATAGGTGCTAAAATTTCGCTTCCGCACCCCTATAAAGGAAAGCAAAAACTACTGCTCTCCCTTTCTTAAATTTTTTTAACAATAGCTACAGGGAGACTACAATAATAAAAAAAATAAGAACACGACACTTATCTTCTGAAACACACAAGCAGTCAACACGAAATTATACTGAAAAAACTGCCTATTCGTGGAAGGTTAGTCATATTTGAGATATTTGGAGTCGGAGAAAAATGTCAGCTCAAGGGCTGCTGTTGAACGTCACAGGCGTTTATGATGAAAACGTTTTCTTAGAAGCAAACACGTAAAGAGAAACAATTAATTTCACAACAAAGCGATTCACCGAAAGCACCCGTCATGAACGGAGAAGATGCCAGCTCCTTCACGGACAAGCAGCCGTTGATGAAGCTTCGTGGCGCACGTGCTGGCACACGCTGGTTCTTCGCCATAGGGTATCGAGCGAGGAGGCCAGTGAAGACAGCGGCCGTCTTGTACACGCCATATCCTCGGGAGGCCGGAGCTGGGCGGTCATCTTGCGCGCTGACTATATTCCACCCACCCCTAAGCTGAGACTGTGGTGGAACCTATGTCATGATAAAAACAAAACAGCGCAAAGACAAGGACGAAGTAGAAGTAACCACAGGACACAGCGCTGACCAAACAAGATCCTTACTTCTGGAGGCAGAAGTTTCCGGCGAATGAAGAACCAACTAGCCCAAACTTCTACGTTAATGAACCTATGTCCTCGTTGGACCAATCATATATCTCTCTTTCGCCACGTGATCACCGCTCTCGCTCATATCCACGCGCAGAGAACTGGGTTAGGTGATGAAAGGGGGGCTGCTGATTGGTACGGTGGGGACGTAGTTCCCACTGCAGTCTTAGTTTTGGGGTGAAATGAGTATGGGGCAGCATGTTTCAATGCAATGAAATTTTGTGATGTCCGAAAACGGCTACAACAGAGCGACTGGCCGAAGGGTCAGACGGTTTGAAAGGCCACGTCTTGCGGGGAAGACAGGTAAACTGAACGATCACGAGCGTTGGAACACTGTGAAGAAACTCAGGGGCTCATTTACTGCCCTGGAGGAACTGAAGGAGCACAAGCGTTGGAACACTGCAAAGAACCTCAGAACCTTATAAACTGCCCCCCCCCCCCCACCAAAAAAAAAAAAAAAAATTGTACGAGCACGAGCGGAAGAACGTCGTGAAAAAACCCGGGGGCTCTTTTTCTGTCCTGGAAAGACCTAAACAGTCGAAAGAACGGGATGGGCCGACAGGCTCGGCCAACGCACCAAAATGGAGTGATTCTCTAATGGAGAAGCGACGATGTTGATGGTTCGACGATCAGGCTGCTACTTAGCGGCAGGAGACATCTAAGAAGGGCCGGTACAGTGGCCGGGTTATGGGGTGCCCTGACGAGAGACGAGGCAGAGTTGATCGACTTCTAGGTTTACGTTTAATGAATCATAGAGCAGAACATCAAAACTGAAGAACACGAACGGCGAAAGAGGCGAGAGTTCGGGCTCCAGCTGGCGTTTATAACAGCACAAATAGCGTCCGTGACGACGCAGCAATCTATTAAAACCAATTATTATACTGCCACTGAACTGTGACCCTATATTGAATTGGAAAGTTAACGGGCTACGTACGTACGACCGGGAGATCACAAGAATGACGGGTGCAGCTCAGAAATTCGACCAGTCCGAGATGAGGAAAACAGTACGGGCGACACAGACACGTACCTCTGAGCATGTTTACCCTGCCGATCCTCGGTCTCAGTGTTCAATGGTCCAATACCGATTAAAAGGTTAAAAGGCGCAAACAAACAGGACGAAAAAGAGACACGTACGACACAGACAGGCGCCTGTCCGTGTCGTACGTGTCTCTTTTTCGTCCTGTTTGTTCGCGCCTTTTAACCTTTCAATCGATATGAACCAACTAGCCCCAACCAAAGTTTTATTGCGTCCAATACCATCAAGTATACGACTAGTGATTTAAAAAATAAAAAGCTTGACAATAAAATACGGGAAAAAGAATATCCTTACCTCATTTCTGCAAATACTCACGTCAAGCGCGTCAAGCCAAGCGTCGTTGTTGACCAGTGTTGCCTGCTCGCGCTGACAAACTTTTTATTCCACCAGTTTACGCGAATTGTACGACAGATGTGATCTTGAAGGATCTTGAAGGATTACGAAAGCTAAAGAATGACATCTTTTATAGTATTTTTGTAGTTTTCTCAGTTACTAATATAATTTACGACTGCCTGCACGTAAATATGGGATTCGAAAGTGACCACCCCGTCGTAACCTGCAGAAAAGTGGTCGTTCCACAGCGGCTTGGGGTCGACACTTTTCCCAAAGGCTAGTCACTCGCTTTTCGGGGTAGTCAAAGCCCCAAAACGGTATTTTGTATACCCAGGGTAGTCATTTTTTCTTAGAGTGTACGCAATGCCGGTCCCACTTTACGTTGCCGAGTGTCACGTCAGTATCGAGTGGTAATCGTAAAAGATCGGTCCCGAAGCACTTGGATCAAACGCGCGCGTCTACTCCGAGTGTGCACAGGTATTTACGTGGCTCTTGTTGACACTCTCGTAGTTAAAATATTTAACGTCGGCTCGCTCCTGCATCTCCTAGGCCGCGAACAACGCCGCGGCGATATGTTTCCATCTACGTCGCTTTGCAAACGACTAGCACGGGCCGTCTTTTACTTACTATGACAGTTGTGTTGACTTCAGAGGAACGAGCTGGGAGCACACTCTGGAGGAGTGCGCGAAGTGAAGGGGTGAAGAAAATGTCAAGGTAACAAAATAGGTACAAATAGCTCTATTTTGACGAAAACCGAGCATGACGTCACAGTATTACTCTGCTTTTATTGTTCTGCCTCGTGTCGACCTCCGAAAAAGCCGTCCCCACCAACCAACGTCACTAGAACACTCAGTTTGGAAACTCGCCGTCGAAACCTGGGCCGCTGGCGTCCACCGTGACCGAGCTAAATACGACAACAGCGCCACTCTTTATCATTTGTCTGTACTTTGGTCACCTTGAGCTTTTAGAAAGCATGTTTTAGCGTAAAAACAAACGGAAAAGACTCTTTTTGCATGAAATTTATTGGAGTTTAGTGCAAAATGAAGGACGCATGATGTTTTTATAATCTTTAGTTTGCAAGGTTTTGCGAAACAATTAATATTGGTTTTATACAATCATGCCTCAGCAGTCCTTTCAGGTAGCGCGTCCCGACCTAGGTGCATTTTAACTTCGGTAGTAATTCGCGGCGCATCCGCTGGGGAGACGGGGGTTGCACCCCTGTAACCTCTTCCGCTGTATCTGTTTCGGCGCCAAAATGGCCGATTAAAGCCAAAATAGAAGTAACGTGCAGTTCCTCGTGTGGCCGCTGCGGGAGAAATGGCGGCGTTGTGTTCGCCATTAGGTCGGTTCTGGTGGACAGATTGGGGCCACCTTTTTAGTGCAGTCTCTATGGCAATTTTCCAACTGAGTAGTTCCAGTAACGTTGCCACCCACCTTTACCCCCTGCGCAAACCGTAGACGGCCATCTTACCCAGGGTTTGTAGCACTGCTGGCATTGCTCCAGAACTTCACTGTTTCTTGCGGCTTCGTTTGCTCGTTTGATAAAATTAGTGGTAAAAACGTCAATGCAACCGAAATGTTCTGCACGTTTAAACTCGAAGACGGAATCACAGGCGGCCTTCGCTGCCGCTGGAGCTCAACAACATTTAAATAAACAACGTGCGAGACCTGCTCGAAAAACGAAACCGAAATAAGATGAGTCGGGAGGGCGAAAGCTTTCTCCCGTCTGTCAGGAGAACGAGAAAGACGTCTTTCTTGTCGTGTCCGCTTGGGGGCGCTTCAGTAGAAGGGAGGAAGACGCGCCCGTTGCTACCTTTTTCTTCCATTTTTTCTTAGAGTGTAGAATTACTCGCCTCCGTTTAGGCTGCCTGTGCCATCTTTGCCAAACATATGCTGATCCGGTTTGCGGCTAGCCTGCACATGAGGCTAACTTTTGATGGATGCTTTTGTGGACACTCCATTGACGCTCTTAAGCACCCGAGACAGGCCAACGTGTCGTGGGGCCTACCTCCATTCTTCTCACTCTTCTCCCGTCCTGTCTTGGTTGCTTAGCCATGTCCCTATCAGCTGGGATCGAGAACCGGACTGTTGGGGTAGTGATCATTATCCCCTCAATTTCGGTCTGCGCCCAGGTCACATGCGTCGGCTCCGCCTCCCGTGTCGTGTGACGAACTGGGACATGTTCCGCTCTCTGCTATATGCTTACTTGCGTTCAAGTTTACAGAACACGCCCGAAGACCCTCTCTTATGCGGGCTGTAGTCTCTGGCGCTACTTCATACACCTGGGTAGATGGGTCACACCCGGCACCGGACCTAGACCTTATTTTCTTATGGGATGAACCTAGCCAGGCGGAAGCCGGTGCTTCCCGCAACCCGTGTTCTTTCACAACTATCTCTGAGCTCCACCGTCTCACTGACTTGGTTCGGCGCCACTCAAAGCGACTGTCTCGAAGCCGTTGGCTTGGCTCGAAAGGTTTACGTCTCTTGGTCCCTGCCCCGCTACGGTTTCTGTGTGGTGTAACACGTAGTCGGAATTCCTCGAGGCCGGTGAGCGACTCGAGCTTTTCACATGCATTGTGAGAGGTTCGACTTTTGTGCTTAGAGGGCAACATACGAAACCTGGTAGGATGTCGTTGATTTTGCACCCATAGCATTTTCGATTGAACCAAAAGCCCGATAATAAACAAACAAAAAACATACCGAAGTGCAGCGTTGTCCTCCTTGTTGAAATTCGTCATCAGCAGGACCAAGCGTTTTTGTGATAGCGCATATTGTAAATCGTCTTTGATACTGTTGGTTAACACTTCGGAGTACTGTGAGCTAATCCTTCAAACCAAGGAAAAGATTTGCGCATACGACCTTTCGTAGTAAAAGTATATTGTAGGGGGAAAACAAGTTTGGGACTGGCGACATGTACTGGGTCCGCTGAAGTCATCTTGTTTGCGGTGTTACTTTCTCTTGCTGAAAACTATCTCGCAAGACTACGTAAGCGTTCTGCACCGGTTGTGTCCCGGGACCACGGTTTGTCATTGGCGTGCCGTCCTGACGAGTAGTGCCGGTCAGTCAATAAAAAATGTTTTTATTGAAAAAAAAGGTCGAACTCTCTGCGCTTGATTGATATGATTAACTAAGTGTGTGGACATGATTGTGAAGGACGGGGGGGGGGGGGGGAGGGTAATGAAAGAGGGGTTCAGATGAAAGGTGCGAGGCCCGCCGACTTGATATAGCCGACGAGCGAGTCGATAATTGTTTTTCGATGGTCCGGTGTTCCTACCGGTAGGAACAACTCTCGGAAATACGTTGGCTTTTTGTTTTCGAGCAGAGCATTGAATGCGGTCCCCTTTTGTGAACTGGAGAAAGGCAGTCCAAGGAAACGTACGTTGCCGTTGCGGTGTCCTTGTACTATGTGCAGGGTCCTTCCTGTACCCCTGCGGTGCGGATGTCCTTAAGCTTAAATTTGGCCCTTCACGCTTGTGTCATTGCTGTATTTCTGCGCAGTCTCCGAGTGCACACATGCTCCCACAGGCTGTAATGCTTGGACGGAAGTGGGTGCTAGTCTGTTGCGACGAGGTCCGCCAGTTTCTGTCGGCGAGCCTCACATTCGGCCGCTTTTAACTCTGATGTGTCTGCGCCTTCCTCTTGTGAGTGTTGTTCTTCATTAAGGCCGGTTCTCACATGCAGCGGAGCGCTGATGTAGCGCTTCTCACGTGCCGTCAGCTACTTATCGTCTGCCATGAGCAACAGTTTTGACGGTGCGATACAAAGCTGGTGAACGCTCCCGTCAGCACGCGCTTAGCGCGAGGTAAGCGCTATGCTTGTAGCGCTCCGCTGCATGTGTGAACAGGCCTTTACAGGCGGGGGGTGTTGGGTCTGAATCGGGAGAAGATGCGTGAGGATGCTGCCGTACAGCCACGTGCGCCCTGTCGATCTGCCGGATGCCTTGATGTCCCGGGTCCCCATCTTATGGTCAGATTCCTACCTTCGCTGCGGTAAATTCGGATCATTTACTTCATAGTGTGAACTGCTTTACTTCTGCTAGAATGTGTCTTACACTCGCGTATGGCTTCCTGTGAATCCGTGTAGACAAAGATGTTAGTGTATTGCGAGAATGTCGATGTCTATATAGCCAGTTGAATTGCCTTGAGCACCGCTTATTTGAAGCAACTGTATTTGGGTAGGGTTTAGGCTTCCGTTGTTTTCGTTCGGGCGTGGTATTCCCCAACTACCACTTCCTCTTCGTCTTTCGCTGCGTCGATACAGAAGAGCGTTGCGTTCGGGTCTTGTAGTATGGGGTGACTATGCTCATCGTGCTTTTCTCGCCGCGTGCCTGGGTTTGCTATAATGTTCGCTGCTTTGCTTTTGCGGGACTGGGCGAGAGTCTGCCCCATCCACGTCGTCCGATGGGTCTTGGGATCGTTAAGTTTGGAGCGCTAGGGTCGAATTGCCGTCCTAATTCCTTCAGGATGCTTCTTCCGCAGTCATCTTTTGTGGTCGCAAAGTTTCACTCGGTTTGTTTCATTTTGCTAGGTCTTCGAGTGTGTTAACCCCGGCGACAGAGTGTAGTTCTTCAAGCTTTGTCGATTTAGGTAATCCATTAATGGCGTGCATGGCTTCCCGGTTAAGATCCTCTGGCCCTACGCGCTTGTCTTTACTCAGAGGCAAGTAGTTCATGCCGCAGAGCACCCTGGACATTAGGAGTGCCTTAAAAGTTTCTTTAGGGTTTTTTCTTGCGCACCCCATGACTTGCTAGAGACTGATATTTTGTGTGTTCTTCCATGACTTCTTTGCAAGTAGGCACCAGGTGACGCATTTGCCGTTTTCGTCCAGTAGGATGCCGAGGATCTTGACCGTGGGCTGGCGTTCGGTGGCTGTACCGTCAATTGAGAGTTATATTTTATCTCCTATCTTTTTGGTTCTTCCTTTGTTCTTTGTTACACAGATGTAGTCGGTTTTTTCGGTAGAAATTCTGAAAGTGACTTTGTTCATGAAACGCTAGGTAACGATTAGGCGAAAAGCATTTTTTTTTTTTTTGCTTTTCGCCCAAATTGTTAATTCTCTACATAAATAGCGAATCCAAGATTCGGTATTTATTCGAGCATAAATGCCAGGTCTACTATCACCATGTTGAAGAGTACCGGGGAGATGACCGCTCACTGCGGTACTCCCATCTTGTTTAGTGTCCAAGGTCCCTTGGTGGGGCCCAGGCCCGTAGTAGCAAGGATTTTGTTTCGGGGGGGGGATGCGCCCATGACAAAATGCTGTATGAGGGGGAGGGGGGAGAGGAGGTCCCAGCAAAATGGAAGATTTCGGGGGGGGGGGGGGGGGCGAGCCCCATGCCCCCCCCTGGCTACGTGCCTGGTGGGGCCGACCGCTTTTCAAAAGTCAGGAACGATCGGATTTACAGCTTGAGGCAGTGGCCACGCAGGCCTCTGTTGATGGAACCGTTATTACGGCTTCATGCGGTACGGAATCGAAAGCCTTTTTTTTATGTCAATTTGGACCAATATTTTTTTGGTCTGAGGCCGGGCCTCTTGGCAAGAATATTATTGTGTATTGGCGCGATGCTATCTTGCCTAGAGGGTCCTGTTTGGAACGGAGAGAACGCTTGCTCGCTGTACTCGAGTTGCCAGGTGATGCGAGCGAGGACCATGCTTTCCCTTTTTTTTGCTGGGGTTGGATGTTAGTGAGGTAGGTGTCAGGTCTTGAATCGAGTCCAATTTTGTGCCAAGTTTCGGAATTAGCATTATCGTTGATGGTTTTCATTCCTCTATGCCTCCTTCCGTCCCATCATGGTTGATCACATTCAGAACGTGTTTCATGCCCTGCTCCGGGAGGTTACGAAGCGCCGTGATGGTGATTTTTTCGGATTCTGGATCTCGTCGCGGCGCCGAATATAGCGCCGCGACGAGCTCTCCCATGACAAAAGGCGTGTCCATGGGAGTTTTGATTTTGAATTCAGTTCATGGTTCAGCCGCCTTTTTCTCCGTGTCAAGGATGGAGGATTTGGATTGTGGTAAGAATTGTTTGCCGGCGAGAACGGTGAGTTGTTCTTCAGTTAGTTCCAGTTTGAGTGCGAGATTTCGACTTGTATACTTGGCCTTACTTTTCTGGGTTATACCCTTGAAAGTGCGCCACATTCGTCTAGCTCCAGTCTTTTTGGTGAAAGATTCGCAATGGTTTCTCCACCTTTTCCTCTTGCGTTCGATGGTGTATCTTCGAGCCTTGGCCATGGCGATGTTCAGCTTCGTTTAGACTCCTCTGTTCCTATTAATACTTTCATGGTCCTGCAGCTTGAAGCAAGCTCAGCAGATGAAGCTCGGAGTTTGGGTCGTACTTCTCGAATGATAAGTGGTCGTCGCTAGCTTTATGGCCGTTTGAATTCTGTTTCACTAGGTCGATAATGTATTTCAGTTTTGTGCCCTAAAGGAGAAGCTCAGCGTTTTCTTTTATGGCTTGAGCAACGTTGGTTTGATTTGTTTCGTCTTAAAAGGAATGAGCACTCACCACTTCCGTGGTAGAATTATTCCCAGCGCTTGCTCTGCTGGTCTCTATGTTTGTGGCGTATCGAGCCTCCAAGATGGGGATGCTCCGTCGGTTTCTCGTGGTCCACGCTTCCGTGCGTTTCCTTGCTTAGGACACTTCCAGAAAAAAAAAAAAGTATTGTGGAGGGCTTAAAAGTAGTCCTTGGTGGCGATTAAAATTTTTTATCCCCATTAATCGACACTCTTTAATCGATTAATTAATCGATTATTCGGTTCTGTTCATGACCATGCATATAGTTTTTGAAGATATCAAAATTAAATGTTTTACCTTGGTTGAATATTGCCGCGTGCATGATCGAGAAGATACGCTTCTCCGTTTTTCTAGAAGGTCCGCGTATGCTCTTACCCCAAGCGTAAGCGACAAGGAGGCCAGAATGACCTTGCCAAGTAAGTCCGCCCTAGCTCTTTCCCGAACATTCTGGGTCGAATATTCAAGATGACGAGCGTGGTAGATAAAAAGCCGAGTTCCGTATTGCTGATTCATTCACTGATTCTCTCTCGCGATAGTCAGCTGTTACGCCTACGCACCGTCGCTTGCTGCGGCCCCCGCCGACACTCGGTGCTGCATTCTCGACGTCTGTTATCTGTTTTCGCTTCTGGCACAGGTTCGCCTCCATTTAAATCTTCAGTCCATTTCATTTTCTTCTGCCTATTCGTCTGTCATTTTTTGACAATATGTCATAAACGGTACAATGTACAATTTCGGATTTTATACCAATCTTGATGTGTAGTTCAGAGCAGTGAAAAAACACCCGCAGTCGAAACTGATTGCTTCAGCCGAAGAGGTGAGATGTTCGTTGATATTCTGCGGAAATAGCGAGCTCCTTTGATTGTTCACAATAGTCTCTGCTGCGCTAAACGGACACTCGCACGGCATTCAAGTGGCCGGGACACGTGTACCCTTCCTTTTTTTAGTTACAAATCTCGTCCCTACAGTTCACTTTAGGTCAAAAATTTCACCCGAGGTTTGCATTTATACAGGTGTACTCATCCACGTCCACGTGGAGGGAAGGTATAATTTTTAATTATTTTTGTTTCTTAAAAAAACGGTTAACCAGATAAAAAAATTGAAAGACGTTTACAAATCTCTGTAATGCGAAATTAGAGCGCAGCATTTGAGAAGGAGGAGGGGAGGATAGGGAGGAGAAGTATGCTCCTCCTCCGTACGCCGCCCTCTTCCTCCCCTCCTCCTCCTGCCCTCCTCTTCTGCTCCTCCTTTCCTGCTCCTCTCCTCCTCCCATTTTTCTCACCCGCTTCTCTGCTCCTCCTCTTCCTTCTCCCCTTTTCCTCCTCCTCTCCTTCTCCTCCTCCTCCGTACCCTTTTTTCCTTGTCATCTCTAGCCACGTTGCACAGTGACACCACGCGGCTTAATGACGTCAAGTAAAGCCGTGGCTCACGCGATGTCATGACTTCAAGTGACATTCAGATGTCACGTGACAATACATCGTCACGTGACACCCGTGACGGCACGCACAAACATAAACGTGAGACTGCTGATAAAGGAGAGTATAAGAAAAAAGCGTTTTTGCTCATTATGGGGCCAGAAACGTTTTCGGGCGAAAATACCAATGAAGCTAGATGGGTGTTAAGCCGGCCAAACCACAGGTGTGAAATTAGGCGAATTAGGTGTGCTCACTCAAGAACATTTCGAAGATGTTCTTGAGTGAGCACAAGGCTGTGTCTAATAAAACTGCACAACACGTCCAGGCAGCAGCACCTACAGCAGGGAATGGTTCATGCGTTCTCACATGTAGTTTCGTCGTTCCCTTGATTTGAAACTGGAACGAGCGATTTTCGAAGTGCTCTTCAATTACCACAAGGCACTCCCAGTTTGTGTCCAATAAAATTGTTTCGCAGGTTCACGAAAAGCTCTCAATACCTAATACACCCTCCTTGGTTAAAAAAGGCTATGGAATTTTTGTTCGTTGCGTTACTCGGTTCGTACGTACCGCTCCTTCAGTCCATCTTCTCCGAAATGACACCTTAGAGGCTCCGACGTCACAACTCAGCTGTCGCACCTTACGGGCCGCGCAAATGTTTACCTTTTTTCTTTTTGTTTTCTTATATATATAGCAACTTATTACGCTTTTTTTTTTCGGGCAGTCATGTATTTTGTACTGAATACATTTTTATTTATCTTGTAAGATATATTTCTGCAGCCGTTCTGCACATTCTTTTCGGCTTTGTTATAACTTTTTTTGTGTGTGTAAGATTATATAGTTTCACCATGATTATAAAATGAAAGCACGTAATGTGTAAGGAAGAATTTGCATTTTATTCGGTCTATATCAAAATCGTATAAGAGGCCCACTACAGCAGATCTTCTAACGAGACCTGGTCCTGAACCCATCGCCGTAGCGGCCGCATCCCAAGGAGAAGCGCGAGTCGAGGTCACTGAAATCGCCTTCTTTCTTGCTCGTCCATCGCCGAAACCTATGATCGGAACACAAAAGTAAGGAGAACGCAAGATTCACTACGTTTATCGCTCAAAAAGGACATCCATTAGAAAGCCAACTTGTATGACAGATGCAAATCTGTTGTAAAAGGTATAAAAAAACGTTCGGAATACAAACGATATCATTAGTTAAACATATAAAATAGGGGGGGGGGGGGGAGGGGAGACTGGGACGCGAAGTAAACCGAACACGCGCTTTAAGTGCTTGCTCTGTTTTCTTCGTGTCCCTGCACTTTTTTTTTTTTTGCGCTACATTATATGTTTAACAAAGATTAACCAAATAGCCTAGCAACGAACCTTCGTAGGTTATACCCAGGGATGATAATGCTCTGTAAACGGCAAAACGGGAGAGCCGCCTTTCGAGATGCCACGGTGCAGCACGTCGCTTGAGTGAGACAAACCAAACGGCTAAGTGAATTAACCTTTGACAGGAGACTTGAAAAGCTTCATCTGCGGGAAGTGAGGCAGTAGGGCTTTCCGCAGCCGTCCTCGCAACAGGGGACGCCAGGGCAGCGGACGTTGGCGCACGTGATACGTGGACGGCCGCCCCTGCAACCGCCGATGGGTGGAAGGGCTCGGGGGCAAAGACGAGAGACACTCGCTCGACGCTCACGGTTTCCGACACCTGCCGAAGGAAAGAACACCGACATTTTGTAAAACCCCATGTGGCATCGGAGGCGGAAGAGAGGGCGACATCATGTTCCGATCGAAGCGAAGGAAAGAATTATGAACACACATGTTGACCGAAAGTTTGAGCCCCGAGTTTCGAGTGCACAACGGGGAAATTGATCCATGTAGCGGAACGTGGAACGTTTTTCAGATAATTACAAGAGTTCAACTTTAAAGCTGTGATCTCAAACTTAACGGGAAATTTAAAGCGTCATGACATACTCGCCACATCAAGGGGCGCAATGATTTGAATAGTTTTTTTTTTTTTTTTAATAAATGGATATTCATAAGAAGATGCAAACCCTCTTGATTTCCGCAGAGGAGTGTAGACACTCTCCTAAATATTGATCTTGGTGCTATATGCCAACGAAGATTGACACAGTATACGGAGTAAAAACAGATAAGGGGAAAAAACTAGATGTTTCTTCAACATTTTCTAGAGGTGTAGCATTTAGATCGCCTTTGCTCACGTCCGCGCGAAACCACCATTATACATTATGCACCACACCGTACAGATTGTTCGTAAACTGTGCCTTGAAGTGCCTGTTGGTCGCTGTGTAATGGCAACTGGCTTCCCGTCGTGGTGGGCCCGGCTCTCTCCTTTTGCAGCCGCGTCCCTTCATTCTCCCTTTTTACTTTGCCACGCCTGCAATTGTTGCCAGTGCCCCGCTTTGGTGATATGGACCTTTCCAGCGCTTCACTGCCAGGCAAAAGATGCTGAGTCACTGGGAGGTTTATGCATGCTCGGCGTTTATATCTCGTGGAAGAGAGCGACTGCGCACGCTGAGAACGTTTTTCAAAGTCCAGTGGACAAAGATGGCAGCGTGGAGAACGCGAGTACTGGAAAAGTTCATGGAAATCTCGCATGCTAGAGCCTTCATAGCCAGCCGGCATCAGCCAGGCGGCGCCAGCAGAGTGAGAGCCCACGGTTATATCCTATCTCGTTGAAAATTGGCCAAGGGTGAATGATTAGCCCCACATTTCGTGACGACGGCTTCGATATGCTCTACGTATACGAGCGCAACGCACACATATTTTAGCATGACGCAGCGAAAAGCTTGATACTTCTTCGCAGAAAAAGCACACTCCGGTGATATGTAATCACGTTCCGATTGGCCCGTTGGTGCCACAGCTTCCGCCGTACTAGCATGTTTTGCGATCATGGCTTCCTGGTCTACCCAGTACTTCTTGCTTCAGACACTGGGCTGACCGGCGCCATCGGAGTAATAGCTCACGTTTGAACCATCCACTCACAGGCATACCCAATAATCCTCGCTTCCGTCGCTAGAGAGCGCCAAATAAACATCATTGCAGGTTGCCTATAGTGCGTGTAATTAGTTCTGCTGCCTCTGGGCGCACACGGAGTCGTTGCGTTGTGTGGTAGTCGAGACTGTGTAAACTTAGTCGTCAGCCCCAATAGGCGTCCGGTGCCTCCGTTAAGCGGAGCGCAAGTTCGTCTGCTTTTTGAACAGGCTTTGCTATGATGTCAGAACGCTGAACTCATCCCAACGCGCCCGTGCAGAACGCAAAACGTCATAAAGCAAAAAGAAAATAGTGGATAGACCTCAAGTCATCTAGCAGTGAGGTCTACCCACTATCCTTCAAATCAAAGCCAATTAGAACTCGTCATCGTTCTGACGTCACCGCGACTCCTGCGCAAGTAGCAGACGAGTTGCTCTTCGCGTAGGTGAGAAATTTATCCTGTGCGCTGCTAGCCTGAGGTCTTGAACGTGCATCGCGTAGTAGTGACACACAACTTCCCGCCGGTACGATGCTTTTTCAGATGGAAGCGGGCAGAGGTGGTGATTTTATCCTTCGACCTAGGGTGCCTCAATGTCCTTCTGTTTAGGGTGATGCCAGCCTTTGTAGTACCCGATGCCGACAGCACGCGCTCACGGGTAAAATACAAAGAAATAGACGAAAACAAAAAGTCGCTATAGCACAGTCAGCGCAACAAACGCGTGCGGGGACACCCTCTTTCACGCGCTTCTGAACAAAAAAGAAAAATCAAAGTGTGGGACAAAATGCCCACATGTCTCCACCCTAAGGAAAGCGCACATGAAGGCACCCTTCTTCGACCCATAATCGCTGGGCTCTACAGGGTGATCTTTTTAGGTCCACGCGCCCCGAGCTTCGGTGCGCTAACGCACTCAGCCAGTGATCCAGCACGCACACGCAGGTAAGTACCGCATGCCATCGGCGATATTGCGCTTCGGGCTGCATGCTCCGCGCTGCGCGATTTACCAAAGTCAGGCTACGTTTGTGAACACTACGGTGCCATCATGTGCGCGGACACTAAAGCGCCCGCGCATGCTAAAAGCGCGAGCGAGTTGCTTTGGATGAAGCCTCGACGGCTGCACGACCGCACGTGCAGCTAGTGCTCCAGTATAGCCTCCTCTATTGGCGACGTGAGCGATCGAAAGCGTTGCTGACTATGACGTCAGCAAAGGATGTCTCATCGACGGAAATAAGAGAAATGTAAGAACTTCAACTTAGATGGTGTTGACAGTGTTGCTTTGAGAGCGCTATGATTTCAAGCGTCCACCACGCCCATTACAAACACCATCGAACTTGTTGCTCACAAGGTAATGACGTCACGAAAGGTAACCGAACGAGGGCGCCACCGAAACATCTCGCCGCTGATACTCACAAAGCCTGGCAGTTCGACGACGGAGCCATAGAGATTTGGAGCGCGAAGGTCTGTTAGCACAGAGAATTTCTCGGGAAAGCTGGTAGTGAGCGCACAGCTTTTGCAGCTGCGAGGACGCGCGAGGAATGCGAGGAGCACGAGCGGACATTATGCCGCTCGGAAGAAATGTGTTTCGGCGTCTCGCCGCAGCGGAATCCCTGTTACATGACTCTCCTGGTGGGTGGGACACCAGGCACTGGGCTGCCATGGGACGGAGGCTCACGAGGTGGTGTAGGGTGACCTAGTCTGGTCATCGTTTGAGGCACGGGAAGCAACCAGTAAGGTTGGGTATGTCGGGAAACTTCGGCACATGGACCGCTGCCGTTGGGCGAAGAGGTCGTTCGTGTACACCCACCTAACTTCCGTGCGAACCCGGTGGCAGAAACGACTTTTCCAACTGGAGAAAAAGTTCGGTTTTTTTCAGAGCACCGGTGGAGGCGACCACGGGAAAAGAGTAGGAATCCGAAGTGCAAAAAAGGGCACGAGAGCAGGAGGCCGTCCAGTGGCACGAAGCTACCTAAACTAAGTCAACGCTGACAACTTACGCTTCCAAAAAACAGCAAATCACTGCAGAGACGCAGCTATAGGATGACAGCTTTGGAAGCTGTTTACTGTTCGAGGCCCGTGCGAGTGCTCTTCGAGCGCTTGTCTCCAGGCAACGATTCGACACTACCGTAACGTCAACCCTATGCCGGGTGTATCAGGCGAATGAGGAAATAATAGAGCACCTCATACTCGAGTGCAAGGGCATACTGCCAACCCCCGTAGAAGAGTTGGCCCCACCCCCTGGGACGGCGCGACTTCTAGCGACAGCACAGCGATTTTTGACAAGGCAAGAAAACCCGCATCCACCCACCGGAGCAAACTCCAGTGGTCGCGCAAACGTCAACGTGGCCTCGCGGATCGCCGTTAAACGGACTAAGAGACGCTTAGAAGATTGGTGGGGAAGGATCTATCACAGATGGCTTTAATCGCAATTCACTGTGACACTAACAACAAACTAGTCCCCCCCCCCCCCCCCCTCCCCCCCGCCTTAAAAGCTAGGGCGCGTTTATTCACACCTCCCCGATTCGAAGAGAAAAGCTGCAACTTCTCATTATCGTCATCATCATCCTCTTATATGTTGTCTGCCGCTCTACCTTTCCACTTTCGGCGACCACGTCTCATGGCGATCTGCCAGTCTATATCAGTATAGAGGAGGCTATGGCTCCAGTCAAGGCAGTCAAGGCTAGCCGCTTGCGCTTGCACAGCTTTCGCAACTAGTCCGTCCCAACGATACTAGAAAAACTCAGTTGGGAAACTGTGATAGAGCCAGCTTTGAAAAAGGGGCTCTGATCCGTAGCCGAGAACCAAACTTAAGGCGGGAACTGCACGGCTGCACGTATTGGTTCAGGTCAAGTCGCGCAAGGGCCAGTGGCGCCATCTCGCCGTCCCATTTTGCAGTAGTTATATAAATATGCTTTTTTTCATCTTTTGATTCGTCGTTGAAGGGCGGCGCTGTTGTCGTATCCAGTTTGGTCTCGGTGGACGCGAGCGGTCCGGGTTTCAAGGGTGAGTTTCCCTACTAAGAATATTAGTAACGTTGGTCCATGCTAAGGTTATGCGAAGTATGAGAGCTGGTTCCATAAATGCTATGTTTTTTTTTTTAATAAACTGCACACAAGAAAAGGCAATGTTCTGCATATAACTCACCACAAAATTGTTTAAGCAGCAAATGTTAGAATCAACCTATATTTGCAGGGACTTAGCGAAAAAGAGTCACTGCGTATAAATATACATTTACGTAAATTAAGAGCATGAGTGTCGCAGGCACCATAGGTGATAGTGTACATATTATTCCGGGCACACAAAAAAAGCAGGTACCCCTTTGCCACCCCATTGTCTGAGTAACCGTAACTGCCAAGAAACGCTCGGAAACAGCAGCAAGCGTAACAGCAGAAAGGCAGCGAATAAGCCTCACCCTTGACACACCAAGTCCCACCGCAGGGCTTGGGGCAGCACTCCAGGCCTTTGGCCGCGCATTCGTCCGCTGAGCAAGAGGACGCAGAGCAGTCGCTGACGATCCCCTCGTTGCTTGGGCACCGTGCCTCCGCTTGAGAGAAGAGGAGCCCCAAGAGCGCCACTCCGGCAAAGAACAACACGCAGCCCTTCATGGCGATGCAGATCGGCAGACACAGTACGACGTCCCGGTGGTGGGCTTTTACTACTCGGATATTCCAAAGGAAGTCGGGAATAATATGGCAACAGGACCGGTTGGACGACGTGTTGGCTTACCGGTCGTTATCACGAGGAACTTGCGTCATCCCCAGCCAATCGGCTTTTTTTCTTTCCCGAGATCGACGTACTCGCCTCGTGTTGACCCTGAGGGTGCACACGTATACACTTCCTGGAGGTGCGAAACATATCAATAATGTGAAGTGGCAGGAGAAAAATAAACATAGGCTACGGATCGAGACACGTTTGTGCAGTGTGATCTGTGATTATTTTGAATTTTAAATGGATTGAATTTAATTGAATATTGTAGCTTCCATGTGCGTTGTGTTACTCGTCGCGTCATTTATTTTACTTTGACGCCTGTTGGCGTCTTAGTGCGACATCTTGCAGCGGATCCCGTTTATGTTACTTGTACGTAGATCGTGACTTGCTAAATTTAGCGGGGTTTCACTCTGTCGTGATTTTGTGACGTCTAGTTTCACGTGACTTCGTGTCAAATTTCCTTTACTTATTTTATTTAATTTATTTCACCCTTAAAAGCCGGATAGGGCATTATATGACGTAACAATTTTCTCGCTGAACAAAGCGGAAATCTTTCTGCGCCGAATTTAGCGGGTAATTTGTCGGCTACATATAGCGGATAATTATTCCGCTCACGGGGATTCGATTGGTCGTGAGATTATGGTGCCACATGACATTGCAGTATCAACAACGGGAGTAGATCACACTCTAAAAAAAGTATTTGCGTCTACTTTCACGCACACCACTCGGGGAGCCAATCACCGCAACTTACGGAGGCAGCTCAGCGAATGACAATGCCGAAACATATGTTTAGACCAAAAAACGCAGTCTGAGTTGTGATATTAAGCAATGCAAGAGTGACGTTTTGCCTTGCTTAATGTCACAACTCAGACAGCGTTTTTTGGTCTAAACATGTGTTTCGGCATCGTCATTCGCTGAGGTGCCTCCGCAAGCTGCGGTGATTGGCTCTCCGAGTGTTGTGCGTGAAAGTAGACTTACAGACATTTATTAGAGTGCACTTCAGTTGATGAATTCGCGCGGCTGGGGGCGGGGGGTTGCTTCAATTCAGTCCGCCTCTCGTAAATTCCTAGAGAAGAGCTTCCTACAAGTCGTGACATTCTTTGAAGCGCCGACTACGTGACGGTCCCGCTTTTAGAAAGCGACCGGCGGCGTACAGCAGAAAAGTGAACTAAGTGACGCCCTTTTGTTCTTGCGGAATGTGCTTTGTCATGTATTCTGTTGTCGTTACTTATAAAAAGAAGTATCAAGGGATTTTAGCCTCTCGTAAGGTCTCTGTATGAGGAAGGTAGCGACATCCTCTTTCTCCACCTCTGACGCGGACACTTTTTATCTTTTTTTTTTTTTTTTTATCATCGCACTCGCGCATGGATGGTAGCGCCGCCTGGATAGCTCCAGGATAGCGTGCACCTTGTGCTAATAAAAGCATACGCGGACTAAAGAGCACTGTCACGGTAAACCCTCTGCGTTCAAGTGGATGAACCGTGAAGAATAGGGAGTTTTAGCAGGTCGTTTCCACACGAACGGTTCGCCCTCGAACGCATCCGCGACGCCACTGCGCATGCGCGCGCGAGTCGTTCGGGGAGTCGGGAGGCTCTTCTCGTTCGTTTCTCCCATTCCGGCCGCTGGAGTCGTCACCGCAACGCAGCCAGCACCGTTCACGACTCGGGTAAAAAAAAGATGGCGGTCGGTTCGGCGACCGCCTTCGCTGACCCAGCCGAGCGTTAGGCTTAGGACAGCGGGAGGCGATTTGCCGTCCTGTTTAAGTCTGCTTCATTTGAGAGGTTGAACCAATTCATTTCGAGGACTGCTCACAATGGTAAGCGATCGTGAATGCTGTAAACGGCCCATGCTAGTAAAGTTTTGCGATCTGCCGGGCAGACTAGCTGCCGTGGCGACCGCGAGCAGACGGAATTATTTGGTTCGACGGCACACAACGTGAACGATCGTTCAAGTTCAAGATGACCGAGACACACCACATACCTTTACGGTCGTTCAGACACTTTTTACTCTATCTAGCTTCGCAGTTCTTGAAATTCCGACCGGCAAATGTTACGCCGGTCGTCTTGTTTACATCAGTCGTACGCCGGAAACACGAGCCGCCACGGATTTACACGTTGCAGAATGTTTCACACGCTTGCTAGAAGATGGCGCCACCGTTAAGCATAATCAGCATCATCGTTTACATGGTCGCGCCACTTTCACGATTCGCTAAAGTATGTCGAATTTGACGTACGGTTTCACGGAACGGACCAGCTGTACCGTTCGTGATTTCGGAACCGTGTGCTTGAAAAACGACTCGCTAAAACTCCCTAATATGCTCAGAGAAAGACGGTGGAAGCCGTGACGTTACATTTTCGGCGTTACTTGATTGGAGAGCAACTCCTCCTTCCCCGCGCACTCCCTTTATCTTATATTTTTGTTCGTCCGCACTCTCGCGCGTCGATGGTAGCACCGGCTGGATCGGTCCAAAATAGCAGGCGGCATTCTTCAAAGGACGTCGCTACTTTTCCGTATAAAGGGGCTTTAACTCCTCGTCATTTCAAGCGCCATCTAGATTTTATTTTCAAAACTAGGTGTTCCATAGAGTAAGGTAAAACGTCATCTAGACGCTGTGCTTTGAAACATACTTATTCCATAGAGTACACTGCAGTTACAATAGCAGCCGTCCGGCGCGTCAAACGACGGAAGGCGAACCGTGGGTAGAGAGGGGGCTACTCCTCATGCAAGCGGAGTCCACGAGCAATACTGTAACTAGGCTAATCTAATGACGGTAAGCGTCACGTTATGATATGGAGTCATGTGTCGTCACAATGTTATATCAAGTTCAAGTTCAAGTTTTATTCGCCTCAAAGACGTTCGTTCGAACGTCTTTGAACGCCGTCCGCAGAATTTAGCGGGACGTAGGTCAGCTAAATTCAAACGCGGCAGTTTATCGGTGTGGAGGAGTGTTGCCGGGAACGCGTCTCCGCCTGGTGTGTTTACCGCGGCCAAAAATGTAAACCCTCGATTTCCGCCCAGTGACAAGTGTCGTGCTGTCGCCTGCCGCGATCCTGGCGGTGTCACAGCAGTGGTGGTTTATGCGACAGACGCCTGTTCTGCTGCAAGTCAACCTCCAGCTTGACGGTCCGCGGAAGCTCCGGCAGCCGGGAGTTGGGACGCCGTGACGACAGAAACACGCACGTTTTCTCGCGCTTCCTTTTAGAACTTCTACGCCCAAGGGCCAGGAACGCGACATCCGACAGCATGGCACTCCGGCTTGTTTGACGTCATTTGTTGCCACTTCTGGACCGCTTTTGATGTATGGTCAGGATAGGGCGCTAAACAGGCCTGTCTGAGACGCGCTCTCTGGGCACCGTTACGGCTTTCGCCGCAGTTCGTTTGCCGGACACGGCTATAGAAATCTGGAATGATTTTCGTTACACTGTTAACTGAGATAAATGTCCCGCTTCTTGAGCCAATATGCGATAGCGTTACCGCTTGGAGTGCAGGCTGCCGGACGTTACTTGGAACCCGGGATGACTCGCAGGAGGTTCTAAAATTTACTGCACTCGAACAACTCCCCTTAGTAGACACAATACCCGCTCACGAATTCGATAGCATCGTGACCTATATTAAAGTTATATAAACGGTTCACTCGTCGTGTGCGGTTCGCATATAAATCAACGGCGGTTACACGCAGCCTCGTTTCTCTCTCTCTCCCTTTGCCGTTTGTTGATTCTTTTACTTTTCAAGTCGCGCGTGTGGAAGTGTGTGTCTGCGATACACGTGAGGGGCACTACCGGTGCAGACTGTTTTATGATCGCATTGAAAAGAAATTTAACACGTTCCTTCCATAGATATTCTAAGGCCATCAAACCGTATAATATTGTGTGTCGGTCCGTCGCGGCTCGATACCTAAACCTGACGGGGAAATCTTGCCTCTAGGTATAGCGGGAAGCGTGTTCGTGCTAAATCGACGTCACGCCATCGTCAGGCCATCGACGTCACGTAGCTAAAAACGTCAGGCCATCGACGTCTGGCCATGTGACGTCACGTAGCTGACTCCATGAAGTCACAATGTGGCGTCATGCGACACTGCGTCACAAGACGTGTAGTCTCCCGACACCATGGCGTCGCATAAAGGTATCCGTGAATTGTAGAAATCCAGGAGTGGAGGAAAAGGCAAGTGTCGAGAGTAGGGATGTCCCGGACATCGGGACCGCGCGCTCAATTTGAGGAATTCCAAAAGCAAAGGATCCCACATGCTTTTGCATTAAGACTGCTTAATTCACCCATTCGCGATCGAGAGTGATTGATGACACGTAAAGTACTCGTTTGTGGCCGCCATCTACCAAGCGCCATTTATCAAATAGTACTGGAACACTTCCGGTATATGTATATCCAGACTGAGGTTTACGCAGGATTTGCGAGGTGAAATATACGCTATCTCAATGAGATATTCTTGCCTATAAGATTGTATGAAACATTTTTAGCCCACGTTAAACGATAGATGCGTTGAACATTTCAAACAAAATGTGGATTTTTTTTTTAAATCTAGTTTTGTCGGATTATTGTGTCTGGCCCTTTTAGGGGACGCGGTAGCTAGAAGAATATGTTGATGCCTGTCTTCTACAATAAGGAGATTAGAGGCGAAACGGCATGATGAAACGTCGAATTTTAACTCTGTAGCCTTTATCCACTCTTCGAGGCTGGTCCTTGGTCGCACGATGTGTCTGATTCGTTTCTCTCTTCTCTGAAGTGGGCGTAGCCCCAAAGAAGGTGTTGGATGTCGGGTGCCTCCTTCTCTTTCCAGTATGAACATTCCCAATAGTTAATTTAAAGCAAAAAGTAGAGAGAAAATATATGCACTTATTTCTGCCCACATATGTTAGAAGTATGCTTGTCTCCTATGGACTTGAATGTGTGGTAGGGACGCCCTCGGACGACGCTTGAACACATGGAAGCACGCAGTGCCTCGTGCTGCACGTTATAGGAACTGCGAAAAAAAAAAAAAACTGACATCGGTGTGTTCCGCAATCTTCTGTGTGTCTGCATGTGCGAGGGGTTTTCCACTTGTTTTAGATATATGTTGATGCAGTGTATTTCAACGCAATTCATTGAACACAACTAAACTCTTTGTTACCTCAAGAAAAATAAAAAACAAGTTTCTCGCATTGTCCATACGCCTCGCGAAGAAGTTCTTGCAAGATTTGGTTGTTTAAGGAAAAGCGATGCTTTTGGCGTTTGAAACTGTACGCCTTGAGAAGATAACATATATCTAATCCATAAAGTACCTACATATACCTTAATTATCCCCCAAAAGAGAAAAAATTGCAATGCTCCGTAGCAGCTGCACTTTTTTTTTTTGCTACGGTTCTTCAGTCGAAAAATAATATAGAGAGATCATCCTTTGTCTGTAGTCAGAAAAGTTTCTTAGCAGACAACAAAGTGTGATTCGATACTTTGGAATAACTGCCCACCGTACTATTCAATTGGAGCTGGCTGCGTAAAACTGACATTCTAAACGTCCAGTTTTGAGAGGAGAAACTGTTAAAAAATGGACGATGTTTACAAATCTCTGTAATGCGAAACTAGAGCGCAGCTCTTGAGGAAGAGGAGGGGAGGGTACGGAGTGGGGCAACACCTCCTAGAGAAGGCCGTAGCGTTCCGAGTGGTTGCGTCACAATGTCGGGGGAACGAAGGCCACTGCGAAACAACGTGAAGATACCTGCTATCGACGTGAAAAAAATGTTGCTTGTCGAGCGGCGCGGTGGTGTTCGTGAGCGTTTATCCGACATTAGTGTACGTTCTAAAAGCGCAGTCTTGTAAAATTTATTATATATATATATATGATATAAACGTAATATACAACGCGTTACTAAGGTTCAAAGTACCAAATTCATATTTATGAGTATCACCGTAACCGCGGGACTACGTGCAGTCCCGCAGCTCCCCACACTTTTCGAATGAACCGGCCCCGATCACTTCGATGCGACATCTTCCCTCATATGGGCTCCGATTCTGGTAAATTTACGCTGTGTGTGAGCTGCTGACTGTCTGAAAAGGAACGCTGAGACATTTCAGAAAAGAAGGGAACCGAAAAAAAAAACTCCAGTCATCGTTGCAGGGAGCGCACACGAGCAAGAGATGGGTCGACAACGTTACGCCTTTTGTCGCCGCTGCTCTCGTGTATGGTAATCTTGAGACGGTTTTTCTTTTTTTTCTTCCCGTCGCATTTCCGTCGTCACAGCAGTCTAGGGTAGTTTTTTGTTTTGTGTTCGCTTGATACTACGGCATTTATGTGGATTCGTTGAACAAGTCCTGCTGCGGTTTGAGTGGCATGTGTGACAAGCCAACGATGACTCTGGTCGATTATCGATAGACCTCTCTCTCTCGACAGAGAGAGACTTCTTGCAGTTCGTGTTTAAATGTGTTCGTCACGGATATTGTGGGACGTATGAATACAATCGACAGGTAAGAAACAACTTATTTACGGGCTTTCTTAGGACGCAAGCAAAAAGCTGCAATCATTTTTTTTTTTAATTTTACGATAGATTTGAATTTTGTTCTTTGTCATTATCCGTGTGATGTTGCGTCTACATTTGCAAATATGCGTAGTAATCTAGTTTTGACTGGAAGGTGAAAAAAGTGAAAGCCGTTTACAACTCCCTGTAACGCCGAATTGGAGCGCAGCTCTTGAGGAGGAGGGAAGGGTACTGAGGGGAGGGTAGACCCCTCCTCCTCCCCTCATTCTTTAATATGCTCCGGAGGGGTCACCTGACCTCGGGGGGAGGGAGTCACGTGACCTCGGGGGGGGGGGGGGGGAGTGTCAAGTGACTTCGGGGGGGGGAGGGGGTCATGTGACCTCGGGGAGGGGGCCACGTGACCTTAAGGGGGGTCACGTGACCTTGGGGGTCACGTGGGGTCACCTTAGGGGTCATGTGACCTTGAGGTGACCTTGCAAGGGGTCATGTGACCTCGAGGTGACCTGGGAAGGGGTCACGTGACCTCGGAGTCACGTGATTTTGGGGGGGTCACGTGACCTTGGGGTGACCTTTGAAGGGGTCACGTGACCAAGGCTCAAGGTCACGTAACTAAGGTCACGTGACCTCAAGGTCACGTGACCTTGGGGGTCACGTGACCTTGGGGTGACCTTGGTTACGCCGACGGCGACGGCGACGCCGCTCAAGCCGGAAACGGGCGCCTAAGAGCTGCGCTCTAAAACAAGTTTGTGTGATTATTGAAAGTGCGTTGCTTGTGGTTGTGTGTTTATTTATACTAATGCTCTTTTGTTGCCTTTACCGCGTTCATACTTGAATCTTAAGCGTATTAATGTAATAGTATTATTTTATACAAATAAGTTATATTTTGTTGTAACGCAGCTCGAGCCCATAGGGAGAAGTAAAGTAGTTGACTGAGTCATAAGTTTAGTACCCCTGCCATACGGAAAAGTGAAATATATTTTAATTCAATGATATGGGATTCAATCAGCTCGCGGTCTTGAGTGATTATACGAGCGTCGCAAACTAATTTGTCGCCCCCATAATGTAATTCGATCGAAATTACATTAATTTTGCCATGGGGCTGGGTATAATGCAAGAATTCAGGGACAGCACGCGATAGCATCGCTTACATGATCGCAAGTGACACTTGCCTTGCCGTGTCAGCGTTGGCTACGTCTACCTGATTTTTAACTGTGATCTGTTTTGCTGTGTCCAATCACTGCGCGTCTCGCCATTTTGTAGAAGCATTTTTGTATAAGTAATGCATTCCTACAGCAATAATTGCGTGACTCAATGTTTTCGAGTTAAAACAATAAAATTTTTCTATAGACGTCTTATACGCATACCTCGTGCTATTTCGTACCGATTATTTAGCGGTGTAATATTTTTTCCGTGTAATAAAGTGTTTTCTAGACCCTTTGCTCTGTGCAGCTTTTATTTTAGCTAACAACATACGCACATGTTACTAAAAGCGCGTTACGACAGTCGATCCACGTGCGTTGCCTTCGCTTTGACGCGCGCCCCCGATGGCCTTCCTTGGCGACGTCACGAGAAGAACATTCCGGCCTTTTCTTCTAGGAGGTGTTGAGTGGAGGGTATGTCCTCCTCTTTCTTCGTACCTTCCCCTCCCTCTCCTCCTCCTTTCCTCTTCCTGTCCTCCTGCCGTTGAATTTGTTTATGGGTTGACGTGGCACGAAGTCGTGACGTGATTTTCCCCGCAAAATTTAGCGGGGAAACTGACGTAGTTTGAGGACAAGTGACGTCAATTTCCCCGCTAACTTTAGAGGGGAAGCATCCCATAATTCAACGCGCGCTGTTATGCCGACACCAACGGCGACGCCGCTCAGCCCGGAAACGGGCGCCTAGCTAACCTGTAAAATAAATATAACTAAAAAAAAGAACACCGCGGCAAACAAGATTTTGGCTCTTCTACTGGCGCAGCGGCGTCGCACGCAAGCGTACCTGCGTAACACTAGATACACTATGCGTCTGCCAATTGCGTTACAATTAAACCATATTGTCGCGAGCGGGGTAAGCGACGCTCGGTCAGGGACTTCTAGGAGATTCGTTTCTTTTTACTGGGGACGTAACTTTGATCATTTCGTCCTGCTTTATGTTTTCGAAACTGCCTGTTCATTCTCATCTCGAACGCTCGACCCTCGAACCTTCTGGGCCGAATTTTCGAGATGCCAACTCACACGAGATAGATATGGAGCTACGTGTGACGCTGTCCAGCCAGTCTCGCTCTCGCTTGCTGTTAAGCCAAATTAGCGCCCTCTTTTCTGCCATCTAGACGGTCGCTCTTTATTTTGTTCGCCACAAGTTCGCCGTATTGAACCTCCATTTTAAGTTCGATTAATCTAGTTGTTTTTATTTTTTATTCCTGACAATATATATTTTCAAGTTTCATTTGAAACATCGATTTCTGGTACACATTTTGTTTACCCTGTTATTAAGTGACACGACGCTGGCGTAAATTAACCGAAAACATTGAAAAGTAGAATCGACAGAAATAAGATAGACAGACAACGTCTTCTTTAAAACTTCTCTATCTTTTTTTCCTCTCGCTTCCATTTCAAAATGTTTTGAGTGTTCTTACTCCAATCATGATATTTAGTGTTTACCGATGTCGGAACCAGACAACTTCACTATGCCTAGCCGTACCTGGGGTCACTACCGTGTTTGGGGGCACCACCTCACCAACGAACGATGCATGGCCACGCGGGGTAGATGGCCGGCAAGACAGAGGCGAACAGGTGGACACCGCAGCTCTGCTCTCTTGTTACGTTATGAAATCCCTAATATTTACGATGCACGCCTTAGGGAACTTGCGTCCGCGGATGTCATCTCGATGACGTCACAGTCTCAAGTGGAACTCTGAGGCCAACCCGAAGGTGCTCTAAGTGCATATGATTTAGAGGCCTGCTATGACGTGGCGTGTTGTCGAACGGTCATGCGACGTCTCGTGATACCACGAGGTGAGATCATCAGGTCGTCACGTTACACCATGACGTCACGTGACGCAATCACATCAGGCGGTATCGGGACATCACGTGACATCTCGCAACACCATGGTGCCACCTGGTACCATCACGTAACGTCATAATCTCACGTAAGACTGTCTACCTTACATATTTGCAAAACCCTCGCACTGTTCCTTCCAGTCGCCTTCCTACTGGGCCCGCAAATGGATTGCCAAGAAACCTCATAAATGCTGTGAATTGAGGACGCCTTTGAAAAACGCCCCCCCTCCCCCTCCCCCCCAAAAAAAGGTTTTTAATTTTTTGTTAGTTTTGTCAATTAATGTAAAAATTCTTATTTCTCGAAACCAGGCTTTTTATTGTTAATTTAGGATGGTTATGCAACAAAACAACTTTTTTTATTATTTTTTTTTCACAACTTGCGTTAGCTCGTTTGCACCATCAACGCTTTTCAATTAATGTTTCTGTAAGCTATCCAAGTTGCTTAATAATGCTCCCTTGATATTAGGAGTACCCTACAGCGCTTTATGTTTTACGTGTATCTAGAAATACCACAAAAGGGAACACGGAGACGAGGACGAACGATTTTCTTATTCACGCCTATGATTTTTTTGTTTGTAGATTTATATGTTCGTGTTACCTACTTATGTGGCGTTGCATGGGCCATTAGGACCAGGCTTGTGATGAGATGTGCCCTAGCTTGTCGAAATTTAAACATTTTCATTTACTTGTAAATTTCCGTGATTCGTGGCGCTTAATAATACGTACAAATAATAATTGTCCGTGTACGGGAAATACGTACAAAGTGGAAACAATTTATTTTTTTTAAAATCAAGAAATTTGATTTTTAATTTGTTCATTTAATGAAATTATTTATTAATATATTAATATAATTGATCTATATAATTTCAATAAAAGTAATTCATACATTAAAAAGTGTTGAAATCGTTGTGGCCAAAATAATTTAAATCACCTTAGCTAGAAAATAATTATTATCACTAGATGAATTTTATTAATTGAAAATTGATTGATCAATTCGTCCTTTCATTGAAAACAATATTGAAGAACTAATTACTGTGAATATATAGCACAGTGTAATTAGCCAATTTTTTTTATTAATGTATACCAGGTCATAGAAAAACAAATGCACCTTTATATTTTTTCCCTTGTTGTTTAAAAGCTTGATTTCATTTGTTTCGCGTTTTGATTTCCCTGAAATATTACATTATGTTGTGGTCGTATTTATTTCTTTTGCTTTTAGATTTTCTTGCAGTAGGACATTACGTAACTGACAGGCGAAATGGCATGTAAAAAGAAAGCTCGACCAACACCATGACTTGCCCAGAAAAGCACCGTGTTTTTTTGTGTTTTTTTTTTTGCTTTTTATTGTTTACATTGAAAGAATCAAACGAAAGAAATACTGTAAACAAAAGATATCTTGGGGATTCTTTGTGCAGAAAGATTTGATTTAGATCAGAAAGGAAAAAAAAAACGACGTGATTTAGAATCACGATTCAAATCGCTATAATTAAATCGTGATTTACATCAGTTTGATTTTTGTTCTTCACCCCGATGGGAGATAGAAAAAGAAACATGGCATCTCAAAACACCTGTAAAATGCTGCGGTGCCATGATCCTTGGATGATTGGATGGAGCTTGTGCATTTTAGTGTTTGATGTTTGCAAAAATAACACGATCAGATAAATTTACGTCAACATGGAGGTTCTTTGAAGGTCTGCTTGATTGAATTAGAGGTGAATTTTTATTTGAGTAATAATATGATGAACCTAGTGTTGTGCTTGGCCGCAGAGGAAAGACTACCATTTGTTTCTGACGGCATAAAGAAAAGGCGACGATAACGACTGGTCCTTTATCTCGACGCTGTTCAATAAGATGCAACGACGAGCCACATTATATGGGGTTAGCATTTCCTTCGGGGGCTACCCATGTATATATTCTAACGTATTTAGAAGTAAGTGATGCGCGTTAAGAATGATCTGCTTTTTATTTGGTTAATAACAGGTGTTGTTCAAAGGGTCCGCAGCAGCATGCGTTTTCGTGTGACAATTGCTCCAGATTTTCTGGCAAAAGCAGTTCCATTCCGATGAGCAAGTTGTGGAAGAGACAATAAACTCGCTATCTTCTATCTTAGCTGTCCAGCGGCAGTGCCTATAGAAGAAACACACACACAAAAATAGGTGCAATGTAAGGGCCGCTGAATTCGCTACCGATTCCTGGAACAAAAGTTTAGGCTTTGTAATATTGTTGCAAATTAGGTTGTACACATTGAAACAATAATAAAATAAAGAAGGATGGTGAAATAGGCCTGTGTACCTAGATTAGGCTCCCTGAAGGACACCGAGTATAAGGATAATCGTGACCGTCAATATCTTGATTAAGTAAAATCTATTAATTAACTTTAATGAATTTATTTTGGGGCTGTGTTTCGTATCGAAAACTTTAACCCTGACGTATTAATGATTGTTTCCAATTTGTAGAATTTTTGTAACCAGCCCGTATTCGTCGCGAAATTTTCTACTCAATCCTGCATTCGAAACCGTGAAGCTCTGTTCAAAAGTTCCCTCCAGTAGGACACAGATAGTTATGTATAACATTCCGATGACAACCTGATGGTGTTGATAACAGTTCCTTTCTTGCTCTCGGATGGATACTTTAGAACGGGCTGTAGCTTGCGCCCCGTAGCCTAGAAATCCAAAATATGATTCATCCCCCCACTGTGCTAGGACGATTTGTTCATACTCTGCTGGGTGCTTATCAGCTCAGCCTTGTTGTAATAAAAATATTATACGGAACAACCTGCCTCACACCTAGGAGAGCTTTCGCGCCGATCTTTGCAGATTTAAATCCGTAATCAGTCGGATCGATTGGCAAATTTGGAGATGAATATCTCGGAACAGGGGCTGGTTTCAACGAATCTAAACCATAATTAAAGTAATCACAAAGTTAATACAGGAAATTTGAGTTCATTGAGACATTCACGGCTATAAATTTCCTTCCACTTCCAACCTCGCAAGGTTACAATGTTAAGAATCGATCAAATTGCAAGTACTCAAGAATTAAAATAACCTGAATATCCACATACATTACAACGGAAATTCACAACCACTAAGACCCCTGTACGCCTTCAAAAGCATAGACATAGTTTTGATTTGTTTCACCGTTTGCAAAGCCACAGAAGAAAGCAAAAGACAACTGTGTTTTCACTTTCGAGCGGATTCGCAGCGTTCTTTCTGCTGGTGCACCAAGCTCATTTTGGTTCTGTTCCAACCCATACTGTCAGATAGGCTCACCTTATATCACCGGTTTGCAAGGTGCGAGTCCGCGCGACACACCTTCGTCCAAGGCCACCCTTTGCCCAGGAAATAGTTCCAGTACAAGCCAGAGCCCAGCGCTGCCCTTTAAAAACAGTGGCCTATCTGCCCGAGACCGGACCACTGGCCGGACCAGGCTTTCGGGTAGACCCAGGCTCATGCTGCGCTCTAGCTCATACAAGGTTTTAGTGTGACCGTAAGTACAAGGAGAAAATATTTAATATGGATATCGACTTTTTTCCTCTACCCTCGTCATCAACCACATAGTTCACATCCAATAAAAAAAAAAACGAGACACTAAGTTTTGATGGAGTAAAAAATATAGACAAGGCAAAACAAGACGGATTAATAGTAGTGATGAGAACGTGAACGCCTGGTACGGGCAAAATAATGTTTTCTCTCATACCGAAAGTTCCACTATTCAAGATGGCAACGACTTAAAAAAAAAGAGAAAAAAGAAAAGGAGTGTAATACATGACACCAACAAACGGGATTGCTACAGTTCGCGCTGCAGAACGCAGGAATACGAATTTTAATCCCCTCTCCAGCCCGTTTAAATCTGGATGAGCGTCGTACCGGCGTGCAGTCCTGTGTCTCTACAGCGTAATTCACGCTAAAAAAAAGGTAACAGGGGCATTGCATTGACTAAATTTGTCATCGAAAGCGGACACACATGAGGCCACTTGCAGCTCAATAACGTCCAGGAGACTTACGCACAACACCGTCTTTACGCAGATCTGAAACCAATCCAGCATGATGTCCATTTTTTCATTTTATTTTCAGATAAAGATATTTGAGAGAAGAGTTGTTGAATGCCGTTTGACAATGATTCGTAAGCTGTGTTAGATGAAAAAAACGCCTTTCGAGACGCCACAGCGGAGCGCACGTTACTTGAGTGAAGCAAACCAAACGATTAGGGCAAAGTTAACCATCCTTTGACAACATGCCTCAACAGGTTCAACCGCGAGAGTTGAGACAGTAGGGCTTTCCGCAGGCGTCCGTGCAACAGGGGCCCTCGGCGCAGTAGACTGTGGAGCAGGTGATGCGAGGGCGGCCGCCCCTGCAACCGCCGACAGGCGGTAGGGGTCGGGGGCAAGGACGAGGGCCCCGCGCTCGACGCTCACGGTGGCCGACACCTGCCGAAGGAAAAAAAAAGGCTACCGTCGGTTCTTGTGTTCTACGACGGTGTCTAGACTTCGCCTCTGACTAGTGTGTTTATCGCGTTTTAAAATACGGTCTCTCGACTTCCTCCGGATTACTTAAAATACCGGCCCTCGACTTCCGTCCGATTTTGTCATAGGAGTGTCATGCCGTTGCGTGCAACCATGCTGGCTCTGCCACACCATCTCCGTTGGACGAGGGAGACGCCTGTTCTTCTGAAGGTCACTCTCCAGCTTGGCAGTCGGACGCTATGTGGACAGAAACCGAGGGAGAGGAGGACGCAAGAACCCGCGAGGCCGTCAAAACGTCCAGCTTCGGATGAAATAATTAGTTAAATAGACTCAAGGCTATAGCTGCCTTTGTCTCCACTGCTTCCGTCGAACGCGTTCGAATGCGGAAGTCGAACGCCAGACGCCTGCCTTCTGCGTTCTAACGTGTTTGGCGAGTGCAGTGGGAACAAAGGCAGCTAGCTTTGAGTTTACCCGCTAATCATTCCAGCTGAAGCTCCGCGTTCTGACGTCCCCGTGCGCTTTTGTCTCCTCCACTTTCTCTCTTTCTCTCTCTTTATCTCTCTCTCAGTTTCTGCCCCTACTAGGCAACCAGGAGTTGGAACGCCGTGACGGCAGCGACAGTCGTGTTACGCCAACTATTTGCTGGAACTTCTACGACCAACCCCCAGGATCACGACACCGGACAAGATTATTCGGGTCCTGTGACGTTGTTTGTTACCACTTCAATTGCGATTCGGGAGAATTTGCGAGGTAGGACGGGGCACGGACCAGTCGAAGACGCGTTCCAGACTATGGTGGTTTGCTCTCATTTGGAGTCGGAGTCAAAAAAAAAAAAGGCGGACAGCCCCTTTGGCTCGAAACGCTGGAAACAAAATTGTATCAAGAAGTTGGCAGACCGATCGCTTGAGCGCTGTGTTTTGCGTGCACAAAGGGGAGGTTGATACCTAGGCGGACGCTTCTGGAGCGTTTTTCAAAATTTTAAGGATGTGAAACCTTAAAGATTGTGAAGGTGTAGGCAAATAAAAAAAAACGCAATGACATACTCGGCTCATCAAAGGGTACAGTGAATTTAGATACTTAAATAAAATAAATGGATACCCGTAAAAAAAGCTTACCTATTCGATCTTAGTAGAGGGGCATAGAATACCCTAACAATCGGCTCTTTCACCTCTCAATGTCAACGAAGATTGCCGCAGTGCACAAAGGCAGAAACAAATGTGGCGAAATTACCCGCGCCGAGGGAACGTCACCTGTATACACGTAACTCAGCACACACACACACAGAAATATATATATATATATATATATATATATATATATATATAAGGACGAAATATTATAAACAAATGTACGCAGGCGTTCAGCGCAATAAAACAACTACACATGCACCTAGATATACGTATACGCAAATTAAAAACAAACGCGTCCGAAGTAATAAAATTGTGAAGACTCCTTTGGCTTCCCTTTCCCCGAGGGACATCGCAAATGCCCTGGGAAGGAACCTTTCTAGCTCTTATTACGCCTTCATGAAAAAACGGACAACCGGCATTGGGGCACCTCGCTGTACACCCCCTCATCCGAAAACCTCTTGGGGGTGGTAACGACCTCTGGCAGAGGAAGTTTCGCACGTCCCGTTTCGGAAATCGTACTCGACCCTCAGCGGCGACAGGATTGGGACCTGTTGTCGGTGCCGTCTCCGACGATTCCCCAAAATTGGTTCTCGGGACCCATGTCAGGCGTTTAAAAAGGCGGTGCAACGATATTCAATTGGAATGTTATTCACTGTACACGAGCTTACTGGCACTATACTCTGTTTCACCTTATAATGTACCGCAGGAAAGGCTACAAGAGCGAGCTCCTTGCTCAGGGCACATCTCGGCAACACAAGCTCTCGTGCGTTAAGAATAACTCCCAACGCTATCAGCTCGCGCTTCTAACCTTGTCTGCGGTACAACATAAGGTGAAACGGAGTATAGTGGAACTCAAGGTTACTCGCACGCAACGCCACTGGTCAAGAAACTCCTTTGTTGCGGTGTAATTTCAGAGACAAAAGCGATCATTTTCATTTAATCTCTCCTTTGCAAAATTTGATGACGTTTGATGACGTAAAGTGGGGATCGCAGTACACCCATATGACGATATTTGAATGCTGTTCATAGATTGGACCAGAGCATTGCGTGGGCACTCGATTTGGGCTCGTGATAGTTACTAGCTCGAGAAGCATTCGGGTAGTGTCCGGTGTCCAATCGCTGCAACGTCGACAATTGCCGAGACATAACAATGTCGGGAACTCAGCGCGTGTCTAGCTGTGCTTTGCCGACCCCAGCGCGTAGCTATGATCAACATTGGCGGCATATAATAGGCTCCACATCACGTGGCTGCTTGTTCTGGCTGCAAGATGAGGGGGTGAACGATGCTTGTTTTTCTTTAATTTTTTGCTGGGACTTCTATTGCAGGGGGTGAAAAACGAGCGCGTGTTTCGTAGGTCATTAACGTCAGGGATCCGTTCTAAGTGGTATTTGCGGAAAGCACAAAAGTTGTTGCATCGCCCTTAAGTATAGGCTTTATTATCCCGTTGGCGAGAGTATAATATGAGCTGGTGACAGAGCAATTTTCAATGACTGCATCTTACAACCACTCTTGGAATATGTTATAGTGATCTGTCGGTAATATGAGCCCTATTAATGTGGATACGTCGCTATATGGACACCATTTTCAGGAACAAACTGGGAAACTAAATGCATTTTGGTCTCGTAATCATGTAAAGCCCATAGTGATGAAGATCGAATCGAAACACACACAGCGGAGCTCCGCTGTGTGTGTTTCGATTCGATCTTCAAGAGAGACAATGTATCGATCAGAGGTTTTATCGAACCGGCCCGCGGCGATATGCCCTTAACTTGGCGAACATTGTCGTGGAAATATGCCACCGCGCTACAATACTTAACGTCTGTTGACTTGAGATTGCGCCGTTGTTTATAATTAGGGTTCCGAGTTTTTGGTTTAAACAGACAAAAACCGGTAAAAGTACGCCGAATTTCTTTTCGGAAATTCGGTTTTAACCGAAAAATGTCAGTTTGTAGGTTAGGCGTTTTCGGTTTACACCAATAAAAACCGATAAAACTTCGTCGAGTCCATCTTCTAAAATTCAGTGTTAACCGAAAAAGGCCACTTTGAGCTTGCAGTCGTACCGCAGAAACGTGGCGAAAAAGTTGGGCGACTGTATTTATCGAAACGTGTCCCAATGTATGGGATATCCGAATGTCATCACGACGTTATAGTTTTATTTGCGCATCATCGATCGGAACGTGAAGTCCGAAATGCCCAATGGCCTCGCCATGTACGAGCGTGTTTTCAAACTCATTGTGAGACACTGATTTGATGCAAGCTCTGCAGCCAGAGTTTAGTAAGTACACGAAATATGCTGTGCTTCAAAACGTCGCACCGTGTCTGCTTTGGCGGTCAGATTTGGTTGATTTGCTGATTTTGGCACAGGCAGCGCTTCAACTCCTCAGCCTGCAAGTGCCCTGTGTTATTCTCAAAGCTCAGGGTCATATTAACAGGAAATAAAGACGGCGGATCAACGAGAACCTGGGAAAGTACATCTGTGTTTACTATAATAAGGTCCCGTAATCCCGATGTACACAAGGTGAAGTTCCATGTTTTTTAGGCATAGGCTTCATATCTGACTTGTCTGTACTTGTGTGTTTTTTTTGTGTTTCTTTCACAGTTGCACACATTCGCCTAAGGTGTCCATTTCTTTTTCATTGTATCTGTGCAGTTATTCTTTGAGTTATCACAAGTATCAGAGCTACAAGGATCATCCGATCTGGTGTTCATTGTTGTTTATTTCATATTCACCGAAAAAAGACGGTAAACTTTTGTGGGCATAAATGTACACCGAGAAAAGAAACATTTATTTAAAATAAACACCGAAAATAGTACGCCGAATTTGGAAAAAAAAAATAAAAACCGAAAACGCGGAACCCAATTTATAATACCCCTATGGTTACAACCTTAGTTCCAGTACCTCTGTGGAAGGCATAGTCCATACCACAAAAAATATATACTTTTCCTCGACTGTTTCTTTTTCTTCTACTTTGAAACTTCCTCTTTTCCTGCCTCAGTCTCAGGCTAACATAAGAATGGATACTTTTCCCGCCTGCAAAACAAAAAGAAAAAAAATCCAGAAACGTGGCGAAGAACTCTTACCCTTCACACACGAAGATCCACCACATGATTTCGGGCAGCACTCCAGGCCTTTGGCCGCACACTCCTCCGCTGAGCAAGTTGTGAAGGAACAGATGCTGAAGGTCCCCCTGTTGCTGGGGCACCCCGACTCCACCTGAGAGATGAGGAGACCAAAGAGCGCCAATCCAACGAATAGCAACACGGAACCCTTCATGTTGACGGAGTGCGGTAGACACAGAACGACGCCCCGATGGTCGACCTTTATTCCTCGGATCTTCAAGAGGAAGTCGGTGATAGTGCGGCGGTGCGACCGGTTAGACGGCGTATTGGCGCACCCGTCGTAATCGGGAGGAACCCGCGTCATCCCCAGCCAATCGACTTCTCTTGCCGAGATCGACGTCCTCCCGTGTTTTGCCATTAAGGTTGCATGCGAAATCATAACCTACGATGGGAAACAAAATAGCAAGAAGTGGGCGGCTGAAAACATACCGGAATTTCCACGTGTTGTGTGTTGCAAAATCGCCGAGTCTTTTCGTTCTTGTTTTTCAGTGATAGGCTGTTATGAGCTTTTCCAATCACTGGAAATGACGTCCGTTGTTGATGTTGTAGTTGTCGTTATTGATGTTTTATTGGGCGATCTAGGGCGTCCGTCGTCGACGTTGCCAAACCCTTGAAAAAGATCGCCCGGAGCCCACGGGAATCGAACCTGGGTTCGTTGCGTCCTAAGCGGAGGCTTTAACTCTAAGGAACGGAAATAAAGCACTCAGTTGGGAAAACTCAGTTTCCCAACTGAGTTGTTCTGGTAACGTTGCCACCAACGTTACTAAAAAAATTCAGTTAGGAAACTTCCATAAAGCCTGCTTTGAAAAACAGGCTCCGATCCGAACTAGAGTACCGAACTAAAGGCGATCGCAATGCCGCCATTTCTTCCGTAGCGGCCACTTCGGGAACCTCATGGCTACACGTATTGGTTCAGGTCCAGACGCGCAAGGGCCGGTGGCGCCATCTGGCACTGCCATTTCGCAAGAGCTATATAAATCAACTTTCACGTTTTCACTCGTCGGGGAAGGGTTGCGCTGTTATCACATTTAGTTTGGTCCTCAAAATCACGTCGATCACGTCCTTTCATTGATTCATTCGGTGGACGCGAGCGGTACGGGTTTCAAGGGTGACTTATCCAGCTGAGTGTTTTTCTAGGGTTGGTTGCCACTGAGCTACGCCGTAGTGTTGCCCACTGCACGCGCTCTCTGGAAAAGAAAGAAATATCTGATAACAAAATGCCGTCGTAGCTTTGTTAATTATAAAAACTTGTGCGCGGAGACGCGCTTTCACGTGATCCGGATCAAAACCACCACAACAACAAAAGCGTTTGGAGCATAACAAAAGCGTTCGGAGAAATGCAGATCTCTATCTTGTTCAGAACGAGTTTCTTTACGCAGCCGAAGATTGCGGGGACGCAACGCCGATGCCCAACGACTTAGGCGAAACATTTCGCAGCGTTCTCACTGTGCTGTGGATTGCTAAATTTTTTCACAGTGATAACGGTTATGGGCTCTTACTATTGCGCTCTCGGAAAACACGCACGCTCTCGGAATTTTTTTTTCTCGTTAGGCAGTTAAGTGGAAAAAGCTCACGCTTCTTAATCATACTGTGTGATAGCGCTACCGTTTTGAGTTCAAAAGTTCGGACGTCAATTAGAACACAGACATATTTGCGGAGGATTCGAACATTTTTTGCCCGTCAATACCACCTCCTAGAAGTCATAATGTTCGTTCACTCACGTTATGACTTCACAACATGGTAGGAAGTTGTTTGCAACAAAAGCTATGGAAATTAACGGCCTTTCCCTTTTGCTTTTGTTCGCTTGCAATTGAATACGCAGCGTGCATTTTTAGTGCAGGTTGTGTTTATGGACTGGATTTCATGCGAAAAGTGACGTGACGTGAGTGTGACGAAAAGAGATTACATGCAGGCTAAGGCGACCCAAAACATGCATGGCCTACAGCAAGCAATGTATAAGCATTCAAAGCAGATACAGGCATGCTTAGCCACAATAATTCATACATGATCACAAGCTAATCATACTTAGTGCGCAAGCCACCGTCGACGCACGTAGCCGACTCCCTAAAGGCGAAGTGTAGATCCCCGCCTGGACTCACGATATCGCGGGGTCGCTGCTGAGCAGACTTGTGCCCGTTACTTGAAAAATGTAATGGTTTACAATTGGAAATTACCGAGCCTCAAATGTAATGGATTGCCGTTACAAATTACTTTCGCTGAAATGCAACCTGCCGTATTACTTTAATAGTTACGTTACAAATTACCTTCACATTGTCTTTTCTGTACACTTATCAAGAAAACCATAGAAATCATTTTGATGTTTTCATAAAAGTTCGTTATAACTACTTTCCATTTCTCATACGCCCGCCTTATGGTAGTCATTGTAAAAATAAAAGGATGTATTCAAGAGGAAGATTGTGGGTGCACCCCGTTCACCTGTAAGCTGACAAGGTAACGAAAGCTTCAACCACGCTCGCCATCCTGCTAGCTTACGGCGATTGGAAATGATCCTTGGAATTCAGCAGACAAAGCTAGCGGTGCGCATGCTCAGTATCACCGTCTACCTCCGCTAGGAGACCAAGAAAACAACGCCTACTCGGTGTTGTCTTATTGATATTTGTTTTTCGCATATTTGTATTTGCCTTACACGTTTTTCTAGTGGCTCTAGTGATCGGTCGTTCAAAAAATCGTGTTTTCTTTTCGGTTATTCTCCTCTTCACGGTGTTTTCTATGTTACTGAACTTGCTATCTTTCTGCTGTCAAATTGCCTGCTCATATTGCTCCAGAGTCTGTATTATGTTCATATTTTTAAAAAGTAACAAGTAATTAGAGTAACCCATAACCACTATTCGTAACGAAATTACATAACAAATTAGTGCCGAAAAAGTAACGTGGAAATGACAAAAATACTTGAAAAAGTAACGGATTACAAAAGATCTGTTACTTGTAAAATATTACTTCACAAGTCTGCTCATAACGCAGCAAGGGATAGCTCGGTCGGCGTATGACGCTACAACTTCAGACAGCAGACAATCGACAGCAGAAAGTGCGCGATAAACCTCCTCCCTTCGCAATTACTTTATGCGCCATTAGGGTGTCCTCGCCTTCTAAGAGCACGCAGAATTCAATGGCCTACACGCACCCACCAAAGAAGCAAAACCCATGAAAACCTTATAAATTAAAACATGCTCCTGACACACTCCCCTTCTGAATAAGTTTAAACTTCTCTCGATTATTCTGATAAGCCCGGTGAGCAAAACATCGTTGCTGTGTGCAGAGCATTCGCAATTAACCCGAGCTGCCCGTAAACAAGCTCAGCGGAACATAACGTACGCATAATGCAAGGACGACACATTCTGTGATTCCAGGGTTTATCAGAATGATCAAGGCAAGTTTTTCAGAGTGAAAGCATTAACCGTCCCATGGAGCGAACCGGAGTTATCAGCTTTTGAAGCCGCACCAATCGGCACCTAAACTCCCCCGTCTTAAAGTGCAACCCCACCGTGCATGACGTTTTCATACTTTTTTGACGGCTTATGACCTTCTTTCTATGTAACTTACATTTATAAAGTTAATGTCAAATTAAAGAGCTGTTTTTCAACGATACTTTAATGTCTCGATATTACAATTATTTTAGTGGTTCGTTAATTATTTAGCTTTTAATAGACCACAGTCTCTAATATTGAAAAATTTATTTCTCGAGTTATAACGCCCCATTGTCCACGATATTTTACGTGAGCGTTCGGTTGGATGTAATAAAGTAAAAAGTAAGCAACGAACTGTACAGATAATGTATATTTTAAAATAAAAAATAAAGTTTAAAATTGCTTTTTTTTTATGGCGCTGTAAAAACGGAATCACGTCAACTAATCGAAATTACGAGACATTAAATTATGAAGCATCCTTCGATATTACAATTTCCAGAACTTTCATATTGATATATTACACGTTAATAATGTTATAAGACCTGAAACTTTTCCCATTCAGTTACGGCAAACTGTAGTTTCTTATTATAAAATACAGATGGCGACACGTGTTCAAGAAGAGCTTGATGTGCATTTTCCGTCGTGTGCCGCTTGGAACGCCACGGGAAAGACAAAAAAAGCGCCAGATGTCAGGGTGTCAGATGCCTGGATGCTCGCAGTGAGCGAGCCAGAGATGTCAGAACAACAAGCGCGAGACTGCGGGTGCACCACAGCTCCTTTGCGCGCGTTCTACTGTGCGTCGGTTCACATGCCCGTCGTGATCCAAATGAAATGGACGCCATGAAATGCATTCTGCCATTTCAGATTCCGCCACGTATGCGAAAACATTTTAATGTTTTTATCACTTGCAAAAATAATTTTCGCAATCAAACTATGCTTGTCAGAATGGTTCGACTATATTTTGTTTCAAAAACCACCTCGGTGGCTCGTAAGTACAATGATATTAAAACGAAACACAAAACATTAAATCGTCTCGGTGTCTCTAAGCTAACACGCTGGCCCATGAATCTATATTTGTCCGATTTAAATATCGGCCGAGGTACCCGCAATCCGACGGAGGCCAATCTGAGATTTCGGTTGCACGTCAAAAGATCTCCACTTAGTCGAAATAAGCCCGCATTTTTTTATTTTATTATTAGGGCGTGTTAAGTGATTTTTGTTGGTCTGGCTTGTGAGATACTTAGTTCAGAGCGCAGCAAACGCTAAGGGCTGATGGAGCCACTGAAGCATCGCCAAGAGCGCGAGGTTAAGCTGTTCGTTATCTTTCTGCTAAAGCCACTAAATAAGCTACGCTTCATACACATCTTGGTGCTTCAAAATGATGGTTGTCAGTTATCTGAAACTTTATCTGAAATCACAAGAAACGCTTTTCCGTCCTCCACAAATGTTTAAACAGTTCGAGAAAAAGCAAAGCAATATTACGTGAGCTACCTGACACCGAATGCTGAGGAAGTCGCACTTTTGAATCATGACGATCAGCAGTTGCGTTTGATTTGTTACTAACCAACAAGATGGCGGCGCCCACAACAACATCGGGAGGACAACTGCCGATACTCTAAGCGTAGCTCATTTGGTTTACCTTACAGGCTAAACCTAAAGCCCCTCCATCCTGGGAAAAGTGGCGCCATTCATTGTTGTGGAAATGCTCGAGGCAGGTGCCGCGCGCCACTTCTGGGAAATTCATGGCGTCTGAAATCTAGCTCAGTGCTGCGCTGTGCCGCCGTGATCGTCCCAAGAGCTGCACGTTGCACGTGCCTCATGCATCGACGAAGCATGCGCTACTTTTGAAACATGAAGGGGCTTTAGCTAAACCAAGTGCGGTGGGGGATCGTTGACCGAGTGTACTGTGGCACCGCAGACCAGAGCACATGAAGAAATGCTCGAGCGCGAGCTCCTTTCAGGGCACCAATGTAAGGGCACGGAGCTCACGCTGCAGAACCTGTAGGGACTAAATCCCCTCGATGCCGTTTGCGCTGGTCTTTCATGTAACCTCAAACGTGCCAGTGCGGGAGGCCCGTCTCTCGAGCGGCCCTTGGAGGCAAATGGCGGCGCAGCACTAAAATGACTGGCCCTTGAAAGAGAATGGCGGTGGAGCACCCACTCGTGGCACGTGTCTTGCGCGTTTCCGCAATAATGGTTGGCTGTACTTGTAAAAAACGCTTTTACCAAGGGGCTTTAGCAGGGACCCTGGGTTCAGTCGCCTATCTACATACTACCGTCGTGCGATCGTGTACCACATGTACTGCGTAATGCACGTTAAAGACACCGAGCTAACAGTTGTACAGCACCTTTTATAATCTTCAACGGGTAACAATGCCGCCCTACGAAACTCCTGCTCTCTAAAAAACTAACGACTAATTCTGAATGCTCCGTTACATTGCACTTTAATGTGTGTTCGCGTGTTCGCATTCTTTTTTTTTTTTTTCTACATCTTTGATTATGCGGTTCTTACTTATGAAACAGGCTATAGTTGTCGGACTTTTGGAAAATATTATATAACTAAGAAAATAGCACATGAACGCAAAAGTCAAAAAACAACAACAACAACGACAAAAACATACACATAGGCGCACTTAACTAAAATAATTGAAATAATAGAATTGATTATAATTGTGTTTTCAAAGGTTTGAGCGCACCAAAAAGGCTATAAAAGCAAGCTCGATGCATTGGATGGTGCGCTTGTTCACTGGAAGTGTAGTTCAGGGCAGTATGCTCGCACTTTTATGTTCCGCTTCGCTCACACGATAAAATCAAATACTCTACTGGTAATGTATTTAGTGAAACAAAGCTACCTTCTGCACATGTGCAAGGCCCTCAGTTTTCGCATGATTACACGCTTGTTTATCATTATTGTTTTCGTCTCCCACAGCGATTGAGTTAGTGCTTTTTGTGCGCTACATGCATTAGATACCAAGGCAACCCAGGAGCATTCTATTTCGCGGATTGTAAAAAAAACCTATGCAACCTGACACGGAGGCCACAATCAATACAAAATATTTTATAAGCTTCACATGTGACCGCTGGCCTGAGTAAACATTGTTGTTTGTCAAAAGCAATTGCGATTGTATGCAATCACGTGGGAAAAACTCGTTCTAAGTACACGACCGTTAGCATGCAGTGAATACTCATAATCGGCGCCGAGATGAATGATAGCTGTCAGCGGGTGGAGTTTTTCTATCAACACAAAGTTAGAATGTTTCCTTCTTTCTGTTGTAAGTAAACAGGAGACAACTTGCACCAAATCTTAGGGTAATAAAGTACTATGAACATTCAAACATTACTGCCTGAGCAGTATATGCGTGCAAACTTTAGCTTTTGATGCACGCTTAACTTTCGATACGCTCAACGCTAGTGAAAAATGTTGCGCTGTTTGTCTTAATCGGCGTACCATGTGCGTGCTTACACTGCATTTTATGCAACGTCAAACTCTACCCGTTTGCATCTTTTTTTTTATTTATGCACACCACTACTTGCGCGCATAAATCACCAAATTAAGACTGGTGCAGGATGTCACAAAAAAATTAGTTTTTTTTTACCGCAAAAATTAGCTATGCATCGCCTAACGCTCATTCTCCGCCCAAAGGTAGCACTAGGTCACAACCAGATGCCAAAGTTTTATCCCGAACTGACACCTTGTTCAAAAGTTATAAGTGATTTTTAGAAAATTTCTATGGGAAAATGGAGCCCGTTTTTGCCCGTTTTCGGTTTCTGGTGCCATAGAGTTCCATGTATTCGAAAACTACGTCCGACGTTCTTTTCCCATTGAACTTTTCAGAAAATCACTTATAACTTTTGAATAAGGTATCGGATCGGGCTAAAACTTTGACATCTGGTTGTGACCTCTAGCGCTACCTTTGGGCGGAGAATGAGCGTTCGGCGATGCCTAGTTTAGTCTTGCGGTAAAAAAAAAATCCTGTAATTTTTTTTGTGACCGACTGTACATTGCTTAAACTATGTGCAAAAGCTATCCACAGACCCAGAATCTTTGCCTGGACAGTCATGCATTTATCACTGGATTCGTATTAAAATTAATTATAATTTTTTTTGCTGTGGGTGAATTATTAACCTCGGCATTTTTTTATTATGACTCCCGCACCAGTCCTGCTTTGAGTTTACCAAACTCAACATCTAAACCTGAGTGTCATTTTTTGTGTTTTCCAGCCTCGTGGTTTTGGTCAAACTAAACACCCAGCTACCTAAATGAGACACGTGACCGCCAAAAAAATAGTTAATTTGTTTTGATATTTTAGGTAGTTAATTCTTCAAGCTAGAATTTTGGAAACCCATGTCTATCACGTCATCACGTTTCCCTGTAAATCCACGAAGAGCCAAACACATGCACGACAAAAGGGCCGGGCCGTCTTATTGCCGCCCGCAGAGCCAAGAAAGCAACGCTCGGTCACGGACGTCTAGAAGATTCGCGTTAATTCTTGCACCAGACTTAACTTTCCCCTGCTTTCTTGTTCTCGAAAGTGCCAGTTCATCCTCGCCCCGAGCACGTGACGCTCGAACTTTCTTTGCCGAGCTTTCGAGATAGTGACGCACCGTCGATAAGTAGCTGCCAGCGACATTGTCGAGTCAGTCTCGTTCTCTGTTACGCTGCCGAATCGCCGCCTGGTTTCTGCTGCCGGCCTCGACAATCTTTCTTTACTTTTTTTGTTTGGCACAAGTTCGCCGATAAAACCTTTATTTTTCAGTTCATTGTTCGTCCTCTCGTCACCTTCATTTGTGACAATATAAATCCAATCACATTGAAATATGTGTAATTGGCCTCTGAAATATCCAATAGCGGCGCACGGCCAATTTTATATTTTTCAACGCGTCGGTGGTTTTGTTATGCATGTGTCTCGCCATTTGGCTCAGGACGATTTTCGCGTTTTGTTCTGCCCACATTTGCTGGAGCCGTGAGCTCGGAGCGTAGGTAATTGGCCCCCCTGCACGAGAACTGGCGCAGCCGTGCGCGTTCCAAAGAAAGCTCGTGGAGAGAAGAACAAGCCAGGGACCAGGGATGTCAAATTCCGGACATAGAAATATACCCCACTGTATCGAAGCGCCACCACGCACGATTTCTCGCATTGATGTACAGGCCTGGAAGGCGATCCCACCGCCATCTATTGGTTCAGAATCACACTAACCAAGGGTGGGGTTGCACCTTGAGGAGCGAAGCCTGTAGGCTGTAGCAGCGAATTGATGGATTACCTCCTATTGGCTCGCGCGTGGCATAGTTTCAAGGCATAGTTCCAACTCGCTCCCACGCCCCTCAGGTTTTACACCACCCAATTTATTCCGGATCGTGGCTGCGCCGCTTCCTCTACAACCATCGGCAAGGCAGAGTGTATGTGGACACTAAGTAACCTCAGACACCCATTCCGCTTGCTTCGTAGTGCCCCCAGTGGCAGGAAGTGGTTGCTATGCTTGCAGGCCTGCCTCGCACAGACCTCATTCTAGTATCCTGTTATGTGCGACCCTACATTGAGAGAGAGGCTCACCTCCGCCTAGGATGGCTGCGCCATCTGCGTCAAACATATCCTGACTGCCCGGTATTGGTGGCCGGTGACTTAAAATGCCCCACTAGTCCTCTACCTGCGCACGAGGCCAACTTGTAATGAGCACTTTTGCGGACGCTCATTTGACGATCTTAAGCACTTTAGACATGGCAACATGTCGTGGTGCCTACCCGCATTCTTCTCCTTCTTCTCCCGACCTGTCGTGATTGCTTAGCCATGTCCCCCTCAGTTAGGATCGAGAACCGGACTGTTGGGTTAGTGATCATTATCCCCTCGATTTAGGTCTGCACCCAAATCGCATCCACCGACTCTGCCGCCCGTGTCATGTGGCGAAGTCTCTGCTAGATACTTCCTTTCGTTCAAGTTTACAGGACTCGCCCGAAGACCCCCTCTCACTTATGTGGGCTGTTGACTCAAGCACTACTACATACACTTGGGTAGATGAGTCACACCCGGCACCGAACCTTCACCTTCTTTTCTTATGAGATGAGCCTAGCCAGGCGAAGGCCGCTGCCTCCCGCCACCCGTATCGTATTCTTTCACAGTTATCTCCAAGCTACACCGTCTCACTGCTTTGGCTCGGCGCCACTAAAAGCGACTGTCTAGCCGTTGGCGCGAAAGATGTGCGTCTCTTGGTTCTTGCGCCACTACGGCTTCAGTGTGGTGCAACAAGCCGGAATGATCGAAGCCGGTGAGCGACTCCAACCTTGCACATGCACTGTGAGAGGTTTGAGCTTTGTACTTAGAGAGCAACATAGAAAATCTGATATGACGTCGTTGATTTCGCTCCTATTTTATTTTCCGGTGATGCAAAAACCCGATTGAAAGAAAACAGCATAGATCTAGAAATCGAAAAGCAATACTTACTTCCAAAGTGCAGCGTTTTCCTCCTTGTTGAAATGCGTCATAAGCAGGTCCAAGCGTTTTTGTGATGGCGCGTGTTATAAATTGTCTATTATACTCCCTGTTTACACATCGGAGTACTGTGAGCTAACTCTTCAAATCGAGGAAATGATTTGCAGATACGACAATTCTTAGTAGGAGGATATTATCGGCAACAAAAAACCCGTTCGCGACTTGCGACACTTACTGGGTCCAGTGAAGCTATTTTTTTGCAGAGTTATTTTCTCTTGCTGGAAGCGATCTCGCAAAGAATACGGAACCTTTCTGTACCGGTTGCGTAGAGAGTTTTAGTAGACCGCTTTTGCTTTCTCGCTCCGCTCTATGGAAAGTGAAGTCGTCATCGCGCATGCGCGACCCGCTCTGGGATTTGAGCGTGAAGTGTCAGCTCCGCTTTCCTCGCCGTTTTTGGAAGCGCGTTCCACTCTCAGTAAAGCTTCAGTAGATAGTGTTTTTCTGGAAGGGAGTTCAAAATAGTAGCTCGAGCCACTCGAAAGCATGCTTGGGAGCGCGCTTGACCGTTATGAACCTCGCTGAACTAAGATGACTGCGCAGACTTTGTCTGAAACGGCGTCCTCCAGAAAACGTTTTACGGTGGTCGAGAACCTCTGGGTGCTTCGGGAAATGGCTGGCCGCAATCCTTTCACGGCCCCTGAACGCTGGGAACAGGTGTTGCCTTGTCTAAGCCAGCGGGCTCGATTATTTTGTGCCAGCGGTCGGCAAATGGACAGATATTTTGTTAGGTTACTTTAGGCAGCAAGACAGCGCAAATTAGCGAAAGTGAGCTAGTGCTCCATTTATATCCCTACCTTTTTGTTTTTCCAATGAAATGAGCCTTTTCTTCATCGTATGCTTCGGTTTGTGATTGCGTACTTCTGTGTTTATGTACACTGCGTGACACCGTTAGCGAAAACAATCAATATCCTGTTTTTATTTTTCACCTTAAATTTGAGGGGCTGGCACCAACCTATTGGTGTGGATAAAGGGCTCGTTTGGGGCACTTATCTGAGGCACAAAATGTCAGCTCTCTGAATAGCGGTCAGAAAAATAAACTGCTAATAAAAACGATTTTATCGTCTTCGCATTAACAGTGCAGAGCAGTGTACGTATCTGCCATGAAACCATATCGCTTGGCAACACTTCTTTTCGTATCTTTTGTGTGTTCTCGAAAGTGCGTTTTTCGGCTTGAGCTCCTGCCTAGTTTCAGCCTCACTTCTGCTACGGTGTTTTCTTGCAATAGAAGGCCACGCAACACAGGCTACTTTTACAATGCTGAAGTAAACAGTAACACTGTAATTTGATTAGATGCAATATTCACACGCACATCTGAGAAGTAAAAGGCAGTCGTTAGTAAATGTTGTTTTATTAAAATAGATGCCTTTCAGCCTAGTTAGACAAGTATTTCGCTCAGTACAAAAGCTTGGATATTATTCACTGTGATCAGTTTACGCAGTCTAGTACTGAGGCACAAATACAAGAAAAAAAACTTTGTTAGACCCCTTGCATCATGCCCATGGCCTTCGTAGGGTTCGTCCAGCTGACAAATTATGCCGTTTGCGCACATCACTGCCTGGTGCTTCAGGACGAGCACCCTCTTGTGACCTGAAAAGTATGGCTTCTGGTTCTTGGATGGACGGCATATTGGCGCCTGGACAACTGTTGGAGTTTAGTTGACTGCACAGGTTAACGAAACTCCAACAGTTGTCCAGGCGTGCTTTCCTGTGCTTGACGGCCTAATAAAAAGAACAAAAAGGCACACCTATGCAAGGCAGTATTCAAACACTACCAAATTATGTGATATGGGAATTGTTACACATATAAGATAAAGCGTATTTCCATGGTAGGTTTGTAAAAAAATGTGCCTCATAAATTAAAAAAAAAAAAAGATTCAGTTGTTCTTTAATTCCGCCAAGCTCTGAGGCCGTCAAACTGTGCATGCGAGGCCCAATACGCCGGAATTCAAAACAAAACTTCTGAAAAGCGTTCTAATCTACCGTTATTGCTTTGAAGTCTATAGAATAATGTTTGCTAAATGTTGCATTGTTTATGCCTGTCCGGTTTTCAGCCGACAAAAACTTGACGTGGAATATTCTTTGGACCGTTTTTGGTAACTCTTTTCAAAACACAGCCGAGTAACATATTCGGCCGTCATATTTTGGGCATCGCTTTTAGTGCGAGACCTGTGACTAAAACCGAGTTCATTACCAGCATTAACGCAGTATTCGTGTCTAATACATTTAGACTCGCATCCGCGACAAACAATGACGCAGCTCTCGTGCTCCCTAGACGCTTGGCGATGAATAAGGCGTCCTCGAAGCATAGTGGCAGCATGGCACGCACTTTTAAAAGGATGTATTCGTCTCTATTATTTTATAAATCTACCAAGGAAATCCAAGGCGAACATATCCAGAGCGAAATTAAACAATTTAAAATTTCGCGCGATTTTGAATAAATAAAGTTGAGAGGAACGGTTTCTTTGGGGCGACTTGCGGGCGCTATGCTCGTGAACAACTTTCAGTGGCATTTTCGACCGGAGAGCGCGTGCAAAGGTATAATCGGCGTTCAAGCACGCGCTCCCGTACATCTGACTGCATAGCCATAGAAGGTCCACAAAAACTTGAGACTTTACCGACACCGTGCTGGTTGCACTGTGATACTCACTCACTTCGTTTGATTATGCTCTTTTGTTTTACATAAAACTCGAATGGAAATGTCTCAGGCTGAGGTCACGATGAAAAACATCGACGCGTGTTGAGTAAGGGCAGTCACCTTGAGGTCTCGCGTATTGAGTAAAAGCAGCCATCTTAAGATCTAAGCTATCACGCTACACTCTAAGAAAAAAAGGAGGAGAAAGGTAGCAACAGCGACTGTTCCTCCTTCTTGCGGACAAGTTGCCCAGAGAAGGGAGGAACGGCTGTTCAGAAGAAAGGAGGACGGCGAGTTCCTCCTTGTTCAGTTTGCGCAGGGGTAAAACATCGCGCTACTGACCAAGTGGTCAAATGTTCAATCCCCAGAGGAGCGGGATTTTTTTTTTTTGTGAAGTTTTTTTTTTTATTATTATTTACCAAAACACACATAAACAAACCCAGACCGATGAAAGGAAGATTAAAGTCCTTATCATTCACCGAGACGTTTTCCTCCTTCTCCAGACAGACCGGAGAAAGCTTTCACCCTCCCGACTCTTCTTTCGGTTTCGTTTTTCGAGCACATCGCGCACGTTGTTTAATAAATTGATGTTGAGTTGAATGAGCTTCAGCGGCAGCCAAGGCCGCTTGTAATTCCGTCTTCTAGTCCAAATGTGCAGAACATTTTGGTTGCATTGACGTTTTTACCACTAATTTTATCGAACGAGCTAACGAAGCCGCTAGAAACGGCGAAGTTCCGGAGCAGTGCCAGAAGCGCTACATACACTGGGTGAAACGGCCAGCCCCGATCACAGGCCCCGATCCGATCGTCTCCGATTTGCGGGACTCCCGCAGAACTACAGCAGCGAAACCACGAGGAACTACTGTGTCGACGTTTTCGATGTTATGGAAATCGCGGAAACTGCGTCCAAAACAGGCAGGTTTTCCCGCCGGCTGTCTTTGTGCCTTCCGTGCTGAGTTCGGTTCTGTTGTCCCGTGCCGAGTGCCAACCGGCGTTCAACGTGATTCTGTATTTCTGCGTGTCAGCAACATCGTCAACGTGGTTCTGTATTCTGCGTGTCAGCGACATCGTGATGGCAGTGTTGTGGGTTGTGAACAGGAGACTGGAATTATCGCCGATGTGACCGTGTGTTCGCGTATCAGTGGTGTAACAACAAGATGAGATGACGTAAACTGTCGGGCATTGATGCCGCTGGTCGGGCCGTGATCGGAGGGGGCGGGGTGTCGCAGGATGACATTCCGCTTTACATTAAACAGTTTAAAACCACTTGAGGGATTAGGTGCAGTCGATCGACGTGTGGATAGTCATGTTGGAACGCTGGTCTGAACGGTAAGCTCCTATCGTACAGTGGCCAATGTGACTGTCGGTCCCCGAGAGCGATTGCGCTGTGGGGGAAAAGACTGAACAGTACGAAAGTATGACGGAAAGTACGTATATTTGCAATGGAAGTTTAGCATAAAAAAACAAGTAAAATCGAAAAAAAACGCTATTTTTTTATTTTACTGTTTAAATATATTACGGTTCCTGTAGAAACTGCCCTCCAAGTGGCGCGCTGGGATAAGCGCTAGAAGTTTTCGAGCTCGCAACGGCTAGCTTTGTCAGCTCCGTACACTTAACAGTTGCCGGAAGTCGCGGTTTTGACTGCATTCAAGTTGATCGAAAAGCGATTTCTCTGCCCGTGAAGCATCACTTCCAGCTGAGTGAATATCCGCTCTTCAAAGATTAATTCAAGACGGCAATTGCAGCCGTGCGCGAACAGCACAAATAAAAAACAAAACAAAAAAACACTACGGTATAAATACTGGCTACGAAGGGCCGTGCGGGAAAACAAACTCATGGCTTGGAACCACATTGGGGCGGCTCGATTTATTGGCTTTCAAATAATTGCGGCATGATCGAGCGTTTTCTTTTTAATAAGAGATTCATCCCCTGAGCCATTAAAAATAATCTCAGATGTATGACATTGCTGGAAAAAAATTAACATGTTCGGAATATTTTTTATTGCTTAGGGAGTCACCGAAAAATTCCGTACGTTCAAAACGACCAGTATAAAAGACGGAAACGCAAGGCTCGGGAGTAGTGATCGGGGTAGTGGGTGATTCGTCTACTAGCTTCCGAAGCGAACGGACGTGTCAACATGAGCTCCGACGGAGCGGTATCAACGGCTACTGATAGCCGCGGTTTTATTGCTGACCGAAGCATCGAGGGCTATAAGATTATCTTGCATACGTTACCGACGGGCGTTTACGCTTTAAACTCGGTTTTTCTTCATGCGGACATCGCTGCACGCCCCTACAGAATCGAAGATTTCAAGGCTGGCCTGGAAGAAGCCGGGGTACTAGGAGAAATCGCCGCATGTGGTTCTTACCAAATGAATCACGTGTGGATGGTCACGCTTAAGTCCTTGGCCGCCAAACAAAAGTTGGTGGCCATGGGGACCTTCGAAGCCAAGGGACGGCGATGCCTCATCATCAACCCCGACAAGACCGAGGTGAGGTTGAAACTTCATTGGATACCCTTTCACGTGCCTGACGAACCCGTGAAGACAGCGCTGGAGGCCTATGGCAAAGTCAAGGAAATAGCCAGGGAGACGTGGCGCGTCAAGGGTCTCGAAGGAGTCCAGTCAACCACGAGAGTGGCGAGGCTAATCCTGAAAGAGGGCGTAACCCTAGAGCGTCTGCCGCATACGCTCCGACTGCCCGGATGCATGGCGCTGGTTTTGGCAGCCGGTAGAGCGCCGCTTTGCCTCCGGTGCCGACGAACCGGCCACATTCGCAAGGAATGTCGTGTGTCCCGATGCGACAGCTGTAGACGCTACGGACACACTAAAGAAGACTGCAGAAAGACGTATGCCGCCGTGGCCAACGCGGCTGAAGACGACACCATGGAACACCTTATGGACCAGGAGGAAGCCGAAGCGGCGGCAGCTGGCGACACGGAGAACTCCCAGTCTCCGGCGCAAGCCGCGTCCACGCAAGGTCCTAAGGCCCCGTCCGTGGTGGGGTCCTCCCTGGGTACTGCCAAAGTCCCGGGACCAGTGAGCTGCGGGCCAGCAAACCGTCCAGCCCTTCAAGTAACTGAGGGAAACAACGAGCGCTCTCGTCGAAGCCCGGAGGCCCATGAAGAAGACCCCCCAAAGGACACAGAAGGCGACATGGAAGCCACAAGCGCCTCGGCTAAACGACCCTTGGAAGCGACGACTGACGGACAGACGGCAGGACTTCAGGAGATGGTGCAACAGAGGTGGCAAGTGGTGACAGCCAAAAAAGGCAGGCTCCACGCGGCCCCTCGCGTGCCATCTGACTCTCACAAAACAAAGGACACGCAGTGAAGCGAAGCGCGAGTGCGGCGCCTGGGTCGTGTCGATAACCACAAGTAAGGCGGTGTAGCTGGCCTTTTTCTTTGGTCGCTTAGGTCTATTTCGTATGCTTCCTATTTGTATCCTACGGTAACCTTTATTTCGTGACTCGGTTCATTGCAACGCAATCAGAATGGTGCTCACTTTTGCCACTTTAAATGTTCGGGGTTTGAATTTGAGACGGAAGCAGTACCAGCTGCAACGTATGTTAGTAGATGAGCAGCCGGATTTCCTCGCGTTGCAAGAAACGAAAATGGGGGAGGACGAAAGCATTTCCAGAATGCTGAGTCCTTATCTGGGCAGATACGAAATAGCCGTGAGTCACGCTGTCGGCTACTCGGCGGGGTGTTTCCTTTTCCTAAAACAGTCTGTAAGATACACGAATCTGCAAGTAGTTACGGATGAGTGCGGGCATTTTATTTCTTGCGATTTTACGTTGTCTGGAGTAGATTGGCATTTGATATGTGTGTACGCACCGAATAACGCGAAGGAGAGGGTGGTTTTTTTCAACTTTCTGCGAAGTTACGTTGAAGTCGATCGAGTAGTCGTTTTGATGGGAGATTTTAATTGTGTTTGTGATGAACACGATCGAACCGCGCCGACGACGTACAGTGAGAACAGCACAAGCGTATCAAAAGACATTATCGACTCGTGCGGGCTCGAGGATGTAGGTACCCTGTGCGCATCAAGGAATACATTGAGGTATACCCACTTTGAAAACACGTCACACGCCCGATTAGATCGCATTTACATATCAGTCGAAGCTTTGAGGCACGCGCATTGCTATCGCGTTCATCCAATTTCTTTCATGGACCACTGTCTTGTAAGTGTCAGGATTGGAAGGAAGGGAGGCAAGCCGTCAAAATTTAGTTGGCAACTTTGGAAACTAAACCGAACGCTCCTAGACGACGAACAATTCGTGGATACCGTAAACGAATTGCTACGCACGTTGAGCGAAAGACAGACCGCCCTGAGTGAAGCCTGGGAGGGCTTTAAAGAAGACGTTAAGTTAGCTGCAATAGAAAGAGCAAGTAACATTACTTTCCAAAGTTGAGCCCAAGAAAGACATGTAAAAGAAAATTTGGAGGCATTGTGCCGTGTAGAGTGCACGAATCCAGGGGGGGGAAGGAGGGAAAGGGAACGCGGCGCAAAGCGGAGGCTGCCATATTAAAACCGCTTACGTTGCCAGCATAGGTTTTGCAGTGGAGAAGTTGCTGCCATATACGGCGGACTAAGTTTCACTCTCTTTTTCGTTTTGGAACGAGAATGTATTGTTGTTACATAAGTCCTCCTGCATACAGACAACGAAGTTTAATTATATTTGTCTTGTTTACTTGGTTTGAAACCCTAAAAACGGGTTTTTAACGACTTATTGCTTCCATCATTTTGGAGTACGCAAGGCAGTTATCTCGCTGTTCTGGTTTCGGTTACGAAAGCAAGGCAAAACGCTCGTAGTTCCCGCCCTCAATACACGTTGGACACCCTCCACACTTTGACACCGGATAACTGGATGAACAAGGATTTACATTTACTTCAGAGGTAACTTTCGCCGCTTCCTCACCGTCGAGCAGCCGGATCAGCTGGCGGCCAGCCGCGGATGAAAGGCTTGAGCATCAACAGCCTAGAGCCACTTCAACTGCCCAAGTGCACTCAGTGCCGATGCTGGCGACGCGGGCTTCTGTCAACCCAGGGGCGGACCCAGGGGCGGACCCAAGGGGGGCGACGGGGACGGCCGCCCCCCCTCCGAACAGTCAACACCCTACCCCCCCCCCCCCCCCCTGCCCCCTTCTCGAAGGCCGATTTGACATGGGTGGATCCCCCGAAATAAAACCAACTACCGGTAGGAGGCTCAGTACTCAAGGACGAGGGTTCGAAATAGGGTAGGTCGCACTCTAGCAGGCACACTTGTACTCTCAACTTGGAGAACCACTCCGTCGCTTCAACCAAGACTGTTCCGCGGCGGCGGTTTCAAAGCACGGCTTAGAACCAAAAGTCGGCGCAGCGGCGCACATCTAGGGGCCGTCGGCGCAGTGTGGTTCTCCGGCGGTTAAAACAAAAGGCGCAACCCGAGTCCTGTTTATCTTGCTTTAGACTTTCCCTCCCCCCAAAAAAAACAAAAACAAAAAAAACGGAGTTTTGGATCCGCCCCTGGGTCAACCGGTAGCCCAGCACAATCCGTGAATGCTCCAGCCCTTCGCCATGACACGGTGTTGCAGAAAGCAGGGTAAAATACAACTACACGGACCACCGAATCAAATGCACTGTTATCGTAAATATTGGCTTGTGATTGCGCCTTTGTAGATCATCTTATTCGTTTTGCTGGAGAGACGCAACCGACGGGCATAACAAAATCGTTTGCGTATTCCGCATACCTCGCAAAAGCACTTACCCAGTCACCTTGCGAAAAGCGCGAAACACGGAGTCCGCACCGCCCTGACTTACCAGTCTTTTACCTGCTTTAGAGCAGTTTGTACCTGCCAGTAGGTATGTCTACAGTCCACTAGTCTGAAACTGCAACTTGAAACTAGGGGCAATGCCAGAGAGAAAAGAGACAAAGTTGGGAAAGCATGCTCGCTCTCTCCAATTTCTGAACTCTCAAGTGATTGACCATGATAAATTCCCCAACACCTCTTTCCAAAATAAAGAAAAAACGTTATGTTCACTACGTAAAAAATTGTCTCGGTTCATGCATCCGCAGGAAACGTTGCCGTAATTTATTCACATCGCATGACGAGCGCAACAAACTCACACGAGATTTACAAGAAAATATCGGTAGTGACTTAAGTTTCCCTGAAATTTTGTATGACCGGTCGTTTGCAGGACCGAATCATCTACTCGGGCGGTGTGCGTCGCTGTGCAAACGCCAGCAACACGAAGCATAAAAACGGCAGGTCTAAAACAACAATCCGGAGTCCATTGTTCAATTAAAACGACGTAATTTTGTTGAAAACGCCCGCAGCTTTTTACTCACGGTATGCGTCGAGAATCTTGCACATTTTGAAACGGAACGAAGGAAGATTTACTTTTAAAAGCGCTCGCTGCGTCCACCCGGAGCAGCTGGACCGGATCAGCTGACGACGACGAGACTGAACCCGTTGAATTTCAACCCCACAATAACCAATTTGCGCTTCGTGTTAGTCTGGGCTTCCACCTCCAAGCACCGCACCACACACCACAAACGTTTCAAGTCTTTGTCGCATCGCCGTGTTGCACCAAACCTATCTCTATGCACCAAACAGAACGAGATCGCCGAAGTCAACGGAGCGCTGTCGTGAACCTTGGCTTGTGGTTGCGCACTCGTGGACCCTGTGACTCCCTTCGCCTTCAAAGCTCACCCGACGATTACGAAAGATACTTTCCGTCTTCCGGGACCATCACAGGAGCACTTCTCCGGTCACGTCTTCGCTACATGTGCTCGTAAACCGCGTCAAACGGGGTCAAACCGAAGCTGCCGAAGCAATCCCGGCGCCATGTTGAACGTGCGCTGTTGCCAGATTTTCTCCCACCAAACAAAAACAACGAAAGCAAACCGGCTCTAGCTTCCAGCGTACATCGGCATTGCGCCGTGGCCAGATATTCTCCGTCAGCTCTAACTTAAAGATGACCTAGAGATGCAGCAACACTGGTATCAAGTTTTAACATGGCGGCCCCCACGGAGCGCCGTAAATTCTGAGGAGGGTGCATTGGAAGCGGCGGCACCTTCCCCCCCCTGCACGAATCCCGGCACGTGTAGTGAGGACATTCGGCATATAAAAGCGGAACTCGACAAGCTATATCTGGAAAAATATAGGGGGGCTGTGGTACGCTCACGGTCAGAAAAGTTTTTGTTGGGGGAGCAGCCTACCAAGCGAGCTCTAGCTGACGAAAAGAAATACGCTTTATCTAAAGAAATCGTTGAAATAGAATACAACAGGGTGATAACCAACGATAAGGAAATAATTGAAAGAGCTTTTGTCGAGTACTACGAACAACTCTTTGGAGCAAAAGCCACTCCGCCGGGATTTTCAAAATTAAATGATTTTATAGAACTTATGCCTAAACTTGATGAGGACGTAACGACTTGGTTGGAAGAAGACATAACTGAAGGGGAGGTGGTTCAGGCGATAGAATCGTTGGCACGCCAAAAAACGCCGGGCCCGGACGGCCTTTGTGCCGAGTTCTATCAGAAATTTAAAAATGATCTTAGCCCATTATTGTTACGTATTTTTTGTGAGGCGTATGACAGTCAACGACTACCGCGTTCGTTTGGGGAAGCCCATACCATTTTATTACCGAAGTCCGACGACGTCGCAAAAAAACTTAAGATCACCGGGTATAGACCTATTACATCGTGCAACACCGATTATAAAATTTTTACAAAGATCCTCACGCGTAGACTTCAAAGTATAATTTGCACCCTTATTGGAGACCACCAGACATGTGGAATAAAAGGAAGGTCCATTCAAACCAACATTCATATCGCGAGAAGCGTTTTGGAAACCGTGGGAGGAGGCCATGTGGCCATGATTCAACTCGACTTCGAGAAAGCTTTCGACCGAGTTCGACATGACGTACTGGCGCGTATTTTAACGCACGTTAATGTAGGAAATATTATCTCAAGAGGAGTAGCCATGGCATACAAGGGATGTGTCACTAGGCTTGTGTTAAATAGTCAAGTTACCAAAAGCATAGCTGTCCTGTCATCAGTGCGACAGGGATGTCCTCTTTCACCCTTATTGTTTTCACTGTATATTGAACCTTTCTGTTTAAGAGTAGCGGCCAGCAAGTACATTAAAGGACCAAGGTTAAACGAAGTTGAAATTAAAGTGTCGGCCTATGCCGATGATGTCGCCGTTTTCTGCAGCGATGAAAAGAGTGTGATGGAGACTGTTGCGTTAACGAATGAATTTTGTAAAGCCACGGGAGCCCAAATCATCTGGGGGAAATGTTGTGGGCTGTGGCATGGTAGATGGACGTTAAAACCTCATTACTTTGCCGGCATACGCTGGGAACTCACACCATGTACGTATCTCGGGGTGCCTATGCAGTACTACCGGAATAGCACACCGTACTGGAACGAAGTATTGAAAGAGCTAAAGACTAAGGCTAACACTTGGGCCAATCGAAATATCTCTATATTCACACGAGCCACAGTGTGCAATGTTTTCCTGGCAGCTAAATTATGGTATGTGTTGCAGGTCCTTGCGTGCGCACGCATGAACATACAGAGATTCCACAGGGTGTTCGCCACTTTTATCGGGAAATCGAGTTGGGAAAGGATGAAAAGGGACAACCTCTTTCGGAAGGTAAAGTACGGAGGCCTGGGCCTCACGCACCTTTTTGTCAGAAAGATCGTTTCACGCTTCTTCTTTCTGCGTGATCAGAATCACCCTTTTTTGCGCACTGTAATCCAGATAAGACTGGCGAACGCCCTGACATCAATGTTAGTAACCAGCGAATGTACCGAACCTCCGGCACTAACGGGATTTTTGAAAGAAGTGATAGAAGCAACAGTGTTTTTGCAAGCACGTTTTTCAATGGAGTATCTGGGAAGTGTCACGAGAAAACGGCTAAGCCGCGACCTGGTTCAAATGTTGTTTCCAGCACCGCTGTATCGCTCGCTATACAGCGAATGCCCCGGACAAGATGTGCTTTGTAGGGTGAAGAAGATGTGCATCCCACCTGCTGTTAAGTCTTTCTTTTTTAAGTTGCACAGCAGCACACTACCAGTCAAACCGTGGCTGGAAGAAAAAGGAATCTTTGTTCCTTGGGGTGTGAATTGTCTTCTATGTAAGACTCCTGAAACCATCGAACATGTTTTCTTATATTGTTGGGACGCGGTGTTCTTCTGGGACATCTTGCAAAGAACAATCAAAAAAGATTTGGATTTGACCCACGAAACTATTCGATATCTGCCAGTCGAAAAGAGTGACACGGTCCCGTATGACCTGTTCATGGTGCTTGGGTTGTTTAGCGTCTGGAAGACGCGTATGGAATTTCGACATGCTGATCCCAAAATCAAATCAGTGCAGAAACACTTCATTGAGGTCGTTATGGAGGTTCAATCTGTGATGTGCAGGAGTGCAGACACTGCACCTGACTGGGCGCACCTGTTTGATGAGATTAAGAATATGAAAAAATTTTAGTGCGCCCACAAGTGCTGGGCAAGTGTGTTGTCTTGACATAGCACTTTGTGCTGCATCGTTGTGACCAATAAAGAAAAAAAAAGAAAAAAAGATCGGGGTAGTGTGCTGTTGCATTGATGTTTGTATGTGCGATGCCTGTGTATGCGCTCAATATATGTTCACCTGACGCTTGTAGTGTGCGTAACGTGTCTACATGTGTTAGAGATTCCCGAAGAAAAGGGAACGCAATTGTGGCGTAAGAAAACAAAACAAAAATTTTTTTTTGTAAAACATGAATTGGGCGGTACCTAGGGCCACCTAGCCTAGCTACTTGCGATTACTCTGCTTGACCCTGCCATCTGGTGGCAAGCGATTTAACATACTTTTACGCTACGCGGCTACGCCATATTTTGTGTTACCGTGCTGAGGTAAGCCAAGAGGTTGCTTCGGATTTTCTTTTTTTTTTTTGAGAGTGGCTTTTGGTTTTGCGGGCGAATGTTTTCACTCCTCCGTGATGTGCGGTTGACGCAACGGTTGAAGAAGGAATTGTGGCTCGAGGAATAGTATAGGTAAGACATGAAGTGCGCGAACTGGGTGCCGGTTGTCTCCGTTGAACATCGCAGTGCTGACGCTGAGAAGACTGAGTGAGTGCATGCTTTCGAAACGTAAGTTTTTTTACTTGCAGGGGTTAAGAAACTTCGGAAATAAAGGCAGTTCGCGGAAAGCTCGTGTTACGTTTTTATTTGCTGCTCCTCTCGCTTCGTACAATAGACTTAGTGTTCTCGTTAAGCCTTATCGAGCCCGATTTGCTCGATTCGTGGCCGCCATAATGAGATGCAGTCGACGGAGGAACCTTTGCTCCCCTGTTTAAGGGACGAAAGTTTCTCCCTTTCTGAAGGAACATATGCGTCCAGAGCGTTCCTCCCTTTAGGGAGGACTATACTGACCCTTTTTTCTAAGAGTGTAAGGACGCTGAGGGCAGTCCGCTCTGTAACTTGTGAAGCGGAGCGCACGCTCACTCCGCTAACTATAGACCTTCTCTGCAAGTGCGCCGCCATCTTGAATTGACGTCACTTCCAGTATGGGCGAAAACATTGTTTTGCTTTTGCCACGCCAATAGAAGGCATTTAGGATATAAGCGTAACCGTCACACTTTCTCGTTTTGCCTCCCGTTTATTTTTTTACAATTTGCAGGTTGAAAGGTTGGATTATTTTTTCGTTGCCCATACCGGATACGCCTATTAGGTAGCTGGGGACGAGAGTACACAGAAAAGGTCTATGCGCTCCAATTTAGAGCGGACCACGCATGCGCGGTGGGGACGCTGCTTCTTGCAGAGCGTAAAGTAGAGCTTATGGCCCGTTCACACTGGCGGTTGACCAGCGTTTGCGAAGCGTTTGCGGATGCGGTTCGAAAACGGAACTGTTCACACTCGAGGAGCGCGGTTGGCGGTTTCTCGGTGAATACGCATCCTTTCGTAGTTTTACGAGACTTGCGAGTGGCAACCCTGTTTTACGACCCAGAATCTACTTGTGTTTGCAATTCAAATCCAACACGAACCCTCCCGCAAAAACAAGCATGGAACACCTCGCGAGCAGCAGCGATGAGGACCTCAACGACGAAGAGGCTGCTTGTGTAGCTGTAGTTGCAGTTGTTTTGGCGTCTCAGGGCAGGGATAAGCGCAAACGCTCAAAAGATGGTAAGTCCGCCCTTGCTTTTATGAAAGAGATGACAAGGGACAGGGTACGAGCCTCGTTCCCCTGTTGCGTTCGCGGGAGGTGGAGTACTACCTCGAGTAAGTGCTCATAAAAAGGAAACGTAGCAGATCGAGAAGAAGTATAACATTATTCTATCAGTTTCCTCATGATGTCTCTCAGCGCGTTTAACACAATCCCGGGCCTGGTCCGCGACCGAATCGAGAAAAAGGACACCAACCTCCGGGAGGCCAATCCTCCTGACGTGCGCCTCGCACTAACGATAAGGGAATTGCGAGAAAAATAGAGAAAATGAAATTGATTGCCCGATGGAACGAAATATAAGTAATAACTCCAACAATAATTGCACACACGCTAGTCAGTACGGATTGTTGACGCAACAGTCCGGCATCCAAGAAATTATACCATAAAACTGAGCTGTTGACGCAAAAGTTCGACATCCAAAAAACTAAGCTGTTGACGCTAATGATCGAGATTCAAAGACACCGTAAAACCAAGTGGAATAATGATGCCATCAACCTGTGCTTAAAATTGTGTACCAAATAGTGAGAGTCGCGTAGAGGATTTTGAAGAAACAATTTATAACAGCTCGTTCGGCTGCAGGCTTGGTGCATTATCTATCCAATTTTTTTAACAGCTATGACATATTTGAATTTGCAAGAAGTTAAACTGTATTAGTGACTGAGAAGTGTCCCTCAGTGACTGAATTCATATGTCATACAATCAGTGATGCCAACCATATTTATTATATGTAAAGTTCTTGAACCATTGCTTTCAACTGTTCTCTGTTTTCTGCCAAGATTTCTCGGTGGTGGGGAGACACTACGGCGCTCATCCTTCAACTTCCTGATCGGAAGGTCGACTTGCTGTGGAGTCGTCTCCAAGATGTGCACTGGTCTGTGGGAGGTGCTTGGGCCTCTTTACGTAGCCTGTCGGGAACCGCCGAGGAGTGGGAAAAGGTGTGCAATTTTTTACTCAAGCATACTAAATGCCCCAAAATTATGTACTTGCAAGTAGCTTTACTCAATGTTTCTTTCGTACATGAGTATTTTGCCCAAATTCATTCATTATGAAGGTAGTAAAATAAATTTTGTCATGCCAGAACAGCTAAAAATTTAGACCTTTATGATTTGAAAAACATTTCCTAATTTCATAAAAAAAAACTATCGAACACTGCAACATAGTCTTCTCTGTAATCACAGAAAAGTGTGAGCTAATGTTCTGCCCTGGTGGCTACTATCACATTTAAAAAGTGGACAAAGCTAGCTAATAAGATAATTGTTAAAGACATGACGGTAGAAATTAGAGGAGGTGGCATAGCAGCTCAAGCCGGCTAAATGGGCAGCCTTGGAGTGAAGTCGGAAGTGGAGGTTGCAGTTTATGGACACACAAATAAAAGTGACCAAAACAGCGGCCAATTTTTGGCATGGGAGAGAGCAAGAAAGATCCGCTGGCTTCCACTTTGAATGCAAAAATATTGTTAGCAGACGAGCCGTCTGCTAACATGACCGAAGTATCTCTTGCTAACGAAAATGATTCAAAAGAACACCAGCATGTCTTCAGTAAACGAAACTGAAAAAAGTTCAGACAGTCCTTAACTGAATCCCAGTCGTGGCGAGATCGGAGATGGTTCAATTTCATTATCACGAGTGTCACGCATGCCCTGGAAAAACCAGAGTTGGGCAATATCGCGATACAAATGTATAGCGATAGTATCTTAGAGATAACTTTGAGTATCTGCATTTCTGCATCGAAATACATAATGTCGTATTACATCTGAGACTGCGGTGGAAGAAATCGGAAGAACTTTCAGTAGAAGGAACAGACACAGAGAACGTCTCAAACTCAGCTAACTGGTTTATTTCTCAAACAGCCTTTAAGTACCCTCGGAACTTTTTCCCAACCACACTCTACACATAAACTCCTTTGTTGCAGACATTTCGAACCAGATGGATACAAAAGATACAAAACAACCCACACATGAGACGAGGACTTAACAAAGGGACACTGCGGATCATCGCAGTGACCTTGAGAGAGATATGTCCCGAATTATCCTAACCGTCGCGTCAAAACGCACACACAATAAAAAAAAAAAGAAAAACCACACACAGGTGGCCACTAAACCGTGGCGACGCACCCAGACATAAAGAGACCACAAAGAGAACACCTTTTTTTCCCCTTTTCTTTTCCTTGGGAAAGCACACCCAAGTGATCTCAAAACCGCGATCACAAGCACATCAAAAAAAAAAAAATTTTTAGTTGTATATACACATATACATTGTCTCCCCCCCCCCCCCCCCCCCCCCCCTTTTCTCGTAAACCGAATGCGTTCGTTCAAAGTCTGAGAAACTTTTTGGAGGTGCGTCCAGGTTGCATCGATGCTTGGCTTATGCAGTTTCCAATAGAACTTATTCTTATTGTTTCTTTAACGACCCTCTTAATGTTATTTCGCTCTTCATGCAGAACTTCTGTCTCTGACCAATGCGCATTACAATTATTGTATTCCTCTATGTGTTTTGCTATTTCGGAGTTCGGCGCATGCGTGCGTACATTTCTCTTGTGTTCTAGTAACCTGTCATTCAGGCATCTTGAAGTTTGTCCCACGTACCTAAATCCACATGTCAACGGAATCTCATATACTACACTCTCTTTGCAAGGAACTGAAGGTTCCCGATGGGCCTTCTGACAACCCTCGTGGTCCGACAGAAAGGGCGTCAACCTGCTCATTTTTAAATCTGAAGAAAACACTACGTCCACGCCGAACTTTTTTGCGAGAGCCTTTAGGTTGTGGGAAATCCTGTGGAAATACGGGATTACTGCTATCTTCTTTCTTGCTTCCTTTTCCCGTGGTTCGTTGTTAAATTTCAGTTCTAATTGTCTTTTAATGAATTCTTCTTCATAACCTGTAGATTCTAGCTTCCTCCACTGTTCTTTCACAGCACTACTCATAAAATGAGAGCATGATTTACCCAACGCGTTTGTTACTAAGGACTTAACTACCCCTGCTTTAACCGACTTGGCGTGACAACTCTTTCTACTTAACACAGGTTTTCTGGCTTTCTTCCCGTATTCCCAACAAAGACCTTGTTCGACATGTACGCGTAAATCTAGAAACTGCAGGATCCCATTTTCAGGTTTTTCAGTTGTAAACCTAAGCTCCGGAGCTGCTGCTTTTATAATCGATTCTAAACCCTGAGCATCATTCTCTCGAAAAGCGCAAATAAAAATATCATCCACGTACCTTTTAACAATGCAACCATTCAAGTTATTCTCTTTAAGTGTTTCACTTACGCAACTATCTAAGGTGTTAAGATAGATTTATGCTAACATCGGAGCCACCGAAGATCCAATGCATACACCATCTCTTTGAACATATTTCTGCCCATTATATTCAACAACTGTTGCTTGAAGGTACAAATCAAGAAGTGAAAGGAAACTGTCGACGGCGATGCCCGTCCTGGACTGAAAGTTTACCAGGTTTAACTCTAGCACCTGCCGAACTTTTTGCATCAAGCGCACTTTCTCAAGCGAATAGTATAGATCCTTAATGTCCATTGACATTACAGTGCATTGTCTTCCATGAAAGCCCTCTAGAACATCAATTAGTGCCTCTGAATTTCTCAGTGAAAGACTCCCCTCCAGTTGAATTACATTCAACCCTCTTTGCAAAAATTTCGAGACGCTACACTGCCACGTTCCGAGTTCGTTGATTACTGTGCGAAAAGGCATATCCGGTTTGTGATCTTTCAAAAAAAATTTTAGACTTAACGAAGACCTTGTTTGGTTAACTACTTGTTTTGCAAGTAGTTAACCAAACAAGGTCAAACAAGGTAGTCCAGCGGAGGATCCGCCAGCACATTCTGCTGGCGGATCCTCCGCTGCACTTTTAACCTGTCACCCAATATACTGTCTACCATCTTAAACCCTTGCTTACTGTGTCCAACCTTGAGCACTTGCGGTGTCCATGCTCACGGAGTGTGTTCGCTTTCACAAGCGACGAACATGCACACTGAGCTGTGTATCTGTAAACATTGCAAAGGCGCATAGGATGCCTTCATGTGTGCACTTAGTTCAAACAGATTCATTAGTTCTTTCAGAGTAATCGAAACAGCAGCAACAAATGATACACTGGGACCACCGCGCCTCATGATTGCTTTACGAAACTACTTGTTGCATTGCTTGTTACATTGTGTGCAGTGCAGGCTTGTCTCAGTCTCTTTGTTACTCTAAGCACAGCCAAGGCAACTGTGAGAACCAGGTTTAAAGATTACCTTCGTGTCGCACACAGATGTGCATATGTATTCTGATTACTTTCTGCCTTCGGGATGTATGGGCAGTACAACAAAGCGCGTAAAGTTTTTAAAACAGGGTGTGAACAAAAATGAAAGGAAACATTTCCTTTGAATTGTTTTCTATGATTCCTGTCCGCCTGACAGGTAAGACTCACCGAAGTTAGGCTGATCTTTGTGGTCTGTAAGGAGTGACACCACAGAGACGCATGAATAATAGACAATTGGTTAAGAAATTGGTTATTATTTTGCAGGCTTCATCTCAACAGCTGAGGAAAGACAGCTAGCAGTCTGCAGCTCGCCCTTCGACCAGTGCTTCCCAAGCTGGTGATTCAGCAGACGAGCAACTGCCGGGCGACAACGCGGGATACCTGTCGGACAATGATAAAACCAACAGAAAAGACGTGCGGCGTCGGCGCAAGATCTTTTAACTATCAGAGAGTAGTAGAGAAGTCGTGGCCGGAGAGTAGTAGAGAACACCTTCGGCATCCTTGCCCGAAAATGGCACATCTTGAGAAGACCCTTCCGAGCCAACGAAGAAAATACAGACAAGATTGTTGCGGAATGCGCTGTGTTTCATAACTTCATTTTAAAGGATTCAGAGGTATCTGTCACAACGTACTGCCCTCTCGGCACAGCCGATCATGAAGACTGAAGGGCCGATACTGACAATGAGAACGCCACACTTGAAGCCCTTCTCAGAACTGGCTACAATTCAACCAGGCAAGTCCTATTTTCCTCACTGTGTTACTTTATCCGTGCTAAAGTCAATGTCGGGCTAGCATACGCAGCAAATGTAGGACTTGAGACTCTGTCGACAAATCCCACCAGAAGTATCATCTCTAATAATTAAAGCTATGTAAATAGTGATTTTTGTAATCGAATCGAATAGTGATGACGCCGAACCAATTCGAATACTTTTTGAATACTTGGTAGAAGTTTTATAATTGCAAGTCTGACATTCTGAACATTAGCTCAAAGCCCCACTTCCACTACAAACTTTCTATCTTTGATAGCAAAAGCATGCACGCACAGCTAAATCGCAGCGGAATTCCCACCGAGTGTGTGATGGAGGCGGAGCTTCTACGGCACTCTTAACCTTTCACCATCTATGGTGTGGCTGTTGTATTTACAGGAAACCCTACAGGGTGCGGGAAAAGCTCACCCACCTCTTTCTGAACGGAGGAGCAATCCCCTGGCACGGCAACACGGTCGTGGGATCTGGTGGACATTAATGAAAGGAACTGCTGTTACAAGTGATTTATTCGTTCCTAGTTCAGGACACCGCCTCTTACCTACAAGTGGCTTGCATTTGCGCTGAAAAAACATTTTGTATTTCGTGCATTGCCTGCAACTGGCTACGCTCATCAAGAGATCTCAGTCGACCAGCGAGTGCCATGCTAAAGTGGTGAGCCTCGGGCCTCCTGGTACGCCTCCCTTGAATGTTCTGCAGTAGGCCGACACAGGCACCGATGGCGTCCTGCGTACCATAGCCGCTTTGTTCTGGCATGGTATAACAAGTCTGTGTGAAACAAGCTCAGAATAAGTACTTTATAAAGTGCTTACCTTGACTTGCTGGCAGGTGACTGACGTGCCCGCCGTTGTTCGTTTGGCCAGCATTTGTACATACGAGTTTTATTTTCTGCATATCTTTGGGCATCAGTGTAGCGTGATCACATGTGACATTCATTGTAAATTTAAATGATATAATTGAGGACGAATACTAATTTTTTACATCAACAATCAAACTGTGATGGAGGAAACCTTACATTGGGCGCTACCGCCTGTCACGCCCGATGCTCTCCGTTCTTTGGGCCTGCCAAAAGGGGATTTGGATGAAGCTATGTTTTAAATATTTGGCTTTAATAAAAAAAGTGTAATTGTGAACTCACGGCTCCCGCTGGTCATCGTTTTGGTTATTAGCCCTGTAGGTAAAGCAAGAATTTCGTCCACCTAAATATGTCAACAGCAATCTTCAACACATTACTGGAACATCCGATACCGACCTTCCTTCCTCCAGGTGACCACTGCCATCGTTCGTACCACTGGTGTTGGAGCCACTGCTGGTGCCACTGCTGTTTAAGCATCGTCATGGTGAATTGATGCGACAGCAAACTAATGTAGAAAGAACAAGTTGGGTATATTTTTAATATTGCTTAATCGACGAAAACCTACCTCATTTCACCATAAAAATCTAAGTTTGTGTGGAGGCTGAAATGACGTGCGGGTGATTTAGCGCTTTTGTATCACAAAGTTATACTCATTTTTAAAGAGGTACGAGTACATAACTTGGAGTGGGCGGTACAGGCTCCATTATTTCCATCATCTGAACGTAGTGGGGCCAAGTTATTCTGATCACCTCCCCTGCCCAGCCCCACTCTTCATGCTGTCTGATATGTTATTGTTTTGCTTCTTGTATGAGTCCTTGGCATTCTTGAATTCGTTCGCCCAGACACTTCCTGAAAAAAAATGAAGACGTGATGCACGAACTTTTGACGCCAAAACAAATCTATGCATTGTAAGAATTGCGGCTCAAACACTGACGCTGCTTACAAAGTGCTGAATGATGGTTACTGAAGCGCTGTTCTATAGGTATGCTCATACGGAGGAGGTGCCTTCTATAAGGAGTATTCACTGGGCGCCATATTTGTGGGTGCTGTCTAGAGCGCATGCTCAGAACGAGCCCACATTAATAGGCTGCTAAGACCGACAATCATGAGGGTGCGGAATGAACGTTACAAAAGAACTGTGGAAGCTCGCCATCAGCACGCGCTCAGCAGTCGCGCACACAGCTATGGCCGCCAGTGAATACTTCCTATACTCCGTTCGCGTGCCCCGAGCTTTCAACAGGGCTACCGTTGCACGAGCGCTCGTGCACCGGGGATTCCTTCCAAAGTCACGTGAGCGCGGTCGTCCGACCGCACACGCGCACGTTACGAACAGATGTTTGCTGACGATCGCCCTCGGTCAGCTGAGTCTTTGCATAGCGCATCACACCGAAATTGGTAGTTTTCCTAACTCGCAGCTGAAGAGTATTTGAGCGCTTTGGAGGATGATATGATCCGAGCCAAATCACAATATTTGTTCACGAGAGCAAAAATAGTACATACCATCGACACCGCCGAGATGCACGCCGAGGTTGTTCCAAAGCTCGTCCTTGTAGCTATTGTCTTTATACTTCGGATTCCTTTTGTCGTAAAGACAAGGATACTGTTTTATAAGGCCCAATAGTACCTCCGTCTTTACCGGATGTTTTCTCTTCTTCTCCGCCGACTCGGCTGCACTGGTGGTATCGACGGTCGCCATCTTGGGACTTTTCGGATGCTAGCGTGATATCAACCAAACGTCACGGGAGCATCCAGTTCCCTTTGGCCCGCTTTCGGGAACCGCTCCGCGGTCGCCGAAAGCGGTTCTGAAAATTCGGTCTCGGACCGATCCTGAAAACGCGCCCGAACCACGCCGCTCCAGCCGCATTTCGCGGCTGGAAATGACCCGAACCGCCTCGCGTTTGCGGATACGCCTCCAGTGTGAACGGGCCATTAATGCAAAAGAATGTGGAATCATTTGCTTTTGGAATTCTTCAATTTGAGCACGCGGTTCAGACGCCCGTCAAGGCATACCTTCTGTCGCCACTTGCGTTTTACCCCTCTCCTGGATTTCTAATAATCAAGGGTACCTTTATGTGACACGATGGTGTTGCCTGACTTGTCGTCTTGTGACGCAGTGTTGTATGACGCCACATTGTGACTTTATGAAGTCAGTCACGTGACGTCAGATGGTCCGACGTCAGGGGCCTGACGTCATAATTCCGGTTTTGCACGAACACGCTTCCATCTATACCTAGGGGCAAAATTTCCGCGTAAAATTTAAGTATCGAGCCGCAACATACCGACGCACACGCTTTCACGGTTTGAGGGCCTTTAAATTGTTGTGCAATAAACTGGATGAATTTCTTCTCACTCCGACCACAAAATAGTGTGCATCGGTAATGCCCCTCACGTGCATCGCAGACAGACATTTCCACACGCGCGTCATGAAATGTAAGAAAGACGTGCGCAAAACTTGATATCGCAAATGGCGAACAAAAAGAAAAGCGAAGATGTTTGTAGCTGCCATTGATTTACATGCGAACCGCACACGACGAACGAGCCGTTTATTCACTTTGAATTAGGTCATGATGTCATCGGATGCGTGAACGGACATTGTGTATTCTATAGAACCGTGGTCGGCAACCAGCGGCTCGTGGGCCGGATCCGGCCCGCGAGGTAGTATCATATGGCCCTTAGCCTCCCGGTAACCCCCACTCCCCCCCTACGCGGTCAGCTAAAGAAAAAAATAATAAAGTTGACTAACTCGCTGCTCGTCTGCGAGCAGACTTTTTCACGAATGAAGTGCATAAAATCCAACTTCCGCTCACGAATGACTGACGAGAACCTCCACAATGTTTTGCGACTCGCAGTTAGTTTCGTAGTATGGCGAGCGCAGTTCAACAACAGAAGTCTCACTGAAAGGAGTCTAGGTTTTCGTGGAAATGTCATATCTCATGTTGTTTGTCGTGAAATAAAGAAATTGTTCATTTTCGATTTATGTACGTCAACGTAACTTCGCGCAAGTGCTTTTTTTAATTTTCGATAAATTTCGATTTCGGAAAAAAAAGAAGCAGATTGGTTAGGGATGACGCGAATTCCTCCTGATTACGAGCGGTAAGCCAACAAGCCGTCCAACTGGTCGCGCTGCCGCACTAGCGTCAAACTTTTCGCAAAACATCCGAGCAATAAAGGCCTACCATCGGGACGTGGTACTGTGTCGACCACTCTCCATCAACATGAAGGGCTTTGTGTGGTTTTTCGCCGGAGTGGCGCTCTTGGTGCTCCTGATCTTTCGGGCGGAGGCACGGTGCCCAAGCAATGACGGCATCTTCAGCGACTGCTCTGCGTCCACCTGCTCAGCGGATGAATGCGCGGCCAAAGGTTTGGAGTGCTGCCCCAAGCCCTGCGGTGGGACTTGGTGTTTTAAGGGTGAGGCTTATTTGTTTTCTGCTGTTACTTTTGCTGTTGTTTCCAAACGTTTGTTGGCATTTATGGTTATCCCTAGAACGGAGTGGCAAAGGTTTGCCTGCTTTTTCTGAATACTGTGTCTTCTATCGCCTATGGCACTTAAGACATTCTTGCTTTTAATTTACGTAAATATATTTTTATTCCTAGCCACTCTTTTTCACTAAATCCCCACGTATATAGGCTGCTTTGAACATTTTCAGCCTTCAAATATTTCGCGGTGAGTTAAATGCACACAGGTGAGTTTCTTTGTGTGTGGTTTTTATTTTGAAACGCAGAGTATTTATAGCCCGAGCTCTTGCGCTCCCGTGTCCGCGCACATGGCACCCTAGCTTCCGCGAATGCAGCCTCGCATCGGCAAATCGTGCAGCGCGCAGCTTGCAGCGCACGGTCGCCGATTGCACGCGGAGGGTGCAATTGGCCGCAATTCTGGAGCAGGAACTCTCCTGCGTGTGCGTGGCAGATCGCTGGCCGAGTGTGTTAGGGTACTGCAGCTCCGCGTGCATGAAGCTGAAATATCACGCTGCACAGCAAGCAGTGGTACCACACCGGCTAAATTTCTCGTCTACAGCGGAGGCACCGGATGCCTATAGGGGCTGACGACACACTTCACGCAATGTCACCAACCCACAACGTAATAACACCGTGTGCACTCAGCGTCACCGGCACCAGAACTAATTACACGCAGTATAAAAGCTCTTGCTTGCGAGCTTTCTATCGACTTTCCCAATAGACCCTTTTCGAAATACTGGCCTCTGTTGGCAGCTGTGGAATCCCTGCACAATGGCGGACCAATAACCGCAACGTCATGACACACTTTATGTGTTGGGTAGGAATAGAAGAAAAACCCCACCCACAGAAAAAGGTGATGAATGCAGTGACGTTGCACTTTCGACGCAATTTGAGTGGCTCGTCGGCTCCTAGCGTGGGCGGCGCTCCGACGTTCGCTATCTTATGGAATGACTTGCGCGTTCCACGATGTCAGTTCTTCCGCCATTTTGCAGGGGTTCCGATCTTCGAATAATCGGCACGCGAATTTCGAAAGGGGTCTATAAGCGCCTTCTGCACGCTGCCATCTTTGTCTACTGTACGCTGAAAAAAAAAAAAAAAAAAAAAAAAAAAAGAACGTTTTGAGCGCGCGCAGTAGCTCTCTTCCACGACGAAATATGAGACGCCGCGCATGCGTCAACCCAGTGACTCAGCTCTTTTTTCCAGGCTGATAGACGCTTGACAGGTCTATATCACTAAAGCGGAGCATTAGCAACAACTGCATACACAGCAAAGTGAAGAGGAACGAGGAAGGGACACGGCTGCAAAAGGAGAGCGCCGAGCCTACTGCGACCGGAAGCAAGTCGCCAGTAAGCAGCGGCCGACCCGCAGTTCGAAGCAGTTTACGGAAAATCCGTTCGGTGTGGTGCGTAATGTGTAATTGTGGCTTCTAGTGGGCGGGAGTAAATGCGATTTAAATGCTACGCCTTTGGAAAATGCCTAATGGTCAATTCGCATGGTCGCCTATCTCCTCTGACCTTGATTCAGCAGAGCGCCCCCTCATCGCCGCCAGGGCTACTTGGGATCCTTTTCAGCCAATCACAGCTGCTGAGTTCAGAGCGCTCTGACATTCAAAGACCAGTCGCTGAAGTAAAACTTCTTGACATCAATATGAGTAAAAAAGAAAAAAAAGGTTTTAGAGCGTACGGTGGACGATTGAGCAAAATTTATGCTCGCAACGTGATGAAATAACGATTGTGACGTAAATTGTTTTACGCATCGGCATGTAGAAAGAAAAAAAACAGCAGTATTCGAATAGATTTTTGCAGAACGGAATGTAAGCCGATGCTTGGAAAGAGTTGTGAACTCATCGCGTTTTTGACAGTGAACGCGCGGCGATAGCGATCATGCGTACGGGAGAGCAGGCAAATATAAAATGGCTACTAAACCGCATTTTTCTCGACCCCCCTCGAGGTCACGTGACCGGCCCCCCCCCTGAGGTCACGTGACCCCCCGAGATCACGTGACCCCCCAAAGTCACGTGATCCCCGAGGTCACGTGACTCTTACTAAGAGAATATTTACACTTCACTGTGGAGATCAAATGGGTTTTCTTCTTCTTATGGATATCTATTTATTTAAAAAAGTATCCCAAATATTCGCGGCCTTTGATGTGCCGAATATGTCACGACGTTTTTTGTCTCTTAGTAAGTCCAAGATCACAGCTTTTAGGTTGAACACTAATAATTATCTCAGAATCGTTTCTCGGGTCCGCTAGAAGTATCAATCTCCCCTTTGTGTGTTCAAAGCACAAGGCGCAAACATTTGGTCAATCTCTTGATTCAATTTTCCTCCCTTCGCATCGATCGGAAGAGGCTGTCGCCCTCTTTTCCGCCTCCGACGCCACATGGGATCTCAAGGAATGACGGTGTTCTTTTCTTCGATAGGTGTAGGCGACCGTGGGCGTCGATCGAGGCACGGTTCTTGCCCCCGACTCCTTCCACCCATCGGCGGTTGCGGGGGCGGCCGACCACGCATCACGTGCGCCAACATCCGCTGCCCTGGCGTCCCCTGTTGCGAGGACGGCTGCGGAAAGCCCTACTGCCTCACCTCCCGCAAATGAAGCTTTTCAAGTCTCCTCTCAAAGGTCGGTTCACTTCGCCGTTTTGTTTGCTTCATTCACTCAAGCGACACGATGCACTGTGGCGTCTCGAAAAGCGGCTCTCTCGTTATGCCGTTTTCAAACCATTAACAACCCTGAATATAACCTAGTAAGATTCGTTGCTGGGCTACTTGGTTCTTATAAGTGAAACATATAAAATACCGCAACAAAAGACATGAACACAAAGAAAACAGGGCAAGCGCTTATAGTACGTGTCCACATTACTTCGTGTCCCTGTTTTTTTTTTTTATTCCCCTTTTTATATGTTTAACTGAATATAACGTTTGTCCTTCGAAGTTCTTGTTATGACTTTTATAGCAGACTTTACATCTCTCATAAAAGTTGGCTGACTAAAGTAGAAGTCTTTTTAAGCGATAAACGTAGCGAATCTCGTGTTCTCCTAACTTTCATGTTGCTTTCACAGGTTTTGGCGATGGACGGGCGAGAGAGAAGGACAATTTCATTGCCCCCGACACAAGTTTCGTCTCGGGATGCGGCTGCTACAGCGATGGGTTCAGGACCAGGTCCCGTGGCAAGATATGCTGCAGCGGGCCCTTTATACAATGTTTTGTATAGACCCAATCAAATGTAAATTCTTCCTTACACACGACGCACTTTCTTTCTCTAGTCATGGTGAAACTATGGACGTTTACACACAAAACACAAGATGTTTTAGCAAAGGGGACAGGAATGTGCAAACAACCTGCAAATATGTATCGTACAATATAAATAAAAGTGTATTTAGTACAAAATATAGCGTGCCCAAAGAAAAGATACGTAATATGATTTTCCAAAAAAAAAAAAATGGTAAGCACTTACGCTACCTGTAAAGTGAAACACTGCGACAGCAGAGGTGTGACATCGGAACCGCTAAGGTGTCATTTCGGAGCGAATGGGCTGAAGGAACGGTAAAAGTGCGAGCGCACACCATAAAGACTGCATACCTGTCTACGAACCGAGTAACACACCGGACGAAAACTCCATAGTGTTTTTGGACCAATGAGAGTGTATTAAGCAGAGAGAATTTTGTAAACCTGCAAAAAAAAAATTTATTCGACCAAAACTAGGACTTTCTTGTGGTAATTCAAGTACACTTCGAAAATCGCGCCTCCAAGTTTGCAATCAGGGGAACGGCGAAACTGCATGTGTATGGTAGGTGTGGCTGCCTGTACGGTGTTGTGCAATTTGTACTGGGCACACACTGTTTTGTGGTCATTGAAGATCTCTTCCGAAACCGCGCACTCAAGTTTCAAGCGTGTAGCTTCAGCTAATTTCACGCCCATGGTTTTGCCGGCTTAACACCTACCTAGCTTCACTGGATTTTTCGCCCGAAAACCTTTCTGGCATAATTAGGAAAAAACACTTTGCGTTTATGGTTTCCATTATCAGCAGTCTCGTGTTTATGTTTCTACGTGCCGTCGTGGTGTCGCGTGACGACGTATTGTCACGTGACATCTGAATGTCACGTGACGTCATGACATCGCGTGACTCACGGTTTTACCTGACGTCATTAAGTCGCGTGGTGTCACTGTGCAACGTGACTTGACATGACAATGTCACGTCATGGCGCCAGCTGACGCTATGTAACAGGTTGCGTGACGTGCGGCGCGACCTTACGTCAGAGCCGTGTCGAGCGGCGTGACGCCAATCTGGAAGCTTTTGGAGCGGTGTCGAAAATGGCCCGCGTCTATACGGAGCACGGTCGACGGCGCGAAAGCCGCGAAGTGTCCCACTAACTGCTATTGCAGTAAAGAACCTACGCATTGCCGAACGTTTTGTTTTCGCCTGACAGTAGCGCTAGAGGTCAGGACCAGATGCACAACTTACAGTTCTGACCGATATCCCAATTTATTCTATTGAAAACTAAACAGCGGTTTTCTGAAATTTACAATTACGTGTCGATTATTAAAAGGTCGGAAGCACTGCAAAATGGCGAAACAACGGACATTGTTTAACATGCAACGATAGCGAACGTCGCAGCGCGGTCAACGCTAAGAGCCGACGGGTCAATGAATTTATAATGCAATTAAATTCAAAGGAGCAAGCGATCTGGAGGTTAATGACTAAAATAATTCCTGGAGAAGGGAATTAACGAAAGGCGTCTATTGGAAAATTACCCCTGTTCCGGGTATATCTGACGTCATTCATCTCCACGTGTTCGTGGGTTTCGAAGGCCGTCATTATCTTGAGAACTTCAGAATATTACTTGTAGCTTTTGAGTCAGAAAAAGCCAAGCTAAACTTGGACAGCTGAGCCGACTTACTATGCTCTGTTTACCGCTAAGTTGAGACTACAAACTCCGCCTCCATCGCGAGTTTTAAGACCTTGTTAACACAAGTGTGAACGCGCAGGCACGCGCAACCAAAGCATTGCGCAAGCCACCGAGCTCGCGCTGAAGGCGGAGCTTCTAGTCTCGGTGAACTTATTATGGAACAGCATCTCAGCTGGGAATGGGTGAAAGAAAGCACTGCAAAGGCTGGGGTGCGTGGGCGTCTTGAGACGCGATTCGAACCCCTCTCAGCTCGTGCGCTGGCTTTGGCAGAGCTTTCTTTCCCCCAGTCTCAGCTGAGACGCTATTTCTAGCAACCTGGCCTTGGTCCGGACCGCTAACGCTATACATTGTGCTGGAGACCCAGCGTTTAAAAATGCGTATATGATTTTAAAGATTAAAATTTAGAAAAAACGCTATAATTTTTTTGGGGGAAACAGTTTGACCAAGCATACTTGAATAAAAATAAAGTGAGAAGTATTTCCTTATCTTAAACATACAGCAAGCAACGTGTTACCGCCATTGCCTATCTCACTGCGGATGCACGATTAAACTCGAGCTCCGAGCAACTCTTGTAGGTAGAATCAAGTGAGAACACATACAAGGCGACATCAGACGCGGTGTTTTCGAATGTCAAGGTGTCCCAAACCTTATCACCGGAGTGACATCTAGAAGGGGACACTGTTACGAAAAAACACCGTCGCACTCGCCTTGATAAGAAAGTTGTTTGTCAAGGCGAGCTCGAACCAAAAGCAATGTTGCCCCAAATATTTTTTTCCTCTCACTCTTAACACCCCAACTGATAGCGAGAGCCGACGATATAACAGCTGCCATATAAAAGCGAGCCCGCACCGGCCATGCGCGCAGTGAGCTACAAAATTTTGTGAAACACTGCCGACACCGCGCCTCATTCTCTTGTTACCCGCGCATGTGCGCGATAAGAGTGGAGAAGGGCATATCTAAACTTCGCTCTCCTATACATGCGTATTATTTCCGATGTGACGACCGAAAGTTTTAAAGGGGTAAATAAAAAAAATTCCACCGCATTTAATATAAATTGGGTTAACAATATCAGATCTTGAATAATATTAATTGGGGTTGTGTGGAAATTTAGACAGCGTGTAGTTGGTCAGCCATTTCAAAGTTTCGACGAGTCACTCGCTGTAGATGAGAGATTTAGCCAGTGCAGTACAACCGCTAGCCTGGGGTCTTTAACGTGCATCAGTAAGTAGTGATACACGACCGCACGCCGGTACGATGCTCATACCAGGTCATCAGACCTCCAATGGCTATGCGGAGAGCAAAGTTCGTCTGCTTCGTTTGCAGGGGTCATGGACATGAAAGCAAGATACCTTGAGCTTCCTTTCATGATTATCCTTCATTCAAGCTCCCTTGAGCTTGATTGAAGGATACCTAGTATCCTCCAATCAATGCCAACCAGAGCTTGGCGTTCTGACGTCACCACAACCCCTGTAAAGCAAGCAGACAAACTTGCTCTCCGCATAGGCACAGAATCAGTTGTAGCAGACGATGGATGTGACGGAGGAAACGCAGGTGAACGAGCGAGTTCAAGCAAGCAATAGACCATTTGCTGTATTACCCAAGCATCAAGGAGAATACAGAGATTGGTTTTCCACGCGCCACACGCGCGCGCCTTCGCCGTAAAAAAAATTCGAAGTAAATAACCAAAATGAAGCGTTAACGAACTCGCGTGCAAGATGCCATTTGTTTTAGGTATTTGCTTTAGAAACGTTACTACTTCTGAGGCCAGCACGTGTGGCGCGTGGAACAACAATCCCTGCATTCTCCTTGATGCTTGGGTACGCCAGGCTCTGGGTACGCCCTCTCTCTCCTCGTACTGCGCGAGGACAGAGCAGCGTACAGGGGTGCTATGTTGCGCTTTTTGCACTCCCAGGAGACTTGGAAGAGGGAAGTGACGTCAACGACACAGCAAATGCAGATTGGATGTTGACAGAAGAAAACGAAATCAACACCCAATCTGCGTTTGCTGTGTCGTTGACGTCACTTCCCTCTCCCTAGTCTCCTGGGAGTGCAAAAAGCGCAACATAGCCCCCCAGGACTTCGAGCGCGCCCCTTTTGAGATTTTTTTGCCAAGAGGTCTATTGTGTTCAAGCAAAGGCGCAGTGCATGAACAGCACTGGCGCAAACTAAGGGGCAAAATCCGTACAGTTTTTACCCCCCTCCCCCCCCCCCCCCCCACACACACACACACAACGACACAAAAAATTAAAATTGCTAAACACATCAACGTCAGATCTTTTTTTTTTTTTTTTTGCGTTTTGAGCGCCGTTTGACGGTGCTCCTCTAGAACATTCAAGTGCCTTTCCTTCGAATATACTTTTAGAACATTTTTATTGCAATAAATATACCATTTGATCATTAGTAAAATAGCGCAAAACAACAAGGAAGAAAGGGCGAGATAGACAGGAAGAGCGCTAACTGACAACTGACATTTAATACAGTCTATAAAGGAGGAGAAGAAAGAAGCAAGAAGTTACCGATGCTGTTGCATAAAAGAAAGAAACATACACCCTCAAAATTGTTATACGTAAAAATTTAAAATAAAATGTATGAAAAAGGTGAGTTGCTGATGACATCTGTGAGTGAAAAAACCGCAAGAAATAAGAGAGAAAGAAAGAAGGGAGCAATAATTTTGAAACAAAGGAGAAAATTGCAGAGGTGCACGATCGGTAATCGTAGATGATAACAAAGATGAAGTTTGAGACCAAAAAGGAACCTGAGGTTGCAGGCTGAATACTTGTAGTCAAGTCATATGATTAAGGTAGTAAAGTTCCTTGGGAGATAAGGCGATCGATGGGGCACTGACGCACACCGCCCCGCGAGACACGATTGTTTGAGCTTCGTACAACTCTCGTGTTCTTTTGGACCTAAAACGTCTTAGGATTTTGGTTTGGCTAAACAATGCTGAGCACATACAGTCCCTTGCGTGTATTGCAAGATGGCCGGCTGGTGACGATCTCAAGGCTAAGGCATGTTCTCGCAAGCGTTCATTGATGCATCGGCCTGTTTGTCCCACATATATTTTGCCGCAGGTGAAAGGTATTTCGTACACCACTCCTCGTTGGCAGTCGATGTATTGTTGCTGGTGTCTTACTTTGCACTCAGCTTGCTGCGGTTGGAGATGGTTAATTCTCGGACACAACCGCCTAAGTTTATCTGGTGCAGAGAGTGCCACTTGGACTTGATATTTCGAAGCAATCTTTTTTAAGTTGTGTGTAATCTGATGAATGTATGGCAGCACTGCTGGTCGTTGGTTCTTCTCTCGTGTGCGCACTCGTTGTCCACTGTTGGTGAGTAATGATTCGGCGACTTCAAACAAAATCGAACTCGGGAACCCAGATGTCTTGAGGCGCTACACTTGAGCTTGAAAACTCTCAGCCGCGGAATGTGTGCACGACTTTTTTAAGGCTGCACTCATTGTGCTTTTGACAATTCCTCTCTTGATGATTTTGGAGTGAGCTGAGTCGTACTGAAGCAGGCCTTTTTTGGTTCTTGGCGAGTATTTCCAGCAAGTGTGCCTGTCTTTGAACATCAGATGAAGATCTAAAAATTGAAGGCTTAAATTCGTTGGAGTCTCATGGGTGAAATTGAGCCCTTGCCCTTCGCTCCAGAAAGTGGATTTGATGGTGTGGATTGTTTGAGCTTCATTTTCCATGGGTCTCATTGAAAGAAGCACTAGATAATCATCCACGTATCTGAAAATGCGTGAGACTTGCCCTTTGGTGAGTGCATTATCGATGGCCCGATCACATTTTGAAAGGAAGATGTCGCAGAGGACTGGTGCCACACAGGACCCGATACATATGCCTTTCCTTTGTAGGTAAGACGTACCTTCGTGCGTTACCACGGTGGCGGTTAGGTAGAACCGTAAAAGTTCTAGGAAAGATTCTACCTGTATTCCACTTTCATTTTGAAACTTCGTAATCCCGTTGGCCTCAATACATTCGTTTACAGCTGTAAACAGCTTGTTGTGTGGGATTGAGTAAAAAAGTTCCTCCACATCAAGTGAAAACCCGTATCGTACCGTTGCATCATTTAGTTGTAGGTGATGTATGACCACTTCAGAGTTAGGGATCAGGAATGGATCATTTAGTTTGAGGTTAGACAGATGTTTCATTAGATAGCGAGGCAACACCCCTTGCCACGATCCCTTTTCAGTCACTACCACTCGGAACGGACACTCTTTTTTGTGTGTTTTGGCAGTGAAAAACATGTCTAAGTGGTCCTTTGTGGTAGTCGAAATCATCTTTTTCATTGATGTCAATTCTAGCTTAGTGCATAATTGTAGCGCCATGGCTTTCATCTTTTTGGTCTTGACGCTTGTTTGGTTGAAGTTTTTGTCTATGGCCGAGATAGCCTTTTCTTGGTAAATTGACCTGGGGATGACAACAAATCCTCCTTCTTTGTCTGACTCTAACAGGTTTAAATCTTTCTCAGTGAAGTAGTTTACCACACGAGACATGTTCAACAAATTATTGCTCCCTTCTTTTTTTCTCTCTTATTTCTTGCGGTTTTTTCACTCACAGATGTCATCAGCAACTCACCTTTTTCATACATTTTATTTTAAATTTTTACGTATAACAATTTTGAGGGTGTATGTTTCTTTCTTTTATGCAACAGCATCAGTAACTTCTTGCTTCTTTCTTCTCCTCCTTTATAGACTGTATTAAATGTCAGTTGTCAGTTAGCGCTCTTCCTGTCTATCTCGCCCTTTCTTCCTTGTTGTTTTGCGCTATTTTACTAATGATGAACGACCAACTAGCCCGCCAGATCACCTTATTGCAGTTTCTTTTTACTACAACGGGCCCTTTTCCGCGTGTTTTTCAACGAGACTATATTTCTTTTTATGTTAATGCGATCGCCTTCTCAACCTGCAAGGCCAGATACTATTCGGCCGCCATCAGATATGGAGTGGTACCACAAGACCTTCAAACGGTGTTCGGGACGGCGAGACCTTCGCAACATCACGCCAGAAGGATCTGCAGGATCGTACGCTCCGAAATGTGGAGGCAAGTGAGATTTTACCGAACTTGTCTTTGGGTACTAGCTGGCGGTGGAGATTCCAGAGGTGGACAAGGTCGACAATACAAGTGTCTGCTTGAATCAGCATCTAGAGCAACGGAATACCTATGGTGGTCATATGTTCCTCATATAAAAAGTCTCCGGAGCCGAAACCAAGAAAGCAAAGGACAAAACCTCACTATTTTGGGGGATACTTCCCTGCCAGCAGATATATGCAGAATTCTAGAAAAAGGACCAAAATTCTGCACTTCACCAAAAAGTCAGGGTATACAGCTATTGTCCAACGTATATGACTTAGCGGAAAAGGCACATGAAGATGTCAGACCACGTTGTATTGAAGACTGCGTGGATGTACTATTAAGATCTGGGAATGGTTGTGGAAGGAGGTTGAACATGTCTCGTGTGGTAAACTACTTCACTGAGAAAGATTTAAACCTGTTAGAGTCAGACAAAGAAGGAGGATTTGTTGTCATCCCCAGGTCAATTTACCAAGAAAAGGCTATCTCGGCCATAGACAAAAACTTCAACCAAACAAGCGTCAAGACCAAAAAGATGAAAGCCATGGCGCTACAATTATGCACTAAGCTAGAATTGACATCAATGAAAAAGATGATTTCGACTACCACAAAGGACCACTTAGACATGTTTTTCACTGCCAAAACACACAAAAAAGAGTGTCCGTTCCGAGTGGTAGTGACTGAAAAAGGATCGTGGCAAGGGGTGTTGTCTCGCTATCTAATGAAACATCTGTCTAACCTCAAACTAAATGATCCATTCCTGATCCCTAACTCTGAAGTGGTCATACATCACCTACAACTAAATGATGCAACGGTACGATACGGGTTTTCACTTGATGTGGAGGAACGTTTTTACTCAATCCCACACAACAAGCTGTTTACAGCTGTAAACGAATGTATTGAGGCCAACGGGATTACGAAGTTTCAAAATGAAAGTGGAATACAGGTAGAATCTTTCCTAGAACTTTTACGGTTCTACCTAACCGCCGCCGTGGTAACGCACGAAGGTACGTCTTACCTACAAAGGAAAGGCATATGTATCGGGTCCTGTGTGGCACCAGTCCTCTGCGACATCTTCCTTTCAAAATGTGATCGGGCCATCGATAATGCACTCACCAAAGGGCAAAGTCTCACGCATTTTCAGATACGTGGATGATTATCTAGTGCTTCTTTCAATGAGACCCATGGAAAATGAAGCTCAAACAATCCACACCATCAAATCCACTTTCTGGAGCGAAGGGCAAGGGCTCAATTTCACCCATGAGACTCCAACGAATTTAAGCCTTCAATTTTTAGATCTTCATCTGATGTTCAAAGACAGGCACACTTGCTGGAAATACTCGCCAAGAACCAAAAAAGGCCTGCTTCAGTACGACTCAGCTCACTCCAAAATCATCAAGAGAGGAATTGTCAAAAGCACAATGAGTGCAGCCTTAAAAAAGTCGTGCACACATTCCGCGGCTGAGAGTTTTCAAGCTCAAGTGCAGCGCCTCAAGACATCTGGGTTCCCGAGTTCGATTTTGTTTGAAGTCGCCGAATCATTACTCACCAACAGTGGACAACGAGTGCGCACACGAGAGAAGAACCAACGACCAGCAGTGCTGCCATACATTCATCAGATTACACACAACTTAAAAAAGATTGCTTCGAAATATCAAGTCCAAGTGGCACTCTCTGCACCAGATAAACTTAGGCGGTTGTGTCCGAGAATTAACCATCTCCAACCGCAGCAAGCTGAGTGCAAAGTAAGACACCAGCAACAATACATCGACTGCCAACGAGGAGTGGTGTACGAAATACCTTTCACCTGCGGCAAAATATATGTGGGACAAACAGGCCGATGCATCAATGAACGCTTGCGAGAACATGCCTTAGCCTTGAGATCGTCACCAGCCGGCCATCTTGCAATACACGCAAGGGACTGTATGTGCTCAGCATTGTTTAGCCAAACCAAAATCCTAAGACGTTTTAGGTCCAAAAGAACACGAGAGTTGTACGAAGCTCAAACAATCGTGTCTCGCGGGGCGGTGTGCGTCAGTGCCCCATCGATCGCCTTATCTCCCAAGGAACTTTACTACCTTAATCATATGACTTGACTACAAGTATTCAGCCTGCAACCTCAGGTTCCTTTTTGGTCTCAAACTTCATCTTTGTTATCATCTACGATTACCGATCGTGCACCTCTGCAATTTTCTCCTTTGTTTCAAAATTATTGCTCCCTTCTTTCTTTCTCTCTTATTTCTTGCGGTTTTTTCACTCACAGATGTCATCAGCAACTCACCTTTTTCATACATTTTATTTTAAATTTTTACGTATAACAATTTTGAGGGTGTATGTTTCTTTCTTTTATGCAACAGCATCAGTAACTTCTTCCTTCTTTCTTCTCCTCCTTTATAGACTGTATTAAATGTCAGTTGTCAGCGCTCTTCCTGTCTATCTCGCCCTTTCTTCCTTGTTGTTTTGCGCTATTTTACTAATGATGAACGACCAACTAGCCCGCCAGCTCACCTTATACCATTTGATATGTGACATATTTTGTTTTCAATGCGATTGTATTTCCTTCGGCAGCACCCTCGGGAAAATTGTAATATGTGAGACAAAACAAAAGCGCATCCGCGGGAGAGGGGTAAGCGAATAAATTGAGAAGAGAGAGAGATAACCCCGAAAGCCTCCCAAAAGGAATCAAGCCAAGCACTCCAGAATTGTGAGCCCAATGCTCAAATATGGCGCCAGGATGGGGGCTTGTGAATCGGTAGTTTTCAAATGGGATATCATTTCATTCGCCAACTAACGCCGCAGAACATGGAACTGGCACCAGCGTATATTCTTCTTTTTATTAATTTATTTCATATTGCAGGTCACAAGTGGTCCAAGCAGGACCTTGTTTCCGATCTTTGCTTCCACTGCTTGAGTGCTTGTGCAGCCGGGGCGCAATCGATTCCAATGCAAAAGACTCGTGCTTGTGTCCTCCGTTCCGCAGGGATAACAGAGCTTCCAACAAAGGTGTATTTTAGAATCGGCTCAGAATGTAGTAGTCGTGTCAAACATTCAAATTAGGCTACATTGAAGAAGCTAGCTGGAATATATCAAGAGGAAGGGGCGTATTGGGTCTGACCTTTAGTAGTGGGAAATCCGGAGTACGGGTGTTTCACGACGAAAATACGAAACCCCTGAGATTTCGAGACACTGTTATGGACCATGTAGATATATACTAATATCTGGATGTGTCTTTCAATTACTGAAGGAAATATCTAGAGGAACATGAAGGAAATGCATCTAGGCTAGGTAAAATAAATTCAGCTTTTGTGAACCTTGAGCTGGACATGTGACAAGGGAGCGTCGGCAGAAACACTAAATGAGGGCATGGACAGGGGGGCATGGGCTGGTCGTCCGTTGGGAGCATAAGGGCCCTAGAAAGGTAAAATTTAAACGAAAGTTAACTGAAATAGACGACACGCTCTGGGCACAAAATCATACGAGCAATCGTGAACGAAAACAGTTTCAACGCAAAATGAGCGAACCACACCCGAAAGCTGCCAGTTTAATACCTAGACACTAGTGATGGGAATTAATGAAGCAGTTCAGAAGAAAAGGAGATAAAAGAAACAAAAAGCAAAGCATGAGAGAGAAGACTGCGAAAGAAGTACGCTTTAGCAATTTATACAAGTCGAAAAAAGAGGACATAATCTGGCCACACCTGTTGATAATCCACGAAAAAATGAAAGCCGTTTACAACTTCCTGTAACGCCGAATTGGAGCGCAGCTCTTGAGGAGGAGGAGTGGAGGGTATATTCCTCCTCCTCCCTCGTGATCATGTCTGCTAGTCCTCCTCCCCTCCTGCTCCCCCTCCCTCTCCTTTACCACCTCCTCGTCCTTCAAGCTCCTCCCCTCCCCTCGCCTCCGCCTCCTCGTCTCTCCTCCCCCCCTCCTCCACCCTCGTACTGCTTTCCTCCTTGCCGCTCAAGCCGGAAAGGGTCGCGTAAGAGCTGTGCTCTTACGCGACCCTTTCCCCCCCCCGAACCATACCAGACAATGAGGGGAGGAGGAGGAGGGGGAGGAGGAGGAGGGCAGAGGTCCGGGGGGTCACGTGACCTCGAGGGGACGGGATCACATGACCTTGGGCGGGCCGTCACGTGACTTCGGCGGGGGGAGGGGAGTCACCTCCCGGGGTCACGTGACCTTGGCGGGGGAGGAGGGGGGAGGAGGAGGAGGGGGAGGGGCGACGCCGACGCCGACGCCGCACAGGCTGGAAACGGGTCATGTGACCCCCTCCCCCCGAGGTCACGTGACCCGCCCGGACCATACTACACAATGAGGGGAGGAGGAGAAGGAGGGGGAGGAAGAGGAGGAGGAGGGGGAGGAGAAGGAGAGGGAGGGGCGCGGTTACGCCGACGCGGACGCCGAAGGCGACGCCAACGGCGACGCCGACGCCGCTCAGGTTGGAAACGGGCCCCTAAGAGCTGCGCTCTAAAAGCGACTGGCGGTTCAAGGCAAGAACGCGCATGGGCGTACCAACCGGGGGGCGGGGGGGGGGGGAGCAAGGGGGGCGCTTGCCCCCCCCCCCCCCCAGTTTTCAAATTGGGGGGGCAAGGCTTGTGTTCCCCCCCCCCCCCCCCCCCTGAAACAGCCGCCACTGGGCAGGGCAAACACTGGCCGGCGGCGCCCAAGGAATACCAAGGGCACCACCCCCCGACCCGCGGGGGTATATTTTCAACGCGCAGGCGATACAAACCCTAGCAACGGCGCTCACGCCGGATTGGCTGGTTCGTGGAGATAGGCACTGCCGCCGTCAACATAGTCAGTAATTACAATGCGAGTTTCCGGAGCGGTAGCGTAACTAATACTCGTGCCACACGGGCAACTCGAATGCCATTTACAGCGAATGACATTTGTGTGATCGGCGAGTCAGCTCGCAATCTGTCAAGCGTGGAATGCGCCACGCCCGGAGTGTCGCACGCTGATTGGCAGTCCGCTCAATTGTCTTTCGTTGTAAATGGCATTCGAGTTGCCTGTGTGCCACGGGTATTAGTTGTAAGATGTCTGCCTCATATGTAGCAGACCCGGGTTCTATCCACGGTGTGGACTTACTTCTTGTTTTTTTTTTCCTCAAACAATTTGTTTTGTCGAGGCATTTGAAGAAATTCACGATATTTCTTCTTTACGATTAACGCTGAAAAAAAGAAAGTATGTTGTGGACGCCCTGAACTAATTCGTAGGGGACTCTATTTACGGATGTGCATGGGGGACATCGGGGCTTGGGTTGCCGGCTGCAAAGCGGCGTGTACGGGGGTAAAAGGGGGGGGGGGGGGGGGGGAGGCTAAGTGGGTTAATATTTTTGTAATTAGCAGCCGCACGCTGTCGCCGCGAAGAACGCAGGCCGGGGGGAGGGGGGGGAGGGGGGGGGAGGGGTTAACGCTCTTTGAGTGATACACGCGCCGTCCGAATCCGAAATTTAAGTTTCCGCGCGTTGCCAAGCGGCCAATCCGGCGTGAGCGTTGTTGCTAACGGGTCTCTCACCTGCGCCGTAAAAGTTAGTGAAGCCGAACTTCAGATTCGGCAAAGTTCCTTCCGCACATGCCGAAATTTAGAAGGAAAGTTCGGCAAAGATTCGGCAAATGTCTGCGCATGCGCACGCGCACGAACGCGACGGGCCATGGATCGCAAACGGACGCCGCGCAGTCGCACGGTTACCATCGTACCGTTTAGTACAACCAGCGGTTACGGCGAGGTGTGGAGTAGGCGACACGGTAACTGTGCGTTTGTGAGCTTTTGCGAGTGTGGTTGTCCTCAATATTTTCGGCCTCAAGAACAGAAGATCGACCAGTAATTTACGCAGTCCACTGCGAAAGTGACATTCTGGATAACGTGATTTTCATTTGACCTTTCCATTGATGAAACGAGGTAGTTGAAATATTGACTGACAACTGGACAATTACGCTCAGTGTGCGCAGCCCACTGCCGTCAAACGGGGCAGAGTCACGAAGCTAGCCAGAATGTATGGGATGCAGCTGGCATTTTCGCCATAATGTGATACATGTTTTCCCCCTTCTTTTCTTTCCTTTTTACGTGCTTTCTGTAGCGCGTATATTCTGTACATTTATATATCGGTTTTGTTTTTTCACACGTGGTGGCGGGCTGGCAGGTGCTGTGAGTTAGGGTTTTCAACTATCTGCCTAGCCCCGCACACCACCATATGGGCCCCTTCCAGTATGTGCAAATAAAATTATTTTTTTATTATTATTATTATTATTATTATTATTATTATTATTATTATAACAATCCTGTTTTCGGTTCACAAGCAGTTTGTGCCAAAACAGAATATTACTTTCTGCTTCGCGTTATTTCGCGATTTTCATGTATCCGCATAAAACTTGTGGGGACCCTCTCCCTGGCTCCTCCGCTCTCCGTGACCTTGCCGGTCCCCGCCGCCGTACTGTCGGGCGCTCCTTCGTTCCCCGTGACCTTCCCGTTTCCTGTCGCCGTCCTGTCGCGGAACGTCCGAGCTCTCCGGGAGAAACGGGGCAAGCGCCCCCTCTCCCAATCAATCAATTCCAATCAATCAATTTATTTCCTCTCCATCTGAGAGGGGAAGGCAGGGAAAAAAGCAGCATGTCGCTACTTGACGAAGCCCCCGCCTCCCCTTTACATCCGCAGAAGAAACACAACATATGAGTGAAAGAACAATGCAACATATATAAAAACAGATAATCGAGCGCTTACACAGGACAGTGGTGTCAATTATATACAGTGCGAAAGAGTTAAACAAGGTAAACATAATTCAGAGTAGCACACGCTCGCTCCAAGAGTTTAGTAATGAGCACATGCACTGCAATGCACATTGACTTTGAAAAATTTATACGCAACTGCCTCTGCACCTTCAAAACATGACAACACCTATTCAATAGATCACTCAAATAGGTCACGAATTTCCTTTTTGCTTGTGTTGGCCACGGAAATTCCCTTTGCCTCAAGGTTGTTTAAAATTCTTGGGAGAGTAAAAGCCAGTCTCTGGTCACCATAAGTAGTTCTGGAGCGCGGTGCGGCCCAGTTTCGCGAATGACGAGTGCTGTATGTTGCGTCTCGCGACTCCAAACCTGAGACTGAATTAAAAACGCTAATAGGGTTGTTTAATGATCTTTTATATGACATCAAAAGCTTGTAACTATAGTAATTGGTGATTTTTAACGTGTCAAGCTTTTTAAACAAAGATTTTGTGGAGTGATCATACGCTACATTACATATTATTCGTATTGCCCTCTTTTGCATTATAAAAAGTCTCTGAACGTTCGTTTTCGTAGTGGTACCCCAAACCAGGAAACAATAATCGAGATATGAGCAGAACAGGGCGTGATATAAAAGCAGCATTATCGAGGGGGGTAAGATATTACGGTATTTATATAAAACGCCTACAACCTTCGAGAGCTTTATGGTAGTGTCCTGCACCGTCTCATCCCACAGCATATGTTCATTAAAAGTTACGCCAAGCACCTTAGCATTTTTTACAATTTCCACACCTCGTGAGGCAAAAGAGAGCCCTCCCGGCAGGCTGCTGGTGCAGCTTGTATTTTTTGCGCGGAAAATAATTGCCTTAGTTTTTGCAACATTTATTGTTAATGAATTTGCGGTGGTCCAAACGTTTAGACTCTGCAAGAATTGAATTGCTTTTCTTATAATGACGTCAATGCTAGTTCCAGAGAAAAACAAACTTGTATCATCTGCGTATATTATGTAATTGACGCTATCATCTAAGTTCACTATGTCATTTATAAAAAGATTGAAGAGAAGGGGCCCGAGAATACTCCCTTGCGGTACACCTGCCTTTATTTGGCGCATGTTTGAACGCTCCCCATCAATTTCAACGTACTGATAACGGTCTTGCAAATAGCTTTCGATTAGGTTCAGGGCAACACCCATGATGCCACAAAGGTCCAGTTTCTGCAGTAAAGTTTTATTATTAAGGCGATCGAATGCCTTCGAAAAATCAATAAATATGCCTAATGTTAGCAGTTTGTTTTCGATGTTTGTAAGTATCATTTCTTTCTGTTTTAGTAGCGCCAACTCTGTCGAGTACCCCTTTCGGAAACCGAATTGACAAGGGGTAATAATTGAGTGTTTTTCACAGAAAGCATATAGTCTCATGTGCATAATTTTTTCCAGTCCTTTGGAGAATACCGGCAATACAGACACAGGCCTGTAATTACCCACGTTGTTCTTATCCCCTGCTTTGTGGAGGACGGACACCTTGGCCACTTGCATTCTTTTAGGAAACACCCCATCCTGAAGGGCGAGGTTATAAATGTGGGTCAAACAAGGGGCGATAGAATGAATTACACGCTTTACAGGCCCGATCTGAATGCCATGCACGTCGTTACTTTTACTGTTTCTAAAATTGTTATATACTGATATCAATTCACTGTCGTCAGTAGGCAGAAGAAAAACACTCTCCAAAATCTTATCGACTAGGTCACAAGCATTGACGGAGTGAGCGCTATCAACTAAGTCCACAAAATGATTATTGAACCTGTCAGCCAACGCGGCGCCAGTTATGCACTCGCCGTTTACAGTAATCGTTTTAATTGAGTCACTACGAGAGTGAGGTTTTACTAACATGTTCACTTTTTTCCACATGACATCCGTTCTAGGTTCACCCTGAAACATATCGTAATGGTATGTACGCTTTGACTTGCGAATAGCGCTAGTCACCATGTTCCTTTGAATTTTAAATTCGCGGAGGACGCCCCAATCTCTAGTGTGCAGAAATTTATTATAGAGCGCATTCTTTCGATTTATCATTCTAATTATCTCCGAAGTAACCCACGGCTTGCGTGATTTCTTATGCACTCGACACTTCTTGTAGGGAAAACTCCGGTTATAGATATTTGTAAACGTTTCAAGAAAGAGATCATATGCCTGGTCAGCTGAGTCACAGGAAAAAACCGCACTCCAGTTTGTAAGTTGTATTTCCTCTTCAAAATAGTTTAGTCTTCTTGAGCTCATATCTCTGTGAAAAGTGTAATTTGTGTTCGAAGACTTTTTTGACCGAATTTTTAGATCGGCAAACAAATAAATTGGCAGGTGGTCACTGATTGTGGCCCCAATGACACCAGCAGTTAGGCGTGAATCATCAATATTTGTTATGAACAAGTCTAGAAGCGTTGCATTCGTATTATGTGCCCGAGTTGGTTGGGATATTGGACAAAAGAAACCGTAGGAATTACACAATGACAAAAACCGCAATTGTCGCGGAGATGACGTCATCATATCAATATTAAAATCTCCGCCCAAGTAGAAGGTGACATTGTTTTCACCCATGAACATAAAGAGTTTTTCAATGAATTCCAAAAACAAGTCCATATCACCATTTGGTGGACGATGCATAACAGATAATATAGATTTTGAACTTTCTAAAGTCAGAATTTCAAAATCATTTGTAACAGTAGTCAACTGATCTATGACCGTACATTCGAAAGCAGTTTTTGCGTAAATACAAACACCACCCCCGCGCTTTAAACCGCGATTTAAGTCATAAACGGTGTATCCATCCAAAGGGTCCATCGTCTCATCAGAACGGCACCACGTCTCGGTTAACATAAGGAAATCAAAAGAGAAACCAAAATCGTCTAAAAAAATATTCAACTCATCAGACTTGTTCCGTGCTGATTGAATGTTTAAATGAAACAGAGAAAGGGGAGTAGTAGAGAGGGTGCTGAATTTTCGCCCTACTTCGTTGGGCAGTGGGTACACTTTTTTGTTCATGTTATAATGGCAAAAGGACATTGTCTCGATTCGGGTTTAAAATACATCGATTGGTGAATGGCAGACATGTGAAAAAGGTAGGCTCTGACAAACAAGAACATCGCAGACTAAAAAATAAAAAGAAAAAAGCAGCAAGCAAATAAAGGCCAAAGTAAAAACAGGTTGATGAACGGAGACCGAGACATGACACTCACCAAGCGAACCAGGACCGGTCTTCCCTAATCCCCATCGACGGCACGACAGTACGGAGAAAAACGAGTACGAAAGGGAGCCGATGCTCGGGGGCCTATTCGTCCTTGGTTCTTTGTTGCCTGGAACTTTGCCTGACCGGCCCCCTCGTTTCCTTGGAACAGGTTTTTGGTGTAGGACCAAGCTTGGAGCTAACCACCGGAGCGGCTGCCCCCGCTGGCGAAGCGGTCGCCTCCGCTGCTGACTGCCTCGGAGTGGCTGTGTCCTCCGAAGCCGAAGCATCGGCTTTCGGCGTGTCGGGTTTCCCTTGTTCACCAGCCTCCGATTCGTCACGAACGTGTGGCTCCGACTTCTCGGCCCCGGGACCCACCACCGCCTCTGCGGCCACAGTCGGCTCAGCCGCCACCGCCGCCGTCACCGCCGTCAGGTTTTGCTCGTTGGTCTCTTCCGTCTCATCGTGGTCCATTAGTTGGATGTTTGCCGGGGTGGTCACCTGCTTTCTTGCCCTGGAGGCGTAGGTTGGAGCACAGTCGTCCTCCGTGTGTCCGACTTCCCGGCACAGCCTACACCAAGGAGCCCTGCATTGTCGTCCCATGTGGCCCACCTGCCTGCAGCGCAGGCAAAGAGGCGGCCGGCCAGCCACTGACACAAGGACCGGGTAGCCGGAAACTGTCGCCTGGTGCGGCAGCTCATCCCTGGTCAGCCCGTCACGAAGCGAGAGAGTAACGATCCTGGTAGAAGTTTCAATCTCGTACTCGCCACCCGGCGCCCGCCACATCTCTCGTCGAATGTCTTTGATCCTGCCGAAGGATCGGAAAACGGCGCTCACCTCTTCGTCGTTCACGTAGGTTGGCAGCCAGTGCACCCGAAGCGATGCCTCGGTCACATTAGGGTCGACGACGACGCATCTCCTTTCCTTTACAGTCAGTTCCCCGAGAGAAGTAAGACGATCCCGTGTTTCTACGTCGTGAAGCGTGCATACCCATACGTGATTCAGCTGAAAGGAGCCAAGAGCCGCCACATTCCTCATCCCGATTGCGGCGTCCAGAGATCTGGCAAAGTCTCCTATCTTGTAAGGTTTGACCCTAGGGTCGCCGTGCAGGAAGACGGTGGTTGCAAGTCGCTTGCCCGATGGGAGAGCCGGGAGGGACATCCTGTATTCCCCTCCCGGCTGGCCAGTCCCATCCAACGCAGCCGCTCCGTTGATGCTCATATCGTTGTGCGTCTCTCGGGGAGCTTTGAAAAACACGACCGTCCCGTACAACTTTCAGACGGAGTCTGAAAGTTGTACGGGACGCACTCGCAGCAAGGTTCCCGATTGGACGGTCGGCGGGACAAGGACTTGGGAAGGTCTCAAGAGGGGAACGGAGACAAAGGAAGGGGGCTTGGGCTGCCGACTTCACAAGGTACCGGTCACGGAGGCGAGCTCGGACGGCGCTGGACGCTGGCGCAGGGAGTGCGGGCACTACGTCGAGTGGTGGACTCGACAAACGGACCGGACAGCGACCCTGGACGACGACGTCCCCATGACGCGGTGTGGACGACCACCGCTGGGACTCGGAGAAGCTGCTATGGCAGCGGACTCTCCCCCGGCCTCGCTGTTGACCGTTCCCCGATCCCGAAACCCCCCCAAGGCAATGAGTGAGTGAATAAACCCTTTTGCCGAGAGCGCAGTATTGCAGTGTCATATTAATCCGGAGACAGGGTCTGAGGGAATCGGAGTTAGAAGATGCCCGCAAACTAAACACATAACTATCATGCTCGACGTTGAACATCCGATATCCCTAACTCTCCCCATCTTCCTAAACGTCCGTGTGTGTCCTAACACTATAAACTGGAATTTTAAGAGTTAAAAACGGCACGTTGCGAATATGGGACTCACACTTTCTTGCAAAGCTGACGTCAAGTGACTCAAATCGAAAAACATGCATATTTGCAATATTTTTATCTCTTCTGGTGAAGGCTCTGCAACCGTTGCATTCGTTTTTGCGCACGAAACGGCGACTCTCAGAGAAAGTAAGAATGTCGTGATTGCTTTTATTTTAACAATGTAAACACACTTGCAAGCGTGCGCTGATGAAGTCTCAAAATCAAAACTCCCGTACGTGATTCATGACTGCGCCGGCTACTACCCAACCTCGTTGTCATGCCACTTTCTGGAAGCAGACACTGAAATTGCAAAAGTAAACACACAAAAGCGACAGCGATACAATTATCTTGCAAAATATCACCTTATTTAGTAATAACGGTGTCAATATGCACTACATGTTGTTTTTAAGGAAAGAAAAAAAACATAAACCTTTTTTCGCAAGAAATAAAAAACTAAATATTAACGTTAAGTCTGGTAACAGTATTTTTGCCGAATCTTTGCCGAATCTTTAGAAAAGTTCGGCAAAAGTTCGGCTCCGCCGAATCCCAAGAATCGGCGCCGAATTTTTGATACGGCAAAAGTTCGGCCCATCACTAGGGGGGGGGGGGGGGGGGTTGGTTGGCCCCCCTCCCCCCCCCCCCCCCCCCACTCAAAAACAAGTTAGTACGCAACCGAACGCGAGTGTTGATGACAGAGATATATAAGGCAAACATTTATGGAGATAGATGCATAGTATATTGCCGTATGCCATGGTGACAGGAAATGCTAGAACGGTGGTTCTCAAACCGGAATCCACGGACTCCCAGGGGTCGTCAAAAGCGTTCAGAGGGGTCAGCACCACATAAAATAACCGCTGTAAAAAAAAAAAAAAAAAAAAAAAAAAAACGTCCGCTTATGCCACCACAAAAGATATTTGATACAGAATGCATTGCGGATCCCCGAGAGGGCTCTGTTCATTTATGCTTTTAAAAAAATTGGGAACCGCTGCACTGAAACATGACACTTAGAAATAAACGAAGCCTCGTTTTGCGCCGCCCCTCCCCCCCCCCCCCCCCCGCCCCCTCCCCCTCCCCTCCTCGGCCAACTGGAGATTTGGCGGGAGCACTGCGTTTTGCCGGCGAGGAATGAAAGAATTGAAGAACAAAACATTACAATCACACAATTACGATTGGACCATTGGTAAAGAAAGCCAACAAAAAACATGATAACATTAAAAAAAAATGATTGGGTAGATAATTTAACGAAAATCAAAATATATAGTACAATTTAAAGTGCAGGAGTGTACATCTTTCTAGGCTAGGTGGCACAAGCTACTGCCCGATACAAAGTACATCCCATCATTGCAGACATACTCGTTCTGGGAGTACAATTTATCAACGGGGTTGTGTTGGGACCGGAGCAGCTCGGCGTGAGACGTGCGGTGTTGATCTCGATAGCTCTCGACACCGGCGAGTCGTCAGTGCAGCGGCAGTTGAGTCAGTATGGTGGCGGTTGTGTGCATACTCCACGCGCACGCGCACGTGCTGCGACACTTGCGGGCTGCAGCGACTTTCTGCTGCCCTGTCGACTGCAGCACCGCGATTGTTGCCTACACGCCCAGCCTCACAAGCTCCCACTTCCGAGCCGCGCCGGTCCAGACACTACCCCGTATTTTAATACACTGTATTGGAAGTCCTCTGGTTGTCTTCAGAATGCCTATGAAGGAAAGCGAGCGAACTGAAAAGGTCATCGCTGAGCAAAATCGGCGGCCCACTAAGGCAGCGTAATCGTCGGCCAATGAGTCGCCAAAAAAAGAAAGTAGCCTTTGGCTACGCAGAGAGATATAAGCTGGGCTCGTTCCGGGCATGGCCAGGGTCTGAGTACAGAACGTGGTTTATCTCAATTTTAACTGCAAAAAAATTACTTTCATAAAAAAAAAAAAAAAAAAAAAAATCTTCGAAATTAGTTTGCGGTGATAGACGTAGAAACGCAGCCCCGGTTTTTTGACATGGCGTCTCACCTAAAGGGGTGCATGTACGGAAACTTACGTTCAAATATTTATTTAGTTCAATTGATCTTGTTCAGTAGATTTAAATCTGTTCTATTTTTTATGTGTGTTTCATTACATCAATTCAGTTACATATGAATAAATATGTTACTTTTGATAGATGTTTTTTTTTTTACAGTATACTCGGCACGTGGACGCTAAAACTCGTGGCCGTGTCGTATACACAGCCTACCCGCGTTTTGACTGTATTTTTCTGTTAAATAAAGTAAAAACATACCTAGTCAAAAATACTCACTAAAACGTTCTCAGATAAAAAGTACGTCAGAAAACCATAGGATTACATATCTGGACCGCTCCAATAGCACATCGAACCAAAAATAATTCTTGATCTCCACTGAACATACAGGTTCGATATCGCTCACCTCGGACAAATTATTTTATTAGGTGCGGAAGCAGAACACTTACAAGAGTAAACGGTCTTCGCACAGACTGCAAAAGCGTGTAAAATTTTGTATTTCTTTGCCACTGGACTCTTGAACCAGGAAGACACCCGTAACTTATTAAACTTGTAGCACAAGCAAAAAAAGAAGCATGAACGAGCAATAATTGCGCTGTTGGCTGCAACACACACGCTAAAATAATACCCCGGCTATTAAAAAAAAAAAAACCGACTGCGTTGAAATGCAAAAATCTGTCTTTTTTTAACGTAACTTGATGCCTTGTTTGTGCCTCTCTTTACATACACTTCCAAAGGCACAAAATCAAAATAGCAACGCACGTGGTACATTCGGTTTCAAGCGTCTAGATGTAAGGTGGAATTGTCGGTTACTGCCACCTGTAACTAAATAGCACGCGGCAACTTAGCCTTTTATCGAACATTGGATTAGGTAACCATGTTCACTCTTGAGTAAGCGGATATTGCTTGTTCCGAGAAGTGTGATTTGAGGGCAATAAATGGCAAACCCTCCGCGGGTGTGTCCTCAAATTACAAGATTGAAACCATTCTCACAAAAAGAACGCGTGATCGCATGGTTCGCTGAGGAGAGAGAGAGAGAAACATTTATTTAAACCGTGGAGGTCATTGCTCTTGAGGTCGAGTGGGTGGTGTACTCATACCAGGACTCCATTGGCCATAGCTGAAGTTCGCTGAAGAAATGTAAGTGCTGTCTCACTTATCTGTTTTACGGAAATAGAAATAAAAAAGGGCTAAACGAAAACGTCGCACACAGCACGTGGAAGTCGCGTTTTTTTTAATTTTTTATATTAACAGTTAATGTTATTTTTTCCAGAGTTTGTCCACACAACAAATGCATATGCAAATTCTCCAGGGTCAAACAGGATGAGACGCTGATCTCTGAAAGAGGAGGCGCCGATTGGCTGGGAATGACGGCAGTCCCTCCCGATTGCGACCGGCATGCCAACACGCCGTCTAACCGGTCGCCCTGCCGCGTTATTATTGACTTTTCTTCGAAACAACCGACTGATAAAGGTCGACCATCGGGACGTCGTCTCGTTGTAGACCGCTCTGCGCCAGCATGAAGGGCTGCGTGTTGTTCTCAGTCGGAGTGGGGCTCTCGGCGCTTGTCCTCTTCTCTCGGGCGGAAGCGCGCTGCCCCAGCAACGAGGGGGTCTTCAGCGACTGTTCCGCCTCCACCTGCTCAGCGGCAGAGTGCGCGGCCAAAGGTCTGGAGTGCTGCCCCAAGCCCTGCGGTGGGACTTGGTGTGTCAAGGGTATGGGTTCCTCGCTTTGCTTATGCATTTTTTTTTTTTTTACACGAGAGAAAAAAAAAATGTATTGTCTTCTTTACTCCGTTTCGCAAAACGTCTTACCGCAGCCAAAGCTTCGATCCGATGGTGTCAATCAAGTAGAGCCAGAAGTGCATCGTCACGGCGTCATCGACTATAGCAATCACGCGCAAAGAAAAGCGCGGGATCACACCGTATCCACTCCGGTTTAGCCAGGGAAAGGAAACGGACAAAGACGACAAGTGCCGTGATGATGCACTTTTAATTCTGGTGGATTGTATCCATTGGATCGTAGTGTTGGCTTTCGCTGGATTTGTTTCGAAGCGGGGAATAGCAGCTTTAATGCTTAAAAGGCTTCTCTTGTTCACTTCTGTTTTTTTTTTTTTTTTATTCCCTAGGTGATTGTTGCTGTTGTTGCTGTTGTTTTTATAAAATTAGTTACCTCCAAATGATGTTATTTCAATAAAAAAATCCGTACAAGGTTTTCGCAATTTGCTTCAAAGTGCAAAAAAAAAAAAAAACTCTCCGGAGGCGTGCTTTATTGCTCGCTCCTTAAAGTTCCACCGGCGTGCAATATCAATAGCAAAAAAAAAAAAAAAAAAAAAAAAAGCGGCTATATTTGATGCCAGGATTAAAACGGCAAAAATGTATTTCAGTTGTAGCACTTTCAGCGCAACCTTCTCACCACCGATGACTCATCGACGTCTCGTAAGTCTCGAGCGCGCACGCGAAGTTAAATTACCATACGAATGTCGCCTTTCTATTTGTTTTGGCTCCATTGAGCTGCAGTGACCTATATTGGAATTTCCCAAAGCGAATTTCTTGCCTATGGTCGCTTATCTTAGTTTCGCCAATTTCTATCCTAAGACGCTTCTTCCCTCTCCTTCAAAGTCCTTCCTGACGCGCGCATTGTTTCATCTTAAGATTCCTCGAACCGCGTTCTCCTCCAGGTGGCACCAGTTTCTTCTAAAATGGCGGATTCAAACAGACTCTACGACGTGTATTCTTTACAAAGCCCCTGTCGGCGCTTGTGACTGTGTCGAACCAACTGACGATACTATTTCGTTCGACAGGAGTGCGAGATCGTGAGCGTCGGGCACCGCAAGAACGCGTTCCTCCAGAGTGCCCCCGGCTCCATCCAATCAGAGGCGCCTGCAAGGGAGGCCGTCCCCGCATCTCGTGCGACAACGTCGACTGCTCTTACGGCCCCTGTTGCCCGGACGAGTGCGGAAGGCCCTACTGCCTCAACTTGCGCGGTTGAACCTGTACTAACAAAGGTTCAAGCGGGGGTGGAGTCTATTGTCAAAGGTACTATGTATGCTCTGCTAGGGGCGTCTAAAAAGGTGTATTTTCTGGCTCAGTCATGTGACAATGACACGGACCCTGCTAATTTGTATACCGCGCAATAAAGGCAATATTTTGGAAGACAAACTCGGTAAATCCGTGCATTTTATTGTTTCGTTATTATGGAAGACTCAGATTAGCTACGATGTTTTAGGGAAACAGGGGTGACGTCCCTATTAACAAGGCATCACTGTAACACCGTTCTCGAAGCACGTCACCATTAAATATAACTTTTGACATTCGAAGTTTTTCGGTTTGAAAAAAAGCAAAATGGGACATTATTATAAGAAATGTATAACAACCGTTTCATCTGTCATAACGTTCACACTAGATGTTTTGGTGGCATGGTACATGGCTTTTAGATTTAGATTAGAAAGTTTTAGATTACAAAACCGTTGATTAAGCAGATGGCAGAAGAAATATATCGGGACTATTTTCTCTTGGAAGACAATCCCCGATTCCCTGCCCATCGCTAAAACTTGACCAATGGAAATGCTGAATCTCGCGGTGAATGCGAACGTTATTATTGCAACACTTTTTAAGCTTGTTGTAAATTAGAGTTTGACAAACACGTAAACTGAATGTGGTGCGGGAAACATAGTCCGCAATTATCGCTCCAAGACCAGCGAACTATGTTTTCTCCCCGCAAGCTTGTTGCTAGGGGGTGATGCGTCGGCGCGTCTGCTCGTCTGCTTCCCAGGGCGTCTGCAGGCGTGCGTTTGCGGGACACACGTTCCTTCTTCCCGTGGATCCCGACTCCGAAGCCAGCTTTGCGATCCTTCCACGTCAACGAGTCAAACTTTTCCTTGTCATCTGTGGGATGCGACTGCGTATTGCAGTAGCAGCGCGACGGTGCGGTGTGACGAACGACGACTGCCGAGCACAAAGTCCGGGTTCCTTGACGACGGTCCGCGCCTGTTCGAGAGATTCCTCCGCGGGACGGCGGACGGCCGCGTTGGTGACGCGCAGGGACGCCGGAATCCTTCGCTTGCTATTGGCTGACGCGTAAAGAGATGCCCCTCCCGTTTTCCGGGGTCATCTCAGAAAGGGGAGCGTGCCGGGGACTTTGATAGCGATTTTAGTAGGGAAATCCGCCGCGCATGGCCGTAATTTTATGATTTTCAGGATCCTTAGGGCCTGTAGATTGAGCTACCGCCATAAATAGACCATCGCAGAACGCTCCGGAGGGCCCCTTTAAACTCGCTTCCCACGTTCGCACGGTTACACTAAGAACCTCGTATGAGCTAGAGAAGAGCACAAGAGCACATTTCACCCGAGCCCGGTTCGATTTTTGATTTCTATAGAGACGTCTTTTCCAGCGGGGGCCGGGTTTGAACTATATATAGATGAATTGTGCGGACGCAGATGTCGTAACAAGTTGGGAATGAAATGCGAGCCGACTAGCCGTCTAGGTTTTAAGGAATATTGAGTCTTGTGGATGCCTTTGCCGTGTTCGTGGAATTTCGTTTACTTCATTTTTGTTCTATTTTGTTATGATTATAAACCTAGAACCCTGCAAGGCTATCGGTATTTATTTCTTTATTTTAATTGTATTTTGTGTATTCGAATTTTGTGACCTTGTCTTCTTAAATATTAAGGCTTTTTGTAGTTATGAATCGTTTGGATAGATACGAATTTGGGAATTACTTTTTCGAATCAGCTCTGAAGTTCGAATAAGTTGAACTTACGTGTCACTAGACTTCCTATGAAGATTCAGCGGCAATGTATACTATGTTCCATATTTAAAAAAAAAGTGGTCAAAAAATAACACTCACAAAAAAACGTGCTTTTTGTGTAAAACTTGTCAAAGTATTCGGTGCTGGAGAGTCCTTATTTGGAACTATTTTTGTTCACGTTCCGAACATTGAAAAGCACAGCAAAATACCCGGAACACGGATCTAGCTGCACTGTTGACTCCATCAGAACGAGAAAGAGCGTCTGCTATGGTCACCGTCACTATGGTAACGAAACGTCTGTGAATAGATTCACACCAGAAGGCAGAGTAACAGCCAGAAAAAGTCGACACCATTTTTCGAATGCCGTCTGCAAATGCAAGGACTTTACGCAGATTGCTGATTTTCTTCACCGCCTGCTATTTTGACGAGCCTTACATGAAAAGCGTGTTTTTTAAAACTGAATTTGAAATAAGATTTTTTTTTCTCGGTTACATGGGGCTAAACTACCCATGTTGTGTGGCATTTAAAGGGATATATAGTGACGGGTCGGACTTCGTTTTATTTTTAAAAAGCTTGTCTGGCTAGAGTCACGGCTTTGCCGAATCTCTACCGAGCCTCTCCGGGTTCGGTCGGGCATAAAAATTTTAAACAGCGAGAGGTCTATTATGGGATTCTTCAGTAGTCAATATGTGGTCATTATTTAGGTATATACTTTGCAGTCTGTAATATGCGTTTCTCCTCTCACATGTATAACTGCTTTGCTATATGAGTACGTTGCCATATTTATTCTTCCGAAACAATGCCTTCATAAAATTTTGCGAGATATTCCAAAGACGAATACTGCAGCTTTCCCTAATTGTTGACGAAACTAAATGTCTACGACTTTGCGATCTACTTGTTTAAAATAACACTGACACCCCCCAAATTTTTTTTTTTGTTTTTTGCCAGGCGCTTCATTATGGTGTCGGAGGACTACCCAATTAATATTTTGCAACAAAGTAGCGTATTTTTTGAATAAAGCCAAAAGACGCAACTGCTCGAAACCGAAACCGAAACCCGACGGAGGTCGGAGAAGTGGAGAGTAGTGCCACTAAATAAGCTACGCTTCAGAATAACAACACTTGGCCATTTTGTGTCGTAAAATCATGGTTGCCAGTTATCTGAAGCTTTATCTGAATTCACAGGAAACGCCTTTCCGCCCTCCACAAATGTTGAAATAGTTCGTGACAGAGCAAAGCAATATTGCGTGACCTTTCCACAACCGAATCTAATGCTGAGGAAGTCGCACTTTTGAATCATGACGATCGGCAGTTGCGTCTGCTCTGCATACGAGCCAAAATGGCGGCGCCCACAACAATGCCGGGGAACGGAGTGCCGATACTCTAAGCGCAGCTCATTTAGTTGCTCTAGTGGAGAGAAGAGAGTGAGTGGCGGAAGTCACGTTGCTACACGCGACCGTGTGTTTTTTTTTTTCTCCTTCCCGTAGCAGACGACATGCGGCGTACCCGAACTGTTCACCGAGCGATTCTTTTGCAGTCATGTATGTTCCGCTCGTTGTTCTGTACTCCAGGATGAGTTGTTTTGTACATTGAGGAGTTGGAGATGAGTAGTGAGTGCCCGTGGTGAATTTTGATCGGCTCCGAAAAGAATACACCCAATATGTTGCGTGAAGAGCTGGCTCACATGCCCTGCGTCCGAAACAGAAGTGGCATTGTGCGACAGAGTTTCCGAAAGATCAAAGGGATCGGGACCAATGGCTGGCTGCAATTCCTGTAGACCATTTACGGGCACCTCGGAAAGCGGACGCTACCTGATTTATATGCTCCTTGCATTTTGTGGAAAGTGATTACATTGAGTTCGCAGGTGTCAAAAAGGAAATCCCGTACCATTTAATTTAGCGACGTGTCGTCCACAACATTTGTTTCTTATTTTTTGTTTCTTCAGTGATAATTGTTTAAAAAGAAAAAGAAATGTAGACATCAAAAGTATTTAAAAAAAAAAAAAAGGGTTTCACGGGGGATCGAACCAGGCTCTACCGCGTGTGAAGGGGACGTCTTTCCCACTGAGCTCCTGGGGCATAACGAAACAGGGGAATCTCTTCCTTAGTAATAATTCAGCCGATAAACTGTAAGTTGGAAAGTTTGCTGCTGATTTCCCTTTAGCAAAAGCACTCCCGAGTCGAAGTCGGGATGCACCGCGCATTGGCGACATTCTCACGTAGTAAAGAAATCGTACGCGTGCATACTCAACTCGAAGTAGACGCGTCGTGCTTGACGTTTGCGCGAGCGATGTCTTCAGCCACGAGAAGGGAGCGACGACTCGGCGACATCTTCGTGCAAATCGGCTTGGTGATCGGGCGTGTCGTACGGGATGACTACCAGTTCTTTTGATCAGTCCCAAATTTCTCTTTTAAAGGCAGAAAAAATTCGCCGGTACCGCGAACGACAGTTCTGAAATAGAGGTCCCACGCCCGTCGTCCGCTGCCATCGCCGTCCCTGCGAGTCCCACGATACGCGAAACGACGCACGCACAGATTGCTTCCGGTTGTCTGTGGAACTTTTTTTTTTTTTCAATCAACGTATTTGCAGCTTTTTAGAAACCACAAGAAATGGGTTTCATATTTTTTTTTTATTTTTAATATTGAGTGTGTGCCTTCAGTGACCCACGACTTTGATTAAATTTGGTGGTCGCATCGATACCTTAGAAAACGGCCCGTGACCGCGAAAAAGAGAGTGAGCGAGACTCGAACCGGCCAGTTCTTGATCGGCGGTTTTCGGGCGGAAAGAAACCGAATTTCGAGCCGCAAATTCTGTTCTGGGTAGTTGAGCTCTCATATGTCACGTACAACTAAAAACCTCGGCGAGCATTAATACCCTGTCAGTGTCCCTTTAACGTTTTAAGTGTGTCTCCTAGCCATTCCCCTCACCTATGAGTCTAAGCTCTCTTTAGTGTTATAACCGACATACGTGAAACTATAGGACCATCTTGTATTGAAATAGCCTAAATATTATTACTAAGTAGCTTAATTTTCCTATAATTTTTTACAGTGCAAACGCCTTATAGCTAACCCTATTGCGCAGTATGGCGTATGAAAAAAAAAAATTGCCCTTGATACTACCTCTGCGCCTCTGAGTATACCTTCGTAGCTTTCTATTGCATAATAAAATCAGTAAACATTGTGCTGAGTCACTAAGTTGTTCTTGGTTTTTGGCTTCGAATACTACACACGCGTACAATCAACTTAAACCTTGAAACCGTTTTTTTTTTAAATATTACACTGTGCCTTATGTCATTCGGCACTGTACAATATTCGGTGACCACGACATAGTTTATAGTTGATGGCAGAATAAGTGAAAAATCCTGAAGAACTTTCTGGAAGCGTCATCGTTCCAAGTGCGCTAGACAAGACTGATCTCACCACCACCTCAAGTAGAGGGAGTTTACAACGGGAACAGAAACAGGAAGCAAAAAGTCGTGGTCACACTAAACAATCAACAGTTCGTGAGGTACGAACCCAGTATAAATATATTTTACTTTAAATGTACTGAGACACTAGTTGAGAAGGCGGTGAACAGTCTGCCTCGTTGCGCTTGAAAAAGTCTAATCGTGCGCATTTATACTTCATGTCAAAAGGCTTGGGTTTACAGCCCCAAAATTATTGTGTACCTATTGGCCCATAGAACACAATAAACACCAGTAGGAATTTCGAGGATTGATGTGGGCGGAAAAAAACGACCACGCGAAGTGTGCTCCGATTGACAGCGGTAGCTGCTGTGTTGTGAAAAGGCACGTTGAAGGAGATTCGCCTTCTGCCAGTGCGCTGTACAATGTTCGCAAAGGGATATTCCCTTTCAGTAAAACTGATGTAGGAGGCATGTGTGAGGAAATGTGTGCTTTGGTGGAACGATCGTGCGAGACGTTGCATGTGTAAAAAATAACACAAAGCCAAGCTTTTTTTTTTCTTTTTTTTTTTTTGCTCAAACATTTTTTGAAAAGGGGACGCCCGTGATTGCGCCAGCGGTGGAAGAAGCGAAAGTCCTGTAGAGGCGCGGAAGTCACACGAGAACAGAGCCTGGGCGGTGGCAGTGAGGAGGCGAGGGAGCGTGTTCGCACATCGCGACCACGCGGATATTTCGCGAGGGCGGCTGCCGGAGGAAAAGGGAAACGGGGGGGGAGGCGTGGTCGTAACAGAAACAGCGGTGGATTACAGGGGAAAAGGGTTCGGAGGAGCGAGAGAGAACCTTGCCGTGTGTTGGGAAGGACGGGGAGAGTGAGGAAACTAGCACCGCTACTGTGAAGTGGGTTCGCACAGGAGCATTTTTTGCCGGGAAGAAGCACTAGCAGCTACCGCTGTAAAGTAAATATATCCTAAAAAGCAAGTCTGCAGACGATATTTTTCATGCACACGTGGTAATCAGTGTGGTACCGCAGACCTTATCTTTACATCAAAATATATTTATAAACCTTACCATTCGTCAAGCTTTATTCGTCGATTACAGTCACCGAATCTTTTATACTACAAGCTTCAGATAGCTTTTTTTTCTTTTTTTTTAAGAGGTAGCTGTTAGTGTACCTTTCTTTCGCTCCTTCCACTGCGGACGCGCTAACGGGCACCCCCGTTCTTTAAAAAAAAAAAAAAAATTGCTTTGACCCCTTCCCCCCTCCCCCCCCCCCCCCCCCCCCCCCCCCCGAAAGAAAAAAAAAATTACGTCTTTGTGCTTTTTTTAATGCAAGCAACACCCTGCACACTCATTTCATCAAAACGCACAACTCACACAGGTCTTCTACATCAATCCTACTGAAAGCAAAGAACCCGATGCAAACATTGTACAGCACACTAGCTGAAGGCAAATTTCTTTCAACGTGCCACAAAGCAGCAGCTACCGCTATCAATTGCAGCAGGCTTTGTATGGTCGTTTGCAATTTTTATTAATTGTAGGACCCCTGTCAAGCGACAAGCCCAGTGAATCTTGCCGTACTCATGCACTGCTTATTTTTATGTGTGTGTTTTATAGGTGTTGTCACTGAACGGACGAAGGGGAGGGCCATGAATTTGGTGCTTCTGACAAATGTTTCTTCTCTGTGTGGAACTACTCAGCTATAGGAGCCCCTGAGCATCGCTCAAGGAAATACATGCTGTAACGGACCCCTTATGCAATATCTGCTACTGACCCAATAAAATCTGTTTTCATCCTAACGCGCACTTTGTTTTTAATTTTTTGTGGGTGTTAGGGCATAAACGTTTACACAAAGGAAATGCGTTGTACTAAAAGGAAAGTTTCTTCGTAAATTCAGAAGTCAAGAGCGCGATCACGCGGGCGCCCGTAGCTTTGACTAGGATTCCAAATAAATTGGATCACAAGTGTAGCCGTCATGAAGGCAAAGTTATATCACTTCGTATATCGCCTCTCGTCTGTGTCGTGCATGGTTGTCTATTTGACAAAAGAGTCCCATATATATATATATATATATATATATATATATATATATATATATATATATATATATATTACATCCGTTATAGTCACTGACCACTTATATATATATATATATATTACATCCGTCATAGTCACTGACCACTTAAGACAAAACTAAAATAAAGACCAAATTTAAAATAAATTATTTGGAGCACGCAAAATTTTTTTTCTTTTCACGAAATATTTTTTTCGCAATATTTACGGCGTTAGACGTGATGTATGTAAAGGTATCCTAATCTAAGCCCTGCCCAGGACCGTAGCCATAGCTACGCTCCATTTCTCAGCTCTCACTGGTTGGAGAGATAATTGACGTGTGGTATATGTTAGTTGGAAGCTTGTTTCTTTTTTCCGCTGTAATCTTTTATGCGACTTCTATTTTTTATATTTTTGAATGTTTTAGTTTATAACCACGCTTGTGTATTGCACCAGGGCAAGTGCTAACGGATCAACAGTTCCCGCAAAGTCCTCTTCGCAATGGTCTCTTTACTGCTCCCTCAGTTGGGCTTGATGGTGGGCGGCACAGGGCCGAATTCATTTTCCCATTCATACAGGTACGAAAGCAAAACCTTGTCTTGATCGACCCCCCGAAAAGCGGCCGAACCGAAGACACGACAAAAAAAAAAAAAAAAAAAACCTTACCCTGCCAGCTATTACCTTTCTCAAATTCCCAGTGATGCACTCGGAAAATGAGGACCATCCACTTTCAAAACTTTTTCAGTCCTTAGTTGCAAAAACCCTGGAGACTGTGATTGGAAAACGCTTCAAAGCAAAGAGACATCCACCTGGTGACGTTCTTGGGTAAGTCGCCACCGCAGACCAGAGTCCAGCACTTCTTGAGCTCAACCAAGTAAGGGACTACAAAACATCCGTGACTTTACACCACTTATTGGACAGCACACAAGGCGTAATCTCCGAAGATGATCTCCTTGGAATTCCAACCGACGAGATCCTTAAAATACTTAAAAATCGGGGGGTCGCTGCTGTACGACGTATCACGCTCGTGGCGATAGCAAGGAACGGGACACAAAACGCATTGTTTTAAATTTAAGCTCGACAACGCTTCCCTCAACAGTCAAGGCCGGGTACCTGAACTGCAAGGTTCGTCCCTACATCCTTAGCCCAATGCGCTGCTTCCGCTGCCAACGCTTCGGGCATGGGTCATACACCTGCAGGGGAAAAACTACCAGTGCAAAACGTGCAAGTACCGATCGCATTACCGACAAATGCGGTAGCGACTTTTTCTCTTCTGTGAACTGTCCGGGCGCTCACCCATCATACTCCCGTTCATGCCCCCTTTGTAAGCAGGAGAAGGAAATTCTTTCTCTGAATGCCAAGTACAACATCTCGTATCCGGAAGTTATGAAGTGATACTTTTTTTCTATCCAAGGGTTTGTTCGCCGATATCGCGCGGAGGGTACTTGCGCAGTCAGCGGTGTCAACTGGAATACAGACATCAACCGACGACCTATGCCTCACTTCCTAGTCCTCTGCCACCTCATTCAGAGTGGCGCAAGATGCTCCGCCCTTAGAGCGAAAGATGAATCCTGGTTCTTTGGGATCCATCGAAGAGCAGGAATGTGCAAACCCGGCGCCTCCTAAAATGCATCCGCCTCAAGAGCGGCGATAACCCTTTCGCACCTTTGGCTGCCCTCAGAACCTTAGTAGCACAGGCCCCATAGGGCCAGCGGAATCACAGGTCCCATAGGGCCAGCGGTGTTAACAGCTGAACCAATGGACGAGAGTGGACCAAAGTTAAATGAGGACACACCCCGCTTAAATTCAGAGCCTTTATATTCGACCTCTGGATGTAATCCCAGCACGGAAAATGATACTTCCAAAAGGAAAAATGCACCGCACATTAAAATTCATTTTAAGCTCTAGGCATGGGCTTTTCATCTTATATCCTGCATGATGACGGAAGTGTTCGTTCAATGAATTTGTTGTGGATTACATTGTAACTATGACGATATCTACTCTCTGTTAGACCTTCATCAACTATTAGCCTTTTGTCTCCAAGAGACACATTTGAAAGATAGTTCTTCTAACATCCTAAACCATTTTCAGGTTTTTCGTATAAATCGAATTTTTTATACCACACCTCTGGTAGTGTAGCTATAGTTGTCCAGAGGTCTAAATCATGTGTTGAGGTTTCTTTAAATACAGCATTAGAGGCTGTGGCAGTTGGTGTTCTGTCTGACCGATTGATAACCGTCTTTTCTCTACGTTTCACAAAGCTACCCTCTAACTCGCGAAAAACCTTGATTCTCTTCATCACCAAGTTTCCCAACCAGCCCTAATCCTTGGTGATTTCGATTCCCAAGACCCTATGTGGGGTAGCGGAAATGCGACATACGTGGTTCAATGATAGAACGCTTTCCCTCCTCCACAGCTTTATGCTTGCTGAACAAGATGGAGCCAACCTATTTCAGCTCCTCAACTCGAACCTTTACATCCATCTATCTCTCCCCTAGCGACCCAACATTATTTCCTCTCCTATTCTGCGTTCTCGATTCCAATCTCTACGGGAGTGATCATTCTCCAATTATTTAAACCGAGTAAATTCACTTGTCACTGTACAAAGACGAACTCACTCTTTGGTGGAAGTACAAGGATGCAAACTGGTTTATTTTCAGTCGGGCGACCCAGCTCGCTTGCACATCATTCAACGAAGTGCCTGTTGACGAAGTTCAACGCGGTTCACTGCACCCATTGTTGGTGTGAACCCTTTTCAGAACTAACCAATTTTAAAAAAAAAGGCCCGTAGCAAGACGGAAAGAAAGATAGTTGAGGCGTTTTTTTGTCTGTGCATCAGGTGACAACTGCGTCAGCACGCCATCTATTGTCCTAAGTGACAGAGAGGTTTTTTTCTGGACGGTTTCGTCTAGACGCGCGTAACTCCTAGGATTTGGAGATGTGTTGTAGAATTGGGTTATTTGTGGTCTTTAATTTGAAGTGGGAGCATGAGTGGCCACGTTCTTCACGCATGTGTGCTTGTTTGACTGATACAATATCAGTTGCAGTTAGCGCCAGTTTGTGTCGTGCGTTTTCTTCCTCGTCCTTGTCTTGTTTTGCGCTTTTAACATTTAGAACCTGATTCGTTTAGGGACTGATATCCGCGAAGCCTACAAAACTGCATGGCGGCAAGGCATCTGTCACGATTTGTATAGTTTTGCAATTCGAGTCAATATGCTAGCGTTCGTTCAAAGCTTTCTGAAGACGCACACTTTTCGTGTCCAATTGGGCACAGCCTACTCTCAAGGATTGTGCTAGGAAAACGGAGTATTTCGGGAAGGCGTCATAAGTGTCGCTTTTTTATATTAAAAATAAACTCAATATCCTGGGTCATCTCATCGTCTGTTCAGTATTCCCTTTATGTTTATGACCTCCAAATATCGGTCTCATTTTGCAACCTTGCTCTGTGTGAACGCAGGATTCAACTAACGGCAAACAATTTACTAACGTGGGCGGATCAAAATGGGTTAAAATTTTCTCCCCTAAAAACTGTGTGTGTTAGCTTCTCTCGCCTACAGGACCATTAGCGGATCCCTGAGTTACTTTGCACACCACCCAAATGTTTAACAGCGTCAGAACATAAATTCCTAGGGCTTATTTTTGACCGTCAATTGTATTTTCTTTCTCAAGTGAAGTATGTGAAAGGAAATTGCCAAAAAGCACTAAACATGGCTAAAGTGCTTTTTCGCACCTCTTGAGGTTCTGACCGGCTCTGCCTTCTACGATTCTCTAGATCGGGGATTTGCTCGCTTTTCGAGTATGGCAGTATTGTGTGTGGATCGGCGAGGTCTTCAAGTCTAAAAATGCTCGATCCTGTTCATCACCAACGGCTGCGGTTATCAACTGGTGCCTTTCGTACATCGCCTATCGTTATCCTTTTGTGCCGAATGAAATGAATGGTTGCTAGAGAGACTGAGGTCTCTGTTAGAATTCATGTATTCACTCAGGATTCGTTCGGTGCCCTTACACCCTTCCCAAGACGCAGTAGCAGAAAGAAGATACAAAGGCACCTTTGGAAACAAGCCCACTGTTATATGCCCGTTTAGTATGAGAAACGCATGCACAGCAGATTCTATTGAACTGAGTTGCACAATGCTCCTAACCCCAATCCCACAAGGGGTAGCCCCATGGGATTACAACCTCATTTCCTGTGACTTCTCACCAACCAAATACAATGTGAAAGACATTTCTCTAGAGTGCATGCGGCAGCAATTTTTATAATATTATAGTAGATATTCTGGGCACAGCTAATAATACACAAATGGCACAAAAACAGATACATTTGTTGAATGTGGCGTGGTTGAATTCTCTGGTTGCTGTACCCAAAGAATTACATGTCCAGCCACCATTTTAATGGCAGAACTATCCCGTATGGAAATCTTATATCTGGGCCATATCTGGCCATATCAAACATTATATGATTATATACGGCATATATACAGCCTTATCTGGCGTATATACAGACTTATCTGGCGTATATACTGCCTGATATGGCGTATTTACAAACTTATCTGGCGTATATACAGACTTATCTGGCGGCCGGTTTTCAATATATTAAAAAGTAAAAAAAGTAAAAAAAAATTTTGTTAGCAAACTGTGAATGACTCATTGTTCGCGAGCTAAATATTGGCACAAAGAATCCCAAACTTCAGCTTTGACAAGCTTAAGTTTGAGATTATTTGTGCTAGTTTTCACGAGGATTTCAATATAGCTCAATTATTTCAAAGTGTTAACATTACGCCCGAATAGACTATTCGCTAAATCCCCCAAGCGCTTCGGCCCGTACTCGAGGAATCATGGGGACGGTGTTTCTTCAGCTGCTTAATGATACAAAATTTTGAGCAATTCTTTGGTTACACAGATTTGAGTGTAATTCGAAGTCACCCTGAACACGTGCCGTACAGAACCCAAGTACTTACCAAACAACTTTTAAAATGTCCAACCAATGTCAGTACTGTGCATTCCGTCCAACCTTCAACCAGGATGAGCTGCAGATATATCTCTAACGTTACTATTATTCTCGTCCAGCTTCACAGACGCTGATATTAACTTAGAAACGCTAAAAATGTCATAAACAGCTCTGCTGAATTCGAGCTAAATCCCGGTTTTGCTTGATGTAACTTCTCGGCTTTTAAGTAATTCATGCTAAAACAACAACCACGAGAATGATAATATGGTAAGAGATTTCGGCCGCTCAGCCTGGTTGAAGGTTGGACGGAATGCACAGTATCATAAACGCTGCCATTGACGAGAAAATTTAAAAGGGATGTGACAGGTACTTGAACCCTATGGGACGCTTGTTCAGGGTGATTACGAATTACACTCGGAACTGTGTAACCATGGAATTGGTCAAAACTAGCGATCAATAGGGAGCTGAAGGATCCCCGTTTCCATAACTCCTCAAGTGCGGGCCGGGGCATTTTGGAGAATTGTAGACAATAAGAAGTTATAAAGTGCTGATTTGAGGCTTGTGTCCTTTTGATATGCCTGGCCAGATCTGGAATTTCCTTACTTAGCCAGATCTGGGATTTCCATACCTAGCGAGGGGTATCAGGCTATATCTGGCAGATGTACCATATCAGGTTATATGTGGCCAATTTTTTATATGGCCATATCTGAAATATTCAGATCTGGCCAGATATAATTTTTTGTAAGGGATGTCTTGCCATTGACCATATTTTGAAAACAAACCGCATTCACTCTGTTCTTCGCACTGACTCACTTAGTTCGCTACAAGCACTCACATCACTAAAAGTTCCTAAAAACCTGCTAATCAGAGAGCTGCAAGCAAAATTAATCTCGCTTTCAGTAACAACATTAAAATAGTTTTGTGCTTGGGTCGTTATCCACGTTGGCATACCCGGAAATAAAAAAAAAAAATGAAAGACGTTTATAATTCTCTTTAATGCCGAATTAGAGCGCAGCTCTTGAGGTGGAGGAGGGGTGGGTAGGTTTCTGTTCCCCCGCCCCCCCCCCCCGTACCCTCCCCTCACACTCTCTAGTTCCCCTCCCATTTAGTGGGAAATTTAGCGAAACTTTTCCCGCTATATTTAGGCCGGAAACTAAATCGGTGTTGAGGTCACGTGACGTCATTTTCCCCGCTAAATGCAGCGAGGAAATATTTTCGCTAAATTTAGCGGAAAAGTTTCTCCGCTAAATGTCACGTGATGTCACATTCATTTACGTGACGTCAAGAAAGTAAATATTTCGCGCTAAAATTAGCGGGAAAATTTTCCCGATAAATTTAGCGGAAAAATTTTTCTGGGTTGAGTGACGTCACGTGTGACGTCACGAGGGTAAAATATTGCCGCTAAATTTGGCAGGAAATTTTTCCGCTAAGTATAGCGGAAACATTTTCCCGCTAAATTAAGCTCGTGAGGGTTACGAGGGGTACCCTCACAATGGTTACGAGGGCTACTCTCACAAAGGTCACGAGGGTAACCCTCCTAAACCTCGTGAGGGTATTCGCCATGACGTCACACGTGATGTCGCTTGTTACGTCAGTATGGGAAACGTCCCATAATGCAACACGCGGTTCCGCCGACGGCGACGCCGCTCAACCCGGAAACGGGCACCGAAGGGCTGCACTCTAAAAGCAGACCTCGCAGATAGTTCTGCTGGTGAGAGAGGAGTGGACTCTTATGATATTCTATAAAAAGATTACCATAGACTCCTAAAATGTTGTGTCACTCTAAACTGGCAGCGAGTGTGGGATGAAAATATAAATAGTAAGCTTTATACCGTAAAGCTATTGCTCAGTGAGTGAGGGAGTGCACAGCATTATGAATTTTTTAGAGCGCAGGTCCTAGGCGCCCGTTTCAGGGTTTTGCGGCGTCGGCGTAACTGCCCCGCTAAATTCGGTAAATTGAATTGGTGTTGAGGTCACGGGGCGTCAATTTTACGCTAAATTTAGCGGGTAAAATGACGTCACATGACTTGTGTCACATCGCCCATGAACAAATTCTGTGTCTCCGCTAGATTTAGCGGGTAAATTGACGTCACGTGACCTGAACGGCAATTCGATTCCCCACTAAATTTAGCAGGAAAATTGACGTCATGTGACCTCAACACAAATTCAGTTTCGCCGCTAAAATTTGCGGGGAAAATGACGTGACATGTCTTGGTGTCACGTCACCTATGAACAAATTATTTTCCCGCAAGATTTAGCGGGAATATTGACGTCACGTGCAGAGGAGGAGGAGGGGCAGGTACGGAGAAGGAAAGGGGGAGAAGAAGCGAAGAGGAGGATGGGAGAGGAGTGTAGGATGAGGATGGAAGGAAGAGGAGATAGGAGGAAAGGAGGGGAGGACGAGGAGAAGAGGAGGAGGGGAGAGGAGAAGGAGGGGAGAGGAGGAGGAGAAGGGGAGGAAGAGGATGAGGAAGAGAGAGGAGGAAGAAATTAGGAGGGGTAGGGGAGAGGAGGATAGAAGGAGGAGGAGGAGAAGGAGGGTAGGGTGCATTGGAGGAGGAAGCATACTTCCCCTCCGTACCCTCCCCTCCTCGTCCCCAAGGGCTGCGTTCTAATTTCGCGTTACAGAGATTTGTAAACGTCTTTAATTTCCTATGGGGTCGCCTTGTGCCGACTGAGGATAGGTCGTACGCACCTCACTCAAGCCAGCTTCTGCGCAGGGCGGAGGCTCCTGATTGCGAGTCTTGCAATGAACAATAGCCTGTTCAACACATAATGCTTGAATGCTGAGCGTATGCCTCTGCACGATGTAAATATTTTCTCAGATATGTCACGAGCATACACCGTTACACCGTACATTCCTACTCGCTGACGAGCCAATTATCCCGCATAGCTGTACTTTTAACTGTTGAAGAGACACTGGTCTTTTTATACCGATTATGATTTTACATTTCAACTTTATGTCCGTTACTTATTTACAAATCATGCACGTAGTTTTAATCAATCGAAAGCTACTAGAGCACTTGCCTCTATGAAACCTTCTCTGTAATAGTCTGCCTCTGGCGCTTCGTGGCCTCAGATGCTTTTGCGCCATAAAACCTCAACCAATCCATCGCCTGTTTTTATGAGTGCGAGCCGTTTCGCGTTCATGCACCAAGATACTTAGCCAACGAGTGTGCAGCAAACATGGAGAATAGAAGGGTAGGAGAGGGCATGACGTCGGCCGCGTAGCCTCCGCAAGCCATGCTCCCTTGACGCCTCGCTTCTTTCTCATTTTCCTCCTTACTCTCCTCACTTACCATGCCAACGTGACCATATCACGTGACCATAGCTAGCCTTCGTCTTACTATAGGCTACTAGAATACACCGCAGTCTAGCCTTTGATCTGAGATCTGATAAAACCTACCGGACGGAGCGCGCTCAAGCCTGCAAGGAGTCCTTCTACAATCAACCATGCATCTCTCACGTGACATGTCACGCGCACCAATCGCCAGAGAGATCTGCGGTCACGCTGGGCACAAAATCGCTTAAACTTTTTATGACTAGGCTTCACCAATATTGCAACGTGCCCCCTCCTAGTACTTCTAACCTCCTTGGCAGCAAACAACTATCGCAAATACAAGCCTTCGAAAATGCTGTGCGGGTGCTGCCTTTCGTAGCGTGACTGGCGTAAGCCTATAGCGTTCCACGTCAACTATCTTGCTTTATCCGGCTTGATTGGTTTGTTTGAGCGGTTTGATGCCGAAGAAATGTGTCGATTCCCATGAAAGTGGCCCCACTACTATGAGAATCGTAAAAATGTCGTGATTCCGACCATGGTTTTAGTGCTGAGAGGTAACCTAGAAAGGTCAAAATTTGCGAGTCATTTGGCTTGAAGAAATCAGGTGTTCGATTCTCATGAAGTTCGCACTGGTATGTTTTCGTTATTTTGGTTCGAAAGGCCCTTAGCTCTCAAGCTTTAGCAGTACACCTGGCTTGCTAAAGCGAATATTTTAGGTCACGTCTTAATTTTTCGTCGTGATCCTCACTCACCTTGCTCGCGGACACTATGCAAGGAAACAACAAGAACAAAGAAAGTAAAAGAACTATAGTTATTTTGTTGATTTCTTTTTAAGCTCTTTCAGTCGTTTTTTACCGCACATGAAAAGACACTGACAGACGTACGCTTGTGTTAAACCGGGGGCTGGGGCATGATGGAACTCTAATACGCCGCTTCATTGTCGCGTCTTGCAATCATCGCAGGCAGATTTAGACGGGGGCGGAAGAGCAGACACAAGCGACCGCGGACGCAGACACGTGGCTTTCATGGCCGCCTCAAACGTGCGTTCTATTGGCGGCGGTATAGTGGTAGAGTTTTCTTCTAATAGGAGGCGACGCCGTACGCTGCCGCGTATCTGCCCGCACGACCAGCAGACGGTGCCGGACAGCATACTAGACGCAACCGGACGTCGGGACAGAAATACATTAGGCTTGCGAATGTGCTCAGCCTGGCAGCCGAGCCAGTAGTAATGGGCGAGACCATAGTTCTGTGGGCGAGGCCTAGAGGGGGTGGTGAACTCCACCCAAATTCTGCCTGGCGTAGCAAATATTTCGCAATTTAATTATTGTGGAGAAAAATTAAGAAACAAATACGTGTCCCATATAGGTCCTTTAAAAATTGTTTGTTTTAATTTGGCGTATCTTTAAGAAACGCGGGGTATGCCGACTTCCGGACGTTCCGGGCGGAATTCGCACGTCGTTCCGCACCAAGACGACAGCCATACAGAGCGGCCCGATTCTGAAGCTGCAGCGTGCGATTTCAAATTAAAGCAGAAAGCAACCTGTCTGAAATTGACTTCAGGTGACGCATTTCTATGCGGAGTGCAAGTTCGTCTGCTTCGTGTACAGGGGTTGCGATGTACCAAGCTAAATAGATTGGAACATTTCTCAGTCAAGTAGGCAAAAACATTGGTCACTTACGGAGTTTTATTTTAATTTTGTTTTTCAAACGTTTGGCACTAAAAAGTGTGCTAATATGACTTTATACATGTATTTATGTACACTGTTCGATACTTTCAGCTGGAGCATAGCACCGGCGCTTTTCTGAAGGAGGGTTTACATGCTCAAGCAACGAGCGCACCTCGAAAATTAGGGAAGCCATCAAGAGCTACAAACTAACACTGGATTAGCGACTATCGGTGCCTGTAGACGATCAAAATAAAGTAGAAGGCAAGTAATTATTTTGATTGGAAACATATAATGTTCGGCTATTTTTTTTTTCTGCCCACGTTTTATAATATTTAAAACATCACACTTGCATTCTCGAAAACTTTGAAAATAAAGGAAAAGAACAAAACGCTACTGGCCGTATAGAAGCGACATGGTATATTACTGAATGTAATAAAAATAAAAAACACAGTTTTTAACCTGCATATTTTTACTGTTGTAAGTGTTCCTTCTCTTACGCTCGTTAAGTTACAAGCGAAGTCATTGTCATATAGGGACACATAAATATCGCACATAATCAATATTAGCCTCATCTGGATGTTGTCTTTCCTTGAAAAAGCCCCAAGTTCTTCTCAACCGTTATTTTTGCTTAAATTCGTCGCTTGTCACACTTGCTCTGGAACATAGGCTTGAGCCTGAAATACTGCGAAGATAAATATCGCTCACTGCTCAGAAAGCAATACTCAAACCAACGTTACTAAACACTCGGTTGGGAAACTCCCATAGAGACAGCTTTGAAAAAGTGGCCCCAATCTGTCTCCGAGCACCCAGCTAATGACGAACACAACGCCACCATTTCTCCCGCAGCGGCCTCTCGAAGAACTGCACCTGACTCCTATTTTGGCTTTAAGAACAGATACAGCGGTAGAGGTTACAGGGGTGCCACCCCCGTCTCCCCGGCGGACGCGCCGCGTTCAACTACCGACGTTAAAATGCACCTAGGTCAGGACGTGCTACCTGAAAGGCCCGCTGAGGCATAGTTGTATGAAAAAAATATTAATTGTTCCGCAAAACCTTGTGAACTAAAGATGATAAAAACATCACGCGCCCATCATTTGGTACTAAAGTCCAATAAATTTCATACAAAAAGAGTCTTTTCCGTTTTTTTACGCAAAAACAGGCTTCCAAAAAGCTCAAGGTGACCACAGTACAGACAAACGATAAAGAGTGGCGCTGTTGTCGCATTTAGCTCGGTCTCGGTGGACGCCAGCGGCCCAGGTTTCGACGGCGAGTTTCCCAACTGAGTGTTTTAGTAACGTTGACTCAAACTAAATAAATTACACTTCTCTATTGTATTAAAGTTACCTATTTGATACGGCCCAAGTAACAAAGTTGCTACCTAAATATTCAGTATTTTTACCTTGGAGGTGTCCCTAAGTTTATTAACATCGTAGAAGAATAAGAAGAGCCCAAAAGTAATTGAAGCTGTGTAAAACTGCAGCCAAAAACGGGAAACTTTCGTTAACAAACTGAGGCTCTGAAGAAGCATCAAACCATGTACATAATAGAATAAAACTGCGCGAAAGTGTACTTATGTACAACGATTACCAACTAGCCCAGCTATCAACCTTATTACATCAAACCATGACTCACGCTCTTGTGTGCTACTAGAGATTTCTTGTACATACGCTGTTTAGTAGTAGATATGGGCTTTTGAACACCGGTTCTCTAACTTTCGCAGTAAAGAACTCAAACTAACTAGGGTAAGCAGAAGAAAAAAACAACACAAGGCAAGGGACAATGAATGCACATATTTCTGCCTATATACTTCCGACCGATTTTGTCACCCTCATTTCATTAAGGATAACTACACATATTTTAGGGTGACTTATTTATGTGGGCCTAATTTTCCGCTGATTTACATGATGTGTTCGAACGGTTTGAATTTGATACTCTTCTGAGGTTTAGCGTAAGATAAATAAGAGGAATAAAGATAGGAAGGGCATCCCAATTTACTGTCTGTGTGTCTTTAAAATCACCATACGCATCGGATATTTTTTTTTTTAAACTGATGGTTAAGGTAAGCGCAGAGGTACAACTTACAAAAAAAAAAAAAAAACATGTGATCAGCGTGATTTTACATCCTCCCCTTTTGGAAAAGTTAACTTTCTACAAGGTCGAGAAACTGACAGAAGCGTTCTGATGAATAAACGGCGCCCTGCATGGCGAAATTAAAAGCACCATTTGTTTTAGCTCACGTTCATTCCATCATCCCTTCAGCTTTGCATTAACGGTTTTAAGTATAAATTTCTTGTCCATGTCGTTAAGTATAACGGTGTTTCTGTCCGAACGGAACGCGAAGCTCAGGTCGAAGAGAAGAGTTTCACTGCCGTAATCAGTTTATGAGCGCACACGGGAGTCTTGCATAGTTGCAATCGTACTTTCCCGGGTTTCTTTGAGGCAACACCACTTACGCCACCCGCCCTCAAGGACGACGCTGGAACCCGTTGGGACTAATGGAGATACAAGGATTGACCGGCCTCCACGTGCCGTTTATGATTACACTCAGCGGACGAACCGGTTACGTCGTCACTTTACTCCGTTCGCCCTTGATGTGACACCGGAGTGGATGCCTGATACTTGCGGCAACAATCAGCAACCAACTTTGAGTCGCGAGAACCCCTTTTCCGGGAGTATGCACCCAAACGGAAAGTACAATCGAGTGGCTCTTGGGAAATACAATTGGCTAAAAATGCGCCTAGTTTCCGCACCGGTATCAGAAGGACGAAGAATACAGCCGCAGCGTACCATTATCGTCGGCTTTTCCGCTCCAAGTTCACATAAAGATCGGTCGTCGCCGACACATACGTTCAGTGTTTCTCGGCACGTTGGTTCTGAGTCCGAATCAAGATGAAGGGACGCGTGCTGGTCTTCGCTGTTGTGGTGTTTCTGGGAGTGTGGGCTTCTGAGGTGGAAGCAGCGTGCCCGAGCAAGGGGGCTCTGCTCGGTCCCTGCTCTCCTCGTAGATGCTCTCCACGTCGGTGCGCCGCTCAGGGACTCGAATGTTGCCCCAATCGATGCGGCGGATCACAGTGCGTTCCAAGTAAGGCAGCAGACCTTTTTTTTTCTACTTCATTATTCTGTTCATTTATTCATTGATTTATTATACTACCGGCTTCGTAAACGAGGTGTTCCCGACAATTATCGCAAACATAAACTACGTATCGCCAAACGCTTAGTCTTCGATTTTCGAGGAGTACGTGAAATTTAATGGACCTTTTCCACATACCGACGGCACCAGGCAGTGGCTGCACGAACTAAAAATCGAGGAAGTGACCTACCTGCGCTACCAATCGATAATGGGAGCTACGCTACCAGTTTCTTCGCTCTCTGAGCAGCGGCGTCTGCCCAACGCGACTTTAAATAGGGGCATACGTGGCGTCCACCCAAACGTCGTGTTTTCCTTTCCGTCGACGTTCTTTTTTTGTGTAACACAATTATATATATGCTGCAGTTGCGTGCTCTACTCGCTGATATAGAGCCTCCTTCCGAATTTCCTCGATTTTTCTTTCCGACTTCCGCCGCTTGGCATCGGGCGCTCGCGCGTGCGCAGAACGCTTCTCGGCAAAGGTACATTTGACCAGGCAAAATGCATAATAAGCATGCAAAAGTATTGCAGTTCCCTACTGCAGGGCTGAATGTCTATGAAATATTTTTCAGACGTAAAATCAATGTCTGGAACCGGCTGGCAGATATTGTGACAAATGCACTTGCCATGGCATCATTTGTAAAAATGATTTAACAACTTTTACAGCGGTGATAACCTATCGCTTTTTTATGAGTTGTTAGCGGTATCCTGGGAGCTATTGCTCTTCTGCTTTGTTCTTCTTGCCTTCCTTTTTGTAATCTCACCCCTGCCTTGGCTACCAACTAGTGGCTAACAGTATTTTTAAACAAAAAAATATAGCACTAGCAGTCCTGGCCAGATGCCAAAGTTTCAGAAAAACCCGTTCTCCATATCCACTTGTCGATCCCCATGCACTCAAGATCAAGAAGTGGGTATGGAGATCAAAAACTCGCCCGTAAAGAGGGTTGCATTCCATCCACCTACATAGGCGAGAGGACTGGTGTCTCTATTGAGTGCATGCTTGCCGTTTCTTTCTGCCCCAGGTGTACTTGGGCCTTCCATCGGCCACAACCCTTCGTCCTGCCCCGTGCTCGAACCACCGAAGGAAGGATGCCAGCCACGCCAAAGCAGCATCTCTTGCGCAAACGTGTTCTGCGTGGGGCAGTGCTGCCACGACCCCTGTGGAAATCCCCGTTGCGTCCCTCATCCCGGCGGAGGAGTCTGAGAATAAACTGCTCGAATACTCATGGACTGTGCGAAATAAACTTCTGATTCGGCTCTTCTACGGCTAGCGCACGCGGGTTGCGAGCAGAATAGCACGCGATGAACGTATACCTTCCACATGGTATTGAGGAACAGATCCAACTGTCACGTCCCAAACGATTAACTTGAGAATTGAGCTCATAGGGACAACAACATAAATGATTGGTTGGTGTTTCTGATTCGGAGATCGGCTGACGTAAACCAATACTGCGTAGACTGCAACTGGGGCTCCCGTCGAGTCAGTGAAACAGTAATTGGATACGAGTATCTGCCGACGATGACGTAGTACTCAATCTGTTTCACGCGCTCTATGGAGAATGGTGGCGTAAGTAATCCGGTCCAGAGCCATTGTGTTGTGTAAACACCGAGCTCTGTAGGAAAACAGGCTGTGCAAAGCGCCCTCTATAGTTAGATTTTCTAGCCAACGGTGCTGCATTGGCTGTGTTTCTTCCGCACTGCTTCGGGCAGTATCTGTATATAGTCACTCAAAGGATAAGAACGACAGGGCGTCCCTTTCGGAAGCCCTCTCTCCAGCACGCGATTGTTGCCTTCCGTCGTACTTTGGCTGCGAGTACACGCTTGAGGCTCACGTGACAACGACTTGTTAATGAACAACCCCTAGGACCTTCTTGTCATTGTAGTCGCGTTATAGTCACTCCCAGAATGAGAACGGCAGGACCTGTCTGTCGAGCGCCCAGCCTCCAGCACGCGCTCTATGCCTTCCGCTGTGCTTTGTCAGCCTGCGCCCGCTTCAGGTGCACGAGACGCCGGAGCGCTGTCGTACGTAGGAAACTCACGCAGGAGGCGGGACAACTGAAGCTGCTTTCTGCCGTTCTCATCTTGTCATTGAATATAATGACTATTCTTTTTTTTTGAGCCGATCAGTTTGGCTTTTTCTAAATTCTAATAGGATACCGCCATCGGGGCACAATTATCTCCAAATTTTAAAGACAGTAATGGTTTTAATGAAAATCTATATGACACCTCGGGCGAACTTGTCGCTTCCATTGCCGTTAGATGGCCAGTTGCATGTTACGCTGTGAGTGTCATATATATTAATCGGTGAAATATCCGTAGAAGTCCTAACATGATTGTTACACCACATCAATATCGGCTCACTAAAGGTCAGACTACAGGGTGTCCCCCCAAAATAATTTACAAAGTCTTTGTCTCTTTAGCGCGAAAATGAATTACGCATCGCCGAACGCTCATTCTCCGCCCAGTTTTAGCGCCAGGGGTCCTAACTAGAGTGACTCCAGCCCTAACCAGATGCCAAAGTTTCACCACTAACCGTCACTGATTTCAAAAGTTGTAAGTAATTTTCTATACAATTCAATGAGAAAGTGGTGGCCGACAGAGCTAATACTTGGAGCTCCATGGCGCCTGTTACCGAAAACGGTCAAAAATATCCCCCATTTTCCCATTGAAACTTTTAGAATATCACGTATACGATTTGAATAACATAGCAGCTACCGTTACATTGGGGCGGACAATGAGCGTCGGGCGATGCGCAGTTTATTTTTGCGAAAGAAATTATTTTGCATTTAAAAGCTCGTTATCATCTTGGTCTCTCAGAGCCGCGGAGACTACATTTTTCCGTCCGATATCGTGATTTTCTTCTGAACGTTCAGCTTTGGAATCTGTAATATTTATCTAATGAAGTCTATCGGGACAGATAATCAGTCGGTCACAAAAACAATTTTACTGCCGAAAGTTTAACTCTATTTTCATTTGATCGGGGGGGGGGGGGGGGGGGAGGGTCAGAAAAAATGGGGTGAAAGGTGTAAGGGCTGGCTCCATTGTTCTCATGGGCAGAGTGCGATTTGCGTTTGAGCATGCAGCCGGCATGTCGTTCGCCGTTTTGAAACCAAAAATATCGCGTTCTTGCGCTTTGCCTTTCGTGTCTATCGTGGTCCCGCACTATAGCACTACAGGCACAGTAATCTCGTGCGAATTTAGCTGAATGTAGCCGACGAGTAGAGTTATTAAAGAAGCTACCTTTCCGAGAAACGACACTCAAGATTTCTAGGTGCTTAAAGACATTGTCGCGTTATCTGCAGCTTTGTTCGAAATCGCAGGGAACGGTTTTGCCTCGTCAAGAATTCTAAAGATAAACTGTGACAAACAGTAACACCCGAGCTTTCTGCTGAAAATGTGTACATAAAGTCAGGTTTACGAAAACAGGGTGCACTCGCAACTAGCCATTTATTGAACACCCATCTCTTATACATTCGTGTAAAATACGTAGTCGCTCCTACATCCGGTGCAGCTTCTTTCGCACAAAAGCGTACTATTTGTCCGATAATGACACAGATGTGTCGCTAATACAATCTGTGTCTTTTTCTTTTATTTTGAAGGCCTCGTGTGGCTGTCTAGATATTCTAACGGGATACCTAGTCAAAATTCTCGTGTCGCCAAATGACGTTGTAAATTGGCAGACCTGCAATGTGTAGCAAGAAGTAATGACGCGGTGTTTCGTGCAGCCACTGCTTGTTAGCGTGCGCGCTCATTAAAACATCTACCCGTCCGGTCGATGTACGACCTTCCGCATGACATCTCCGAACCCGGCTTTTCTTTACGGCTTCTGGAAACAAAGTCTGGCCAATTATTATTACCCAGAGAAGTAACCTACTAATTAAAAATAACAGGTTTTTGAAATCAGCACGAAAGTGTGAACGGGTCTGTGCTGTTTCAGTGGGCTTGGCAAAAAATAAGGTAGAAAGCTCCAAGGCCAGTGTTAAAGATGTCGCATAATCCTGGTCGGGCTCTCACCAAAATTATAGACTCAAAAACTTGCATTAGCTAAGCCTTTTTATTCCTAGATGTCAGACGCGGTGCGCCCAGACGCAAGAACGAATGCAAAACTCAAACCGCAATAACTGTGCTAATAATATGGGGATGTTAAAGAGATGGTGACCGAACATTTCCGTGTCTATAATAAGCGGCGCACTATCTTTCCATGAGTCAGCAGCCGCCGGTGTGCGCGAGCACACGCACCGAAATTGACGTCATCATATCCCCCATTCACGCTTAATGAGCTCGAATGGGGGATATGATGACGTCAATTTCGTTGGGTGTGCTCGCGCACACCAAGGGCTCATGACTCAGGAAAAGATAGTGCGCCGCTTATTATAGACACGGAAATGGCCGGTTCACCATCCCTTTAAAGTCGAGCAGCAATGAGGCACTTTGAGGTTTAAATATAGTCAGTGATTTGAAAATTAAAACGGCGCAAACAACGAGGGACCAAATGAAGAAAGACACAGACAGCGCAGCGTCTGCGCCTCTTTTCACCTGGTTTCTCGTCCTTTGCGCTGCTTTAATTTTCTTTCAAATGTCACACCAACACGCCCAAGCTTCAATTTTAGCATAGTCACCGGCAATTAAAGGAACGCCGGGTGTGGCGTCTTCCATTTAGATTTCTTGCTTGGCGATTGGTTCTTCGGCCATCCTATTGGCTAAGGCTGTAGTCCCATTGGCGGCGGAGCGAGAGTAAGTTTCTCGTTACCCGCCATGCCCTCCATTTTTTAGGCTATCAATGATTATGGCGTGTCAAAGACTAAGCTGGAGAATGAGGCAAGCAGTTCAGTTGTCCAGCTGGCGTGTCTACAAAACTCCTTGGCAAAATAAATGCCGACCAATCGTTTTTTTTTTTTTTCTTTTTTAGCAGGAATATGTTGAAAACAAGACAGTCTGGAGTCAGGGACATAAATCAGCGTTTCCAGCTTGAGCTATACATTTAAGGACGTACCGCCTCGGTTAAAATAACATACGTTTGTCTTATAGACCAGGGATAGAACAAGCTAAAAGATTGAAGATAAAAAGAGAGAAAAAGCAAACCTCTAGTCATTACCCGAATATAGCTCAGCTCCAACCGGTACTTACAGGCCAATCCGAAAATCGCCTAATTTTTTTCGTGTAAAAATTTAATATTAAAAAGGAAATAGTGTCTGCCAATCTCGATGCTTTGAGGTACTATCTTAAGTTGTACATGGTGAGGCCGTAAGAACCAGCGCATTTGGCACGCCTTGCGAAGTTCGAATTCCAAACATGCCACATACCTGAAACTTGGCACGCTTACGTCCTTTCGCAAGGAGGTTAATGTTTATTTGTTTTGTTGTTTAGGATTCAACTCGGAGGCGATGAAATATTAAAAATATTGCAAAAACGACGGCCGTATACTCTTCATGTTCTATACCAGCCTGTTTGTCGTCTGCTCATTGTTTTGCGAGCTCACTCCCAGGTAGCTTGCTGAAAGCAAAACCGCTGAGAACGCCTAGTAGAGGCTGGCGACTAGCTGGATGATAGAGATAAGTAATAACTTTAAGGAAGTATATAAATGATGATTAACTGGGAGCAAGCACGCCAACCAGTGTGCAGACGACGAATATCCGTTAAAGGAAATAAAATTCACGGTGGCCGCTTTTGCATTACTTGCATTATTTCACCACATCTGAGTTGAGCTCTCGAAAACATACACACAAAACTTTCAGCGAAATGACGTATGTTCGCGTGCCCAGTTTCAGTTATGTACGATTAAAATTCAAATTTCGCAAGGCGTGCCAAATGGGCTGGTCCTTACGATCTCGTCCTATATAAAGATAATACCCTCTCATTTGGTTAAAGGCCTCATCCAGATAAGAAAGGGAGGGGGGGGGGGGAGGGAAGGCGGGGAAGGGGGTGCACGACCGAAGCTCAGATTTTATTTTCAGCGGCGGTGAGACACCGCTTATCGCGAGCCTCTCGTCAGCAATGGCTGCATGGTATCGTTCCACACGCGCGCCTTACGCGACAGCGAAAAAACACATCGTCGAGTTGACAGTCCTGGAAAAACAATAACGTAAGTCAAAGTGCCCGGAAGCCGCGCACCTTTTCGCAGACGGCTGACACGTCTCGACCAGAGGTCGTCACGTGACAAAGCGGATGCAGACGACACGAGGCGCAAACAGAGATATACCTCTATATAAGTGTTATTTTGCGGCATGGTCCAGGCAGTCGATTGTCTTACTTTACCGCTGTACCAACATGGAGTTCCGCACGCTTATCCTGGTCGGGTTCCTTGTCCTCGTCGGAGCTGTCTGCAGCGCCCAGGCAGCATGCCCGAGCAACCGCGGTGTGGTCAGCGATTGCGAGTATTCCCCCTGCACGAAGAGCGAATGCGAGGCCAAGAACCTCGAGTGCTGCCCCAAGCCATGTGGGGGAACATGGTGTGTCAAGGGTGAGAAAGATTTGGGATTCATCATTCTAGAAAATGTGTCTTTAAAAAAAATATAAAGTGTTTCTTTTTTCTTTTTTCTTTTTTTTTGGGGGGGGGGGGGGGTATAATAAATTGCGTTTTGCCGAACGCTTAGTCAGAACCCAAGTGCATACCGCCAGCACTCCAGACCAGATGCCATGGTTTCAAAGCTTGCCGTTATGGCAAGCTTTGAAATCAGATCACTGATAACGTTTGAACAAGATAACGGTTAGCTTAAAAACTTTGAATGTGGACCGGACTATTAGCGTTATTTTTGGGAGTAGGCTGAGCGTTCGCCAATGTGTAGTCTACTTTTGCGTAAAAAAAAAAAAGAACGAAAACAAAAAACAGTGTAGTCATTTATTTCGGGGACACGCTGTACACACGCAACCTGTTCTAGAATAGTTGACTGATAGTTGAACTTTCATTGTGCGGATATAACGCTGCTACACTAGACCTATTGCAATATTACTCAAGCGTCAAGGAGAATGCAGGGATTGCTGTTCCACGCGCCGCACGTGCTAGCGTCAGCAGTAGTAACTTTTGTAAAGCAAACACCTAAAACAAATTACATCTTGCACGCGCGTACCTCAACGCTTTATTCTGGTTATTTACTTCGAATCTTTTATACGGGCAAGGCGTGCGCGTGCGGCGCGTGGAACACCAATCCCTGCATTCTCCTTGATGCTTGGGTAATATAGCAATAGGTCTATTTAAACTAATTTACTACCCCCTCTTCACAATTAAGGATCCAACGTAGCCACACACCATTCGTTCTTTTTTTCTGTTTATTTTTTTTTTTACTGATTTGAATAGAGTTTTTTTTTTAAATGTTTTTTATGCACAGTGCGCAAGACTAGTACATACATCCTATGCCCATTGTCGATGACAATATAAAAACAGAATGCTTTCCCTTTCAATGTCATTCCTCCAGCACCGCGTTCGTTGCCTTTTGTTGTAGTTTGGTTGCCCGTGCACGCTCGAAGATCACTAGTCGCCAGAGCAGTAACGAAACTATAGGAAGCTCGCGCTGGGTGAGGGAATATTTAAAGATTACCCCGACATTTTTATCCTACAGTAACTAGGTAAAAACGTGGGAAAGGTTGTAACAATAAGATTCATACTGATAACAATAGTTGCAATTGTACAGTTTCTTTCAATATAAAAGTCCCACTCGGAGTGCGTGGCCGTGAAAACGGCTCGGGAGGGTGCACGGCGCTCGTTTTGAGCAGAGCGGGTAGTGGGCACTTCGATACCACTCTGAGGGGAGTAGAACTCGATAGCGCCAGCAAACTGTATCGGCGCGCACTGAAGAAGCACTTTTCCTTCCCTCGGTGCCTTCATGAATTAACCCAAAACGTGAGCAGCGCTTCCGCTTTGTTGAAGCGATGCTCGGCCACGCGCTTCAAGTGGGCGCTCCACATTGGTGGAGACTAGGTAGTAGGTATCCTTCATGCAGTTCGAAGTACGACACTAAGCATCCGAGCCACAGGAACGGCAGCAACGAAGGTTGACTTAAAACCACCAACAAACACGCGCATGAAAAAAAACACAGTAATCCAACCTGGCCACCAACAAACAAGAAATTTTCTGTGTAGTACGTTAGAGTTTTGTTGCTCGTTCATGTCGTCCACTCCGAAAGATAAGAACTCGATGAATCCAGTGTTCCAAACTTCGAGTTTCTTAAATTTTTTCGTTAAAAAAATTGTTCAAGGAGAAGAACAGCGATACCAAACTTCTTGAACCGATCTTCCCCAAAAAGCAGCAAAAGCAGTCATATAAGAAATACGTTTTTGACATTATTCCCGTCCATAAATCTTAGCAACGTGAACAGCCTCTAACAAGATGAAAGACCACGTTGACAGTGCAGTTTCATGCGGCCATGCAGAAAAAGCTATAAGACGAAGGCCCGCACCATAGCTTCCTATATACTAACAAAGCCTAGCAAACCTCCATGAGAAGCGGCCGCCGAAATAAAAAAGGGGAAGCGGCAGACAACGGATGAGAGGAGAGCCACGTGACTGGCGCCCCGCTGCGCCGAGACGCGGAAACACACTTCTCCCGAGCGAACAAGTGTGCTTCGAGTCCTCGCCGCTGCAAAAGCTGCGAGCTGACGTTCAGGTTCCCCGAGAAATGTCTCTTTGATGCTCTGTGCTATTAGATCCCCGCGTTCCAAATCTGCGAGCGGGCAATCTATGGCTCCGTCGTTGAACTGCCAGTCTTTGTAAGTTAGGAGGAGTCTATGTCTGCACCTTTTCCCCCCAACTTCACCGTTAGTGAGACGCTAGCGCACTGCGACGCCACGAAGGACGCGTCTGCCGACTCACCGCGACTCTCGCCAGGCTACGGCTTGAGAAGGCTACGGCTTGTGGCCTCTTTTCTTCTCGTCCCTTTTCCGAAATACCCCAGTCTCGGGTTAGACAAAACTATGGTTAACTTCCACCAGCTCGCCTGCACCCTTACAATTTTTTCGCTTGAGAAGAGTTTGTTTTGTTTGCCGCTTGGAGGCGAGTCGGAGATTCCCCAACTATGACGTCATGCCTTGTCTTCTGGCTGGCATTGGCTGGATGCACTTTTGCCGGGCCACCATTGCTCGCGGAAATTCACCATTTTTAATTAGTTTGTTAAACGCCTTTTGTATTTTTTTTTTTTGCAAAGTTTGGAAGTGCCAAGTTCTCCAGTATATCATTATCTTCGTTAAAACATTGGAAAAACAGGTGAAGCGCAAACTCCTCCAACGCCCAGCTCTGCAAACGTCTGTTACGGTTCCAGTGAGCCGATCAGCGTGTCCAAGGGTGACGCGGGACTATACTCTATCTCACTAATTGTAGGCGGTGCTGTCGAAGCCACTGCTGGGAGAAAAAGAGGCAATCCGCTTTTGTACAAATTTTGAGCGACGGGTTAATCTTCGATGAAGACATAATGGGACATGTGTGGCACGCCAACTAGGGTACAAAAGAGAAGTGGTGTTCCTCCTTTTCCTTTAACTGCTTGGGTTACGCTCTCACCCTTGTAATCTTGGTAATGGCTGTCAGGTGTCTCGCCTCCGTCACACTGTGTGGCTCGAGGGGCCGTAATTTACGCCTTTTGCAAGTTACGGTTACAAAAAGTATAGAAGCACTCAGGTGATCCTGCGTCGAATAAATGCAACTAATAGCCATCCTAGCCAGGTGTTGGGGTCGGCAATGTCTGGACACATTGTCCTCCTAGAAAATGATTGAAACTCAAGACAAGTCAAGAACGCACTTAGTGCTCGTGTTTAATGCATTCGCCACATTTGACTGCTGTAACGCTGAGGTGATCCCCACGATTACGTCAATGAGGTTTGCAAAGAAGAGGCTGAGAAAAAGTCGTTACTTGAATTATATCGCGGCAACGTTTAGTGGCCTTGCGTACGAGTATGCATGTCAGACATTTATCAGCCAGCTTTTGCAAAGCGCGTAATATTTAAGCGGAATATCGCTCCATGACTACTTTAAGACGTCTCTTAAACAAAATCCTGGTAGGTTACGAACGTCGACAGAAAAACGTGGACCTCACCATTGCCTAAAATAACTTTTCACTGGTTTGATCATAATCAGACCTCATCCAAGTTCCGAAAAGTTCGTGTGCCACGACGACGTCTCTAATGCCTACACCTTCTGTGGGTTTGAACCGTGTTTTGTGGTAACGTTTCGTGCACAGTTACCACTCTCAGAAAGATAAACGTGAAAAGAAGTAACATGCATGCAGGCCTACCAATACCGCAGTGACGTGCTAGTAATGTTCGCAGAAAATAAACTCATCCTCTCGATAAAAGCGACTGGGATTCTAATCTGAGCTCTTTATTTTTTGACGACGTAGCCGACAAAAAATGAAGAAATAAAACAAAAATACAAAACTTTAGGGTATTCTTTTTTTACGTAGCTATGCTAAATGTTGTGTTGTTTGATAAACGCACCGTTTTTGAGTTCGCTATATTATTTTTTAAGAATTCTGGTACAAACAAAAATATCAACAAATAATTGGAGAAGCACCATTAAACCTAAAACACCGAGACAATTGTAAACATAAGAAAGTGAAAGTCGTTTACAACTCCCTGCAACGCCGAATTGGAGCGCAGCTCTTGAGGAGGAGGAGGGAAGGGTACTGAGGGGAGGGTAGACCCCTCCTCCTCCTCCTTCTCCTCCTCCCTTCATTCTTGAATATGCTCCGGGGGGTCACCTGACCTCAGGGGCAGGGGGTCACGTGACCTCGGAAGGGGGGGGGGGGGTCACGTGACCTCGGGGAGGGGTCACGTGACCTCCGGGGGTCACGTGACTTTGGGAGTCACATGACCTTGGGGGTCACGTGACCTCAGGGGATCACGTGACCTTGGGGGCCACGTGACCTTGGGGTGACCTTGGGGAGTCACGTGACCTTGCGGTTACGCCGACGGCGACGCCGACGCCGCTCAAGCCGGAAACGAGCGCCTAGGAGCTGTGCTCTGAAAGGGCACACATCAAAGGAGTGTCTGCCAAGGAGCGATATGTATTTTGCTTTGCGTTTCAGGCTTGTACCAGGACAGTGAGCTGTCGCCCGCGCCCTGGGTCAACACTACCTAAAAGTCAAGTTCCCTTAGACGTCATCACTAGTAGATCGACGCAGCGCCGCCTAGTCGGCGCGTCTTGTGGCGTTTAGCTTCAGACATGGGCTCCCAGTCTGAGATCCCGAAGCGCGCGAACGTTTCTCCAGCCGTCCCGTTCGTGCGGAGAGGGCGTAATCGGAAAAAGAGGAGGCGGCGTCTCTCCGTGGGGAGGCGCTCCCGACCCAGCCATCGACAGCATGCCGCGAGGCAGAAGAGTGCAAGAAAAAGTGTTGTTACGTCGAGTTACTGCAACTTATACTTAGAAATGTTTGTGTATTGTGGTAGAACGGTGAACAGCTTCTCTGGAGAAGCAGATAGACAAGTTGTGCTGCTTATTTATTTGAGATATTCATCTGGACATGTGGCGGCTAGGGCCACAAGCGCTTTTGATATATTTGACTGGTATCTGTAGCGCATATAAAACTCAAGAAAAAAATGAGCTCCGTAGATTAAAAATTCAGATTTCCCTAAATAAAAATAATCGTGCTGCATTTTTTTTTTTTTTTTGCAGGTTGTTTGGCGTAGTTTTTTGATCCTGGGCACGAGGTTTGTTATTATCTATTGAAGGCTGTGTTGTCCTTCTTTTAATATCTTTAATATCTATCACGTAATTTTCGCGAGTCGTATTGCGGTGTTTGATTCTACAGAAGTACCTGCAAGCCGGGGTCACGCTGCTTATACATTATACTGTATACACAAGACAGTCTGCAGATATCAGTCACCTCGATATCTATGGTTCAAATGTAGCGTGCCAACTGTCTAATTGAACTCGTTGCCTTGCGGCATTCGAAGCTCAGATCTCGTGGTGACTCGAGTTTGCATCTGTTTGCAGACTGTCTTTTGTATGATGTACAAGCAGTGTGACCCCGGCTTTGGGGAAAAACTTATGGTCAGTGAGGTACAACCCCCTCGGAATGATTTCGACATTTTTTTATCAACTTTTTGATAATTGTAGGTACTGATTCAAAAGGTGGAATGTTATCTTGTAAATATCTAGTTTTTATCACATGTGGCACAAACCACCGTATCCCGTTATGCACTTTGTGATGTAATTTAATTGATATGCAAACAAACCATGGGATTTGAACGAAAAGAACTCTGGTTTATTGATAAATTCCAACCATATTCGAACTTGGTTTATTCGGTATTCGAACCTGGTGTATTTACAGACTCCAAGCCTTGAATTTTTAGGTTAGGCGGGAAGTATCGCTTCAAGCAGTTTCTTTTGATACGCTGCCCCGTCTGTCATAGTCATGCCTACGTTAACCCTGGAATGGCTGTACTAACTTCGTTATTACAATCCTAGAATTTTTTTACTCATAATCATCTCTTGTAGCGCAAAAAAAAAAAAACTCAAAAATAAATTTAGTTTTCTGCAGAAAAAAAAATATTTATATATACCCTAATTATACAACCATGCTGTACTTTTTTTTTTTTTTTATCCGGTGAGCTTGGGAGAACGCAAGATGAAACATGACGACGCGACTGACCCCACCCACCCGTGGTGTCTGCGACTAGAGGTCTGCACGAAACGATATTTCGAAGCCCGGCCCAGCCCGGCCCGCTGTCTATTGGGCCTGAACTTGCCCGCGACCCGCCATACATTTCCGACAGCCGGTTTGGTTCGGCCCGAAGTTAATTTACACGGACCAGCTGCGCTTCATTTTAGCCCAGTATGAATAGCTCACAAATTGCGTGGCATGGCAGCTCGCTTGCCACTGCTACATATAAGTTGATTACGGTACCCAATATTAAATACTGTATCTTTTTTTTTCTTTTTTTCTGCTATTATTAGTTTGACCAAACTACAGGCCTAGGCAGCTTGTTAAGAAAAGTCGCCCCGATCTCCCTTTTCTGTGACCAAACCCACGTGGAAAGGACAAAAAAAAATATGAAAGCCGTTTACAACTCCCTGTAACGCCGAATTTGAGCGCAGCTCTTGAGGAGGAGGAGGGAAGGGTACTGACCCGAAGGAAAAATCCATCAATGTAACCCTGTTTGGCAGTCAATGTTTGCTAGTGGAACGCTGACTGTGCCTGACTGTACGTCAAGCATGTCTGATTGGCCAACAAGTTACTCTGACCGACAGTCAAACTCCAGTCAGACCCCGCTTGTCGGCTTTCTGATGGTTTCCTGGTGGCAGTCGGCCGCCGCGAAATGCCATCAGGATGTCTTGGTGGCGATTCTGATTGTACATCGACTGTCTCTGACTGTACGTCAAAAAGCTTTGACGTGCAGACAGACGTACGGTCAAAGGACGTAAAGTTCGTTCGGACACCACTATTTCGTCAAATCTATGAATACGAAAAGTAATCTATGCACGAGAAAATGATTTCGGGACGTGAGCCCATAAAACCGCTGACGTTAGAGATGTGACACGCAACCGACCGACAACCTTGATCAGAAGCCCGCCGAAGCGCCAAACACGACACTTCGCCGACTTCGCCTCGCCCATAGAGGCTTCGCCGAGCTTTCATGAACGATCGCTCTCGACTCGTTTTGTTTCCCCGCTTGCTCCAACCTGTTGATCCTGCCCGGATTCTACAATGTCTTATGTTTTAGTAGAATTTCTACTCGACAAGACCCAGCCCGTTGTGAGTTTCGACGATGTAAGGGACTTTAGCGGTGTAGTTGAAGACGACAAGGTGTACAAGGTCTACTGGGCCGGAGACGCGCGAACAAAAGGATCGTTCTATGACGCGAAAGTACTCTACATGGCAGGTGAGTAGAACTGAAGTACGGCGAGTGATGTACGAGTGCTTTGCATAACATGCTGACGGCTTAACTGCATTTGCAGCCGAAGCATCTCGTATGAAACGAATACTCAAATCGAATTTCCTAACTGGAGGCATAGCATAGGGGTTAAGATGTCCGATTTGCACGCAAGTGGTCGCGGGTTCGATCCGGGGTGGTCCTGCTTCTTTTTCTTTTTTTTTTTTTTTCTCGAACATTTTGTTTTATCGAGGCATTTGGCGATATTTATGAGTGCGTATTGCTTTACTCTTATATAAATGCTGCCCTTGTTGATGAAATTCCCTTGGCAGTGGCAGTCGGACGTCATCTGATGGACCATCAGATGACGTCTGATGGTCCATCACGTTCCACCAAGGCTGCTGACTGGCAGTCAGTGTCCCAAATTACGTAGCTTGATGGAATTTTCAATAGGGGAGGTTCACGTATTTTCGGGGGGGGGGGGGGGAGGGTCAAGTGACCTTGAGGGGGGGGGGGTCACGTGACTTTGGTGGGGTCACATATCCCCTTCCCCAAAGTCACGCGACCCCCAGAGAAATATTTCCGCTAAATTTAGCGGGGAAATTTACCCATAAGGCACCGCGCGGTTATGCCGACGGCGACGCCGACGACGACGCCGACGCCGCTCAAGCCGGAAACGGGTGCCTAAGAGCTGCGCTCTAAAAAAAATGACATGCAGCGGTAAACAAAACCACGTGTCACAGTTGAAAACAAAGGGAAACGTCGCGACGGGTTTCGACAAAAGACGGACAAAGTTCGAAATTAACCACTCTTGCTAAACACAACCGTAAAAAAAAAAACTAAACAATGTCGTTGTTTGTTGCGGTGGTGTGCGAAAAATTGTTCAGGAAAAATACCCCTCAGGGGGAACCTCTTCACCCATGTTGGGGATGCAAGCACCCGTACGTACAGATGGTTTACGCCGGCGAGGGTGCGCATTGTGTAGACGCGTGTGTGTGCTTGTTGGTGGTGAGAAGCAATGGTATGATGGCAGCGCCGCCGGGAACGAAAAGGAACGCTGCGCCGCTAGTCCTCTAGAAGAGCATTCGCTGCACACGCCGAAGTGTACAAAACCATACAGGCACACCCACATGCTTCAGCATCTGTTTACCCTCCCACCGCGGTTCCTGAAGGCCCGTACCCGGCCCGGGCCCTTCATGAATATAGCCGTGAAGCCCGTACTTTCATGAATGTAGCCGCGGTCTGGCCCGCACCAGTGCTACCTGCGACGCTGACGGCTCGCACCTCTGTTATGACTGAACAGACAGCGCCCCCTCGCGCCGAGCAACGGAGTTATAGCCATTACACCATGCTTCATAGCACGCGGCGGCGCCGAGGCGCGTGCGTCTGCCGGTTTGCGTCGACTATGGTCGAGTTCCGGCGTGTTTGCCGCTTCTGGTGGGTCATGGCAATGACGTCGTGCTCAGGCCTTCTACGCGGTATTGCTCCCGGTACAAATTTGATTTTGGTGCTCTTATCCCGGACAGACCATATGTGCTTCGGAAAACGGAAAACTAACCTTAAACACTCTTTCGCAGGTGTCATCGACGGCATCACTTTCGGCTCGCCCTGTCCCCAAGTGCAGCCTCCTGAAGGCGGCTGTCAGGGCCGGGAAAGCGACCAGACGTGCGAGGATCTGCGCTGTACGTCCACTTCGCAGAAGGTGTGCTGCCTGAGCGCATGCGGAGATCCCTTCTGCGGCCCGCGTATAGCTTAAGGGTTGTCTAACTTCTTGCTACGAATAAAAAGACGTGATACGAGTACATTTATTTTCGTGTAATCATTTGTTCGTGTGTCTTGTTTTTCGGAATGACCTAATGAAAAAAAAAAAAAAAACTAAATATCAGAACTCGGCTTACTTTCCGCGTACAATAAGATTTTTTATGAAAGGCAAAGGCGAGTACAAAAAAAAATACAGTGACATCCATTGTTGGTGACAAGTCAGGGATCCAGTATATGCCTTTTTCACAAGGGCGCAGCCATCTTGAAACTCGTCACTTCTGGTACGCGGTAAAACACCGTTTTGATCTCTCCACGCCGCTGGAAGGTGTTTACGAAAAATGCGTGATTGTCACATTGAAAATCACGCATTCATCTTGTTTTTCCTCGGCCATATTTTCTCGAAACTTTTAGGTTGAAATATTGTATTATATTTTGGCCCGCATACCAAATACGAAACCCACGTGACAGAGAACAAAAGGGAACAGAAAACGTCTGAAATGGAGCGCGAGCCTTTTGCTTCTGCACTGTTGATAACATCGTTGCGCGCGCACTCAAAGCCCGGCGAATGGCAACGAACGTGTGGGCGCCGCCATAACCGACCTTCAGTTTTTCTTTCCTCTTCTTCGGTTAGCTTCGCTTCATCATTGTCACAGCAGGACAGAATATAGCCCCTTTAGGTGATATACTGTCCTTCTCCCTAGCATAGGCCTTTGCGGAGTCTCGTGAACGCCTGCTTCAGTGGCTCGGCATCTCGGTAAGACAAGAGAAAGTCAGCAATGCGGATGTAATCTGGTGCGGGTTTAAAGCGTCTATACTGAACGGATAACCTGTCATCAACTATAGTTAATCTGAGTATTTCAGTGCTGTCGACTGCAGATGGTCCTTTTACGTTCGTCGACGGCCTCTTGCGTCGTTCCTGGCACAGTTTTGTGTAGTGATGGTCGCTTTTCACGAGCGCACCTTAATCAGTAGAAGATTTCGCAAATTGCACTAAGTGCCTGCAGGTATTCAAGGTGTTTAATAGTTACGTTTTCACGACAGACTTGAAAGATTCTTTCTCTAATACCACTTAGCCAACAGCAGCGACGAGGTACTGGCCCCGAATTATTCCCCGAGTGATTCCGTCGAATACAAAGTTGAGCAGTAATCCAGAGAAGACACAGGGGAACGGACATTAAAGGTGTTCGTATACGCGCGTCTCCGAGTGCTAGATTATCTATTTGGTGTGTTATTTTATCTGTCACGCAGGCTGCACCGATAAATGACATTTCGTCATCGTCGTCCACGCAGAAATATTTTGATGCGACGGGTCCTCTCGACAGACAGACATCATTACTGTTATGCGCCTTCCCTTACTTACAGACATGTCAGATTCTTGCAGTCGTTAACGCCACTGCGCGAGGCGTCTGGGTCTCGGAACTCGTTAAGCAGAATGTTGGATCTTAAGTTTATGATCCGCAACGATTGGACTCTTGCGGCGACGGCGAGACGTCTTCGTTGCAACGGTCCAGTCGTCGCGCTCCATGAACTTCGGCCCCACTTCGGCATTGGCGAGCAATCATGGCGAGTACCCAACTGGGGTATCGGTACAATAAAATATTGTATAGGCAAAATCGCACGTCTCTAATATTCACAGTGCTACTCGAAGCCAACCTAAAATAATCACCACTTGCGGAGCATGAACCAGGTCCACGAACGTGAAACGCGATCTGGCAGCCGACATGGCTGAGCAAAATTTGTTTTTACATTTTGATTTCATCTATGTAAACTCCCGCGGCAATAGTTTTCAGCGTTGCCCCCGAGGCAGAGCTTCACATGATGACGCAGAAAACAACGCACAATGAGGTAGAAATTTTACCCCGCCATGATGAACGGCCGGTAGAAATAATCGATACAACGTGATAGGCATATTTCTTATATGAACGACTTTCTTAGTCTGAATTCTGCAGTATTTTATCCCGAAACACCACATCCTAAACCAATACAAACGACGAATCACCAGTAACGTGTTTTGGGCCTGTTGGTTCCAGTTATATTCTCGCCTTCAATTATAATATGAATACGAAACAAGCTATGTAGCATACTATTACAGCGACGTCTGAAAGGCTAACGGAGGCACCAAAATCTGCACCAAAACCAAGATCGGACAACGTCTTACATAGGCAAAGCCATTCTGGAAACCGAACCTCGTGTTGTGAACTTGGCCTCAGCGACTCGCGAAGAGATACTCCGGTGAGTGTCATTTGTACCGGCAAGTACGTGTTTATTCCATAGAAACAGCCTGTTGCCAAAGTTCCAGTAAGCCTGTCTGTACAGGGTGTTTATTTTTAGGCTTTACAAATTTGTTTTAGAAAAGCCGTGAAAGCTATACGTACGGTCTGTGCAGGTGAGTTGTACGGCCGTTGGGACATGATATAGAGGCTAATCGTTACAATAAGTCGACTAATCATTATATATATAATTTACTTTTAATTAGTGGAAATAAAAGTTAACATATAGTCCTAATTAGAAACTTTCCGCGCGTCCGGAAAACCTTTAATTCAGTAAATGCAAGAAACCTCTAGTCTAAAGCTCGTGGGAAGCGCAGTTGTCACTAAACTTGTCACTCGTGCGATATGCGCAGTTCTTGCGCTGTGAAAATGCAAATTATATTATTAAACACGTACGTTTTTGCACTACTGCAGACTTCCGCCTGTTGCACAAGACACAAGTTTGGAGCCCGCTTCCCATGCGCTGTGAATCTCTCTTAAATTTGCTGATTTAGTGGGGTTTGATGACGCTCAGCAAGTTTCTAATTGAAACTATATAATTTATTTTCGCAGGTTAAGAAGTTAATTAAAAAATATTACTTAATATTTTACTTTTTGTCACTAATAGCGGCTATATTATGTCCTCCTGACTCCTGCACATACGAAATTACAGTGGGTTTCACGTTTTTTTATAAACAAATCTGTAAAACTAAAGCATATACAGCCAGTATTTATGTATAGGCGCAACTGTGCGTGTCGTGCCCGAACACTCCCAATAAAATACAAACGAGACCCCGCCCCCAGTATATCTCGCACATATGGGCTGTTGATCTACAGAGTGAGCTTATTAAGAAATGGGATAAAATTAATTTCAGGTAATATTTTTCTGGGAGGTCCACCGTAGTCTAAACATGCATATGAATATTCAGTTTTTCAATTTTTTCTATTTTTATCAAAGTCGCGATAGCAAGGTACTTCGTTTTCACGATGTGTCGCGTAACTAAGGCCATTCAAAAGTCACGCGTTTGGGTATACGTGTTCTCATAAGACGGAGCATTAATCGCGCGTCTACATTTTTGCTCCTAACACCTGCATTTACCTGGAACAAGCTTCAGTAGTGGCGTCCTAGAAACAGCTATAAAACAATATGATGATCTAAAAATATTTTTTGACTGTTGACTCCAGGAGGTGGCTTTTTATCGAAATAAAACATTCTATTTCGCGTACAATGTTTACTAATATTTAGGCGAATTAAATCGAACAACTAAGAAGAATGTCTAAGGCGTCGTGACATTTTTTTGAAGAAGTAAGTTGAGGCACACAAATATTTGAAGCCTGGATTTCAGGTAACTCGCAGTCATGCGTTAACGTAATGTAGTTACGGCGTACTGCTTGAGTGAACCCTTACATTGCGACATCTTTGACTCTCCGCAGGTTTTTCCCTTCGCACATAACTCTATCGGCAAATATATCGACAGTGTGACCGGGTTTTACTTCAGACTGCGAAAGAACGTTTTCAAGATAAAGGAAGAAGCAACATCTCATTTGGCGAGACGTCTGACTCAACTATGCCAAGTAAGGAAAGCGTAGGATCACGGCTCTACTTGCAAACAATCAGCGTCTCTGAAACTCCCCTTATCGTGATCTCCAGTCAGCGACGGCTCGAGTAACGGCACTCGAGAAATATATGAGGCAGCAACAACGGCGTTTCTATCAGTCGTCGCTTTGTCCTTCTCGAAAAAAGTGTTCCACAACAAACAAAAGACACGCACTTTCGCAGACGCGTTTCAACCTCTTGACCCGTGGTTCGGCACGAGACCGAGCGAAGAAAGACAACTCGGCGCGCAAGCAGATATATCCGCGTTCATTATAAGTTGTTTCGGAAAAACGACAGCCAACAGCTGATTCTCAGAGTCGTCCATCACTCTGTCATGGAGTCCCACACTCTGATCCTGGTCGGCTCTGTCGTCCTCGCCTGGGCATTTCCGTGTGTCCACGGCGCCTGTCCTAGCGGTCGCGGGAGACCCAGCGATTGTCAGTATTCCAGCTGCACGGACCGGGAGTGCGAGGCGCAAGGTCTAGAGTGCTGCCCCAAGTCCTGCGGAGGGACAGCGTGTGTTCAGGGTGAGGGAGCGATTGTTTTCATTTCCTATTAACGCGTTTGCTGTAGGGCCGCTAAACGGCTGGTGACGCTTCACTGCGGAGGTGGCAGTGACGACAATTTCGAGCTAGTTTTTATTCCCCATTCAGAAAAAAAAAAGAAAACGCGAAGCACGTACCAGAATGCGGGATTGCGCATGTCTATATGGTTTACTTCGTGGGAATCTGGCTTCTGCTATACGCAGTATCCACAGTCTGTGTGGGCAAACGCTGCCCAGTTTATAAAAGGCCTGTTGGTCTATAAATTTCTTTTCTCGTTGAGACCGTTTTCTCGGGCGGAGGGGGAGATGTGAGACTAATATTATATACGGTCTCACCGTGCTTCAACTATAATGTCCGTTTCTCTTAATTAAACTAGTGGTATATCATGCGTGGCATCATTATTTAGAATGCTCGATTGCTTATCACGGGGCTTTTTGACGTGTTTTGCATCCTTAAGTTGATAGTATTCGTATGACGTCACTGGTTAGTGCGGCCCTTCTTCCGGCGACATCGGTGTGTGCTAGGTGTGCGCACGAAAGCGTGCGGAAGCGCCGTGTAATCAGTACAAGTCCGGGCAACAGATTGTCATACATTTAATATATAAGCAATGACACAGCTCTAAAGCCGGGGTCACACTGCTCCGTCATCATACAAAAATGACAGTCTGCAAACACAAGTCACCGCAATATCCTCGATTCGAATGCCACGTTAAAGGTTTCCTCCTTAAACTCATTGCCGTGCGGCATTCGAAACAGGACCTCGTGGTGATTCGCGTTCGAATGAGTATGCAGACTGTCTTTTGTGTGACCCCGAGTCAAACGTTCAAGCACAAGCAAAAAAAAAAAAAAAATCGAAAATCGCACAAAACATTGGAGCTCGAAAAGTAGTTCCACGCAATTTCTGAAAATAAGAAACAGCGTGTATATTTCTATCGTGCAGCAGTTGCAATTGCGGTTTACCTAATTTGCCATTTTCATGCAGTAACAGCTTCTACAGCGGAGCTGTTAAAGGCTAGGTTCCCCAGGATCGGGTTCCTGTATGTCGACACAAACCTACCTCGACAGCTACCGCCACCTATAAACGACGGCGGCAAGCACAAAACCAGTGTGGTTTCCGCCGTCGCTCGTAGATGGCGGCAACCTTTCTAGCTGTAATAGAAGAATGGATAGTTGGGCGCGTTGGTGGGCATTCATCGTAGGAAACAGCGCGAAAAACAGACGACGACGAAGAAGCACACAGTGTATCAAGTACCGCTCCGCTGGTTTTCCTTTTCGCGAAAATAGAAAGGCTGAACTTTTTTTCTTTTTTTTTTTTTTTTTAAATAATGTAGGATCTAGTTTTTGCGTTTGGATCATGCTGCGACTTCGCTTGCGATTTCACAATTGGGACGTTTAGCACCACAGGTTGGATCCCAATTTCGTTGACGCTCGAGCGACGCCTACTGGGAAACCGTAAGTAAACTCGCCTCTTGTGAATCGGGGTTTTCGGCGTTTTATTTTTATTTACCTATCTTTTTAATGAAAAAGGGGCCCGGGGGGGGGGGGGGGGATATGAAACTACAAACTGGATAGTCTACTCACACCGAGCAGAGCTGGAACAATGAAGGGCTGGACATTTTAAGGAAAAATTATGACTACGTCTTGACCAATACAGCCGAGCCTAGATTGAGTTCTTATCTGCAGGTGTCATTGACGGCATCACCTTCGGCTCGCCCTGTCCCGAGTTCCTGCCTCCGGAGGGAGGCTGCCAGACCCGAAACAACGAGACATGCGAGGATTTGCACTGTATTTCGACATTGCACAAGGTGTGCTGCCTGCAAGCCTGCGGAGATCCCTTTTGCTTTCCGTTCGGGGAGGATTAAAGTCATCGTGGCATCTGACTGGCGGCTGTTCCAGCGAATAAAAACGCGCGCGATGTGTTTTTTTGAAGCGCTAAAAGCAGTCTTATTACTCAATATTTATTACTTTAGGGTCGCCATATTTGTCAAGGGTGGCGACCCTTATATGGGATGTGCGGAGGTAAACAAAGACAAACATGGCCGAACTTTTGAGGTAGTATGTTGCTTCCGGTCGGCTATTGTTTTTGCTTGGGATTGAGGACCGGCGGTGAGAAGCGCGTACTTTAAAAGTCCTATGCCGAGGACCAATTGCGGTACCTCCTGAAATTTACTTATACGGAATCGACACACCTTCTTAATTGTTTGGATGAAAATACAAATCATTTGTTCACCAAAGAAATGAAAAGTTTGCTGAAGGTATCTTAGGCGCCGCACCTTCACTATTACCTATCCGGGCGGCCTGGTAATAGTAACCTGAGAACGACTTATATACTGCGAGATCCTTAAACGCGTTCAACTACTTCGTAAATGGCGAGGCATCGGCGACGGGCCCCTACCTTCCTTAGGCGCAGAAGATGCGCGGCGAGCTTCCCCGCAGAGGTCGCCGAGCCGGGTCTTTGTTTTAGCAGACAAGCTTCTGTAAGTTTTCATTACGCTTCCTTGAGCGCGACACGAATCTCTGTGACGCACACTTTTCTAATGTTTTGACTTGCTTGGTTTTATTTTTCAAAGTTACGTTTGCAGGGCACCGTACATCTTGTATTTATACGGGCCGTAATGGCACATCCTTCTACTGAGATGGTTGGTCGATGTGCCACGGCGCCGACGCCACATTCGCACGTTTGTAGCGTTACGCCATCTGTCGGCTGCTCATCATCATTGCCGAAATTTGCCCCTACCGGCAATACGCCAAACACAAACTATCCAATAAAAAATATTGTTTATCTTTAGCCGAAACGCTTTTTTTTACGATATCCGAGTACAGATTTTCACAAAACAATTTCAGCTAAGGTTCACCCCTGCTAACAATACACCCGTACAAAGTATCTACAAAAAAAAAACTTTTTTGTCAGCCGAAATTGCTTTTGCTGACAGCACATCGAGTACAAACTATCGACCAAAATGCTTTTTCTTTCACCCGAAATCTGCCCCTGTTGATGATAGACCCAGTACAAACTATCTGCACAGAAAAACTTTTTCAGACAATATTGCCCCTGCCGACAATCCACGGATACAGAATATCAACAAAAATACTTATTTTTTTCAGCCGAAATGTGCCCCTGCTGATAAAACTGCCAGTAAAAACTACATACACATTTTTTTCGTCCGAAATCGCCCTTGCTGGCAATGCGCCAATACAGACTACCTACATAGAAAAACTTTTTTTTTTCAGTCGAAACTTCTCCTGCTGACAAACACCGATAAAAACTATACACCAACTCATGTTTACAAACAAACCGCAGCGCCCCTAGCGGACGCCACTGGCGCCGCGCATGCGCGGTGTATGCTGGGCAAAAAGCTCGCCGTCGCCCATAAGCAAACCATTGAATTGCATTGTTGTCGGCGTCGGTGTGAGTCCCCGTGCTCTTTTTCGCGTTGGAATTGTTGATTCTACGTCCTCTTAACAATGTCTAACTACTTGAGCGGCTTCTGCAAAATTAACGAGGCTCGTTACACCGCAAAACTTCGCGTGAATAATGTGACGTGCGGCGATTAATTTCACGTGGACGCCGCAGAATGGGCGCTAAAGCCTGACTCCCACGATGAGATTCTGCTCGCTATTTTCAGTCGCGACGTCACTCGGGCTGCCAAAGCGTGGACCTTAGCTGATATGGTGGACGTCGATACTGAAAACCGCAAGTAGAAGCGGGCATTATAAGTCGGTGATGGCCACTGGTAACAATGATCAACATCTTCTCTTCTCTACACTGTTAGCAAAAATAACACGCCTAGGCATGTAAACCGTTGTCCCATAGCGGGCACGTCCAAACGTGTTACTTTTACATACAGCACAGCCATGTGTGTTATTTGTCTACACATGAAGTTCCGTGTAAACTTAACACGATACACCGCGTTTGCCTTCCGCGAAACACGGTTGAATGTGCTCATTTTAAAACATGGCGGCCAGCAGCCGAGAGCAGGCGCGAGACGAGCCCAGCGAGCCGCGCGCCTTTCTGCCGAAGTGACAGCACACCGGACGTGCGTGATTCTCGTCCGATGTCTTTTATACACAGTAAACAGTCTCCAAGCGGCGGACGTAGGTATACGTGCAAAGGTACAGTGCTAATCACACTTGTCTATGACACGCGAACAACGGCTTTCTCCGGGGAGCGCTAGACTGGTGGCATTCGCGGAAACTAAGCTCGTCACGTGGCACAACATGGAACGGCCCGCCCAAGGGGTGTCCTGCCCACTCTATCAGCTTGATAAGCGATAAAAGTAAAGTGCTTTATGATATATTTTTGTTTTTTGATGACGACATCGTTGCCACGCCTTCATGCTTTGGTGTGTTTATTGTTCGAGCAATGATGTTTGTAAAAAGCGTGCGAGCAGCTTTCCCGTTCGCCGCCAGCTGATAGAGTGGGCAGGACGACACCCCTCGAGCGAGCCGTTCCATGCTGCGCCACATGACTAGCTTAGTTTCCGCGAATGCCACCAGTCTAGCGCTCCCCGGAGAAAGCCGCTCGCTCGCGCGTTATAGACAAGTGTGATTAGCACTGTACGTACCTGCGTCGGCGGCGTCGGTAGCTAAGACGGGACTGCTAGACAGATTAACATATGCCGAACTTTTTAGAGTAAATAAATTACTCCAGGAAGCGAAATACTGATTACAATCGGGCGACGACTCGCGCCACCGAGGCGTAGCGACGTTGGGCAGCTACAACGCAACTGCTAGACAGACAAACGAATGTCGAACTTAAATGCATAAATAACTCGAACAAAATATTTGGAATCGGGCGGTAACTTGCTCCACCTAGTGAGATTTTTAGCAGCCTATAAAAAAAACGCGTCTGTTCGTGCGCTGCGAACGATCACGAGTAGACATCAACCTTACATACATTCCAAACAATCCGAGCACCACATATTACACAGCACCGACATAGACACATACACCAACACTACAACGATAGTGCTCCCGACAATTCCTACTCGACATTCATTTCTCCCCGCGGCGCATATAAGCTTGACATGTGCGGGTGAGCTCTTTGGTCGCTGACCGTTAAAGATTTATAGAAGACACAAAACACGAAGCAATGGACAGCCGTTGGTTAGAACTGTTTGCATTTAAAAGTATTGAGGCAAAATTTATAATGTTTGTCCATTGCGACAATTAAGGATATATTAACAATAAATTTAAACCGGGTCGTGAAAAAGTAAAAAAGTTTGTTATTTTCTTGCTTGACCAGTGTTATCAGCAGTCCGAATAGCTTGAATCAGATAGAAAAAAAAAATTATTGAAATTTTGTCAATATGTATTCTATAATAAAGGGAAATGATTCTTGTGCAAAGCATTTTTTATATATTCTTGGGAAGGGCATCTGCCCAACGCTTCACTTCCGCTAGCTGCAGTACGCGTACGGGAGCAGACGCCTTCACTGCTGGGGAGTTTTGATGCAGTTTGTTGTTGTATGTCGTGTCGGTGACGAGTGGTGTGGTGGGGGCTTGGGAGTTTGTGTTTGTGAGCGGTGTTATTCGTGATCACAAGTGTGGCACTAATGCATTTTTTTTATACCGCCACCACCCCGAACCTTGAAGCTTCACGGGCGCATGGCACTGCATTATGCTGAATCGTGAGCTCCTTCTCTGTTGAAATCGCTTTCCTGGTACCACTCGTGGATACTGCAAGCGTTTAAACAGAGTGCACCGTCCAGCCTACATGCCCGGTGACGTACTCGACCTGTTGAACTTATTGCTTCTGTCATTTAGGAGTACGCAATGCAGTTATCTTGCTGCTCTGGTTTCGGTTACAAAAGCAAGGCAAAACACTCGTAGTTCCCGCTCTCAGTACACGTTCGACATCTTCCACACTTTGACACCGGATAACTAGATGAACTAGAATTTACATTTACTTCAGAGGTCACTCTCGCCGCTTCCTCGCGTCGAGCAGCAGGATCAGCTGGCGACAAGCCGCGGGTGAAGCGCTTGAGCATCACCAGTCCAAGTGCACAAAGAACCGTGACCGTTTCAGCTCTTCGTCATGACACTGTGGTGCAGATAGCTGGGTAAAATACAACTAGACTGACCATCGAAGCAAAGGCACTGTTATCGTAAAATCTTGGCTCGTGATTATGCCTTTGTAGATCATCTTATTCGTTTTGCTGGAAAGACGCAAACGGCAGGCATAACAAAATCGTTTGCATATTCCGCGTACCTCGCAAAAGCACTTACCCACTCACCTAGTGAAAAGCGCGAAACACGGAGTCTGCAGCGTCCTGACTTCCCAGTTTTTTACCTGCTTTAGAGCAGTTTGTACTTGCTAGTGGGTATGCCTACTGAAACTGAAACTTGAAACTAGGGGCAGTGCCAGAGACAAAAGAGACAAAGCCGGGAACGCTTGCTCGCTCTCCCCTATGTCTCAACGCTCAAGTGATTGTACCATAATAAATGCACCAACGCCTCTTCCCAAAATAAAAAAAAAATCACTATCTTCACTACGTAAAAAATTGTCTCAGTCTTTCATTTGTGGGAAGGTAGGAAATTCACCCTAATTTATTCACACTGCATTATGAGCGCAACAAACTCACACGAGATTTACAGGAAAATTTCGGTGGTGACTTAATTAAGTTTCCTTGAAATTTTGTATAACCGGTCGTTTGCAGGAACGAATCATTTACTCGAGCGGTGTGCGTCGCTGTGCAAACACGTCACTGTTAATTAAAACGACGTAATATTGTTGAAAACGCCCGCAGCGTTTTACTCACGGTATGCGGGCGGAATCTTCCACATGTTGAAGCGGAACGAAGATTTACTTTTAAAAACGCTCGCTGCATCCTCGCGAATGAGCTGGTCCGGATCAGCCGACGACGACGGGACTGAACCCGTTGAACCTTAACCCTACAACAACCAGTTTGCGCACCGTGTTAGTGTGGGTTTCTACCAACAAGGGCAACACACCACACACCACGAGCCTTTCGGCTGTTTGTCGCATCGCCGTGTTGAACCATGCAAGCAGGACGAGATAGCCGAAGGCAACGCAGCGCTGTCGTGAGCCTTGGCTTGTGGTTGCGCACTCGCGTACCCTGTGACTCCCTTCGCTTTCGAAGCACACGCGACGATTACGAATGACACTTTCCGTCTTCCGGCAACATCACAAGGGCACTTATCCGGTCACGTCTTTTCTACACGGGCTACATGCGATCGCAAACCGCGAATCTTCTCGTGTCCCCGCAACCAAAACAATACCGGCGCCATGTTAAACCTGCGTTGTTGCCAGATTTCCTCTGGCCAAACAAAAACAACGAAAGCAAAACCGCCTCTAGCTTCCAACGTACATCGGCGTTGCGCCGATGTACGTTGTACCTGCCCCTTTACTTCACCCCTTCACCTCCCCCCCCCCCTCCCCCGTGGGGTTACACGGCCGTTTCGCTTGCAGTTGAAGGAAACCAACTGCAATGTCACGTGTTCAAATCGAGGACACGCTTTTTATATCAATTTAGCTGTTTAGAACGAGTAATTAAACCAATAATTTTATTTGTGGTGCGTAAGAAACTATTATCAAGACCCCTAAAATAAGTACAAACATGGGCGACATGAGGGAAGCTGCATTTCTATCGACCAGAATCAATGGCAGCGCGGGACAGAACAAACGCGGTATTCGCCCTGTCCCGCGACATGGCGTAATTGCTTTTGGTGCGTACCTGTCTCCGAGACACGTTTCTTTCCGCGGTGTTTGTCTCCACGGTCCTTTCCAGGTGTGTCCCCAAGCATTCCGGTGCTTCGATAGCCGGCAATGCTGCGGTCTTCGCCGGGGATGATGCGTGTTTTAGAGGTCGGCTGCACGATTATGCGTGTATGACCGAACCAAAACATGTTTTTTACAACCTCGCAAGATGTTTGAACGAACTATTCACTACTAAACGTGTAAATTTATGCCAATTTGTGTAATTAGCGTGTTTTTCACCCCAAATATTCCTCAAATACACGGGACTTGGTAACAGTGTACTGTTAACACTTAGCCTACTTACCCCAACCAATCTTCAAAGGTGTTTTGAGGCCTATACTTACTTCTTATCGCAATTACCGAGTCAACGTTTGGTTTACAGGCCGCTGTCGTTTGAACGAGCTGACGACAAAAAGCAGACAAGTTTGAAAGAGCAGACGACAGTTCGAACCCATCCGCAATGGAGTGCGGACAAGAAGCACCGCGTCCAGTGTCAACAAACCATTGGAATGTCACGTTGTCGGTGTCTGTGCGAGTCTGTATACTCTGTTTCGCGTTGGATTTGTCGACTTTACGTCCTCGTAGCAATGTCTTAGCACTTTAATCGCCTAAGTAAATTATCAAGGCTCCTTACGCCGCTAAACTTTGCGTAAATAATTTGACGTACGGAGATTTATTTGCATGAACGCCGCAGAATGGACGCCAAAACCATGATGAGATTCTTGTAGCTATTTTCGGTCGCGACGTCGCTCGTGCTGCAAAAGTGTAGAAGGTAGCGGCGATGATCGACGTCGATACTGAAAATGGGAAGCGGGAACAGACCAAGCGTAACAAGTCGGTGATGGCCACTGGTACCATTTGATCAACATCTTGTATCAACTGTTTACACCGAGCCTACTTAGGTCTTTTGAGGCCTGCAATTACCTCTTATTGCAATCACCGGGTCAAGGTTAGGTCTACGGGCCGCTTTTGTTTGAACGAGCAGACGACAAAAAGCAGACAAGTTTGAAGGACCAGATGAAAGTTCGAAAGATAAGGCGGCCATGTGAATTTGAAGACGCACTGAACCCGCGGGTGTTCCGGACAACTTGGCGGTTTTCTCTCGTTCATGCTGGAACAAAACAAATACATCTGGCCACCACAAAGTGTCGCCCGCACAAGCAATCGTAGTTCGACAACGACTGGTTTGCCCTTTTCACGGCTACAATCCACGTTCTCGGACGAACAGAGGGCGCAGAAACGCATTAAAACTTACCTTCAAACCTTTCCAGACCATCTTGGTACAGCCCCCGTCGCAGCATTTTGACGAGAATGTAGGTTTTTTGTATGGTTGCTCCCGAAAGAACACAGGAATGCATGTCTCGCACGGCGACCTCTGCCCACCGCCCCATACCGGAAGTGCGCCAGACACACCACCACCGCGGCGTAACGTAGCAGAGTTGAGTTCGTGTATAGACAAAAAAAAACTTTTTTTTCTAACCGAAATTGTGTCTGCTGACAATACACCGACACAGACTATCGGCAAAAATACTTGTTTCATCCAAAGTTTGCCCCAGCTGACAATACTCCCAGGACAATCTATCTACATAAAAAAAATTTCTTTTTAGTCGAAATTTACCTTGCTGATAATGCACCAATACAGACTATCGACAAAAATACTTTTTTATTTTTCAGTCGAAATTCGCCTCCGCTGACAACACACCCACTACAACCTATCTACATGAAAAGCCTTTTTTTTTTTTTTCATCCGAAATTTCACTTGCGAAAATGCGCTGAGTACAGACTATCTACAAAAATACTTTTTTTCCGAAATTTGTTTCTGCTGACAACACACACAGTACAAACTATCTACTAAGAAAAACTTTTTTTTTTCAGCTTAAATTGACTCTGGTGAAAATAGACTAAAGGAGACTATCGCCAAAAAAAAAATTTCAGCCGAAATTTGCTTTTGTTGACAGTACATCAAGGACAAACTATCTACATAGAAATACTTTTTTTTTAGCCGAAACTGCCCTTGTTGAAAATACACCGAGAGGAAACTATCAGAAGACTTTTTTTTTTTCAGCCGAAATTTGCTTTTGTTGACATACACCTAGTACAAAGTATCTACTGATAAAACAATATTTTAGCTAGACGAAACTCGCCCCTGCTGACATTCACCAAGCACAAAATATCTACGAAAGAAAAACTTTGTTTCAGCCGAAATTTTCTTCTGCTGTTTGCAGTGGAGCCACTGACGTGGCAAAGAAACCGGCAATGTAGTGAGCCTGATGCACGACCGGTCATTACCTGATCAGCTCTATCTTGGCGGGCCAGGGGACCTGCGAGCTTGTCTGGTTGCATGCTCCTTGACCTTGACTCTGTCGGGTGCGTACGTGCGTGCAGTGTTTTCTGTGCCCCACGGGCCATCCCACTGGAAATAAATGCCCAGAGCAACTACAAACTTTCGTGAAGCAAGATGTTTTGCCTTGGCGCAGACTTGTACACGTTACTGAAAAATAGTAAGGAATTACAATTACAATTACTCAAGGCTAAATTGTAATTTATTACAATTACAATTACCCTCACATAAAAGTAACTGACCGTTACTCCAAAAAGTAATCCGTTACTTTCGTGGCGTTACTTTTAACATTATTGTCCTCAAATAGGAAATAAAGGCAAGAGGGTCATTCAAGTTCTTATCGTTGCAACCTGTTCCATTTAATGGCCTTGAGTATTTTGAGCAACACTGGCTTTCGAAAGTGTCGTCAGACATTTTGCGTTATTTCTTACTCAATATGTCGACTGCTACGCTGAACACCATTTGAACTGAGGCGCTGGATGGGAGTGCCATATTGTTCCTCACGGATGCTTCATGCTCTACATTGAGCTTTTTCAGCGAAGCAAGGGAAGTACTATTTACCTCGGATGTAGAGCTAAGCTTCGTCGTTGCAGCTGTTGCCTGCTATTCGAGAGATTTAGTAGATCCTTCCGATACCTACGATACCCGCGATAACTGCACCCGATAACGATATGATGCATGCGCAAAGACGGCGGCGAAGTATCGGATGTCGTTATCGAAGTCATCAGACCGATCTACTAAAATTCTCCATTGTGTAAATCGCGAAGCTGCGGAAGTCATCATACATCTAGTCAAAACTAGAATAAGTATTGATTTATGTCCGTCTCACCGGTATTTATTGCCAGACATTTCAAAACATAGTTGTAACATTGAGGTGATAATTAAATAATAAATAAGGTGTGGCTCGATATTCTCCTTCCTTTGGGTCTGAACAGTTCGAGCCTCGGTTGAGACGTTGGTGAATAAAAAAAAATGTTTCCAGTATACAAATATAAGTAATAAAAGAAAAATAAGGACACTGATATCAACAATTAATTAGAACTTCGGTTAAAACAAGGAAATGTAAACGCACGTTTGTCGTTTGTACCTTTCTTGGTGCCGTTCAAAAACGCACGGCGCACGAACCGACTGCAGTTTACTCCGGTGTTGTCCAGATAGACGTCCGCTGATGCCGCGGGCAGCGAAGGGCGGAGTACTAAGTAAGCCGCGCTCCGCGCTATGGCCCCACTCACGAGTTTCACTCTCTCCTCAAGCCCAGAATGTCAAGTCTACGTCAGCCACCATTATGTTTTATTTGTAGAAATATCTGCTTGAAATAGGATGCGTCCTGCTGGGGCAAAACAGGAAGAAAAAAGGAAGACTATTACCATTTTCCAAGTGCTCGCAAAACGCTGACTCACAAGAAGGGTGACTGAGATGCAGACAACCTGGCTAGATTTCACAAATAAAGTGGTCCAACCATAGAAGTTGGATTACACAAAAGTAAGTAGCTTTTAAAACAGGGTCTAATAATGTGAAAGATGCGGAAAAAAAGTCCTGTTTTCTAAGACAAGATGCTAAGTGTGCAGCAACGAACGAGGGTGCTTGTGGCAATAACACCTTCACATATTATCACATCTCTTTTAGTGGATTTTAGGGTAGACGGAGCGTTGTCTCGTGTTGTGACATTATGAAAATGGTCGTTGTCGCTATAACCGAGAAGGACATTGTTAATTCTTTTCTGTGCACTTACTGCCTCGAGCTTCTCGAAGACGCACACAATCACTTGGTGTCCTTCTCTCCCTGTCTTCGATCGCAAAGAAAAAACAAAGGGACTAAAAAAAGCGGATATAACTTGCCCCCCCCCCCTTTTTTCTTTTGTAGAAATGTGTTTTTTTTCTGTTTTTTTTAACATCGTTGTTAGGGTCTAAAAAAAAATATATATATATATATATCAGGGGCTTGGTGTTGCACAAACAGGCTTTGCGGAACTGAAGAGTGCCAAGCCACCCTTTGGGCGCTGGTCAATTCGCGTGAAAGTGTCACTGCGCTCGACTTTACAAAAAAAAAAAAAAAAAAAACTAATTTAGAAAGGGGGGAAGGGGGGGGGGGCTCTAAAAAAAGTATCGGATTACAAGGAATCCGTTACGTCAAAAATGTAAGGGAATTACTTTAAAATTACTCTGGAAAATATGTAATTATTCCGTTACTAAATTACTGATAAATGTAAGGGATTACAAGTAATTTCGTTACTTGTAACGGATTACGTACAAGTCTGCAGGCTTGGCGACATTGTCTGCATGCATCATCTTGTATATTTCGTTGTCGAATGCCAGCATCTCATTTAGGGGAATTCAATCGCATTGTTTCCAGTTTGCAAAAAGGTATCGATTCCTGATGTACACCAGACTCAAGCCTTGTCGATGAACCGTGCAACCAATTCAAGGCTTGTTTCATAAATCATGATAAATAACGAGAAGTATATAAGCACCCGGTACTGAGAAGAAAGAAAAGTTTATGGCACAAAATAAAATGTGCAGCGTTTTAAGTCAGCTTTGTAGCACTTGCACGTTTTTTTCAGATGAGTCCTTAAAAACATTATTTGAAATTTTGGCATTTGATTTCGTTCCTTGAGATTCCAAAACCTAAATTCGAATTTTTCAAACTTCAATAGCAAAAAAATTCGAAATTTTTGAACTTTCCATACTCAATTTGTGAAGAGAGTTGAAAAATTCAAACCTGAACTTTCAGAAACTTGATACCTTCAAACTTTTCAAATTCAAAACACAGCAGGGTTTCAAATTTGCGAACTTTTCAAATTCAAACCTAAACGAGGTTCGAAATTTTCTAAACCTTTCAAACTCCAACCTCAGCAGGTTTGTGACATCTCTAGTTATGATTTTATCTAGTCAGCTAGTTGGGCTGAATGGATGTAGAAGTTGCGACAGTAGTTTTTCCGTCTGCTACGAAGTTTCCAACGTCTGGAAACAGCTGACGACACAGCACCGTCTGAAACCACCACGCTACAGGGACGTTATTGAGTAGCAATGGTCGCTCAGGATAAAGCAGTGGGGAACACGTTTGCCTGCACAGCAATTTCGCATGTCTATACTCCGTGTTACTAGTTGTGTGCAGTGCCGGCGAAGGCAACGCCACGCGAGGAGAGAAGGGACGAGCGCTAGGAAGGCGGGATGGGAGAGGAGGGCAATTGAGGGCGAGGGAGGAAAGGGAGAGCACTAGGAAGGTCAGAGGGTAGAGGAAGTTTCTCTCGTCCTCCCCAGCCTTCCTAGTGCTTGCCTTTTCTCCACTCGCCTGGCGTTGCCTTCGCCTGTACCGCACGCAACTAGTGACACGGAGTATAGACATTGTACATACGCTCAGATGGCATCATAAATTATATATCTATCGTATTATCTACATCCGGCTCACAGCGCACTCATTGCGCTGTGAGCCTTTTCTAAATGGTGATTTTCGTGCACATTGGCCCCTGTGAGAGGTTCATTCTCCAGTCTTAAGCGCCGTTCACACTCTTGCGACCGAGTAAGACCAAGAGAGACCAGACCGGTTTTTAAGCCTCTTGCGACTTCTTAGGACCGGATGCGCTACAGCGGAGCTGGTCCTAAGAGATCGCAAGAGGCTTAAAAACCGGTCTGGTCTCTCTCGGTCCTACTCGGTCGCAAGAGTGTGAACGGGCCTTTAGACAGCTGAAGGAATGTCTGTGCTTTACTCACTTTGTGCTGCTGGGTAGCCTTTGACAAAAAAATTCTATACCACTGCTAGGTCTATAGTGCTTTATTATAGACATTCAGGAGTGCAACCTGAATTTAACTCACCTCACTTAGAGACGGTGCAGGCTGTAACGTGGGTTTGCTTTACAGAACTTTTTTGTTTTAAAAAAGAACATCAGATTATGCCTGTAGTCTCCTTGTCACTGACGACATAAAAACGTGGTTTGCTTTTGCAATGCAAACTATAGAGACCGACTTAGGTAGATTGTCCAATTTCTTCTGAACTTGCAAGTACGCACACATTGCGTCTCTGTCAACGCAGGGCTAGGGAACAGAGACTTGAGATACACAGCCGTGTAAAGATAATGTTGCATTTCTTTAATTTTTTTTTTATTCTTCATCTGTAGAATCGTGTGGCATGTAGACTAGCTTGTCAGTCTGTTTAATGTATTTTGGATAACGTATTTATACTCTTGTCATACCAGCTGCCATGGCGATGGGCTACTCTCCGACGGGAATATTGTCACGAATGTCGAAGGCGAATATTGTCGAAGGTTCCTGCGGGCGAGACGTCCTGACGGATCCTTGAGGTTGGCGAGCCAGCAGAGGGCGTGGTGGTCGGTGACCACGCGGAACGGGATCCCGTATAAGTACGGCCGGAACTTGGTTATCGCCCAGACGACCGCCAGACATTCCTTGTCGGTCGTTGAATAATTCTGCTCTGCCTTGAACAGCGCCTGGCTTGCGTAATCGATTACTCTCTCTGTTCCTTCTTGTCGCTGAACGAGTATTGCGCCGAGACCGGTATTGCTGGCGTCCGTGTGGATTTCTGTCTCCGAAGACTGGTCAAAATGCCCGAGGATAGGGGGCGACTGGAGCCTTCGCTTGAGTTCGTCGAACGCTTGTTCTTGCTCCTTTCCCCACTGGAACTGCACGTCTTCCTTCGTCAGGTGCGTCAGCGGTGCAGAAATTTGTGCAAAGTCACGAACGAAACGTCTGTAGTAGGCCTACAGCCCAAGGAACCTTTGGACGGCCTTCTTGTCTGATGGTTTCGAGAATTCGGCGACAGCGGACGTCTTTGCGGGATCAGGGCTTACACCCTGAGCGCTCACAACGTGTCCCGAGAATTTCAGCTCACCATAGGCAAACCGACACTTGGAAGGCTTGAGTGTCAGCCCAGCAGTCTTGATAGCCTGTAGCACGGATCGCAGTCGTCTCAGGTGCTCGTCGAATTCGCTTGCGAACACCACAACGTCGTCGAGGTACACGAGACAGCTCTGCCATTTCAAGCCAGAAAGGACGGTGTCCATAACGCGCTGGAAGGTGGCCGGCGCTGTGCACAGTCCGAACGGCATTACTTTAAATTCATACAGTCCGTCGGGAGTGACGAAGGCCGTCTTCTCGCGATCGCGTTCGTCGACCTCTATCTGCCAGTACCCGCTCTTCAAGTCCATTGACGAAAAGTAACGGGCGTGGCGCAGCCGATCCAGGGTGTCGTCAATGCGGGGCAGCGGATAGACGTCCTTTTTTGTTACTGCGTTCAGCCGGCGATAGTCCACGCAGAACCTCAGGGTTCCGTCTTTCTTCTTCACAAGGACTACTGGGGAAGCCCGCGGACTGCTTGAGGGCTGGACAATGTCGTCATCGAGCATTTCTTGTACCTGCTTTTGGATGGCTTCCCTTTCTTTCACGGAGACCCTGTACGGCGGCTGATGCACAGGTAGTGCGTCGTCATCAGTAATTATTCGATGTTTCGCAACCGTCGTTTGGCGCACCTTCGACACCGCAGAGAAGCACTCACTGAACTCGGCGAGAAGGTCACGAAGTTTTCGTCGTTGTGGGGCTGGGAGAGACGGGTCGATGTCGAGCTCTGGTGCCGTGATTGTCTTGTTCTGCGTCGGAGAGGCGTCTTCTGAGATCACGGCGATCGCGGCTGAATCTTGAATTTCCTCGACGTAGCCCACAGCTGTACCCTTTGTAAGGTGCTGCGACTATTGCCGGAAGTTGGTGACAAGGGCTACGGTACGCCGTCCTGGAGCTCGGTGACGCCTCTTGCAATGCCAATCCCTCGTCCGAGGAGAAGTTGGACGCTTCCTTCCAGCAGTGCTACACCGCAGGTGGCTTCTTCGGTCCCGACAGACACAAAGACACTCGACAGCGGCGGCAGGTTTACGTGGCTGGCAAGGACTCGCACTGCTGCTAATGTCGTTTTGGGATTTTCCGCCGATGGGCCAGGTTTCCGAAGCGTCAGCTTGTTCTCTGCAAGGTCGATGATGGCGCCGTATTCAGACAACAAGTCCATTCCGAGAATGACGTCCCTCGAACAGTCTTGCAGAACAATGAACTTGACAGGGCACGTCTCACCGTGGATCTCGACGCGAGCAGCGCATCTCCCGACCGGTGTGATGAGATGCCCTCCGGCGGTTCTTATATGTGGTCCATCCCACGGTGTCACGACTTTTCGAAGGCGGCGGGTGAGCCTCCCACTCAAGACTGAGTAGTCTGCTCCGGTGTCCACGAGTGCCGATGCGTCGAGGCCGTCGATAACAACGTTTAGGTTGTTGGACGCCGATGCAGGAGCGTCATTGTGATGCGTAGCGTCGGGAGAGTGGGAGCGCTCCGTCGTTCTTGGAGGCTCCTTACGTCGGTCGTCTTCGGCAACTCCACCTCCAGGGGTTGCCGCGCCTAGTTTCCCCGGCGAGGAGCGAGGGGCGACATGTTTTCACGTCGGGGTCGGTGCATCGGCGAAGCTGGACGTCGTGGAGACGGCGACCGGAACTCTCGGCGGGACGCAGGCTCGGGGGACTGAGGTCGTCGCAGGTACTCGTCGATCTCCCGACGACGTTCACCATAACGGGAGCGGGGATCGTTCGGGTGGAACCCGCGCAGCCCGAGTTGACGGTATGGGCTATGGCGATAGGTGTGGTCTGCTTCCCCGCAGTGGAAGCACAGAGGGCGTCGGTCGGGCGTTCGCCACACGTCGGTCTTTCAAGGTGCGCGGTGCTCCTGGCTGGCGTGCTGGACCTGGTCGTCGCGGCGTCGGTCGTGCTGCGGCGCAGGAGACTGACGTCGGGGCGGCCCAACATAGGCGCGAGGAGGAGTTGGTGACTGTCGGGCCACTGCGGCTTAAGTTAGCGTCGGTTCTTTAGGTACTGCTACGCCGATGGGAACCTCTGGCTAAATGGCTCTTTGCACCTCTTTCCGCAAGACCTCGGCGATGAAGAGCGAAGCTGGTCGGTCAGCGGCGGGTAGCAGCTTTCGTAGCTCCTAACGGACGACGTCGCGAATGAGCTCTCGAATGCCTGGGGTGTTGAAGCCAAGGTCGCAGCTGGACAGCGCGAGAGCAGCGAGGCCGGGTGGTCGATGGTAAAGGCTGTCTCGGGCTTGCAAGGCACGCTTGATGTTCGTCGCCTCAGTGACAAAGTCTTTGACTGTTGTCGGAGGGCTACGAACAAGGCCGCCGAAGATGTCTCTCACCCTCGCATGAGGATTCGAACCTTCTTTTCTTCCGTAGCCTGAGGGTCGGCGCGGGCGCTCAGGCGCAGAACGTCCTCCACGAAGCCGGTGACGCTCTCGTTGGGGCCCTGGGCTCCGGTTTGAGGCAGGTCTTCGGCCCTCTCTTGGCGGTGTTGGTTGAGAAATGTAGTCTTCAGCTGGGTCTTGAACACATCCCATGATGTCAAAGAGGGCTCGTGATTTTCGTACCAGTACCTGGCAGTCCCTTCGAGCGAAAAATACGCGTTTTGCAGACGCTGCTCGTCGGTCCAGTCATTGTGGCGGACGACACGTTCGTTCTGGTCAATCCAATCCTCGACGTCTTCGTAGAGTTCACCGTGGAAGGGGGCAGCCGTCCGCGGTGCGGCGGGCATGTAGATGATGGGAGAAGCTGCGGGGGCTTGCGACTGGTTGGCCATCGTCGCGGTCTTCTTCTTTGGTGTCTGCGGTAGGGGTCCGAGTTCCGGGGGTAGGTCTTGGTTACGACGACTTGACCGGGCCTTGGTCTTATCTTCTGCGAAGGGTAGCCTCCCGGGGCTGAGCACGTCACTTCGCCGGCGTGTCTTCGGAGGGGTACGCTTAACGGGCATAGAATGCTGTACCCCGCACCTCCACCAGAATGTCACGAATGACAAGTGATGAGGCGGCGAATAACGAAGTAAACTGAATGTTTAATCGGGCGAACTTGTGCCCAAAAGTAAAAGGAAAAAGAAAGATAACAACAGAGCGTCGCGGGCGTCGAATGCGTCGAAGCAGCAAGATCGAACGCTGAGGCGAACCTGACTCAACAAGGTCGTGGGCGGCCTCTTATCTAAGGTGAGTCACTATCTGGAAGATTCGGCGGAGAAGGTTCGAGCGTAGCGCACTCGGCGAGAGAATGAACACGCACTTTCTAGAACAACAAAAGCAGGGATAAACGATAGAAGTTACGTCTGGTACAAGAATAAACGAGAACTTTCTAGAGGTCCGTTATCGAGCGTTGCTTTCTCAGCCCTGCGCGCGGCAATATGCACATCTCAAAGAAACCTGGTCGCATGAGCGTCACAGCTACAACACTGCTACCACAGTGCAGCTAGATACATTAGTTAACGGCTTATTCAAGTGACGAAGTGGTCAAAAAGGAATCCTGTGGCCACCTTCAACAGGTAGGTTTGCCAACAAGGTGGCAGATTTCACTCTGTGTTCAATCCCTATGATGCTGTCATTGCCATTTAATGAAATGGAATGAGGAAAGAGGTACTGTAGAAGCCTTGAATCAGTTCTTTCAGCGCTCAACTTTGATGGACCTAAAAATTAGGGACATCAAGCGTTGCACAAAAATTCCAAACAATATTTATTTCTATAAAATCGTGCTGCTAGTTGCAAATTAATTTTTTCAACTTAATGTGCGAGTTATTACAGAACCGCCATGCACTTTAACAGATATTAAACAGAAGCATGATGTTTTACTGCTTTGTCATTTAATGGCATCACCTATCGCCATCCCACACTTTAGTTTCGGGTGCCGCGTGTGTGTCGTCATGGATAAAAGTTTTGTGGCTATGCGGGGGGCAAGTTCGTCTGCTTCCTGCGCGGGGCTAGCGGCGACCTCAGAACGCCGAGCCCTGATTGGCTGATCACGACGCCCTATCTGAGCGTCGTCTGTTCCTTTGCAACATCGTCTGCTCGCAACGTCCGTCTGCGTCCGTCTTACCTTTCCTGCGACTTCGGAAGTGCAGGTCTTTACGAGCGAGCTGGACTTCTTTTTTCAGAGAGGGCAGACGAAATCACTCGAGCGGTAGGTTGTTTTTGTCTAACAACTAGCAGACGCGCATCAAGGAGAGAAGTCAAAGGACTCACTGGCGAGGTGTCCCGAGGCGCCGAGGTTTTTTTGCTAAGAATTGAAAATGAGGGTAATTAGTGTCCGCAAGTTCCCTCCCAAATACTTTTCCCCTCCTTTCGTGTCCGGCGAGACTCCTCACTCTCTAACGGCGTCGGCGGGCTGACGCGGTTGGCGCGGTTGGCGCAGTTAACGTCGTCTGGTTTACGTCGGCTAGTCAAAGCGATGGCTGCTTTACCTTTCCTGCGTCTGTCGGAGATTCACCGTGTTTTCACCGGCGAGAACGCGGCCTTCGAACAAGATTTGTGTTTGTCATTTGTTCCTCTTGTTCCCCTTCTCCAGGGATTATTTTCGTCATTCCTCTCCAGCTCGCTTGCACCTTTGCATTTAATTGCATTATAACAATAATTACTTCTTGGTGTCAAGGAGTCTACGACATAACTTCCGCGATACGTTCGACGCCGCTCGGGTAGCTCGATCGATCTTGCTCGGATTCTGTTCCACAGATTAGCACAGGTTTTTAAACTTTTGCCACTTGGGTTTACGCCACACATACATACCCTTAGTACGCTAACTGACAACAGCCTTTTAATCGAGCGAAGAAGTTGCGACAACAAGCAGCGATCGAGCACTTCTGGGCTATGATGTTCTTACAGTACCGATCGCACAGCCGCATTTGTTTATTTAGTCACTACATCGACTGTCATCTGTCTTTATCTGATTATCTTTGAACTACTCATTAAACGCGAGGTACCATTCACGAAACTCGTGCAACCAATTGTTTTAACATAGCGATGAACATGGTGTTTACTTCTTACCTGAGCGAGTGACATGCCGCGGCATGCAGCTCTTGGGGCGTTGCAGCCACTGCTGTGGAAGGTCCGTCTTGGACAGTATATTTAGAGCCGCGTAAAGTGCGGTAGCCACCTTGTGGCTGCACTTTGCGGCCCCGCGAGGGCACTCACAGTGACTCTCTAGAATGTCACCTTTATCGGAGAGCGTCATCTTTACCGCGTAGCTACAATTCTTAAACGACGCCTGGACATTCGCCACTAGAGCGAAATCCTTCACCTCAAAAAAAAAAGGACGTATTCTTCAAGGTATTTCCTTTCGCCTTTTTCGAAGGCCGCGTTCTCGCCGGTGAAAAAGCGGTGAATCTCCGACAGACGCAGCAAAGGTAAAGCAGCCATCGCTTTGACTAGCAGACGTAAAGCAGACGACGTTAACTGCGCCAACCCGCCTATGCCGTTAAAGAGTGAGGAGTCTCGCCGCACACGAAAGGAGGGAAGAAGTATTTGGGAGGGAACTTGCGGACACTAACCACCCTCACTCTCGGTTCTTAGCAAACAAACCTCGGCGCCTCGGGACACCTCGCCAGTGAGTCTTTTGACTTCTCTCCTTGATGCGCGTCTGCTAGTTGTTAGACAATTACCTTCATCCAGAAATTGCCTTCATCCGCGGCCGATTCGCACGTCAAGAAAGTGATCAAAGTTCCAGACACTTACTGTCGGCGCAGAACGACAGATGGCGCTACCATACCTTGCTGCATATGGTCGAACGACGGACGGCGCGTGTCAGCCACTCGCGAGCGATGGGTTCCTGCCTGGCCCACCCCTGCCCGTTTCGATCTGGATGAGCATCGTACCGGCGTGCGGTCGTGTATCACTACTGCGTGGTGCACGTTAAAGACCCCAGGCTAGCGGCTGTACCGCACTGGCTAAATTTCTCATCTACAGCTGGGAGACTCGTCGCCCCCGTGAGGCAGACCAAGTTCTAGGCTGTATAAACACACACACAACCCAATTTTTTTTTCCTGCCTGGACTAGCACAACTGGTCGGCCGCTCGTTTACCCGGGAACCCATCACTCGCGAGTGGGCTACGCGCGCCGTCCATTGTTCTACCGCAATCTGCAAGGTTCGATAGCGCCATCTGTCGTTCTGCGCTGACGCTAAATGTCGGGAACTTTGATCAATTTTTAGTATGCAAATCGGCCGCAGATGAATGCAATTTCTGTTTTTTTTAGGAAGGTTAGTGCTCGTAGATTGAGTTATGACAATAAAGCGAGGATCTCAAAAAGCACTGTAGTGCCCCTTTAACACAAGGCTGCGCTGAGGCAAAGCGACATATGCGGAATTGGAATGCCTACTCCACGGGCGTAGCTTCTCGGCAGTGCACCAGTGCGTGGTGAGAGCAGCGCACTCAACGGAGATGACTAGACTGCCCGAACATACCACGAACGACGAGAGATATCACGAAACATCCGACTGCTGAGTCGTGTTCGGTGTGTAAATCGAATCAAATCACACGTTATTCTAAGCGATAACCGGAAGTTCTGAACGATTCGCACAATGTTACAGGAACAATCTGACAGTACTGCAACGCCTGAACTATTAGTTTCGGTAGTTATAAAGTGAAATTAACTTTTGGCACAATGTATGCATAAATTCATCGCATTTTGGTGAATTGTAGCAGAGTAAACACTTTGGCGGAGCATACACATCAATGCTTTTTCCCTTGGAAGGCATTTTTGCACATTCCGATCCAAATTTCCTATCTTCAACTTTCTTACTCAGGTAGCATGCAGCAGGACTTCAAGGGATAAATTGCTGGTTGGGAAGTAACTTTGTACCTGACTTATAGAGCCCCTGAAAAGCAAAAAGAAAAGTTCTTTTTTTTAGCAGTCTGGTTGGGACACACAACATAAAAATGTAAATTTTACGCGAAAAAAATTTTTAGCGCAATATTGACGGCAAGAAATTTATCCGAAATTGTGCGCGCGAGGTCCATGACGTCACGGGTCATATTGGAATGACCATCTCAGTCGTGAAGCCGAAGCCGATCCACGTCTCCTCCACGCGCCCGATATACCGAGAGAAAACAAGTGGAAAGGACGTGACTGTCGGCTGAAACGCGTCTTGTGCCGTCAATATTGCAGTAAAAAAAAGTTTTTTCGCGTCAAATTATTTTTTTATACGCGTGCCCAAACCAGATTGTTAAAAAAATGTTTTTTTTCAGGGCCCTTTTAATAGGGCGAGTCTCCCACTCAATGGATTAATCAGGACGCACCCCGAACATGCATAGCAACCTACTACCTGTCTTGCATACAGCATGTTTCATATCTCCATGTTCGAATTTCCTTTTCTGCACATTGGTTCAGGAGTGGCTTGGATTGACTGCTTGGACTTTCTTTCCTCATCAGGGAGGAAGTCGACAGAACTTCAAAGATCTGCACTGCTACACAGTAGAGGAGACGTGCCAAAGGCCTGGTTGATAGGCAGGATCGGGCTTCACCATAAAGTGATACGCAATCGACGTCTGGGAAGCAAGCATATGCATGATCAAGTGTGGTTTCCTGGCAGATGATTGCCTGGAACACTGGTTCTCATCAATGTGGTGAATGTCTCGAGAACTATTTCTCGGATGCAAGACCTTGAACTGCACCTGGAACTCTGACGTAGCTTGTGCATGCTCTTACCTTCTGAAGACTGTGCCTAAAAGAACGGCTGGAGAATGGCGGCTGGGATGAATGCGTAACAACATGCGTCATGGGAGCCGCCCTTTACTGGTGCAGATTGTCTCTCTCAATCCCGGTGTGGCTCGTTCTAGAAGCTCCAGCAAAGACAGCGAGCAGAGGGGGGAAAATGTTGCTTTCGTCGCGACGTTCGAACTTGGGCTTCCTTGAATCTTCCTCGACTGACTTGAGCTGCAGCAGAGCAGGCATCTGCGGTGCCCACCTTTCACTGCTGTAACACTGCCAGTATTGAGACCAGGGGTTCATCTGTGATTGTCGATCTGAGAAGGTGTTGCTAATTCTGGGAAAAGCCTCCCTAGGAATGTATAGCATAGATTTGTGTACTTTGGGTAGAAAATTCTTAGCGACTCAGCCCGAGGGCGTGTTAGAGGAATGTTTGGAAGGGGGGGGGGGGGGGGGGGGGCGTGTGCGTATAGGTCGCTGGGCGTGGGAACCAGTACTATTGCATTCGTTGTGCTCAGTTTCCTGGATCTTGTCTGGATCTGCCTGTAATTTATGGGACCTCTAGAACTTCAGCATTACACCGTGATGACATCACCAGCTGGAAATTGACGGGACCAAAATAGAGATGACAAAACTAGACTGTAACTCGAGTCTATCACTAGCACGGAGAAGCTATCCACGACATGGACTTCAGATTCACACAAGAATATCCCATGGGTGACAGGATTCGATGCACAAGTAATTCTGAAGACGGCTTTAATGCTTCCGTTCTAATTCCCATGGACCTCCACAGGCTGAAAGGGTATCTTAGAACTATATGGTGAAATTTGGTGACATTTCAAATAACTGCACAGGTCTCATACCTATGTATTAAGTGCAGAGAAGGAAACAGTGAACAAAAAAACACAAGGGCAAGCCCTTATTTTTTGAAACCGAGTTCTGCATGGTTTTTTATCCTGTGCTCCATTCTCTGCTCTTTGGTCTTAAAAAGACGTATTGCAGCAGTCCTAGCTCACCTCCAGTGCTGATCAAAGTAACACGATGTGAAATAATGATAGGCGTATTAAACAAAAAACTTGAAACCAATTCGCGTCCTTTTAATTTCACAAAACTTTGTATGCGCGAAATGGCCTAAAACTGGTGCAAGTAAAAGCAGTCTGTGCAATAAAACGTGAAAATACGACAGAAAACTTAAACACTTGTGGGCATAAAACCGCGGAAGAAAATCCGTTTATGGGAACCTTGTTCAGCGACAAAGAAGTATTCATTCAGCTGCGAAGCATTGAAGCGGATATAAAGTCCGCATAGCGTTTCAGGGCAAGAAAAAGAGCAAATTAATTGAAGCAGTACGATTGATACAATTCCGGGCGATACGTGGGCGCGTATGAAAGCGACAAGGCTTACTTTGACAAGAACCCCACGGGAAACGCAAACAATAGCCACACACGCTCTGCAGGGCTCTCAATCCCACTTCTTGAAATAAGGTTGAAAAGCACTGCGCATTTAGCACTGCAAGCACTCACACGTGAACACGGTTTCAATTACAGAAAACGGCAGCGAGGCCTACTTCATTCGAGCTTGGGTAGAGAATTGCCGAGGTTGGAGCAGTCGGACTCTAGACTTCGGCATGCTCGAAACTTCTGCTACCAACTTTTATGCGCGTGATATGCGGAATAACTCGATGCCTATGCACTGGCAGATAAAACAATGCGTTCTCTACACAACAGCGCGGCCACCAAGTCACCACGGCACTCAAGTATCCGGTGGAGTGTAGCAGACGCTTCTGCCGGCAAACGGCGCACAAATGTGCGTCACCGTCAATATTTTGTGGGGTGGTAATCTGGCCAATCAGAGCACGCCGCTCCGCGGCAGATCTAGATGGGCCAGGTTTTGAAATACGCGGCCGGGCTGGCTGGATGGATACGAAGGCAGCGGGAGCCAGAAGGTCCGGTCGGCTTACTCAAAGGGTCTGGACCGCTGCCGCCGCGTTGTACGGGAGGGGGCGTGCCTTCAGCAGGCTGAGGCGGAGTCGACCTGCTTCGTGGGTTTCCTGATGTATGATCGGGACCCCACACAGCCAGCAAGTGTCCAGCGCTCCCACGATCCGTGGCGCCAACGGCTGCGTGTCGCCACGGAACGGGTGAGGGACTTCATGGTCGGGCTGGCCGGGCGTTCGCCTCGGTTGGTTCTTTCAATGCCGGTGAGGGACCGATTGAACAGCCCCTGCTTACTCCCACGCCGTCCACGTGGCCACGGTGTGGCAATGGGGCCGACAACAGGCAGGTCCCCGCATCGCAGACGGACCCGCTCCGTTGTGCGCGGGTGCCGTCGCGGACGGCCCTGCCCCGTGCCGCGATGTTGTTGCGGGCGGGGTTGTCCCGTGCGACGCAGGCGTCCCTGCTGCCAAGCTTGCGATGCCTGCGGAGCTTAGGCAGCGTTTGCCAGTTCCGCCGTTCGGCCACACTCGGTGTTGACGCCTCCTTGGTCGGCCGCCGCAAGGGTTTGGTCGACCGAACCAGTGCCTTTCTTCTCCGGGGCCTATCTCGTCCGGCGGGCCTCCTGGGACGGCTGCTTGAAGGTGTCATCCTGTGTAGAAAGAACACTGTTAGAACACCGGATAATCATTACTTTCTGCGGCCGAGTGTGGCGGCGGCGGTAGTTTTCATTAACTATCCTCCCCATCGCGACGGTAGTACTCCTTCAAGTCCGTGATGAGAATTGGACCCGACTCCTCAATTGTATCACACCGAGCGAGTTTATAAGTAAGCCGCGACATTCGCGCCTTTGCTTAATAGGGTCCTTCCCATCTCCGAGCAAGCGATGTGGCGAAACCGATAGCTGCGTTACTCAGAGGGTGGGTTCTTCTCAGGACCAAGTCACCAACTTTGAAGTATGACAAGAGCCCATGGCTCTTGTCATACTGCGCCGCTTCCTCGATCCTTGCGGCATCGTGATTCTTTCTAGCATCGTGCAGCGCCCCAGAAAAGCGGTTCGTTAGCTGTTCCGCGGACCTAGAGAGCGGGCGTCCTGGTGTTCCTTGCTTCCTCCGTAACTCGTTCTCCAACGGAGACAGTATCTCTTTACCCAGGTTCAGAAACGCTGGCGTGAAACCAGTCGATTTGTTCACGACATTCCAAATGGCAAAACCCATCTCGGCGATGTGCTCATCCCAGCCTCGGTGTCTCTCCGTTAGCGCGATCAGTATGCACTTGACATTCCGATTCACTTGCTCAGTGAGATTGGCTTGGGGATGGTACGGTGTTGTCCTCTTGTGGTTTATGTTCAGCGCCAAGCAGTAGTCGACAAACACTTTACTAGTAAAATAACTAGCGTTATCACTAATGAGACACCTGTCTGTGCCAAAGTGTAGGAAAGTATCTAGTAACTTTTCCCAGATTCGCTCTGCAACCAGCTTCCTCCGTGGGTACAACTCTGCCCACTTTGAGAAATGATCGGTAATAACCAAGAGGTACTGGTTTCCCCGCGGACTTCTCGGCAGAGGGCCAATGATGTCGCAAGCGACGATCTCCCACTCTCCACCGACTGCATCAAGCGCGGAAGCTTCCCCCCTCTGGGCTTCGCTTTCTGGCAGGATGGACAGCTGCGGGCATATCGGAGTGCTTCTTGCCTCATCCCCGGCCAGGTCGTGGCACGGTATAACTTATGAAAAGTCTTGCTTCCACTGTCATGACCTGCCAGAGTCTAGTCGTGGAAGTACCCGATAAACCTCTTCCGTAGCTTCCTGGGAATCACCACCCTGAAAGGAGACTCATTACTTTCCGCTTCATCGATCGTTGGGATGTATCGAAGCAGTAAGCCGTCTTCGCCCAGCAGATATGAATCAAATTGTTCATTAACTCGTCCGCAAGCCTTCCCGGTGTCAACCGCAATTCTTGCCAGTTTACCCAGCACCCGCAGATAAAAACCACCTGCTTTCTGGGCCTCGACAAGCTCTTTTTTGCTGATCACTTTACCCCAAGCGATGATCGTTTGCTCCTTCGTGCCGCGCGCTAAGGCTGCTACGAGTGCCGGTTGCTTCGCCTCCTCCCAACCGTCCGTGAGGGACCTCACCCCTGCATCCGAAGACATTCTCCTGTTCTAACCGCGCTCCTCGTTACTCTCTGGTTGCGTCACCTCCTCCCAACCAGCATCCTGGGGCGCCTGAGAGAGCGCGTCCGCGACCTTATTGGTCGATCCTTTTCGGTACCTAACGGTGTACGAGTAGCGCTGAAACGTTAGTACCCAGCGAGCTAGCTTTCCCGCTGGATCTTTTAGCAGCTGAATCCAGGTAGGTGCTGCGTGATCAGTCTGACTAACAAAAGTCGTACCATTTGAATAGAAGTCAAACTTCTTCAGAGCAAACATGACGGCCAACCCCTCCTTTTCCGCCACGCTGTAGTTGCGTTCCGACGGTGTGAGCGTTCGACTAGGGAATGCCACAGGGCGTAACTGTCCATCATGCTCCTGTAGCAATACTGCTCCGACACCGTAGTCACTCGCATCCTTCTGCACAATGAAATGCCGATTAAGCTCTATAGTAAGCGAAGGCTAGCGCTTGCTATTGCCCTCGCTAGAGAAGAGAAGGCAGCCCCTTGCTCTGGATCCCAGACCCACCTCGAGCCTTTCTGGAGCAGCAGATTCAATGGCTGCGCCAGCTCCGCGCACATTGGGACGAACTACCGGTAAACGCCAACCATCTTCAGAAACCTTGCGGGCATCTTCTAACTCCGATTCCCACAGACCCTGTTCCCGGATGAATATGACACTGCAATACTTCGCTCTCGGCAAAAGGGTTTATTCACTCACTCATTGCCTTGGGGGGGTTTCGGGATCGGGGGACGGTCATCAGCGAGGCCGAGGAGAGTCCGCTGCCACAGCAGCTTCTCTGAGTCCCAGCGGTGGTCGTCCACACCGCGTCATGGGGACGTCGTCGTCCAGGGTCGCTGTCCGGTCCGTTTGTCGAGTCCGCCACTCGACGTAGTGCCCGCACTCCCTGCGCCAGCGTCCAGCGCCGTCCGAGCTCGCCTCCATGACCGGTCCCTTGTCTAGTCGGCAGCCCAAGCCCTCTTCCTTTGTCTCCGTTCCCCTCTTAAGACCTTCCCAAGTCCTTGTCCCGCCGACCGTCCAATCGGGAACCTTGCTGCGAGCCGACCCTCCGACGCCAGCGCTGGGTGAGGGGGCGCTTGCCCCGTTCCTCCCGGAGAGCTCGGACGTTCCGCGACAGGACGGCGACAGGAAACGGGAAGGTCACGGGGAACGAAGGAGCGCCCGACAGTACGGCGGCGGGGACCGGCAAGGTCACGGAGAGCGGAGGAGAAAGGGAGAGGGTCCCCACACCTCCCCTCCCTCAAGGCTCGGACCCCGGGGGGCTTGAGGTTGCGTGGTCCCCAGGACCCTGGGCAGGGAGCTCGTTCAGCTGAGGGTCGCCGATGATGACGAGCACCCTCAATGATGATGATGGCATCAAACCAAGCAGGTCAGCGGTGAACGTTGATTCACTGGGAAGCTCGTGACCGATGGAGCACGGTCCACGAACTGGTCCGGAGCACCACAGCTCACAACACGGACGGGCACTCAGGCACACACAACACGCCGGCTCTTAAAGTTCGCTTCCGTCCCTAACGTAACAGACAGCGAATCGCGCAAAAACGAATACCGGCTGTCACAGGTTCGGATGTTAAAGATACCATTTAAACAAACAAATTTGTAATTTGACTTGGACCGCTGTCCAGGTGTTAGGACCACACCTTGGCGATAGACATCCTGAAAGGCTGGAGGAATTGAGAGCAAGGCATGCCGTCGTTACGAACAGTATTTTATGTAAAATAATTCAAAAGTAAGGAAAGGCGCACAGGACGTACACACAGTCGAAAGAAGGAAAGAGAAAAAAAAATTCAAAAGTCGAATCGAGGTTGTCATACAGTTTTGGAGGGGGAGAGCCGAGTCAGCGTTCCAAGGTGCAGGTGGAGGTCCGGTTCGTTGCGCCGCCAGTCGGGGTCGGGAAGCCATGGTGACTTGGGTGTTGTAGTGACGCACAGCACTCACTCACAAGCACTCACAACCGTCTCCGTCGAATACCTTCTCGGTGTTCGAACAACCATACCGACGCGGATCTGCTCAGCGCCGACCATCCACACCGTCGCAACCTTGCTCCGCGGTGTGTTCCACAAAACCTCGCTCGCGCGGGCTAAGCTCGTGCTCCTGTCCTCGGCGCTCGCGCACCCCACTCACAAACACGGGAACGGACAACACCATAACCATTGAAGGACAAAAATAGTTATTGAATTCTGTGACACCGGCACGCTATATCAAACAGCGTGACGAAACCAAAATCTTTCGATCGTTGGACATGCCACGAAATAAAAACAAAACTTTTCATTTCAATACTCACGGGCAGGCAGTCATCAAGAACGTCACGCTACACGTTCAAGAGGTACATAAGAGGAAAACTATTCCTTAACTAAAAAGTATGAGCACTCATTGTATACTCAAATCGTACATACGCCCACTATACAACATTTGCTCCTATCAAACTCAACCGCATTCTTTTAAAACAGTAAGCAATCTACCAGAGCGTCAGAACCGCACACCTCTGACAACAATATTAATCTCCAACACACTCGCGAAGAACGCACAAAACCTCAAAAACTAAGAATAACCTTCCGTAAAACAGAAACGGTCACAAATCCAGTCGCGTTCGCGAGGTGCGACTCGAAAAAAACACGCTGCCAACAACCCATGACGGGCACTCATGCACTCGGCGTTCACGCTACCCGAGCTACAAACACGCTACAGCCAAGCTACGCAGCACGCCTTCATCAGAAGGGGTAATCACCTTACTGAGAGGCCGTTGTTCCGTGGTACCGGCCACTTACACCAGTACAAAGGGAACAGTAGCTGGATCGTGCGAACAGCAGATCTCATTGGACAGCCTATTTACAGAGCTATGTCTGTACGTCTGGGCATCTACCAGACGTTACCGCTTCACCGCTCGGAAATGACCACCCAACAGGAGCGACAAGCGCGTAACGGCGGTCCGCACCGAACCCCGCACGGGCTCGACAACCGCGATAAGCGCATGGACGCACGCTACATTTCTCCCCCGGCCAAACCCCGACACCGCATAACTAAAAAGTCTTCCAGCTGATGTCAAGGCCGGCCGGGATCGAGCAATAAAGGTACGCCGTCAACGCTTCTCGCGACTCTTCAACGTTTTCGAATCGAGCAACGTGTCCACATACAAACGCAGTAGGCTCCGCACAAAGCTCGCCCCCAGCCAAGTCAACACGCCGCATGACTGAAAAGTCTTCTTGCGACTGTGAGGACAGGCAGGGATCGAACAATGTAAGTATCCCACACGCGCACCTTTCAACTTCCGCGCAACGAGCGCGATACCGAAATGCCAAATAATCTAACCGGCCAGTCTTGGAGATGGACGAGCTAATAAACTATGTTTGCTCTGCATAAACAGTTTCCGCAGCGTCGAAGTGTCTACAGCATTTACCGCCGCATTCCACACCCGCTACCCATTCATGCAAAGGCTGCATTTTGTACAGCGACGGGCTGACCCAACGCACAACAGCTATAGGCCGCCGACGGCCATGCCGCTGCCATAATTTCGAGGCTTCCCGGGCACGTACCCGCCGACGTGAACCGTACGTTTTCCCGGGCCAACCGCGCATCTGTACAGGATAAAACTATGAACAACTCGTCACATCATCGCAAGACCGCCACTCCCCTCGTGCAAGTTTTCACTGCACGAGCCCAGCTCTTTCCTCACCTAGCTGTCTTTTCTCCCCTAAATTTATAATTTATCTCTAATTCAGGCCTCTGCACGACCAATTACGTTCTCGACGCCTTCGCGTCCCAACGCGAACCCAAGCACGGCCGAGAACCGTACTGCATCCGGCGGCAGCGCAGAAGCGCGCGCTTGCCGCCGCTCCTCCGGAAACGGAAAAACGAAATTAAAGAGTAACTCCCGCCGCGAGGCTCAACCTTCGATATGGCGGTGTGAGGATCCGGAACCTACTGTGCGCACAATTAAACGGGATCAACCTCACGACTCTACAACCAGAAACGCACGGGTCATGCCCATCGCGTCAGACTGGACTCCACGGAGCATTACACACGCACAGCCACTGATAAAGTGAAAACGGAAACTCTGTGGTTTTCGGGATTCCGATGCCCACGCACCGGACATCGCGTACCCGGCACGATTTAGTGGGCTTAGCCCCTAAATGTGGCCTCTGGCCACAAGGTACTCGTTCAAAGCGATCTTGGTCGGAACCACAAGAGCGCATCCGTACCTTAAAACGCTGTCAACTAACGAAGCTCAAAACCGCGCTGACAGCTCAAGCAAGGCCAACTGGGAGCTAGCATGCGGTCAAACCGAGACGCTAGTCTCCTCACGGACAAAATGCAATGCGGGAATAATTTCCAAACACAGTCCATGCAACCGCCATCCGCAATGGGAGCGTTCTCCACCCAAAGCGATGCCTCTTTAACGCGTCCGATCAGTAACAAGCGTTACAAACCATTACATCGATACGCGAACAAAGGCGGTTAGGCGCGTCACATCCCCCGAAGCGTCAGCCGGCATCTTTCCCAGCGGACGCGGACGGCCGGAGGCGTAGGTGGGGGGACGCCCGACGCTACAGGCATCGAGGGGTGCGGTAATTTTGACGCACAGAGCGCTCTTGCTCAGCAGGATCAACCTACCAGCATCCAACGGTGCGCTGAACAGTGAATACTCGAGGCGCTTCTCGTAACGGGGATAAGCAAATTCCTGACAGGCTGGGCAAAAGGGTTAATCCCTTAAAACAGCGGTCAAAATCCGCGCCTCCTAGTCAGACAGGCGATAATGTCAGGGCCTCCGTGCGGCGCTCCCGCAACGAAACTTCGTGCGGCGCTCCCGCGACAAAGATGACCCCCAAAAAGAGCGCGAAACAGTGCCCCAATTCAACCGGAAACAGGTTGGGAATCGAAATGCCTGCCTGATCAAAAATCAGGCCCCACGTTGCGGCGCCAGTTTATGCGGGCATCTTCTAACTCCGATTCCCACAGACCCTGTTCCCGGATGAATATGACACTGCAATACTTCGCTCTCGGCAAAAGGGTTTATTCACTCACTCATTGCCTTGGGGGGGTTTCGGGATCAGGGGACGGTCATCAGCGAGGCCGGGGGAGAGTCCGCTGCCACAGCAGCTTCTCTGAGTCCCAGCGGTGGTCGTCCACACCGCGTCATGGGGACGTCGTCGTCCAGGGTCGCTGTCCGGTCCGTTTGTCGAGTCCGCCACTCGACGTAGTGCCCGCACTCCCTGCACCAGCGTCCAGCGCCGTCCGAGCTCGCCTCCATGACCGGTCCCTTGTCTAGTCGGCAGCCCAAGCCCTCTTCCTTTGTCTCCATTCCCCTCTTAAGACCTTCCCAAGTCCTTGTCCCGTCGACCGTCCAATCGGGAACCTTGCTGCGAGCCGACCCTCCGACGTCAGCGCTGGGTGAGGGGGCGCTTGCCCCGTTCCTCCCGGAGAGCTCGGACGTTCCGCGACAGGACGGCGACAGGAAACGGGAAGGTCACGGGGAACGAAGGAGCGCCCGACAGTACGGCGGCGGGGACCGGGAAGGTCACGGAGAGCGGAGGAGCCAGGGAGAGGGTCCCCACAACCTTTGAAGGCTCTTTACATCGTGTGGTGGTGGATAATCGAGAATGGCCCTCAATTTATCATCGTTCGGCTTCAAGGTACCATTCTCCACGACAAAGCCTAAAATATTTACCCTTGAAGCGGCCAGCTGCACCTTTTTTTTTATTAATTGTTAAACCGGCCTCACTTATTCGACTTAAGTCGGTCTCGAAAGGAGTTAGGTGCTCTTTGAACGACTTGTAGAATACCACAACGTCGTCCATGTAGGCCATAGCGAAGTTAAATTTCGCATGACCCAGCACGATGTCAATGACCCATTGGAAACTCGACGGCGAGTCCGAAAACCCAAACGGAAGACGCGTAAACTCAAATAACCCCCTGTAACAGGTGAACGCCGTCTTTTGGACATTGTCTGGCGCCACCGGGATTTGAACAAGACCTCTGCTACAATCCAGTGTGGTGAAAACCCTCGCGCCTCCAAGCGAATACATTATCGACTCAATAGAGGAAAAAGGATACGCGTCCCTTCTAATGACCTCATTAGTCTTCGGTGATCAACGCGAAGGCGCGCGGTGCCGTCTTTCTTAGGAGCCAAAACTACTGGGAACGCACAGAAACTCTGCGATGGCTGCACCGCCCTCGTATCCAGCATCTCCTCGATAGCCGTGTCTAGGAGAGCTCGTTTTTGAACGCGTAGTGGTCTAGAATTACACCCCCAAGGCCTAGCCCCTCCTGCATCTATCCTATGTTGTAAAACAGTCGTAAGCCCCGGTCTCTTGGTAAACATAGCTGCGTGTCGGAACAAGGCGTTCGCTAGCATCCGCCGTTGGTCGGCAACCATCGATTGACGCAATTATCGTTTCGACGTTCCCGGGCACAACTCGCGCTACTAATACCTGCTCCTGTTGTGATGCAGCGAGCCAATTCGTTTTATCCCCTGCGCCAGAGATGATGGGGCATCAAGGGGAATAAGAGGGGAAAACGCACTATAGCGATACACGTTGTTCTTCAAGTTCAGGATTATACCCTCACGGCAGACGAAGTCTTGCCCAAAAAAAAAACAGGAATTGACATACCGGTGAAGTAAACGACGCGTTGCCTCCTTCGTCTGCCGTCAAGGCCAAGAGAAAGGCGCATCGCACCTTGCGCTTCGGCCAATCCTGGTGCTAAACGCAGTGGAGTTACAAGTTCCCGCACGCAAAGGTTTCTGTTACGGCAGTCCTTGTACACAATATTGCCAATTAGAGAAAGAGTAGAGCCGGTATAAATTAGTGCCGAATATTCTTTACCACCGATCTCTACCCGCACGTACGGGCCCTTCTCAGGTGTCGTGCCCTGAGCCCGAACACGCTGACGGGGCCATCGCCACGCAGTCGCCGGCCGCAATTTCCGCCCTGTCGGCACACTGATGCTGGGCCTCCGCAGCGGCCGGCAACCTCGACTCAGAGGACCTGATTAGTGGCGCCGGCCTCTGGCGTTTCCCTGGAAACCTTGAGAACCAGCATCTACCCACGTGCAATGCCGCTTGATGTGCCCAAGACGGTGACAGTTGTAACACCTGACTTGTGGACGGTCGTTACGCGCAACCTTTCCATCATTATCCTCACGCGACACTTCATTTCTGGCAGACCGCGGTGAGTCGATCATGATTCTCGTGACTGTCGTGATTAGTCGCGCCTCCGCTGTGGCTAACCGCCGCGCCACTCTATACGGCTCTGCACTCGGGCCGAGTTTGCGTTGGCTGCCCTGCGCCTTTGCTCGTAAGCGAAGGGGTCCAAAGCCCGGGGTGTTATAGCTACCCCGTGACTGCGCTCCGCAACGGCCGTATACGACGTGTGCGACTCGATATGAGTGTCCGCGGCGCCTCCTGTCCACGAGCATCTTGGCTCTAGGGACTCCTCGGCCCTCGGAGTTGTATGGTACTGCAGCTCAGCGAGCAATCCCGCTTGGACCGTTCGCGCCGCTCTGGCAAGTGCCTCCAGATCCGCGAAATCCCGTCTGGGCAAGTAGGCTTTAAATCTAGGGTGATATTGCCGTATCGCTCTAGCTACCTTCTCTGCGTCAGACACGGATGGTTCAGCCCTCGAGTAGAGCTCCTGGAGTGCGCGAACGTACTCCACGAGGCTCTCGTCGGGGTGCTGAGTGCGGCTAGCTAGCTGGTCCCTAATCCGCATCTCATGATCGGGATGCAAAAATTGCTCCCTAATCCGCGTCCGGAAGTCCGCCATCAATAGGAACGGTCGTTGCAACCGTCTCCAACGCGACGCGTCGCCCGTTAACGCGATCGGCACGATCTGCACCAAGGCCGTTTCGTGTGATCCTCCCAACGCGGCTACATACGCGTCCACGTTCTGCAAGAAATCGCGAACCGGTTTTCCGTCGGAGTATCCCGCATAAGTCGGCGTCGGTACGGACAACCCCGGTCGCGGCAGAGACGTAGGCGCGGCATTCGCGCTCCTGGAGCTGTAGCGGTTTGTCGCGAGAACGTCTCCATCATCGCCGTCATGGCGCGCATAAACTCGCCGATATCTACCGCGCCTCCGATTGGAGCTGATGGTAAGATCTCAGCATTTGGAGATTCCCGCGTACTAGAGCTCTCTCCGGCCCCCGCAAAGTCAGACACTTCCTTAGCTCCGCTCTCAAACGAGTCGTCCTCGTCCCCATCGGGGGCCGACCTCGTCTTGGGGGGCATCGTTAGCGTTTATCTTTCTACACCACGCTGAACGCTCAATGGATCTGTGTGACTCAAATTTGGGGGTTTTACGTGCCAAACCAACGACGCGCATCTGGCTCTGTGTGACTCCCCGGGACGAACGGAACAAGCAGCAGACCAATCGGGCCCCTCATTGGATGCGCCAGTTGTGTGGATCGCTCTAATATACTGCTGCCCAATCGGTACCCCCCTGGTCCGCCCTCCCAACAAGTCACAGTTTCGAGGAGATGTGAGAAAACGTTTTACTGTGCCTTGACCATCTTGACCGTGTCTTGACCGTGGATCGCCGAGCCCTCAGGGCTTGCTGCGTTGCCGGCCGTTCCCGCTCGCTCTTTGTCTCGAACTGCTCGCGCACACGTCACGAGCGCCGGTCTGCCGGCCACAGCATGTGCCCCGCTCCAATCCCTCCCCCCCCCCCCCCCCCCCCCCCGCGCCGTCTTCCTCCTCGGCTTCCCACAAACTGCACATGCATAAGTTTCAATTATCAAATCTATGCAACCGATGTTTCAATATTGGGGGAGGAAGGGGGAGGGCGCGCCTTACGAAGGTATGGGTTCTAAACAATATTAAAGAAAAGTGCCACGCCAACAAAACAACCAACAACCTCGTCAGCAGCACCTCATGGAGTTAGTATCACGGACAGTATGAGCTACAACAGCCCTTCATGCTTTGACGTACATATCTCTGTTCGTTTCAGGAGAAGTTTTTATCCATACTAGAGTTGCAATACAAAGTGCAGGTACCATTCTTCCCACTCTTTCGTAGATCATGTGGGTCGCTACCTGATCGACGCCCGATCGGGACGTGCCTCGCTCGCTCCCCAAGAAGTCACCCACACAGTGCGTGTTCAAAAGAGTTTACTCAAACTCAAGTCGTTGAAGATCCGCTCGTCGCTGTTGTCCCGATGACCTCCCTGACCGGTCCCTTTCGAAGTCGCCAGCCAAAGACCCCTTCCTTTGTCTTCGTTCCCCTTTTAAGACCTTCCCAAGTCCTTGTCCCGCCGACCGTCCAATCGGGAACCTTGCTGCGACCGACCCTCCGACGTCAGCGCTGGGTGAGGGGGCGCTTGCCCCATCCCTCCCGGAGAGCTCGGACGCTCCGCGACTGGACGGCGACGTGAAACGGGAAGGTCACGGGGAACGAAGGAGCGCCCGGCAGCACGGCGACAGGGACCGGCGAGGTCACGGAGCGCGGAGGAGCCAGGGAGAGGGTCCCCACACCTACCCTCCCTCAAGGCTCGGACCCCGGGGGGCCTGAGTCGGCGAAGGGTGGACGGTCCCCGGCCAGGAACTCCTCCAGCTCCGCCATCACCGTGTCCTCGGCGGGCGGAGGCGGAGGCGGGAGGGGTTCGGCCGGGCAGGCGAGTGGCGCCAGCGGGGGCGGCAGCGTGTCCGAGACCGCGGTGGCGGCGGTCGCGGCGGTAGAGGCAGCGGCGGTGGAGGCTGCAGAGGTGGCCCCCTCCTCAGGAAGCTCCCGGGCCGCCGGGGCCAGGAGGTCGGGCCGGTCCCTCTGGAGGAGCCGCAGCGCCGCCTCGACGCACGTGGGGGGGCCCACCGCCCTCAGCAGCTCCTGGTGGCGTGGGCTGGCCTCGTGGGTCTCGCGGTGAACCACCGGCACCCGGCAGAGCCAGCAGGGGTCCTGCAGGTCCGGGGCCAACTCGAAGGCGGGCAGCGTGTGCCCCAGGAAGGGCGGCGGGACCTCGACACCGGGCGTGTCGTGGACCGGTCTCGGCTGGTCCCGCCAACGCTGGCGGGACACGAAATGGAGGTCCCGCTGCCCGTCCCATGTCGTCCAGGTTGCCACGGTGTGGCATGGCCGCCGGCTCCAGGCCCGTCCCCCCTGCGGTGACGGTCCCTCTCTTCTCCTGGAAGGAAGTCGTGCGGGTCGAAGAGGCCTGCTCGAGCCTGGTCCTCCCCGCGCAGGTGGGCCCGACCCACTCTGCGGTGTGCCAGCGCGGTGGCTCGCGGAATCCGCGGAGTCCGCCTGGCGCTGTCCGGACCCAGCGTCCGACGCCCGATCGTGGGGCCACCTCCATGGTCGCCGACCTCGGGAGTCGGGCCGCCTCGACACGGGGCGCCCACCCCGGGTACTTGGGGGAGCATTAGCGCCCCCGTTCTGGCCTGGCGGGCCTCCTGGGAGGGGTCGTCCCCGTCCAGCGCCGGCACGTGCTCGGCGTCCGGCGTCGTTCCAGAAAGGCATTCTGTCGGGAGGAAATTCAGTTAAAAACACAGAAATGGATTAAACCCTGCGCCGCAGATTGTATTGACGGCAGAAACTCCTGTTAGAAGTGAGCTCGCCGACAGTGTCATGCACCGTCCGGCCAGCGCGCTCCATCCGTGCTCCGGACTGCGTCTGCCGTCCGGCCGAGACGGGGCTTTCCCCGTCCTCATCAGCCGCTTCTCGTCCATCGCCGTCCTGGTCGCGAAGGTAGTACACCTTTAAATCGGTCACGTGAACAGGGCCAGACTCCTCGGTTGTGTTCGGCCGAGTGAGTCTGTACGTAAGCCGCGACACTCGCGTACTTACCTCGTAGGGCCCATCCCACTTCGGAGCCAGCGATGCTGCGAATCCGCAAGCTGCATTACTCAGTGGGTGCATTCTCCTCAGAACCAGGTCTCCGACGTTGTACTCCAGGTGGCGATGGTTCTTGTCGTACTGCGCCGCCTGCTCGATCCTTGCGGCATCGAGGTTCTCTCTAGCGTCGTGCAACGCGCCCGTCAAGCGGCTTTTGAGCCCGGCCGCGTACGTAGAGAGTGGGCGACCCGATGCCCCGTCGCTGTTTCTTAACCCGTTCTCTAGTGGAGACGGGAGCTCCTTACCCAGGTTCAGGAACGCTGGTGTAAACCCGGTTGATCGGTTCACTGACGTCCGAATGGCGAAACCCATCTCGACGATGTGTTCGTCCCAGTCCCGGTGTCTCTCCGTCAGCGCGATCAGCATGCTCTTCAGGTTGCGATTCACTCTCTCAGTGATATTGGCCTGAGGATGGTACGGTGTCGTCCTCTTGTGCTTAATATTGAGGGCCAAGCAGGAGTCCACGAAGACTTTACTAGTGAAATAACTAGCATTATCGCTCACTAGACACTTGGGCGTTCCGAAACGCAGGAAAGTGTCTAACAACTTTTCCCAGATTCGCTCCGAGACCAGTTTTCTCAGGGGGTACAGCTCCACCCACTTCGAGAAATGGTCAGTGACCACCAAAAGGTACTGATTTCCCCGAGGACTCCTCGGCAGCGTGCCAACGATGTCCCACGCGACTATCTCCCACGGGTAGTGACTCTTCACCGGCTGCATCAACCCCGGAGGTTTCCCGCCTCTCGGTTTCGCCTTCTGGCAAGCTGGACAGCTACGACAGTACCGAAATACGTCCTGCCTCATTCCCGGCCAGGTCGCGACGCGACATAACTTTTGAAAAGTCTTGCTGCCGCTGCCATGACCGGCCAGAGCCGAGTCGTGGAAGTATCTGATAAACTTCCTGCGTAGCTTCCTAGGAATCACCACCCTGAAGGGAGGGTCGTTCCCCTCCTCTTCGTCGATCGCGAGGATATAGCGGAGCAATAACCCATCTTCGCCCAGCAGATACGAATCGAACGGCGCGCCGATTCGTCCGTCAGTGTTCCCGGTGTCAACAGCAATTTCCGCAAGTTTTCCCAACACCCGCTGACAAAATCCATCTGCTCCCTGGGCCTCGACAAGCTCTGCCTTGCTTACCACTTCCCCCCAAGCCACGATCCTTTGCTCCCTCGTAGAGTGACCCACCGCTGCTACGAACTCCGGCTGCTTCCCCTCCTCCCAGCCATTCTCTCGCTTTCCCGCGATCGCGGGGGGCTTCTCCCCCGCGCACGGAGGTATTCTCCCTCCTCTCCCGCGCTCTTCGCCCCCCAACGGTCGCGTCTCCTCCTCCCGACCACCGTCCTGGGGCGCCCGAGAGAGCGCGTCCGCAACCTTGTTGCTGGAGCCCTTTCGGTATTCGACAGTGTAGGAGTAGCGCTGCAGGGTCAGAGCCCAGCGAGCCAGCCTTCCCGCTGGCTCCTTCAACCTCTGGATCCATGTTAGCGCAGCGTGATCCGTCTGTATGACAAAAGTCGTACCGTCTAGATAGAGATCGAACTTTTTCAAAGCGAACATGACGGCCAGCCCCTCCTTCTCCGTTACGCTGTAGTTGCGCTCGGGCGGTGTAAGCGTTCGGCTCGCGAAAGCCACAGGGCGCAACTGCCCATCGTGCTCCTGTAGCAACACCGCTCCGACACCGTAGTCGCTCGCGTCCGTCTGTAGGACGAAATGCCGGTTTAGATCTGGTAAATGTAAGCTCGCTGTATCAGCTATTGCCTTCGCGAGAGACGCGAAAGCCACGTCGTGCTCCCTCCCCCAGATCCACCTTGAGTTTTTCCGCAGCAATTGGTTCAATGGCTGTGCTAGCTCCGCGCATCCCGGAATGAACTGCCGATAAAAACCGACCATCCCTAGAAACCTCTGAAGGCTCTTTACGTCACACGGCGCTGGATAATTGAGGATGGCCCCCAACTTATCGTCGTTCGGCTTCAACGTACCGTTGTCAACGATAAAGCCTAAGAGATTAACCCTCGAGGCTGCGAGCTGTACCTTATCTGGGTTGATCGTCAACCCAGCCTCCCACATTCTACTCAGAACGATCTCGATATGAGTTAGGTGCTCTTCGAACGAGTTCGAGAATTCTACGACATCGTCCATGTAAGCCATGGCAAAGTTAAACTTCGCGTCCTCCAGCACGATGTCCATCAGCCGCTGAAAACTAGACGGCGAATTCGATAATCCGAACGGCAGGCGGGTAAACTCAAACAACCCCCTGTGACAAGTGAACGCTGTTTTTTGGACGTCGTCTGGTGCTACCTGGATCTGCAGGAAGCCTCTGCTGCAGTCCAGCGTGGTAAAGACCTTCGCGCCACCCAGCGAGTACATGATGGACTCAATAGATGGAAAAGGATACGCGTCCCTTTTGGTCATCTCATTGAGTCGGCGGCAGTCTACGCAAAGACGGGCTGTCCCGTCTTTCTTCGGCGCTAGCACTACCGGAAATGCCCACGGGCTTTGCGACGGCCGTACGGCCCCCGTGTCCAACATTTCATCGAGAGCCTTATCTAGGAGAGCTCGCTTGTGCACACTCAGCGGTCTGGGGTTACAACCCCACGGCCTAGCGTCTCCCGTGTCTATCTCATGTTGTAAAACATGCGTGACTCCCGGCCTCTCAGTAAACATAGCTGCGTGTCTATACAAAGCGTCCGCTAACGATCGCCTTTGTTCGGCCGGCCCGTCGAAAGAAGCCACGATCTGTTCAACGTTATGTGGTACGGCCCGCGCAGCTAACACCTGCTCCTCGCGCAGCCTAGCGAGCGAACATTCCGATCCCTTCCCCAAACTAGGTGAAGCTACAAAGGGGATGAGAGTGGTCAGCGGGTTGTAGTGGTACCCGTTATTCTTTAGGTCTAGAATGATCCCCTCTCGGCAAACGAAGTCCTGTCCCAAAATAACTGGGATTGACATACCCGGCAGGTAAACGAAGCGCTGCCTCCTTCGCTTGCCGTCGAGGCCGAGGTGAAGGCGAACTGCGCATTGCGCCTCGGCCGATCCCGCCGCTAAACGCAACGGAGTTGCAACTTCGCGCATGCACAGGTTTCTTTTGCGGCAGTCCGTGTACACGGAGTCTCCGATGAGAGAGAGGGTTGAGCCGGTGTCGACTAATGCTAGATAATCTTTACCACCGATCTCTACCCGCACGTACGGACCCCTTTCACATGTCGAGTCCTGACCCCGACATGCCGACGGCGCGAACGCTACCCGATCGCTGCCCGCGACTTCCGCCCCGTCGGCGAACTGACCCGGGGCCTCGGCAGCGGCCGGCAACCTTGATTCGGGCAACCCGATTACTGGCGCCGGCCCCGCGCGTTTTCCGAGTATCCGGATTCGGCCGCTGCCCACGTGCATTGCCGCCTGATGTGCCCAGGCTGGTGACACCTGAAGCACCTGACTTGGGCGCGGTCGTCGCGTGCTACAGTTGATCTGTCGCTAACGGCACGCGGCGCGCCGCCTCGCCGAGCGCTGTTGTCGCTGCCGCGAGCGTCGTAACGCGTCACGTCTCCGCGGTATTCGACCGCGCCGCCCCCCCTACGGGGTTGCGCCCCGGCTGAGTTTGCGCTGGCTACCCTGCGCCTTTGCTCGAAGCCGAATGGGTCCAGGGCCCGAGGTGGAATGGCTCCGCCATTCCCGCGATCCGCGACGGCCACGTACGCCGTCTGCGACTCGACGTAACCGTCCGCGGCGCGTCCCGTCCACGCGCAACCCGGCTCCAAGGACTCCTCGGCTCTTGGAGGGGGCCGATACTGCAGCTCAGCGAGCAAGCCCGCTTGAACTGTGCGCGCCTCTCTCGCCAGTGCTTCGAGGTCTGCGAAATCGCGTCCTCGAAGATACGCCTTAAATCTGGGGTGGCACTGGCGGATCGCCCTCGCTACTTTCTCCGCGTTAGGCGCGGAGGGTTCGGCCCGCGAGTAGAGCTCCTGGAGTGCACGGACGTACTCCACGAGGCTCTCATCCGGGTGCTGAGTACGGCTCGCCAGCTCGTCGCGAATCCGCATCTCGTAGTCGGGAGGAAGGAATTTCTCCCGAAACCGCGCCCGGAAGTCCGCCATTGATTGAAACGGCGTTTGCAGCCGTCTCCAACGCGCGGCGTCGCCCGTCAGTGCAATCGGCACGATCTGCAGCAGGGCTGTTGCGTCCGATGCCCCCAAAGCGGTTACGTACGCGTCTAAATCCTGCAGGAAATCGTGCACCGATTTCCCGTCGGAGTACCCCGAGTACGTCGGCGTAGGCACGCTCAACCGCGGGCGGGGTATCGGCAAAGGCGCGGCACTCGCGACGCTTGGGGCTGTCCCCATCTGCCGCGACATCGCGTCCATCATCCGCGTCATTGCGCGCATCAGTTCACCGGCGTCTAGCACGCCTTCCGTCGCTAGTGAAGCTGGGGGCGAAGTCCCAGTCTCCGGGGGCGCGCGTGAGCCCGAGTCTCCGCTAATCGGAGCAGCCCCCCCGCTATCTCGCCCAGGCTCGTCCTCCGACGAACCGTCCTTACTCGCGCCGGTGGTCGACCTGGGGTCGACCATTGTCACTTTCTACCAACTCGAACACAATTCGCAAAATTCGAGCACGCTAACCTCCAAAATCCGGGAAAACGCAAAGTGCGCGACCTCTCAGGGAGGAGCGAAAGCAACGGCCAACCGATCGGGCTCCCACGTGGGCGCCAGATTATGTGGGTCGCTACCTGATCGACGCCCGATCGGGACGTGCCTCGCTCGCTCCCCAAGAAGTCACCCACACAGTGCGTGTTCAAAAGAGTTTACTCAAACTCACGTCGTTGAAGATCCGCTCGTCGCTGTTGTCCCGATGACCTCCCTGACCGGTCCCTTTCGAAGTCGCCAGCCAAAGACCCCTTCCTTTGTCTTCGTTCCCCTTTTAAGACCTTCCCAAGTCCTTGTCCCGCCGACCGTCCAATCGGGAACCTTGCCGCGAGCCGACCCTCCCACAGTGGAATCATAACCAGTGGTCCCACTCAAGGCCACTTCCGGTAATCGCGCGTACACAGCGCTCCTCAAGCCGGATGGCGACAACTGAAGTTGTCAAACAAAAACAAACAAAAAAAACAGGGTCAAAAAGAATCGCAATTGACTAAATTGAGTTCGTTAATGTTATTATTTTTAGAAAACATAATAAGCTAGGTAATAATGATAAACCAACATGGAAAGAAAAGATCGAGCAGTTACCGTTAGCTTCAAAAAGTTCATTGCCCTAACCGAAGCCATGTCGCCGGTCGCGTTGTCGGTGTTGCTGTTCTGCGAATTTCTCTTTCCTTGTACATTTCCCTTTCGGATGGATCCTCGCTTGGTGTTTTAATGTCACGTGAGTTACCGAATCGCGCTATGAATGTGTTCTAAGTGGGCCTGCTCAGGCAAGAAGCCAAAAAGCCGGGGACTCACTTCGCCGTTCGAGATTCCGGGATTCCGCTTCAAGTTCGTTGCTGGTGAGTGCAAACATTTTAAAGTGCTCGTGCTGTCCTTCGCGTCAGGCCATGGCACGATCGTCTTTTCTCCAACGCAGTGTATGTGACTCGATTAATTTCTTAGTCGTATGTACGTCGGACGTGACTTGTGAAACGGTCGAACGTAATGAATTGCTTGTTCACGCCCAAGCTCCACGTATCGAAACTTTCACACCACTTTACTGGAAAAATATAAATATAGTAGCAAATGACGCGGATCAGGACCGAACCTTGGATTTGCTAATCTGTAAAATCATAAAAGAGAAGTTGGCATCATATCATAAGATATAAAAAGCAAAACAAAAAAACACGCAACAGTATAAAAAGTGAATTTACCACTTGTTATATATTTGCATTTGGCTAAGCAAGTTGACTGGGTACATTGAACATAATTCTGAATTAACTAGTCAGATGGATGTCCCTTGAAGGGAATTAACGGGAAGGCACCTCCAAAAAAGTGTTACTCAAATATGCGAATTTCCGGGACTCACACCTGTCTTCTCTCTCTTCTCAGGATACCCTGTGGGTATGGCAGCATCTGGCACCTGTCGTCCAGCATGCGTCGAGACCCCTCCTCCCCCCGTCAAGCTCCAGACATTATTTATCTCCGCTTGGCACGTCATGCAGTAAGACCCACAGTACTTCTCCAATTTAGAAGTATAAGCAGGGACAGATCCAAGGGGGGGCGACGGGAACGGCCGCCCCGCCGCCCCCCCCCCCCCCCAAACAAAGTGGACCCACCCCCCTCCCCCCATCTCGGAAGGCAATTCGACATGGCCGGACCCCCCGGTGCACACGAAAGAAGGGGAGAATAGCATCCTTGCAAACTTTCTGCCCCCCCCATAAACGGAGTTCTGGATCTGCCCCTGAGTATAAGGTGTGTCCCGCTTCGTCCATTCACTGTATACTGTTACTTTCTTGTTCCAGTACGATGGTTCCTCGGAGAATCACAGAGAATACCACAAGGGCGACAAACGTGTGGATGCAAGCTGCAAGGGCCGGACACCAGAGACAAGGACCATCAGTAACCAGGGGGATGAAGTGAGGAAACTCAAGAGGCAGCTCATCATCTGGGCCACAAGAAGAAAATCGGAGACCGTACGCTGGGAAATTTGTCGACCCTCATCCTTGGGTGGCATGAGCATTTTCTGGTCATATTCGTACGTGAGGTGAACTGTTACTGGAACTAGGTTGACTCATCCTTCTGCAGCTTACAGGGCATTACCAAAGCTACGGCACCAACGAGACAACCGGAACATTTGGCTGAGGGACGGGACAACATATTGTGGGAGTATACACCTCCTACGGAGAGCTCTCACAAAACTTGCTTCGTTGCTCTGATTAGCTCCAATGGGCGGCAGTGCTTTTCTTTGTAAAATTAGGCTGAAACAGATCATAGCTGTAATAGGGCCACCAAAATTGACATTGCGGCATAACATTCCTCTTGAGGGTTCTGGCATCTATTCTATGATCTCTTATGCAATTATGAATGTCGCAGCCACAGGTGGTCACTTGACAATAATCTGCAACTCGTCATATAACAAACTGTGTAAATGGTTGGGTAAGTGCAGTAAAGGTAGTTCTGCATATCTGGGAAAAAACAGTGGCTGGGAGGGCTCTAGCTCTTACTAAAGTGGCGAAGCGGGCAATTTGGTTCATGATATAAAATTTAAAAGCGCTAAATGTTCAGTTGAGAGTAAGCGCTCGTCCTGTTCGCCTTCCTTTTTGTCCTCGTCTTTGTTAGCGCTTTTAAATTTTTTCTCTAGCTTTTCCTCATCACGATTTGTCTTAGAGATCAGCACGACAACCACAGCTGGTTGTCGTGCCAGTAGACTTCGTTCTGAAGTCACCGGAAGAAAACAATAACCGGTTGCTCCCATCATGTTGTGTTAGCCAGTGGTCAAGAACAAGATTTTTTCTCTTGAGCTTGGACAAAGTGTTCTTCAATTAGTTTTCTCAAAGCCCTTTTGAAACGCAATGGCACACATAACCTAGCTCAGTGGACACCCTACGTGTTAGTAGTGTTTCCAGTTTATGCTAAATCACGAAAAGAGCCCTTGAAGAATGAGGTAGTGTGAAAAAGTAAATTTTTAATTCCTCATGCCGGAGATTTCCATCTGTTGGAGTTTGGATAGAAACAAGCTGTGGTCTGCGCTGTTAAAAGCCTTTCTGAAGTCTAACTGGACGATCTCGCACGGAGCTTGGTTGTCGAGGCTGGTGCTGAGTGCATAAGTGAAAGCTGCAAGGGCCGATTCGCAGCTCCTGCCGGGCGGAAACCATATTGGCGGGGGCTCCATTGTTTGGTTTAGCCATCGCAAGCCTTCGGACGGAGAACGTCGTAGCAGTTGTCTGTGTCGCGAACTCAAGCCGAGTTTAGATAAAGTTATATGTGCCGAACTAGTCCTGGGTACCGTCTCTCCTCAACGTCGGGCCCCGACGTTGAGGAGAGACAGTACCCAGGACTAGTTCGCGACATAGACAACTGCTACAACGTTCTCTGTCCGAAGGCTTGCGATGGCTAAACCGCCCTTTTTTTGCTGTCCCTCTTCTTTGTCCTCTTTTCTTCCCCTGGCCGCGAGGCGAGGATTCTTTGTAATCTGGCGCGAACGCCACGGTGGGACACACACACACGTGCCCGCACGCACAGCACCGAATGAGTCGGTAATACACTCCATCACAAGTGGATGTTAGACTTGAGGGAGCACCGTGTCCCTTTTTGAGGGGCGTTACTGACTCAACTTTCCAGGATTTAGGAACAGAGCTGTGGGAGAGAAAATCGTTGAAGAGGCGAGTGAGGACGGGGGAGATACAGCCAGCACCGGATTTAAGCAATGCAGGGTTGAGGCTGTCTGATCCAGGGCGTTGAGAGTTGTCACAGGCGAGGGCTTCGTAGGTTTCACTTTGAAGAATGACTATGGAAGAGAGTGTGATTGCTGGTGTGGCCTTGATTGGCTGAGTTGTGGGTTGGGTGGGACAAAGGTTAGGTGCGGTAGGGTCAAGTAATGCTACAGCCCGAGAAATGTGGTAAGAGAAGAGCTGTGCTATGTCGTCAAGATTAGAATAGGGCCTGCCGTGATGTGTGAAGACCGGCGCGTGGAACATTTTTTTTTTTTATAGTGAAAACATGCCCAAGAGTTTGGGCTGGCAGGTTGCTTTTGCTCTTAGTTGGTAGGTAATCGTTATGGGAGATATGAATGAGATGCTTGACTTCGGTACGTGCCTGGTGGGCTTGGATAAGATTAGTGGGATTTAGAGGCACTTTTTTGAATAGTCGGTGTTTACGTCTGATTAAGACTGCAATCTCCTTTGTCATCCATGGAAGGCTGCCGTGCCTCCTATTGATCCTTAGGGTGAACACATTTGTGCTGAATTGCTGATATGTTGAGCGAGAGGTCGTCGGCCTCGTCAGCCGATGGGTGATCAAACACAATGAACCAGGGAGCGAGGTGGATGAGCTGATTGAGATGAGGGAAATCGTTTTTTTAGAACTGCTGGAACTTCTTGGCTTGATGACCTCGCTTAGGGCAATGGATATTGGTGAGGAGAGCACTGCGATCACTGCCTGGTAGGCTGGATTTCACTGTGCAGCGGTAGGATAAGGTGGGATGATTGGTGCAGACGAGGTCGAGGAATGTAGCGTTGCTGTTTTGAGAAATGTAGAATGAGGCGTCATGAAGTTGGGTGAGGCCAGCAGTTTCCAATACCTCTTACAGCATGTCATCAAGTGGATCAGATGAACAGTGCAGAGAACTTGCTGGGGTCGACGCGCTGTAGGCTCTTTTGGAGGAGGGCGTACGATTGTTCACGGAGGGAGGGTGGGCAGTAGGTAGACACCAGAAGAAGCTTTCCATGTTTACAAAATACCTCGACAAAGATGGCTTCTAGACTTGGAGGGGTGAGGTGGTCGAGACGTTGGCAGGGCAGGTGTTATGGCATGGCGAGGACAGACTCCTTCGCCCCAAGGAGGGACAGTTTTGCTGGAATAAAGAGAATTGTGCGAGATTGATCAATTCCCCATTAATTGCCCACCAAAGACAGGCGTCCAGCCATGTCTCGCACACAGCGAATATTGTATTTGGGAAAGATTACTTCAGCGCTTTAAAGTTAGGAAGGTTGTTTTTTAGGAAGCAAATGTTGGAAAACCAAACGGGATTGGTGTCTGTAGACTCCGATCGCGTACTTTTCACGCGACAACTATGCCAAACGCGGAGTTGTCATGCGAACGGTGAATGCTGCCGATGTCGCTCGCCGGAGGCGGGTCGGAGAAGTACTTGGTAGAGTTGGCGATGATGGTGGGGTACACAGGGGCTCCGTGCTGCTTAGGGGATGGAAAGAGGTCATCGGCCAGGGGTGGGAGCTGGCACGCCGCACAGAGCCACTCGGTTGATAATGAGGAGAGGCGTCTATACAAAGTGAGAGATACATCTTCACATTTCTGGTGGAACCACAAATCATAAATGTCGCATCGGAGAGTGTCGACATTGTCGACAGACAGGAAACAGCAGGGGCAGGTGGGACGTGAGCCGGAGTTTGAAGGTACACCTGTGAGCGATATGAAGGTGAACAGCCCTCTTCTTGTTTTTGACGCTCCTGCAAGTTTTGGAACAAGCTCTGTTCCAGAAGAGGGCTAGAATGCAAAGTTTAGACCCCAAGCCACGTACTATTTGAGATGTTGAGAGTTAATATAGCTTTAGAGAGCCGTAAAACGGGCAAGAATCCAGGTAATGTGTTCACTTTCATATTGCTGGCGGGTGTGCTTCACCAGTGAGCAGCAATAACGAGATTAGGTGAGGTTGGCGAGGGCGATGAGTGAAGAATGCTGAGCCAGGAGGTTGCTTCCATGGATTACAATGTTCAATGGTGATGCTGCAGTCAGAAAGTGGCATTCTAGGTGCTTACGGTTTGTCGATGATAGGTGATATTTTTGTCGAAGGGCCAGTAGCCCCGTTAGGCAGATCAGGAGACGGAGAGTTGTAAAGGCGCGCTGTCATCGAACCTAACAGCTTAACATTGTGCTGAAAAAATTGACTGGCTAGATCCAACATATCATAGAAAACTGACCAGGGGGGCAATGTTCGACAAATGTCTCGTTTCTCCTAAGAAGAAAGGGAAGTGATGGAAGTGACAATATCGCGTCTGATTAGTTAGAGGCTCAAATGACGAAAGCGGGAACTTTCATCATTTGAGCCTCTAACCAATCAGACGCAATATCTTCACTTCCATCACTTCCGTTTCTTTTTAGGAGAAACGAAACATTTGTCGTCGAACATAGCCCCCAAATGTGTTGAACATTCATCTTGGGGGGAAAGGACAGGCAGGTCAAATGCACCTCCAAGCACCGCTTTATTCTTTACCACATTAGCCTGTAGTTACTGTTAAAGCAACTGGTTTGTAATCGCACTCGTTATGTAAAACTGTCGCGTCTGTGCAGTCTTTTTTTTTTTTGCATGGTTTATGAATAGCTGTTTTGAAATACCTTTACCGCGACGTTACTTCTACGTGTTTAGACTATGTTTGTTGATCTTAGGTTTATCATTGTTTATGCATATAGCTTGAAGGCTAACATTCAAACTGTTTGTACTACCGTGTATGTTCGATAATACCCGTCAGCAACCGCATCATTGCATGTGCTGTTTGTAACGTTTTATAAATTGTACAATGTAGAGCGAAAATAAACATTTGCCTGCTGGAAATAACTCTTGTGTGAATAAATTACCTGTGATTGTCGTCCAGTGGTGCGCACGTCACAATAAAGCGAAAGCGCAACGCAAGCAAACGCGAGAACCGGGTACACAAAATGCCATGGGGGCCGCCATCTTGAAAAGCAAAACAATAAAAACGAAGCATAAAATGTGGTTAGTTACCCCATCCGTGGTGAGAGGGCGCTTTTACGAGTTTAAATAATTGTTTAAGGAACTTTCGCTCTTTTTGAATTATTAGGTTATCAATATAATTAATATTGTGTGAGTAATATGTAATGAGTTTAGTTCTACAATGTACTTTTATTCACACAAGGCCCTCGATCACGTGGTTTGCGATTACCACAGGCTTATTCTACAGTGGGCAAACTGTATATGATAAACTGTGGACCCTCCGACGTCAGCGCTGGGTGAGGGGGCGCTTGCCCCGTTCCTCCCGGAGAGCTCGGACGTTCCGCGACAGGACGGCGACGGAAAACGGGAAGGTCACGGGGAACGAAGGAGCGCCTGACGGTACGGCGGCGGGGACCGGGAAGGTCACGGAGCGCGGGGGAGCCAGGGAGAGGGTCCCCACAATCGAAAAATATTAAAGCTTACTAGAACCGCACGAATAGCCAAAAAGCAAAATTGACTGTTGCAAATCATATTCGCGGTAGTACGTTCGGAATCCCCAGAATGTAATCAAGGTATGTACTTTGTATTAAAGTGTCCTTGCTTACCGGATTGTTAGCGATAGCCGCTCAGCTGGGGAGATCGGCTTCCTCCAAGGAGTTGCCTCCCTTTGTAGTTGGGGCCCAACCAGAGCAAGTAGCTGGTCGAATCTGAACAAAAATAGCAGTCAGCTCCTGTGTGCGTGGCTGGTTTTGTTTTATGAACGATTCCCAGGGAGGAACACGCACCTTTGCCGCGTTATCCTGAAATACTGGAAGAAGTCGCTCCCGTTGTCCAGACGCATATCTCAAACGAGGGGATGGAACTCGCCAAACGTTTCCCTCGATCGAAGAAGGAACCGTATCCACTCTCGACAGTGGCGCCTTCGTCGGGACCGCAGAATGATCGCGGCGGTGGCTCGCGCTATTAGTGCCCAGTCCATGTCGCTGCCGGATCGAGCAACGTAGCTCCCGATGCACTGAACAAACAGCGCATGCAGCATATCGGGACTTTCGCAGTTCAAAAGAGACATGTCACCTCACCGGTACACACCATACGACAGTCGACCGTCCGCTCGCTGGCCGCCATGTCTGTCAGTGTTGCCTGGCTAACTCGCTTACTGTTGGCTAATCTCAGATTGTACAGGTTGTTTGCTATTGGTCGTTGCATGTTTTTAACGGAGCTTTGACGGAACAGCGTGATCGTGCTGTACTCAAGTGGAACGTAACGCAACATAACATAACGCAACGTAACTTAACGTAACGTAAGAAACGGCCCAGTGTGAACCAGCCTTTACCCACAACGTCTTACGTAGGCAAAGCCAGTTTCGAAACCAAACTTCGTGTTGTGAACTTGGCGTCAGCGACCCGCGAAGTGATGACTCACGAGTCAGAGATTCACGGGTGAGCGTCATTTGTGCCGGCAAGTGCGTGTTTATTCCATACAAGCAGCCTGTTGCCAAAGTTCCAGTGGGCCCAACTATACAAGGTGTTTATTTTTAGGCTTTACAGGTTTTTCTCAAAGAAACCGTGAAAGCTTTACAATACTGTCTGGATGTGAGTCATGCGGCCATTGGGACATAGTATAGAGTCTAGTTGTCACGGTAAGTCAATTAACCATTATATTTCTTATTACTTTTAATTAGTTAATTAAAAGTTAATATATTTCCACGCGCGTCGCCGAGCGAGGCGTACGTGGCCGAATGGTTACCATGCTTGGCTGTCGCGCGGAACATCTGGGTTAGAATCCAGGCAGTGGGATGTTGTTTTATATATTCTTACTACTTGGCGTTCTCGCAAATCCGAGAACTTTCTTGTCTGATCGAGTTGCGAATGTTCTACGCGCCGAGCGTTCTAGGCTGAATGTTCCAGAGACCCACGCGGCTACGAAAGAAGCTCCGCGTGGTAAGCAGCAGTCAGTCTCGCCCCAGCGTCAATCCTGCTGTTACGCCGCCATCGACACCCGCGACACTGTATTGTTTTCTTATGTTTCCTTTTTATTTTGGGCACAAGTTCGCCCCATGAAATATTTGGTTTAATTTTTTGTCGCTTCATCAATTGTCATTCATGACATTTTGGGCTATGCCCGCGAAGCGTATCCCCCCGAAGACATAACGGCGAAGTGAGGTGCTCAGCCCCGGAAGGCTACCGTTCGCAAAAGACTCCGACGCCAGAGCAAGCAGCCGTACCAAAGGCCAATCTTCGGAACTTGGACCCCTGACGCAAAAACCAAAGAAGAAGACCTTGACGATGACCACTCTACCCGTCGTTGTCTTACCCGTTGCTGCTCGTACGTCCACGTCCTTCCATGGTGAGACCTATAAAGACGTCGAGGACTGGCTACTGCAGTACGAGTGAATGGCCCTAGCACAACCGATGGACGGAAGAACAGCACCTGCAGAGCCTTTACTTCACGCGCGAAGGAACGGCCCGGCACTGGTTTGAAAATAACGAAACTTCCTTGACCTCGTGGACCACGTTCAAGGATGAGCTGAGACGGACTCTCACCAACAAATATTGACGGGAGAGGAGCGAGGACCTTCTTCCATAGAGGACCCAGGCCACAAACGACACAATCACCAGTGTCGTCAAGGATGTTCTGCACCTGGTCGCTCGCGGCGCCACTCAAGCCACCCACGAAAAGAAACTGCGGATCCTGATGCGAGGTGTAAAGGATGACATCTTCGGAAGCCTCGTCTGCAAAACCAGCCGACCACCGTCGAAGCCGTCGTCATGGAGGCAACCAACATCGAGCGCGCCGTCTAAGCTCGCGCTTCCCACTACCAACGACATCCAGGCGTCACCGCATCCACCCTGTTTAGCGACGGAACCTCCCCTGTAACCCCGGACATCCACGAAATTATCCGGGACGTCGTCCAGGAGGAACTCAGCATTTTGCTCCCTGCTTCGAGTCGTCCAGCGGCACTCTCCATCACCGAGCTTGTGCGCGAGGAAGTCCAACGGGCGGTCCAACCTGGAATTCCCATCAACGTGACCACGCAAGAAGAACCGACGTTGAACTACGCTGCCATGGCCCGAAAACCACCGCAATCTCCCCGCCAGGCTTCAGCGCCAGACCGAAGAGACGCCCCAAAGCCGCGGTATCCTCTGCGTCAAGAAGAACAAGCCCAGTAAGCAGAACGACCCTCGTCGAGAAAGACCGACGTATGGCAAACGGCAGACCGACGCGCGCTCTGCGACCACTGCGGGGAAGCCCACCACATTTACCCCTACCGTCGACTTGGGCTGCGTTGTTTCAACCCGGACGACCCACACCCGAGGTACGGCGAGCGCCCTCACGACATCGAGGACTACCTCCGACGCTCGCCCTCCTCAGCGCCGTCTCTTCGCCGTGAATCCCGCTCACCATCGCCACGACGTTCACCGTCTCCGGCGCCACGACCCCGCCGAAAGAGCCTGTATCCCCAGATTCGCCGGGAAAACAAAGCGCGTCAACGCCTGGAGGTGGCGTTGCCGAAGACGACCGAAGTAAACAGCCTCCAAGAACGCCGGAGCGCTCCCACTCTTTCGACGCCACGCATTCCATTGACACTCCCACAACGGTGCCCAACAACCTAAAAGTTGGTATCGACGGCCACGACGCATCTGCCCCCGTGGACACCGGAGCAGACCACTCAGTGTTGAGTGGGAGACTCTCTCGCCGCTTACAAAAAGTTACGACGCTCTGGGGAAGGCCACAAATACGAACCGCTGGAGGGCACCTCATCACGCCTGTCGGAGGGTGCACTGCTCGTGTCGAAATCCACGGTGAAGCGTGACCTGTGAAATTCGTCGTTCTGCAAGAGTGTTCCAGAGACGCCATTCTCCGCATGAACTTTCTGTGTAAATACAGCGCCATCATCGACCTTGGTGAGAACAGATGGACGTTGCGGACGCCTGTTCCGCTTTCAGAGAAACCCCAACAGCGTCAGCCGCCGTCCGAGTCGCTGCCGACCACGTGAACCTGCCGCAGCGATCAAATGTTTTCGTACCCGTCGTGACCGATGCAGCTACCTGCGGCTAAGTTCTTCTGGAAGGCGACCGTCAATTGCTCCTGGGAAGAGGAATAGGCGTCGCAAGAGGAGTAGCTGAACTTCAGGATGGGCGCACCGTGGCCCTTGTGCCGAACTTCCGACTAGAAACGCAACACCTCACAATAGGTGCCGCTGTAAACCAAGTCGAGGAACTTCGTAACTCAGCCGAAATCGCCGCGATTGCTGAAGAATCAACGCCACCTCAGCAAGACATTACGCCACCAGCGCAGCTCCACATTGACCCCAAACTTCCAGGTCCGAAAGGACGGCAGCAGAGTGACCTCCTCGTCGAATACAGCGACTACTTCACGACGTCGTCGAAGGTGCGCCAAACCGCCGTTGCGAAGCATCGCATCGTTACCGAGGATGAAGTGCTCCCTGTGCACCGATCGCCGTACAAAGTCTCCGTAAAAAAAGGGAGGTCATCCAAAAGCAAGTGCAAAAAATGCTGAACGACGACATAATGCAGCCTTCACGCAATCTGTGGGCCTCTCCAGTCGTGCTGGTTAAAAAGAATGAGGGAACGCTTACGTTCTGCGTGGACTACCGGCAGCTGAACACGGTAACGAAGAAAGACGTCTATCCACTCCGCCGCATCGATGACACGCTAGACCGGCTGCGCCATTCTCGATATTTTTTTATCATTGGACTTGAAGAGCGGCTACTGGCAGATCGAAGTCAATGAACGGGACCGAGAGAAGACAGCTTTCACACTGGCTGTACGACTTCAAGGTGATGCCCTTCGGACTATGCACGGCGCCAGCGAATTTCCAACGTGTCATGGACACCGTACTGGCAGGAATGAAGTGGCAGAGCTGTCTCGTCTAGCTTTACGACGTCGTGGTGTTTTCAAGTGACCTCGATTGAGCACTTGCGACGACTCCGAGCAGTTCTGCAAGTCATACAGACCGCCTGACTCACCCACAAGCCGTTAAAGTGTCGGTTCGCTTATGACGAACTGAAGTTCCTAGGCCACGTGGTTAGTAACGAAGGCGCCTGCTCAGACCCCGAGAAGACTCGCGCCGTCGCGGCCTTTCCAGCGCCCACAGACAAGAAGGCCATGCGAAGATTTCTGAGACTGTTTACTATCGACGCTTCGTTCGGGATTTCGCAAGGATTTCCGCACGGCTCTCAAAACTCACGAAGGACGCCGAGAAGTCCGAATGGGCCGTGGATTAGCACCACACATTCGACGAGCTGAAGCAACGACTCCAGACTCCTGTTCTTGGACACTTCGATCGAGATGTGGAAACCGAGATTCATACGAACGCAAGTAGCGCAGGACTAGGCGCGGTACTGGTTCAAGTGAAAGAAGGCACCGAGCGAGTCGTCAGCTACGCGAGTCGCACACTCTCCAAAGAGGACAGAATTTACTCCACGACGGAAAAAGAATGTCTTGCGGTCGCCTGGGCAATCACGAAGTTTCGCCCGTACTTATCGGGAGCCCATTACGCGCTGTCACGGACCACCACTCGCTCTGCTGGCTTGCGAACCTAAAGGGCCTTTCAGGACGTCTCGCTCGATAGAGTCTCCGACTGCAGAAGTTCAATATGACTGTGGTCTACAAGTCAAGCCGCAAGCACAGCGACGCCGATTCCCTGTCCAGAGCCCCTGTCGAGACATCTCCCAATAGCAGTAACGACGATGACGACGTGTGTTTCCTGGGCGCAGTGAGCACCGACGACAAGCCGCGACGTCAAAGAGACGATTCTGAGTTCCGCGCGCTAATCGAGCACCTCGAAGGACGAGGAGGTACTACCCCCCGTGTCTTCTCGAGAGCCCTGTCGACCTTCGTCATTCGACAAGGTGTACTTTACAAGGAGAGCTTCGGAGACAACAGCTCGTCATGGCTGCTGGTAATCCCTGCCGACCTCAGAGAGGAGATCTTCCAAGCCTGCCACGAGGACCCAACAGCTGGGCACCTTGGCTACAGCACGACGCTCGCCAGGATTCGGGAAAAATACTACTGGGCAAAGCTACCGAATACCGTTCACCTCTACGCTCGATTATGCCACGAGTGTCAGCGACGCAAAAAACCACCGACGAAACCGTCAAGACTTCTGCACCTGATTACTTCCCCGTCCACGCCATTCCAGCAGATTGGAACGGATTTACTTGACCCTTTTCCGCTGTCAGCATCGGGTAACCGCTGGATAAGCGTTGCCACAGATTATCTAACGCTATACGCCGAAACGCAAGCCCTTCCTTCAGGGACTGCTGTTGAGGTCGGCACGGCGCCCCCGAACTTCTGTTTACAGACCGAGGATCATCGTTCATGGCTCAGCTGACGCAAGAAATTCTTCGTCTCCGTAGCACCAGCTACCGTCGAACCACTGCGTACCCTCCACAGACAAATGAACTAACGGAACGACTATACATAACTATCGCCGATATGATCTCCATGTATCTCGACGTAGAACACAAGACATGGGACGAGGTGTTAATTTGCATGATGTTTGCTTACAACACGGCGGTGCAAGAGACCCCAGGAGTAACACCGTTTCAGCTGGTGTTTGGCAGAAAAGTAACGGCCACGCTCGCCGCGATGCTGCCCGACGAACCAGCTGATGATGAGAGCCACGATGCCCAGGTGGTGGCTCAACGAGCTGAAGAAGTTCGCCAGCTTGCCCGACTCCGAATTCAAGGTCAACAGCGTGTCGACGCCATCCGGTAAAACCTTCGTCAGATGGACGTTCTTTTCAAGCCCGGAGACCGTGTGTGGGTCTGGACTCCGATGCGACGACGCGGTCAAAGCGAGAAACTCGTGAAACGCTATTTTGGACCCTACAAAGTGCTTCGTTGACTCGGGGGTCCGAACTATGAGGTGATGCCCGACAGAACACAGACTTCATCACGCCGCACTCAACGACCGGAAGTCGTCCGAGTCGTGCGCCTCAAGCCGTACTACGGTCGATAAGACAGTGAATCGTGTTTTGTACTACGCTTGATATGACTGTATTTTGCAAATTCCCGTACTTTGCCATTATTTTTGTTTGCCTTGCTGTTTTGTTTCCCGGCACGCCGCATCGAGGCGATGCGCTTTTAAAAGAGGGGAGTAATGCCACGCGCGTCGCTGAGTGAGCGCGTACATGGCCGAATGATCCTGCTTTCAGCGCTCGCCGGAGACGGACGCAGGATGACGAGCTCCGTTGGAGCAGCAGCAACGGCCGATACGGACTGCGGTATATCTGTTTCTGAAAATCCAACTAATTACAAGATTCTTTTGCCTCCCCTGCCTAGTGGATACATCATGACTAATGCAGTTTGTTTTTTTGTTTTTTTTTTTGCACTGCGCCGTACGATACCACCCGTACCGAATTCAAGACCTCAAACAGGAGCTGGAGCGACTGGTTGTCCTTCAAGAACTGACGTCGGAAGGCGTTCACCAATTGAATCACGTTTGGATGCTACATCTCCACTCACTCGTCGCAAAGCAGCCTTGCGAAAGCCAAAGAACTGCAAATCAAAGGAGGGCGTTGCCTCGTGCTTGATCCTGCCAACGCGGAAGTCAATGCTAAACTGCATTGGGTTCCCTACGACGTCTCCAACTGCCAAGTACGTAAAGAACTCGAGCGCTTTGCTAAAGTGTCCGACATCGGTAGAGACTACTTCCGCGAAAAGGGTTTTGAGAACGTCGAAACGAATACGCGGAGTGTGCGAATGACGCTCAAAGAAGGAGTCACTGTGAACGGCGTCCCGCATGAGATTCGTGTCGACGGCTGCAAGGTCCTCGTCCTCATACCTGGTAGGGCCCCTCTATGCCTTAGGTGTCGACGCAAAGGACACATCAGAAGGGACTGCCGCGTTCCCCGATGCAAGGAGTGCTACCAGTTCAGCCACGAAGTCAGCGATTGCGTCCGCACTTACGCGTCAATCGCTCAACAGCAGGAAGACGAAGAGTCGACCGAATTTTGGACGGAGTGGAGGCAGAGGCTGCGACGGAAGGTGCCGGGCCTCCCTATCCCAAGCGGCAATGGCGGCGGCGGTAACGCATCCATTGGGAGCCAAAACAACTTTAGGGAGACTTCTCAGCCCAGTCAGCCAGAGCAAGCAAAAAAGGCGACTGGTAACAAGGAACAAGAGGTTAATTTGTCCCCCAAACCACTGCACGCGGGTGAAAAATTCGGGATGAACACTGTGAAAGATCAGAATACCCGAGACAGTGAAACTGAAGTCGCAAAAACCATAAACATCGAGATCAACCAGAACGGGAGGCAACAACGAGACCAGACACAACACAAGGCCTCACCCGATGACACAGTTGGTGGCGAACCACCGTGGCAAGCCCAGGGACCCAAAAAACGCCGCGTCGTGAGTCGTGACGAAGCCTCAAGACCTTCGGGACGACCGCAAACGTAAAGACTCGTAGTGTGTGGCATTCACCGAGCCTTTTCGGGGTGATAGGCAGCGCTAAAAGGTGATCTTGGGTTGAGAACATTCTCCCTTTAATACAACATCACGCTCGAACCTATCGCGCCTACTCGATGTGCCACCTTCAATTTCAGAGGGTTAAATTCCCGAAAAAAAACAGTATCAACTCCAACGACTTCTTAGTGACTAAACTATAGACATTCTGGCCCTTCAGGGAACTAAACTTGACGGCAGTGAACAGATTCAATATGCCTTAAAACCTTTTTTGGACAGGTATGAAATATGTGTCAGTCAAGCCACTAGAGTGTCGGCAGGGTGTTTTTTGTTTCTCGCGAAAAACATTCGCCTGACCGACTTAAAAACCACGACAGATGGCGAAGGAAGACTTGTTCTTTGTGCTTTCAAGGTTTAAAATCAACTGTGGGGTGTGCTGTGCATTTATGCTCCTAACGCCATTAACGAGAGGGAATCTTTCTTTCGTCAATTATAATATTACTTGAAGTGTGATAGGTATATTGTGTTACTAGGAGACTTTAATTGCGTGTGTAACCAAGACGATGGGTCATCAGCAATTTCACGTAACGACAGAAGCACTCAATTTTGTAAATCCATGTTAGACAAATCTGAGCCGGAGGACGTCGCGGAGATGCGAGGTTTGCGAAGCGATTTGCGATTTACTCACTTTCAGCTATCATCACACGCTCGGTTAGACAGGATTTATGTTTGTCTTGAAGTTAGCACATGCACCGTGGGATACTCCCTTCAAACTGATCTTTTTCAGCGATCAGTGCCTCGTAACTGCGATTGTCGGGGAAAGAGGAAAGGCGACACGAAAGTTCAACTGGAAACTATGGAAATTTAATCTTCACAGCTAAAAGACGAAATGTTTACAGATGGTGTTAAAAAACTCCTAAAGAAAGTGACTGATGATTGTAGTATAAGTTATAGGGAGAAATGGGAGTTTTTTAAACAGGAAGTTAAAGAATTGGCCATAGAACGGTCGTCTATTTTGAACTACAATGCAGCAAAAGAAGAGAAGATTATTCAGCAGCGCTGGCTAGACCTCCTCAAAGTCGAGGGTGATAAGCAAGGGGGACTGCTACAGGGATAAAACAAATGAAAGCCAAACTTAAAGCTTTTCAAGATAAAAAGTATCGTGGAACGGTAGTGCGGGAAAAAGTCGAGAAGTTTCTCCTTGGGGAATATCCCACGAAACGTGCGCTGGCTGATGAACCAAAGTTTGCGCTTGCAAATGAGATTTCTGCCGTGGAACAAAACGGCGCTGTCATAAATGACAGATATGGCATTGAAAGTGCGTTTGTGACGTACTATAACCAGCTGTTCGAAGGCAAAGATATGCCTAAGGACATGACAGCCATCAAAGAACTACTCCGGATAACACCAGAGCTATCGCAAGGTGTGAAAGAGTGGATGGAAGAACCCATCGACGGTTGACGGAGATAGAAAGAGCCATCGAAGACCTCGCCACCCACAAAACTCCTGGTCCTGACGATCTCTGCGCAGAGTTCTATCAGCACTTCCGCGGCCTCAATTCGCCCTTTTTATTACGAAGTTATACGTGAAGCTTACGATCTCAAATCACTACCACCATCCTTCTTACAATTGCATACAGTACTGATACCTAAATCTAATGACGTTCTTCAAAGGCAGCAGGTGACGGGGTACCGACCCACAGCATTAGGTAACGTTGATTATAAGATATTTGCCAGAATGTTATCACGACGAATCCAGCATGTAGTGTGCGATTTGGTAGGGGACCACCAGACATGTGGGATCAATGGTAGGGAAATTCAGGCAAACATTCTTGTAGCACGAACCTTTCTTAAAAGCACAAATGATGGAGGTAGTCTGGTGGCAATGATACAGATTGACCTGGAAAAGGCGTTTGACAGAGTACGCCATGGAGTACTGTAGGAGATTCTGGCTAAAGCTAATGTTGGGAAAATTATCTGCGAAGGGGTTAGAATGGCGTACGCGGGGTATACCACGCGGCTGGTTATAAATAATTCGTTGTCTGCAAAGATAAATGGATGTTCCTCCGTGCGACAGAGATGCCCTCTGTCACCCTGTTGTTTAGTCTCTACCTTGAGCCTTTTTAGGTGTCATAAAAAGCGAACATGTAAGGGGGTTTAAAATGGACAGCATGGAAGTGAAAGTTCTAGCGTATGTCGATGATATTGCCGTTTTTTGTAAGGACAAAAACAGTGTCAGTAAGGTGCTCAAGAATTGTATAAATTTGTTTGTGATTATACAGGTGCAAATATTATAATGCAGAAGTGTCTTGGCGTCTGGCAAGGCGAGTGGGCAACAACGCCGGATTTTTTTTAGTGTATTCAGTGGAGCTGCGCATCAAAGACATACCTTGGGGCACCACTAGAGCACCTAAAGAAGAGCACGAAATATTGGGAGGACGTCGCGCATGATTTAAAAGAACGGACGAGAAAATGGAAAGGTCGCGATATGTCTATCTTCACCAGAGCTACGGTCTGCAATATATTTCTGACTGCTAGGGTGTGGTATGTGCTACAGGTGCTGCACTGCGCTCGAAGTAGCGTCCAAAAGATGTACAGAATTTTTGCTCTGTTCATATGGAAATGTGCAAGTGAAACCCATGCGACAGGATAACTTGTTTTTGAGTCCTTCCAAGGGGGGACTCGTGTTGCTACACTTGTTAATCCGACAAGTGGTTTCACGCTTTTCGGCTCTACGAGATCCAAAACATCCGCTATGGCAGGTAATGTTTCAGACAAGGCTTACAAGCCATGTTCTAACCTTCCTTGTGAGCTCGTCCATCGGTCCCCCTGCAAGAATGGTTGGGTTTGTGAAAGAGGTTGTTGAAGCTTTCAGATTTGTGAGGGCCAGGTTCTTTCTTGATTATCTGGCTTCAGTTAGTCGAAGAAAAGTGCACCGTGATTTGATTTATAACGTCTTCCCGGTACCAGTGTATCGTGTGATATATGGCAACGGGCCAGGCCAGGATGTCTTGACCCAGGTGAGGAAAATGGGAATACCTCCAGCAGCAAAGTTTTCTTCTTTTTTTCTCTTTTTTTTTCGCTTGCACATTGGTACTCCGTCAGTGAAACTCCGGCTCGGAGAAAAAGGTATCCTAGTTCCCGGTAGTGTAAACGGCCCTCTTTGTAAAAAACCTGAAACGATTGAACACTCTTTTCTGTACTGCTGAGATGCCATTTCCGTTTGGGATGTGTTGAAACGGACCTTAAAAAAGATTTTGTGTATAACGTCGTATTCAATATGCTTCCTTCCTATCGAGTCGCAGGGTTGTGTTTCTTACGACATGATCATGGTTATTGCACTTTTCAGTCTGTGGAAGTCCCATATGTCCCTCAGACATGCTGAACAGCTCCCTAAATTCGCGCACCTGTTTTTCAGTGAGTTGATTGCTCAAATTAAGGGTGTGTATGAGTACAACCAGGCCTTGCCTGAATGGGCAAATATTTTGGAAAGCCTTGTGAAAATTGAAGAATTTTATGTGTGCGACTGCCCAAAAGTGCCGGGAGGTTTGCTTTTTAATATATGCTTGTAAATACGCGTTAAAAAAAAGCGTACATGGCCGAATGGTTGCCGTGCTTCGCTGTCACGCGGAAGATCTGGGTTTGATTCCAGGCAGCGGAATGTTCTTTTATCTTTTCTTTCTATTTGGCGTTCTCGCAAATTCAAGAACTTTCTTGTCTAATCGAGTTCCGAATCTTCTATGCCCCAAACGTTCCTGGCCGATAGTTCCAGAGACGCACGCGTCTACAAAAGTTGATCCGCGTGGCAAGCCGCAGTCAGTCTCGCCCCAGCGCTCGATCCTGCTGTTAGGCCACCATCGACGCCCGAGACGCACTATTGTCATCTTCTGTTTCCTTTTTATTTTGAGCGAAAGTTCGCCCCATCAAATATTTAGTTTGTTTCAGTTCTCACCGCTTCATCAATTGTCATTCATGACAATATAGTCCTAGTTAGAAACTTGCCGAGCGTCACGAAAACCACTAATTCGGTAAATGTAAGGAAACTTTAGGTGGGAAACGCAGTGGTTCCTAAACTTATCACCCGTGTAATATCCGCATTACTGGCGATGTGAAAACGCAAATGATAATATTAAACGTGCACGTTTTTGCTCCGCCAGTCGTGCGCCTGTTGCGCAAGACGCAAGTTTGGAGCGTGCTTCCCATTAGATCCTGATTCCCTCTCACATTTGATGATTTACTGGGCTTTGATTACACTCAACGAGTTTCTAATTGAAACCATGTATTTATTTTCGCAAGTTAAAAAGTTAATTGAAACTCGTAGTTAATTATTTGAACTTTCGAGACGCATAGAGGCTATATTATGTCATCCTTACACCTGCACAAACGACATGAGAGTGAATTTCAAGTTTTTTTTATAAACAAATCTGTAAAACTAAAGCATATGCATCCAGTATTTCTGCTTAGTCGCAACTGCGCGTGTCGTGCCCGAACACTCCCAATAGAATACAAAGGAGTCCCCACTCCCAGTACATATTGCAAAAATGGGCGTTGGACCTTTAGAGGGCGCTAGTGAAGAAATAGGATAAAATAAGATTCATATAATATTTTTTCCGGGATGCCCCCGATAGTCCAAACCTGCAAATGAACGTAGACTACATATTCAATCTCTCAACTATTTCTATTTTTATCAAAGTCGTGATAGCAAGGTGCTTCATTTTCACGAGGTGTCGCGTAAGCAAGCCATTCAAAAGTCACGCGTTTGGGTACGTGTCCCTCATTAAACGTACACCTTTTTGCTCCTAACGCATTTACCCGGAGGAACCTTTAATAGTGGCGTCCGAGAAACAGCTATGAACAAGATGATGATCTAAAAATATTATTTTTTTTTAACTGCTGACTCCAGGTGGAGGCTTTTTGTCTAAATAAAATATTATATTTCGCGTACAATGTTTACTAATATTTATACGAAAGAAAACGAACAACCTAGAGTGGCTATGGCGTCGTGACTTTTTGGAAGAAGAAAGTTACGGCACACACCCATTCGAAGCTTGGTTCTCGAGGTAACTCGCAGTCATGCGTCAACGCAATGTAGTAGCGGCGTACTTTTTGAGTGGACCCTTAAGCGCGATCTAAACCAACGCGTTTTTGTGCGTGCGAAAGTCGTGTGCTTCCCAGAAATTGCGTATTTCGTGACGTTTTTGCGGTTTACGGTACGCTTTTTGAGCGGTGCGCTTTCGGGCGAGCGAAGAGCATATGCGCCCGACGGCGAAGAAACGCGGAGCCGGAACTGGTGCCCTTCGCTGATTGGCCGGGTGAGGATATGGGAGAGGAGCACCCTACTACGTTAAAGCGCGTTTTTCTGCGCGTTCAAAGAAAAGTTCGAGGTACACCTAAGTATTTCTTATGAGTTGTGAAACCGAAAGCACGCGCGCCGCTCGTCCGCTCCCTTTGTCGTCTGCTGCGTACAAGCGTGCGCGCGCTTCGGGATCTCGGAGGCCATGGCTCTGCGGCCAATGGGACGCGCGCCAGCCAATAAAACCGAAGGCGATCGCGGAAACTAGGAGCCGTTTTCGCGCTTCAAACTGATGACGTCAGCTCGCTCTATGAGACAGTAAATGCTTTCGCATCAAAAGTTAAAATCACCCAACTTTCTTATGCGCGCCTGGAAGGCGCAAGGAATCAGCGCGACGCCACGAAATACGCTATTTCCGGGAAGCGCACGACCTACGCGCGCACAAAAACGCGTTGGTTTGGACCGTGCCTTACAATTCGGCATGTTTGGCGTATGATTTTCACTTCGCAGATAACTCTATCGGCAAATATATCTGCAGTGCGACCGGGTTTTTACTTCAAACTGCGAAAAAACAATTTCAAGATAAAAAAAAAGCAACGTATGGCTAGACGTCTGACTCAAATATGACAAGTAAAGAAAGCACAGGAACGCAGATCTAATTACAAACAATCAGCGTCGCTGAAACTCCCCTTATCGTGATCTCCCAGTCAACGACATCTCGAGTCAGGCACTGGCGTTTCTATCAGTCGTCGCTTTGTCCTTCTCGAAAGAAGTCTTCCACAGCGAACGAACGACACGCACTTTCGCAGACGCGTTATGGAGTCCCGCACCCCGATCCTGGCCGACTCTGTCGCCCTCGCTGGGCATTTGGGTGTGTCCACGCGCCTCTCCGAGCGGTCGTGTGCAAAAAAAAGCTTGTAACAGGTGAAAAAAAAACTTTTTTAGCCGTAATTTGCTTCTGCTGACAATACACCGAGTACAAACTATCTACAATTTTTTTTTCAGCCGAAATTTGTTTTTATCAACAACACACCGAGTACAAACTTTCTAAAAATATCTTCATGCGAAATTTTTTTTTTTTGCAAAAACCAAGTACAGATTTTTTAGAAAAAAATTATGACCGAAATTCACTTCTGTTGACAACAGAGCCAGAACAAACTATCTACAAATAAAAACGTTTTTTTTTTTCATCCCAAATTGCTTTGACGACAATACACCGATTACAGATCATCGACCAAAATGCTTTCCTTTTTTTCAGCCCAAATTCGCACCGAGTACACACTATCTACGAAAATCTTTTTAGCCGAAATTTGCCCTTGTGGCAATAACCGAGTACAAAATATTTACAACAATGTTTTGTTCAACCTTTGCTAACAATATACCCAGTACAAACTATATACCATAACTAATCGAATTTTACCTCTGCTGACAATACACACAGTACAAACTATCTACATAAAAAAAAAAATTTCGGCCAAAACTGCATTTGCTGGCAATACGCCAGGTACAGACTATCGACCAAAATAAAATTGTTTTCGCCGAAATTTGCCCCTGTTTACAATACACCGACACAAACTATGGACAAAAATCCTTTTTTTTTCTCAGCCGAAATTTTTGAGCCGAAGGGCAAAACAGCCTGCGGCCGGAAGCCAGGACTGGGCGCTTGGGGCAAGCCCCAAACCAGGACTGGACTGCCAGGTCGTGGGCTACAGAATGCCGCCTTATCTACGCTACCAGAAGACTGCTTCCCGGAGCCAGGTCGTCTGCACGCTACGAAACCAGGGTTGCCAAGGAGTTTCTAGCTCAAAGCGCCAAAAACCAGACGGCGTAACCCAAAAGTAGCCAAATGAAAAAGATTTACGCAGCCCAAAAGTAGCCATATTCTGTAGAGCCCAAACAATCATGCGCTCGAATGTGCGAGCTGAATTCGAAAGCACGGCGCCTGCATATCAGGGTTTAGGAGCAGCTTGCAAGATCTATGACATCTTGAAATGCATCGAATGTTTTATTTCAAACACAAAAGTACAAACATTTTCCACACGCGTTTTTGCAGTCACATAGCAGTCGCTCGTCATATGAAGCAGTCGTTCGTGCCCGGCTTACTCGCCTCATACATGATTCCGTGTTAAAACGGGCAAAAACTTCTTCAGTAGGGTTGATGGGCTCGTTCTTCCCAAGGAACGCAAACTTTACATAGAGGACTTTTTGAAGAGTTGGAAGAGGCATGTTCTTTCTTAGGCCTGACTTTGTGAGGGACACGTGGCTGAATACTCTCTCCACGGAGGCATTCGACATGGGCAGTGTCGGGAGCACGATGGCAAGCTCGGATAACAGCGGAAACAGGGCTGCTCCTGCGCATTGATCTTGGCCTTGCTCGGAATATTCATTGTCCCAAATCTGTTGTCTTTTGTTGTGGCTCGTTGTACTTTAAGAAACTTCCATGTTTCGCGGAAAAGCCTCCTTTGTTATATCCAGTACAGCACGCGTTTACGGGCTACATCAAACTCTGCAGGATGTCTTGAGTTGCCTTTAGTATCATTTTTCCTCGGTTGAGGTGCTTCCTGTAGGAGGATGGTGGGAAACTCGAAAAAGTAAGAGACGCCAGTAGGAGGCAGAAAGAACTTGGGAGCATGAAAGAAGCCACGAATAATACAAAAGCGATGCTGTCAGAGCTGAATCTAGGTCACGGTAGCTCACTTGAGCTAATAAGTTCTGGCATCACGCCCACGAACCTTCACACAGAAAATCCCTGAAAGCGGGAATCCAGAAAGGGTGGACTGTCACTTTGTGTCCATGCTGAAGTGTCTTTTGTGCACCTACTTTAAACAAAGCAACAAAAGATGTGCCACGCTAGGATCTGAAATAGCCCAAAAAATAGCCACATAGCCAACCGCCAAATTTCGACGCCAGACGCATGACAAAGTAGCCCAATTTGGCTATTAATAGCCAAACCCGACAACCCTGTACGGAACCTCCGTATTCAGTACCGAGAGGAATCCTGAACCGTCCGAATCCTGTCGGTGTGAAAATTTCCATAATGCAACGCGCGTAGCCACGCGTGACGTCACTTGCATTATACGACCACGCACAATACACGGCTTGGCAACGAGCACGCGTTTATTTTAGAAGGCTTTCCGATCGGGACCCGATTACGCTATCGCGTTCCACTATCGGCGAAGCTTAATCGTCCCCCAAGCTTTTTCAGCCGAAATTACCCGTGCTGAAAATACACCGGGTACAGATTATCTACAAAAATATTTTTTCACCCAAAATTGCCTTGAAAATACACCGAGTACAAACTATATATATATATATATATATATATAAACTTGTTTTGGCCGAAATTTTTCCTTCTGTCAAAACCCGAGTACAGACTATCTTAAAACATGTATTTTTAGTAGTGGTGCAAAACTATCCATGTACTATCGATAGTCGCCAAAAATCTGACTATCGATAGTAAAAAAACTATCGATAGTACTATCGATAGTCGACTATCGAAAAACTATCGATAGTACTATCGATAGTCGACTATCGTTAGTACTATCGATAGTCGACTATCGGAAAAAATATCGTTAATCGACTATCGGAAAACTATTGATAGTCGACAATCGTAAACCTATCGATAGTACTGTCGACAGTTTACTATCGATAGTTTTCCGACGCTAGCAGTTTGCGTCGCTCCCTTTTTTTCTTTTTCTTGCTCTTTTTTTCACAAATCGGACACCAACTGGCCCAAGAACTTACCATCCCAACTTTGGTTCAGCTTTCAGTGATGACGAAGACGGGGGTTTGGGTGAAAAGAGGAGGAAGGTCAGGCGAGTGGCGGTGTGGCAACTGTGTTCGCTCTAGTAGTGGTGCAAAACTATCAATAGTACTATCGATAGTCTCCATAGCCGCCAAAAATCTGACTATCGGTAGTAAAAAAAACTATCGATAGTCGACTATCTAAAAACTATTGATAGTACTATCGATAGCCTACTATCGGAAAACTATCGATAGTACTATCGATAGTCGACTATCGAAAACTATCGATAGTACTATCGATAGTCGACTATCGAAAAGCTATCGATGGTCGACTATCGATAGTCGACTATCGAAAAACTATCGATAGTAGTATCGATAGTCGACTATCGATAATTCTGCGACACTATCGATAGTTTTTCCAAAACTATCGATAGTATCGATAGTCGATTTATCGATAGTTTTGCATCACTAATTTTTAGCCGAAATCGCTCCTGCTGACAATACACCAATACAGACTATCGAAAAAAATCCTTTTTGTTTAGCCGAAATTTGCCCCTGCTACTAATACGCACAGTACGAACTATCATTATAAAAAAAAAACTTTTTTTTCAGCCGGAATTGTTCTGCTGACAATACAGACAATCGATGAAAATAGTTGTTTCTTTTTTTCAACCGAAATTTGCACCTACGGGCAACACACCGAGAACAAACTATCTAAAAAGCCTTTTTTTAGCCGAAATTTGCCCTTCCGGCTATAACCGAGTACAGAGTATGTATAAAAATACTTTTTTTTTTTTGCCGAATTGTGCCCTGCTGAAAATAAACCCAGTACAAACTATCTACATAAACAAACTTTTTTTTCAGACGAAACTGCCAATGCTGACAATACAGCGTTATAGACTATCTATAAAAGAACTTTTTTAGCCGAAATTTTCTCATGCTGAGATTACGGGATACGGTCCATTCGTCACATGCGCACTCGTCACAGGAAGATTGGTCACAGGACGATTGGTCACAGAGGAACACTCGTCATAGGATGACTCGCCACGCGGGCAACTGGTCCCACAATAGTTCGTCCCCAAGAAAATATATTGTTCTATTTGGTTCGGCTAACAAAGTGGGTCACCTCTTATTTTAGATAGTAATAACCCCTGGAGAAGGGGATTATTATCGTCGTTCTTTTCAAGATCGCTTGCACCTTTGCAATACATTATCGCCTTAACTTAGCATGTCTTTCGCTTCTCAATGACGAAGAATTTTTAACAAACGTTTTAGCGTCTCGTTCGGTCCTGAACAATAAATGTTGGTTCGGCCGGACAAAGTGGGTCACCTCTTACATTAGCATGTCTTTCGCTTCTCAAGAGCGAAGAATTTGCAGCAAACGTTTTAGCTTCTGGTTCCGTGCCCAACAGTGAATGCGGAGGCCATTAAAGAGTGACAATCTTTTTAACTCGGACTGCATTCGAAAGGATGGAGGTGATCTCAATAGAGAGAGGTGAAGCTCTGCTGCTCCACGAGGGGTTCTCGTACACATGCAGCAGAAAAAATAATGATACTTGATATTGGATTTGTCACAGAAGAAGTATATGCAAGGCAGAAGTAACAACTGATGTGGCTGCTAGTCGGATAATTGCTTGTTTAAGCCAACAAAGGCATGGGGGGCCCAAGTGAGATGAACCTGCTGAAGACTCATGATATCATAAAAAGAAAAGCGGTTGAGTGCCAAAAACTTTCCTATGTTGAGTATTGTAAGATATGCTTTTCTAACCATTGGTTTATGTCACAGTGGGAAGTCGTGAAACTCCTCATCACGGAATGTGGTCATTTGTGGAAATTTACATTTTACTATCGTCCCCTGCGCACTCGATGAGACCGGTTGCCCGCGTGACGAGTCATCCTGTGACGAATGTTCCTATGTGACGAATCGTCCTGTGACCGATCGTCCTGTGACGAGTGCGCATGTGACGAATCGTCCTCATCCCTGAGATTACACCCTGTACAAAATATATAAATAAAATACCTGAAAGAAAGGAAAAACTCTAACCAAAAAATTTAAATGGAGCCCGACGTTTCAAGGCCAGTTCGGCTTCTTGATCACGGGTGACTGTTTTTGTCCTTGTCGTCGTCTTGCAAATTGCCCGGTGTTGTTGGCTTCTTTAAAACGGCCGGTGTATCTGCACGCGCTTTTTGGTTCGTAGCGCCTCGCGTGACGCACCGCCAACCGGACACGTAGGCGCTTGGCAGTGTCCCGGCCGACCGGTTGACGTTATTTCTGGTGTTCTGGATGTACCAGGAGTCTAATAAAAGGCGTCTTCGCCAGTTTCTTTCTGTGCCAAGAATAGAGCAGTTGTTGAATTCAATCGTGTGACCCTCTTTTTGGACGTGTTCTGCCAGCGCACTGCCCTGCACGTTACTCTTTTTAACGTCATACTGATGCTGGCGTAGACGTTCCGGGAAGTTTTTAGTTTCCCCAACGTAGGAGGCGGCGCAGTCACCACACGGGATCCTGTAGACGAGTCCTTGAGCTTTTTCTTTAGGGGGACGATCCTTTGGAAGCGAAAAGAGGCGTCCAATGGTGGACACCGGTTTATGTGTCACACTGACGCCGTATTTTCGTAAAACGCGCGCGAGAGTCTCGCTTGGGCTTTTGATGTACGGGACGCATACGCGGTTGTGTGGAGGAGGAACGTCTTCTGTTTCATTCCGTCTAAGTTTTTTGTACACGTTGTTCAAAAACCTGGGAGGATAGCGATTGCTCGCCTGAAGAGTGCGGAAGCCACAGAAGATTTGTGCGTTGCAGGGTGGTAGGAAGAGAAGTTCAGGTATCGGCCGGTGTGTGTCGGTTTTCTGTAAACTTCGAATGTCAAACGGTTGGACTTTCTTTTCGTGAGCACGTCCAAGAAAGGAAGAGAACCCTCAGACTCCAGCTCAACTGTAAATTGTATCGCCGGTTCGATGGAGTTTAAGTGATGGTGAAGGTTGTTGATTTCACTGGTTTTGACCACACAGAAACAATCGTCGACATACCGTAAGAACAAGGTGGGTTTCGGGGCGAATGTCTCTAAGGCTTGCCGCTCGATCACTTCCATCGTGAGGTTAGCCACGGTGAGGGAAATTGCTGCACCCATTGCCGTTTCACTAGTTTGTTTTTAGAATCGACCCATGAAAGAAAAATAGGTGCTGGTTAAGCAGAGGTCTAGAAGGCGGCAAATCTCAGTGATGGAGACGCAAGTCCTGCAGAGAGGACTGCCTCTCTGCTGAAAATACACTTATACAGACTATCGATGTAAATACTTTTTTCTTCAGCCGAAGTTTGCCTCTGCTGACAATACAAACAGTAGAAACAATCTACATAGAAAAAAAAAATCAGTCTAAATTGCCCTCGCTGGCAGTACACACATTACAAACTATCTACACAGAAAAAAATTTTTTTCAGCCGAAACAGCCTTTGCTGACAATACACTGATACACTCTATAGCTATAGCTATAGTCTGTATCATGTTGTGCATCTTTATCAAGGTGTCAAGCTGTTTATGAGCACAGAAAATAAATAAATGGATGAATGAATAGCTACGTAGCTATAGCTCAGCTCCAAGCCGTCCTTACAAACCAATCCGAAATCGCCTATTTTTATTCGTGTTCAAATTTAAAACAAAAAATTAACGTCTTTGAATCTCGGTGCGCTTTGGTACTACCTCAAGTCATACAGCGTGATGCCGTAAGAACCAGCGCATTTGGCACGCCTTGCAAAGTTTGAATTCGAAACATACTACATACCTGAAACTGGGCACGCGTACGTCGCTTCGCAAGGAGGTTTAAGTCGTTTGTTTTTATTATTATTATTAAAGCTCAACTCAGAGGTGGTGAAATATTAAAAAGATTCCAAAAATGATAGCCGTGTATATTGCATGTTCTATATACCAGCCTGTTTTATGTCTGCTCATTGTTTTGCGAGCTCTGTCGCGGGTAGTTTGCTGAACGCAAAAACGCTGAGAACGCCTAGTAAAAGCTGGCAGCGAGTAGGATAATAGGGATTCATAATGACTTTAACGAAATATATAAACGATGATTACCTGGGCGCAAGCCCACAAACCAGGGTGCAGCCGACAAACATTCGGTATAGGACATAAAATTGAAGGCTGCCATTTTAGCATTCCTTGTACTATTTCCCTACATCTGAGTTGAGCTCTCGAATACATACGCATAAAACTTTCAGCGAAACGACGTACGCACGCCCAGTTTCAGTTGTGTACGATTACAATTCGAATTTTGCAAGGCGTGCCCAATGTGCCTGTGGTGGGGGGGCGGGGGGGGGGGGGGGGGGCGACCAAAGCTCAGAGTTTATTTTCAGCGGCTTTGAGACACCGCTTATCGTGAGCCCCTCGTAAGCAATGGCTGGTATCGTCCCCCTCGGGCACCTTACGCGACAGCAAAAAAACACACCACCGAGTTGACAGTCCCGGAAAAAGGGTTACGTAAGGGAAGGTGCACGGAAGGCCGCTCACCTTTTCGCAGACGCGTGACTCGCCTCGACCGGAGGCCGTAACGTGACAAAACAGATGCAGACGACACGACGTACAAACAGAGAGAGAGAGAGAGATCGCGTTGTTTTACGGAGGGAAAGCCGTCTGCTCTTTCGCGCAGGCCGGTGGCGTGACGTCACCTCGCCGCGCTCTGATTGGAGGATGGCTCCGGGCGGGAGCTCGGGGGTAAACAAAGCGGTGTCATCTTTTCTCCGCAGCCATTGCGGAAGGCCTTTTCTGTGGCTCTCGGAAATCCACTGCTAGTGCTTGAATGAGGACGCGGCATACGGGGAAAAAAAAAGAGACCTGAAATACCTCCAAATGTACGTTACTTCGTTTGACGCGAAAGAATGTACCCTGGGAGCATACGAAACACCAATATGCGTCCCGGTCTCCGGCGGTCGGATGTTGATGTGAGCCCCCCCAACGTCAGCACGGTGATGTGCGACGCGAGTGAGCCTTTCCACTTTTCGGCGGAGACCCCTTTTCGCCAGCAAGTGTCTCGGTGTCTTCGTGAAGCATCGAAGTGTAGCTACGCCCTTACAAAAATGATCAATAAGTTTCAATTTACTTTCTATTGTGTTCCTATAGAGTCAATTGAAACTCGATACAAACTCAATGTCTAATGAGTTTGACCATTAGAAACTCAATTTGGTTCTATTGAATTTACTCATTAGGAATGCAATTGAGACTGATCATAAGAAACTCAATATCGATTCTATTGACTTTACTCACTACGAATGCAATTGAGTTTGATCTTTAGAAACTCAATATCAATTCTATTGAATTTACTCAATAGGAATGCGATTGAGTGTAGTAATAAGAAACTCAATTTCGATTCTATTGAAATAGCTCAATAGGAATGTAATTGAGACTGATCATAAGAAACTCAATATCGATTCTATTGACATTACTCACTAGGAATGCAATTGAGTTTGATCATTAGAAACTCAATATCAATTCCATTGAATTTACTCAATAGGAATGCGATTGAGTTTGGTCATAAGAAACTCAATTTAGATTTTATTGAATTTACTCATGAGGAATGCAATTGAGACTGCTCATAAGAAACTCAATATCTATTCTATTGACTTTACTCACTAGGAATGCAATTGAGATGGACCATTAGAAACTCCATATGAATTCTATTGAATTTACTCATTAGGAATGGAATTGAGTTTGGTCATAAGAAACTCAATTTGGATTCTATTGAATTTACTCAATAGGAATGCGATTGAGTTTGGTCGTTTGTGGATTACTGCACCGAACGGTTATTGCTTGTACCGATGGTTTTCTATTATTCTATTAAGGGATAGAGTCCAATGACGTCGAAACACTGTTTATCATTTATGAGACTTCCAAGGAGCAAATAGCAAACTGGGAACCTTAATCAATGCTGGGGTGGTCACCGGCCAAATGAATACCTTTCTTATGTAAGGTATATAAGGCGGAGGGTAGTCAAGGGGAGTACGACTAGTGGGTTGTGAGTGCTTAGTCATTCTGCATCTGGCATTCGGACCGCTCGAACGCAGAATGGTTGGCTCCCATGGAGCAGTGATAACGGCCAACTCGGGCCGCGGTTTATCTGTTCTTTCTTCGACGGACGATTATCGTGTTGTTCTCCCACCCCTGCCAGCACGAATTTTTGCTGTGAACACCGCCTTCCTTCACTCCGGCGCGACCGGTCACCCTTACCGGGTAGACCACTTCAGGGCAGAACTGGAACACCTTGGCGTGATGAAGAAGATAGCGGCGATTGGCGCCTACCAAATGAACCACCTGTGGATGCTGACACTTCACACCGCAAGAGCCAAACAGAGGTTAGTGGAAGCACGAGAACTCTCTGTGAAAGAGAAGAAGTGCTTAGTGCTTGACCTTGACAACTCCGAAGTCCAGTTAAAAGTGCACTGGGTGCCATTCCACGTTCCGGACGAGACTCTTTTCCGAGCTTTTGAGCGGTACGGGAAGGTTCAGGAGGTCACTCGCGAAACCTGGAGGACGGAAGGCTTTCAGAGCATACAGTCGTCCACGAGGATGGTGGGCCTTAGCCTGAAGCACGGCGTCACCATTGATAGCCTGCCTCACCAGCTCAAAGTCTGCGGCGGAGGTGTCCTGGTCGTGGTTCCCGGACGCGCACCCCTGTGTCTGCTGTGCAAATCGAGAGGACACATCCGGAAGGATTGCAGGGCACCCTGGTGTCAGCAGTGCCGCAGGATTGGGCATGCACTTGAAGACTGCGTGCGTACGTACGCCACCGTCACCGGGGATCGTTCAACGGATGATGTGCAAGACCTCGAGATGGACGAGGAGGAAGCAGAGGATACGGCTCGGAGCGAATCTCAGCGACAACCACCCGCTCCACCAACGAGCAAACAGGAGAATTCTGGAACGTCAAGTTCTGCTACCGGTCCCCCCGAGTCCAACGCTGAGCCAGAACCCAAAGCTCAAGGGACAGGTATCCCCAGTGAACCAGTTGGAACACCTGTCAAATTGACTGAACAAGCCGCAGAGACCTCCGACACTCCGCTGAGCAAGGAGCGTCAAGAAGAAACTGAGATCGACACCGACGACGCACCTCTGACTGACGACTTCCCAGCCTTCCTAACCGTCGACCCGTTCTCTCTCAGCCCTTCTCCGGACACGCCACACAAGGTAGAACAAAAGTGGAAGGGTAGTTTGACCAAGAAAGGACGCTTCAACCCAATGCCTCGTATCCCACCTGAAGACCGGCGGCGACAAGACCCAGCGTAGACAGTGACGCCGCCGAAAATCCGAGACGCCAAGAAGCGTATGCAAAGCGGTGATCTTTCTTTTTTTATTCATTTTTTCGCAGTTTATCTCCTCACATTACGCCACTCAAAATGAAGCAACTTAAGACACCTTTAACTCGGTCAGTTTAATTTCTAGGATAAGAAAACAGTGGCTTCTAAATTTGCTTTTGAAAGAAAACGTCGATATAATTTGTCTTCAGGAAACCAAACTTTCTTCCGAAACACATGTGAATGACATGAATCTTTTTTTCGAAAGATATTTATCATTCTTTTCACTCAAGGGCGGTCGGGCGCGGTGGCGGCAGCGGAATTTTGATCAGAAAAGACGGAGAATTTGTGATCTACCCTGAATGGGAAACAGATAAGAACGGCCGGGTTTGCTCGGTGGAAGTGATTAGGTATCAGGAGACGGTAAAAATAATATCAGTACACATCCCCTGCGACGCGGCCGACCGCAAGGCTTTCTTTACCAATCTCCGGAAGTATCTTGACAGTTCTGTAAAGACGATTATCGCAGGAACTTTCAACTGTGTTTTAAACACGCAGGATTGCTCACGCAACTTGCAATCAGACTCCAGCCGGTCAGAGCTTGATAAACTACTGCGAGACTTTGACCTCGTGGATGCGATCGAAGCGTCTCATGGATCACGTCCTAGCTACACTCATTGGCAAGGCTGCTGCCATGCACGGCTATAGATCGCGTTTATATGTCGAGCGAACTTTTCAGGGCAGTCACCGCGTACCAGGTGTCTCCGGTGGCCTTCTCTGACCACGCAATGATTGCGCTGCGGGTAGGAAAGGTGAACAAAACCACAAGAAAACCATTCTGCTGGAGCTCTTGGAAGCTTAATGAGAGTCTCCTTGACGACGAGGCCCTCTGTTCTCAGATAAAAAAGAATATATCGGAAGCAGCACAGAAGGAAGATGTTAATGCTGTAGCATGGGAAGAAATTGAAGAAAATATTAAGCTACTCTCTTATGACCACAGCAAAACAAAGGCGAGAAAGGCGCGGGAAACAAAGAATGCATTACTGCAAGCCTTGCTAACTTTAATCGCCGAAGAAAACAAAACCCCAGGCGTTTTCACCGATGATATCCGTGCCTGCAAGGCGCAATTGCTTGGTCTCATGGAGAGTGAATACAGAGGAGCAATGGTTCGCAGCAGGCTCAGAGCGTTAGTAAAAGAAGAAGACCCCTGAAAAAATTTTAAAACAAAGGAAAGAATGCGAGCTCAGCAAAACAGAATAGACTCCCTTCAGGCCGGTGACCAAGTTTTAACAGAACAGAAAGATATCGAAGGGGAACTCGTGAGAGAGTTCCGAGAACTATTCACCAGCAAAGACGAAGGGATCAACAGGGCGCTAGATGAATGGGTAAATGCGCTCCCCAAAATTCCTATAAGTATTCAAGAACGCATGAACAAAACAATCACTAAATCTGAGATTGCTAAAGCAATAAAAGAACTACTACCACGGAAATCCCCTGGAGTAGATGGTTTAGGATCAGCGTTCTATAAAAAGTTCGCCGACGTTCTTGTTCCGGCATTATGTTACGTCTTCGCTGACATTCTCCGGAGGGATCTACTACCACCCTCTATGCGACAGGCACTCACTGTGCTAACTCAAAAAAAAAAAGCACGGGCTCTAGCGTCTTGACATCAGATAGATTAAGGCCTAGCTATCAGCCTTCTAACGACGGATTACAAGCTGCTGGCCAGGATACTGGCAAAGCGATTGGAAATGGGCCCTAAGTTTGGTCCTACGGGTTCAAGGGGAGATCTATTACCTCTAACGTTCACACGCTCCGGATTCTTTCCGAAACAGCTGAAGCAAACGGACTCTCCGCAGCAGTACTGCAGATTGACCTCAGTAAAGCTTTCGACCGTGTATCACATGCCTTTCTATTCAATCTGCTGGAAGCGTGTGGTGTTGGCAAAAGAATCGCGAAATATATTAAACTATGTTACAAAGATATATCGACACGATTATTGGTTAATGGGAGCGTAACAGAAAAAATCTCAGTCCAGGGCTCGGTCAGGCAAGGCTGCCCCCTCTCGCCCATACTGTTCTCGCTATATTTGGAGCCTGTCTGTAGAAGAATTATAAGCGACACCAGGATTCAGGGCGTCCCCCTTGCCAGGAATGCCACAAAGATGCTAGCATATGCCGATGATGTCACTGTTGTTGCCGCCACCAGATTAGAAATTGTTCTTGCGGTGCAGCACTTTGCTGATTTCTGCGAAGTATCCGGTGCCCAAATGAACCACGGTAAGTCCAAAGGCGCATGCATGGCTCGGAGACTGGGACGTGAAACCACAGCGCTTTATTAATATTGATTGGAGCTCCACTCTTACGAATTATCTTGGTGTCAGCTTGGACCCCTATTCGCTTAGTAATGGTAAAGGGGGCATTCACCTCGACAGTTTGAGGGCAAAAGTGCAAGACTGGCGTGGTCGGAACCTTTCCATTCTAAATCGTGCCTTCGTATGCAACTCAGTATTTTTCTCCACTGTATGGTATGCAGCTCAACTTGTGCCATGTCATGCAACCGAAATCCATAAAATGCACCGCTTTTGAGCAACCTTCATTTGGAATTCCAGCTTTGAGCGGATGAGGCGCACTAACATTTTTGTTAACCAAGCCAAAAGAGGGTTTGGTGTTGCAAACCTAGAAATTAAACTCAAAGTTCAGAGGTTTTTATTTTTCCGCGACCAGGGAAACTCTGTTATTCTGCAGTCATTTGTTAAACGTTGCGGCCGGCTGTTAGCACCATGGCTGGTTGTAACCCAGGAAGGAGCTAAGTCAGTGGCTGTACTCAGGTTTTATAAAGAAATCGCTGCTGCCATCAAATTTTTTGAAGCACGTTTTTCTCGGCAGTACCTCAGCAAGGTGAAAAGAAAAACCCTGTATTGGGATACAGTCGACACGGTCTTTCCACCGCCGCTCTATCGCTCCTTCCTTGGAACTGATGTAGAATCCACGGTTTTCAAGCGCCTCCGTAGCAAAGCCGCAATCGACTTCTTTATTTCTTTTCACACCGAAGTGCTGCCAGTAAAGACGTGGCAGGAAAAAAAAGGCTTCTTTGTTCCGTGGAATTTGAACTGTGTGCTGTGTCCCACACCGGAAACTCTACAGCATGTTTTTCTTTTTTGCCCTAACGCAGAGTTATTCTGGGCGGAACTACGCTGTAGATTACAGGCTGAATTGTATATGGATTGGCGCAGCGCGAAGCTCCTTGAGTTTGGCACAGGCCCTGACAGCAAATGTTTGGACGTATTGGCACTGCTTGGACTGCACGCAATATGGAAGTCCCGCACAGATCACCCCCTGGTTCTCGAATAAGGAAAACCAGCATGGCGTCACTTTGAAGAAGGCTTCATGATTGCGAGTAGCCTCATTGCTGAGGAAAAAAATCCCGAAATGGCTAGCTGGGCTGAATTGGAAGCGCGCTTTAAAATGCCAAAAACGCCTCGAAATCGGAGAAGATAAGTGCGGAACTTCGAAGCCACTGTATGAATGTGACTGGGTACACGAACCAGTGTTGTTTAAATGGCCACATCGTGCGCTGTCTTTGCTCAAGTGTATTTTAACCATGTAAATAACCCTTGTTTTACATAAACAATAAAAAAGCCAAGTCGACAAAAAAAAAAGGTTGTGAATGCTTAGTTATGATGTTTGTGTTCGTTTCCTTCATGTTGCGTGCTTTAAGGAATTATGCAAAAAAAGTTCTCAACCAGTTGCAATTTTTTTTAAGCGCAGTTGTAATAAATCCTATTGAGACACGTTGCAAAAATTCAATTGAAACTCAATTGCAATATTTTTTTAAACTCAATAGCAAAAGTTCTATTGAAACCCTATTGCCAAAATTCAATTGAAATGCAATTGCTAAAAGTTCAATTAAGACTCAGTGGCCAATACCCTGGTACGGTTCAATAGGGACTCATTAGAAAAAGTCAATTGAGTTTCAATTGAGACTCAATGCGGTCTATTGAGTGAGTCCTTTACACTTTCAATTGAAACTCAGTTCATTTTTTTTTGTAAGGAGCCATTCCAATTTCATTCCCGAAAAAAAAAACGGTCGCGTTTTTGTGGCAAGTTTTGAGCTCTGTGCTTTTCTACAGTGCCATGATTACAACCGTAGACTGCAACTACTATAGCAAATACTATCTATGACTATACTGCGTCTCACCTAAGTGCGAACGAAGCGAAAATTACAAACGCGAGAATGTGATCAGCGCTTGCACTGCAAGATCGCACATGCATGGCAGCTATGATCAAAGCTCGGGACTCGCTCATGCAGATTTAACTTCGATCGCATTTAAAATGAAACGGAACATTGTTCATACGGCCTCCGTGCAGTTTCGAGTCGAAATGAGTATATATTCCTAAATTTCACCAGCGAGGATGGGCTTCGTAGAATCGCGAAAACGCTACATTCCCGGCTGCTTTTCAATTAATAGTGCCTATCGACTCCGTCAGACAAGATTCATAAAGACCTGCAAGAGGGCAAAATCAGTTGCGTTCGTAAAGGAAGAACAAGATAAAAGGCAACTTACCGGTACAATCGGACGGCGGTCTCGTAGTGACCGGCACAACCGGCGTTTCAATCGCGAGGCTAGGCAAGAGCCTTGTTTTTGATGCTCTTCGTCGTCTTCACCTCGGAATCTTCCAAATGCCTCTAGCAGACGACGGAGGAATCGTAAGGGGCACAAAGCTGCTCGATCTTTTGGACTCGGCAAATTTTAACCGGGCTACAATAAATAAAAGACTCGCAGTCGCCGCTACAGCACGGTCGCCATGGCCGACGTAGATGTTTGTTTACCCCCCAGCCTCCCCCGACATGTGCGAGGGCGGAGCTTAGTCGGAATCGTCATCAACCTCCTCTCCCGCCTTCGCGCCTCCTTTCTCATCCGCAGAAGGCGAAAACGATTTTTCTTTTGCCGCCACGGTCCAGGCAGTCGATTGTCTGACTTTACCGCCGTACCAACATGGAGTTCCGCACGCTGATCCTGGTCGGGTCCCTTGTCCTCGTCGCAGCGGTCTGCAGCGCCCAGGCAGCATGCCCGAGCAACCGCGGAGTGATGAGCGATTGCGTGTATTCCCCCTGCACGAAGAGCGAATGTGAGGCCAAGAGCCTCGAGTGCTGCCGCAAGCCATGTGGGGGAACATGGTGTGTCAAGGGTGAGAAACCTTGACATAAATTACGTTTTGCCGAACGCTTAGTCAGAACCAAAATGTAGCGCTAGCAGTCCAGAACAGATGCCATGGTTTAAAAGCTTGCCGTTATTCTAATTAAGAGTTATCGGCGATTTTCGAAAATGTTTAGTGGGAAACTTGTGACCAACGATGCTCACGAATACACGGGGATGAATGGTGTCAGATATATCGCGAACGGGGCCCTATTTTCCCACTGAAGATTTCAGAAGATCATTTATAACCTTTGAAGATGATAACGGTTTGTTTTGAAACTATGAATCTGGTCCGGACCGCTAGCGATATTTCTGGACGAAGGCTGAGCTTTCGCCAATGTGTAGAATATATATATATATATATATATATTTTATTTTTTTTGCGCTAAAAACAACATACCAACAAAAAAAAACTGTAGACATTTATGTCGGGGACACTCTGTACGCACGCAACCTGTACTAGAATAGTTGACCAATGGTCCAAGTTTCATTGTGCGTATATAACGCTACTACAATTTAAAGTAGCTACCCCCTCTTCACAATTAAGGATGGAACGTAGCCATTCACCATTAGTTATTTTTTCCTGTTTAATTTTTTGCTGATATGAATATAGTTTTAAAAGCAAAAAATGTGGTTTGTGCATGTTTATACAGCCTAGAACATAGTCTGCCTCAATGGGCGACTCTTCTTTCAGCTGTAGATGAGAAATTTAGCTAGTGCAGTACAACCTCCAGCCTGGGGTCCTAACGTGCATCACGCAGTAGTTATACACTACCGCACGCCGGTACGATGCTCATCCAGATCGAAACAAGCAGGAGTGGGAATCGAAGTTTGAACTCAGGATTTCTGGGTTCTGCAGCGCGAGCTCTCGCTACAGGTGCTCCGAGCTGATGTGCGCTAGCCCACTCGGCCACCAATCCCTCCCTTTTTTTATATTCTTTTTGCACGGTGCGCAAGACTTTAATGCATAGATCTTATGCCTATTGTCGCTGACAGCATAAAAATAGCAAGGCTTTCCCTTTCGATGTCAAGACTTCAGCAGCGCGTTTATTGCCTTTCGTTGTACTTTGGTTGCTCGTCAATGTTCGAAGATCACAAGACGCCAAAGCAGTAACGAAAGTATAGGAAGGTCCCGCTGGATGAGGAAATATTTAAAGATCTTCCTGACATATTTATCACGTCTGTGAGTAAGTAAAAAAGTGCGAAAGATTGTAACGATAAGAATCATACTGATAATATTAGTTACAATTGTACAGTCTCTATTAATAGAAAAGGCTTACTTGGAGAGCGTGGCCGTGACAATGGCTCGGGAGGGGGCGCGGCGATTGTTCTGAGCAGAGCCGGTAGTGGGCACTTTGATATTGCTCTGAGACGAGCAAAATTCCATAACGCCACCAAACTGCATCGGCGCGCACTGAAAAATCACTTTCCGGCCCTTCCCTTGGTGCCGCATGAATTAGCCCGAAACGCGAGCAGCGCTTCGAGTGGGCACTTCATATTGGTGGAGACTACGTATCCCTCGTGCAGTTCGAGACACGACAGTAAGCAACTCAGCCACAGAAACGGTAGCCACGAAGGTTGACTTAAAACCACCAACCAACACGCGCATAAAAAAAAACAAAAAAAACACAGGAATCCATTTCGGCCACCACCAAACAAGAAATGTTGTCTAATACGTTATAGTTTTTTGCTCGTTCGTGTCGTCCCCTCCGAAAGATGAGAACTCGGTGAACCCAGAGTTTCAAATTTAAAGTTTCTTCATTCTTTTTCGTAGAAAAAACAAAAAACAAAAAAAAAACGTTCAGCCTTTCCATTCTGGTGAAGAAGGAAGACCAGCGAAGATGCACTAAGGTGGGACAAACTTAAAGACGACTTCTTGAACAACCTCAACTACGACGCCTAGAGGACAACGTTTACGACGTCTAGGATGACTTCAAGGAAGACTTCTAGGACTACCTCGAGGAGGATGACTTCAGTGACGACCTCAAGGACGACGCCTAGGACGATTTAAGAAACGACGTCTAGGACGACCTCAAGGACGACTTCTAGGAAGACCTCAAGGACGAAGCCTAGAAGACGTCGTCCTGTAGGCGTCGTCCTCCAGGACGACTTTTAGGACGACGCCCAGAGAAATTCAACCTTTTCACTCTAGTGAAAATCAGAGTGAAAAGGCTCGAAAGGTTGCCGCCGTCGTTCGTAGATTGAGGTGGCTGTCCATAGTCTTGTGTCCACCTTTAATTGGTCACGGACATGAAACTGGGGACCCTAGCCTTTAACAGCTCCGCTGTAAAAGAAAAAAAAAAGAATGTTTAAAGGGACCATGAAATGATTCGGAAATCGAATTTCATCCACCAATCGTCGTAAAAGGTGTGAAAAAAAACACAAAAACATAAAAATAGGGAGCCAAAAAAATTCTTCGCTATAGAACGTTTAAAAGAAAACATGACTCTCTTGCGCCTTCTTTCCTTTGAAAGCTCTCTGCCTTTTCACTGCGATACATCCGCGGAATCGCAGCACGTCAGCCGAATCCACGTCGGCTACTGGGTAAGAGCCTACCTTAGCAGCACCGCGTTCGTAAACAATAAATAGCCGGCGAATGTTTCCTAAAAGGTTTGTTAAATAATATTCAGATACACATTTTGTAGCATAATGAGAAATGTGATGAAAATTGCCAAATTTGACAATGCTGAGAGCCAAGCGCAGCTATCATGTGGTAAACGAAGCAACTACTGCGCGTGCCCAGTAGGGCCGAAAGCGTCGCTCAGTTGCTGGTCGCGACGACCAACGAACGTTTATGTTTCTACGTGATCTTCTCGCGAGTCCTAACTTCAAGCAGCAAGAAAAAAATACTTGAAACAGACCACGACGAGCAAGAACGCTGGATCCACAACAAACACTCGAGAAAAGCGACAACGGCCACGAATCCACCGACCCCGACCAAGCGAGCTCGGCATATAGGCCTAGCAGGCACTCCGACTCGGCGCAGCGTTGCTTCAACGGTATTTGGCCAAGACCGTCTCCCCACGACCGGCTGGCGTGCTGAATGGAATGTGCCCGCGCAACCCTTGTGTACCCTTCCAGTATTATAGTCTGATTGCTGACCTGAATTTTAGATTAAGAGGCGAGTTCAATCTCTTCCCCTTGTTTTCCCAGGCAGTGTTGACGAGCACTGCCGTCCAAAAGGGACTCTCGTCGATTCTATCTTCTTGTTTTGTGTGATATAGAGCTCAAATAAACGCCGTATGGAGTACCTTCGTAACACGGTATGTACACTTTGTTATTAGTATGCCATTTTTACTCTGACACGACTGCACGTCACTGTCGTGAACAGCGCGAATACAGCATTTCCATCAAACGATGGAAGTGCTGCCGAGTGTGAACAGGTATTTACGTGGCTCTTGCTGACACCGTCGTAGTTCAAACGTATCTTTTTTTAACTTCGGCTCGCTCCTTCATCTCCGAGGTCGCGAAAAACGCCGCGGCAAGTTGTTTCCATCTACGTCGCTTTGCAAACGACTGACAGGGGCCGCCTTTTACCAACAATGACAGTAGGGTTGACTTCTGGAGTCTTCACCGGAAGACTCGCCGCACTTCCCAAGAGGGAAGTGCGGCGAGTCCAATGCTGTCGCTGTAGCGCAACATATCTTATTGAATTTCGCTCAGCTGCGATGGGTCCATGGCTATCGCGACGATGAGAGGCGCCGATTCAAAAAATACGTCGGTGACATCAGCGCCATCAGCGCAGTAAAACCTACCGGCGCACCCCCAACTCGCCGCCGCTAACGCTCCCATTCTCCTACAGCGGAGAGAGCTTCAGGTTCCTGTGCCATGGTACGTCACGACCGTCAAAATTACGCCTCAACTTGTTTTGCGGTCAGTTGGAGAGAAATAAAAAGTCGATATTTCATTGATTTTTGTGTAGAAGTTAATAAACCGAGACAAAAACGGATGCCTGTTCGGTATTCAGTGAACGTTGAAGGTTTAATGTACAAGTTATGTGGCAAAAGTAAAAAGGTCATTTCATGGTCCCTTTAAGGAAAAAAAAAGTAACACCAAACTTCCTGAACCGATCTTCCCCAAAAAGCAGCAAAAGCAGTCATATAGGAAACACGTTTACACATTATTCACGTCCATAAATTTTTGCAACACGAACAGCCTCCAACAACATGAAAGACCGCGTTGACAATGCAGTTTCATGTGGCCATGCAGGACCACCTAAAAGACAAAGACCTGCACCACAGCATCCCAAATACTGACAAAGACGTGCAGATCTCCACAAGAAGCGGCCGCCAAAATAGAAAAGGCAGGAAGGAAGACAACGAATGAGAGGAGAGCCACGTCACTGGCGCCCCGCTGCGGTGAGACGCCGAAACATACTTTTCCCGAGCGAACAAGTGTGTTGCGGGTACGCGCCGTGAAAAAGCTGTGCGCTGACGTCCATGTTCCCCGAGAAATGGCTCTTTGATGCTCTGTGCTACCAGATCCTCGCGTTCCAAATCTGCAACCGGGCACTCATGGCTCCGTCGTCAAACTGCCAGGCTTTGTGAGTATTACGGAAGAGGGGCGACTGGTGACGCCCCAAGCCGTTAACTTTAGAACTATACGGATTGGGACAACAAATACAATGACTCAGCGCTCGGCCGACATAACCGAACGCGGCGTCAGCGTTCGGCTGGAGTTCGTGTTCTCCGGTGAGGGGGAGGAGGGGCTCTTTTGTTTCCACTACGGCCTGCATGAACAATGCAGCATGCACGGTCCCAGCTCAGCACAAAAGCCGAAGTGGGTCAAGCTAGCATTCTCTGAGGAGAGATCCGGCACTTAACGCCGCTTCGTCAATTGTCAGCATCTTTTTTACATTAAACTGTGCCCGCGCTCTATTGTAGAAGATGACAAGGACATGCCCATGGCCTGTCGGACATGCCCATGCCCTCCAGAGAAAAGGGGAAGGAGCTCCCCTCTTATCAGGATCCTCCTTTGTGCCTAACGGATAAGCACAGACCGTCGCTGCTCTCCTCCCAGAAGATTATAGAAGATTGACCAGTCACTCAAAATTCTTACAAAAGCAGCTTCCCTCTCCCCCTTTTACTTGGTGTTCAAAAGTATCGATGTGACGTCAGTGCAAGGAGCCTATAGTTCGATCTCCTGCCCAATAGAAAAGGCTATGACTGCACCTTTCCCCCTAAACATCACCGTTATGGCGCTTTCACACTGGAAGCAGATCCGCAAACGTGAAGCGGATCCGCGTGTTCTCAACCGCAAAGCGGCTGGGATCGAGTGGTTGGAGCGCGTTTTCGCCAATCGCTTCGGGACCGATTTGCCCCTACCGCTTTCGCGAACCGCAAAGCGGCAACCAATCGTGACGTCGGCGACTTTCGAAACAAGATGGCACCTGTCGCAAGTGAGGAGCCCATGGCGCTGTAGTCCTAGTGCTACAGCAGACAAATTAACGAAATTTACATCAACGACCTTCCACTCCAGGTGTCCTCATCAATGTGTGTGTTTGCAGATGACTGTGTCGTTTATCGTAAAATAGCATCTCCCTCTGGTTCTGCAACGCTACAAGATGACCTTAACTCTGTTAATAAATGATGTAGTAAATCGCAAATGTCCCTCAACGTTAACAAATGTAAACACATGGGCTTCTCTCGTTCCACCTTCAAAACTTCCTCTACACTTACTCTTAATGATGTTCCTCTACAACGAACAGACACGTACAAGTATATTGGTGTACTCCTAACAAAAAAAAACCTCTCTTGGGACAGCCATATCAATTCAGTCGTGTCTGCTGCTAACCAAAGCCTAGGTTACCTCCGTCTCAACTTCAGATCTGTCCCAAGTAACCTAAAGCGACTCCTTTACATTTCATTAGTACGATCAAAATTAGAGTATGCATCCTTCATTTGGCACCCTCACCTTCCTTCACAAACAGACAGTATTGAGGCTGTCCAAAACCGTGCTGCCCGGTTCATTGCATCTGACTACTCACGTTTTTCTAGTGTTACTCGAATGAAATCTGACCTTTCTCTTCCCTTACTTGCTACCCGACGGAAAATGTTTCGTCTGTGCATATTGCATAAAGTCTATTATTCCCCTCTACTACATCAGACTCTTCTCACTCCGCCAACCTATTCGTCCTCTAGACTAGATCATCGTAAAAAAATAGCCCGGCCACGATGTTTTTTTTACAGCACATCAAAACGCCCTTCTCCCCGACGCAATTGCGGACTGGAATGGCCTTCCCGGTGACATCGCAGCCATCAAGGATTCCGCCGCATTTCGCGAAGTGATTCAACAATATTGTGATACCCACTCCCCTCTCTAACGCCTCACAGCCTTGAGGGTATTGTAAATAAATAAATGAATAAAAAACGGGATGTTCACGTCCGTCACTTGAATCCGCCGCAAAAAGATTGACTCGCAATCTTATCGGGCTTCGCAACGGTGATTTGGCTCGGGTAAGAGTTTGTTTATTATTCCGGATGCTACAAACTCGAAGCTCGCTGCCTTGTTAGACTCTGCCCGTAGAACGTCTGAACCCGCCCCTGATCGACCGAAATGTCAGCTTTTGTACCCACTAAGACAGCCGCAAGAACTATTGAAAGCTTTCGATAGTGTGCATGCCCACCACGAAGGGCAATGAGACGTCGTCAGCCTGATTGCGTAGCCAAGGCACTACCGTGGAGCTGGCAAAGTGCATGCGCCAGCTTGACCTGTAACGTTTACTAACAAAAAATAATAAAAGCGAACATACTCAAGAAATAAAGTGTAGGTACTAGTAGACGATGCAGAGCCAGCAGAGGTAATCTATACGGCGTTTATTTGAGCTTAATGTCAAACAAACAGTAGACTCGATTGACGTATGAGTGACGAGAGGAGAGTCCGCCACCAACGAAGCCATGACCGGCTACCACCGAACACATTCCCCCGCACCACAGTTCACCCCACCGCTTACAACTTCGAAAATGAATAGATCGAACTAGGGAGCCTTCATGTGCGCTTTGCGAAGCGCTATGCGAAGCGCATATGAAGGCACTCTAGATCGAACGAGAGCGAACGAGCGAACGTCATTTCCAATGCCCTCCAGAGAAAAGGGGAAAAAGGAGCTCTCCTCTTATCAGGACCCTTCTTTGTGCAGCCCGGAGTTGCACAGGCGTCGCTCTTCTCCTCCCAGAAGATTATAGAAGATTAACCTGTCACTCAATATTCTTACGAAAGCAGCTTCCCTTTCCTCCTTTTAGTTTGTGTTCAAAAGTATGCGATGTGACTTCAGTGCAAGGAGCCTATTTATGCAGGAAGGGTACACTTCGAAGAAAAGGTCGGGGGCATCCTCTTTTGAGTCAGCAAGGTGCGCCTAGCTGGGGTTTGCTTGTAGGCGAAATCGAGGGAATCACAGGCGAGTTTTGCGGGTCTATGCCTCTTTTTTCGCTGCCTGAACTCGTGATGCGTGCGAACATCCCGAAGAAAGAACTTCAGTGCCAAAATAGCGATATTTTGGCTTTAATAATAATAATAATAATATTTATTTAACTCGGAAAGAGTTGCGACACCACAAAAGGCGAGGAGCCCATACCAGGAGGTCTGTGGTGCCGCAGAAGGCATCACAGACCTCCATCGAGAATTAAAGTGGATTGTGGATTGTAAAACCGGGTTGCCAAACGCAAGACTCAAAAGAACGCGCGTGATTGTCGAGAAACCGCTAACCGCCTCTCGGTGTGTCTGAACAGGGTCGCTTCGGTCGCTCGCGAACAGCATACGAAAACACTTCGCGAACGCGGATCCGCTTCCAGTGTGAATGCGCCATTAGTGAGACGCTAACAGACGGCGACGCCACGACAGACACGTCTGCCGACTCGCGGCGACTCTCGTCAAGCTACGGCTTGACAAAAGTTTGTTTTGTTAATTTGCCGCTTGGGGCGGGTAAGAGAACCCCAACGATGACGTCATGCCTCGTCTTCTAGCTGGTATTGGCTGGATGCACTTTTGCCGGGCTCACGTTGCTTGGGAAAATCCACCATTCTGGGTTCATTTGTTAAGCGCCCTTTCGTTTTTGTTTTTTTTTTTCGTAAAGTTGGAAAGCGCCAGGCTCTCCCAGTATACCATTATCTTCGGTAAAACACTGGAGCAACAGGTGAAGCGTAAACTCCCCCAACGACCAGGTCTGCACACGTCGACCACGGTCCCAGTGAGCCAATGAGCGTGTCGGAGAGTAACACGTGACTATACTCTGTTTCACTAGTTCCGGGCGGTGCTGTCGAAGACACGGCTGGAAGAAAGAGGACAGCCGTTTCTGTACGGATTTGAGTGACGGGCTAGACGTGCGCGGCAAGCCAAAAAGGGGATGGGTAGGACGTGGAGTTCCTCCTTCTTTAAAGGGATACTACAACGAAATTTCGGCGCTCATTTTCTGGTCTATATGTGTTCAAAAAAGCACCATCAAATCGAACATACCAATATCTTGTTAAAAAAAGTCACGAAAAGCAGTTCTAAAACGAATTAAACGATTAGCAAAGAGCACCTGGTGGATGTCGCTAACGCCTCGCTTGTAATGCCCGTCTAGCAACCTTGGCCGCTAGTGACGGAGGTTGTCTCACCTCCGGCCACGACGAGAGAAGAAGGGGCAGGAGGAACTCCCCTCTTCCCGAGAATGCCTTTTGTGTGTCACAGAAGTCGCTATTGTCCCCCTACAAGATTATAGAAGATTAATCCGTCACTCAAAATTTGTACAAAAGCAGCCGCTTCGGTGGCTGGAACGACTAGGCCATCCTCTCGACGTCAGCCTCGCCGTAGCTTTTCTTTTCTTGAGACGACCTACGTCACGATTGCGTTGGATGTCACGTGGTCTCCGCTGGGCCTTCTCCGAGCGCTTGCCAGAGTGGGCCGTTTATAACGAAAAATACAACCACCAGGCTCAAAATACAAACGGGCCATTGTCATTTACGGATACTGTGGATCATATTCAACCTATTTTTGAACACGACGGGAATATTTCAAATTTCGTTGAAGTATCCCTTTAAGGAAGGGATCGGTCATTCCTTGCCAAACGTCCCAGGCGTGACGCTCGAACATCGCCGATTCTTTCAGAAAAAATCACAGGCCACACAAAAAAATCAACACATAAGGAGCTTATGTGTTGAATAGTCACATGCATAAATATTTTCGTCCACAATATTTTTTCCCCCGCGTTAGCGCTGTTTGAAATTTCCGAAGACGCGCGAAACTAGGCACAAATAAAAAAATTGCCAAAAGTACACATCTTAAGTTATCAACGAACAATTTTTTCTGTCCTATTCTACTTGGAATATTGCTTCATATGAGGCCAATGTTAAATAATATAGTGTTTTTTTTGTTCTTTTTAATTGAAGAAGAAATGCTGAAATTGTGCCGTTTTCGATTTTTTTTTTGTTCATTTTTTGGGAGTCTGCATACCCGTACTAGGAGTGTTTTCTGAATCTATTCTAGATATACTTTTTGTATGAAATAGCTTCCTACCGTTAAAAAAAAAAGGTTTTTGTTATCTTAAAGCGTAAAGTTGCTCAAAACAGCATTTTGGTTTAAATTAAACTGCAAATTTTGCAGTGTGATGGTCCAAGTGAACATATTCCAGACCATTTAGGTGATAGAATGCCATATAAACTTGTGATTTATAAAATTTAAATGAAGTAATATATTTTTTAACCGAGAAAATATTTTTTGAAGTTGAGCTCCCGCGACACAGTGCGGAGCGGTTCCATGCGGCAGCTTCTCGGCACAGCACGGCGGCGATGGAGCTTACCTGAGCTGTGGTGCATGCTATGCTGCTTTAAATTTAAATATGGCATGCAGCTTAGTTTTCGCAGTGATAAGTTGTCACAAAGTAGAGACTCAGTCTTGTACACGTTACTAAAAAAAAAGTAATCGATTACAATTCCTATTACTCTTGGCTAAAAAGTATTCGATTAGATTACTTGATTACTCGACGGCAAAAGTAATTCGACATTACATAAGGAAGTAATCGTTACTTTTTCGATTACTTTATTGTGTGAAGACACATCTTTAGCGCTCATAACAATGAACTACTTCCAACCTACATTTCACATTTGCACGAGTATTGAAGAAGAAAAACTGGCTCCCTCTTCGTGGTCGTTGCACCTTCACAATGCGGACACAAGCATAGAATTCGTTTGAAGACGTTTAATGATTTGGGCGGTCGCCAGTGTGTGTGTGTGTGGGGGCGGGGGGGGGGGGGGGGGAGCGGAGGGGGTCCTAGACCTTGTTAAGCTTGAGCAAGGGTTGTCGCTCAAAGGTTTGCGTCGCTCATTTTATTGTTCACATGTGGATGAGCTCGCATGTTATACAAAAGAGCAGCAGCTCCAGGATTTGAAATGGATCATGTGTAGTATCCATTAGCGAAAGAGATCGCCCCGACCACTTATCAACTCGAAGCATTGCTTGTCACAAAGACCACGTAGAGGAAATGGGGAAATATTTCAACTGTCTTTGTTATATTTTGCATCCGCTTTAGGCATTCTTCGGTTCTGGTTCTCCTACGGTCTGCGAGTAGGTACCCTAGGCAGGATTTTATAATTTTTTTTTATTTCTGTGTGTGTGTGTGCGTGAGGGGGCTAGTTTGAACGAAGAACTCACAAAGCTACATTCAGCTTCCTCAAACTTCGCCCTGAATGGCCTTTGTCACGCACTGTGGCTTCCCTGGGACTTCCCACTGCAAATCCCAGTTAAAAAAAAAAAAAAGCGGACATTTCACAGAAACGGTATATAGAAACAGATTGACCTCGTTTCCTACAGCTCCGCAAAAATCTTTCTTTTTTCCGTTCGAAAAAAAAAAAAAAGCAAATTTTATTTTTGTCATTTCATAAAAAAAAAGGCGTGTGCCCGGGGGGGGGGGGGGGGGGGGGGGGTCCCGTGAACAAATTGTAACGGTTACAAGTAATTTTATTACTTCAAAAAGTAATCAGATTACTCTTGTGATTACTCCCCAATAAAAGTAATCAACTGATTACAAAATTACTCCAAAAAGTAATCGATTACAAGTAATTTGATTACTTGTAATGCGTACGGTACAAGTCTGGTAGAGAGCAAGAAAACTCAGTTCTTTATTCCTATTTTTTTCAAGCTGTGGCTTGTGCCTGGTGAGTATTACGCAATAAAGCTGGGAGCTATCGGTGTCATCTATGAAAAGCTTTTAACCAGAGTCTGCAAGCTATGTGTTTCCACTGATGATATGAATCCAAGATTTATTTTGACACTCTAACTTCTTTAGTCGTGGAGAACGATGTTACAGAAACGGAAAGAGTTGATGTTAAAGTTAGCCTGAAGTTGTGAAAGCCGTGAGTGCCTTTTATGGCCAGTGCTGTTTCGATTCTTGGAGCTAGGTCAGGTCGGTTTTCTTGCACAATGACATTTGACCTTTATAGGATTGTTATGCCGTTGATGTTATTTCGTGCCCATATGAACAGTTCTTCTGGAGTTGTTTCCTGGTCTTGGTACGGCCTTTAAAGACTGGCTTTCGCTGCCGAACGTTTCACGGTTCCCCCAATACAGTCGCAGGGACTTTTCCCGTGGGAGGTTGCAAAAAAGTTCCGTTCAGCTAAAATACTGAAGTCATTGTCGTAGTAAGACAGGTCGAGAAAGTTCGTTTTGTTCTTATTATGGGATTCTGCTTCGTCGGAAAAGTAAAATATTTTTCGTAATTGCGGCAGGTCATTTTTCAGCTGCTTCAGGGCTTCACACTGAAACGCATACACTGCTACACTACCATGTTCTAGGCGATCGGAAATAACCGCAAAAGATCTCACGGATCTTTCTTCAGCTCTTAATTGCAGGTGGAATTACAGAACAACAGGGTGGAGCGTAGCCTGCGTATTGACCCAGTGGTAAGATTGCGGCGCGTCTTGGAGCACGAAATTGTAATTTTCCGCAAAATCCATGAGCACGGTGGCCTCATCATTTTTTAGCAGGGATGGGCAGTATTTCAAATACAAGTATTTGAAATACGTATTTCAAATACTTTGTGTATTTTGCATTTGTATTTAATTACAAATTGGGTAATGTATTTGACGTGTGTATTTAATTACTAAAACGTGGGTATTTCAAATATAATTGTAATAAAATATAATTTTGTTGGCGAAAATACATCCCTCAAATTTATTGTCACTGTTCAGGGCAGGAAGAAAACTACGTTCTGGACCGAATGCGGTGTCTCTCAATCAAGCACAATCGTTTAGTGACTTTGTGATTACGGTGCTAGTCCAGGGCAAGAATAGTGACAAAATCGACGTTCACAGGCAGACTGGCTAAATAAGTGCCTGTGACAACTTGTGATGCTTTCCAGCCTGATTTCCATCCATATTTTTGCCTGGAACATTCTAAATGCGCGGGTCGCCCAGATTTTCGTAACTGGTCCGAGTTGCAACAATAAAATATTCTCTAGCTAGTGCTGCGCGTCTTGGTCGTCTCGGTTCTTCGTTGGTCTATACCAAAATGTAATCGACAAAAAAAAAAAAGCAGCTTGAAGCTCTGTACTTTTTTTACCTATTACGTCCAAGCCGATTACATTTGTTTGTGATTATATTTCTAATACGTTATTAGAGTCTCGCACACTAACTCCCGAGTGTGTGATGCAAAATTAAAACGAGATACACAGAAACGCGTTGCAGGTGCCCTGAAGTCGCTGACGCAAATTTTGAGGAATGTATTTGGAAAAGTATTTGGAGGAGACCAAATACATTTGGTTGCATTTGTATCTTGTACTTAAATGCTTTTTTGGAAATGTAATTAGGTTGGTAATTAAATACATTTTCGACGAAGTATTTTGTATTTGTATTTAGATACATATTTGCATGTATTTTGCCCATCCCTGTTTTGTACTATATTTTTTTTAATTCTGGCAAGTAGCGAGCTTGCTGTTTGCTCATGAAATGGCGCCCCTTACGTTCGTTCCACATCTCCAAAAATTTCTCAATAAAATCTTCTGGTTACAACACAATCATTTCAAGTTTGCAGCGCACGCCACTTATCCACTGCTGAACTTGGACGTGGTTCACTTGCTTGGTATCAAGGGCGGGCCCACTTTGGAGCAAGGTCGCAACGCATTTTTTACCGGGGCATATGTCGCACTTGCCAAACATACAGTCTTCTTTGTCAACCCGACATACTGTGGTAGCTAAAAATTCTTCGATGGTCTCTTTCAGGCCACTAGCGTGTAACGTCAACTCCACGTTTTGGTGCTGCATGCACACGCACACAGTGTGCGTCCCACTTTCCCCAGCCAAAACACAATTTGAAGGGCGCATACTGGCAAACATTGAAAATCCACACGTTAAATTAGAAGCTTTCTTCCATTCTTCGTAAAGTTATTTTAGGTTTAGTAGCATCAGGCGCTTTTGAACGCCGTGCAACACACCCTTTTTACCTGGCAGGCATTAAGACACTGAGCCATTCTCATAAAAATTAACCACTGATGTCTTCACGTCTTCGCTTAAAGAGCGACCTCTCCTCTTTGGTGGCATGCACAGTACTCCGCGTTCTTCTTTGATTTTGATGGCCTCGTGCACCTGCCTTTCCGATGCCCCAAAATACTCCATGACCTATTCGCCAGACCAGGAATTAGGTGTCAGTGTCAACAACTGGATCTTATTTTCGCGCTTGTCTTCTTAGCGAGCATACTTCTTAAATCGTTCGTTAGTTGCACAAAATCAGCGAGCACAAAATCTTTCTCTGTGTTTCCCTGGGAGGTTGATGGCTGGTAAAGGCCAAGAGACTGACAAACTCTTTTCTCTGATTTTTCTTGAACCTACATAATTTCTTCCTCATATACGATTTGCGCCTCCATTGCGCTTGCTTTCTCTTTACTGGGCTCTCACCGACAGCTGCAAGGGCTTCATTGATCTCCGCAGAAACTGGCACCTTCGAGTCACTTTGTTTGGAATGATCACAACATTCCTGAGCGGGTTCTTCAACTTCAGTAGAATTTGCAGACATTCCACCTTTAAACAGTTGTCGTTTGCACATTTGGAAAAGTTTCTCCCCTGGAACTAGACCGAGAGTAGGGTGGGCCTCCGCGAGTCTCAGTGTTATGACGAACGACTCACGACGGTTCTTCACGTGCTCTCAAAAAAGATTGCAGCACCATTTAGAAGCAACCACTGCAGGGACCTGTACTTCTTCACGTAAACACAGAAGTGATGGTTGCATACCGTGCAATTATCATCCAGCGAGATTCTAGAACGCAATGTGAGAAGTCGCCGATCTACGTCGCTTATGTCGCTCGAGCTTGTAATGCACCGTCGTCTGATTTAGGTCGTTTTGTGACAACCACTTGGTTCAGAAGAGCATGAAGGAAGTTTACTGCCTGAAAACAAACAAGTTATGAAAGCATGAAGAAGAACCTAAACATGTGGTTATATCTCCATTCACACTTATTTTTGGCGAACCCGACAATATTTTGAACGGAAGCCTGCGAAAAAGCATCAAGTAGCAGAAGTCAAGAGGCAATTAAATCAAAGATTGCTGGTCGCCATTCACTTATTCGTGCTGTATTAAGCAACATGGCTTTGAATGTTTTCCCTCTCGTGGAGAGGAAACCTATCATTTGTGGTATTAAGACAGAAGACAAACCTAGCCAGAAGCTATGAAGCAGACAGGGCTATCTGGTGAGCGCTAAAGAAAATTTAAAAAAAAACCTTTTGCACTTACTTCTGTCTGTGGGCGCTGAAACAGCTGAATTGCTTCTATCTGCAGAATGGCCTCTTTTCTCCATTGCGAAAGCTCAGGACCTTCCTGAATCTTCGTGCGTTTGCTTGCGGCAGTGCGACAAGGCACACTTCTTTTCGATCGCCGGCAGTGTTGCTGTTTTAGCCGTTTTCGAACTGGACGTGAACGTAACTAGGACGTTACTAAGTGCACAAGCTCTATTTGCAGAAAGGTACATCTGGTAGCCTAAAATAGAGGGCGTGAGCTAAACAAGACGAATAGTTATGTTACAAGCACATAGATGGCCCTAGGCGATAGCTAGCACCAGAGCGTGCGCCACGGCTCAGACAAGATCCATCGCCGCCGTGCTGTGCTGAGAAGCTGCCGCATGGAACCGCTCCGCACGGTGTCGCCGAAGCTCAATTTCGAAAAATATTTTCTCGCATAAAAAAAAATATATTACTTCGTTAAAATTGTATATATTGTATAAACAACAAGTTGATATGGCGTTCTATCGCCTAAATGGTCTGAAATATGTTTACTTGGAACACCACACTGCGAAATTTGCAGTTTAATGTAAACCAAAGTGCTGTTTTAAGCAACTTGAGGCTTTATTATAACAAAAAAAAACTTCTTTTTTTTTTTTGACGGTAGGAGTCTATTTAGCACAAAAAAATATATCTAGAATAGATGCGGAAAACACTCCTAGCACAGGTATACAGCCTCCCAAACTTCAAGAAGAAATCTCGAGAACTGCACAATTTGAGCAGTTTGTCTTCAATAAAAACAAAAACAAAAAATAAACTATATTATTTAAAATCGGCCTCATATTAAGCAATATTGCAAGTATAATAGGACAGAAAACATTGTGCGTTGATAACTGAAGATCTAAATTGTGGCATTTTTTTTACTTGTGCCTGTTTTCGCGCCTCTTCGGGAATTTTAACCAGCGCTAGCGCGGCCAGAAACATTTTGTAGACGGAAATATTTAGGAGAGTGACTATTCAACACATAAGGAGCCCCTGTGATTTTTTTCAAAAGAATCGGCGATGGTCGAGCGTCACGCCTGGGACGTTTGGCATGGAATGACCCGGCTGTCAGACGCTTCGCCTTCGCCTCCGTCACTCTGATTTGCTCGAGGGGCCGTAATTGTCACTATTTTCGAAGTTACGGTTACGCAAAGAATAAAAGCACTCAGGCGATCCTGCGTCGAATGTACGCAAGAAATAGCCATAACAGCTAAGTTTTAGAGTTGGCAACGCCTGGACACGTTGTCCTCCTAGCTAATGATTGAGGCTGAGCCCAAGTCAAGAGATCAGACAGCGATCGTGTTCCAGTCTTTCCCCCCATTCGACTGCTGTAACGCTGAGGTGATCCCCACGATTACGTCAATGAGCTTTGCGAAGAGAGGCTGAGAAAAAGTCGCGATTGAAATTATATCTCGGCAACGTTTAGGGGCGTTGCGTAGGAGTCAGCTTGTTAGACATTTATCAGCATGCTTTTGCTAAGTGCGTTACATTTAAGCGCAATATCGCTCCATGGCTCCTTTAAGACGTCTCTCAAACAAAACGCTGTTAGTTTCCGAACGTCCGCAGGAAAACATGGACCTCACCATTGCCTCAAAAAACTTTCACGGGTTGTATCATAACCAGACCTTATCGAATTCGCCAAAGGTTCGTGGGCCACAACGACGTCTTGAATTCCCACACCCTCTGTGGGGTCGGGACGTGTTTTGTGAAAAAGTTTTTTTGAACAGTTGCGACTCTCAGAATGATAAATCTAAAAAGAAATAACCAGGACGTAGGTGGAGGCCTACCTGTACCACACTTACGTGCTAGTAATGTTTGCTGAAAATAAACTTCACCCTCTCGATAAAAGCTACTTGGATACTAATCTGTACTCTGTATTTTGTTTTTCGACAACGTAGCTATATTACTTTGTTGCGAATTCTGGTAAAAACAAAAATATCAACAGGTAAGTTTAGAAGCACCATTAAGCCTAAAACCCCGAGACAATTGCAAACATAAAAAGGACACACACCAAAGGAGCGTCTGCCAAGGGACTAAATGTATTTCGTCTATATCTATCCGCTTCCGGGCTTCGCGTTTTAGGCTTATACCGAGACAGTGAGCTGTCGCCCGCGCGCCTGAGTCAATACCACCTAGAAGACAAAGTCCCCCCATACGTCATCACTAGTGGATCAACACAGCGCCGCCTAGTTGGCGCGTCTTGCGGCGTCTCACGAGCGGGACGCTATAGCACGCGGCGACGCCGAGACGCGTTCGCCTGCCGCTTTGCGTCGACTCCGGTCGAGCTTCGGCGTGTTTGCCGCTTGGGACTGATCGAGGCAATGACGTCGTGCTCAGGCCTTCTATGCGGTATTGCTGCCGGTACAAGTTTGATTTTGGTGCTCTTATCCCGGACAGACCATATGTGCTTCGAAAAACGTAAAACTAACCTTAAACACTCGTTCGCAGGTGTCGTCGACGGCTACACTTTAGGCTCGCCCTGTCCCGAGGTGCAGTTTCCGGAGGGCGGCTGTCAGGGCCGGGAAAGCGACCAGACGTGCGAGGATCTGCGCTGTACTTCCACTTCGCAGAAGGTGTGCTGCCTGAGCGCGTGCGGAGATCCCTTCTGCGGCCCGCGTATAGCTTAAGGGTTGTCTAACTTCTTGCTACGAATAAAAAGAAGTGATATGAGTGCATTTATTTCGTCCAATGATTTTTTCGTGTGTCCTTGTGTTCGAAGTGACCTAATTAAAAGAAAACTAAATATCAGAACTCAGCTAACTTTCCGAGCGCAATAAAATCTTTATGATAGGCAAATATCGTGATGGACAAAGGCGAGTACAAAAGAAATGCAGTGACATCTATTGTTGGTAACAGGCTGGGGATCCGGTATACGCCTTTTTCACGAGGGCGCAGCCATCTTGAAACTCGTCACTTCTGGTACGCGGTAAATCATAGTTTTGATCTCTTCACGCCGCTGGAAAATGCTTACGAAAAATGCCTGATTGTCACGGATTCTTGTTTTGCCACACCTATAGTTTCTCGCATATTCCAGGTTGAAATGCTTTATTATTTTTTTGTCCCGCATACCAGATACGGATCCCACGTGACTGACAACAAAAGGAAAGCGAAAATGTATCGAGCGTGAGCTTTTTGCTTCTGCACTGTCATAGCCTCCTCTATACGCACAAAGCCTGGCAGTTGGACGACATAGCCATAGAGCGCCCGGTCGCATATTTGGAGCGCGAGAATCTGGTAGCACGGAGCATTTCTCGGGGAACCTGGAAGTCAGCGCACATCCTTAGGTATAGCAAAGACCCAAAACATAGTTTTCAAACCCGATGAGAAAAGAAGCAGTAGCGTGAAAAACGCGAAGAGCACGAGCGGACATTCCATCACTCGGAAGAAGTGTATTTCGGCAGCTCGCCGCAGCGGGGCGCCCGTCACGTGACTTTTTTGTCATCCGTTGTCTGCCGCTCTACCTTTTTAATTTCGGAGGCCGTTACTCGTGGCGACCTGCCAGGCTTTGTCAGTATTAGCGGCGAAATGTTTTGGCGGCACCCTCCTATGGTTCCCTCTCGTGACGTCATTACCTCGCGAACGACAAGTTCGATGGTGTTTGTAATGAGCATGGTGGAAGCTTGAAATCATTGTACTCTGAAACCAACACTGCTAACACCGTCCAAATTAAAGTTATTCCATTCCTCTTATTTCTGTAGAAGAGAAATCCTTTGCTGACGTCATAGTCAGCATTCGGCCAATCGTGGAAGGCCGATCACAGTGAGGCATTCGATCGCGCGCGTCGCCAATAGAGGAGGCTATGGCACTGTTGATAACATCGTCGCGCGCGCAGTCAAGGCCTGTCGGATGGCAACGACCCCGTGCTGGAGACTCAGCATGCAGACGCTTTGCAGCAGCTGTGCATGGGCGCCGTCATAACCGACCTTCCGTTTTTCTTTTCTCTTCTTCCGTTCCCTTCACTTGATCATTGCCACAGCAGGACAGGTTATTGCCACTTAAGGTGGTATACTGTGTCCTTCTTCAAGCATATACGCCTTCGTGGAGGCTCGTCAATGCCCGCTTCAGCTGCTCGGCATCTAGGTAAGACAAGAGAAGGTCGGCAGTTGTAGCTTAATCTGGCGCGTGTTTAAAGTGCATATATTGAATTAATAACCTATCACCGACTATAGTTTATATAAGTATTTTAGTGAAATTCACTGCAGACGGTCCTCTCACATTCGTCGACGGCCTCTTGCATCGTTCTCGGCACGACCCTGTGTAGTGACAATTGCTTTTCACGAGCGCACCCTAGTCAGTAAAAAATTTCGCAAATTGCAGTGAGTGCGTGTATAGGTGTTTAATAGCTGTGTCTTCACAACAGACTTGAAATATCCTTTCTCTAATACCGCTTCGCCAAGAGCAGCGACGAGGTGCTGGCCGCGAGTTATTCCCCGAGGGATTCCGTCGAATACAAACGTGACCAGTAATCAAGAGAAGACGCAGGGGAACGGAAATAATTTGAGGTGTTTGTATAAGTTCGCCTTCGAGTGTGGGATCATATATTGGGTGTATTATTTCATCTGTCACGCAGGCTGCACCGGTAAATGACATTTCGCCATCGTCATCCCCGCAGAAATATTTTGATGCGACGAGTGCTCTCGATCTCGACAGACAAACATCATCACTGTTATGCGCCTTCACTTACTTACAGACATGTCAGATTCTTGCAGTCGCTAACGCCACCGTGCGAGGCGTCTGGGTATCTGATCTCGTTAAGCAGAATGTTGGATCTTAAGTTTATGATCCGCTACGATTGGACTCTTGCGACGACTGCGAAATGTCATTGTTGCAACGGTCCAATCGGCGCGCTCCGTGAGCTTCGGCCCCACATCGGCGTTGGCGAGCCAACATGGCGAGTATCCAACTAATTTGTGAACACCCTGATTTAGCCTTCATAAGAGTATGAAAGGCGTAATCCCCTTAATTTTTGAAAATAGAGAACGTTGTGCTAAGCAATCTGCAAGGCGATCTATATTAATGGCTTTGCAATCAACGTCCCACATGCTCACCTCTCGAAACCCAACTGCCTACATCTGCCTCACATGACGCACGTTATATGAGGTCAGGAGATTGGTGTGGCGAATAAGATTCGTGGCCTGGTCTGGTGTAGAACCGGGCTAAGAGGACTTCAGAGGCGCGTGGAACACTAAATGAGTCTTCGGTTTTCCCACCGGACAATTTTACGAAGACGTATACGCTCGGGTACAGAACTATTACATTTTTAATACGAGGAACTTATGCTAACAAATTATTCAATTAAGAACAACATGCATTGGTGACGAGATGCAGACTAACTTACCTGCGACTTTGTAGCCTTGTTATTGTGAAAAATTTTGCATTTTGAGACTGTCTCGAATATTCGCTTTAGGCGCACAACTTTAAAATAAGTAGCGATCATTTAAGCCAAATTGCAAACTTGCAGTGGTAGAAAGCGTTTTTTTTTTTTTCTTGTTAATTTTTTTGCTAACTTGGAGCAAAGTGAAAGCCTTCTAAGTAGGGATGCCGCGAACTTTTTTCGAATCGAAGTTTCGATGATCGAATCAAGCGGTTCGAAAGGTTCGAAAGATTTCGATTTTTCGAATTTTCTACATCGTAAAATTCGACGGAAGTCGAATTTTCGAACTTGTTGAGCTAAGAAGTTCGACGCTTTTCGAACCTTCGAACTCATTATGCTAAGAAATTCGATCATTTTCGAACTTTCGAACTTATTGCGCTGCAAAGTTCGACGCTTTTCGAACTTCCGAACTTGACTGACCAAAAAATTCGATGAATATCGAACTTTCGAACTTATTTATCAATAAAATTTCGAAAGGTTCGAACTTTCGAATCCTGAAAAATCAGAATTTCGACGAACTTCGAACTTTTAGAGTAATGGTTCGACGCTCGTCGAACTTCGAAAGATTAGCGGACGGTTTCATTTGAATTCAAGTAGTGAGGTACATTCGTAGTTTTTTTTTTTCTCGAACTTTTACACGCGGTGCTGCGTTCCTTACGAAAGACAACGCCGTTTATTTCAATGTTCTGGCATGCTTAGGTTTAAAGAAATAAATCCCCGAAGGGGCGAGGAAGGACGACGGGTTTTTGATGATTATCGTTTCTGCCAGATTTGAAGCGCGCTGTAGCCGAAGCTATTTGTGGTAGAAATGTTACATTTTTTTTAAGGATGATCTATGTATAGCCTAGGTAAGTGCTGTCTTAAGATGTGATTATTGTTATTCAACGTGAGTTTCGAAGAAATGTCCAAACATGTATCTACATGCAATTATGCCCTAAACTTGATATTTATTTTCATCGAAGTTGTTTGAGGTATCGCATTTAAATTAACACCACAGACAGTACACATCATTGCCATCTGCAGAATGCAAAATAATGTATTTATTGTTTTTTCACGTTAAGGAATAAATTACCTCATGGGAGAAGATTTCTAATAGTGTTCAAGTTCAACACGTCATTAAAAGAAAACTTTGTTTTTTTTTCGCTTCACGATCCTGGTACGTGTTTCTTTTAGCCTGTACACATTTTGGTAAAAGAAACTTGTTTCGAAGTTCTGAACCTCTGAATACGCAAGAATACAACACTTCCGGCAAACTCTTGATAGTTTTTTTTTTTTTTTCAGCTTTTTATCCCCGCATTTATCTTTTTTTTTTTTTTTTTTACTATTGGCACAGGTATTTTTTAGGTCGAAAAGACATAGCTTTGAACTTCCGAACCACTAAGCATGTGACGAGTAGTGCCTTCTGACAACGAGTTTCTAACAATGACCAGCTACGCAATCTTTTATGCAGTGAAGAGCGACAGTACCTATACATATGCATAAATAATTTCAGATTAAAATAAGTTCGACCACGCCCTCTTTCCCCGTATTGTTTTCTTTAACAGTCCAAAATATCTGGAAGGGGGGAAGGAAACTGAAGCCCCCCCCCCCCCCCCCCCCCCGCTACACCCTCTTACCCCCCGTTTTTCCTCTTCCGACGCCACTTGTATGGTAGAACGCTTCTCGACCTCGAGTTGTGTCGGCTTTTTACGAGGCGATTCCTCCGTCCCAGAAAATAAACCTCCAGGACAATTACAAACTTAACTTACTATATGCCAGCGTCACTCGGGCGGCGTTCGATCGGATTACTATCAGCGTGCAAGGGGTGGCGAGGTAGTTTGCCAGGTCGCTTCAAGGTTTTTCTGAGCCTCAACCTCCTGCTCGTCCCTGGCCGTTTCGAACTGGATGAGTCTCGTAAAACAGTGTGTTCGTGTGATCACTACTGCGTGATGCAGGTTAAGGACCCCCACCTCGGGCTGGCGGTCACAATTACTGATCCATGGACACAAGTCACTCTGCACTGGCAAATATTCCAGCACATCCGGGACACTCTTCGTCTCATTTAATTGCCTCACCAACTTCGCAGAATCTAGATATCACACCCTAACTTTTCTAAACTTGATTTTGTGAAAACCAGTGAGTCGTGAAAACGTTATTTGAAACAAACTGTGGAGGAACTTGAAAACCGGACTTCGAACTTTGAAAACTTGGACTAAAAAGGAATTCAAAATCTTCAAAGATTTTTTTTTTTTTAATTTAGCGTTAAAATAGAATCGAAACCTTCGAACTTTTCGAACTTTATGCGGAAAAAAATTCGAAATCTTCGATTTGTTCGAACTTCATGTCTATAATAATTCGAAGCGTTCGAAGTTGTCGAATTTTGTTTCCAAAGAATTTCGATATCTTCGAATTTATCGAACCTGAAGTAAAAAAATATTCGAAATATTCGAATCCGAAATTTTAGAAACCGTGAAAGCTTCGAACTTTTCGAGTTCGAAACTGCACTGTGATCGAAAGTTGCGAATTTTTCGAATTCGAACTTCCGTCGGTACGAAAATATCGAAATTTTCCGAAATCGAACCTCAGTTTGCTTCGCAAATATCGAAACCTTTCGAAATCGAACTTGGGGCGATTCGCGACATCCCTACTTCTAAGGCGCCGATTAGCTTATTTTAGGTGCAACACCATTCAAACCTATGAGATAACGCTTCAAGCCTCATCGGTATTTATGTAGCAGTGCAGATGCCTCGCATTGGACTGGGGTATAGGTACGAAAACATATTGTACACTCAAATCGCACTACTCTAATATTAACTCTGGTACTCAAGACCTCCATCAAATAATTACCACTTGCTGAACATGAACTAGGTCCCTGTACGTAAAACGCGATCTGGCAGCCAAGGTGGCTTGGCAAAATTTGTTTTTGACTTTTTATTGCATCATTGCAAACTCCCGCTCCAATATTTCTCGACGTTGCCCCCGAGGCACAGCTTCACATGAGGAGGCAGAAAACAACAAATAAGGACGTCGCATTTTAACCCGGCATGGTGAACGGCAGGTACACACGATCGCCAGAGCGTGATAGGCACATTGCTTTTATGAGAGACTTTGTTAATCTGAACTCTGCAGCAGTTTATCCCAAAAGACCACATCCTATACCAATATAAACAACTAATTACCAGTAACGTATTCGGGGCCTGTTGGTTCCAGCTATATTCTAACCTTCAAATATAATATGAATACGAAACGAGCGAAGTAGCATACAATTACAGCGATGTCTGAACGGCTGATGGGGGCACCAAGATCTGCACCAAAACCAATATCGGACAACGTATTACGTAGGCAAAGCCATTCTGGAAACCGAACCTCGTGTTGTGAACTTGCCTTCAGCGACTCGCGAAGGGATAGCGCGCGTTTCGAAAACCCACGGGTAGGCGTCATTTGTACCGGCAATCAAGTACGTGTTTATTCCGTACAAGCAGCCTGTTGCCAAAGTTTGTGTGGGCCCGACTATACAGGGTGTTTATTTTTAGGCTCTAAAATTTGTTTTAGAAAAGCCATGAAAGCTATACAGTACGGTCTGTGCAGGTGACTCGTACGGCCATTCGGACATGATTATAGAGGCTAACCGTCACAATAACTCTATTAATCATTATATTTTAAATTAAACTTTCATTAGTGAAAATAAAAGGTAACATATAGTCCTAATTAGAAACTTGCCTCTCCGGAAAACCACTAATTCAGTAAATGCAAGAAACCTCTAGTCTAAAGCTCGTGGGAAGCGCAGTTGTCGCTAAACTTGTCACTCGTACATATGCGGAATTGCGATGTCAAAACGCAAATTATAATATAAAACACGTATGTTTTTTGCACCGCCAGTCTTGCGCCTGTTGCACAAGACACAAGTTTGGAGCGCGCCTCCCATATGCTCTGAATCTCTCTTGAATTTGCTGATTTAGTGAGGTTTGATGACGCCCAGCAAGTTTCTAATTGAAACCATATATTGATTTTCGCAAGCTATAAGTTGATTAAAAATATTAGTTAATATTTCACTTTTTGTCACGTATAGCGGCTATATTATGTCCTCCTGGCTCCTGCACAAACGACATTACAGTGGATTTCACGTTTTTTTTTATAAACAAATCGGTAAAACTAAAGCATATACAGCCAGTATTTATGTCTAGTCGCAACTGTGCGTGTCGTGCTCGAACACTCACATATAAAATACGAACGAGACCCCGCCCCCAGTACATCTTGCACAGATGGGCTGTCGACCTGAAGTGTGCGCTTGTTGAGAAATGGGATAAAATTAATTTCAGGTAATATTTTTTCTGGGATGCCCACGATAGAAGATAGTCAGAACATGCATTAGAATGTAGACTGCATATCCAGTTCTCAAATTTTCCTATTTTTATAAAAGTCGCGATAGCAAGGTGCGTCATTTTCACGAGGTGTCGCGTAAGTAAGGTTATTCAAAAGTCACGCGTCTGAGGACGTGTCCTTCATTAAACGGAGCATTCATTGCGCGTCTACCTTTTTGCTCCTAACACCTGCATTTACCCGTAAAAGCTTTAATAGTGGCGTCCGAGAAACAGCTTAAAACAAGATGATGATCTAAAAATATTTTTTTTTAACTGCTGACTCCAGTTGGAAGTTTTTTGTCTAAATAAAACATTCTTTTTCGCGTACAATGTTCACTAATATTTAGGCGAAATAAAACGAACTAAGAAGAATTTCTAAGGCGTCGGGACTCTTTTTAATAAGAAAGTTAAGGATCACAAACACTTGAAGCATGGCTCTGCAGGTAACTCGCAGTCCTGCGTCAACGTAATTTAGTTGTGGCGTACTGCTTGAGTAAACCCTAAAGGCCCGTTCACACTCTTGCAGCTGAGTACGACCGAGAGAGACCAGACCGGTTTTAAAGCCTCTTGCGATCTCTTAGGACCAGTTTCGCTGCAGCGCGTCCAGTACTAAGAAGTCGCAAAAGGCATAAAAGCCGGTCTCGTCTCTCTCGGTCGTAGTCGGTCGCAAGAGTGTGAACGGCACTTTAAGCGCGAAACACATGTACGACGAAACCGTCCTATCCGACGTGCGAACTGCCGGAATGACCTTCGGGGGCGAGGGTTTTCGTAGCGCCGGAAAGCGTCGAAAGCCCTCGCCTCCGACCGTCGTATTCCCTGATCGGACGTCGGATCGGACGGTTTCGTCGTACATGTGTTTCGCGCTTTACACTCCGTCATCTTTGCCTGTCCGTGGGATTTTCTCTTCGCACATAACTCTATCGGCAAATATATCGACAGTGCGACGGGGGTTTCACTTCAGACTGCAAAAAAACGTTTTCGAGATAAAGAAAGAAGCAACGACTCATTTGGCTAGACGTCTGACTCAACTATGCCGAGTAAAAAAAGCGCAGGACCACGGATCTACTTACAAACAATCAGCGTCGCTGAAACTCCCCTTATCGTGATCTCTCAGTCAGCGACGGCTCGAGTCACGGCACTCGAGATTTACATGAGCCAGCAACAACGGCGTTTCTATCAGTCGTCGCTTTGACCTTCTAAAAAAAAAAAAAAAAAGAAGTGTTTCACATCAAACAAAAGACGCGCACTTTGGCATACGCGTTTCAACGTCCTGACCCGTGGTTCGGCACGAGACCGAGCGAAGAAACACAACTCGGCGCGCAAGCAGATATATCCGAGTTCATCATAAGTTGTTTCGAAAAAACGACAGCCAACAGCTGATTCTCTGAGTCGTCCATCACTCTGTCATGGAGTCCCGCACCTTGATCCTGGTCGGCTCTGTGGTCCTCGCCTGGGCATTTGCGTGCGTCCACGGCGCCTGTCCTAGCGGTCGCGGGAGACCCAGCGATTGTCAGTATTCCAGCTGCACGGACCGGGAGTGCGAGGCGCAAGGTCTCGAGTGCTGCCCCAAGTCCTGCGGAGGGACAGCGTGTGTTCAGGGTGAGGGAGCGATTGTTTTCATTTCCTATTAACGCGTTTGCTGTAGGGCGGCTAAACGGCTAGTGACGTCTCATTGCGGATGCGGCAGTGACAACAACTTAAAGCGAGTCTTTATTCCCCACTTCAAACAAAACGCGAAGCATGTACCAGGATGCGGGATTGCACATGGGTATATTTATTTATTTATTATTTATTAAAAATACCCCTAATGGCCCTCTGTATGAGGGTATCACATAGGGGGGGGGGGGGGGGCAAGCAAATATATAGTACACAGATAAAACACAAGTTATACAAAGGACAATATGAGAACAAGGAATAAAAAAGAACATAAGTATTAGTATAACTACGCACGAGCTCTTGAAAGTTAGATATATCTAGTTCAGTTGCAATGTGAGCCGGTAGGTTGTTCCAGTCGATTATGGTCCGTGGTATGAATGATCGTGCGTAAGTAGATGAGTAGCATCTGATGCGCGGTACTTTGAATGAATGATCACGACGTGGAAAAATAATGGGTGGTGTTTTAAAAAAAAATCGTCGTGAAGCGATGCATGGTGATAGAGCTTGTAAGTAAAATTAAAAATAACGCCGCAGCTGGCGTAGACGACTTCAAGCCAAGGCCTGTCAAATATGTCTCCCAACAAATATCTTATATCTTGTCACATGTAATCAATCTTACTCTAGAAACTGGAATATTTCCTAACGAACTAAAAATTGCAAGAGTTACTCCAATCTATAAGGGGAACACCTTTTACAGAATTATAGACCAATCTCGGTTTTGCCGATTTTTTCAAAAATATTTGAAGGGGTTATAAATTCTAGATTAGACAATTTTTTTCCAGGCACAATGTATTAAACAAATGTCAATATGGCTTTCAAAAATCTAAATCTGCAGAGCAGGCACTTGTTGAAGTAAAGGATAAAATTATAAGCAATATTGAAAATAGATTATACACCTTAGGCTTATTCCTAGATTTTAGAAAGGCCTTCGATACGATCCAACATAACATATTACTAATTAAGCTTCAAAGGTACGGCATACGTGGGGTTGCTTTGACTTTAACAAAAGACTACCTCCAAAATCGCATGCAGTATGTTTATATTAACAACAATTATTCTAATTCACTCAAAATAAAGTACGGTGTTCCGCAAGGGTCTATTTTAGGCCCGCTCTTATTTCTTCTTTATGTGAATGATATCACAAATATTCTGGGATCCTCTGAGCTAGTCATGTACGCAGACGACATTAACGCATTTTTTGCTTCAACCTCTAAAGCGGCCTTAGAATCTATGACAAATAATTATCTAGACAATCTATCAGTGCGGCTTTAAAATAATAAATTACAACTAAACGTAAAAATATATATATATATATATATATATATATATATATATATATATATATATATATATATATATATATAATTTTCACTCCCGTTAATAGGTGCGACAACACTAAGGTGGCAATATATTTTGAAAAGGAAGTTATAGAGGAGGTTACAGAACAAGAATTTCTTGGTGTGTGGTTCAATCGGGAGTTAAGTTGGAACACGCACATAAATAAACTGAGCTCTGAGCTATCCCGAGCCGTCGGATGTATTTATAAAATAAGAAATCTCATACCTTTGTGGCTAAAAAAGAATATATATTACGCTTTATTTTACTCCAAACTGTGTTATTGCATTTGAGTCGGGGGCACGACATCGGCAACCAATTATAATAGGTTGATCATCTTACAAAAAAAAATTCTGCGACTATTTGAAAATTATAAAGGTAAGCCTCAAGATCTCCCAACTGAACCGCTGTTCAGCAAATATGGCCTACTTAAAGTGAATCAAATTTACTATTTTAAATTGTTACAGATAATACACACAAAAAAACTCTTCGCAATTCCGCCAGAAAACACAGCGTATCACACTCTTAGACATAGAATCAGACGACCTCCAAAAATACGTACCAATTACGGAAAACAAACGACATGCTTCCAAGTCGCCAAAATCTTGAATAAAAAAGGGAAGATCTAATAGATTTTAACTGCAATATACTCCAATTCAAAAAAAGACTAAAGACACTTCTGGTGGGCAGTGACATTGTGTTCTGATATATGCGTACTGTGTACTTATTAAATCATGTCCATATTTCACTTTTGAATTGTTAAAACATGTTTCTGACCAATTTGTTTTTATCCTTCTTTGCTGAAAAAAATTATCGTGGGATATTTGTTCGATCCTGTTTTTTATTGTTTCTGAGTTGTATAGAATTTTATAGGTTCTTTTCTCTAATTTTCGTGTTCAAAAATCTATGTACCCCGCACTGCTGTGTTAGAACTGTAAAGGGGACAGAGACCTCGTCAGGCATCACGCCTTTAGTCTCTGTCCACCTCCCGGTCAATCCGGAAAGAAAGAAATAAAGAAAGAACGAAAGCAATAATGACAGACGGGCATGTTTACGGCGGCGTGATAGGTCATGCAACTCAGCTTGATTTTTTAATGCGGTGACACTGGAAACTGGAGAGTAGTCAGAGAAAATGAAACGCGCAGCACGGTTTTGCAGCGACTCGATGTAACTTATAATGTAGGCTTGATCAGGATCCCATATGGCAGAAGCATCATCAATTTTGGGGCGGATTAGAGTGATATATCATATAAGCAAGTTTACGTAAGTGAGCGGGTGCTTGTTTAAGATTGTGCTTTATGAATCCAAGGGAACGGTTACAGAAGCAAGGGTGACATCAATGTGGTAGTGCCAGGACAAATCAGACTGAAAGTGGACACCCAGGTACCTATAGGTAGGGTGACCACCTTCGTGCCGGTGGAATGCGGGACACCCTGACCCAGGGGGGGGGGGGGGGGGGGTAAAAGGGTATTATACACCTGAAAATTGTACGCGGCAATTAAACTAAGATAAGTTTCACTCACAGTGATATACTTTTGTTTATTTGTGATGATAAATATTTTATTAAAAGTATCTAAGTTGAAAACATAAAGATCGACTGCACCAGACCCAAATGCATCAAAAGGAAATAAAAAAATAGTAAATATTTTTCAGCCTATTGTTTCCTGTCGATACTTACTCTTATATGAACATGCTTGAAAACAAAAATAAAACCTTATGTTGTTGTTTTTTACCGTTGTGAGTTGCACGTTTTTTTTTTGCCTTCTGGCCGCCTTTATTAAAAAAAAAAAGCTTTCCACAACAACCGTTTTGCATGATACAGTATAATTTGCAACTAATTACAATAGTTTATTTTTCAGCTTTTGGCGAGCAATTTTCACTTGCAATATTTTTCCATCAAGGCGAGAGGCACAACGGCGCATGTGCGTCAGTCTCCTGCAAGAACGACGGTTGCTTCCCGCAGTGCGTGGCAAGAAAATTACATACCATCGAGATTCACACATTTACCATCGACCTCCACGGTTTCCCGTTGCCCGTTGTTCGGAAGCACCATAATTTGCGCAGTGAATGTTACGACAATGTGAAATGCGGGACATTTTGAAGATTTTGGAATTTCTTGCTGGACGTGGGACACGAGCCCTCAATGCGGGACAGTCCCGCGAGTCGCGGGACGGGTGGTCACCCTATCTATAGGTAGAAGTGAGTTCAACAGTATTGTTATTCAGAAGGTAAGAAGTTGGAGTCTGAGAGGAGCATTTGGTAAACAACATATGTTTTGTTTTGTTGTGGTTGAGGGTCATTAGCCACGAAGAACACCACGTGGTTAACTGGTCCAGCTCTGATTGGAGAGCTTGGCGATCGGTGTTAGAAGAGATGTTACGGTAGATGACGCAGTCGTCAGCAAAAAGGTGGACATGAGATGAAACGCAAGTGGGTAGGTCATTAATGTATATGAGAAAAAGTAATGGACCCAGCACGCTACCCTGGGGAACTCCAGATGTCACTTGGGCAAAAGAGGAGTTAGTTAAGGGAAGTGAAGTGAAGTATATTTGAGAGACAGTCTTTTATCCACGAGAGAAAATTAGAATGAATGTTGAGCTGTGCAAGTTTTAGTAGAAGCCTGTGATGAGGAACGCGGTCAAAAGCCTTTGTGAAGTCGAGAAAAATTGCATCAACTTGTGAACCAGCATCAAGAGATGTATGTAAGTCGTGAACCAAACCGGCAAGTTGGGCGTCACACGAGTAACCCCGGCGAAAACCGTGCTGATATTTGGAAATAATGTTATGGTCCTCTAAATAGTGCATGACTTGAGAATGTATATGATGTGCTCCAGAAGTTTACAAATAGTACTGGTTAGTGAGATAGGTCGATAGTTCAGTGGGGAGGATCGATCACCAGATTTGAAGATGGGAATTACCTAACCTATACGCCAGTATTGAGGAATTAGACCTGTAGAAAATGACTGCGAGAAAATGGCTGTCAAGATGCCTGAAATGCCTTGCGCAGTATTTTTAAGTATCTTGTTATTTATACCAGAGGCAGATGATAATTTAAGCTTATTTAAAAGAGGCCTCTACAATGACTACTTCGGACATAGACATATCATTAAGCCTGATTAACGTGGGAGATGAAGTACTGTCCTCACAAGTAAACACCAATGAAAATGATTCATTAAGGAGGTGAGCACACTCTGACTGTGGAATTGAAACGCCATTGTTATCGATGCGAGACACTTCAGGATGACTACTTGGATTAACTGCATGCCAAAATCGTTGAGGGTTATTTAAGAGTAAAGACGACAAGTCACGATGAAAGAAATGACGGCGGGTGGATTGAAGAAGCGACAGGTAATCACTGTCGCACTTTTTGTAACGGAGCCAAGAAACTGAAAGCTTGTTCTTATCTGCTAGTCTCTACAGGCGCTTTTCTTTGTTATTTAGTCGTCGAAGCTGCTGACTAAACCAAGGCGCACTGTTCTTGCACTTTATATTATAGAAATAAACTTATCAATTAGATTAGCAAACGTATTTTTAAACAAGACCCAATTTTCTTCGAAACTGCGCGACAAAAATTGATGCAGGAACTGTTCTGAGAAAAGAGATAGGTCGGAGTTAAGTCCATCGAAATTGGCTCTGTTGTAACATCTGATTCGCTTATCGGTGGTACTTTTGTTAGGCAAACGAACAATACTACCGGTAATAACATCATGATCAGAAAACCCGTCTAGGTGAAGTATATGGTTCACTTCGTGGGAATCTGGCTTCTGCTATACGCAGTGTCCACACCCGGTGTGGGCAAACGCTGACTTGTTTGTTAAAAAGCCTGTTGGTCTATAAATTTCTTTTCGCGTGCAGACCGTTTTCCTTGGGCGGAGAGAGATGGGAGACTAATATTATATATGGTCTCACCGTGCTTCAACAATAATGTCAGTTTGTCTTAATTGAGCAAGTGGTGTATTATCCACGGTATCATTATTTCGAATGCTCGATTGCTCATCAGCGGGCTTCCTGACGTGTTTTGAAAACTTAAGCTGATAGTATTCGTATGATGTCAATGGTTAGTGCGCTCCTACTTCCGGTGACATCGGTGTGTGCTAAATAGAGCACGAAAGCGTGCGGAAGCGCCGCGTAATCGGAACTAGTCCGGGGGAAAGATTGCCAGACATTTAATATAGAGAATGACACAGCCCTAAAGCCGGAGATCCACTGCTCATACATAGTAAAAAAAAAAAAAGAGTCTGCAAAGATGAGTCACCGCAATATCCGTGGTTCGAACGCCGCGTGCCAAGTTTTCTCCTTAAACTCATTGCCATGCGGCATTTGAAGCAGGGATCTCGCGGTGACTCGCGTTCGAATCTCAGTCTGCAGACTGACTTTTGTGTGACGTGTAAGCAGTGTGACCCCGGCTCAAAAATTGAAACACAGCTGCAATAAAAAAATTTAAAATCGCACAAACAATTGGAGCTTGAAAAGTAGTTCCACGCAATTTCTGCAAAGAAGAAACCACGCGTGGATTTCTATCGTGCACCAATTGCAATTGTGGTTTACCCAAGTTGCCATTTTCGTGCGGTAACAGCTTTTAGTATTCAAAAAAATAACGTAGGACCAAATTTCTGCCTTTGGATCTTTGTCGAAGTTCAGGTGGTGTTTCGCACATATATGTTTCAGCCTTAATTCACCTGCGCCCGTAGAGCCCCATTCACACGGTGCGAATTTGCTTGCGATTTCACAATCGGGACGTTTAGCACCACAGGTTCCATCACAATATTGTTGCCGCTCGAGCGACGCCGACAAGGAAATCGTAAGTAAACTCGCATCTTGTGAATCTGGCTTTCCGGTGTTATATTATTATTTTTTTATCTTTTTAATGGAAGGAGGGGCTCTAGTGGGCGGGGTAAATATTAAACTACAGACTCGAAAGCCCACTGAAACCGAGCTGAGCTGAAAAAATGAGGGGCTGGATATCTTATACCCCTGTCAGACGGGCTAGTTTAGTGTCACTACAAGCGAGTGCGCTTCAACCCGTCGAAGCACACTCCAAGTGTGTTGGTGCTACACGGGAAAACTTAGTGTCACTCCAAAATGATGGCAATAACGATGGGTAAGTAATGGGCACGCAAAATATTACAGTGCATGCGCATTTTTTATAAATAACTTCGTCGTCTTTAGAAACACGTTACCACACATTGTTGCGCTAAGTCACGAGTTTGAATCTAAATTTAAATCCAATTTGATTATTACGATTAGCCATTTCAAGCCAGTGATACATGTCCGCACGCCGGTACGATACTCTGTTTCACCTTAAGATGTACTGCAGAAAAGGCTGCAAGCGCGAGCTCCTTGCTCTAGGGCACATCAAGGCGGCACAAGCTCTCGTGCGTTAAGAGTAGCTCCCAACGCTATGAGCTCGTGCATCTAGCCTTGTCTGCTGTACAACATAAGGTGAAACGGAGTATAGATCGAAACGAGCAGAAGTGGGGATTGAACCCAGGATTCCTGGGTTCTGCAGCGCGAGCTTTGGCTCCGCGTGCTCTGAGCTGGTGTGCGCGAGCCCACTCGGCCACTCGCCACTCGCCACAATAAAACATCAAGGAGTTTGTGAAAAACGAGCTGGAGGGCGATATTCGCTATGTTGGACAGTGGAAGCGCGTGGTTGGGGCACTTTTCTCCGTGAGAGCCCAACGCCTTTCAGATAAGAGGCAGCTGGACCTGGATGCCGACGCACAGGCAAGAATTTCAAGTGACGTCGATCAGCAGTGCAGGCCAATGCCTTCACCATAGCCGCGCTCATGACCGACAACCTACCCATGATTAGTCGAGAACGGTGGACTTTCCAGAAAAACGAACGGTGGTTCGAAGACACCTTGCCCCATTTGGGCGAGTTCCATTTCAAGCAAGCCTTTCGCGTCCCTCCTGCTACCTTCAGATTCCTGGTGGAGTCTTGCAGGTGCCTCCTGGCCGTCGCTGGCCGTCGCGCAGGGACCAAGGCCGAAAACTAGATTAGCCGCTTGTTTTTCTACAATGCACTACTTTCCTGCCTACAGGAAACAAGTGCGCATCTAATATTACTCCTATCAAAATAATACTAATTTTACGCAGCGTTAATTTCTTCTATTATTTTAACTCCTTGAACACTGCTATCGAGATTACAAACTTGGTCTACCGGAGCGAGCGTAGTGTGCTCCCCGAACTCACTTCATTGAAAGTGTGTTCTTCGAGCAGGGCAGGGGATTGAGCTCAGGATCACTGGGTTCTCCTTTTCCAGCGCGAGCTTTCTCTCCACGTACTTCGACCAGGTGGGCGCTAGCCCACTCGGCCACCGATACCCCTTAATAAAAACACGTTAAAAAAATTTGACGTTTACAATTCTCTGTAATGCCGAATTGGAGCGCAGCTCTTGAGGAGGGAGGAAGGGTACGAAGGGGAGGGTATACCAGCTGCTCCCCCTCCGTATCCTCCCATCCTCCTCTCCTGTTCCCATCCCACTTAGCGTAAAAATTTCGCTGAATTTTCCGCTAAATTTAGCCAGGAAAATTTCCCGCTTAATTGACGTGTGACGTCACATGACACGTCATCTGAAATTTTAAGTGTGACGTCACGTGACATCACACGGGTAAAATTTTTCCTCTAAATTTAGCGGAAAAATTTTCCGCCAAACTAGCAAAAACTTTTACCGCAAAATTTAGCGGAAAAATTTCACCCTCGTGACGTCACACGTGACGTCGCGAGTGATGTAATTTTGGGAACAGCCCTTATTGCAACGCGCGGTTACGCCGACGCCGCTCAACTCAGAAACGGGTGCCTAGGAGCTGTGCTCTAAAACAACGTTACATTAATGAACGATTTTTATGCCAATTGGTTGATTTTGATCGATCATCGCAAGTCAAGATAAAGAACGAAGCATATCCAACTTTGGCGTTCCGCTTCGTTCCACGGAGGTCTACGAGGAGGCCCTGACACTGCCTAATCAGATCGTAATTATCGTGTTGTCTCGAATAGTTACATGCTGAAACAAAAGTAGATTCTATCATTCTCTGCTAACCAAGATGGTCATGAATAACAGGCTTTGTCGTCGTCTTTTATCAATTCAACGCTCCGCTAATCTTGATTCAGATCAGCCTAAACTTTAAGTCCACCCCACTATTTTTTTTTTTTTTTTTTTGCAATGCCATTTTTCTACATGTCGTCGCTTTCACGAGTTTCTTTTTGTTTATAAAATAAAACTTACGCCCCGCTTTTGGTTTCTGTGTTGTTATGTTTTACTGTGGAAACACTCATATTGATGCCACGCACGCGATCGAGCGAAGTGAGTTCGTCAAACTCACTCCAAGCCAAGTGTGTTCCTCAGGAAGGAGTCGTGTGGCACACTACAGAAACGACACTAAGGGCGAAGTGCACTCGCTTGTAGTGACACTAAACTAGCCCGTCTGACAGGGGTATTAAAGAAAAATGAAGACTACATCTTGACCAATACAGCCGAGCCCAGATTAAGTTCTTATATGTGCAGGTGTCATTGACGGCATCACCTTCGGCTCGCCCTGTCCCGAGTTCCTGCCTCCGGAGGGAGGCTGCCAGACCCGAAACAACGAGACATGCGAGGATTTGCACTGTACTTCGACATTGCACAAGGTGTGCTGCCTGCAAGCCTGTGGAGATCCCTTTTGCTTTCCGTTCGGGGAGGATTAAAGTCATCGTAGCATCTGACTGGCGGCTCTTCCGGCGAATAAAAACGCACGCGATGCGTGTGCTTTCAAGCTTTGCTGCAGTGTTTCTTCTTGTCGTTACGAGTTGCCTAATCGAAACAATGACAAAGGCAGGACGGTACCTAGCAGTGTTGCGGAGTTGCCACTCCGGAGTTGGAATGATTCCGGAATCATTCCACATTTTCGCGACCCCGGAATGGAATGGGAAGGGAATGGCGGCAGCGTTGAGGGGAATGGAATGGGAATGGAATTAGATGCCTTTTGCCCGGAATGGATTGGGAATGAAATGGGGCCCGGGTCTTTATATTTTTTATTTATTTTATTTATTTATTTATTTATTTTACGTTTAGCTATACCAAGTTAGTCAGCGAGTCAGTTGTTCAGAAATAAAATGAGCGGGAAACTGCAAACCCGCGTGGAGCCCTAACAGACTTATACGCAAAAAAATGCAATACAAGAAGCAAGCGTCAAAGCAAAGAACAAAGGTGGGAGGGAAGAGGGGTGGCGGTGGCGCCTTTCACCAGTGAAGTTCAACACAAATCTGAATGCGTCTGCGCCTGTTGCACGGCTCAAGGGTACGTCATCAGTCGACGTGAACCTGACCCGCTGCCCTGGTGATCCGATACCTAGAAAGGAGGCCAGACGTGGCCTCGCTGTGCCGACCCAGACTTCGTACTCCTGCGACTCGTCTCGAGCGCGCTGTTTCTCGCAATTCGCAGGTCGCAATTCACAGGTCTCTGTTTGGATGACGCTAGCCGAAACATGAGGACTGCCATTCATGCGTTGGAGACGGAAGGTCCGCAGGTAGGACCGTCACTACAGGGATGCCACCGTATCGATTTTTTAACCATAACAGAAGATAAGACATGTGCTCCAGGATGCTTCAGGTGGTCCACCCTATTCTCGAAAATTCCAAATGCAACTGCCTGCATAGTCTTCAACGAGGTCACCTACAACGCAAGTACGTACTGCCCTTTCATACAGCAGCGTGGGTAAAGTTTCATGTTCAAGGGAACACTTACAGATAAAAAAATACTAGGTTATTCCGCCGTTACGTCATGCGATCAGTGTTGACAGCGGCGCCCTTATTGGACAGGGAAGTGATGATGTTTTGATGGAATTTATTTAGAGGTCGAAGTCTTTTCGTATCACTGGTAAGACAGACAAGATGCCAGGGAAGGGACCGCGGTCAATCCTTGATGGAACGTTTTTTGAACCCATTGAAGACTCCTCTTCGTCCGGAACCACTACCTTTAAGGAGAAGCGCCAAGCCTGCGGGAAAGTAATTTCTGAAAAAAAAAAGCAAAAAAACTTCCACTTCAAACTTAACGTTTCAGCTCAGTTGGCGTCTCAACGGAATTTGAAAAATGTATTGCATTATCAGTATTATAATTCTGCCCTCCCTAAAATGTATTCCTGTATTTGATTTTCTAAAGACTTTTTGACTCTTTTTAAAATGTATTTCCGATACGTATCGCGATACATTTTTACAGATATATTCTAGTGTCAGTATTTTAGCTGCTATTTTCTCCTATCCCAGTATTTGTTTTTTCAAACACAATTTTGGCTATTTCTGCCCAACCCTGCAACGCAATGCAGCTGTCTAGTGCCAATTTTTACGTTTAGGAATTAGAGGAATGGAATGGAACGATTCAGCCATTCCAGAAGTGGGAATGGGCCCAGAGTTCCCATTCCTAGGAGTTGAAAGGAATTGAATTATCGAAAACTCTAATTCCCCGGAATGGAATTGTAATGGAATGGGGGTGCCTATTCCGCAACACTGGTACCTAGCTAGGAAAACAAACCGAACTGGCCGGAACAGGTCCTTTCGCGATTTCCGATTATTTCTTTTGATTTCCGTGATTGCATATTGTCGGCGGTTAGCGCCATGGTCGCCGAGCAAAAGCGAAGGAAGTTGCGTTGGTTTTATCTACAGCAAGGTAAACGGCAGCAACGACGTGGCCGCAGGGAAAGCCGTGACTCATAATGACATTACGAATTGTGTGCGCCTTGCATTGTTTCTCATGTTGTGTACAGTTAACAGTTGTCCCCGTAACCCTGTCGTTACTGCGGTATCGGCGTGTGGCCTAGGTCGCTCCGAAGGCAACCCACGCAACCGGATAAACCAGACAATGTACATTTATCCAAGTTATTTAGAATGGCATTAGGACAGTAGGCAGTTTTTCCATCGCTGCTACGAAGGAGGCTCAGCGTCTGCAAGCCGATTTTTTGAAAGTCTTCGATTTGGCTGGAAATTGGCAGACCGTATCAATAACCCTTTGTCAACTGATAGCCAAAATATTTTATAAAACAAATATTTTCGCTAAGTTATTTAAGTATTGATTTACATCGGCCGCGAGGGTTTCAGAAGGTGACTTTCTACTGGCCACAATGAAAAATCCCTTTTTTCCCTACCCTCGTACGTCACCGTCTGGCTGGCGGACGAGGGACCCGGACAGCCGCGAAGTGGCTTTCCGGGCGCCAGCGATCGAGATCATTTGTTCGCAGCTTCAAGGTTACAAGATTCTTTGCAATGGGTAGCAATCTGTGCTCCGCGGTAGATTGTAGGAAGAGTGCCGGGAAAAGCGTCGTTTTTACCCTTGTTTTCGTGGGAGAAACAATATGCGCTCCCCGGCAGCAATGGAGGCCAGCCACGTCAAGCTGTTTTTGCGCGAGATGTGTGCCGAGAGAACTAGTGTCACGTGAAACATTCTCACTTATGCTCGGAATGCTTTATAGCCGCGTACTCCGAGTTGAGTATCCTTCCGCAGCTGGAAGAGCTTCGAGAGCGGCAAACGCAGACTCAAGCCGGCTGTGACCACTGTACGACATCCGTCCAAAGAAGAGCGCAAACAATATCGAGAAAAATAGCGCACATTCTAGCATAGTCGACATTCGTTGGTCACATCTGTTGTTCTCAATTGCATGAGTGATTTTTTTTTCATAAACATTTTATTTGTTTTGGACATCGAATCTAACAGTCTCGGAGTTCTATTCAAGCGGCTGATCTGTCGAAGACGAGAAGTGAAACGTCTAAACAAAGTTCAAGTCTTATTTTAGTCATGAATTTCGACATACTGCTATTCGTGGCCTGTTTTACAGAGGCTTATGGAACAGGTGTTGAGATTCATTAATAGGCAAAAGAGTCTGTGCCTGGTTTGTCAAGTGGTTGGAGTGCAATGTTTTCTCGCAGAAGAGGTGGTGAAAACGTCTTTATTTCATTCTGTTCCGAAGAAATGCTCTATAGGGCTGAAAAGTTTTGTTTTATAAACTGTCAAAATGACAAATGTCGTTGAGGGGAGGCATGCAAATTTACAGCTGCTGGAAATGTGCAAAACCGAAACTTAATTTAAAAAAGAATTACATCGATTTATACGTTTCGTTCACGTGCACTCGTGCCTGTATGAGCGCGTTGCATTCTACTCCGACAGAAAAAAAAAAAAAGAAACATAAAAGAGAAGTATTTTTGCACATTTTTTTAGTAACTTTTGTTAACTTATTTTGAATTAAAGAATTGATGATGCATTTCTGCACTTTATGTACTATTTTATCTTCTAGAAAATATTCTTTATTTGAAGGTAAATCGTGTATTCGTGTATTTTAAACGCCTTTCATTGCACCTTGACGTTTGGCTCGGTGGTTGCGGAGTTCTTATATTTTAGCACGATCTTCAAAAACCAGTAACCAGCCATCTGACCGACACGAATGCGGTTCATTCCATTTCATTGTTTACGGAAATCACAGTCTATTAGCGGCGAGAAGTTTCGGTGGCGCCCTCGTTCGGTTACTTTTCGTGGCGTCATTATCTTGTGAACAACAAGTTCGATGGTGTTTGTAATGGGCATGGTGAAGCCTGAAATCATAGCGCGCTCAAAGCACCACTGCCAACACCGTCAAAATTGAAGTTCTTACAGTCCTCTAATTTCCGTCGATGAGAAATCCTTTGGTGGCGTCATTGTCATTATTTGGGCAATCGTGGCAGGTCGACCACAGCGACGCTTTCGATCCCTATCGTCGCCAATACTTCGTCTCAACTTAGCACGCACTATTATTAGCCGCGCATGCTAAAAGCGTGAGCTGGTTGCTTTGTATAAAGCCTCGGCGGCTGCGCGAGCGCTCGTACAGCGAGCGCTCCAGTCAATGCTGTCAAGGCTAGCCGCTCGCGCTTGCGCACTCTTTGCAGCGAGTTCATGCTAAGGTGAGACGAAGTATATATGTGTTAGTTGAGAGCCCAGCACGTGTATGCTCGCCGCTTGGGAAGGCAAGCGAAGCACGCGCCACACGCACGAACACTGAAGATGGCGCCGACCAGAAGCGCTTTTCTTAAATGGTCTATAGAAATTGCCCTTGCTGAAAATACGCAGAGTCAAACTATCTTCCCAAAAACCCTTCTTTTTCAGCCGAAATTTGCTCCTGCTGACATACGTGCAAACTATCTACCAATAAAACAATCTTTAAACGAAATTTGATCCTGCTGATATTCACCAAGTACAAAACGTCTACAGAAAAAAGCTTTTCGTCAAAATTATTTCCTGATGGCATTCACCAACCACAAACTATATAAATTAAACAAAAAATAGCATTTTTTTTACAATATACCGGCTGCAAGCATGGTAAATACGGTGTTCTCGATATTACTATTCACAAAAAAAAAAAAACTTCTCTCTTTGGACCGCTGAGTTTGGATCATTCACGTCTCTTTATTCGCCTCGAAACGTTCCCTGGAGTACAAAAAGAAAAGCGAGTCAGTCTGGTTTGGGTTGTCAGGTCGGTCATGACAAATCAATGTCTAGGTTCGAGAGGTCCGAAGCTTTGGTCCCATCACTTGACACACCACTTTTCTGACTCTTCAAGCTTTTACAGCAGATTTGTTTTAGAAGCCACTGAGGGCCGGTTGCACCAACGTCGCTTAGCGCAAAGCGGAGCTTAGCCGGGAACTTAAGCTTAGTTTCGGTTTCGTTCGGTTGCACCAAACTCGCTTATCGCTAAACCTAGCACTAAACTACGCTTAACTTAAGCGCTCAACATTGGGCGCTTTGCTTCTGGTTGTTTCTTAATCCTGGATTAAAAACATGGCGGCTGGTTTGTCACGGTCGACGCGGTGGACGAAATTGGTTGTGCAAAGTGTTTTAGGCTACATCAGCGTGAAAGTCTCGACAAAATGACTTTCGATTGTGACAAGGATGCAAGATATTGTCGCGTCAAGTGTTTATCGACCCCTGTTTTCAAGTTGGCTCTCCACTTTCAGGGCGTGTTAGCCCTAACCGAGAAACGTACGGAGCTGTGGGGCTCACGTCTGTATTCCCGTTGGTTCTTCTGTCAACGAGCTTATTCGTATGTACTTACTAATTTTCGCATAGCTGTAACGTATTGTTATTTACCACCTTGTTTATCTACACTTGCAGCGCGTATCCTTCAATCTGATCAGCGCGTAAAATAGTGGCAGTACATGATCTCGGCGATCAGCTGATTGTCGACACCTCTGCCGTTTGCATTAGATTGCGGCGCTTTTAAGTAAGAGTAAAGCTATACGCACTCCGGAGTGCGCTTCGCGCGGAAATGGCTATACGCACTCCTCCGATAGATCATGCCGCTCGGGCCACCCTTTTCGAACGGCGCGTGAATCACTGGGGCGCTCGTTAACACAGCCCCCCGCCTGCGTTCACGCCGCTTCGCGGCGACAGTATCGGCTGCTAATTACTAAGCGTAACCAGTACACGCCGCTTCGCGGCGTCCAGCCGGCAATCCAAGCCCCGCTGTCCCCGATCGCACCTCCGGAAAGGGAGTCCGATACCATTTAGTTCTGCAAAGTTTCTCGACAACATTCGATTTTTTTTTTCTTTTTTTACTGTTCATTGCAAAAAAGGAAATGTCGTAAATATCGCCAAATGCCTCAACAAAACAAAATGTTTGAGAAAAAGAAAAAAAAAAAGTAGGCCCACCGCGGATCGAACCCGCGTCCACTTGCGTATGAAGCGGACACCCTAACCACTACGCCATGATACCGCTTAAGAAACTCGCTGTGTCCACTCTTTTTATACGAGAAAAGCGGAGTGCGTATAGCCATTTCCGTCCGAAGCGCACTCCGGAGTGCGTATAGCTTTACTCTTTAAGTAATAAAACAGCGAAAATTCAATTTCTTTCGTTTTCTGAGCTTTGAGACAATCTTCAGTGAATTTTCCTTATCTCGCGAGTAGAATCTTGGCTTCAGAAAACTGTATCGTTCCATAACTGTAACTTATTGGTGATCGCATTTTTTTTTTTTTTTATATACTTTGCTTTATATCTTTCATTCGTTTCCCGAGAACGAGATACTGTTGTTCCCGAGTTGTGCTCAGTGATGGTGTTTTCCCTTTACTTTTGTCGTTTGTTGTCATTGTGACGATGGTTGAGACTATATACCGGAACACGTTTTCAATAAAATTCAGTTGAAAGTTGCGCCTTGTTTTGTCCTCCGTAACTTTTTTGGTGATCGCGATTTTTTGGGAATATTTTGCTTTATATCTTTCATTCGTGGCGACGACAAATCGTAACGACTACTATGTTAGATTCGTTCATTGCTGTATCGGGGCAGGCTGGGGCAGGTGATGCGAAGAGACGACCGTTCTTATCGGCGCGATGTGATGTACTAGTGGAAGTTTTTTTTTTTTTTTTTCTGAACTCGACAGTGTGAAACTGAAGTCCGTTTGAGGCTGCAGCGGATGTTCAACGACGGTACAGTGCAGTTCTGTCACCTTGCTGATAGCAACGAGTACCGTCGATGCAAGGTCTCGTGACCCGACCTCTCGACGACTTCTATTCGACGATTTCCGGGCATTTTCGCAGCTGCCGTGGCGAGTTCGTCACTGTTTTGAACTTCATCGGACTCAGGCTTGACTTGGTTTTAGTAGTCATCTTACCTGCCTACTTATATCCATGATGTTTTGTCTTCAGCGATGTAGCGAGTAGAGTGTCCTTCTCGCGTTCGGTGAGATTTGGGGCCCCCGATGGCTCCTTCGCCTCAAAATGTGAGCACGAAAACTACTACCACTGTCAAAATATCCTGTTATCAACCGATATTAAACACACAATCACAGATGTAAAGAGCATTCGTGTTTATTTGAAGCTTTGACTTCTGTTATTGAAAGTTAAACGAAAAAATGATTGAATTTGGAGACCTTTAATACTCACCGAAGAAATACAGCGAAAAGCAGACGCCGACAACGACTACTACGGCAGTTTTTTTTTTGTTTTGTTTACATCACGTGATTCCTCTCCGCCAATCGTACTCGTCGCTCTGAGCGTTCCCTAGTTTGCTCTGTTTGTCCCTAGATTCCCTACGCAAATCCAGCGTTTAGCTAGGGGCGCGTCTGTAAAGCCGGCTTAACCTTGGTGCAACCGGAATTTAAACCCGTGCTTACCTAAGCTCGGTTTAGGGCGCTAAGCCGGCTTAGGAAAGTGCCGCTTTGGGTTAAGGTAAGCGGCGTTGGTGCAACCGGCCCTTAGTGGCAGTCAACCTTGCCAGATCAGAAAGTGGTCGCGGCACCAAACTTCCATTGGAATTTCACCAGGCATTACCGAGCAATAAAATTTACATTAAAACACATCTAAAATATGGTCAAAATTTTGTATCAGAACACACATTTTAGAAAGAACGAAATTAACCTGATTAGTTTAAGTACATGTGCACATTTCTTAGCATGTTCAACAAGAAAAAGTTAGTGGGAAGCAAAACGAACCAGCGAAATACGAATGTCATCATGTCCGTTACAATGACACCTCAAAGGCCCTGTCACGCTGAGGCTCTGTCCGGCAACAGGAGAAAATCGTGTTGCCGGCGACCCTGTCACGTCGAGGCAACAACAACAGTCGGGCAACATGTTGCCGCCGCCCGGCCACCGTGTTCTCCAATTTGTTGTCCGACAAACCTGTCACACCGCGCTAACGGCGGGGACAACACGGGGAACACTCCGCCATCTTGATTGTTTACCTTCGTTCGTGTGCGGCGCGGCGTCGCTGGAAATGTGACTCTAAAAGTGCTAGTGCGTTCGAAGTGCCGGAAATGACTACGGTACGACATCAACCTGTGACTGTGATTAGAAAATTTGACACGGGGAGTATTTTCCACCCTTTATTTCATCAGAATGGTCTTCATTCGCTGGCAAAGCAGATAGCCCTAACCGAGGAAAGTGAGATCGCTCATATATGTTCCGGATTTACGCCACCGTATAAAGTGTTTCTGCCCGGTTCTTTCTTTCATGCAATTTCTATTTCTACTGTAAAATTGAGTTTTCCACCGGCAGTACCCCAGAGCGTCCTTTGTAGCGTGGGGTTGATCTGACCTGACTGTGCTTGCAAACTGCGACACCGACGCGATCGGCCTTCAACAGTCGGTGGAATAAATATTTTTCAACGCTGTCTATTTGCCTACCGCCTGCTATGCGATCGCTTCATTCCCCAGAACGTCCTGGATATTTCTTCAACAAATCAGGTGACTGGTAGCGGCTGTTTCCAAGTTTTTTTCCAAGCATCAACAATCATAGAGTGGTCGTTTTAATGCTTCGATTTTTTTAATCTTCGCTTTCCTGGATTACTTTTATTGGACTTTATCAGCGGGTGACTAGGCATGCCATTTTATTTCCTAAGCAGTAATGTGAGCTGGTCCCTCGGCAGTTTTAATTTCAACACCAATCTGAACGTTCACGACCGTAGCTCTGACCATTTCGACAATCGCTTTCCGTAATTACGCAGTAAAAACATTCATAAAATTATTTTAGCTGCACGCCAGCCTTAATTGTTAAATAACGTTTGCCAATCCTTTATTTGAGTAAAACGTTATTGACAGGGAACTAGCTCTGCCATCGAAGTTATCTGTGTTGTCGTGTTGCCGGCCCGAAATTCGCTCAGGCAGCGATCAGAGCAACACACGTTGTCCAACCCAAGTTGCTGCTGTTTTTGTTGCCGAAAGCTGTCATACCGAGGCAACATTTTAGTTGTCGTCCATGTTGTGCTGCTGTTGCCTCGATGTGACAGGCTTTTCGGACAACACGGGGAGCGAGCAACAAGTTGCCCGACTGTTGGACAACGTGTTGTGTTGCTGTTGCCGTCGTGTTGCCTCAGTGTGACAGGGCCTTAAGAGAAAAGAAGTTTAGCGCATTGTTTACGCACTACAGTTTTTCTGTGTGCAAAGTTTGATTGTCTGACAAAAACAAAACAAAAAAAACGCAATCTTTCTTTCACTTGGAACATGTGCGTTTTGATAAAATAACAAGGAACCATTATCTGTTCCTCCTGGCGGGTTGCTGCCCTGAATACTTTTCTTGATCTGGTCTCTTCAATCTCTGGCTACACGGCACTTAAATCGAGCGGTGCCCACTGCCTTGCGACGCCAAGGAATTGTTACTTGAATGCGGCACTGGCAACGTCTTCAGCTGCATAAAGGGCCCCTGAAAAGAACAAAAGAGTATTTGAGCAGTCTCGTTGGGGCGCGTGTCAAACAATTAATTTTACGCAAAAAAAAGAAAGATATTTCAGGCAATATTGACGGAACGAGACGCGATTTAGTCGGTAGTCACCTCCTTTCCAGTTGTTTTCACTCGGCATTTCGGGCGCGTGGAGGAGATATCGATCGGCTTGGCCTTCACGTTGAGGGGGAAAAACCGAATTACCCTCTCGTTGAGCGAATGACCATTCCGTGACGTATTAGACTTTGCAAGCAAAATTTCAAATAAATCTCTCGCCGTCATTATGGCTCCAAAAGATTTTTTTTCACGTATTTTTTTTTTTTTTGACACGCGTGTTAATTAGAGTGTTTAAAAAACGAATATTTTCTTTTCAGGCGCCCTTTAAAGTCAAGAGCAATTTTTTTTTTAATTTTCTAGAATTTGTTTGGTGTCGTGGTTCACTAAGCAGCGCACCATAGGCTCAAGCATTTTACCAGATTATCAAAATCTCGTGACTGGTTAATCATCTGGCCACACTGTTGGTGGTCTGTGCGCCGTGCTTTCGCGATCTGTTCATCCCGGATGCCATGGTAATTTCACTCGGGTCGTAAAGGCTTCCATTTGCAACTGGGCTGTAGAGTGCGTATTCAAATGCGAGCCAACCAAGGGCGTTTATTAACTGAAGGCTGGAACACACGTGCGAAAAGCCAACCGGAAATTGCACGAAAATCGGTATACGTTCGCTTGGTGTTTCTAGTATTCGGCGAACATCAGCTGAGGGAATAGTCGTGGTAAGTTGGATACTTAGCTTTGATTTGTACATTGACTATGCAATTATTGGTTTTAGGGTCATGTTGCAATTGCAGAAAGGACGGTAATTGCTATTAAAGGCCAAACCAATTAAAAGAGTCAGCAAAATTTTAGTTAGTTTTTGAAACATGTATCAATCAACTTTGACGACACACACTTGTGTCGGCACGACACACAGAACACACACACTCTTGGGATCTCCGGGTTTATCCGATTATCGAGACATGTTAAAATTACGTCACGAGCGGAGTTTTGCAAGAGCATGTCTTGTTGGGAAAGTTTTCATGGGTTCTGCATCATTGATGGGTGCGTGTAGGTCTCTGAATGCTTAGTGCTTTCGGCATACGAAAGACCCTTGTGGTAACTGAAGTAATGGCGAGGAGAGAAGGTTTATCAAACACTTTACGCTATTCATTGACTTCTGTCTGAGGTTGTGACGTCTTCCGTTCGCTGTGCTATCCCTCGGTACCGTTACGATTCACACCGTGAAGTTGCAAGACTTCGGGGGGAGCTGCACTTCGTTGGGGAGCCAGTCGCGCGCACTGACGATCGCCTGCAGACTCAGTGTGCTCGACTAGGAACCGTCAAAAGACCCCTCACGAAATACTGCCATCTGTTGGCAGCTGTGCAATCCCCGCACAATGGCGGACTAAAACCGCAACGTCACAACACCCGTTATGCGTTTGGTTGGAGAAGAAGAAGAAACGCGCCCGCAGAAAAAGGTGATGAGCGCAGTGACGTTACACTTTCGAACCTGCGTGATTCGCTTGTCAATTCCTAGCGTTGGTTGCGCTTCGACGTTCGCTATCTTGTGGGATGACTCGCACGTTTCACGATGTAGGTTGTTCCGCCATTGCGCGGTGGTTACGACCCTCTAATAATCGGCACCGAAATTTCGAAAGGGGCCTATAGACCTTTCGAGCGCTTATCACACCGGCGAAAAATACTGAGCCACTGCGCTGTTGACGAATGCGCGGCGTCTCAGATTTCGAGGAAGCGAGTAAACCGGGCGCACTCAGAACGCCTGCCGAAGCCCAGTAGGCAAAGTTGACAGCGCCCAGAAGGCGATTATTGAAAAGGTCTGTAGTCGACTGCAAACTATACTACTCGTCTTCACTTTAAGTTCGACCGCAGTCGATGCAACCATCCTATGGAGTCAAGAAGTGCTCAGAGTGCATCGTCATGGCACTCATCGTCTTTGTTTGTTCGCTATCACCGACTAAATCAGTCAAGCGCGATGAAGGCGCCGCGATCCTGTGCTCTTGCGTGATTGCTTTACAGCCGGTGTCAGCTAAAGCGCAAAAAAGAGAACTAACGAGCACCATAACGTCGCACTTAATGGGTAACTCCGGTAAATATTTTCGGATTTGGGATGTTTTCAGCTCGGTCAGCTTAGGGGTGAAGTGTGTGTGTGTGTGTGTGGGGGGGGGGGGGGGGGGGGGGGGTGACAATTTTGTCCGAGTTTTGAGCGACGGGCTGATCTTCTAGGAGGAGAATGAGCCTCACGAACGCCAAGCGCACGACGCCCGTCACCCCACGGGTACTTCGAACGGCTCGGTTGCAGACTTTTGCCTATCTCAAATACTCTACTCAAGATACTGTATTTAAAACAGAGTGTCGAACCGATATTTTTATTGGTTCGGTTCGGGTTCGGGTTCACGGCTTTCGGTTCAGTTCCGGTTCAGTTCCGGGGCGCAAAAAATAACGGTTCAAACCGGTTCGAACCGGTTCGAACCGGTTCGAACCGGTTTGAACCGCTAAATTAAGAATATATTTTCCACGTTGTTCTGTCAATAGGCGTTATTTAGGCCGTGAAACTAACTGCTGTAAACGATCTGATTTTTGCGAGGACCTTTTTTTGAGAATTTCGCGAATCGCCTACAATTCGCGAAAAATGGGTCCCGCGAACAATTTCGGTAAAATGTAAACAGATTGAAATTTATATTGAGATTCCACCGCGTCGAGAAAATTACAACCCGCGAATTATTCCAAAACTTCAGCTTTGACCTAAATCGCGAAATATTGAGGCCACGAAAAATAGTCGTTTACAGTATATAGTTTTTTTTTTTATTGTTTGTTCAATTTATTTTTATTCTCAGGTACCAAAATTATAAAATTGAGTTATTTATTCCTACACAACAAGAAAGGAAAATCTACATTAACATACAAAACGTCGTGTTTATACGACTCAACATCCCTTCGTTTACCAGAGTCACATATATTGTACCTGAATCGAAATGTTTTAGGAAGTGAAGTAGGTTGCCTAAAATACCCGTGATTGGTACAACTTTGTATCGCAGTATTAGATGTTGAATCGTGGTTTTGCCCTTGAACTAAGGAATTAATTACAGTGAATACAATCATGAAATGGGCACCTCGTCGCCATATATATCATGAAATGTGTTTTACGGAATACGTTTCACAATATATATATGATGACGAGACGACTGAGCTTAAGGGAATATAATTTTCAAAATGTCACGAAAGTCACGGGACAAGTCCTTCCAGTCTATATTTTATAGGAACACTAAGCGACAATCGCAATGCTTGTTTTTCTAACTAGCATATTGTTTGCTCTCAGCACCATGATGCGGGCGACGAATCATGCGAAAAGGAGTGGCTGAAATTGTTCACTCTAACCTATGAGCACCTTAGTACTGAGATCGAATCTGACCTAAAACAGTGCTTACCCATGTGAACATTTTCTTATATTGGATAAACTGGCATAGCCTGGATGTTGAGGTTTGCTCTTGACAAAATGCAGGTCAATTTAATTTGCAAATAAGCATCACCCTCGCTAATTGATGATTTTTGTTAAATAGAACAAAGTGGTATTTCATGCTCTACTCAATTCGGAAGCTACCTAATTGGACAGTTTCTGTGAGTTTAAGTGTGCAATCGTCATAGTTCCACCATTCGTTCCAGTAAAAAAAGGCGATAGTAAAAACACATAAAAAACGCGATAATAAACTTCTATATATTTGAGAAGTTATATGTGCGTGAGGAACACATATAGTTATTTAAATTAGCTTCAATATAATAAAAAAAACATTATTTAAATATTTTCAAAATCACCTATAACGTGTCTATAGAGGATAAAAGCGCCGAAAAATATTTGCCGAACATCTTTCAGATAATTTAAAGGCGCATTTACTTATATATCTTGGAGGTGAGAATCTTCTATTTATGCTGCCAAATCTTCAGACAGGAATTAAGTATATTTTTATTATCATCGATAAATTTGACTTTATGAAGTTCACATAACCGCCTCAGACCGACACGGTAGGACGATACTCGAAAATACGCCAGCTGTTGTGTCTTCGGCAACGTGCTTTTGTTAGCTATTTTGCAGTGTAAAATAGTGGGTTGCAGGGCATGCCAAAAAACACTGTGGTCACATGATATATCGGAAGGCAAATACACGAAATGTGCAGAAATAAGGAGATGACACGCATTTTTTTCTAAATAATCCCTTACACAACGCTTTACTGCAAAAAGAAATGCATAGAAATGCATAAAATGATATTCCTAATTAAACATAGATTCCGCGCAGGGCAAACAAAGATTTTTTAGAATCCTAATATAAATCACTTTTGGGCATCAGCTTGCCTCAGCTCGAAACATCGCGGGATACTACCTCGGGAGGCTAATGTTATCTTAGGTTTTATGTGCACTTGTTTTGAGACCTTACTTCATGACTCTGTTCTTTATCAGTCATGTGCTCCAACATTTCATTAGGGTGCCGTATATCATCGCGAGACTACTATAAATACTACACAACTTTACACATTGGACGTCTACTGCTGGTGTTGCGAACGTCGCACTTCACCAGAAAGCTGAAGTATTTAACATGGTTTGCACGTGACGTAATCGCACTAGATACTGGTTGTCATTGCGAGTTGTTCTTGCTGAGAAAATCAAATCCGGTTTGGCAAAATGCACGCTGCAAAAGTTTCGCGCTCAGTGCAAGCTATGTATTTGAGAGGCACACATTTTTCTTGTTGGTACATCGTCGTTAGGCATGGCGCGAGTATCTGGCACGACGAAAACGTGCTTTCTGGCAAGAGTGTTTTTACAAATAAAAGTTGTACCAACTACCCATTTGTCACTATCGTTTCCAGGCCACGCTTTCTAGTCTGCGCCGAAAATGTGGGGCAGAGGAATCTTTACGACACAGTATGCTTTAAAACTACCCCCCTCCCCACTCCCTTCTTTTTTTTAGTTGCTCCTCAAGATACTTTTTATTCCTCAGGGATTGCCTGCTCCGTATTGAGTGGTGTTCACTCGACAATTATATTTGTGTCACTTGTTAACAGTAATTCTTCCTTGCTTTAACTTTGCACCAAACTGTGAAGGTTAAACAAAATACAGGGCGGTCGAAACTTGGAGAACTTGAGAGCGACACTCCTGTGAGACTTATACCCTAGTTACACGGACGCTTTCAACTGCCATTGAGTCAACGACAGTTGACTCAATCGCGATCGGCCGGAGTTACACGGCGGCGCCAACTGTCATCGAGCCGCTAATGACAGTTGAGTTCAACTGAGCTCCCCTACCTCAGTTCAACTGAACGGACTTCCCCAACTGAGGTAAAATGGCGCTTGTTCGCGGGACCGCTGCCGCCGACCATCGTTTCCGAGGCACTTACTATTTTGGAATGCGGGGGGAGGCGTCTAGAAAGAATCGTAGCAGCAAAATATCCGGCAAGGAATAGGTTTAGGCGCCCGAGCTGCCGCTAAAACGATCCCGGCTAGCGGGCAAACCACCAAACGATCGAAGATGGCGGTGGGGTTGGCTGTATGAATGGACAAATAGTAATGGGTGCACCCATCGTAGCGGGCGGTAGTTTGCGCCACCTATCCTAAAATATGCGCAACCTAGCCCTGATTCGGCTTTGGTACTTCTGTAAACGCCATAACTCTATGGTAAACGCCGCTAAAAAGCAACAAGGTATAGAACATATTGTCCGATATACTTATAATAAGTAAAATGTGTGTCTCCGAGTAAATTAGTTTACCAATTAAACTGATCACGTGGCACAAGAACTAGTTTCGTTTTAGCTTCAACTGGGTTCTAGAGAGCCGTGTAGCACCATGTCAGTTCAGTTCAGTTCGATCACAGTTGGCACCGATAACTGTGATTGAACTGAACGACAGTTCAAAGCGCCCGTGTAACTAGGGTATTAGAGCGGCTGCCAACGTTCGGCTATCCCCGTGAGGCCACTAGGATCTTTCTTTTCAGGTATCCCTCCCGTACACGCTAATAGTTCCATGTAACGTCCGACTAATACGTCACATTTAGACCCTTTAACACTTCTATTCTCGGGACAACTTTCTGAGGCAGTTCAGCAATAACGAAAACATGTTTGGGAGCCTCAATGGTGTGCATACATGTAAAATGGGTCGTGCAGCATCTTTTTTTTTTACCTTAAGTTCAATAAATATCGCTAAGTTGTAATCCTTGACGTTGATAACTTGCAAAAGCATTCATTAGTTTGCCCCTCCGCGAAATGGCAGACAGTCGAAAGAAAGAAATGAAACAGCTTTCCCCTCCTCAACTCGCAATTAGAACTATCAGCCACGTGATCTGATCCTAATATATACACCATCAGTGTTTATCATAGTCATACGCAGGGTTGGCAAAGCAGAGAGCATGGGCTGATCTTCAGATATAATTTTAGTTGGGCCATAATGCCCGAGCCCCACTAAAGCGACAAACAGAAACAAACGACAGCGGCTAGCCTTAAAGGGACACTGACACCCCCCAAAATTTTTTTTTAATTTTTTGCCAGGCGCTTCATTATGGTGTCGGAGGACTACCCAATTAATATTTTGCAACAGAGTAGCGTATTTTTTTAATAAAGCCAAAAGACGCAACTGCTCGAAACCGAAACCGAAACCCGACGGAGGTCGGAGAAGTGGAGAGGAGAGTTGCGAGTGGCGGAAGTCACGTGGCTACACCCGACCGTGCGTTTTTTTTTTTTTTTTTCTCTCCTCTCCGTAGCAAACGACACGACATGCGGCGTGCGATGCGGCGTGCGGGAACTGCTCGCCGTGCGATTTTTTTTGCAGTTATGTTTGTTCCGCTCGTTGTTCTGTACTCCAAGATGAGTCGTTTTGCACATTGAGGAGTTGGAGATGAGTAGTGAGTGCCCGTGGTGAATTTCCATGATCGGCTCCGAAAAGAATACACCCAAGATGTTGCGTGAAGAGCTGGCTCACATGTCCTGCATCCGAAAAAAAGTGGCATTGTGCGACAGAATTTCCGAAAGATCAACGGGATCGGGACCGATGGCTGGCTGCAATTCCTGTAGAACATATACGGGCACCTCGGAAAGCGGACGTTACCTGATTTATATGCTCCTTGCATTTTGTGGAAAGTGATTACATTGAGCTCGCAGGTGTCAAAACGGAAATCCCATACCATTTAATTCAGCGAAGTATCGTCCACAACATTAGTTTGTTATTTTTTGTTTGTTTCTTCAGTGATGATTGTAATATATATATATATATATATATATATATATATATATATATGTAAGCACCGGAAAATGTTTGAAAGAAAAAATGAATTTTTACGGGGGATCGAACCCGGTCCTACCGCGTGTGAACCGGACGTCTTTCCCACTGAGCTACTGGGGCATCGCTTTTCTGGTGGATATTTTTCCTTAGTAATAGTTCAGCCGGTAAACTAAGTTAGAAAGTTTGCTGTCGATTTTTCTCTAGCAAAAGCACTCCCGGGTCGAAGTCTGGAAGCACCACGCCTTGGGGACATTCGCACCTTGTAAAGAAATCGTACGCCTGCATATTCAACTCGAAGTAGACACGTCGTGCTTGACGTTTGCGCGAGCGATGTCTTCAGCCACGAGAAGGGAGCGACGGCTCGGCGACGTCTTCGTGCAAATCGGCTTGGTGGCCGGGCGCGTCATACGGGATGAATACCAATTCTTTTGATCAGTCCCAAATTTCTCTTTTAACGGTAGACAGAATTCGCCGGTACCGCGAACGACAGTTCTGAAATAGAGGTCCCACGACCGTCGTCCGCTACCATCGCCGTTCCCGCGAGTCCCACGATACGCGAAACGACGAACGCACAGAATGCTTCCGGTTGTCTGTGGAACTTTTTTTTTCAATCAACGTATTTACAGCTTTTTAGAAGCCACAAAAAATGGGTTTCATATTTTTTTCTATTTTTAATACTGAGTGTGTGCCTTCAGTGACCAACGACTTTGATTAAATTTGGTGGTCGCATCGATACCTTAGAAAACGGCCCGTGACCGCGAAAAAGAGAGTGAGCGAGACTCGAACCGGCCAGTTCTTGATCGGCGGTTTTCGGGCGGAAACAAACCGAATTTCGAGCCGCAAATTCTGTTCTGGGTAGTTGAGCTCTCATATGTCACGTACAACTAAAAACCTCAGCGAGCATAAATACCCTGTCAGTGTCCCTTTAAACCAGAGTATTTCGCGATTTGACAGGCTTTGTAGAATAAAGAAGGCTATGCTCAAACACGAGTATCATGCACACGATGGTACCATTTGCAGGCTTGTAAACACTCGTGCTAACTTCGCGAGCACCGAACAACTCAAAGCCGTATAAAGGTACCATCGCGAACATGCTGCATGTGTCTGAGGCTTGTCGCTTTCGTTTGTTTCTGTTTCTAGCTCTAGTGGGACTCGGGCCCATCATAATCTTTGAGTTGAACACGAGCGTTACCCGAATGTTTGGCGATACTGGTTGTCATGAACCAGAGCATTTGACTCGGGATCATGACAATCGGGTACATCATGGTGTCACGTGACTCTCAGTGCGAAGTTGTGATGTCATGTGACGTCACGGTATCAACAACGTTAATAGATCTAGCGACGTCCTCAATTCGAATCGACTTAACGCGGTGAGTCACGTGACGTCACGGGGTCACGTGATGTGACATTACTTGACAGCATGTCTTGACATCATGACGTCACGTGACATTGTGACACATGGCTAATCATAGTGCCAATAAGAAAGTGCCGCAAAAAACCAGGATTTATTATACATTGCAATTCTGTATATGACGATTTGATCAATACGTAGAGGAATACACGTGCCAATAATAATAAATTTGTAATACTAACAAAAAAAATACCGTGAACCGTTTTGAACCGGTTACCGTTATATTTTTTTTTCGGGTTCAGTTCCGGTTCAGTTCCAAGATGACGGCGAAGATTTCGGTTCGGTTCAGTTCCGGTTCGGCTAAAAATAACGGTTCTGTTCCGGTTTTCGGTTCGGTTCGGTTCCGGTTCGACACCCTGATTTAAAATACCTTTTGAAGTATCTTGGTATCTTGCAAATACTTTTGATCGAGAGTATTTAATACTCTATCTTAGTTACATCTCTGAGTATCTTGTACTCATTATCTCAAATGCATTTTTGCCGTCCGCCATTTTCCGAGTGTTTTTGTATGAAGTGGCGTGGGCGTGGCACGAGCAAACGTGAACATTGTTTCGAGCAATCAAATCCTGGTGCTAGCTCCGATTAGCTAAGGTGACTTCGATTGAGCTCGTGAAAACATCGCTTTTTTGCCCTTGTGAATCCTATTTCAGCCCAAAGTTCGTACAACCAAGGTTTTCCCCTCGCCTTCCCAACGGCGCCTTTTGTTTCCTAGAGTTTCCCCCAAAAATCCTCAAACAAAAGGGGTGGTTTTCTAAAAGTAAAGATAGCCACAGTGAGGCGCGACGCAGACCGGGAAACGACCTACGACAACAACGCAGACTTGAGTGTCAAGAAACTAACAAATAAAGAAAAAATATATAAAGTGGACACACACACAAAAAATATTTTGCTTTTTGCACATTTGACTCTGCTACGGCAAAGCGTCGAGGTTTTCTTTCGTTTTTTTTCTTTTTGTCGTCAGTCCGTCACTTATTGCTCTCGCGAACAGTGTCTGTTAGCGAACATTGATAATCAGAGAACAGGACAGGAAGCGAACTAGGAGCTGGATGACCTCTAAAAATGCCAACCAAGCGTCCCCGAACATTGAGTGCCCTTCTGAACGCAACCTACTTAAAGATGGTGCGACCACTGCCGTGGCTATTATGTGGGGTCTTTTTGTGATCCATTCACTCCTACCCGCCAGGGCTAAGCAGTGTCACGATACAAATGTATCGCGATAGTATCTTAGAAATACTTTCAAGTATCTTTATCTCTGTATCGAGATACATTTATAAAATGTATCTCGATTAATGTATCTCGATTTGTATCTCAATAGTAAAATACATTTACAATGTATCGCTCGTATCGCGATACTTTGCCTGACTTAGGTATCGCGTTGCATCTGTCGCCGTTTTTGCGATAAATTAAAAAAAAAGTAAAAACATTTTTTGGGGGGGAGTTGCTTCAGAATTTATAATATGAATCCGCCCTATAACATGATCCATCTTATTCACCAACAAAAAAGAAAAACTGTGATTTAGAAAGGTTACGGAAAAGAATAACAAAATCAGCTCCTCTCACAAAGCCTTCCACTCTTTCCGATTTAGTAGAGCGAACGCTGTAAAGAAGTTGAGTGGAGAAAAGTACGGCCCTGTTGTACAATCTCCCCACACTATAAGTGACTCAGAAGCATATAAGACGACTATTTTTTATGCGCCCACACGGAAAAACGGGGTTCACTTCGGGCAGACTGCGTTAAAGACTGCGTACCATGTCAAGCATGGTAAGCAGTCTTTAACGTTCTGTAACGATGTGGTTCAACAATGGTGACATGTTTTTTTTAGCGGCGTTAATGATAAACAAAGAATTCGCCGGGTAAAGGGTAGTGCATAAAATGGCACAAGAAGAGGAGTACAAGCATAAATTACCATTCACATTCGCCACGAACTACACCCTCACCACGTGGCACCGTTCGGGAACAAATATATTTCTATAAGTATCTGTATCTGTATTCTGAAATACTTTTACGCCGTTTCTGCAGAAGTATCTCAGGGATATCCCGTTGCATAAAAGACAAAAATGTATCTCAGTATCTGTATTTGGGCCTTAAAACACACCTATCTCAGTATTTGTATTCCCAAATACTTGTCGGAGTATCTCTGCCCAGCCCTGCTATCCGTATCTCAAGTTTGTTTATAGTGAACTCCCCATATCGGAAATGTGGATTGTAGTTAAACGATGCGTTTAAGGTGCGCCGCAGGATGTGATGTTCAGCGATGTCACTATTGGCGAGGCGCTCTGACCCGTTTCTTGCTCCCCACCTCGGTGTTTACCCAACACAAGGCCTGTGCACATGCCCACAGGCCTTGTGGGAATGTTCATGTTATCTCCTTTAATTGAGCGCGGGGCACAGTGGTAATGTAAAAATACTAATAATAAAGGAAGTGACGTTAAGTGCCGGATCTTTCCCGAAAGCAGTAGTAAGAGGATGCGAGTTTGAGGGCTTTTGTGCTGAGCTGGGCACCGTGCATGCTGCATCGTTCATGCAGGCTGGAGTGGTAACAAAAGAGACTCTCCTCCCCCTCACCGGAGAACATGAACTCCAGCCGAACGCTGACGCCGCGTTCGGTTATGTCAGCCGAGTGATGAGTCATTGTATTCGTTGTCCCCATCCATGTAGTTATAAAGCTAACGGCTTGGGGCGCCACGGCCTGATCTCCCCAACAGCTAAAGCGACATCTTTCTTGTTGTCGCAGATATGTTTTGCAACAGGTATCAGTGATATTAGGCAATTGTAGTAGACAGTTTTTCTCCTCCGCTACGGTATCCGCAAAGAAAACGCCGCAGCTGCACATGCGCGCCGCCAGCCTTGTCTGCATAATTCAAGGTCTTGTGGCGGATTACGGAGCGCTACCCGGGTGCTTAGCGGGCTGCGGAAACGGTGGACTACGATTCCCCATTGCTACGCGCGTTGCCGAGCAAGCGCGTGGCCAAATAACAAAAAAATAAGAAAATAAAAGTGCATGGCCGAATGGTTACCACCGCTTGGCTCTCGCGCGGAAGCTCCGGGTTCGAATCCAGGGAGGGGACTCCTCTTTTATTTATTCTTTCAACTTGGAATTCTCGTAAGTTCGAGAACCTTGTCGTTTGACCGAGTTACGAATGTTCTACGCGCCGAACGTTCTACGCCGAATGTTCCAGAAACCCACACGGGCACAAAAAGTGCTCCGTGTGGCGGTCCGGAGTCAGTCTTGCCCCAGGGCCCGATCCTGTTGTTTCGCTGACATCGACGCCTGCGACGCTAGCCTTTCTCTATTGTGTTGGGCACAAGTTGACCCCATTAAACGTTTAGTTTCTTCGGTTATTCGCCGCCTCATCATTGGTCATTCGTGACAATATCCTGCTCCTTATAGTTGGACTGCATAAAATAGCTCTACGATACTTTTTTTGTTTTCGCTTTATGTTGTTGCGTGCTAATAAACCATTGTGGTAAACCAAATTTGCGCAGCTGTATAATTGTCGTTGTTACTGACATCGATACAGATTACGCAATGCGGAAGTATCTTCAACAGTAATTGAATTACATTTCAAAATATTTGTACTCAAGATACTTAACAGTGCAAGTAACTTGAGTAGTATTTTAAATACTTTACGAAGCAGGTATTTAGTAACTTAACTTAAATACTTTTATCGAGTATTTTGTCCAACACTGCTCGGTTGTAACGCGTTGACGCCACCACAACAGCCACGCCAGCCTTGCTAGGTCACATATGCTGTAAATATTTTTCTTTCTTCTTTTTTTTTGCGTTGGATTTGAACGAAAAATGTAGCCAGGCGTTCAAGATACAAACGCACGATTATCATTTACGGCTATTATATCCTTCATGCTTGACTCATTTCCGAACGAAATTTGTATCTTTCAATTTTCGTTTCCGTAACCCTTTAAAACTGCGAGTGCAACGGCGCATTTATTACGAGGTGATTTATTTTCGCAAGTGCTCGCCACGCGCTCAAACCTGCAGCTCTCATAAAATAGAGCATAAATAGCGTCTTAAAGTTTTTGCTTTCTGCTAAGCCTCACCTTTGCTAAAAAGAAGAAAAAAAAAGATTTTGCTGTTTGTGAAACAGTTAGAACAAATTATGCTTTCACAAAAGCTTCGCGGAAATAATGCAAAATGCGGCACACGCCATAAGAAAATAAACAACTAACTTTGGTTATGCAAAAAAATCCGACGTTTCGTTTCAAGAGCGGATGACATACTCAGTAATACGTATACAGGAAGTGCCAGATTTTTTAATAGTGTAGTCTTATCTACGAGCAATATCCGTACAATCTTCGAAAAGTATCCGTGGCACGGACATTTCTGATAAACAGGACTGAGGTGCCGAGACTCTACCATGATTTCCTCGTTATTTTCTATAATGATTCCAGCATTTTAAAGTGTTTAACCAATTTTACTTCGTTCTTGTTATGCAAGGTTTGCTTACTTATTTTACATTTGAATTATTTTATAGCAAATTGTTCGCGCACCTAAATGAAGTCCGGACAAAATTTGTACTGCTCATTTTTATCGATATTTAATCTTACAAGTGAATAATTAAAAAGAACGACGAAGGCGGGGACGCTGGCATTTTACAATAAATTTAGACAAAACGTAGCTAAAACTGCTTCCACCAATCCGTGATTTTGACCTTTTGTTTCAGACGATACGAAGAAGTTGGCCGAATTCTCTACCTGTATTTATCCAAAAATATATTGAAAGGGCGACGGGGGTTTTGGACTAATCCCTCTTCTGTCCGACACGTTTGAGGCCATTTTAGGCATAAACTCGGTATTTTCTGTAGCGTTGTGAAAATGAGGGGCGCTAATTCATAGCTTAGAACGTGAAGTAATATCGCTTCAGGTTGTAGAGGTAAAGAACGTCTTGTTTAGCGGGACGCTATGGGAGCTGATGGGACAAATCAGACAGCGTCAGAAGGGCACCATCATGGTGTTCGTCATATTTTTTGTTACTTGTTCTGCTGCACAGCTGCTTGCACAGCTTTTTTCCTCAGCTCCCACCATACTTGTACGGTAAATAAAGTCATTATTATTATTATATAAATCATCGCTGAACTCATCATCAACAGGAAAGGCCAAGGGATTTTCGCTTTGGACGCTGTTTGATTGGTTCCATTAGCTCGTAGCGTCGGCTGCATGTGGACTTAGGCTGAAACAAAGTATAGAGGCAAATAAACTTGACAAAGCAGACATGGAAAAAGACGCGTCCGCTGCTCCACTTCCAGATTATCAGCAGGGGCGCGTGAAACTGCTTATCGCGACCTTCCCCGTCAGCTGTGACTTGATTCACCGCCCTTGTGGATTACACGCGAAAGCAACGACGACACCTCTCGCGTCTGTCGCGTGCTTTGCACTTCGCGGAAAAACCGCGAAGTATTTCACAGCGACCGGAAGCCACGCGCTCGCGCCCGTCTCGACCGGCGGCTTGTCACGTGACAGAACGGAGGCAGACGAGACGGGGCGCGTGCGTACATGAAGGCACATATCGCATATATAAGTTGCTGCAGCGGAACCGCACTCAGCAGTAGATCATCGGAGTTGTCCATCATCACGCTGTCATGGAGTTCCGCACGTTGTTCCTGATCTGCTTGGTCGTCCTTGTCGGAACATTGGCGTGTGTCCAGGCGGCCTGCCCGAGCAACCGCGGTGTGGTCAGCGATTGCCTGTATTCTACCTGCACGAAGAGCGAGTGCGAGACCCGAGGCCTCGAGTGCTGCCCCAAGCCCTGCGGCGGAACTTGGTGTGTCAAGGGTGAGAGCGTTTATTTTCATGTTATACACACCCGTATGCGAAAAGCCGTCGAGAGCGCTTGATAACTGCTCGTTTTTAACTGCGTGTTCCCATACAAGAACGAAAAACCATGTAGGCTTAACCGTATAAGGGGTGTTCAGGCGTTGACTCAGGTGTTCTGTCCCTCCAGAAGGGTTCGTTCTTGAACAAACGCGTAGCTTTGATCTGATACGTTCTGTGCTGTCCCCAACTTGTATTTGTACCTTGCCAATCTCAGTTTAAGTTGTCACTTGTTTTGAACCCTACTAACAATTTAAATTCTCGTGTATTGGAAGCGGTAACTGCTTCAAAAAAAAAGTACATTCAGAGTCGCATTCTGACCCGTTACTTTCCCATGAGGTGACCCGTTTCTTTTGAATAATTCTAGTAACGTAGCACTTGTATCAGTTACGGTATTCGGTTTGTTTTCGTAATGTGTACGGCTTCTACCTGACGCTCCAAATTCAATTTTCTTTGTCTTTATTGAAGAATTACCGGACAAAAACTGTAGATAAAAAAACGCAGCTAGCGTGAATTCGAATCGAGCTGAAAAATTGGCTGACGGGCTGCACGTCCTGAAAAGCGGACGCCTTTGGCCGAATGCACCCATACTAACTTTGAGTTCCTTTCGTGCAGGTGTCGTCGACGGCATCACTTTCGGCTCGCCCTGTCCCCAGTTTCTACCTCCACAAGGGGGCTGCCAGCCCCGACAGAGCAACGAGACGTGCGAGGACTTGCGCTGCACCTCGGGCTCGCAGAGGGTGTGCTGTCTGAGAGCCTGCGGAGACCCCTTCTGCTTCCCGTACGCGGAAAACTGATCGCAGTCCTGTGCCGACGTTTCTTGGTATAAATAAAAAAAAAAAATTGGTTTGTGTGTATGTTTATACAGCCTAGAACTTGGTCTGCCTCCCAGGGATATAAAAACGCATGCGATGTGTGCCTTCAGACAACGCTGTAGTTTTCTCTATTTTGTTCCGCCTAACTTTTTTAGGATCCGGCCAGTTCGTTGAAGGTCTTCTCTTCGAACAGAACCAATCCGTCGGTCTATCAGCGACTCTTTGAAAGTGGACACCTGTCCATGCGCAACCGTTTACTTTGCACCAGGAGTCGGACGTATTTCTTTTTCGTCGTCGGAAACGCGAACATTAATTCGCGGTCTTTCTTGGCACAGCTTGTTTCGGGCGGACGTGCGCCCGATCTCCCTGACGTTGGGGATACTTGGACTGGTTCACGTCGGGTGAGCCGCCATGCACAAACGCGGGGTTGGTGGAAGTCGTCGGACCATTGCAGTGTAGATTAGGGCGGGCTATTCCGGTGCTGCAACGGTGACTGGAGCCTCTGGAAGGCTCAGGGAACCTCCTCTCGAACGACCTCGGCGAGTGTGGTGCGAGGACGGGCAATCAGCAGCGGGTTGGATATTGCGGAGCTCTTCCCGGACAATATCCTGGATGGTCCCCCGAAGGCTGTCGACACCGGGATATGTTCAGGTACAGACAGGAAGCTTAGACGGTTGGAGCAGAAGGAGCACCGGCGAGTAGGTGGTAGTGGCTTGCTCGGGCCGTCAGTGCACGCTCGATATTGGTAGGTTCGTTTACAAGACCATCGACAGGCGTCGGGGGATTGCCGACTCGGCCTCCGAACATTTCACTATTCACGCCACGCATGAGGGCGCGAAGTTTCTTCTCAGCTACCTTTGGCACGGGCATTCAGGCACAGGACGTCTTCAACAAAGCTTGTCACGCTTTCGTTGGAGCCTTGCGTCGTTGCTCAAAGGAGGTCCTCCCCTCGCTGCCAACGGTGATGGTTGATGAATGTCTGCTTCGATACGACGGTGCAGGACTCGGTAGAAACAGCAGAAACGAACCGTACAAACTTCGTTGCAGTGGGGGCGCAACTACGAAGTGATGCCTATACTCGGCTGGCTGCGCACGCGGCATTGTGGCTGCGAGTCACCGGATCGTCCAAATCAATGAGTAGTTCCGCACGCGACATCCGTAGCACGGATGTTCCGCTGACTCGGGACTGTGTCACATCTTAATATAAAGAAGAAAATTGAGCAAACACTATTGGCGGCGAAATGTTTTGGTGGCGCCCTCGTATGATTCCCTTTCGTGACGTCATTACCTTTCGAACAACAAGTTAGATGGTGTTTGTTATGAGCCTGGTGGAAGCTTGAAGTCATTGCGCTTAGAAACCAACGCTGCCAACATCATCGAAATCGAGGTCCTTCCAATACTCTTATTTTCGTCCATGTGAAATCTTTTGCTGACGTCAGTCAGCATTCGGCCAATTGTGGAAGGCCGATTACAGCGACGCGAAGACCTTCAGCGATGCACGTCGCCAATACTGTGTGAGTGGGCCTTATGTATATGAACAAATCGTTGTTTTTCCTTCCTATGCCATTTAAGGTTGTAGTAAAATACATATAGGACAAACAGCCTTATTTTAGGAGTTCACCTCCGGCCGCACCGGGAACCTCGGATTTCGAGCACTCAGCAAGGTCCTCAGAGATACGGACAGTTCCGAACAAACAAAGTAGACTCTTGATGACGTTCTTCTTCATATCACCTGTTTATGCAAATATATCAGCCTGAAGTTTAGAAATAACTTGAACAGAAAGAAAGAAAGGACAGGATATGACATGCAGCTGTGTGTCATATCCTGTCTCTTTCTTTCTGTTCTAGTTATTTCTAAAGTTCAAGCTGATATACTTATAAGTATGTACCAACAAGCTGAACTCTTAACTGTTTACGCAACTTTCATTTTGTTTAGTGCTAAGGGCGTGATAACCGGAAATCAAATTCAGGTCGCAAACACATACACGTACAGTGTTCAAAGACGATTGCAGACAAGGCGACTGGCCGCCGCCATGTCCCTGCTTGTGAGGACAAGTTCGTGCAATTGTAAGCTTGCCAACCCTATGTTAACGCGCAAGCTGCACGTGATTGCACGCATGGGGCACCAGTAGGGGCGCCATGCTTGCAATTGTCTATAGACGCTTTACACACGCGCCAAATTAAAGCCGCCATTGCTGACCTTCTCTTGTCTTACCGAGATGCCGAGCAACTGAAACGGAAGCTGACGATCCTCTACGAAGGCCGATGCTTTAGAAAAGGACACAGTTGAATCTAATGTGGCAGTAACCTGGCCTGCTATGGTACTGATGAAGTGAAATAAACGAAATAAGAGGAAACAAAAACTGAAGGTCAGTTATGGCGGCGTCCATGCACAGCTGCTGCAAAGCGTCTATAGGGAGTATTCACTGGCGGCCATAGCTGTGTGCGCAAATGCTGAGCGCGTGCTGACGACGAGCTTCCACAGTTCTTTTGCAACGTGCATTCCGCAGCATCAAGAGTGCCTGTCTTAGCAGCCTCTATATGTGAGCTCGTTCTGAGCATGCGCTCTAAACAGCCCCCCCAAATATGGCGTCCAGTGAATACTCCCTATAGGAGGTTTCACTGGACGCCATATTTGAGGGCGATGTTTAGAGCGCATGCTCAGAACGAGCTCACATTAATAGCCTGCTAAGACCGGCAACCTTGATGGTGCTAAATGCAGGCTCCAAAAGGACTGCGGAAGCTCGCCGTCAGCACGCGCTCAGCAGCAGCGGACACAGATATGGCCGCCAGTGAATACTCCCTATACAACAAAACCGAAAGTCCGAGATTGCGAGTAGCAAATAGAGGATTCGACGCTCATGATCTCACATAATTTACCGTAGACTAATTCGTGCGCCGCGTCGGCTGTTACGCCGGGCATGTGTCTGTATCGACCACCGTCTTCTCTTTAAATAATGGGAATTGCGTTTCTTTGAGTCTTCCGGGTGACGACACTTTGTAAAGCGAGCGCAGTTGGCGATCATTACGGTTCCAAAACGTTACTTCCTGACCTCTAGATACGGTCTCAAAAACCTCAAGTGATATTGTATTGCACTGTCGCGAAAAATCAGGGTGCCAAACTTGAAGTGTGGCTTGCGTAGTGCCCACGTTGTGGTAGTGGCTCTACTTAGTATACGAGTATATGCGGAGACGGTGGAAGACGGCCGATGAAGCGTGACAATACTTATCACTTATCACGTAAAGTAGAAAAGGTAGCCTCCTTTTTTTCTTTTTTTTTTTCTTCGCGATACATAGTATTGGTGCAGAGGCACTTGAAACTTTTCAAAACCAAAAAGTTTAAGTACTCGAAACCGAAAAGTGATAGTACTTCGAATTAGTAAAGGACAATTGTTGCGCCCCTTGGCTGTCGTGGTAAATCGAAGCCGTATCTCGACCTAACCCCCCCCCCCACACACACACACACACAACGTGTATGATCGAACGTATAGACAACGCGTCTTTCTGAATGGCCTTTACTGAAAAGTTTACGTAGTAAAACACTATAAACGTTGCGATGTCATCCAACATATCAAATGATACAAATACTCCTTGCGTTATTATTATTTATTTTTATTTTTTTATTATCAGTCAACTTTACTAGCGCGAACGGGAGGCAGAAGCCTTATCTTAAATTCTGATTATTTCTTCCCAACACCACGCATCGCCTGACAGCCGAAGATTCGCCCTCATTGTAGGGTCACGCACGAAGATGATGAAAGCAGTCTTCCCATGCGACCCGAGCCACCCTCTCGACGCTTTACGTATGACGAAGAAAAAAAAAAAAACCGCCAACCGACTTAATCTACGAAGCTATGCTCCCGGCTGTGAAGGAACCCGAAGAGTGCGATGAGCCGTGCCCAGCGCCCTGACACCACAGCTGCGACAAACGACGGGTCTTGTGAAGCCAGGGAAACCACTTTGATTTACATCTTGGCCGTTCTAGCGGTCTCGCTGGTTTTCCTCTGCCTCGTACTTAGTGTCTGCGCTTACCAGAAGACACGTCACCAACGGAGGCTGCGGCGTCGGCACAGAATGTGCCGGAGACATTGCGACCGTTGCCATTGCAAGTGTAGTAGAGCGGACCACCGCCGCAGGTCGTGGGGGCCTCGTAGGTATTGCGGTCACGAGGACGTTTCCCAGACGAGTCTCCTGGCGCATCAAGGGTCATCTTCTTCGTCAGATCCGGCTTCGCCCTTCCATCCCCGCTTCAACAGCCTAGCCAGCTCAGGCTCGTCGTCGACGTTACGGACTGTGGAAGGTTGTGAGCTGACGTACCCGGTTCTGCATTCCACTATGGTAAGGCGACACTTTCGTTCAACTGATTATTCGTGGCATGCCGTGATCGTAACAACCTGAAGCCGAGGTCGCACAACTAAGACATATTAGAAAAAAAAACAAAAAAACAGTATGCATATTATACACTGCCTGAGCCGTTCTTCTTCATTACATGACCGTTGTGTCACGTTGGTCATAGAGTAACTATATGCAGAAATTTTCGCATCGTACAAATCTCTAGGAAGGAAACGTGCTTCGAACATACTTGAGACGTGTCCGCAAGATAATTCGGTCATCATGTTTCCAGTAAACATCGCGCCTTCTTTATGAATTATAAGCAGTGTTACTGCGGCTTTACAGTTGAGCGATGTCGAGTGATGTAGTATAATCACGGTTAAAAAAAGTGGGCCAAGTTTCATTAGGTGGCTTAAAAAGCTGCCTTGTAAACCCACTTAGCAGTAGTGCTCAGGCAATAGTTGTGATACTGCGTACAGGTTCGAATGCAAGCACTATGCGTTTGCGTCAGCCAACGTTACTAAAATACTCAGTTGGGAAACTCCCATAGAGACAGCTTTCAAAAAGTTGCCCCAATCTGTCTCCGAGCACCGAGCTAATGACGAACACAACGCCACCATTTCTCCCGCAGCGGCCACTCGAGGAACTACACGTGATTTCTATTTTGGCTTTGAGAACAGATACAGCGGTAGAGGTTACAGGGGAGCCACCCCCATCTCCTCGGCGGACGGGCCGTCTGGGGCCGTGTTGAGCAACCGAAGTTAAAATGCACCTAGGGCGGGACGTGCTACCTGAAAGGCCCGCTGAGGCATGGTTGTATAAAAACAATATTAATTGTGCCGCAAAACCCTGGAAACTAAAGATTTTAAAAACATAACGCGCCCCTCTTTTGGTACTAAACTCTAATAAATTTCATACAAAAAGAGTCTTTTCCGTTTGTTTTTACGCAAAAACAGGCTTTCAAAAAGCTCAAGGTGACCACAGTACAGACAAGTGACAAAGAGTGGCGCTGTTGTCGCATTTAGCTCGGTCTCGGTGGACGCCAGCGGCCCAGGTTTCGAGGGCGAGTTTCCCAACTGAGTGTTTTAGTAACGTTGGCGTCAGCGTTGCGTGCTCCGCACTGCACATTCGCCATACGCACGACACGCGACATGCTATACGTATAGGTACAGTGCTAATCACACTTGTCTATAACGCGCGAGCGTGCGGCTTTCTCCCGCGAGCGGTAGACTGGTGCCATTCGCGGAAACTAAGCTAGTCACGTGGTGCAACATGGAACGGCCCGCTCGAGGGGTGTCCTGCCCACTCTCTCAGCTTGATAGGCGATAAAAGTAAAGTGTTTTATGATATATTTTTGTTTTTTGATGACGACATCGTTGATACGCCTGTTCGAGCGATGATGTTTGTAAAAACTGTGCGAGCAGCCTTCCGCGTTCGCCGCCAGCTGATGGAGTGGGCAGGACACCCCTCGAGCGGGCCGTTCTATGTTGCGCCACGTGACTAGCTTAGTTACCGCGAATGCCACCAGTCTAGCGCTCCCCGGAGAAAGCCGCACGCTCGCGCGTTATAGACAAGTCTGATTAGCACTGTACTATCGTGGTCACTGTTAGCTATAACACGGCAGCGGCGGCAGTCCCGTACCCCGAGCGCCACATAGCAGGCGCCGTCCGAAACTCCACGCATACGCCGTGTGGCGGAGTCGCTCTTCTCGTTTTCGAGCACACCCTCGCTTTGTCGTCTGCTAGGCGAGGCTCAGAGCAGGCGATGTCACAGTGCTGCTCGTCTGGTACCCTCGCCGTAGCGAACTGGTCTGAAACTCATTTTCAACCGGCGATTTTTATTGGGGCAGATTGCAGGGTCATTAAGACATTACCTTTGCCTTTTTTTTTCTTGCTTTTTTAAGAAACAGGCGTGCACAATGCATTTTTAACGATATGCGTTCGCAAATCAGTATGAGCGCAGCAGGTGCAGACATGTACAGTGCGCCCCAAACTTAACGCCGCCAATCGAAAGCCCGACTTTCGCGCTATCCTGGCGGCAGTTGTTTCAACTAGTCTGTCACGTGAAGGCCATTCCCAATCTCCAAACCGGGTGAAGGGGAGGTAGCAGGGCCGCCGCTAAGGGCCCCTGACTATGCGAATCACAGACTCATATCGTCGAGATCGCAATTTTCTTTTTGTGCGCTTTATTTTTTTTTTTTTTTTTGCATTTTAGCAGCGCCTTTAAACTTTCTCGTCTACGAAGCATTATCAAATTGTCTTTGTTATCAATCTTAAAGGTGCAAACAAAACGCAAAGAAAAAAAAAAGATCCAGTCTAACGATATGGGTTTGTGATTCGCAGAGTCAGGTGATTTTAGCGGCGGCCCTACTACCCCCCTTCCCCCAGTCCGGAGGTTGGGGATGGCCTTCACGTGACCGACTAGTTGAAACGGCTGCCGCTAAAATCGCTCCGCGAAATTCGGGCGTTTGAGTGGCGGCGTTAAGCTTGAGCCTTGGGGCGCACTGTACAAGTTGCTAAAAAAAAGTAATTAAGTTACTGAGTATTAACCTAAAAAGTAATTTGAGTAGATTGGGAAGTTTTGGACTCTCCAACCCAGTTTCTTCCCCCCCCCCTTTCTTACACCACATGCAAATATCTTTGCAAATATCAGCTGATCTTCCAACAACTTATCTCTTTTGTGCAGGAATGTTTGTTGGTAGGCAAAACAACCACTAAAATTCGAAGGTAATCTGTAATTCGAGTAGAAGTTACTCAGAAAAAGTAATTAAACTACTAATTACCGAAACTAAAATGTAATTTAAAGCTACTAAACTACTCAGAAAAGTAGTTGAACTACAGTAACTTGAGTAGACTAGTTGAACTACGTACAAGTCTGAGCAGGTGTGATACAGAAATAGACTGTTAAAATCCGTTTCACCTTAAGTCCGAGCGCAGCGTGCACTACAAAACAACAGAGCCAATCAAATAGCGGCAAAGGTGCAACGTCACGGTGTGCAGCACCGGGGGACCCAATAAGGTGCAAAAAGTGTGCTTTTCTCGCTGATTGGTTGGCTTTATCGTCTCGTAGCGTCCGCTGCGCTTAGACCTGAAGTGAAACGGAGTATGACTGCAAGATTGTCCTATAAGCAAATTTAATCTACCGTGATATCGCATTTAGTGGCGATGATTACCCTTAGCCAGCGCAGTCAGGGTATCAACCGTAAGCACCTCTTACGCGGTGGTTCGCTGAACCGTGTTCAGCGAAAATTGGCGAGCGCTCTGGTGTCGTCTGCTCCGTGCCTAGCAGACGACAAAGCAGGGGTGTGCTCGCAGGCGGGAAGAGCGAGTCCGCCACACGGTGCATGCGCGGAGTTTCGAACGGCGCCTGCTGTGAGGCGAGGGGGGTACGGGACGGGCGCCGCTGCCGTGTTATAGCTAACAGTGTCCACGATAGTACTATCGGGATGAAATGAAACGCGAACAGCAGAACGCGTGGCCGTCCATAGATGCTGCGCCATCCTGGAGGCCTCTCGAAACTGATAAAACTGCGGGGTGGAGAGTAGGGCGTTGCGAGGATGTGTCCTATTCGGATGTGTTTGAACCTGAAACATATCACAACCCAAACTTGGACGCTGCGCCGGTGTTGTGACGGAAGTTCCTTTAAAGCCACTTCTTTTGGCTGGGCAGGAGCCACGCGAGCAAGCTCGCCGCTCGCAGCAGGAGCAAGCCGCTTTCGCGCGCGTTCGAGCAGCATGATCACAGCGTCATGCTCTTTCCTAATTTGCGCCTGTTCTTTTTTTTTTTTTTTTTTTAATGCTTGTTTTAATTTCTTGGTTGGAAGCCTAGCCGAAAACGTGCAACATTCGAGACAGAAGAACTAGAGGGAACCCAGATTCGCTGCTGGCGTCTAACTGAATTCAATTACGCAGGTTTTCATATATAACCTTCCAGCGCTCGCACTGTGTCCCCTCTAGTTCTTGTATCTCGAATAAAAATTGGGTTGTGTGTATGTTTATACAGCCTAGAAGTTAGTCTGCCTCAACGGACGACTTGCCTCCCAGCTGTAGATGAGCAATTTAGGCAGTGCAGTACAACCGCAAGCCAGGAGTCTTTAACGTCTTGTATCTCGTGATCTCCTGCGTGGTGCTGCGATTGTCAATATGCAGGTCCACCAGCTCCTGCATTCACGAAACATTTTAACGAAATGCAGTACCTTTATGATTACGAAATTTTAGAAAAAATACTGCCGTGTTCCGTGTACCGCACTGCTGGAGTCTTTGAAACATGCTTTTAAGCGCGCGCCTCGCAGTCACGGTATCACCCGGGCGCGAGCTCAAAAGCATGCTTCAAAGGCTCCGGTAGTGCGATACACGGAATACGGTAACGGTTTGCTAAAAAGTCTCTATTGACAAGCCACATTGTGCACAGTCGGGATTTCATTCAGCGCGCCCATCAAATAATCACCCCGTGTGTGAGATGCTTGAAATAGGAGTTAAAGCAGTTCGTTCGTGCACGAAAGATCTGTGGAGCTTGATTGACGTCTGTTATAAGGACCACGCAGATGTCCTTGTGAAGGACCGAGAGCGCATGTGCGCAATAAAAAAGCATATACAAATGCGCAGGGTGCGTGACGCTGCGGTCATGCCCACTCCTGCTGCGAGCGGTGAGCTTCCTCGCGTGGCTCGTGTCGAGTCAACGAAAGTGGTCGTGACAAAACTTCCAGCGCACCATTGGCGCAGCATAGACGTTTGGGTTGTTTGGGAGCGAGGGTCAAACAGATCGGAGTAAGACGCGCACCTTCGCAGCGCTTCTCTCATCAACCCGCAGTTTTTAGTTTTTGGAAGCTTACAGGGGAGGCGGCCACGCACCTCGCTGTAGGGCATTTCATTCAAACCCGATAGTATGCTGACTTTCGGTTTTTGCATGGGTACGTTCTGCGTGCCTTGCTCTTGGCCGAATACTGGCCTTGGATTGCTTGGAGCAGTTTACATGGGAACATTTACATGGCGCTGCAACTGCTTGCGTCTGCGTTCCGCTGTACTAAAAGTGCTGGCTTGACGCGCTCCGTAGCGTTCTACCTAGAGATTGCGTGCGCGGTGCGCAGTGGTAATGCAGGCTTTAGAGCGAAGCTGTTTATGATTAGGATCCCTTTAATTCGTGTGCGGCAACAGAAATGACGTCATGGCTTCGTGACTCACGTGACGTCACGACTTCGTGATGTCATGTAACGTCAGGACTTCGTGCCACGTGACGTAAATTTCTCCGCTAAATTTAGCGAAGTAATTGACGTCACGTGACCTCAACACCAATGCAGTTTTCTTGCTAAGTTTAGCGCGCAATTGGACGTCACGTGACACAAAGTCGTGACGCCACATGACGTCACGAAGCCCTGACGTCATTTCTCTTGCCGCACACGAAAAATCCACGGGACGCTAGCCATAAATTTGACGGGGTAATTTTCCGGCTAAATTTAGTGGGCAAATTGACGTCACGTGAGCTCAACATCAATTAAGTTTCCCCGCTAAATTAGCAGGGAAATTCACATCACCTGACCTCAACATCAATTTAGTTTCCCCGCTAAATTTAGCGGGGAAAATGACGCCACGACTTCATGTCATGTCACCCATGAACAAATTCAGCGGCAGGAGGAGAAGAGGAGGAAAGTAGGAGGGGGAGGAGGGAAGCCCACCACCCTCTCTTTGTGGTCGTTGCAAGCGCTTGCGTGCCTAGTTTCCTTTCCTTCCGCCGAGTGGCGGTCCCATCACGCGTGTCTAGTTTCCTCCGGCTCCTCGGAGCGGCGATAGTCCTCGACATGTCTGTGCGTACCGTCCGTCACGATGATCACCGATCAAGACCATAAATGTGTTCGTACCTTTCTTCAAAATTCTGTGTCACATTTGATTGCTGTGCTAAAGAGCTTCACAGGTCGCCCACCTTCACAGAGGAGAATGGCTCATATTTTTTTTTTCTACGCTAGTCTAGAAGTTTATATTATAATTCTGCCGAGTCGGGAACTTGTCTTGGCCTCTTGCCGCGCTTACCGCCGCGCAGGAACAAAATACAATCGGCGAATGCGTAAAAAATGGGAAACCGTTGGCATTTTACTGTGATTTACAGCGTAAATGTTCAAGCGATTTTCAGGTTTCTCTTGAGCTGAGCCTCTCATGAAACTCATCTGGTACACAAACACACTTTCGCACGTACTTTCCGAAAAAAATATTCCTCCCAATACTTTACATTTTCCGTCTAACCGATAATTCTCGACATACTTTCACATCGTATCTTCAAAAACCCGAAGTGTGATCAGCGGTGCCTGTTTTCAGAAGCAGCGTGTACGTCTTTCTCGTTCCGTCTCTCCCTGAACGACCTTGTTCCAACCGATTTCCTAGAGTCGCCGTCACACGGCTAGTAGATCGCACAAAAGGCAGTTTTGAACTTTGCAGACAGTCTGAGGCGCTTTTCTTTCTTGTACGACGGTCCCCCACATTGGCCGTGCAAAAGATGAGGCTAGGTGGCGCAAGCTACCGCCCGTTACAAAGGGTATAGCCACTAACATCCATTTATTCATCCATGTCTTTGACATGTTCGAAGCACACGTGAGGCAAACATGCTTCGACCATTCTGTCATATCTGAAACAAACACCGTGTCTTTTGTGTACGATTTGTGAGCAGCGTGACTCCTGGTTTGGACATTTCAGATGAGCAGAAGGTCTCAATCACGCCACCTGACTGCGGGAGCGGTTCTTGAAAGAGTTCGAGGCTCCGAGACGCAGAGCGACCAGAGTTGCGTTTCTGTCCCGTCCCTCGAGTGGGACAACTTCCAGACCCCACTGTCGTCCCCGGAGGAACTCCTTTTTCCCGACTTTGACTGGGTGTCTCGGCAAGACGCCGAGGGCCAGGACAACTCGTCTGCGCGATCTTGTGCCCCAGTTGTGAACAAACTGGAGCACTGGCTTTGAGTATACATTATTCATTCTTACTAAAATTCCCGTTGATATGTATTAAGTATTTTTTAGAATTTGTTCTATTTTATTTTAATGTAAAAGAAGGCTTACTTAAATAAAATTTAAAAAAAGTCTCATTATTGCATTGTTATTTTTTGACAAACTTGCGACCAATGCCGTGATGACAGGAAACCATATAGTATAGTAAGTTGCAAGTTAGAAATAGCAGGACAAGTTCCTCCCGAAAAAACCTTCTACTCTTTCCACTTTACCGGAGCGAAGGCTGGAGTTGGCTGGAGAAGAGGCCAGTGAAGGGGAGGAAACTAGCAATCTTGGAGAGCAGAGAGCTTTCTGGGAGGGACTTAATTATATTCCCTTTTTTGTACTGCAACATATCATAGAATAGTTCTCGCAATAGTGGCCAGTTTTCCTTAGAACACTTCGCTAAAAATTTCACGTCAGCACTCCAAATAAGGCAAGGAGCGCGTGGCTTCAGAATACTGTTGCGCGTTTGGCGATAAGCCAGGAGCTGCAAAAGCACTCGCTTTGAAATATAACCGACTGTAGAAGCTGTGAAATCAGCACGCGCGTTGCCTTCCGTAGTAGTTCGGCTTCGCATGCGCCAAAGCGTCATAAAAGGACCAAGGGAGAAAGCTCTTGCTGAAAGCGGGTATGACACCGCCCATCTGCACCGACAAAACTGGAGTGCGATTGGAAAAGCCTTCGGTGGCCATAATTAGGGTGCCTTCAGCCATAATCATTTACAAGTCACTATCCCTTGAAATGTCGGTATGTAGAAATTATTTGCACGCTCTATTTTTCTACAGGTTGTTTTTTTCTCGGTAACTCTTTCTGTCGCGTGTTATATATAAAAAAAAAAATCGGTAAACACTTACGCTACACGTAAGTGTGAGGTGTGACGCCGTAACCACTAAGGTGTCATTCCGGACCAGATGGACTGAATGAGCGGTAAAGGTTCGAGCGCGAACCATAGAGTCCGCATAGGCGTTTCGTATTAAACCGAGTAACACACAGGGCGAATATTCCACAGCGTTTTGGGACCAATGAGGATGTATGAAGTAGAGAGCATTTCGCTAACCTATAAAACAAGTTTCTTGGAAAGGAACTCGAACTGCCTCGTGGTAATTAAAGAAACACTTCGAAAATCGCGCTCCTTAGCTTGAAATCCAGGAAACGACAAAACTGCGTGTGTATGCCTGAACCGTACCCTGTCGTATAGGTGTGGTGTGGGCGCTTGAACGCCTTGTGCAATGTTATTGGACACAAACTAACACCGCTTTGTGGTTACTGACGCACACTTCTAAAATCGTGCACTCAAGTTTGAAGTGTGTAGCTCCGCCTAATTTGACACGCCTGGTTTCGCCGGCTTAACCGCCACCTAGCTTTATTCTTTTTATCGCCCGAGAACCTTTCTAACATAATTAGCGAAAACGATTCGTTTTTATTGTTTCTATTACCAGCAGTCTCGTGTTTGTTTCTACGTGCCGTCGTGGTGTCGCGTGACGTCATGACATCACGTAATTCAGGGTGTCACCTGACGTCATTAAGTCGCGTGGTGTCACCGCGCAACGCGACTTGAGATGACATTAGGCTCGTTCGATTTATCTGCACCCCCCGCATCTATGCAAAAACGTCTACGGCAGTGTACTTTCGGTATGCGTATGAGATACTACCGGAAATACGTCCAGTCTTGCGCGCGTTACTGAAAAAAGGTAACCGATTACAATGACTTTATTGAAAAATCTACTTGATTACAGTAAACGATTACTGCATGACGAAAGTAGTTGAAAAATTACCGGAAGTAATTGAATACTTTTCACGTTACTTTCTAACTTTTTATTGCGAAATCAAAAATGTATGCAGAGGCAAACCCGGATTGTAACAACACGAACACTGGAAACAAGGCACTCCCGACAGCTCGACGGTCGAAACGTCGCTGAGCGCATTGAAATTCTAATTCTTTTGGTATTGTTCTTTAGTAGATTAAGGATAAAATAGGTGTGCAACGGTTGTGCAACATGGACGAGGGGCGCACAAGCAGACCGAGCGATTTGTGTTTGTAAAAAAAAAAAATTCAATGTTTCTAGCTCTTTCGGAAAAATATAATTGATTACTTGTAGTTGGTTACAGGAAAAAAGTAATCGTATTACAGCGAACGTTACCGCACAAAAAAAAAGTAACTGAAGCGCTAAAAAGTTACAGCAAATTTCATGGATTACAAGTAATCAGTAACCTAGCTGTAACTCGTTACGTGTGTCTGAGTACACCACTTTAGAGTTTTCTGCACCGGTGCAGAAGGAGCAGGTAAACAGAACAAGTCTAATGTCACGACGCGTCAGCTGACGTCAGGTAACAGCGAGTCGATGCGTGGCGTGACGTTAGGCCGGGTCCAGCGGCGTAACTTCAATCTGGAATTTTTTGGTGGACTGCCGAAAATTGCCTCCGTCGATATGGAGAGCTGTCAACGTCGCGATTTCGCGAAATGTCCCAATAACTAATGTCGCAAAAAAAAAAAAAAAAAGAACCCGCTTGTTGTTTTTGTTAGTTTTTTTAAGGAATACGAGCCGTTACACCTATTACGACTAATAAAACTATTATAGGCAGACTATATTAAGAACGCCTCGCTCCTGCGGCCCACTTTACAAAAGTGAGCTCGGCCTTATTTTGCGATATCCAAATTTCGGTTCAGTATCCATTCAAACGCTGGTCGACACAGTTACGTTTAAATGCGTAGCGTACTTTCGGAGCAACTTAATCGTAACAATATGATATGAGACTATTTATCACGAATAGCACTTGCATTTGATGTCGAAAATAGTGCTCAACCTTGTCTAGTTAAACACAGATCGTAAATACTCCATGGCTACTCGATAGATGGCGCCAATGTGCCAGCGTTCGTTTTCTCTTTCTGGGCTTAAAATGCACTCGGGCACACCCAAACGCAAATTTGCCAACCAGCCTTAAGAGTTCTTTTTTTTTTTAAGGTGCGATAATATATTTTTTTTATTTTAAGTGCTTCGATCGCCTGCGCACTGCCTCGAGTGAAAAAGGAGCAGGCTGTGGGGGACATCGCTGAATCGAAGCGGCGCCCACCGAGGCTCAGCGTGATCGTCGTGCCAATGAGACGCCGGAAAAGCTAGTACAACGCTTGGCTAGAGACAGGAGCAACGGGGATGAGGGCGCTTGTATTGGCAGTTTGTGGCGATAAACGTTAAAAGTCAATTACGCTATTGATTTTTTTTTTTTTTTTTACTTTCGGTAGCGTTAAGATGCCGTCGGCGAAATAGCGACAGAACTCTTGCTGCGCACCTGGTTGCCAAACGGGCTACATTCGAGTGAAAGGCGTGAAGACGACGTCCATTTTCGGCGCTCCAGAGAACAGAGCCACGAGAGATATTTGGAGAAAGAATCTCCAACTATAGGACAAGCGTTTTGAAGAAGCAAGCGCTGTTTGCGAGCTTCACTTCGAGCCCCGCTTCATCCTTCGAGACGGCGTCCACATAATCGACGGAAAAGAAGTGAGGATTCCTTGTGGACACCCCGCGCTTACGCCAGAAGCGGTGCCGACTCTGCTGCCATGTGTAACCCAAGACTAGAGTGATGACCCTCCCTCAGGACGAGAGGAAAGGAAGCGGAAGGCGAGTCCACCAGAGCCCATCGTTGCCATGCGTTCGAGGCTTGCTGGGGAAACTGACCCGTCGTCACTATTGGCGATGTCACCGATCGAAAGCGTCGCAGTGGTCAGCATTTCACGATTGATCGGCTGCTGACTTTGACGTCAGCAAAGGATTTCTCATCGACAGAATTAAGAGTAACGCAAAAACTTCGATTTTGACGGTGTTGTCATTGCTGGTTTAAAAGCGCATTGGTTTCCAGCTTCCACCATGCTAATTACAAACACCATCGAACATGTTGTTCAGAAGGTAATGACATCACGAGAGGTAACCATAGGAGGGCGCAACCCAAAGATCTCGCCGCTAATAGTGGTGAACAGCTCCTGCCGTGATCCCACGAGGCATCGATCGCGACGCACTAGGCGCCCTGAATGTGCCAACTTCCTACTAGGCTGTTTACAAGTTCAGCAACTTCGACGGTGTTGCTCATTTGGAGACTGTTCTTGAGCCGAAGTCTAAAAAAATAGGCATCGAAAACGCGTGATAGACATTTTCACGGCTTATAAGCCATTTCTTACAAGTGAACGTCGGCTGGTACTCGGATGGTCGTGGCAGTTATGAAGGAACACAAGATTATCATCTCTTTGCGACCCTCGCTTGGGAGGTTTGTCGCATAAATGAACACAAGAATGAGTGACAAGTGAAGCGAGCTAATTAAGGTCAAGAAGAAGACTGGCAGAAAAAAAGACAGAGAAGCTAACCTGGGGTACTTAAAATATAATAAAACAATCTCGGGCTTTAATATGTGCCTTTTCGTTCCACCATAAAATAAAATATAAAGGTTCGTTCACACACACAAGTTTTCTTGCGTTACGTTACGAAAAGTCACCGGGAAATTTGTGCCCCGTATTAAGCGTGGGTATCAATTCAAAGGAGATAGCCTGGCACACGACATTCGAGACACGAATGTTTCGGTGACGACGAGCTTGGATGGTGAGTTACCGTGGCAGCCAAAGACACCAGGCTCGTGGTAACGTAACGTAAGGAGTTGAGCTCGGTTCAACTTTTCACGCAGCACCGTTTTCTTACGTTACGTAGAAGTGACCGAAACATTCGTGTCTCGAATGTCGCGTGCCAGGCTATCTCCTTGAATTGGTAGCCACGCTTAATACGAAGCACAGATGTCCCGGTGACTTTTCGTAACGTAACATAAGAAAACGGGTCAGTGTGAACGAGCCTTAAAACAAAAATGCTTCCGAGTTTTAAAGATCACCGCCAAATACCTAATGTTTGGCCTTTTGCAAACAAGGAAATGGTAATTTCATCTAAAACGCTCACTATCTGACGAACCGAAAGTCGCAGCTAATTCTACGCTGAAACAACTTGCAATCTGCTTCTTTAAATTCGCAATTATTTTTATGTGAATGCAAAGTAATGTAGCTTGTACCGTCCAGTACATTGAAGCATCCTGTTGCCAACGGTCGTGCCACAGCGTAATTGATGCCGCGGTACGACCACTGGCAGGTCGTAGCTGTATCAGGACTCCTATATGCACTCTACAAAAGCGGCACAAAAAATTCATAATTTCGCGCTGGCAGCCGCGCATGCGCACACCTTCTGGGTTACGCGCCGGTATCGACACCTGTCGCGATCGATACCATCCTTAGGCGAGCCGCGCCGGTCCCAACACTACCCAAGTATTCTACAGGGTGATTCAAGGAGACGCGATGCTCTTTAAATCGACCGCAAAATTCGGTTTCTTAACCTATCGCGCTACGACACTTTGTGCACCGTTGCCCACAGATGGTGCTTTTTTCTTTTTTTGTGTGTGCGTGTGTGTGAAATTTGCAAAGGAGCGAACTTACCTGAGAAAATAGTAAAGAAAGAAAAAGGCTTAGCTTGTATGGAAACGCAGCGACGCCACCGGTCTTCAAACAACACGGCACCGTTTCGCACGGGAGACAAGGGATGGCGCAAGCGGTCGCGACGCCAACTGCCGTCAACGAACGAGCATACGACGCCGAGACCCGGCGTGTTTAGCTTTGACAGGCAAGAAACTGCAGTTCCTTGTTGTACCCGCGCCTGTTTTTGTTTCTGCGACGGTCGCCGCCCGCGGAACGCGCGCCGCTTTTGAGTCGAAGAGATAGTCTGCTAAAGACGCTTGCTCTAGGCGCCGTATGCTCGTTCGTTGGCGGCGTTCGTTGCGCCATCTCTTGTCTCCCGTGCGAAACGGTGCCGTGTTGTTTGAAGACCGGTGGCGTCGCTGCGTTTCCATAGAAGCTAAGCCTTTTTCTTTATTTAATTTTTCCTCAAGTTCGCCCTTTGCAAATTTCACAAAAAAAAAAAAAAAAATGCACCATCTGTGGGCAACGCTGCACAAAGTCGTAGCGTGATTGGTTGAAGAAACCGAATTTTGCGGTCGATTTAAAAAGCCTGGCGTCTCCTTGAATCACCCTGTAGTACACTGTAGTATAACTACATTTGTCTTTTAGTCTTGGCACCGATTCAACAACACGTACAGGTCAGCAATCCGCAATTCTAATCAAAATAGACGTTTCCAGCCTCACGCCGGAAATTAAAAGGCATGCTGTACTTGTCGCACTTGCCGCCCACCAGAGCAATTCAGATATTGCCACCTTTTTTATTGTGGCAAGAATATTTGCGTTCAAAGTCAGGAAAGAGATGCTTTGCTCGAAGGGAAACGTGTCGTCAGAGGCCAACCGGAACAATCCCTCTCAATGATCGGATACCATTACGACTGCCGACTTGGCCGATCAAGTCCAGAAGGTCGTCAGTGAGCACCCAAGCAAGTCGATCAGGGCCGTTGTGAAAGTACTTCAACTTGATGAGCGTAACATCCGGTGTGTGATTTACGAAAACATGCGCTACAAATCCATTGTCATGAGAAGAGAGTAGGTCACGACCGATACGACCCAAAACAGTCGTCTTATTCGTTTGAAGCGTCTGCTAAACAAACTCAAGCACACTTAAAAACATAACATGTTTTTTTGTGTTTTTTTAACACGAGAAGATTTTTTTGTTTGGAACCAACTGTTAAAGCGGAAAAATGACAGGTGGATTTCTTATAGCCCATCAAAAATCTCCACTTCATGCGCACCAAGTTTTCATCATCTCTGACGGGTCATGAGAATACTTAATTTCTTCCCTCGAGGCCTTAGAGCCGGGTTCTCAAACACGCCGCCCTCAGGTAACCGACTGAAAGCCCCTGTCCCCATGTCTCTATTAATGATTACTTGTCGCCGATACATTTCCGCTCGTAACGTCTGCCCTTATAACGTATTCACATACTTCATATACCCTGTTTTTATTTGCCTTGCTGTTTCGTATTTTTGCTTCCCAGCTTTTTCTCGAGTAAATCACCTGCACGACAATCCCGCGATGCAAGCGCCTGCTCTTCATTCCATGACACACATCGTCTGCTCGTACAACAGGAGCAACTGCCAAAGATAAACCTATGAGGTCGAGGTTCTCGTCTTCAGAAAATACCACTAATGAAATGCAAGCATTTTCGCAGGCTGCTATAAAGATCGTTCGGAAAGCGAAAACTGTCGTATGAAGATTTTTCTTTCCCGATACATGCTTAGTTAATTCCCGAGTGAATTGAGCAACGGGAACGACAATGCGCTGTCTCTGTTGTTCTATTAAAAGATGTCAACATGTTGGCGGGGTGGTGCGATTTTTTTTTTTTTTTTTGTTATCACATCTTCCGCAGGGGGCACCTGTGAAAGCAGGTGTTTGGAGAGTGGCGTCTCCACGGACCCCAAGCTCCGCAGGGGGCGCCTGCACCTTAGGTGCTAGGTGCTTGGTGAGTAGCGTCACCACGGACCCCAGCCACGTGGGCCACCATACCCGCACGCAGGGGGCACCTACTTTTGTAGGTGCTTGGTGAGTGGCGTCACTACGAACCCCGAGCCATGTGGGTTCGCCCACCCACGTCTGACTGTGCGTGGCGTACCCGTGTCCGGGGAAAAGGGGACCCTGGTGGTTGAGCTGAGCCCGGGGTATGTTTGGACCCTTCGGGGCCCCCCGGGCGAGGCAATACACCGCTTCGACCCCTGCTTCTCGTAGACGGATGTCCTGGCTTGGCCCGACCAGGATGATTCAGTCAGTCGCCTCTTCTACCCTCTTCTTCCTTCTTTCACTTTTCCTTCCACCTCTTTCTCTTTTCTTCTGCACTCTCTTCCTTCCTTTTTCACCTTCTTAAGCGGCAAGGGCTAACCTTGAGTGGAAACAGGTCCTGTCCCTGCATCCACACTCGGTTATAGTGCCCGGGCAGCACTGGTAGAGTAATTGTGTCAGCCAAGCCTTTCTTGTTATGGCACATTACCTACCCCCTCGTTGGGCTCCGTGGTGGGCGGTGCACCCGGGCACTGAAACTCCTTCCCATCTATATGGGTTCTCACACTAAAAAACCTCTTGATCGGGCCCTGAAAAGGACCCGCACCGAAGTACCGTTTCAATTTGAAATGTCTCTTGTTTCCGAAAAGTTTCCGAGATTTTTAGTTTTACATTTTGAAAGTGAAAAGCCACTGGGCAAACTGTCCCCCTTCCTTGTAGCCAAGGTACTAGAAGGCGTTGATGGTCAGAACTTTCATGCGAAGAAAATGGCATCCGGAGACCTCCTTGTAGAGATCAGTACAAAACAGCAGAGTGATGCCCTCCTGGCTCTCAACTCGGTTTCGGACTACAAAGTCACTGTTTCTCCGCACCGCGAACTCAACACTGTCCAAGGAGTTATTTCCGAGGACGACCTGCTAGACACATCAGACGCAGAGTTAGTGGAGGGGCTCTCTAGCCAAGGAGTTGTTGCTGCGCGACGAATCAATATTCGTCGTGATGGCAGCGAACGGAAAACAAAACACATCATCCTAACCTTTGACAGCACCACTCTCCCTGCGACTGTAAAGGCAGGCTACCTACAGTGCAGAATCCGACCCTACGTGCCAAACCCCCAACGGTGCTTCAAGTGCCAGCGGTTCGGCCATGGGTCACGTAGCTGTCGGGGGGCCGACACATGTGCTAAGTGCTCAAGCAAAGAACATGTTGCTGACAACTGTGACAATGAACCAAAATGTGCGAACTGCGAAGGTAACCACCCTTCATACTCGCGTTCCTGCCCTCTTTGGAAACAAGAAAAAGAAATACTGACGCTGAAAGCCAAAGAAAACATATCTTACGTAGAAGCAAAGAAACGATTTTCTTTCTTATCAAAGGGTGGATATGCCGAGGTCGTGCGCAGGGGACCGGCACGACCAGTAACGGCATCGACGGGAACCCAGACGCCTCCGGATGATCTGCGGCTCTCGTTGAAGTCCCCTCCTAAACCCACAGGGGCGGTGCCAGTGGCACCGGGTCCCAAGCCCAGGGTGGATGCTGGCTCACTAGCATCCACTTCAGAGCAGGGGAAGGCCCCCCCTGGTCGGGGCCGGCCACCCCGCACCTCTGGTCCGAATAGACCTGGTGAGCCGTCACGGCAGTCGACCCCCCAGGGGCGGCCGTCGGCGACGCATGAGGAGCCCATGGACGAGAGTGGGCCCAGATCCGACGAGGAGGTTCCCTCCTCAGGATCGGTGTTTTCTTTCTCTGCCCCCAGTGACCCCACTGGGAGGCAGGCAGATACGTCGAAAAAGAAAAACGCTCCACGTGTAAAAATTTATTTTAAACCATAGTGATGTCATCTTATGTTTCGTCCTGTTTTTTAGTCTATTTTTTATTTTTACCTTTTTTATTGCTATGAGTAAACATATGGGCGTCATGCAATGGAACTGTCGCGGCTTTCTTCGTAATATTGATGATGGGAACATGTTTCTTGATGAGCTCCGTCCCGTGGCGCTCTGTTTACAAGAAACTCATCTCAATGACAATCATACACAGATCTTACGTCGTCACCAAGTTTTTAGGAAGGATCGCCTTTCCCCCACTCCTTCCGGTGGTGTTGCAGTAGTAGTGCAGAATGGAGTGGTGTGTGCTCAAGTACCTCTTCAAACACCACTTGAGGCAGTGGCAGTTCGTGTCCTCTTTGATCGCCTCATCACCATTGTGTCGCTCTACCTTCTACCTAACAGTCCATTGCATCTTCATGAACTCCAAGGCCTGGTAGATCAACTGGCCAAACCTTTTTTAATCTTAGGTGATTTTAATTCCCACCATCCTTTGTGGGGAAGCTCTCGTCAAGATTCCCGCGGTGGAGTTATTGAACGGCTCCTATCGCTATCTGGACTCTGTTTTTTGAATAAGAGAGAACCAACCTTTTTTAGTTCTGTTCATAACACATTCACATCAATAGATCTTTCCATATCATCACCATCTTTACTTCCATGTTTTTCGTGGAAGGTTTTAAATAATCCTTTTGGAAGCGATCACTTCCCCATAATTTTAGAAACAGTTATACCTCTTCCTTCGCTTTCGACCCGCCTTCCGAGGTGGAAGTTTGAGAAGGCCGACTGGGCTCTGTTTGGTTCAGAAGCTGTGTTTGACCCCTCTTTATTTACTAGTATGTCTGCAGAGGAGGCGACAACTTATGTCACTGAATGTTTAATTAATGCTGCTGCATCGTCTATCCCACAAACCTCTGGTAAGCTCCCCAGGAGATGCAAACCCTGGTGGAACGATGAGTGTACAGCCACTCGAAAGAAACAAAATAGGGCTTGGGGAATTTTCCGTCAATATCCGACGCCTCTTAACCTGATAGAATTTAAAAAAAACAGAGCCAAAGCTCGATGGACGAGAAGACAAGCCAAAAAGGCATCGTGGGTTAAATATATTTCAGCCCTAAATAGCTTTGTACCGTTAAAAGAAGTGTGGGACCACCTGCGGAAGGTCCGAGGAGATTACCAATCCTTTCGAACTCCTCTCTTTTCCTCCTCCTGTGTATCACTCAAAGATCAACCAAACATCCTTGGCGGGCATCTTCAGCTTATCAGTAGTTGCTCAAATTTCAGCGCAAAGTTTAAGAAATTCCAGTCTATTGCTGGAAAGCAGTCAATCTCCATGTTAGGGTCTGCCACTGTTTCATACAACAAACCATTCACTATGGGTGAACTCAAAGTAGCACTTGCTACAAAAAAGCAGGCTGCACCAGGCCCAGATAAAATTCATTATGAAATGCTTAGACACCTGTCCCCTGAATCACTTTGCCATTTGCTGACGTTTTTTAATCACCTATGGAAACAAGCTGCATTCCCTCAGTGCTGGAAATGTGCTCACGTTATACCTCTCTTGAAACATGGAAAAGATCCATCTGTCCCCACAAGCTACCGTCCCATCGCACTCACTAGTTGCCTGGGGAAGACATATAAAAGGCTCATTAATCGGCGTCTTCTTTATTTTTTGGAGGCTGAGAACTTTTTTGATGTTAACCAGTGTGGATTTCGAGAGGGACGATCAACCACAGATCACTTGGTTCGTTTAGAAACCCTTATTCGTGAGGCATTTGTGCACCGACAACACTGTGTTTCGGTATTTTTTGATATGCATAAAGCATATGATACCGCATGGAGGTATGGAATCATTCGAGATCTGTACAACTGCGGTGTGCGTGGTCGATTGCTTCAGTGCATACAAAACTTTCTAAACAAGCGAACCTTTCAGGTTCGCTTGGGTGGCACACTGTCAGATGTTTTTAGCCAAGAAAATGGGGTCCCTCAAGGAGGAGTTTTAAGCGTTACCCTTTTTGCTGTTAAAATCAACAGTCTTGGAAGGGTGATACCGCCATCGGTATCTTATTCTCTTTATGTAGACGACGTGCATATCTCCTTCTCTTCATGTAACCTCTCCAGTTGTGAACGGCAACTACAACTCACTATCAACAGGATGAGCAAATGGGCGGATGAAAACGGTTTCAAGTTTTCTGCCGAAAAAACTGTTTGTGTGCCCTTTTTATTGCGCAGGGGTTTGTCTTTGGACCCCACTTTGCATCTCAATAACGTAGACATGTCTGTTCAACAGGAACACAAATTTCTTGGTGTAATCTTTGACAAGAAGCTTTCTTTTGTGCCACATTTGAAAAAGTTGAAACGCAAATGCTTAAGTTCTTTAAATGTTCTAAAGGTGTTGTCCCACATTTCATGGGGATCGGACAGGCGATGCCTTATACGATTATACAACTCCATGGTTCGGTCTCGCCTTGACTACGGTGCAGTCGTGTATGATTCGGCACGATCCTCTACTTTGAAGATGCTAGACCCCGTTCACCACTTAGGGCTCAGACTTGCCTCCGGCGCATTTCGCACATCACCTGTGTTAAGCCTATATGCCGATACACATTAGATGTCGCTTGAGAAACGCAGACAGTACCTGAGTCTTTGCTATGCTTATCGGGTCTATTCTAATCCACAGCACCCAGCTTACAATGCCATTCATACCTGTCGTTTTTCTCGACTTTTTGAAAACGAGCCGAGCATTATACGGCCACTCAACTTTCGCATTCAAAATTTCAGTGCTTCCCTTCATGTCCCACTTCATGTTGCCGTGCTAAATTACAGGGACAGAGTTGCTCCTTGGGACGAAGTCCCAATCGTTTGCGACTGGACACTTACAAAATACAGTAAGCGGGTTACCTCTCCACGAGTTCTCCAGCAGGAGTTCCTTTCATTGCAGGAGACATATAGAGGTTACACTGAATTCTATACCGATGGATCGAAATCCTCTTCTTTTGTTGGCTGCGCAGTATATTCTGGTTCCTTCATGAAACCTCTTGAACTTAACTGTGTGGCAAGCATCTTTTCTGCAGAGCTTTATGGCATTTTACTATCTGTTGATCACATACTAAAAAACAATATAAGGAAAGCTATTCTCTTTGTTGATTCTCAAAGCGCATTACTGGCTGTGTCCTCACTGCTCCCTACAAAGAATCTGCTTACCCTACATGTACGAGGTAAATTATATGGAGCCCTCCGACTCGGACATGACATAAAATTGTGTGGGGTGCCGAGTCATGTCGGGATTCCAGGGAATGAGAAAGCCGATAGCTTGGCTGCATCTGCCAAGGATTTAGTAACAACTTGTGGATTACCTCATCAAGATTTGAAGCCGTTTTTGAAGAAATCACTTTTGATGTCATGGCAGTTGGAGTGGGACAGAGAGTACGACAATAAGCTTCATGTCATAAAACCCATTTTGGCCCCGTGGGAGAGCTTGTTTCACAGGGAACGGCGTGTAGAGGTTCTGCTCTGCCGCCTAAGAATTGGCCACACACGCTTGACGCACTTGCACCTTCTTCGTGACGAAAATGTGAAGCTTTGTGCCCATTGTGGGAAAGGCCTTACAGTGTTACACATTTTATGGCATTGCCCTTTTCACCATCAGTTGCGCCGGTCTAGCTTCCCTGCACTTTTTAGAGGTTATCTTCCCTTTCATCCAATGTTTTTACTTAGTGACCGCCCTTTAGAGCCTTTTCACCGTGTTCTCGACTACCTAAAGAAAACTGGCTGCCTACACCAGTTGTAATTTTTTTTATACTGTTATTTTAAACCGTTTTGCTTAGTGCCAGTTAAACAACATTGAATTGGCACAATATGACCTCCGTTGTCAATGCGCCACTAAAACCCTAATCATCATCATCTGTTATCACATCATGTAAGGGCCCAAAGTATAGTCCTGTGAACAAATCAAAGCTAAAATGTCGCCGGCAAAATTGCGAGCGTATACATAAACCAGAGAGCACGGGGTCCCTTCCCAATTAAATCTCTCAACACCCTTTCTCCCTCCCCCCCCCTCTACCACCTTACGTTGCCCATCGACCTTGCGGAGGTGGGCTTCTGCCACCCACCCTCAAATGAGTTTGAGACCCCTGCCTTAGTGGCAAAGTTGAAGGTCTGGAGATGATGATAAAGTCTTGGATTAAGGGTGCTGCTCAGGGGCGGCCGTACACCTTCCAGCAAGACTCTGTTAGCTGTACACACGGCTTCTGTGACGCAAGAGTGGCTGGCCGAAAATGTTTATAAACACGTCTCGCCTTACATATGACCCCCAACTTCCCTAACTTAAACCCTCTAGTCTAATATGTATGGGGCGTTGTTAACAGGGAAACAAAATAGCTGCCTCACGATACCAAAGAATCGATTTAACGTGCCATTGTGGATGTGATGGTTAACATAAAACAGAATAACATCATCAAGGCTTTCACACAATTTCAAAGCCGTATCGAGGCTCATTATGCTAATAGTGGTTTTATTGAACAAACCTTAATAGTATATATATAAATACCCTTATGATCAAATTTGGCATTCATGACGCACTCTGAACAAAATATGTAAAACAAGCTCTTTTGAGGTAATTCATAAAATACCGCTCAGTGTTTCGCCACAATTGCGTAGTTCAAGATGATTTTGGGTTTAGAAAGCGATTTCAACCTGGATTCGCCCTGCAATGAACGATGTTTTGGCCACTCAGGACGTGGCTCTTGAGAACAACCATTAAAATACTTCGGGAAATTTATTGCTAATGGCTCACTGCAGCACGAGCAGGAGGTTCGCTTTAAGCAGAACCAAACCAGTTTTAACGCGGTCGAGAATGAGGAAGGTTTTTGGGAGCACCTCATCGCTATCGACGCATGATCACAACACCGCAGACTCGATTCAAAACAAACCCAGACATATCTTCGGCAGCTTCTTAAAAAGAAATATCCGGTCTTTATCGGTCAATGCCAGATGCGTTTCCTTCTAGATCCGATTGCGCGAACTTGATCAAAAGGATGCGGGACATACGTGCCGACTTTGTGTTTCCTTCGCCGCTTTCAGAATTTAAAACAAACCACAAACGAGGAGACCGCATCCGAATTGCAAATGAGCCACGGCGCACCTGGCGAGTTGTCTGGCGCTGCGAAAAGAATGTTCTTTCATCCCTTCTTCGAACACGGAGAAAATTAAAATGCAACGCCACCAGTGCAGTCCGATTTCGTGCACTGCCACCATCTATTGAGATGGCTAGAGCGATGACGCCGGTATATTTTGTACACGTGAGTTGGTTGGACCGGTCCTTGGGAGGGAAAGAGTGAAGCATCGCGGCCCCGCGCTATATATAAAGGGGCGAGGATTTGTGTCGTGCTATTCACTGATACAGCCCGTGATACGTACCTTCTTCGCAATATGAAGTCTTCTATACTGCTGAGCCTGACCGGTGTGGTCCTTTTGGTCCTCTTGGTCTCGCCGATCGAAGCCCGGTGCCCGGTCGGAGGGGTGAGCGACTGCTCGCTCACCAGGTGCACCCCGAGACAGTGTGCAAGAAGGGGCCTCGAGTGCTGCCCCAAGCCTTGCGGCGGTGGATCGCATTGTGTCAGGGGTAAGCAGCTTCCAATTTCCGTCGGAGTTGTTTAATTGTTACGTGTATGGTCAATGAGATAAAATAAATAAAGCTCGAGTGTCGTTGTTAGGATCACCGGTTAAGTGTCGTCGTCCATCTTTTCTCCTTGCCCGTTGAGAGCTTCAAGTTTTGCGACTATTTTTCCAATCTTCCAGTTTGAATGCTATTGATAAGATCATGTGAAAGAACGCTGTGAAGAATCGAAATACATTTTGATAGCTGGTCACGCAAAAGACACTCTTGACAAACATATATATTGACAGACATTTATTTCCAAGGTCAAACGCATAGAATACATTATTTAAAGAACGATAATTTTAATTTGGTTAGATGACATTGAAGCGTTGTTCCGGGGCGTAAAGAGGAGCATACTGTTTATTTATTTTTAAACTTCATCACACGCTACGGAGAGTATGGGCATTTTGTAATTGTAGTATAGCAGACGTAGCCCATACGGCTTCCCTGGTGCAGGTAGAAAGGCATCCTGCTGAAGCAGAAGTCGGGGCTCTCAACCGCAGGTTCTGGGTTCGCTTCGTAGTTTAGGATAAGTAGATATTGGTTTAATTCTGGGTAGTGCGTGTGGATATATTGCTTGGCTTATGTTGCAATGGTAACCAACGTTGTTGCGACGACACGCCTTGCCGTGAGATGTAGCGTGTTCCGTTATAATGCCTTACAAGTTTTAATACATGTACTCGTGATTGCAGTTTGAAGCTGATAGGGAACAGTACCAATATGCATAACCCTGTGATCTAGGTTCTAGGTATTTTCGTGTGTTTTGCTTCAACACAAGCTCGAGTATCAATTTGGCTCTTGACTTACAAATGACAAAGAAGTATGCGTAAAAAGCAGGCAAGCCGGTATAAATTCGAGATGATGGTAAACCCTGACAGTAAAAACAGAACAAGAGACAGTAAAAAGAGGGGCAGACGCGCGTTGTTTGTCCGTGTTTTTTTGTGTTTCTTTTTTTACTCTATTTCGACTTGTCTCAACCGCAGTCTCAGGGCTTAGCGTAATTCTCGATTAATCAGATGGGCTTAGGAATTACAGGAGCTTACTATGAATTTCTATATTTCTAGTGAGCAGTAAACTTAGTCACTTTAGAGTGCTTCTTTTGGGGTGCACTTTATAAAGAGCTATAGATTCGACTAAGCGAAGTTAAAGTTGAACTCTAGATGAGAAGGCTTGTGAGTAACTACTTACTTACCATTTATTTCGTGGCAGCAACGTTGTGATGTATTTGGGATCTGATATTATTTTGCAGAATGATGTGTTTTCATGGCTATTACGGATAATTTTACGTGCTTCTCTTGACTGACTTGAAAGGTATTTTTTTAAATAAAAAGTATCAAAGTTGCGATAAGTTTCTTAATAGGTGGGAACAGCGCAGGAAAAACCGACGAAGGACGAGTAGAAGAAGTGCACAAACACAGCGCTGGTTTTTCCTGCGCTGTTCCCACCTATTAAGATGCTTAACCAACTCGCCCAACTCTCTGCCGTGTTGCGATAAGTTCCGGAGGTTTTGTGTGATTGTTAGTAGATGCCCGTTTTAGGTAGTTGTTCCACGCTTTCCAAAAACCACAAATCAAACCTGTGTTTGCTTTGTGGTTACAAACATGTTTTTTACTTCGCGGCAATGAATTCCCGCGGTACTTGTTTGCTCGCTACATTTTACTATTTTGTCATCGTGCGTCAATTTAAACGTTTTGTATTCTTCATAGGAACGCAGACCCCACATCAGAAATTTTGAAGTTTATAGATACATTAAAAAGCTTGATGAAGGGACTGCATAATTAAAAAAAAAATAGCGTTACGAGAAAAAGTAAAAATATGAAACGCTCCGCCCGTAGCCTTTTAGTTTCTCAGGAATGTATTAGAGTGATTGCCGAATATTAGCGTCTGAGGTCTATAAGTCAAGGGGCAAAACAAAAGAAAACAATCGATCAAGGCAATTTCAGCATTACATGAAGGTTCCACGAACATGTACCACTCATGCGGCTACTTCTAGAAAAGCTAACAGAAAAACACTGGTGCAGTAACGGCGATTATCTTTCATCTTTAACTTTAATATTGAAGGCCTGAAACTTCGTCCGACCACACAGGACTCCTGTTGCCCAAGTCCTTTCATTACGGGAATGGGCGTTGTTGCGGGGTATTTCGGAGGTCACCGTTGCAGATGACGTCTGTCAACTTTTCACGCAGTCGCGCGTTTCAATTAATTAAGTAGCATTTCCTACCTCCTGTAAAGCAGTGCAACAGATTGCTGGTGCAATTTTTTTTATCGACTCAATAATTAGAGTCCTCCTTCACCATGCCTGAACTCGAAAATAACTTTCTAGTTTTCCACTTAAATACTGCCCTATGCCCAGATGGCATAACATAGGGAGCAGTTACAAATATGTGACCAAAGGCTATCGTTTTTCTATTTCAAATATTCAGTAACGTATTGCAACAAAAGCGTCTTCCGCCCGACTAGAAACTTGGCCAAAATTGTTCCTCTAGTAAAACACATAACAAGCTGTATTGCCAATTTTATGCAGAAAGTATTCAAGAAGACATTGCAATTGTGGAATAAAGTAAACACCTCGCTTTCACTGCGTTTTGCTAGCTAGAAGAGGTATGCTGCTAGAAGAGGTATACTGAACCTGGTAAATATGTCAAAAGCGAACGAAGCCGTGCACATATTACTATAGTTATATGTTCCTCGACATCAAGTTGGCTTTTCATATCGTTAATCTCAGTCGTGTAATTAGTCACTGTTTTACTATATGCCAGTGATTCATAGCCTTTCACACAATTTTAAGACGCGTATGCTCTACTTTTTGGCTCGCAGTCCGAGTTTGCCTGAATGTGCCTCGCGCAACCGGAACCTCACGTGGGATAGCCTTTGTTCAGGCAAAGGAGCTATATCCAACATAGATTTCAAACGCGCTTTCATTTTTTTGATGAAATCACAGCTGACTTTTTTTTCACATATACAATGAATACTCTAGTTTCACTAAGAACCTGCAGAGATGGGTCTATGAATAATCAAGGATCCGCTTCTGCATTTGGCACAACATCATTAGACAAAAATATTTCCTTTAAATTATCACACCGATGGTCATCCAAAGAACCTGCACCTTACGCTATTCACTATTCAAATATTTACAAAAAACGACCCCACACCTGCTAGACCACGGCCCATACGCGCATGTTCATTATTTCAGAAGGTTAGAAAAGCATACGTCACAAACACAAACTAGATCAGCCAGATGAACTTTCTGGAATGTGCTAAAGACCTTTCCAACGCTTATCACCCGCGCGAAAAATGCTGAGTCACCGAGCTGTGGACTTCAAGCGCAGCGTCTTATATACCGCACAGCAAAGTAACAGCGCATACTTAGTAGGCGTGCCACAGCCCAGCAGACAAAAATGGTAGCGCGCAGAAGGCGATTTTTGCAAATGTCTATACTGTCAGCATTACAATTTATTCAGCAAGCAGTGATGCTAAAGGATATAGGCCATCTGCCATTACTCTCAAGTGTTTCTTACGTCCAGACAGTGAGCGAACGGTAAAAGCAAGAACGACGAACACATATGCAAACCTTTGATATTTTCAAACGCGTCGGCGAGCAAGCAAGCGCGTGGCCGAGTGGTTTCCACGCTTGACTGTCGCGCGGAAGGGTAGGTTCGATTCTAGTCAGCGGACAGTCCTTTTATTTATTTTTTCAGCTCGGCATTCTCGTAAGTTCGAGAACATTCTCGTCTGATCAAGTCCCGAATGTTCTACGCACCGAAAGTTCTACGCCGAATGTCCCAGAAAACCACGAGGGTACATAAGGGACTCCGCATGGCGAGCGGAGTGAGTCTCGCCCCAGCGTTCGATCCTGCTGTTACGCCGCTATCGACGCCCTCGACGCTCTAATATTCTTTTTCCTTTTTGTTTTGGGCACAAGTTCGCCCCATTAAACGTTTAGTTTGTTTCAGTTTTCGTCACCTCATCAATTGTCATTCGTGACAATATGACGACAGCCATTTTAGCATGCACAAATATGGCAGTTCAGTGTGTCCCAGAGCACAGTGACCTCACGTGCAATAAAGCTGCAGTACTACGTCACCATAAAGGCACACCAAGACGGAAAATATGAACGACTGTATCTTATTCCTAGAGATAGTCGCAAGGTAATAAACGACCCCTGAAAAGAAAGCAATTTTTTTAACAGTCTTGTTGGAACACGCGTGTCAAAAAAAAAAAATTTAAACGAAAAAATATATTAGAGCAATATTGACGGCTTAGTCGGTAGTCACCTCCTTTCCAGTTGTTTTTTCTCTCGGCACTTCGTGCGCATGGAGGGGAGGAACATTGGCTTAGACTTGACGTTCGGGTGAAAAAAGCGAAAGACCATCTCGTTGAGGTCAAATGAGCGAATGACCATTCCATGACGTCATGGACTTTGCGCGCAGAATTTCAAATAAGTCTCTCGCCGTCCATATTGCTCTAAATTTTTTTTTTTTTTTCGAGTAAAATTTATTTTTTGGTACGCATGTCCCAAACAAGCTGTTTTAAAAAATGCTTTCTGTAGGGGCCCTTTTAGATCGGTAGTGCGCCAATTTTGTGGTTCAACCTGATTTTATCAGCATCCTGAACTGTCGACCCCCCACAAGATGACCCTGAGAGAAAGCTTTGCGTACCCACTTTTCTTGCAGGCACCAGACAAACACTATTCCACAGGCTTCGCCTCGACGTCGCTAGCTTTCTACACCGTGTTTAGGTTGTGTATGTGAACGTTCAGTCAAAGGGTAAACTCACGAGAATTCGACGTAAGAAAATTGCCGCAAAAAAAGAAAAAGGTCACTATATATGGCAGAAGTTACAAAGGTACCTGACAACCAACCCTTCTTTTTAAAAAAGCTGGCGGAACCTTCGTCAACTTCTTTTCTACAGAGAAGAAAGCCTCGCGGATTTTGGAGGCTCGAATAGACCCTTTCAAAAGTCCTCGCCTCCCAGTATCAGCTGTATCAGCATCGGAGTCCCCCATTGTTTGGTCAAGCGCTATAAGCACGCAAGGACACCCTGCGTCGGCGTTTGGTTTGAGCCTGACTCGATTCGTTTCGAGAATGAGTGCTGCGTCGGCGTTCGGCGAGGATTGAGATCCAATCTCCGTGCCCAAGAAATAGCGACCTGGGGCTCTAATCTGGGCACTTGGCGAAAAGTTCGGCGAGAAATCCGGCGGCTATGATTGGCCGGTGCCAAGGGCAAGTGCGGCGCTGGCCAATCACGGCCGCCGGATTTCTCGCCGACTTTTCCTTCAAGTGTCCATATTAGGGCCCCCGCAACGTTGCTTGATGGCGCTTTGAAATAGGCCAAGTTGCGACTCAAGCGACCTAGAGGGGACGCCACTATCGGGCAAAAATGGCGGTCGAATCCAGGTCGTGGCGTTAGAGAACACTGTAGTTAGAGTAGTTAGAGTAGTTAGAGTGTACTAGAAGGAACGAGTGGGGCGACCGGAGTGCTATTTAGGTACCTCCGCATGTGGAAAAAACCGGCTAATCCAAGCCACTTCGCTCGTAGCGCCCTCTCGGGCACTACGAGCGAAGCGGTTCGGATTAGCCGGTTTTTATGAAAAACGCGTTGCGTTCCAACGCCACGATCGTTCCACAAGCGGCGGCGCTGAAAAAACGCTTCGGTCGTCTCACTCAGTCCTTTCTAGTACATCCTACGAAGGTGACGCTGCGATCGAAGTGGCTTGGGTCCACCTGATCGCTTTCCACATTTTGAGGTGCCACTGAAAGAACGAGCGGAGCTGTAGCTTGTCCCACTCGTTCCTTCTAGTACACTCTAGTGGCGTACCATGTGCCAGCTCAACGCACAACGCTGGGGCACCAACAAGTTGAGCGGCTGACGGAACACAAACGTTGTATAAAAAAACAAAAACGACCCGTACTCCGAAGTGTCAAAACATCTGATCGGTTGTAGGAACTGTGTACCGTTGTGGGACACAGTACCACAACGGTACACAGTTCCGTTCTGGAACTGTGTACCACAGCGGAACTGTGTGGTACACAGTTCCGTTGTACCACACAGTTCAAATCCGCTAAGGTCGCGACTGGCGACAGCATGACATCTCTATGACGTCACCAAGCTGAAATCAAGGCACCTCATTTTTGGACACGGTAAACACACCCGTTTGAGAAGCGTTCCAGGTACCATACAGTTACTGAAAATTCATAGATCTTCACTGAAAATGGGAACAACACAAAAGCTTTACATAGCTAGAAGCGCCATTTCGCGATAAATACACATTGCAGGTATTATTCAACAGTGAGATGCTACATACACGGGAATACCTTGGCAATATAATACCGCTGAAAGAAAAGAGCAGCCCATAAAATATTGGCTCTGCCTTTTGTTGGGGTGAATGCGTTATGAGGCAGTTAAAGCGGTAGGGGAAAATGATATTTAAAAAAATACAGGACAGGAAATAGATAGCAATAGCTATGTCACTCTACAGTTATAGCCATGAACGCAGTGTGCATTCAAGCCTGCAAATTTGAGAGCGTTCTGTCACCTGCTATTATGAGCATCCCAGACTTTTAACGTTGAAGATTTGCCAAGAGTTGACGTTGAATAGGCAAGACACATCAGAATTTTGAAAATTTTCTGATTACCTTTGCTCGGCATTTCAGGTGTGCGTGGAGGTCCCCGGCCTGGCAGATGAACTGACAACAACCTCAAGCTATGGCTGAATTTGAAGTTGCCGGTGTCCTGAACAAGACGGCTTCACCATGTCAACAAAGCTTGTTTGAACTCTTCTCCAAAACTGCGTGGAGCGGTGCCTAAATGAAGAGAAAGGTGGCGCTAGCGGGCTAGAAGCCACAATCATCGTGACTTGCTATCGGTAATAAATCGTTTTAGCATTGTCTGCAGAACAATAAACACTATGCATACACGTATATCTTCCCGTGCTTAGTATTAGTTGTTGCGTCGCAATATTGTCGCCCACTCAAGAATAGTATGTGTGGAAAATAGATATGGAACTAGAAGACAAATAAACATTTAATTTGAACCAATTTATCTTTATTGGGGAAACCCGTCAGCCCTATTTCTGCTAATATTCTCATGAAATCGCCCGCTTTTTTTTTTTATAAGGCACTATTTTTGGGATATACCTAAAAAAAATGGTGAAAGACATGACATGAATAATATTTTAATCAACAAATCGAGGTATACCAGGACACTTAGGAGGACATTTACGTGCTCAACTGTTTCTCGCGTCATTTTTTTTTATTGTCTCTCGTTTTACTTTTTTTGTTGTCCGTAAGTGTTAATTATACAGGATCGTTTGTGTTTTTTAATTTAGTGACCGAGTGACTGTTAATTCTAGAAGGTTCCCTGTTTTGTAGTAAATGCAGTAGCCGCGTCGACGGACAAGGGCCAAATGCTCGATGGCTTGCTCACACCCTGCTGCAGCTTGCTGTGATCAGTGTTTCTCGGTAGCCGTGTATTTTTGTACTCATTGCTCTTTTTCACTGAACTTAAATGACGTATAGTTTCATACGTCCTTAAGTGTTGTTTACATATACTTACATATACGACATTGATGTGCAGTGTGGAAAAAAAAAAAACTATCGCATCAACAATATTTTCTATTTTGTAGACCACCTGAGACTGGGTGAAAGAAACACGACGATGGCTCAAACACAGCTAACCACTTTATTCAGTTCTCCCTTCTTTTATACATCCCGAATCCAAAATCGTCACCATGTTTTTTTTATGATGACGATTTTGGGTTCGGGATGTATAAAAGGAGGGAGAACTGAATAAAGTGGTTAGCTGTGTTTGAGACGTCGTCGTGTTTCTTCCACTCAGTCTCAGGTGGTCTAAAAAATGGTAAACTTACACCAGCTCGCCTGCGCCCTAATTGTTTTTTCAATATTTTCTAGGCTTTGCTAAAGCAATCGGACACCGTAGAACTCGTAATTATCATTATCTCAAAAAACTAAAATTGAGAAATGCAACTTAGACTTTAATATTTCAATACCATATGCACGGACATGTGTTGCATTGAAACAGAACACATTAGAATTATTGCGACGGACCAAATTTACATAACAAAGAAGAAAGCCACAAACTGTCCGCCAATCATTGACGCGAAAATACGGTTTGCAAGATTCACAGCACACTCATCTACCGCTTCGCGACGTATATGCTTTCGATGCTAAAATGTACCCGAATAGTTGAATATTGTTTAAAAAATTAACTGAAATAATTTAAATGAGTTTACACAGTGCATAAAATGCGCCTTTCTATAAGAGTTATCATCCAATCCAAGAGCATTTATTATTTATATCTCAATGAGTGTCACTTAGCAAACACCTTGAATGCGCGCTAACGTGCGCACATGAACGGGGAGGCGCATATTCAACGTCGTTAATGTCGTTGAAGTCGTTGAAACCAAAGTAAAGTTTTTACGGGTTTCCCTAGAAGCACATACAGTTTCTAATAGACACACGTGCTTGGTATGAAAGATTTAATCATACATATAATTCGATCCTATAGACGGTCGCAGTACATGGTCAGAAGTAGAAACTCTGCCTCCCCCCCCCCCCCCCAGCGCGAAATCCTACCTTCAATCAGAGTCAGGCGCACGTGCAGCCAAACACGACGAGAAGCAACAAGCGCATGTACGATGCGTAGCTGCCTCCACAAAATTTACTATTAGGGAGGAGATCGAACAGTCACGCCTCTAGCGGTACGCTTCAGCTTTGGGGACAACAAACCGTATTTTCGTGTTTGTTTTTGATAAAAAAAATTCAGAAATGACGATTTGAAGGCCGCTCCTCGTGCGGCTAAAGCACTGGTCAGAACGAAGCGTTCGTGCCCGACCGTGCTAGGCGATGTTCCATTTTTTTGTTATGTTGTGTTAGTAAACATGCATAGAAGCCATTTTACCGCCCAAGTCACGTACCGAGTGCACGAGAGCCTCTTCACCCTGAGACAGACAGACATGTAGGCACCCTAACAAGAAGCTCGATAAAGCGCTTTCTATAGTCCGATTTCCTGCCCAATAGACAACTGCAAGCATGGCGGTCGGATTGCTGCCCCGTGCGTGCAAGCACGTGAAGCGTGCGCGTGGACGTAGATTTCATCAGCTTGTTCGCGCTTGGTTGCCTGTACGTATTAATCTAAACTTTTCGTCAAGGGTGCATTTAACAGGTCGGTTTTATCTTGTAAAATTACGAAGCATAGCTTCCTTTCTGTAAAAAATAGGGTCAAAAACTTGCCAGGGTCAACGACGGACGGCGACGCAGACGACCGATTAGAATGGCGTGGCGTGTTCGGCACACGTATTGATAGATGGCGCTGCCTCCTTATACAGACTAGAGTTCCTTCATACACACGCGCTTTTTGTTTGAGTGGTGACATCTCAGCCATTGTTCCGCCGATTCGTTTTTTATGCAAGTGTCACTCAGCTCGAGCGCGTAGCTCTGGCTAATGCATAGACGCCATTTTACCGCCCAAGTCACACACCGAGTGCGCTAGATCGTCACGCGCTGGCACATTCAGGGCAACAATGGATGTCTTCACTCTGAGACAGACAGACGTGTAGGCACCCTAATGCAGACTAAAGTTCCTGTATAGGCTCCCTACAGGAGCCAGAGTTGCGCATCCGTTTTCCACGTGCCGCCACGCCGCAATTCGCCGAGATGCGATCACGTGAGGAGCCCGATCAAGTGCCGTGCACCGCTCACCCCATGGCGCTGCGTGTCCATTAGCGCTAGAGTGCCTCAATTTTGCTGGCTGACGCCGCCCCAGAGTGGAGACAACTCTGTTGTCTGCTAGCGGAGCCGCCTTATTGCTGCCTTCTTCGCCCGTCGAGTCTATGTGGAACAGGGTTTATGCAGCCATTTATGAGCTCTCTTCGCACTTAGTGAGCATTCTTACCTGTGAAATGCAGCATGACTACTTCAACACTCGTAACGTCACACATCCAGTCAAGTATGTGTTTGATTTACCATTTAAGCTTACGATTTAGTCCGCATATAACGCGAAAGTACTCTCTAGAGTTCCGTCGGCTGCCGCTCGCATTCTGGTCCAGTTCTTAGAGATGGCACATCTATGCAAGTACATTTGCTACCGACGATGTTCGTTATCATCCGCAGCAATACCTACCCGTGTTTGGCCTTCCAGCGAATGGAGAAAATGAAAGCGATCAACGAGCGAGGCGCAGATTTGAGCACATGCTTTCTGCTTTCTATCGCACCTTATTCGCCTATATTGTTATCGCGATCCGTTCTCGGTTAGCATTCAGAGCTGCTAACATAAGAACTCCACAAGAAGAGACATACCAAGAGGGACTGTCTAGGTTTTTTGTTCGTTTTTTAATCGGAAGGAGCCACATTTAGATACCAAACTAAGCCAATTTCGCTGCAGTTCTGAGTATATTTGGACGTGTTGTGGTTCCAAAAGCTATGAAACTGCAATGGGTCCTTTGATGCAAGACAAAACAATGAACAGGCGGCCGCTGTACAAGGTTCAAAAGTAATTTGACAAGCAGACATTTCTGTTTTTCCATGGCTCATTTAACCTCACAACTTACCTTTTCGAAACATATTTGGTCGCCTATTCTCTCCGCGCTGGTGCCCTGTGGGCACCAGAGCACACTCAGAAGTGGACAAATCCAGACAGATTTACGTTTTTCTCCTATATTCCCCTAAACGACCACAGTAGATATCTATAAATTTTGTTTGCTGGCCTGTTTTCTCAAAGGGCCTTCCGTAGAAAAAATCAGAATATTTTATTTGTTTACTGTTAACAATATTTTTGCTCACCTGTTCTTTTAAAACCCACTGATGCAGAGAGAAGTCAATACGTACGTTTAGTTTACAAATATATTTAGGTAAGTAACATGTCACATTAGATACGTTTATAGTACTGAGCACTAAAATAAGAAAAAGCATTACAATTAACATACATGCTCCCCTGTTATCATATGGAAGGTAATTCTCAAGAGAGAGTATCAGCACCTGCAACACCGCGGTATTGAGGAACATTTTATAATATGCAAGTCTTACAAAGCAAATTTAAAGTGAAGAGGATGGAGATCGTTACGTGGTGCACTCGTACAGGATTCATTGCAACACTTGTTAACTTGACATTTTGAATATATGGGCAATAATTAAAATTTAGAGTATTGTACATACATGCGTAAAATTTAATGATGAAGACCCGAGACTAGGAAATTGGAAATAAAAAAAGCAGAGAACGTAGAGATTTAAAAGAACACTGGAATTTATTTGACAAAACAGCTTAATATACAAAAAACAGGACTCATGGATACTTGTAGACGAAAATCCAGAAATAAAGCACACAAAATTTAAAAGTATCAATCACACACAACCAAACACACATTCTACAAAGAAAGTGGCAACACACCTAAACGAACCAACTTCAAAATATGTAGTAGTAAAAAAAAATCTGGGACTGTACAACAAAACTATAAAACAAACAGGGCACCTATATGCCTGGATAAAAAACCAAAGACATGGAATTCTCATAAAATAATGAAATTAATAAATAATGAAACACACGCTTTTCACAAGTGCAACGTTCTAAACGTGCAGTAGTTCAAAAATAAATCGGTGACTGCACAACACAGCCAAACAAAAAACAGGACTTACGACAGTACGCATTTTTACGACGGAAGGAAAACAAAGTTGGGACTACATTCGGCTTGAGCTTTCGCCACCCGTCAGTTCTCCTCTCTTCGAATGCACTGGGTTCAAGGTGGGCCTGAAAATAGTATATGGGGCATCAATAGAAGAGGTAGACGGAGACATAACTTACTTTCTATTTATCGTTCTTAAAGTTAGCAATCCATTAGAAACAGGACAGTAGTCGCGAAACCAAGTGAAAAAAGTTCGATAGCTAATCGTTACTTTCAGACTTTCATCAGACGAGAAACTGCTCATAGAGCATCAGAGCGATATCTGCAAAACAACGCCAACGCCGAGTTCACATTCTGTATTAGCAGCGTCGAAAGGACTTCGGGACGAAATGGAGTAAAATACCAGTATCCCGTCGATGATCCGACTGCTTGCGGCAGCACACGAACATGTCCTGCTGGTCGCTCGAATTTCACTCGCGCACCTGAGGATATAAAAAAAAAGTATTGCTTGTCCACGACCGCTCGATTCCTCCATCGATTGAGCGATCGTGACTTGACGCTGCTCCTCGACCACGATCAGCGGAAGTTATTTGAGGCGCTTAATTCCAGTACCAAGTCGAAGAAGCCTTTATCTGAAATAATTTATCACGACCTGAAATACCACTTTCTAGCAATCAACTGTGCGGCATAAGACACGATGATTGCGAGGAAACAAAGTTGGTACTCACGCTGCACACAGACGGCGAACGGCTCGGCTGCCAGTTGTCGCGCTTTATCTGTGCGAGCCACAGACGCCTCCGTTTGGCGTTTGTTGGGACGCCGTACACCTTCCACCTATTCCTCGAGTGATCCGAACACTGCGGCACGCAGCAACCCGGCATTTGCAAAAGAACAAGCCAGCGCAGCAATCCCATACATGCATCGGCAGCCGATCACGACGGCAAAATGGCGGCGGCGGCCGGGAGCGAGAATGGGAAAACAAGAAAAAGCGGCACTCGTCCTCCCAAAGGATGTTTCCACTCTAGCAGGGCGCGGCCGGCAAGCAACATTGAGGCATTCTAATCAGCGCGGAGCGTCCGAGGTCACCAGGGGAGCACACGCGCCGACCCACGACGAAAAGTACGCAGCAGACGAAAAAGAGAGCGGACGAGCGGCTTGCATGCTTTCGCATTCACAACTCATAAGGAATGCTTTTTTTTTTAATTATTACGTTGTGACCCGGAAGCAAAGAACTTCAGCCCCAATCCACATTTTTTTACAAATATGTGCTGCCGTCTATCGGGAGATCTGGGTTCGAGAATGGATAACTAGAACACAACTCGTTCGCAAGGCTTCTACGATTCAATTGACTGCGGTATTTAAGTACCTTCGTAGCATTTCTAGCATATCTAATCACATATATTCGAGATGAGATAATATTGTACGCGTTTGAGGCGGAAAACTGAATCGTCATACCCCAAACCGTGCAAACCCTTCCCAGGACCGCCGTATACTTTCAAACAAACTCTACATTGTCGGGGCACCGAGTCCATGCCGCTCGCCTTATAAGTTACGACAGAAGGTGATAGCCGACACCGTACAGACGAAAACTATTTGATGTCATAAAATAAATGACAAAGCATTCAATTGAAACTGGCTTTGAAAGTGACGACGCCATGATTGTGGTTGTTGCTTTGTTCTTTCAAAACAATTAAAAGTGTCTTTCCCTCTTCTTTTGGTCAATATACTTGCGTCTGTCACCTCGGGTTAACATTTGAGGAGACTGAAAAGCTTGGTTCAGAAGAAATTGACTCACGCGAAACAAAAACAGAAACCTCTTTCCGCAAAGAAAGGGCTCGGTGGCTCGTGCACAACATATAAGATGGCGGCTCTGATTTGGTAGCACGCAATCTCGAACCCACGAGACTCGAGCATTGCTTGCATGTGGACTACGTATTTCAGGAAAGGTGGATTGCTGGTCTGTGAACTCCTCGTAGAAATAAAGAAAGCATCATAAGTCATATCCCATGTGAGCAGCGGAGTCATTATCGAAATCGCACAAGATCGTTCGTGACTTACCAAGGATGCTGTTTCCTCCATCCTGCTTAGCGCCCCCGCATACCTCTTAACAAGACTCCCCGCTAAAAAAGGATCGAAATTCTATTAACAAACACCCGCTAAACACAACAGGGCGCTCACCACATCGCAACGTGTGGGTAAGTTAACGCCGTACTCTTCGTTTAGAAGCAGCTCAACTCTCGAATAATCAGCGGCATTTTCTAACGGAGAGACAAAGAATACATTGGTCGCAGATTCAAAACATTGCGCCTGTCCAAATACGTTCTGGGCACTGTATGGTCTGCCAGAATCGGAAGATGGTGTTACCTTTTCGGTATGTTCAAAACATTATTGTCCAGGGCGTTGCACTCAACAAAGGCATTGCCTTTGGAATGTACAGCTCTACTATTCACGCCACTTTTTTATGCCCAAGTAACATTAGTACATTCCACACCGGTGTTGAGGACAATTTTTGTCCTCGGGATATCGGTTGTGTTCTTCACTTTCATGGGCATTGAAGCTGAACAACCGTACCAGCTGCTTCTTACCAAGATGATGCACAGATTCCACAGCAGAAGCCAATTCCGCTCGAAATGAGCTGGCGTCACTCACCCATAAAATTCTCAAGATAAACAAACGTGGTCTGCAGTAAGAAAAGAAATTAGAACATACATTTTGTTGTTATACTTTAGCGTGGAAACTGAAAAGCATGCACTCCACAATTCCTGCGCAAGGGTGTAAAGTTAGCTTTATCTTTAATTCGAAAGCATTAACTGGTGCTATTGAGCGAAACCGGCGTTGTCTGTAACCGTCTGCAGCAGACAAACGGCACCCAAATTCCCATTCCCGATAAAGCACAAAGAAAACCTTGTCACAAAAACCGGGAGGTGCGCTCAAGGTCAAAGCGAACGCGCCTCAGAAATAAAACATAAAGAAAAGCATAGCAACGCAATGCATCGTCACGAAAGTCGTCGTGAAGCCGGCAGGGTTCGCCACGCCTGCGCAGTGGGGGAGCGTGATGTCACCACCGGAACGCCGCGTGTGAAAGGAAGACGTGGCGCGCTGCTTGTAGGAATGCGCTGCGTGTTTCGCATTCCTACACGCAAGCAATCTAAAGTGTCTCTGGTAATTTCTTTTAAAATTTCATATTCACTTTAATGTGACATTCCATACTTTAGTACTATTAACTGTAATTGTTAATTTCGCCCTTGAGTTGAATATCAAATTTCTGCCTGATGATTGCGATTTTCGATGCCTCCGGAATTAGGGTTTTTCCACCTTACCTGCGAAAAGCAACCGGGATTCTCGCGTGTGTTCCAACGCCCTATTCCGCAGCCACTGCCGGTCGGGCTGCTTCAGTTGGACCACCTCCTCGACACCTTGTCGCGTTGTTGATCCTCTGATCACCAGGAAGGTTCTCTCATCACCGTCCTCTTGAATGCGTCAGCAGAGTTGTTTATTGCGGTGGGGACAAACGCCAGGCACGGCTTGCTATAACAGCATATCAGCTGAGACTGGATGAAAGAAACAATATTCCAAAGGCTGGGGCACGTTTGGCGCGCCAGCGTCTTGAGACGCAGTTTGAGTCCCACTCAGCTCGTGCGCTGGTTTTGGCAGTGCTTTCTTTCACCCAGTCTCAGCTGAGACGCTCTTTCTAGAAAGCTGGCCCAGTTGTCCAAATTCCTCTTCCCGATTGCAACTGCCGACTCAAGTCGTCGCCGTTGGCACCGCCTCACCATCGAAGTCACCAGTCGCGATCGAGGAGATGACTTTAGACACCTGGCGTTTTTCCCCATCACAACAAAGACTTTAATAGGCGCATGGAACGTCCACCACTACTACTGTGACACCGCCAGGGTCACGGCCGGTGACAGCCTGACAGTTTTCTGACGTCGTCAAATAGAGATCAAGGGACATCTTTTTAGGACGCGGTAAACATACCAGACGTAAACACGTTCCAGGCACCATAGTTGTATTAGTGGCTACTAAACGAGAGAGAAATTCAGCGGCTTGTGGCCAAAATAGCCGTGGCGTTTCTCCTCATTGAAGCTTGAATCCCCATTTCTGGACTTCCATTTCAAGCGTTGATTTATGATGATTAGCTCGTAATTGTCTACAAGGCTGCAACCGAGACTGCCAAGACGTTAAAGATATATATACGCAGAGGTCTGTCGTACCGGCGAAGCAAGCAAGAGGTTGTGCTGCGCCGTTGGATTTGCTGGCGCCACCAAGTGGCTGCTTATTTTTATTCTTAGTTTTATTCTCATAGACTATTACGGCTCTTAGATTACCTGGTCTGGAACCATTCCGTCGAGCTCTGGACGTTTTCCCTATGAACAAGTTGAAGTACCAGAGGCGCGCTACCGACGTTAGTAGACAACCAATCAAATCGCTAGGAGGACCTGACGGATGGACGTGGGTCGGAAAAGCCACCGTGGACGAAATCGCTGAATCCGTCTACACTTTCATAAAACTTCGCGAACCTGTCGAAAAGTTAGGCGAGTTGAGAAGCCATCTTACCTATGCTTGAAACTTATATTACTTCTCACTAAAACCGTGCAGTACAGCCAAAGCCACACGGGAGAGAGCGTATCCCAACCTTTTCAAAAACAGGGAAAGGAAAAACAGGGGAGAGAGGATGGGATTTTCATCCTTTCTTTCCCGTTCCTTTTTACTTTTCTCTTGAACAGTTTGGGATACGCTCTCTTTCCTGTGGCTCTGGCTGTAGTGCATAGTTTTAGTGAAACAGAATACAGGGTTCTTATTATTTCTGAATGTATATGAAAAGCAACGCCAATGGCGTTTAATATATATTCAATTTGCACGCAAATGGGAGATGTTTCAGTCTAAAAAGTGTTTTTAGGATTTTTTTTTACCACCTTATAGATTAACGCGGCCTGTGGTGACGTAGGAGAATTGAGCAGGTGCATAGTCTCAGCCACGCTCACACATCCGGTAAGAACGACGAAAACAAAAAATGGCAGAGGACACATTCACGCGCGGGAACGTGGCCAAGTTGGGGGGAGATAAGGCTCCATCCTCGCAAAAGTTCACGCGACTTATGTTATAAGGACATAATATGTTTTTATATACAATATGCTTTTTATAGGTAAATAAAGGATATAAAAATAAAGAGGCTATTTTTTACTGTTGTCTTAAAGTTAATATGTCCCGTGGCCTTACAAAATTTAGACAATTTATCTATTTTTACTGTTTTAACACTAATAACAAATATCATGCGTCATAAAAATATTATTCACTAGGTATCTTTATAGCTATCCAGGAGTCACACACACGTGTGGGCGGCGTGCGTACCATCCGTGCGTGTGGGCGTGAGGGCGTGCAGCAATGTGGTGCCGCCTCCGGGGCCTTCGCACATGTGTGCGTCGCTGCTGAGGCGAAGCGGTGAGGCTTCGTCGTGTGTGTGGTTGGCTTGGTTCGAGGCGTTTTAGTGTAAGCTTATGTACATCGAAGAGAGACAAGTGCGAGCCCACCACTCCGTACGTTCTTGACTTGTGCGCACTCTGGCAATCTCGCAATGATTGTGAGAGAAGGGAAAACATGCATTAGTCCCTGTAATAACAAACATACTGAGAGCATTATATCGAGGAAACTGGGTAAAAGACTACAGAGGCAGTTTATTTCATGACAAACTAAACAGTAGCCGTTGCACAGATGCCACTCGTCCACAAGATCACCGATAAACACAAAGCCCTACTTGCGGCAGAAATCCTGCTAGAGGCAGTTCACGTCGCTGCGCCGATTCATTCAACCCGTGGATCTCGGCACTCTGACTACGCTGACACTCCAACTAAGAGAACCTGTTCTCCCGCCTCGAAAAGACGGAAGAAAAGGCGATCTGCATCGTTGGATTGCGTTCCATGGATCTGAGCGGCCAGCCGACGGTACTTGTCAATGTACGCGCTGGCACAAACGCTGGTGTTGTTTGTGCCAACGTGTAAAATGACAGCATCAAAATCGAACAGGGCTTCAGACACCTTGGAAAACAAGGCCCCGATCCTAATTCCACTTAACGCCCGCACTTCGGCAGCCAGCCGGTTATTCGATGGGAAATACTGGCACAAGTATTTCACCACTGAATCTCCGGCACCCAAAACTCGATGCATGTCAGAAGCGCGACCGTGCTAATACACAAAGGACCAAACTCCTTGACCAAGAAAACAACAACAAAAAAAAAGAAATCTTCATTGAAAGTCAAACCCGCTTGCGGAAGACCAGGCAGGAGCAGCAATCCGGGCAAGGCAGGAACGCAAGGAGTGATGGCCGCCGAGCACATGGCAAAACGATGGGAGGCAAGCAGTGATTTCCCTACACACCCCCTAGCGTGGGGGTGTAGACCCCCCGCCCCTTGTTTTTTTCTGAAGACACCCTCTTAATTCGCAAGGACGCCTCTATTCTCAATGCCTCCCCCCCCCCCACCCCCCCCCCTCCCCCTAAAAATGTGGACACCCCCCCTAATCTGAATTCCTGGGGAAACCCCTAGAGGCAAGACCGAAGGTTGATTCCTGCGTGGACAGAGATAAGACGGGAGGAGAACTGACTCCGTTCACGCGTGGACGGAGCCTTATCTCCTCTCGACTTGGCTACATCCCCACGCTAGACACTCCCAAAAATAATTTAATACATTACAGCCGGGTTCAAGTAAAACAATATAGACCAAGCAAAAGAAAGATTTACAACCATGATAATGACGTGAACACCTCCCAGTTGCGTGCAAAGGGCAAAACGATGTTTTCTCCTATACCGCAAGTTCTGCAATTCAAGTTGGCGACGACTGCACGGAAAAATGTCCACATATGGTGTTCCGGGCACTTCCGGTTTCCATGACACGGGCCGAAAATCCTTTTCGGTTCGGGTGTTGTTTGCATGTCTCTAAAAGGCAGCTTTTCTGCGAAGTTTCGTATGTTCTCTTCTTCAATCGGTGTTTTGTGGTGTTCCGAGCGAAGATGCTGTGCCCCGCAGCATCTTCGCTTCAGATAAGATCGAATCACTATGTCCGGTGACCATTTTTAATTTTTATGAAAAAAATATATTTTGCTGGCTCCATGCCCAGAATAATAAAGCCAATCTTTGTTTTGGAACAAAAAAATTTTGTCTTTGCGGAAACAAATTGTAAGCACCCTCTTCGTCACGTGTGCGTTTTGCGTATCGCGCGATGTTGGCGTTTCGGGCGGCTTCCCCGACAAAACGGTTCTGGCTTCGGGCCTAGCAATATTTACTGACAAATTAGGGATAAGAAGGATTGACAAAAAGTATTAATCACCAAATATTAGGATTGTGATTTTGAGAAATAAAATCGCAAATACGGCACATTGCGCAAGAATGCTCTGGAGTTAAGATATTTTTTTCTCCGTATGTATAAAAGGTAAGGTCTTCAAACTCTGCCAGTGTGTTTCCCTGTATATATTTCATCTTTGCGAGGAATACTGTGGTCCTGGTTAATGAGAGAAATTTACAAGAATTCCTCACACAGGGGCAATTAACTAAATAACCATTATTTCGAAAATCATATTAAAAAAAGGTTATATTTAATATACTTGAAACATAATCTGCAAATACATAATGCCCTATTTGTGTGGCTTTGAAGTTATAAAGCGAGAAATATGACCAAATTGACGCTAACGCGGTTGTCATTAAATTGGGCGTGCACATACCCGTTCTTCACAATTTCATTACTATTAAAAAGCGTACAAATGGTACGTGGTGGTCAGGAAAAGACACATTAACAGCACAAAGTTGGACGGTAGTTTTGAAGAGATAATTCCTAATACATTTTCGTAGCGATTGAGGTGCACCACCCTGTAACATGCATCGCGGTACCTGTTTCAATAGGCGGCGTGTAGCGTTTCCGTCTACGCGGCGCAACCGGAGCGACTTTGCAAACAGATCAGCCTACAACATTGGAGCGGTGACATGATATAGGAGGCAGGGCGCGGCAGAACCTGAACCTGCGCCGCCTGTGAGCGCCAATAGATCCGCCGCCGTGGAAAGCCGCACAACGAAAAAAATGAAATAATAAAGATACTGAAAAACAAAAATGATAACGTTTCTTCCTGCTATGCAGATGGATTGAAGCTAGCTTACGCAACGTTCAGTCCCTTCTTTTCTCATTGTGTACGTCTCTAAACTTTCTCTGATCATCTGGTCCTCACCCCTTCCGGCAATCGTGACGTGATGGAAAGGGGGGAGGGGGGGGGGGGTTGCTTTCACAATCTGCACAATGAAAGCAAGTGCCCGCCCCCCGCTGTCGATCGCAAAGACCACGGAGGTTCATGCAGGCTCTCAATGATATATCTGCCGAACGGATCATCTCCCAGTGAGCTGTGTATCGTTCTGAAGTATTGTCCCCTTAATTGCGCTTACTATGGCGATAAAAATAACATAAAATGAATCTCTAAGTTATCAGGAACCTAACGATATCAGACATAAGGAGTGAAATTCATTAACTTTATTTAAAAACCTTAAAAAGAATACCGACCGTTTCAACATGTGATATTGCGCAATCAAAAAATTGAAACATTAATATTGATACAAAAACTAAAGCCAAACCGACAAGCCCGGGTTCAATGGCTAATCATACGGATTAGCCAACATACGAAGGCTAATCCGTATGATTGAAAATTAATAGAAATCTCTATTGGATTTTATATTATTTTGGGAAAATTCACTTCTGAGGTGAACATAAATTTCTAAGTTCCATCGCAAAAACAAAACACAAAATATTGATAAACACTGAAGAAGCTAACAAGTAGGACAAGAAATAACTACTTCTAAGGGACCGAGGATACCGCAAAAGATTAAAAACAAAATATACACAGCAAAAACGCGAATATGTTTTTTTAATTTTCTCAGAAATAGAACAAAAACAGACACCCATGAATCCGTAATTCATAAGTGTTAAAGCGAGGTTGTGATAACACTGATATCCACTCGTCGTCCATAGCTCATCGTTTGCTTTTTGCCAGGCACGAGCACGGGCGGCTCAATCTTGCGCAGCCTTCTTGAACCACGTCCGACAAGCGTAGAGGGTTTTGCTTTGGCCAGCCTAAACTCTCACGAGTCACGGCGACGACGCGCTGTTAACGAAGCGATGTGTGCTGGTGCACGCACTCGCTTTCTCATTTAAGCAATAATTAAAAAGGCCTAAATTATTTTGCGTCTCACCTCGCTATGTCTCCCGAGTCCCGTGTAAATGCCGGGTTACCGATGGTCTGTCAGTAGGGCCACGTAGCTTTCGGCATGCAGGCCAAATAAAATTAGAAACTGTGCTCATTCTAGGCCTCGTGTGATCTAGGTACACGCATCGATTCATGATGCGTCATCTTTCTGGCATTTTTTTTTTCGCTAAGAAACTTTATAAGCACGCGCTGCTCATTCACGCTCATTGAAACACACAAAAAATGCGGGCCCATCCGACGTACGCTTGAATTCAGAAAGTCCCGCAATATTTTGTTTATGATAACTTAGGAATACATGTATAGAAAAGGAGAAAAAGAAGATCAGATGATGAAGAGAGAGAGGTTAACGAAGGCAGCATGCCTCGGTTGGCTACCCCGACTTTGGTGGAGGGTATAAGAGAGGTGAAAGAAAGGTGAAAGAAAAAGAACAGAAGAGATGATTCACTTTCTAATCCCTGTCGGCCCACTAATACTACGGGCGTAAAAACACATGTGCAGACAAGTGCCATTGAGAGTTTCCTGTGGCATCTAGAAAGGGGCTGAAAGGAAACAATGAAAGTACGTCTTTCACCGGGCACGAATGTTCACGTAAAGCTACAAACCATACACGATATTGCACACATAATTCGATGTAAGTTCAGGTAAGCACATAAATGTCTGTGTGCGTATAGAAAAGCCGCCGGCTGAACCCCCCCCCCCCCCCCCCCCCCAAGCCAAATCTTTACGTTTTTCACAACGACCATTCTGCTACTTTGATGCCATCGTAACTCGCAGTCGTCTCTCAACGGAAGCAGTTATAAACGTCCATAACGTAACAAAACGCAAGGAATTGGCGCAGTGTGAACGGGCCTTTACACGCACTCACATCTCGTCCTAACGCAGCAGTAGCCAGTCTTAAAGGGGAAATTATGACTGTCACTGATTTGACTCAAAATTGATTTAACACATTAATCATCTAAACTAGTAAGGCAGACTGAAAGTCACAATATTTTATTCGTCAAGTTATTGAAGTTTTCAATTTGATTTGAGAGGCCCTCTTGAAAACACTAAAAACATGACGTCAAATGTTGTAACATGGTTGTTCCGCGCGGTTTAGAGGAAGTTTGTGGTGCGAAATATATTTAATTTAAACTCACGCCCGGAAGCCAAAACTTAAAAAAAAAGAACGTGCGCAAAGCTCTCCTTTCTTTAACTGCTTGGTTTACTTGCATGCTATATAACATGTGACGTCACTCCACTAGTGAGCGCGGAAAAAGATTGAAGGTTTCCAACATTAGAAAGGTAACACATTTCCCTTTTTCTTGAATGTTATTTTTTACTTTAAAAGCGCATTCACTCTGGCGTTCGCATCGCAACCCCGAAGTGGATCCACTCGTTTTCATCATCAAACGCGCGTGAAATGGTATACATGCTTTGCACGGACGTCCCATCTCCATTTCGCACCACCACGAAAGAGAGAGAGGGGGAAGTTGCTTTTGAACGAATGTTAAGTGACGGTTTAATCTTCTATAATCTTCTAAAGGGAGATTAGCGACGCCAGGGCCGGTTTGCTTATCTTGCGGGCTGCGGCCGCGGCCGCGGCCAAGAGGGATTTTTACGTCACGTGACCAGCTCCATGGGGACAAGGAAGTACCTAGCGTCACTGCCTAATGGCGGAGAGATCCACATCGCTTCAAGCACAAAAGCCTAATGTCGCTCGCAGAAACTGATTGCAGGGACTTTCAACTGGAGTCCGATTGACCGCCCCTTTATGCTGTAGGAGCGGCAGGTAAAGTTACGGTCAGGGAGGGTAAATAAGAGCCAAAATAAAGAAAAAACCAAACGAGATAAAAGCGGTAGCAGTATATTTATATACCTCCGCCGGCGCCGGTACCTCGCGCCTTCTCGTGGCGTAGAAGTTCCGGGTCCAAATCGCACTAAAGACTTTTTTTTTTTTTTTTTTGTATTTTGCGCTTGTCTTACTTTTTAACTGTGATCCTTTTTAGGAAATCATCCACTTGCACTACTGCGCCTTACACGGTTTTTTCTGTTAGTCCCACCTGTTCAATCGAAACACCGGGAAGAAAAAAGAAAAGATCAACGCAAGTTAACGCGCTAAAACAATCATTTCATAATATTCATTAAAACCAAACCAAGGTAACAGCATCGGTATGGCTTTCACACAAACGGAGCCGAAACAAGCATCCTTTCTCCAGCAACTACACTTTTATCTGTTTTTAAATAACGCTACGAGGGTACGAGGGTTAGTTGTCCTCAAAAGGGTTACCTTCACGAGGGTTACCCTCACGAGGGTTACTTACCCTCGTAACCCTCAGGAGGGTTACGAGGGTTAGTTACCCTCAAAAGGGTTACCTTCACGAGGGTTACGCTCATGAGGCTCACGAGGGTTATGAGAGTTACCCTCACGAGGGTCACGAGAGTTACCCTCACGAGGGTCACGAGAGTTACCCTCACGAGGGTCACGATGGTTACCCAGGTCACGTGACCCCCCTTGACGTCATAGCCACTGATGACGTCATCAGTGACGTCACTGATGACGTCACCGGCATCAGCATCGTCATCATCATCATCACTGATGGCGACATCAGTGACGTCACTGATGACGTCATCGGCATCGTCACGTGGCCCCAGGTCACGTGACCCTCCGAAGTCATGTGACGCCCCAAGGTCACGTGACTCCCACAAGGTCACGTGACCCCCAAGGTCACGTGACCCCCCGCCCCCCGAGGTCACTTGACCCACCCCCAGTACCCTTTTCTCCTCCTCCTCAAGAGCTGCGCTCTAGTTCGGCGTTACAGGGAGAACGGCTTTCTTTTTAAAAACATTAACGGGTAACGTAGTTACGTTACTTATTTCAAGTAACGGGTAACGTAGTTACGTTACTCGTGACATCTTTTTACCAAAACCTGAAAAAAAGTACACTTAAATGTGTTTCGTTTTTCTATATTTCGTTTTAGCTTAAAGGTGCCTAGGAGATTTCTCACATCGCCTAAATCTGGCGATAACTCACTCAGCAGGTTATAAGCAAACTAGAAATCCATCAATCATAACGATACGCGGCCGACTTCCCTATTACAATAGCAGCCAAAGATCGAAATTTTCACCGAGGATGGGAGGAGCATTGTGCCGGCAGCCAGGACGGCATGTGACCAACAAAAACACGACATTTTGTTGAGACTGCAAACGCTCTTATTACAAAATGTGTATGCTTTTGTAGATGATAAAGACAAAGTAGAGTATAGTCGAAAAAACTTTTTCTCGCCGGAGAGGGAACATAGTACTACTGCAATAATCGTCTCAAAAACTGTAACGCTTACAACACTGCGTATAAGTCACCTAAATATTCGTGCCTCCGATTTCGCATGCGAGGCTACCTTCTTGAACCGGTAACCACGCTGCTTAATATGAAGCACAGATGTCCTGATGACTTGTTCGTAAGCACTTGTAACGTAACGTAACGTAAAATAACGTAAACTAAATAAAAACAAACGAGAAAATTAGGAAAGTGCCTCCAACCGCAAATAGTTAAAATACCGTATTTACTCGAGTAATATCCGCACTATTTATGAACAAGGCCCTTGCGTATACTTTCCCGCAAAACACGTATACACTCAATCATCGCGTTGCGCATAAATTACATAGCGAATAACTAGATCGAGAATGCAAATGCAATCTTCACATATGGTATCTTCGCGCGAAGACGTTATCTCTGTCCTGTAAACCGCTGGAATCATGCTGCCGATTGCGTTGATGGGCAATTCGCGTGCTCCGCGGAAAAGCGAACCCTCAGGTTCTCTTCATAAACAGTGCGGCCATTACTCGAGTAAATACGGCAGCAGTTTTTTATATAATACTTTTCTTATCTCTTCAAAGGTCCGTTGTACTGTTTTTGTTTTTATAATATACCTAAAAAAAATTACAAATCAATTTTTTTAGATAATTTTAGGAATTATAACTTTACAAAGGTTCATTCATCGATTACACTCAGGTTTCTTAGCGCAAAAGCTATCACAACTCTGACTCCTAAAAGCAATCGAGGTTCTTTCAGGTATTTAGGCAAGCTTATTGCTAAAGGCAATTCGCCGCAAGAGGTGCCCTTTAAACGCAAATAAACTAGTTTTAACGCGGTCAAGAGTGAGGAAGGTTTTCGCGAGAACCTAGACGCAATCGACGCGTGACCGGAACGCCACGGACTCGATTCAAAACAAACCGAGACCTATCTGCGGCAGCTTCTTGGAAAAAATATCCGGTCTTTATCGGTCAATGCCAGGTGCGTTTCCTTCTGGCTGCGATTGCTCGAACTTGAGCAAAAGGAAACGGGACGCTCGTGCCCACTTTGTTTTTCCTCCGCCGCGATAAGACCGCAAAACAAAACACAGTCGAGGAAACCCCGTCGTGACTGCGTATCAAGCGCGGCACACCTGTGGAAGCGCCTGGTGCTGCGGCAGGAACGCATTTGCTTCTTTTCTTCGAACACGAAAGAAATATATAAAAAAAAAAAAAATCAACGCCACCAATCTAACACTAACAAGTGCAATCCGATTTCGTGCATTGCCGCCAAACGTTGCAAGGCGCGTTGAGCTATGACGCCAGTATTTTGTTCACGCGAGTTCGTTAGACCGGTCCTTAAGGTGGAAAGAGTGGTCACATCCCGTCATCGCGCTATATATAAAGGGGCGAGGATTCGTGTCACAGTATTCACCGATACAGTCCGTGATATCCTCGGCAATATGAAGTCTTCTGCGTTGTTGACCCTGACCGGAGTGGTTCTCTTGGTCCTCTTGGCCTCGCCGATCGAGGCCCGTTGTCCCAGCACCAGGGGACTGGTGAGCGACTGCTCCTTCAGCAGGTGCACCCCGCGACAGTGCGCAGCCAGGGGCCTCGAGTGCTGCCGCAAGCCGTGCGGTGGAACCTGGTGTGTCAGAGGTAGGGAAGGCGACCATGGTTTAATTGGCACGCGCAAAATTACTGTCAGCAAACCGGTTGAATTTCGCCGTTCTTTTCTTTTCGCTCGATACGAGCAAAACTGCCCCTGCTTTACTGCCCCTTTTTAGCCGCCTTTGTCGATAATGTCCGATATTAATTATTATTTTTTTAATAGCGTAGCAAGCTGGTGCACAGCGCTTGTAAACCTAGCAGTTCCATATATAAGCACTTACTCTCTTAAAAAAAAATATGCCGCCATTTTTCGATTTTCTTGTTTTAAAAATGTTCATAGGGATGCGGAAAGGAAAAAGAAGTGACATCAAAATACGTGTCATAGTGGGTCACGTAAAGCAGCTAATCACAAAAGCGCAACTCTGTGCCCGCAGTTTGAACCTAATCAAAAAGAGTGCTGAAAACCATCGCGAAGAATTTATTATCTCTATGTGCGCCGCATCTAAGCCTACAAAACTGTCTGCAACCCTCATTTATTTTCGCCCTCTCTCTCTCTTTCTTTCTCTATCTATCGTTCTCTCTCCCTTGTCGTCCCCCTTCAGTGCCGAATACTCCTTGAGTACTCGACAACGCAGTCGCCATATGTACTAGATCAGGTTCTCATTGGTATATTTTGCATTGTCTTCGCGGCCTTGCGGAAAAAGTTTGTCTCTATTGCAATGGCTCGGTAGAGCACTGCCCTTGAGACGCGCTTTAAGGACAGCTAGCTTCGGCTAGGCGACATGAACGCGGAGCTCGAGATGAGAACGCTTGCTGCAACACTCTGATATCTTCAACACAATGAGGGCGCAGGCGAGCTGGTGTAAGTTTGCCATTTTGTTAAAACACCCGAGACTGGTTTATAAAATCTCGAATCAACCTAAGGAAAAAAGGTCAGTCGTCTGACTGACTTCATTCTCTGCTTCTTCTACTTTGGTTCTTCGAGATTTTTCTCACCCAGTCTTGGGTGTTTTAACAAAATGATATCTTCAATCAGTTTCCTGGCAACGACGCGGTCGACTATGTATCGTGCTGCGTCAGCCTTCAGCTGGAAGTTGCGTTCAATCAGTGAGAACCCGAGTCGCAGCCGATCGCTGACGGATCGGTCCCGCCCAGTCGGCGCACTTCTTCGGTGACCTCGAAGAATTAAAAAGTAAAGCTTTCTTATCTATTGGGGAGTCCGGGATAACTCTACGTGAAACTTCTGAAGATAAGTGTGCGTGCGCATCTTTTATCGGAGTCCAACGAGAGCCAGCACGAGCGCTATCCAAACATTTGAATCCATCGCCACATAAAATGGCGACTAGAGTACAATATATAGTCACCGAGAACAGAAGAAGCGCAGGGCGTTGTTTATGACGTTCAGGCATCGTGATTCGGTCTTCGGCGTGCTCATGAACTAATGACGCAATTTCATGGGCTGCGATGTGATAATAAAGGGCCATTCTCACAATTGCATCTGAGTAGGACGGAGAGAAACAAGACCGGTTGTTAAGCCTCTTGCGACGGCTTACGGCCTGCTCCACAGCAGCGCATCCAGTCCCACGCCGTCGCAAGAGGCTTAATAACCGGTCTTGTCTCAGTCGATCCTACTCGGTTACAAGTGTGTGAACGGGCCTTTAGTGCAGAGGATGTGAAAGAGGTTAGAAGGAGGAGTCTAAAAGAAAAGAAAGTCGCTGACAACTGAAGAACCTTGTTTTGCTTCCACAGCCAGTGAAATTTCAGAGTTTGCCGATAAGAATGCCGAAGAACGATTCACAAAGCAAGACCCGTAAACATAATAAAAACTCCCTGCGTTTTTTTGTTACTTTTCAGTGACTGTAAAAAACAAAAGGTGGTGAGGAACAAGTGGGAGGAAAGATAGTAGTTTAGGAATACATATGTCATTTGGCACCTCAATTGAAGAGCGTGTCTTTAATTGTGCAACTTTTACTGTATTCTGATGCTCACCGGTATGCGACGCGCATACCGGCAACCCGCGTATTAGACTTTTAAAGCTAAAGAGTTGCCGGGATAGGAGTATGTCTTTGAATATTTTCTGCGTGTCTTAATGTACAACGAGAGTTGACTTTTCATAGACAAACGATGTCAGAATATTTGCGATTAACTTTGCTCGGTATTTCAGGTGTGTGAGGACGTCCCTGTCCTGGCCGGTGAACTGACTGCATAAACCCAACGCTGACTCTGGAGGTGCCGGGGTCCTGAACAAGACGGCTTCACCGTGTCAACGAAAACCTACGGATGAGTCTTTGCAAGTCTGCGTGGAACTGAGTTAAATTGAAGAAAAAAGCTACTCTAGTGTGCTATCAGCCAAAATCATAATGATTTCCTATTTGCAAGATGTCTTTTCATCTGTGCACATGGAACAATAAATGCTATACACATAGGTGCATCGCCACGTGCTTGGTATTCTTGTTGCATGGCGTTCTTGCTTATGTTTATTTATTTAAGTCCACCTATAACAACGTGCCTTCGTGGTGGTGCATCAGAACACAAACGACAAAAACGGATTCGCATACACATAACCTCTAACATTACACGCACAAAATACCAAATAAAAAAAGACAGAGAATAAATTTACATATCCCTTTATAGTTCTGGCTTTAATAAGATTTGAAATAGCTTAAAGGCATAAACATGTCAATTGAAAGTGACGAAATATCATTGTTACTTCCTAAAGATGAATCTGTGAATACGGCAGATAAAATCAGATGGTAGATTTATTAACTAATCTATTTGAAGATAAATCCCCTTTTAACATCAAAGCCCATTCGCCTATTATTTTCTTTGAAGTTTTATAATATCACAGTAATTTACCGAACGAACCCAGCGAGTGAGCAGACATGGACGTGACACTTAGGAGCAGACTTGGACGTAGTTCAACTACTCTACTCAAACTACTGTAGTTTAACTACTTTTTCGAGTAACTTGATAACTTTCAATTACAACTTGATTTGGGTAATTAGTAATCTAATTTAACTACTTTTTTCAGGTAACTTCTACTCAAATTACTAACTACTTTCGAAATTATATAGTGCTAATTTTGTCCATCATGAAAGTTTGAGCGCAGAACTTAATAAGACGCCGGCAGATAAAGTGGCATTCCCGAACAAGGGGCCCCCTTGTTCGGGAAGGCGTCCTTGGGCCAAGGTGGCGACGAGGAGCCAAAATATAACACCGGCACGCACGAACGCAGGAAGAGATGCTTAACAAGCCTTGGTTGGGTATTGACCTAATCCGGTAATGCACGCAGGCGCCGCGTTTCCAGCTGCAACACTGAAAGACGGGGACACTCCGAGAGTTGTTGTTTTCGTGTTGTCTGTCTTTAGTGAGTTCTGACTCAAGCGGTAGGTTCCACGGGAGGCGCCACTGGAATGACCTCGCAGCTGGGCGCCTGTTCCTATGGTCGCCTTGTCGTCAGCGCATACGCCTTTGCAAAGCCGGACTCCCCCGCGCACAAACCCCGGCACGGATAATCCGTTCTTCGGAGCACGTTCCCGCTTCAATGCTTGTTCACGTAATCCTTCGCGTCCTTCCGACCATCCATGCCTGGGGACCTCCTCTTTGTTAAAAACGATTTACTTGTCAGGCGTGTCAGGCGCATCAGAATATTGTAGTCGCCGGTAAGGATTGCGAGTTACCCTTGGGAGATCATTTTGTGGGACCCGGCGTCAGCGGCGAAGTATACTACTTTTCATCTTCTGTTAAACCAAAACAATTTTTTTTCAGTAGCGTAGCGCTAGCACTACAACGGGACGCGCAGTCGTCCGGATGATCTCATCGTCGTGGTGCGAGACTTGAACCCTTGACGGTCTGGTGCACTCGCTCAGCGTACTCTCAGAACGACGTCGGAATAAAGAGGGGCCAGTCATAACAATCTCAACTTGACGAAGAAAAAAGAAAAAAAAAGGAGGAAAGGAGAAACACGTGAGGTTTGACTCTACCCGAGGCAAACCTCACGTGTTTAGTCATGGACACCTAAGATGCCGACACTCGCTTACCTTACCCGACCCTGCACAGCCTGTTTCTCAAATTCAACGCTGCCGTTCCATCCAGCCCGTCGGTAGAACGTCTATTTAGCTTGGCTGGGGACGTCCTTAAAAGGAAAAGGGGAAAACTCTCCTATCAAGAACTTTGCAAGTCAATTGCTTCTGCGAGCGAATAAACTATTTTGGCGAAAACGCAAGCCATAAATAGACTGCATTTATTTCAGGCTCGCAGGGTTTTTCATTGATCAAAACTGATGTTCATTTTGCTACCACAAAAATATAAAAAAGTAACTTCGAAAGTAACTTCAAAGTAACTCGCTACTTTTTACAGTAGTTAGTAGTTTACTCAATTACTGTTACAAATGCGTAATTTCTACTCTACTCCAATTACTTTTGGCGTCGATACTCAGTAACTTAACTTAACTACCTTTTTTGAGTAATTTGTACATGTCTGCTTAGGAGGACGTTTACGTCCTCAATATATCCGGTCATCTACCATTTTTTGGTATTTCATCGGTTGCTGCTTTTGGTCCGTAAGTGGATGTTATTCTTTAGCACTTTCCTTGTTTTTTAATCGGGTGAACGAGTGAACTTTGTTAATTTAAGTGAACTTTTTTCTTTTTTTTTCTAGCAGATACGGCAGCCAGGACGACAAGACAGGAGCTCGTTGCTCGACGGCGAGCTAGCATCCTGTTGCAGGTCACTGTAATCCCTGCTTCTCGAAAACCTTGTCTCTTTTCTTTTCTTTTTGTTTTTTGCAACATTGCAATGTTTTATTGAGCTGAAACGACGCATTATCTTACTCGTCTTTTTATTTCATTGCCGTATACACATACACGTGGTCAGGAACGAAAAACAAGATATACATCCGCCGACATTACATACAATTAAAAAACGGATGTCATCAAACGAATAATAATTAATGCAGGAACTTTGATTGCGAGATTCAGCATAGATTTTAACATTTATTGTTATATGCACGCATGCAGTTTGTTTTAAAAAGGATGTGAGAGTATCAACGTGGTCGCCAGCTATTTCACAAAGAAATGCGATGCTACAAAACCTTTACAGGTTATTACCACGAAAACACAAAATAACACTGCCCACGCATCCTCCACAAGCCATTCGTGCTTTGCAAGCGTATAAAGAGCTTTGACATTTTTAAGCTTTTTTTCCTAAATATTTGCATGCCTAACTTATTTTATATATGACGAGATTAATACAGTTATTTTCTGGTTGAAAAAGCAGCGGGCTATACTAATAACACTTGGAAACGTCACTAAAATTGATTTCAAAGATAGATACAGTAAATTTGGAGGCCCGCACCTACAAGCTTTAGGCACACACAAAAAAGTGCATTTGTTAATAATAAAATCGCCAATATTTTACATTAGACCATTCCCGGCGTATACGTTCACACACGTGCACACAGACGCAGACGCATTTAAAGAAGAAACCTGCCATTAAACAACGTTAACAGCATTTTAAAAGAGTGCCACGTCTTCAAGTTTCTCAAGTTTCATCATAAACAAACGTAGTCATACGAACATGTTTTATATTGAAGTTCAGTTATATAAACATAAAAGTAGATCCAATATTTGACCTTAAATGTATTTGCCTTTTGTGAAACTTTGATTATTAAGAGAGCCCTTATCGGCGTGACTTATTCGTGCCAAAGTTCCAGTAATTTACTAAAAGCGTAAGCTATTTTGTTTACATAATGTATTCGCACTTTGTAAAGTTCCGACCGACTGCAGTCAAGCCTAAAATGATCGGTGAGAAAACATTACATCATATTATAAAGCAATGATGGGATTGCAGCGACAGTTTTGCCTGACATTGCCATAACTAATCCTGCTGTACCCTAAAGAGTAGATAAAATAAAGCTTAGAGTAGATAGAATCTACTCTTAGCTCTATTAGTGAAAAAAAATTCGTCACGACGGCATGACTGTTTTATTTAGTTATTTCTTTTCTAGGAGTGGCGCTATCATCATTGCGCCGCTTTGCGTCAACACAAGTATTCAAACCATTCCGAAATAGGTCTCGTAAAACAGTACGTATCGATCTTGCCTATAACTATACAATGCGTTTCGAGACATGCGACATGTTAGGTGGCTTCCTGGTCTTGGACTTCCTCGGCATTTGACGTGTTAGCTTCCTGACGTTAATGGTGACTGCAAGCTTATCTCAATTCTTTAGGTCTTTATACTACCGCCATCAGGCCTGCTGACTTCAAGCTTATTTCAATCCTTCAGGTCTATATGCTCCAGCCATCAGGCCTGATTTTTATTCGAAGACATATATCACTTAATTCAGAAGTTTCTGAGACGTGCTGTCGTCATGGCGATGTTAACATAGCAATGATTACATAACATCATAACTATGTTAGCCCAGTGGACATTATAATGTCACAGACATGATAATGGTACGAATATTATTAATACATGTGTACACCTATATATTTGGACTTCTATATGGTATCAATATTTGTAATACATTTGAACGCCGCATATTATTAATACATTTGGACATCGTCAGATGTCCGCTCCAAAAAGAAAAGTAGACAGTGACTACGGGGACGCAGGTGGAGGAATAACAGAAGATAAAAAAAGTTAACCAGAGAAGTTTCCCCTGGATGGCTACTTTGTACAAGGGAAGAAAAAGAGAAACTAAAATGAAAAAAAAAAAGGATGTTTCGCGTCTATAGTGTGTTCGGGGCTTCAACAGGAGCGGCAATTCTGCCTTAAAGGTAGCGTTCAAAGAGACGATGACACGGTATACTTTACATCAGTAAAAACATTCACTTTCCTGCTGAACATAACAACGGTCAATCAAGGCAAACAACGGAAGAATAAAAGCCGATAACTAAGCTCAAAATTCAATTAGACAAAAAAAAAAAAAAAGCAACGTCCGCAAGGACTGTGAGCTGAACGTTTCACTTGCTCAATGTCCCTGCGCAAATAGCATTCTTCAGATCGTATTCTGAGCCATTGGCTGGGATTCTTCTATTGCTCGCTGTGATTGACTGTTTCCGCGTTCTGCAATAAAGTGAACTCGTAAGCTTTTATTAGAGTATACAGAATGAAATCAGTGGCCTTCCAGTGTCCTTTGTTGTACGGAAAGGTTTTGCTTATTTAACAAAGTCCATCATGTGAAAACAACAACGTAGCTCCTTTTCTTACTATCAGATAACAAAATATAGTCTCACACTTCCTTAGATTCATGGACAAAAGTATGGTGGGTATAAACCAACTCATGTTTACAAACAAACCGGAGCGCCCCTAGCGGACGTCACCGTCATCGCGACGGAGTGTGGGCAAAAGCTCGTCGTCGCTCGTAAACAAACCATTGAATTGCATTGTTGTCGGCGTCGGTATGAGTCTCCGTGCTCTATTTTGCGTTGGAATTGTTGATTCTACGTCTTCCTGGGCAACGCCTAACTGCTGTGGCGGCGTCAGCAAAATTAACGAGGCTCGTTACACCGCAAATTTTCGCGTGAATAATGTGACATGCGGCGATTCATTCCGCGTGGACACCGAAGAATGGACGCTAAAGCCTAACGACAAAACAGGCGTCGCCTGTTTTGTCGCCGAAGAAGAGCGCTTCCTTTTTCGCCGGTTCTGGAGCTTCCCCTCTCCTGAGCAAGATGGCTCCACCGCACCGCCGAAAACTACGCCCTCAGAATAGCTCCGGTGCATACTGGACCGCTATGCACTTGAGACGCCGATCCTTAATCTGTCTTTTATTCTCTCAGCCGATTACTGAACTTCTTTCGATCCTCTCAGCCGGTCACTGAATTTTCTTGAATCATCTTAGCCCGTGAGTAGGCCGAGCGGCATCACGCTTTTTCAGTGACGCGGTCGGAGTGTCCAAAAGGGTTTTCACTCATTCTTGCCACACACTGCGTAGCCCATTCAACCTCCACACTGCCTAAGCGGGTCAAGACGAGATCGGTGATTGCCAGCACACAAGAAAGCCGCTCCGGGGGTCAATCGCCTGGCACAGGAGAGCGGAGTCGGATTCGAGGTGGTGACTCCTCCAACACAACAGCAGCAATTTTTTTTTTTCTTCCAGCTTAGAAACGTTTATTATCGAGGCACTAATTCCGCCGAATTCAGAAACCTCACACAAGCTTCACTCAAGCTGAAGGGCCCCTCCAGTTCCTCGAGGAAGGCGCGAGGGCCGGCGCTGTCCAATCGCGAGGACGGATCCGCCATCGCGATTGGCCAGCGCCGGCCCTCGCGCCTTCCTCGAGGAAGTGGAGGGGCCCTTCAGCTTGAGTGTAGCTTGTGTGAGGTTTCTGAATTCGGCGGTTAGTATCTAGAAGAAGAAGAAAAAAAAAATTAAACACGGTGTATCTTTCTGTTTCCCGTGGTTACCGTTCCTGTTGGACTGTCTTGTGAAATGTTTCCCCCTTAGTTCTAAAGTAATTTATTCAAATACAGTTGCGATGGCACGAAATGAAGCAATAATTCAATGTTTGAAGAAATGTTTATTATTCCAGCTTTTATCATTCTCCCTTCAGAACCCTCGCGTCTACTGCAACTTAGGGCGCGCGGATGACCAATCATTGCAATTTATTGACAGAGTCACGAGAACAACGAGCCAACGATATTATGAGGAAACAGTATGCTCACGCACCCAGGAATTACAGCGCGTCTATAATGTTGGTCTTGTCGTTCATAGTAGTTCCTATTTGTGAATGAAAACCATAACTGTTGTTCTCACTTTTTTTTCTGCCGTAATGTGTGCGGACTGGATCTGTTCATAAAACGATGAGTCCAATTTTCTAATTGGCGTAACAACCCAGTCCGCAGGGGCCAATACGTTGGTGGCGATTTCACGCCTGGCTCTGGTTGGTTGTAGACGTCGGTTCTTGAGATTCCTTATTTGACATTGCTATAAATTGTTGAACTGGAACGAACAAAGGTCACAGGGGTCATTCGATTAATATTTCTTTCTAGATATGTTGTCTGGCAAGACAAGCTGAAAGCAAAACAAAAACGCCGAGATAGCCTACTTCTGTATGTAAGAATAAAATGTCATAAAAATGTCATAATCTCTTGAAAGAAAGTACACAAGCGAATCACACTTCTCTTTAAGAGGTGCTTGTTTCGACATTCTAATACTGGTACTATGATTGCCATGTTAGAAACCGAAATTGACTGCACTCACGTATCTCAAATCATTTAAAGAATTTTCGGGCATCGGGTGAAATTGCATAGGCATTGTACTAACAAATTGAAGTGCGCTTGTTGGTAAAACATGATGAACACACACAGCGCGCTCTTTGTTATCATCAAATTATAGGCCTTTTCTGGCGAAATACCTTTTATTTTGCTTTGGAACAGTCCCGGGTCGAAAGCTACTGTCTTCAAATGAGCTGTAGATGGTCTTTATTATTTTTTTTTTCAATTGGAAAATTAAACTTATCTTGCGAGACATTGACGTAGGCAATTCAAAATAAGCCTACGTACAGCTTGCGCATAATCAAATTATCATATGTTTTTTTAACATATGCTGGTGATTCCCGTATGGAATTCTTATATTTAGGGCATATCTGGCCATATCAAACACTATATGATTATATACGGCCTATATACACCCTTATCTGGCGTATACACAGCCTTATCTGGCAAATATACAGCCTTATGTGGTGATTAAACAGCCTTATCTAGAATATATACAGCCTTATGTGACGTATATACTTTGTTATCTGGCGTATATACAGCCTTACATGGCGGCCGCTTTTCAATATATAGAAAAGTTAAAAAACCAAGTTATAAAAAATTGCTTTGTTAGCAAACTGTAAATGACTCATTGTTCGCGAGCTGATTATTAGGACAAATAATCCCAAACTTCAGTTTTAGCAAGCTTAAAGGGGCACTGACACCCCAAAGGTCGTATTATTTTTTTATTGTCTAAAACGATGCAAGTTATAGTAATATACACGCAAAAAAACCGCATCGCGAAAAAAAAAAAAATTTCCCGCGCGCGCGCCTTTTTATTTTTGGCGTTTATATTTCCCGCGCTAACCTCCTTGCTTCTTTTGATCGGTGACGTCAAAAATCAGGAAATTTAGAAGCTTTGTCGGCGACATTTCTATAACATTTAATAACGTCAATCGTAAAACATGTTTTTTAACGCAATTGCAAACGCACTACAGCCCCTCTTTTTGAAATACCAAAAATCAGATTTCGGTGTGATGTCGCTTCCTGGATTTGTATCCCCCCTCGGAAAACTTAACAGCGCTCGAGCAGAGGCTTATCGGCGAGTCGGGGAAGAAACCGTTTTTTTCCCGTGCCGGCGCCCTTCTATCCCGCCTGGTCACCTCCTCCTCGCTTCGGGTCGCGGTGGCAACAGAGGTCCCAAAGAAAGTCGAGTCGCAGGAGACCGCAAAATTTGACTCGCTGCACTGGCGGGGATCACGCGGGAACTTCAAATTCGGCATTTGGGAATTGTTTTTTTTTTATTTCGGAAATACTGAATTCCCAAGTTTCGAATTTTGAGGGTAATGTCCCGGCATCGTTTTCAATTGTTTGGGACAATAAAAAAAATGATTTTGATGTGTCAGTGCCCCTTTAAGTTTGGGATTATTTTACTTTTCACGTGAATTTCATTGTAGCTTGATTATTTCGAAGTGTTAGCATTAGAACCTTTGCTAAATCCCCCAAGCGCCCCGGCCACTATTGGAGGAACCATGGGAGCTGTCATGTCATCTGGATGAGCTGCAGACATCTCTTACATTATTATTATTCTTGTACAGTTTTGAAGACGCTGATATTAGGTTAGAAACGCTAAAAACGCTAGAAACAGCCCCGCTGACTGCTAAATTATGGTTTTGGCTGTTGTGATTTATCGGCTTTTTAAGCAATTTCTGCTAAAACAACAATCACGACAATGATAATATTGTAACAGATGTCTGCGCCTCCCCCAGATTGAAAGGTGGATCGCATGCACAGTATCATAAACGCTGGTATCGACGAGAAGTTTTAAAAGTTACATGACAGGTCCTTCGCCTCTATAGGACGCTTGACCAGTGTGACTCCGAATTACGCTCAGATCAGTATAACCATAGAATAGGTCGAAATTGCCGATCACTCGGGACGCCGTTACATGATTCTTCGAGTGCGTGCCGGGGTACTTGGGGGATTTAGCAAATCGTCTATTGTAGACAATAAAAATATATAAAGTGCTGATTTAAGGTTTGTGTGCTTCTTTTGATACACCTGGTCGGATCTGGAATTTGCATACTTAGCCAGATCTGGGATTTCCGTGCCTGTCCAGGAATATCAGACAATATCTGGCAGATATACCATACCAGTTTATATGTGGCCAATTTCTGATATGTGCCATATCTGAAATCTTCAGACCTGGCCAGTTATAATTTTTCGTAAGGGTTAAATTTATATATAAAAATTCGGATTTAGTTTCTATTGTAGTATCATCTGGTTAAAATTGCAAACACGTAACCTTTTAGTATTTGCGTCGGAATTTTCACCAAGCCAAATCCATCTTGACAAGGTGGGTAGGACCTCCGTGCGTAATGGCTGAGATATTTTTAGGGTAATACAACATGGACTAAGATTATTAATCGTTCAGCCTAATCAGTGACACGCTACTATATTTTAAGATAATTAATATTAGAACCAATAACTGTTTCTTTCGCAAAATTAACAGAGCATCACTACCGGCGTCTGTATTCTCTGAAATCTCCGGGTATTTTTTTTTATTTTTTTTAGTTTAATGTTATTTTGTATTGCAATTTTGATAGTGCATGAAACGGCATTCTTTATTGCTACCTGTCTGGCTTTGAAACTGCATTTGGCGTAAACTTGTAATTCTTAGTGAGCGCGACGATGCTCTCAAAGTTTTCTTGGCGCGGCCTTGTTTTAGAGTTTGCAGAGGAGACTTTGTCAAACTGTATTTTTATTAGCTGAGTATGCAGGGTCGAAGACAGGCATACCGATAATATGTAAAGACCGCGCGAGAAATATAGCACAAAAAAGCAGTAGACACATTTTCTAACTTTTCTCCACGTTAAAACCAGCTACCACGCAAGAATGTGTTGCCGAGAGATATCTACTGTATAATTCTATTTTTACACTATTCGCTTGGAGCAAAAAACAAAAAGGCACCGACCTCATGTACATGTAAACGGTTTCGTCCGGCTTGCATCGGCCAATCGGAATCTGGAACCACCTTGTAAGGTAGTTTCGCCAGCGAAGTGGTGCAAATATAACCTGCTCAATCTGTAAAAATGACTTTTCTGATGCGGAGGGTTAATACCTCACTGCTTGATGAACCGGCATCTTTTGAACGAGTGTTCCGGCCACGATCGTAAGTGTATCCCACTTTTAGAAAACAAAGATCAACTCAACACCCGGGTGTTAGAAGTGTCGATTTTAGATAACAAGCTTGTGTGGCCTGCGGGGGAAGGTCTGCATAAAAGTCAAAAAAGGCTTTTTTTTTTTCTAATATTTGATAGGTTGTGCAAACAAAAGCAAGAGTGATAAAAACATAATAATATACACGAAAATTACAGAGATACTTTAGTTACTTCACAAAATCACCGCACACATTTAGGCATTTATTATGAAGTGCCGCACACTTTTTGATACCTTCTTTAAAGGAGTTTCCACCGCGATTCTAGGTCATTCCAACAATCGTCAACAAAACTGTTAGTGGCTAAATACATTTTTTCTTGACCCCCATCATCACGGTCGTCCACATTCCCTCCCCAGAAACTTCATGCAGTCTCCTCAATACACGTTATACGTCTCTGGCGACTAACGGTCTTGTTGGCGTTGGGGTTGAGAAGGGGATCTAAAACGTGTGCCACGTCACCATAATTGCTTAAGCTTGAGCTGTGATCACGTGATCAAGCAGCTACTATCTAAATTTAGTGCTTGCTAAGACATATTTATTCTTCTTCTTATCTAGCTTATCAAAGTTTAAAAAAAAGCTAACCTTTTTTTATGATGGATTTCTTTAGCTACAACGGGAGGATAGCAGGAACTTCCAAGCGCCCTTAGGCGCTCCCGGGGACGAATTTTGGCCACCGGCAAAGTGAGAGCGAGATTTAAATAACTTCTCTTGAAGCGTGCCAAGATATTGTTCACAGTCGTATCCTAACACGAGCGAAGAACGGGAATTGTCTGCTACAAAGCGTCATTGGAAGACAAAATTTCAAGAAGAAAACGCCGTAGCAGACGACGTAGTAGGCGGCGCAGGAAACGGCGTAGCAGACGATCTAGTAGGCCGTGCGTCATTTGCTAATGAAAGCGAAGAGTAAATCGTCTGCTATACTAACTCAGTGCCGTGGCGAAGTGTGATCGCAAGTGGGCCGAAAATTGTGATCATCAGCTATTTCACGTTCGAATTGTTTTGTTGCAGTAGAAAAGCTAATATTCACGAAGGGGTGCTCAAGACAAGCACATTAGCAGCCGCCTGGCAGCCGCGATACTTTCACTATCTTTGAATTGGTGAAACGTTCTCACCAAAGCATGGCTCGAACGTGGACTTGCAAACGCGTCAAAAATTTATTATTGGTTGATAAGGCGCGCCAACACAAAGCTATCATTCCATGTCCAATCAGCAGCCAGGAAAGCTCTCGATCTCACCTTGACAAAAATCGCATCAAAAGTTGCACACTTCTGCTTAGGAGAGCTCCTCATTTTGGAGCGCCATCTAGAAGGCCCATTCCAAAAATCAAGCCCAATGCGGCGGAAAACGGATGACGTCTCTCGCGGTATTTTGAGAAGCACCTACTAGATGGCGATAGCTGTACGGAGCCAGTAGAGTTGAGTTGCGCGTTCATTCCCGTAACGCCGGCTTTCCTACACGACATTCGAAGTCTGCTCCTCACGTGAGTGAATTCGGCGAATAGCGGCGCCGCGCGTTTGAGGCGCGGCGAGCGAGAAAGCATGGGAACGTACGCCGGGGCGTGCGCAACGTCTACTTTCCTGCACGGCATTTGATCCGGCTCCTCACGTGATCGGACCTCGGCGAATAGCGGCTCGGCGGCTCGAGGAAAACAGACGCGGAACTCTGGCTCCCGTAGGGAGTCTGCACAGGAACTTCTAAGAGAGGCTATAGCCTAAATAGAGAACAACCAAGACAATTTAAATCCTGTTTTGAATCAATTTTTCACCCAGAAAAGATTCTTATCGTAGTTAAACTAAATACATAGTTGAAAACCCTATGTCGTTTAGCCAGCTCGTCTGCACTCTTCCCCTTCTGTTAATTTTTTTTTTATATAAAGCACAAAAACAATGCCAATTTATATAGTGCGTCTAGGTCGTTCTTTATATAGATAATGATAAAATCCTAATAATAAAATCAATAAATTAATCAGTTTTCAGGAACAACCTTGCGGTCTTGGTACTGGCACACTGGAGGGAAATGAATGCATAAAATACACAAATACTCAAGAGCAATGCACTATACAGTAACTGCATATAATCAAACATGACATACACCAAGCTGAATGATAGCAAAATACAATTTCTAGGTCCTGTGCACAATGATGAGAAATTGCAGTAGTGTAAAAACAAGTTTGAGAGGCACTCAAAGCAAATAATATACGAAGCAGTAGCACAAGCACAAACCCAACAATGTCTGTGCTCTCCAAAATCAATCTTAAAGTGAACCACAATCATTTTTCACCCGCCGGACGGGTCTTCAATAGAAATAGCAAATGCCCTTTAGCACAAGTTGAAAATATCGAGTTTTTCAGAGTACTGGTTATAACACTCAGTCAGTCTAATAATTGAGCTTAAAAGACTAAAAAGTTTGTAATTATAAAATGATGATTGATTCCGAGTAGACACACGTGGAACGCTAAAGCACACTTCAGATAATAATAATATTGATAATAATAATAATTTTTTATTATAGTGCCTAGGAACAACCTTGCGGTCTTGGTACTGGCACACTGGAGGGAAATGAATACATAAAACACACAAATACAGAAGAGCCAATGCACTACACAGTAACTGAATATACCCATACACGACAGGCACTCAGCTGAATGATAACAAAATATAATTTCCATGTCTTGTGTACAATGAAAAGAGATTGTAGTAATGTAAGAAAAGTTTGAGAGTCACCCAAAACGAATAGGATACGAGACAGTAGCACGAGACCCAACAATGTCTGTGCTCTCTGAAATAATCTTAAAGTGAACCACAATCATTATTCACCCGCAGGACAGGTCTTCAATAGAATTAACAAATGCCCTGTAGCACGAGTTTAAGATGTCGAGTTTCTCAGAGTACTGGTAATAACACTCAGTCAGTCTAATAATTGCGCTTAAAAGACTAAATTTTTTTGGAAATAAACAAGGATGATTGATTCCGAGCATACCCACGTGGAACCCTAAGGCACACTCCAGAGAAGAGGCATGATGAATTAATCGACCTATGCAACGTTTTAAACAAAAACAATAGGTCCGCCTTCTGCCGACGCCGGTGCACGCTCAGCAAGTCAACACGCTGTAACGTTGCGTCATAAGTTGAACACTGAACATCCTCCATATGGTAGCGATGTTTAAAGATGGAAGTAAACTTTTTCTGAACTCGTTCGATTTCAAATGAGTTGGTTTTAGAGATACCGTTCCACACAACTGAGGTATATTCTAACTGGGGCATGCATGACGAGTGGTACCACGTGAGAAACATAGACGGATGCTTGAAGTCCCTCCTTAAGCGAGAGGCAACACCCAGCGTGCGCAGGGACGAGTTAACAAGCCTAGTTAAGTGACTAGAGAATCGCAGGCTAGGGTCGAACATAACTCCCAGATCTTTCATGGCAGATACCCGGGACAGGGGTTCACCATGAACACTATATGCGAAAAATGTATTTTTCGCATATAGTGTTCCTTCCGAAGAAATGTCCTAACCTTGGTTTTAGCGCGGTTTAAGACAAGATAATTGGCTGAGCACCACCTAAAGAAAGAACATGCATCTTCGTGAAGCCTAGCGCAATCATCTAAAGTAACTATTTACTTGAAAATTTTAATGTCATCAGCATATTGCAGGAATGAAGAATTAGACATAGCATCAGAGGCGTCATTTACAAAAATCGTGAACAGGAGCGGTCCTAGGACGGATCCCTGGGGAACGCCAGAGCTTGCCCCGTACAAAAAAGAGTTCATATTGTGGACTCGAACGTACGCTTTCCTGTTTGACAAATAGCTTTGAAACCAGTCGTATACTGTGCCATAGGCCCCGTAGGCGGAAAACTTTGATAAAAGGATCTTATGACTAACAAAGCCAAATGCCTTGCATTGGTCAAAGTAGACCACGTCTAGCTGACCTCTGCTGCAGACTACCTGACGCGGTAGACCTAAAACTTACAAGATTTGTAGTTGTTGATCTTCCGATCATAAACCCATGCTGATTAGGGAGCAGGGCCGTAACCAGGTGGGGGGTTAGGGGGTTCTGACCCCCCCCGAAATTTTTTTCTGGGTACGGCCCTGGTCGGTGCACTTGCAGCCAGCCGATTTTAATCTCCACCTCTGCGCACGCGCAGTGGCACCGGTCGGCTACCGGGTACCAAACCGGGACCGGTTCTTCGGTTTGCTATAACTCTCCATTATATGCCACCGATGCACATGATTCATAGGCGAAAATAAGACAAAATGGCCGCCGTTGTCCCCGAAAACCCCCCCCCCCTCCCCCGAAATTTTTTTCTGGGTACGGCCCTGTTAGGGAGTGTTAAGTTACGAAATTTGAAAGACAAGAATTGATGAATGACTGCTTCAAAGAGTTTGGAAAATGAAGAGAGAAGGGAAATCGGTCTATAGTTAAGAACATCACCTTTCTTTCCCGACTTCAGAAGCAGAACGACCACGGCAATCTTCCACATTTCGGGGAATACTCCATACCTTAATGAGTTGTTAAATATTGCACATCGTGTAGGTGTGAGTATATCATGAAAATTTTTGAGAATTGCAGATGGTATACCATCTTGCCCCGCAGACAGCGTGGCTTTCATTTTTTTAATACCTAGCAAGGCCAGGATTGGGAGACATTTGCTTTAGTTCCCCAAGGAACTCCCAGATGGCGCGATGAGCGGACTACAAGTAACTACAAGCGAAGAAGCGGGAAGCGGGGTCGGACGCGCTGAGCCGATGATCGCCGCTAGGCACCCTTCGTCTTCCCCTTCCTTCTCCCCTCGAATTGAGAGAGAAGTTTGCGGGTGGGGTGGGCGGTGGTCAACTGGGTCGGCTGGTCGTGCGGTCCAGCCGTCGGGCACAGGAGCACATCGCTTCAAAAAGGAGGTGTTCTCAGCAACCAGTCGCTTACTGTTTCTGGCAGGGATTTTTTTTTTTTTTTTTTGCTGATGTTGAAAAAGAATATTACTTTTATTTGATATAGGTCCGTCAGCTCTGACAAACTTATATTTTCCTAATTTAAAGGCAAATAATGCGTGCCTAACAACACAAAACTTCAAACATATCATAACAACATTGACTTTCGAGTGTATCGGTCTGAAGATCAAGATGCAGTATGGTTGTTTCCGAATATATGCGTATATGCTTACGCGTGTAACCTGGATTTGCAACTGAAACGCAAGACCTTCTTACTCAGATTTTCAGGGGCCGCACTTGAAATATCCGACTCCGAAAGCTTTGCAAACTAAGCATGTGTTTTGTATAGAGAACACTAGTAACGTCGGTGCTATTATACTGCGTAAAGAGGCCAATGAATAACGTTCGTGCTAGAGGGGTACTAAAGATTCTACTGAACGTGGATTCATCGGATAACTTAGTAATCGCTTAACGCTGTTTTATTCATGTTCAGGTTAGGAAATTTATAATCGTTACAATTTCAAAGCGGATTTCTAGGCCTTCGCTGTGAATATTATATGAGCTTATCAGATTCACGTCTCAACATTAAAAGAACTAGCTTTTCCCCCTTTATCACGCGCTACAAATTGTGATGTCCTGATGACCACTACGTAGTTTCCATGAGCACAAAATTTTAGCATTTATTCTATTCACATTTCATTCTTCTGGATGGAAGTAAACAATCAAAACTCGTAATTAGCTTCTAAGGGGCAAAAAAAACAAAAAAAACATTCGCACATGAAAAGAAAGTTTTACATCTGAATTTTACAGTTGCGACCGCTGAAGTTGAAGAAAACTTTCTGATACGCGGTCAGTTATCCAAAACTAAGACGCGAGTTTGCCTAATTGTTTTTCTTCCAGGGTGAAAAGCAGTTTGCTGTAAAGAAAAGAAAGAAAAACAAGACACAACGCTTTTTTGCGACCTTTAGGGTTACATTGTCCTCAACCTACTTTCCTACGGGACAGAAACAAAGCAAACCCCTTCCTTATGCTTGCAAACAGCTAACAGCTAATATGCCTAGTGAAGCCTATAAAAGGGTAACGGCTAGTCCGACTAAAGAGCTAACAACAATCCTGTATTGTGACGACTGAACGTAACATATGAATATGACATTGAAAAAAAAAAAACGTTTTGTACCTTGGGGTGGCGTTTGAACAGAGGGAGAGGGGACGGGTTCGATAGCCTGCCCCTCTCCTCCTATAAAAATTGCAAAAATTCGAAGTAAACAATGCGATGAGGGGCCAGAAAAACGCTCTCGACTCGCCTAACACGTACACACACATTATCACCACCGTCAATGGCCGTTGCCACTGTCACCCCTGATATGGAAGCCGGGTAATTCAGACTTGGTAGGGCGCCTCCCCCCTCCCCCCTCCCCACACACACACATAGATACACCCCTCTTTCTCCCTCCCCTTTAAATAATATCGAGACAACTATGTGAATATGTAGGCCCAGGAAGTTTTTTCATGTTCGACATCAAATGGAGTGCTACCAAGTGTCTAACCACGCCTTGTGTCAACGACACAAGCGAGTTTAGAAACTTGCCGGTGTCGTTCGACGTTTTCGGTCTACGATCTATGTCGACGTGTTTGATCTACGACATATGTACTTCGAAAATAACACCCCCAATGTTTTAAAGGAACTTACTAGTTCGACAGGAGAGGAGTTCAAAAAATATCGCATGGAAGGTCACAATACTTAGTTTTGGGGCGAAAGAAGAGAGCTTTCGGTTTATTGTCACTTATTTTTAGATTATTTGAACTAGCCCAAGTTTCTAAGTTTTTTATGGTGTCATTAGCTATGCCCACGACTTCCCTGCCGAGACTTCATACTTCAGGAGCTTCTGGACGCGGATGGCCCTTCGACGCAAATAATCATGTACTCAGAGTAGCAGAGAGCGAAACGAAGAAGAAAGAGTCATCCCACGCCAAATTTCTGTTCACAAGGACATATGGCTTCCAGGATGGCGACCCCGCCTCAACACTTGAGAAGCGGTCCCGTCACCCGAGGAGGGACGCTTTTGTAACAATTTAAGCCGTGCGCAGCCTCTCCTTCTCTGTTCGGAAATACCACTGGGGGTGAAATTCGCTTCGTCGGTTCTCTTCGCAGCCTTGGCCCGACGGACGGTGTACGCTAAGCGGATTGTTTTCCCGATACCCTATTCACGCCGTAGGCTGAAAATGGAGTGGAAGATACGCGCTTGTTAAAACACTCATACCGTCATCTCTTTGCCACGTGATCACGTTCTCGCCTATACTCACGCACAGAGAGGGGAGTCAGATGAGGAAAGAAGGGCGGGTGATTGATTCTACAAGCCCGTCGCTTCTACCGTACTGTCAGCTTAAGGGTCAACAGAGTAGAACCCAGGTAGTACGCGGATTTTGAAGCTTTAGAGCTTACGTTGACATAATCTTCTGCTTTATTGTGCTTACTCCCTATTGTGAATTATCTATTATTGACTGTACAATACGCGTGTCCACAATCGGGGGAAGTTGACTATAACCAAAGGGAGAAAAGGTAAAAAAAAAAAAAAAAATTAACTAACGAAGCAGCCAGTCTGCTTTCTGCTCTTACAAGCAGTTTGGAGCGGATACACATTTTTTTCTGCACCCTTCCCGGATGCTCTGAACAGCTGTAGTAAAAACGGGAACACTATGGATTGGTAGCTCCTCTGAGACTCTTTCGCCGTAGGACGTGTATTTAGTCATTTCAATGCATATAGATTTGATGTGAACTTCTTGGAGCGGTGTTTAGGCGCACAAACTATTAATTTCACAATGAGTGCGCCAACTACATTTTATTTTTATTCATTGTTTTTCTTCCCACCACCGATTTTTATCACGATGTAACAATATTACATTGTTTTATTCAGAGTTTTCAAAATAAACGCCCGGAAATACATATTTATTAAAAAATAAAGAAATAACAACAACAAAAAAGACAAGATATGAGGACCTTATAAGTTGCAAGGATACCGAGGCTGTGAGCGACGCTCACAAAACTGCTTGGCAAAGGGTCGCCCACGGTTCGAACCCTCCATGTTGAGTTCAGGAGAACGACACTGAGCATGAACGTCACTGAGCCGATCGGAACAAAAAGAAACTCAAGCTAAACACAAGACGTGCCATGGATGATGGCACACTAAATATTATATCAGTAGGCATTTACTTTAGGTAACAAAATGACGAGAAAAACAAATAATATGCGCATTTTTCACCGCTTATATTGAAGGCACATTTCCTGTTCGATTTACAAGTTCATACGCAGAGTAAATAAACTCTTCCACGTGGTATCATTAAGGCCTTCGCGTGAAAATATTTGTTACGACCTGTGAGGGCTAATGACGAACTGAACGGCCATTTTGCTTCGGCGGCGGTGATCCGAGCACATCATGTATGCGACATTAGAACTAGAGATTCCGTGAACTTTTTGCGAAGCTTCGAAAGGATGGCAAAGGCTTTTTTGCGCTGAGGTTTCCGATTGTTTTCAACCTTCCAATTTTTCGCGCTATGAAATTCGACATTTTTGAATTTACTAAGCTCAGAAATTCGACGATTTCCGAACTTTCGACCCTGCTAAATTCAAAAGTTCAACGAACTTCGAAACAAAAGTTCCAACCCAGTTCACCCCTATATGTAGGGGTTGAACTGTTGCCTTGAACGTATACGTTCGAGGCAACAAATATCAATAATGCGAGATGTCAATGTATGAAGTGAAGTTGAAACTGCACTCAGATTCTTACCGTTAACTGATCGTGCCACTAACGAAATGCTTGTAAAAAATTCGCTTGCTCTTTATGTTTATACAGCCTTGATGGAGATGCGCCTCAACGGGTAATCGGTCTCTTAGCTGTAGATGAGAAATTTGGCCAGTGCGGTACAACCGCTAACCTGGGGTTTTTAACGTCCATCACGCAGTAGGCATCACACGAACGCTTGCCGGTACAAAACTCATCCAGATCGAAACGGGCGGGGGTGGCGGGGACTTGAACCCAGGAGGTTCCCAGCGCAAGCTTTCGCTCCACGCTCCGAGCTGAGACGCGTTAGCCCACTCGGCCACTTCCTCCCCAATGCTTGTAAAGCGCCGATTCATCGCTTTAGGGTGGCCTCGTACCCCGCACCTTCTTCTTTTGACTTCCGCGCAGAGCCTCTCGCGCGCACAACTCCGTAGGTTGCCCCGAGGTAACCTGTAGGCCAACAGATCCTTTATCTGCATGCTCAAAATTCAACCGGGGCGCTTCGCTGGGAGCGTCCTACGTAGCATTAGTTGTTTTTTTAACGTGAGTCCCACGATTCCCTCGCGTCAAGGGAAGACGCGCGCGGAGAGTGACACCGATGCGCTGCAGTGAACGCTGAACCGGCGCTTACTTCATTATCATTAGTGACCGGCTACATTTTAGGGCGTCCAATATTTCCATTCGTCGAATAAGAAAAGTTTCAGGGAGCGGCATTAGGGTTTGGTCGAGAACAACCGATCGTGACCTGGTCAGTTGTATTAGTCCTGGTATAGCCTGCCTATGGTCCTGGGGATCCCTAATTGACCCTGGTTGCCTCCTCTACCTTGACTAGTGTCGGGTGCTGTGCCTGTGTTCAGTGTTTTCTCCATCCCACGGGTCATCCTGCCGAAAATAAACGCCCAGTGCAACTGAAAATATTTGAGAAGCCTGGATGCCTTTATGTGACTGCGTTGTACCGCATATTTAGTTGTCTTATGCCAGCGTTGCATTTAGGCGACGTTTCAACAGATTGCTATTAGTTCGCAAGTAGGAAGTACGTTCACCCGACCGCGTCGGGTTTTTTCGATGAACCGCTCAACCAGTTCAACGCTTGTTTCATAAGTTTCGACAAATAGCGAGCAATACAGATAATACCGTCAGTACCACAGCACTCAGAAGGAATGAGTATTTTATAACACAACGTGGAGGGCGCGAGTGAGCTGATGTAAGCTTATAATAATCTGGGCAACGTTTTTAGTAAAATTTGGAACACATTTCGCTAACTTTCTAGATGAATTCATGAAAACTTAGTTCGTGCAGAATTCGATTTTCATTCGTGAAATTCAGACTTGGAACTTGAAATCAAACCTTTAAAAAACTTTCGACTTTGCAGTTAGAAAAAAATTCGAAATATTACATTTTTTTTCGAACTTCAATATCAAATAAATTGAAATTTGTATGTGTAAACGAATTTCTCACGGCTAGGCATTTACGTAAACCTGACAAAATTGGTGTCAAAGATGACTACGTCATAATTGCGCGATGTACACGCCTTTGAAATTAAAGCGCCCTTTGGAGCCTGGTGGGAAATTCCGAGGTTAAATGTCTGTTTTCATGCACTAAGCTACCTTTTACTACGGCAGATACCCAGATTGAAATGCTACGACCGGCTATATGAAAACAATATATTGGGGCCCATGGTAGTCGCGTAAACATATTCGAGATTTACCTTTCGTTCTTTTTTTTTTTATGTTATCACACGGGAACACTACCGGTCGTTGCTTAGGACTAGCATATAATCGAACTTGTCTCATGCAAAATGTAATAATTAATTTCGAGTTAGTCTTCATTTGATATGTCATGGAGCTGCGAGCTCAGTTTTTCCGGTAATTCGTGCAAGCGCGTCCGGCCTTCACGATAGGAAGTTTCTCCTGGGTTCGCGTCGTCGTAGAGCCGTCCAGGCGCCTATTTGCTCAATCAAGCGCATGGACGTAATCAATAAAAGCTGTGCGTCGGAGGTCATAGCTAGTTATCGTTATCGTTAGTTAATTATTCAGATAACGTTGATTCCGACCCGCCGCGTGCGGCAAACACGTTTGACGAGAGCGACCGCAAAGCGGCACACGCGTCCGTCTTGGCGTCACTGCGTGATAGCGTCGCGCTCCTTGGAAACGCGGCAAGACGCGCTAACGACCATTCTGACGCAAGGAGATGGGGCTGCCTGGATCCATAACCAATGACCCATGAGACGGGGGCGTAAGCCTTGTCTTCTAGGTGGTGCACACGTTTTTCTCAATTCCCCAGGAATCAAGGAGCATGCTGCGAAAGTATACTCGCTCAGGAGTTGTGTGCAGCAAAGGCAAAGGCATTGGCGCGGGCACGTGGCTTTCAGATCTGCTTTCTCTTCGCGAGTGCTCGTGAAAGGAAAGCAAATATGAAAGCCAGGCCCTCGCGTCTGTGCTTTTGCCTCTGCAGCACGTAACTCATGAGATGGAGTATGGTTACACGCACTGCACGTGCTGGCCTCCTCAACGGTAGCTTGTTCTTGCGTTTACTCATCACAGAGCATGGCCCGTGTCTCATTGTGCTTCGGCAATTCTTTTCAACCATGATTTAGTGAAGATTGACTCTGAGTCTGTGGTCATGTGGCTATGCACAACGACAAACGCAGCACTGCATTGAAGATGTAGCGAGTTTTTTTTTTTGTAAAAATTTGAATAGAAGCGCATGATCGAACGCCAGATATTGACGGTTCATAAACCAGAGAATGGCAAAATAAAGCGTCTAGTACAACGTAAAATTACAGTGGTGGTTGCCAGCGTAATCTACGTAAAGCAATATCAATTTTAATGCGTGTTAATTTATGAAACCGGACTGAAGCGGTCTCGAACTCGTTCGAACAACCACGCGATGTGGCTTTCTGGATCTCGACAATCTAAAAAGAGTGCGAAGGGCACTGCCACGGCGCATCTTCGAATTTTACTCTGAAAGGGTATTGTGTGGGGCGTCACACTGTATCCCTTACCGCTCATTCCCACTGGAAGCGGATCCGCGTTCGCAAAGCGGTTGCAAACGCGGTAGTATAAAGATCCAGTAAAATTGCACGCTCACTTGATGTCATCGGGTGCGCGTGCAATTGTACTGGATCTTTATACAACCGCGTTCGCAACTGCTTTGCGAACGCGGATCCGCTTCCAGGGTGAATAAGCGGTTAGTGTAGTGCCCAGATGCGCACAGCTACATATACGGCTCTGCAGGTGCGCACTAACATATTTGATGACAGTTTTCGAGCTCGGAGAGAAAAAATAAAACGGCAATGTTTATTTGCGTTGAGAGCCTCGCGCATAGCACACTTCGGCTTCTGTGTTGGTGTATATCCAGCATGGGCGAAAATGATTGAACTCACTTTAAACTGAACGCATAAATAGGTTTCTTAACCTATCGCGCTGGGATTTACTACAGAGATGCCTTAAGTTGGTTGAGGCTTTCGGTAAAATCGTGGAAAGATTGTATCACCCGCTTAAGTAAAAAAATTTTAAAAAACTATGTTTTCAATATACTTTGCAGGTGTACCAAAAGTAAGTTTTATTGTGGCGCTTGTTTCAGCAAAACGAAGTGAAGAATAGGTAAGTCAATAATATTTTCTTTCCACTTGACAAATTTTTCAATCGTAGTAAACGCCAGAATAGCCCACAACGATGGTCTTATGATTTTGAGATAAAAGGCTTCTCGATAAATTGTTCATAGACAAACCCAGTTTCTATTTTCTTTCTTTTGACTCCGGAGATTTCATGCATCCATACTCTCAATTATTGAATACACCAGCTTCGAGCACGTCTCTAGTAAATCCCAACGCGACAAGTTAACCAATTTATGCAGTCAGTCTGAAGTGCTTTCAATCCATTTCGTCCAGGCTGTATATGCCTGAGATTTGCTTTTTTCATTATTTTACGTGATGACGGGTCAACGAAATACGCGGCTTGGGATGAGTCCAACGTGCATTATTCGAGTGCACGCCCTGCTGCCTAACAATACGTTTTTTTCTCCTTGTGCCCTTGTGTTAAGGATTAGTTTCGTTCGAGACCAGGTGGCTCAGCTCAAAAAAGCTCAAGGCCTGACCTTGGCGAGGCCGGCGGCGAACATGACCGCTTGCCCCCCAGAAACAGAGAGCGACTGATGTAGTCTCTGCGACCTCGTAACCCCCCCCCCCCCCCCCCCCCATACACACACACTCCTTACATTCTTTCTTGAACGGACCTGCGCCCGGCGTCCGGCATCCGCGTGCGTGCGTATGTGCGTCTGCGTTTGTGAGTATGGACGCGTGTTCCCAGCGCCTGCTTCAGAGCATACATCGAAGTGGCAGCGCGAGCTCCCGCTACAAATCGTGTGGCCTGAAAACGCGATCTACTAAAGGGTTTGACCGCATTTACGACATTAAAAGTGTAGAGATATAGTCTGTCAGTACACCTTTATTGGTAGAGACATAGCAAGAAAAAAAAAAAAGAAACCTCAAAGGGAGAGTAGTAACCAAGAAATGTATTGGGTTGAATCCCTGCCATACTGCATTGACGAGGTCACGTTTATGAGAGGGTGCAAAACTATTGCACTGAGAGGGGGGGTGGGGGCGGATTTAACGGATGTTGTAGTTTATGGTGAAAAGATTAATTTTGTTTTGTTTTGGTTATTTGTCTTTCCGTGATTCCGCTCAGATATCTACGTGTGTGTATGTGCATCAACAATCCCGTCTTTGAATATGCATGTGAGTGTGTGTGTGTGCCTGCGTGTGTATGCACGTGTGCGTTTCTGTGTGCGTATATTTGTCTGCGAGGATATAAGCGATAATAAAGCCATTCGTGATTTCGCATCGCCGACCTTGAGCAAGCTGAACGTGTGCTAACTTTAGCGAACTCCCGCGCCTCCCACGCGTCCTTAAATTTCCTGATCTAGGGATTTTCAATGACTCTCACAAAGTCTCTAATAGAAAACAAACGTTCAAAGTGTCGGTGCAACAATTTTTGTACTTTCCGTGAATACCACATAGAACGAATTGGATTCTAAAACTTGGATTCTAAAACGAGACCATGTCTGCTCTCATATGTGTGGGGCTAGAGTACTCTGAGGGTTGAACCCTAGGTGCCTGAGCGCGGCGCCTTTGCCCAAATTTTCGGACCACGCCCCCTTTTTGGCCGTTTTTGAAGAGAGAGAGCATGTTCTAATTAAAATAACTCGCGAAGTAATCCGATTCCCGAAATGCTCCCTTGGATTCTAAAACTAGACCAAGTCTGCTCTCATATATGTGGGGCTAGAGTACTCTGAGGGTTTAACCCTAGGTGCCTGAGCGCGGCGCCTTTGCCCAAATTTTTGGACCACGCCCCCTTTTTGGCCGTTTTTGAAGGGAGAGAGCATATTCTAATTAAAATAACTCGCGAAGTAATCCGATTCCCGAAATGCTCCCTTGGATTCTAAAACTAGACCATGTCTGCTCTCATATGTGTGGGGCTAGAGTACTCTGAGGGTTGAACCCTAGGTGCCTGAGCGCGGCGCCTTTGCCCAAATTTTCGGACCACGCCCCCTTTTTGGCCGTTTTTGAAGGGAGAGAGTATGTTCTAATTAAAATAACTCGCGAAGTAATCCGATTCCCGAAATGCTCCCTTGGATTCTAAAACTAGACCATGTCTGCTCTCATATGTGTGGGGCTAGAGTACTCTGAGGGTTTAACCCTAGGTGCCTGAGCGCGGCGCCTTTGCCCAAATTTTTGGACCACGCCCCCTTTTTGGCCGTTTTTGAAGGGAGAGAGCATATTCTAATTAAAATAACTCGCGAAGTAATCCGATTCCCGAAATGCTCCCTTGGATTCTAAAACTAGACCATGTCTGCTCTCATATGTGTGGGGCTAGAGTACTCTGAGGGTTGAACCCTAGGTGCCTGAGCGCGGCGCCTTTGCCCAAATTTTCGGACCACGCCCCCTTTTTGGCCGTTTTTGAAGGGAGAGAGTATGTTCTAATTAAAATAACTCGCGAAGTAATCCGATTCCCGAAATGCTCCCTTGGATTCTAAAACTAGACCATGTCTGCTCTAATATGTGTGGGGCTAGAGTACTCTGAGGGTTGAACCTAGGTGCCTGAGCGCGGCGCCTTTGCCCAAATTTTCGGACCACGCCCCCTTTTTGGCCGTTTTTGAAGGGAGAGAGTATGTTCTAATTAAAATAACTCGCGAAGTAATCCGATTCCCGAAATGCTCCCTTGGATTCTAAAACTAGACCATGTCTGCTCTCATATGTGTGGGGCTAGAGTACTCTGAGGGTTGAACCCTAGGTGCCTGAGCGCGGCGCCTTTGCCCAAATTTTCGGACCACGCCCCCTTTTTGGCCGTTTTTGAAGAGAGAGAGCATGTTCTAATTAAAATAACTCGCGAAGTAATCCGATTCCCGAAATGCTCCCTGGGATTCTAAAACTAGACCAAGTCTGCTCTCATATATGTGGGGCTAGAGTACTCTGAGGGTTGAACCCTAGGTGCCTGAGCGCGGCGCCTTTGCCCAAATTTTCGGACCACGCCCCCTTTTTGGCCGTTTTTGAAGGGAGAGAGCATATTCTAATTAAAATAACTCGCGAAGTAATCCGATTCCCGAAATGCTCCCTTGGATTCTAAAACTAGACCAAGTCTGCTCTCATATATGTGGGGCTAGAGTACTCTGAGGGTTGAACCCTAGGTGCCTGAGCGCGGCGCCTTTGCCCAAATTTTCGGACCACGCCCCCTTTTTGGCCGTTTTTGAAGGGAGAGAGCATATTCTAATTAAAATAACTCGCGAAGTAATCCGATTCCCGAAATGCTCCCTTGGATTCTAAAACTAGACCATGTCTGCTCTCATATGTGTGGGGCTAGAGTACTCTGAGGGTTGAACCCTAGGTGCTTGAGCGCGGCGCCTTTGCCCAAATTTTCGGACCACGCCCCCTTTTTGGCCGTTTTTGAAGGGAGAGAGTATGTTCTAATTAAAATAACTCGCGAAGTAATCCGATTCCCGAAATGCTTCCTTGGATTCTAAAACTAGACCATGTCTGCTCTCATATGTGTGGGGCTAGAGTACTCTGAGGGTTGAACCCTAGGTGCCTGAGCGCGGCGCCTTTGCCCAAATTTTTGGACCACGCCCCCTTTTTGGCCGTTTTTGAAGAGAGAGAGCATGTTCTAATTAAAATAACTCGCGAAGTAATCCGATTCCCGAAATGCTCCCTTGGATTCTAAAACTAGACCAAGTCTGCTCTCATATATGTGGGGCTAGAGTACTCTGAGGGTTGAACCCTAGGTGCCTGAGCGCGGCGCCTTTGCCCAAATTTTCGGACCACGCCCCCTTTTTGGCCGTTTTTGAAGGGAGAGAGTATGTTCTAGTTAAAATAACTCGCGAAGTAATCCGATTCCCGAAATGCTCCCTTGGATTCTAAAACTAGACCATGTCTGCTCTCATATGTGTGGGGCTAGAGTACTCTGAGGGTTGAACCCTAGGTGCCTGAGCGCGGCGCCTTTGCCCAAATTTTCGGACCACGCCCCCTTTTTGGCCGTTTTTGAAGAGAGAGAGCATGTTCTAGTTAAAATAACTCGCGAAGTAATCCGATTCCCGAAATGCTCCCTTGGATTCTAAAACTAGACCATGTCTGCTCTCATATGTGTGGGGCTAGAGTACTCTGAGGGTTGAACCCTAGGTGCCTGAGCGCGGCGCCTTTGCCCAAATTTTCGGACCACGCCCCCTTTTTGGCCGTTTTTGAAGGGAGAGAGCATGTTCTAATTAAAATAACTCGCGAAGTAATCCGATTCCCGAAATGCTCCCTTGGATTCTAAAACTAGACCATGTCTGTTCTGATATGTGTGGGGCTAGAGTACTCTGAGGGTTGAACCCTAGGTGCCTGAGCGCGGCGCCTTTGCCCAAATTTTCGGACCACGCCCCCTTTTTGGCCGTTTTTGAAGGGAGAGAGTATGTTCTAATTAAAATAACTCGCGAAGTAATCCGATTCCCGAAATGCTCCCTTGGATTCTAAAACTAGACCATGTCTGCTCTCATATGTGTGGGGCTAGAGTACTCTGAGGGTTGAACCCTAGGTGCCTGAGCGCGGCGCCTTTGCCCAAATTTTCGGACCACGCCCCCTTTTTGGCCGTTTTTGAAGAGAGAGAGCATGTTCTAATTAAAATAACTCGTGAAGTAATCCGATTCCCGAAATGCTCCCTTGGATTCTAAAACTAGACCAAGTCTGCTCTCATATATGTGGGGCTAGAGTACTCTGAGGGTTGAACCCTAGGTGCCTGAGCGCGGCGCCTTTGCCCAAATTTTCGGACCACGCCCCCTTTTTGGCCGTTTTTGAAGGGAGAGAGTATGTTCTAGTTAAAATAACTCGCGAAGTAATCCGATTCCCGAAAAGCTCCCTTGGATTCTAAAACTAGACCATGTCTGCTCTCATATGTGTGGGGCTAGAGTACTGTGAGGGTTGAACCCTAGGTGCCTGAGCGCGGCGCCTTTGCCCAAATTTTCGGACCACGCCCCCTTTTTGGCCGTTTTTGAAGAGAGAGAGCATGTTCTAAATAAAATAACTCGCGCAAGTAATCCGATTCCCGAAATGCTCCCTTGGATTCTAAAACTAGACCAAGTCTGCTCTCATATATGTGGGGCTAGAGTACTCTGAGGGTTGAACCCTAGGTGCCTGAGCGCGGCGCCTTTGCCCAAATTTTTGGACCACGCCCCCTTTTTGGCCGTTTTTGAAGGGAGAGAGTATGTTCTAGTTGAAATAACTCGCGAAGTAATCCGATTCCCGAAATGCTCCCGTGGATTCTAAAACTAGACCATGTCTGCTCTCATATGTGTGGGGCTAGAGTACTCTGAGGGTTGAACCCTAGGTGCCTGAGCGCGGCGCCTTTGCCCAAATTTTCGGACCACGCCCCCTTTTTGGCCGTTTTTGAAGAGAGAGAGCATATTCTAGTTAAAATAACTCGCGAAGTAATCCGATTCCCGAAATGCTCCCTTGGATTCTAAAACTAGACCAAGTCTGCTCTCATATATGTGGGGCTAGAGTACTCTGAGGGTTGAACCCTAGGTGCCTGAGCGCGGCGCCTTTGCCCAAATTTTCGGACCACGCCCCCTTTTTGGCCGTTTTTGAAGGGAGAGAGCATGTTCTAATTAAAATAACTCGCGCAAGTAATCCGATTCCCGAAATGCTCCCTTGGATTCTAAAACTAGACCAAGTCTGCTCTCATATATGTGGGGCTAGAGTACTCTGAGGGTTGAACCCTAGGTGCCTGAGCGCGGCGCCTTTGCCCAAATTTTCGGACCACGCCCCCTTTTTGGCCGTTTTTGAAGGGAGAGAGTATGTTCTAGTTAAAATAACTCGCGAAGTAATCCGATTCCCGAAATGCTCCCTTGGATTCTAAAACTAGACCATGTCTGCTCTCATATGTGTGGGGCTAGAGTACTCTGAGGGTTGAACCCTAGGTTCCTGAGCGCGGCGCCTTTGCCCAAATTTTCGGACCACGCCCCCTTTTTGGCCGTTTTTGAAGAGAGAGAGCATGTTCTAGTTAAAATAACTCGCGAAGTAATCCGATTCCCGAAATGCTCCCTTGGATTCTAAAACTAGACCATGTCTGCTCTCATATGTGTGGGGCTAGAGTACTCTGAGGGTTGAACCCTAGGTGCCTGAGCGCGGCGCCTTTGCCCAAATTTTCGGACCACGCCCCCTTTTTGGCCGTTTTTGAAGGGAGAGAGCATGTTCTAATTAAAATAACTCGCGAAGTAATCCGATTCCCGAAATGCTCCCTTGGATTCTAAAACTAGACCATGTCTGTTCTGATATGTGTGGGGCTAGAGTACTCTGAGGGTTGAACCCTAGGTGCCTGAGCGCGGCGCCTTTGCCCAAATTTTCGGACCACGCCCCCTTTTTGGCCGTTTTTGAAGGGAGAGAGTATGTTCTAATTAAAATAACTCGCGAAGTAATCCGATTCCCGAAATGCTCCCTTGAATTCTAAAACTAGACCATGTCTGCTCTCATATGTGTGGGGCTAGAGTACTCTGAGGGTTGAACCCTAGGTGCCTGAGCGCGGCGCCTTTGCCCAAATTTTCGGACCACGCCCCCTTTTTGGCCGTTTTTGAAGAGAGAGAGCATGTTCTAATTAAAATAACTCGCGAAGTAATCCGATTCTCGAAATGCTCCCTTGGATTCTAAAACTAGACCAAGTCTGCTCTCATATATGTGGGGCTAGAGTACTCTGAGGGTTGAACCCTAGGTGCCTGAGCGCGGCGCCTTTGCCCAAATTTTCGGACCACGCCCCCTTTTTGGCCGTTTTTGAAGAGAGAGAGCATGTTCTAATTAAAATAACTCGCGAAGTAATCCGATTCCCGAAATGCTCCCTTGGATTCTAAAACTAGACCAAGACTGCTCTCATATATGTGGGGCTAGAGTACTCTGAGGGTTGAACCCTAGGTGCCTGAGCGCGGCGCCTTTGCCCAAATTTTCGGACCACGCCCCCTTTTTGGCCGTTTTTGAAGGGAGAGAGTATGTTCTAATTAAAATAACTCGCGAAGTAATCCGATTCCCGAAATGCTCCCTTGGATTCTAAAACTAGACCAAGTCTGCTCTCATATATGTGGGGCTAGAGTACTCTGAGGGTTGAACCCTAGGTGCCTGAGCGCGGCGCCTTTGCCCAAATTTTCGGACCACGCCCCCTTTTTGGCCGTTTTTGAAGGGAGAGAGTATGTTCTAGTTAAAATAACTCGCGAAGTAATCCGAATCCCGAAAAGCTCCCGTGGATTCTAAAACTAGACCATGTCTGCTCTCATATGTGTGGGGCTAGAGTACTCTGAGGGTTGAACCCTAGGTGCCTGAGCGCGGCGCCTTTGCCCAAATTTTCGGACCACGCCCCCTTTTTGGCCGTTTTTGAAGAGAGAGAGCATATTCTAGTTAAAATAACTCGCGAAGTAATCCGATTCCCGAAATGCTCCCTTGGATTCTAAAACTAGACCAAGTCTGCTCTCATATATGTGGGGCTAGAGTACTCTGAGGGTTGAACCCTAGGTGCCTGAGCGCGGCGCCTTTGCCCAAATTTTCGGACCACGCCCCCTTTTTGGCCGTTTTTGAAGGGAGAGAGCATGTTCTAATTAAAATAACTCGCGCAAGTAATCCGATTCCCGAAATGCTCCCTTGGATTCTAAAACTAGACCAAGTCTGCTCTCATATATGTGGGGCTAGAGTACTCTGAGGGTTGAACCCTAGGTGCCTGAGCGCGGCGCCTTTGCCCAAATTTTCGGACCACGCCCCCTTTTTGGCCGTTTTTGAAGGGAGAGAGTATGTTCTAGTTAAAATAACTCGCGAAGTAATCCGATTCCCGAAATGCTCCCTTGGATTCTAAAACTAGACCATGTCTGCTCTCATATGTGTGGGGCTAGAGTACTCTGAGGGTTGAACCCTAGGTGCCTGAGCGCGGCGCCTTTGCCCAAATTTTCGGACCACGCCCCCTTTTTGGCCGTTTTTGAAGAGAGAGAGCATGTTCTAGTTAAAATAACTCGCGAAGTAATCCGATTCCCGAAATGCTCCCTTGGATTCTAAAACTAGACCATGTCTGCTCTCATATGTGTGGGGCTAGAGTACTCTGAGGGTTGAACCCTAGGTGCCTGAGCGCGGCGCCTTTGCCCAAATTTTCGGACCACGCCCCCTTTTTGGCCGTTTTTGAAGGGAGAGAGCATGTTCTAATTAAAATAACTCGCGAAGTAATCCGATTCCCGAAATGCTCCCTTGGATTCTAAAACTAGACCATGTCTGTTCTGATATGTGTGGGGCTAGAGTACTCTGAGGGTTGAACCCTAGGTGCCTGAGCGCGGCGCCTTTGCCCAAATTTTCGGACCACGCCCCCTTTTTGGCCGTTTTTGAAGGGAGAGAGTATGTTCTAATTAAAATAACTCGCGAAGTAATCCGATTCCCGAAATGCTCCCTTGAATTCTAAAACTAGACCATGTCTGCTCTCATATGTGTGGGGCTAGAGTACTCTGAGGGTTGAACCCTAGGTGCCTGAGCGCGGCGCCTTTGCCCAAATTTTCGGACCACGCCCCCTTTTTGGCCGTTTTTGAAGAGAGAGAGCATGTTCTAATTAAAATAACTCGCGAAGTAATCCGATTCTCGAAATGCTCCCTTGGATTCTAAAACTAGACCAAGTCTGCTCTCATATATGTGGGGCTAGAGTACTCTGAGGGTTGAACCCTAGGTGCCTGAGCGCGGCGCCTTTGCCCAAATTTTCGGACCACGCCCCCTTTTTGGCCGTTTTTGAAGAGAGAGAGCATGTTCTAATTAAAATAACTCGCGAAGTAATCCGATTCCCGAAATGCTCCCTTGGATTCTAAAACTAGACCAAGACTGCTCTCATATATGTGGGGCTAGAGTACTCTGAGGGTTGAACCCTAGGTGCCTGAGCGCGGCGCCTTTGCCCAAATTTTCGGACCACGCCCCCTTTTTGGCCGTTTTTGAAGGGAGAGAGTATGTTCTAATTAAAATAACTCGCGAAGTAATCCGATTCCCGAAATGCTCCCTTGGATTCTAAAACTAGACCAAGTCTGCTCTCATATATGTGGGGCTAGAGTACTCTGAGGGTTGAACCCTAGGTGCCTGAGCGCGGCGCCTTTGCCCAAATTTTCGGACCACGCCCCCTTTTTGGCCGTTTTTGAAGGGAGAGAGTATGTTCTAGTTAAAATAACTCGCGAAGTAATCCGAATCCCGAAAAGCTCCCTTGGATTCTAAAACTAGACCATGTCTGCTCTGATATGTGTGGGGCTAGAGTACTCTGAGGGTTGAACCCTAGGTGCCTGAGCGCGGCGCCTTTGCCCAAATTTTCGGACCACGCCCCCTTTTTGGCCGTTTTTGAAGGGAGAGAGTATGTTCTAATTAAAATAACTCGCGAAATAATCCGATTCCTGAAATGCTCCCTTGGATTCTAAAACTAGACCATGTCTGCTCTCATATGTGTGGGGCTAGAGTACTCTGAGGGTTGAACCCTAGGTGCCTGAGCGCGGCGCCTTTGCCCAAATTTTCGGACCACGCCCCCTTTTTGGCCGTTTTTGAAGGGAGAGAGTATGTTCTAATTAAAATAACTCGCGAAGTAATTCGATTCCCGAAATGCTCCCTTGGATTCTAAAACTAGACCAAGTCTGCTATCATATTTGTGGGGTTAGAGTACTCTGAGGGTTGAACCCTAGGTGCCTGAGCGCGGCACCTTTGCCCAAATTTTCGGACCACGCCCCCTTTTTGGCCGTTTTTGAAGAGAGAGAGCATGTTCTAATTAAAATAACTCGCGAAGTAATCCGATTCCCGAAATGCTCCCTTGGATTCTAAAACTAGACCATGTCTGCTCTCATATGTGTGGGGCTAGAGTACTCTGAGGGTTGAACCCTAGGTGCCTGACCGCGGCGCCTTTGCCCAAATTTTCGGACCACGCCCCCTTTTTGGTCGTTTTTGAAGGGAGAGAGTATGTTCTAATTAAAATAACTCGCGAAGTAATCCGATTCCTGAAATTCTCCCTTGGATTCTAAAACTAGACCATGTCTGGTCTCATATGTGTGGGGCTAGAGTACTCTGAGGGTTGAACCCTAGGTGCCTGAGCGCGGCGCCTTTGCCCAAATTTTCGGACCACGCCCCCTTTTTGGCCGTTTTTGAAGAGAGAGAGCATGTTCTAATTAAAATAACTCGCGAAGTAATCCGATTCCCGAAATGCTCCCTTGGATTCTAAAACTAGACCATGTCTGCTCTCATATGTGTGGGGCTAGAGTACTCTGAGGGTTGAACCCTAGGTGCCTGAGCGCGGCGCCTTTGCCCAAATTTTCGGACCACGCCCCCTTTTTGGCCGTTTTTGAAGGGAGAGAGTATGTTCTAATTAAAATAACTCGCGAAGTAATCCGATTCCTGAAATTCTCCCTTGGATTCTAAAACTAGACCATGTCTGCTCTCATATTTGTGGGGCTAGAGTACTCTGAGGGTTGAACCCTAGGTGCCTGAGCGCGGCGCCTTTGCCCAAATTTTCGGACCACGCCCCCTTTTTGGCCGTTTTTGAAGAGAGAGAGCATGTTCTAATTAAAATAACTCGCGAAGTAATCCGATTCCCGAAATGCTCCCTTGGATTCTAAAACTAGACCAAGTCTGCTCTCATATATGTGGGGCTTGAGTACTCTGAGGGTTGAACCCTAGGTGCCTGTAAGCGGCGCCTTTGCCCATATTTTTGAACTACGCCCTTTTTTGACCGTTTCTGATGTGAGAGACCATGTTCCGATTAAAGTAACTCGAGAAATAAAGCGATTGTGAAAATGCTCTCCGGGATTCTAAAAGTTGACGAAGCCTGCTGTCATATGTGGGGAGTTAGACTGCACTCAGGGTAGGACCCTAGGTTCCTGAAAGCAGTACCTTTTCCCAATATTTGCAGACCACGCCCCCTTTTCGACCGTTATTTACTGCTGGGGTCGAGCGGCACCACCGTCACCTATTGCTTCACACAAGGGAATGCATGAAACTTTACGGGAAAAACGGGGAAAACTGCTACTTCTTACCTTAGTAAGCTGTTCTCGACGATGAGACTTTTATGTAATGTGGGAATGAAAGCTAATATTCCCGTCGCAATTATCAAAAGCGATACAATACTAATATATTTTAATAACTGATTTGTGCTTTAGGGTCGAGGGTTGCGGCTTTGTTGGGTGTAAACTGTGATGCGGTTCAATAAGGCAAGAGTTGCCGACAGACAATGTGGAGCCGTTCATGATCTGGACGTCGTCAGAGGCTAGCAAGCTGTAAGTTGGCCTTTGCTGAGGACATTTGCATCGTTTCGGGAGCTTGCACAGACTATTGCTGGGGCGAGCCTTTGCTTTAAACTTCAGTGAGGGCTTCTTTGACGATTTAAAGCTTGGAGCGTGCCGTTCATTTGCTGAACGTGTCATTTATTTAGCAACTGAAGCAAGCGACGCCGGCACAATCGGTGGTGCTCTGGCGCTTTTTTTTTTAATCTGTGTTCGAATACTTGAATTCTACCGATTCGATCTCCGAACACCTGATATAATGATCGCAGCACATCATAAAATACTTGCCTTCGAGCACCGCGTACAAGCTTCAATATTCCTCTTCTTTGTGTTTCTCCCTTAGACTTGTGTGTATCACCTGGGGTCAATCAATGTCCACCTGTGGCGCCACCGACGTTCCCCTGATCCGCATTCCAGCCTACTACACGCCGTTTAAGCTGAGACTAGTAGCTCCACCTTCCGCGCGAGCTTACTGCCCTTGCTAACACAAGTGTGAACGCGCAACGCGCAACTAAAGCTCTGGGGAAGCGAGCGAGCTCGTGCTGAAGGCGGAGATTCTAGGGTATCCACACGAAGGAGAACTCCGCGGACGGATGTCATGACGTCAACCACCCGGGAAACTCCGTCCCCGGCTCTGCCGCGTGCACATGTGGAATAATAATTGGGTTGTGTGTGTGTTTATACAGCCTAGAACTTGGTCTGCCTCACGGGGGCGACGAGTCTCCCAGCTGTAGATGAGAAATTTAGTCAGTGCGGTACAGCCGCTAGCCTGGGGTCTTTAACGTGCATCACGCAGTAGTGATACACGACCGCACGCCTGTAGCTTTCGTGCTGACAGCACGAAGCCTCCGCGCCTCCGCCACGGAGGAAAACGGGAGAACGGCGACGCGAGGCGTCAAAAAGGGATGACGTATGTCTCACGTGATGCGCGATCCTCGGAGGAAAGTGGGGGATTTCTCCTTCGTGTGGATACCCCAGGGGTGAACGGAGTACACAATAGAGATCTGTATTGCCACTACTGCCAAGAAGCTGACATGCAAAGCGACCATCTTTTCGTGCGTGTCACGAGCGCGGAGCGTTTTCGCCGAGAACATATTCAAAGGCAACACCTCCCGCGGCTCGCGCGATTTCGCGTTTAGGCGGTCAATTTCATACGTGTAATCCCGCTGTGCTCAGAAAGCGTGACAAGTTGTCAGGAGAACGGGCTCTAAAAACCGTCAAACGCCCACAAAATATAGCTAATTAGGTCCCGCTATGTAAAAGTTACAGAATGCATTGCAGAAATGCTAAATCACCCGCCAAATTTAGCACACGATCGTCACGTGACATTATAAGCGAGGTGTCACCCCGTTACTTCATCAGCATAACGTCGTCCCGTGATACTAACCATGTGACAACGTCACGCAATACTACACAATGCACATGACTTGACACCTAGGCGTGACACTAAAAATCAGGATGTCAAGATGTCAAGATACTATGACATAACTCTACATTGTGTCACGTGACGTGACGTTATGACGCGACACTGTGACATCACGTGTCCCAACCACGTGATCATCGGACATATTGTACCTACGAAAGGGTTTAAAAAATCTCAAACAAATACCCAGCGCAGCTCATAACACGCTGCTCATTTTCTGTCTTGAGTATGCCCAAAGGATTAAGATGAATTTTAGTTAATTATATTAAGATCATATTTAAATAACTCGTTCAAGAACGGCAAGTCAAAAATGTAGTCTCAAGTGCACTTAAAATCACATCATTATTATAACTGCGTGGTTGAAGTCCGCGTAATAATTTTTCTATTCGTGTGCGTGGCGTTAGTGCTGCTTGATAAATATATATTTTTTTACCTTGATTTGAGAAATTAGATGTAATATCGTATCTTCCTTACAGAGAAATGCTTTTACCTTCCGGAGAAACGTTCTTGCCCCACCGTAAGACTAATTCAAATTTCATTTATATTTTTTTTTATTCAGGAACTCCAGGTTCAAACCCCGGGGTTTGGTAAATATGTGATTGGAATTAATGATGCACATTTATCATGTAGTATACATGGTAAGATTAATTCATTTAATTTGTCATTATGCGCGAGAAACAGCTTTTTACTGCTCTAAACGGCCCTGAATTCATTTGGAGAGCCCTGCCTTTTGTTCTTTTAATGACGAGGGCACTTCGTAGAATTATCGGATCGCAAAGAAAATAGTACCATGATGTAGCTGGGGAACTGGAGCTTATATAACCGTAGAGAGCAACTCGCGATACGGAGTGGTTAATTTGTAAATCAAGTTTGAACTCAAATATTTCTCTGTAAATCACAGCACCCCCATAAGGATAGTGCATTTTTTTCCGATTGCCAGTTGGCTCTATTTATCATAGACATACAGTCCTTAAATTTAGCTCAATGAACAAAAAGGGTATCTACTAAAAAAGATCGCTGAGAGCAAAATAATGCGACGCTTAGATTTTCGTGAAATAAAAAATATATAGTTCGTCCCATTGAGTTACGGGCCGTGCCGCCACCGCTGCCGATAGATGGCGCAAGTAGTGTCGGCGCGCTCGTGTCCTCGAATCCTGGGTATGCTCTACACATTCCTCGTCGACATTAATGTGGCTTAGTAGGTCACCGAATTCATTCAAGTGAGGCAATGCGACGGCGGAGCAGACGGTACTGTCTTTGTAGGCTGAACTAAAATTATCTGCAAATAGCTCGGGCACGCACTCCGCATCTCTTTCTTGGTGATCCAAAATTATTGTCGATCCGATATCCCTAGCTCCCAGAACGCGATCTAGTGTACCTCCAAAATTTGTTAGAATTTTCGACAAGGTCAGATTCCACCAAGTCACGATACTCCAGGCGGTCACGGTTTAACATTATCTCGCATTTCTTTCTGCAACTCTTGAATTCTACCTCCCACTTTAGGAAACCACTTTTCTTATACTTTCTGTGCAAGAAGCCTTTCCTTTTTAGTAGCGTTTTAGTTCATTAGAAAACCAATTAGGGAAGCGAGGTTTCTTTAAAGATCCAAAAGGGACGAATCTGTCCCTGGCCTCTTGAATTAATCTCGTAAAGACAGCTACCTGCTCATTTGCATCAGAGAACTATAAGACCGGAGACCAATCAACACTCGAGAGGCGGTGGAACATCCCGATGTAGTCTCCTGATGAAAAATTGTATAAGATGCGTGGAGGAGAAGCCTCAATAGGAGCGCGAATCGAGGAATCAACAAAAGAATGCACTAAATCAAGGGCAGGATGATACTTATACAGAAGAACCATAAGGATTTCACCTCGGGCTACACGCACGCAGTCCATGTTTGAGAGGCATAAATCTAAAATATTACCTTGGTGGTCAAGAATAGCGTTGTGTTGTGCAAGATCTAAAAAAAGAAACAAAGTTTAGGAGGTCGTTGCCTTTCTGCTTGCAATAAAAGTTGGCGGTAGAAACATTAAACTGTGTCCAGTTGACGCCTAGAGCATTAGAATCACCTAACATTAAGACATTACACCCGTGTACCTCGTTAACGGTCTCCTCTATGCCAGCGAGACACGCGCGAAAGTCGTCGAGCGTCGTTTGCGGAGGCAGGTAAAAAAGGCCAATAAAAAGGCGTACTTTCTTTGCACACTCAATTTCTATTCATCAACTCTCGGGAAACTTTTCTAAATCTTCGCGTCTTTTCGAGCGGAAACGCCTGTCAACGGCCACTAACACGTCGCCTCCAGTTGTATCACGCGAGTGGCCAAGTCGCGGTTACGCCGGTACAGGTGGAAAGTAATCGGAGGACCCAATGTCACAGCATAACCAAGTTTCCGTTAAGCAAAATATGGAATAATTGGATAGAGTAACGTTAAAAAAAGCATTCGGTTTTTGTTTGTAAGCCGCGGACGTTTTGATAAAATAAATCAACGTGGCTCATTAACTTTCGTCGGTTCTGGGAGGGCCCTCTGAGACATGGAGAAGGGCTTGTCGAAGGGTGCCTGTAAAAGTTTTGAAGAGGCAGGATTTCGGCCACACAGCAGGGTCAGCAAGTTTCACAAATTCCTCGGCAGCCACGGACACCTGGACGGAGGCGTATGAGTCGTGCCGAGTCTTCAGACGCCGGCACTCCAGTTTGTCGAGCCCGAGAAAGGATAGGTGAGAGGAGACATCTTCACAGGTGGTGTCCGGTGCCAGTTGGGTAACAAATAAGGCTCTCCGACTCACTGACGGCGAGGCGACGCAGTTTCGAGGGCTCGGCTGCACCAGGCAGCGCGGGGGTTCGAGCCTTCGGGCGCGTCGGCCCCAGACACGCCGCTCGCCCGTCACGTGCGCCATTCTTGCATGATGCAGTGGATTTCGGCTCGACCCTCGGAGGTGCCGCCTTGAGTAGTGCAGGGGTGGAGTGTGCACCGCTTCTGGCGCCCGGTGCCGACTGCGTTGACTGCGGGAGGGCTTGGATCCCAGATTCGGGTGGCGAGCCCTGTAGCTTCGCCTCGGGCCTCTGCGGCAGTTTTCGCTCCTGAGGATAGAGCCGCCAGAGAACTCCAAGGCTTTCGTGCGTTGTTCCGGAAATGCTTTTTGGTGTTTCCACACACTAATTAGAAGCCGCGCGGATGGAACCGTAGTTCTCGTCAAATGCCGCTTGAGCGTGAAGTCCTTGACTGCGACTTGAGTGAAGACGGAAGGCCCATTTTAGTGAACTGTCTGTTCGGAAACAATTGAACACGTCTCGCCCTTGTTTATGCTCCAAACGACGAGAAAGAAAGAAAATATTCTTTTTCCCGCTTAAAGCTTAAATGTACCCGTAACAATAATACTCGTGGGAGACTTAAATTGCGTGTTGAACTGCAGCCACAGATGGCGTCGCGCAGAGAAGGCCGACTCAAGCGTTGGTGAGCTTAGAAGCGCACTACATTCAGGTGACCGTGTGGATGTCACATGCGGAGGGCGATATACATACTTTCGTTGAATCCGACCGAGCGCGAGGGTTGCTATGGCAGCAGCTGTGTCGGCTCCAACGAATTAGGTTTTTACCCCGTTTTGTTGAAGCCGACGCAGCTGTTGCCATAGCAACCCTCGCACTAGGTGGGAGTGGGACCCAATGCATGTGTGTGTGAATCGCCTTTCGCACGTGACATCCACACGGTCACCTGAACGTAGGGCATTTCTAGGCTCACCAACGCTTAGGTCGGCCTTCCCTAGCTGCGCGACGCGATCTGTCGCTGCGGTTCAACACGCAAGCCTCCAACGAGTATTGTTGCCCCGGGTACGTTTAAGCTTCAAGCGGGAAAAAGAATATTTCCTTTCTTTCTCGTCATTTGGAGCATAAACAGAGACGAGACGTGTTCAATTGTTTCCGAGCAGACAGTTCACTACAATGGGCTTTCCGTCTTCGCTCACGTCGCAGTCAAGGACTTCGCGCTCAAGCGGCACTTTAACCAGAACTGCGGTTCCATACGCGCGGCTTCTAATTAGTGCGTGGAAACATCAAAAATCATTTCCGCAACAACGCACGAAACCCTTGACGTTCTCTGTCGACTTTATCCTGGTCTCTTGAAGAAAAACCATTCGTCGTGAATTAAGGTGATATTAACATAAAACGTTCTATGGCCAGGTTCCGCATTTCATGAAGTAAAGATAAAACCGTGGCCGCGATGCTCGACACCGATTGGTCGACGGGTGGGAGAAGAGTGACGTGCTAGACACTGTTTGGTTAACGAGGAAGTAATGTCAACCGAGGGGTATGCTAGGAAAAGCTGGACCCCCTCCCTGTACCAACCCTGTGCACTGTGAGGGAAAGGAGCTCGTGAGCATGGAAGGCTCTAAAAGGTCGCCAGGTTTATCAGCCCGATTTCCGGTAGTATCGCTTCATTCTACAGGAACAACTCTCACGTGTACACTTGGTAGGCGTTAAATTATCCGATGAAGAGAACCGTGAACGTAGGCATCTAGACGCCTGACGTCTGTAAACTCAGGGTTCCACTGTACGCTCGTGATGCCATGGCCTCCGAAATTTTTCGCACGCTGGTTGTGCTCCTCAGGTCGTTGCATTCGCCGGTAGAGACTGTCACTGTGGGACGCTCGGTGATGCTCGCAACCAAAACAAGCAATACAAAGAAATTGCCCCGAATTATCATCATCATTATCGTCGGTCTACGGAAGTTAGGAGCAGCGCAAGGTGTGCTCCCCGCCTCTCGCCGCGTTACACAGACCTTTGGCAACGAAGAGGTTGATAAAAGTGTGATGGTTCCTCTTTTCAAATCACAAAATGTGTAAAATAAGTGTCCGTGCACGACAGCGAAATTCAGAAATATGTTCTCATGCATGACGACAAAAAATATATTTCTATGCCTGTCCCGCCGGCCGAGACACTTTCCGCGGAGGACAAATATAGATTCGCATTATATTTTGCGTTTTCAGGTATCATCCAGCGAAACAGCGCATAGACCGGAGCAGAGTAAAACAATTACGAATCAACAGAGATCGACTTACTTATCTTCTTTCTGATAATCAGAACAATAAAAAAGCAAGCTTCATGCCGCGGGCTCATACTTGAGAGCGTGCTTTGAGGCGATTCTGTTTCCATTTCCGGTTTGGTTATAAGTGCCACGTGCATTATAAAAAAAATGTTTTGCTGGGAAGTTTTTGGTAATTTTATTGAACGCATCTGTTTGCATCTATCATCCGGAGGTCGAGTATTTCATTCGATTTTTTTTTCTATTGTCGCGTTTTGGTCACTTCCCAGGCGAGCATGACGGCTCCACACTCTGGCGTTTTGCGCCGCTCATCTGTGTGCTGAAGCCGTGTCAATGCACGATGCTGTCGTATCATCCACAATAAATCCCAAATCTGTTTCGCTGTCCAGCTGTAAAGGTAATTTTCTGAGTTAGTACATTGGTTTTTAACTATCATGAGCCCCATCTTGTCAGTTGTTCCACCCAACCAGCTGCTAAATGCGTTCGCGACTCATCTTGAACAGCTTTCTATTCCCGAGACAACGTTTATGAGAGTACATGCTCTTCCCAAATTTGTCGCCTTGATGGAGTGTGGCTCCGGTGTAAAACGTGGGTGACATTTAATAGCGTTAGCAGTCCCTTTTCATTGCCTACTTCGCATTCAGTAAAACATGTAACACCCGAGCGATCAAAGTGACGAAATATGCCAAGCGCCGCCATGGCCAGGTCCAACGCCTGCGGTGCTACGCAACATACTGAATTTTACAGTTAAGGTACGTGTTGATATACTGGCCACCATTCCATTCTACATCACATATTTCTATGTCGTTGAAGCAATCTGTTTTTCTGGCCGCCTGAAAAAAAGGCTTAGTAATTTCTCTTTTTAAATCAGGCACCTCAATGAATATTATAAAATATAAACCGATATCATTGCCCTCTGCATTTTTGAAGGTGTTCGAAAAGAGCATCCATAAGCATTTGACAAAGTATTTTAAGCGCGTAATATCCGATACACAGCATGGTTTCATGAGCGGCTGGTCTGTTGCAACAAATCTTGTGCGTATTTATTAAATGATGTTGCCCCCAAAGTCTGCTCTTGAGAGCAAACTTACGCAGTGTATTTTGATTGTTGCGAGGCATTTGATCGTGTAAATAATAAGCTGCTGTTACATACACCTTCTATGTTTGGTCTCAGTGATGAGTATTGTTCTTAGTTTGAAAGTTATCTTTCAGCAAGAAAGAACTGTGTCAACTACTCAAATCTAATTTTTTTTTTTTGTACCATCGGCTGTATTTTAGGGTTCCAATCTTGGACCTCTTCTTTTTAACTTACTTTGGTAAAAATATCCAAGATGCAATTCGTCATACGAGTCTCTTGTAGTTCGCGGATGATCTTAAGATCCATGAAATTATTTCGACATTAAATGATTGGTCTCTACAGCAGGAAGATATCAATGTCATTTTTAAAGAAAATAAGGACAATGGGCTTGATATTAGCACTGGAAAGATAAATGTAATATTTTTCACGCGTAGGCCTAATCCAACCCATTTTCTGTACCACATAGGAGACTCGTTCATTACTCGCGTTACTATTGTGAACAATTTTGGAGTGATGCTTAATTTAAACCTAACTCTAAGTCGCAGGCGTCAAACGTTGTGAGCTCATGCTTTCGTCTTCTGAGCACAATTTCCAGATTTAGTAAGGGTTTTTCGAGTGCTTTATATTTCTTCGTGCTTCATCGAAGCATAATTTTTCCTAAACATTACTTCTCCTCTGTGATTTGGAATAGCGTCGGTGCTACAGCTTCCAAAAGGGTGGAGCGTGTAAAGAAACAGATTGCCAGAATTTGTCGTTCAGATCTCCTTCACATAAGTCATATGCCTACAACAAAATACTTAAACAATTGCAAATTACTTAACTTGCATCAAGACGACGTTCGCGCGACTTTGTATTCTTGTTTAAATGCATACATTCCTATTAGGATATTAGCTATCTGGTCTCATCTATTAACTATAATATACCAGGCATAAATATTAGTTTTAATTGCGAATTTTATGTTAATCGTCGTATTTTACGTCACCTTCAGGCCGACTGAGAAACTCTTTCAGTCATCTAGAATCAGATGACATTGACGTATTCAGCCCTAAAAAACCTAACTTAACTCAGTTAAAAAAGTGCTTGTTTCGTAGATTGATATAATGTTTAGAATTTGTAAATATTCAATTCTTAAGTGTGTGTTTTTTTCTTAAAAAAAAAGAGTGAAATGATGAAATCTTTCTTGCTTGAATTGCCGCGCGCCACGCCGGCAGCGCGGCCGTGGCCTAACGGTTATTGCGCTTGCCTCCCACGCGAAGAGCCAGCGTTCGGTTCCCGGGAGTTACGCGTCCTTTTGTTTTTTCCTGCAATTTAGATTTCTGGTAAATTCGAGAATCGTGTTGGGCTTGTTCGAGGTCCGAATAATGCTACGCGTCGAACATTCTACGCCGATTATTCCAGAAGCTCACGCATGTACAGTGCCAATCACACTTGTCTATAAAGCACGAGCGTGCGGCTTTCTCCGGGGAGCGCTAGACTGGTGGCATTCGCGAAAACTAAGCTATTCACGTGGTGCAACATGGAACGGCCCGCTCGAGGGGTGTCGTCCTGCCCACTCTGTCAGCTGGCGGCGAACTCGGAAGGCTGCTCGCACGCTTTTTACAAACATCATTCATTGCTCGAACAATAAACACACCAAAGCATGAAGGCGTATCAACGATTTCGTCATAAAAAAAAAAATATATATATCATAAAGCACTTTACTTTTATCGCTTATCAAGCTGAAAGAGTGGGCAGGACACACCTCGAGCGGGCCGTTCCATGTTGCGCCACGCGCGCGTGACTAGCTTAGTTCCGCGAATGCCACCAGTCTAGCGCTCCCCGGAGAAAGCCGCTCGCTTGCGCGTTATAGACAAGTGTGATTAGCACTGTAAGTACATAAGGCCCCGCGTTGCAAGCCGGAGTCAGTTTTCGCCTCAGCGTTCGATCTTGCTGCTTCGCCGCCTTCGACGCCCGCGACGCTCTGTTATTATCTTTTTTTTTTTTTTCATTTTTATTTTCGGGCACAAGTTCGCCCCATTAAACGTTCAGTTTACTCGGTCATTCACCGCCTCGTCACTTGTCATCCGTGACAATATGTAATCTGCGTTATTACTAACAAGGGCACCAATATGCAGGCTTCGGCCGTTATTGGTCACTCAAAATAAACTAAATACGAATACAAATAACTATGCTAGCCATCGACAGCCTTGTTTCGCACATGAGTCAGTGTGTTCCATCAATGGAAAGATAGCGTGAACACTCGTCAACGTGAAACAAGGAATCAGTAAATTACCTTTGGGTCACTCAAAGCATAAGGTTTCCTACTTTCTCTGTAGATATTCGTGCATGCCCGGAGAAGCACAGACTCGTGGCGCCCGTGTCTCCGCGTGCCGTACTCGTCTTCAACAACTTCGCCATTTATTATGTTCTGCCTTTTCTTTCTGAAGATGCGTCGCTTTCTTTTTTTCTTTTTTTCAAAACAACGTTTCCTTTCATCTGAAATGTTAGACAAATATAAGTCGGCAAGCAGAACTGCGCCGTTCACATGTATCCGTCAGCGTTCAATGAACTCACCCGCCATGTTAGGGCCACACCGGCAGAAGCAGCGCTGCATTTCTTCGGTAATGATCGTATTAGAGGCACCACAGTAGTAGAGATCCTTCCTTGAGTAACATTAGAAAGAATGCTTCTTCGTCGCTGGGACCCTTCCTCTTTGTCTCTTCCAATGGCCGATTAGCCAGACGTTAACTGGATGCAAATCGAGCGTCCCGTGTGTGTTGCGATGGTTATCTTTTAGCTTGGAGTGCAGCGAAAGCTACGGGCGCAAGGTCACAACTTTGAGAAGTGCTGATCTTGTTTGGTAGCACGCGCAGCGAAAGCAGCAACCGGAGATACGAGCTCGGACTCGCAGTCCTCATTTCGTTCCATGGTAAGCGTGGGATATAGCGCCGGGTCCGCGGACTTAGCGCGGACCTCTGGACATTTCCGTAATGACGTAAACGTCACTTGATACGCATGTTTTTTTCTGGTCCGCGGACCTGGTTTTCTAAATTTGTCCGCCGTGTGAATACGCCTCACATAAATAAATGAGGGTTTTTTTTTGTTTTTTTTTAACCTTGATAGATTTTTAGAAAAAAAAAAAAAACATGGAAGCTACATTTATGCGGTTTGTGCAGGTAAGTTATGTGGCCCGGGGGACATAGCATAGGGAGCCAATCATAACGATCAGTCAGCTAATTAAGGAACATTTGTCAATTAGCTTTTTAATTAGTAAAAATAGACATATGGTTCCAATTAGGAACTTGCTAAGCGTCATCGAAAACCACTAAATCAACTGCATAAACCGCATAAGTGAAGCTTTCATGGCTTTTTTTTTTTTTAACGAACCTGTAAAGTTAAAAAAAAAACAAAAAAAAACACCTTGTATATCTGTCCGCAGCTTTCCGAATAGCCCTAGTAAATCGATTGACCTGTTCGTTTACATCGGAAGATTTTGAGATACTCGCCCAATTGACACCCAAGAGATGGCGGTACATTCTGATGTAGCCTTCTGCGCCAAAATATTGTACACTCTCAGACAACAAAAGCTATAATCCTACACCCTTTTTACTAATGAGACACACCAAAACTTTAGTTCGACATACAGCGCACTGGTGCTGATGTCGAACCGAGGGTACCAACTTTCACGAGCAACTTGATAGCCAAGTGGGACAGCTTATTAATATAGATAATGCACGCGTCACTAACTACAAAAAAAAAATCGGAGTTTTCTTGGCCCTACTTTAAAACCTCAGTGTTCTCTTACAAGACTTTGAAACGTTCTTTAGCTGTTTATTAAGTTATATCGCACCGTTATCAAGCCCCTCCTAAAAGTTGGGGCCGTCTGTTAGACGTCATTGTGGTGTACGTCGAACTGAAGTTTTGGGGTGCATTATATGGAACCAAAGGAGGTAAGATTACGCCCTTTTTTTAGTGTACGAGCTGTGTGTGTGTTCGGTGAAGGGGTGATAGGGGGTGGGGAAGACTTAAAAAGGACTGCAAACCAGGGTATCACGAAAAAAGAGCGCTACATGAGGTGCAGGGTGATACAAATCCTCAGGAACCATTGATAGTTCACTCCAAGTCGCGCAAACACCTTTTGTATCAGAGAAGCCTAGATCCAGAACATTACCTCGAGTATTAAGGCTATCATTATGCTGGGTCAAATCTAAGAAAGAAGCGGAGTGTAGAAGAAGGTTGTATTTCTGCTTACAGTAAAAATTGTCGGTAAGAATATTGAACTCCGACCAGTTAATGCCTGGAGCGTTAGAGTCACCCATTACCAAGGGCTTGCACTTGGGCACGAGGGCTGTGTCAGCACTTGTGTCTAATCTGCTGTGTCAGCGTTCGGTTGGGTACCGCGTCGAAGGATGCTCGGTATCGGGCTTGGGTTCATTCGCTGAGTTGGATCCATTCAACTCTGATAATATTCCACGGAGGAAGAGGACAATGTTTGACGGCTTTGGTCAGGGTTGGTGGTTTTGTTTCTACAGTGCGAGGCCTTCAGGCTGTTTTGCCTCTTGTGGAGCAGAGATTTATTTGAGTCGATCTTTTTTGCTACGCTTCGTTATTCACTACAATGCATTCACCATCCCTGCGTTTCGCAGGGAATGCCAGGGCTGTCCTTTCATAGAATTCGCTTCTGCCGAATGATGTGAAAATCGTGTTTTCTTAGAACTGTATGCTATCTTTACTTCGGTCTTGCTGGCCTTCAGAAACACAACTCAACATTTCACACGATATTATCGGGCCAAACAGAGGCGACGTACAGCCTTCAAACAAAAGTGGCCCAAAAAAAAATGCCTATGTGGACAGCAGCACAGTGCCCTATACCTAACTATCGTACCATAATATTTGAAACTGTTGCATCCTACAATGTCGGAAGAACGAGATGTAAAAAGCGTACGCCGGCAAACCTTTTGGGCTTTCTCATGTAGTGAGGTAATTATCTTCATTGGAAAAACCTGAATGTTAAACAGTGTCATAAAATAGCGTGAGTCGTATTTTCAGTAGCGAAATAAGAACCTAGTCTTCCAACTGATTCAAAGCATAACTTACTGATTGCGTCTATAGGTACGCGATAGAACAACAATCACCAAAATTGTTATTGGAAACAAATTCAATAACTATATCTGGCGCCGTGGGCGCACGAACGGTGTAACAAACGTCAACTTTGTTCATTTTCGATTCCAACCAGCTTCCGCGAACCAGATCGCAATCTGCGACATTTTATGTGCTTCCGTAGCATACGACTCTGCCCGTCGGTGAGCCAAAACAGCTGAGTGCGGCTTTAACAAAGATTTATTCCATTCGCCACGCGTGTAACGAGCGAGAGCGGCTGTAATGCCGCAAGGTCTTGGCAACGGCACGAGCAGGGCAGGCCCGCACAATTGCGAAGCGTCCCAAAAGCGCATGCCCGTGACTCCTCGTTATCCGGAGCCACGGGAAGCACCCTTGGGCACATCCGCCATTGGAGCGACAGTCTTCGATTGCGTCGAAAGAGCTTGGAACGGAGAGAGGGGGCAACGGAGAGCGTTTTAAGTTTAATTTAGTCCAATTTAATTAGGTGCACGTGCGCATATGTGCGTTGTTTCGTGGATATGAGAAAAGCGGATGGAGAGGCGAAGACGCTAGGCATACAATCAACACTTTCGTCATTTCCTCGCACCTCGCTCGCATTGCAGGCACGGCCCATAAGTCACGTGAACTGATCGAAAGTTGTAAACACTCTGAAATGTAGGCACACCCGCCGTGACCAAAAGACGTCGGCGACCGAATCAGCACGGCGGCGGCCAGACAAGCGACGACAAAGGGCGCTGGCTCCTCCCGTCGGCGTCGCCTTGACACCGCGGCTTTGTCGACGCCAACTGGGTCGCTGTGAGGCGCGCGCCCAATGTCGAGGCGAATTAATGAGCGACAACAGTGGCGGCCTTGGAGCCATGCAGAAGAGGACGATGCTGCGCAACCTGCCTTGGGGATGAGACGCTGACGCAACCGGGGATGCACTGAGCGTTCGTAGGGCACGATGGAGAGATTGACGATCTGCATGCCAGTGGGTTGGGATGGGGCTGAGGCATACGAAAAGGCAAGCGCATGCATGGTGTTCATAATAGTCTGAGGGGGCCATGTCTTTACGAAAACCGCCAGACGTCGTTCTCAGCCCTCCTCAAACCACCTCCCCTAGGTCAAAGGCGATTGTTGTGCACTATTAATAAGTTGTTGAGAATTAAAAATTAAGTCTCCGATGTGAATCTAAGCGTGTGTAAAGTTATACTCAGTGTCACCTTCTAGATAAAAAGGCCTCGGGGTTAACCCTCAGAATATTTCGAATAGACGAAGCAGAACTGACGTTCGAAGCACCGCAATCACCGCGTACCAGACGGTCATTCGGACCTCACATGAAGCGTTAACGTTTTAGAGGAGGTCAGTTCTCGAGCAGGATAGGAGTGAAAATAAAATCACATGGTACGACGTCAAGAAAGTCGGTCTGGCGCGGCTCCGTCCTGTCATCTAGAGCGGCATGGTGCGAAGCACATGCGCCAAGCGAGGAAGTACGGTATACCGACGCCGCAAAGAACGATGACAAAGTGACATCGGCCTGGCATGACACAAGGAGAGGCAGGACAGAAACCGATTCACTACCGTCGGGCATGACGGTGAGGGAGGCCGAATTGAGGGCGATATTGGCGGCCGCCGAGGACAATGCAGGAAAGAGCGCGACGGAACCGCACGCCAGAATTTTTAGACTCGCAAGCAGCGATTAACGCAACACGCAGCAGCAGACCAAAGGGTCGAACAATCAAAAAGATCAAGAAAGTGGCGACGGAGCTGCGCATACGGGGCACCGACCTGCACATCACTTGGCTTCCCGGGCACAGCGAAATCCCCGGGAATGAGAGGGCACACAGGTCCGCAGCGGAAGAACTATCTCACAGAACAGCATTCACACCGGCCAAACAAGCCAGCCTCGGGCTCGTCGACCTCGAGGGCTCCAGATGCAAGGCCTGCACCGGGAACAACACAGCCACACTACGCCACCTCCTCCTCTGGGTCTGTGCAGGCCTGAAACGGCTGCGGGAAGAAAGCGATTCAGTCTCTTCGGGAAGAGGAAAGACCGGCGACGCTGGAGGAGTGGTTCCGACCCCAGGGAACACCACAGCACAGGAAAGCAGTCCTCGATTTTCTGATACGCTACATCAGGGAAACGGGGACCCATCATATCATCACATTTATTTTTTTCACGTCATCCCGTTCCTTCTTCAACACCAAGGCCCCCCCCCCCCTTTTTTTTTTCCTGTCTCAGGCCACCCCACCAAGACAAGCGAATCCTCATCTCATCAATAAACATAATTCAAACAAACCAGGGATGGGCAAAATGCATGCAAATATGTATCGAAATACAAATACAAAATACTTCGTCAAAAATGTATTTAATTACAAACCTAATTACATTTCCAAAAAAAATATTTAAATACAAGATACAAATACAACCAAATGTATTTGGCCTCCTCCAAATACTTTTCGAAATACATTCCTCAAAATTTGCGTCAGCGACTCCAGGGCACCTGCAACGGGTTTCTGGGTATCTCACTTTAATTTTGCATTGCACACTCGGGAGTTAGTGCGAGGCTCTAGTAACGTAATAGAAATAAAATCACAAAAAAATGTAATCAGCTTGGACGTAATAGGTGAAAAAAGTACAGAGCTTCAAGCAGCTTTTTTGTCGATTACATTTTGGTATAGACCAACAAAGAACCGAGACGACCAAGACGCGCAACACTAACTAGAACATTTTTTATTGTTGCAACTCGCACCAGTTACAAAAATCTGGACGACCCGCGCATTTAGAATGTTCCAGGCAAAAATATGGAGGGAAATCAGGCTGGAAAGCATCACAAGTTGTCACAGGCACTTATTTAGCCAGTCTGCCTGTGAACGTTAATTTTGTCACTATTCTTGCCCTGGACTAGCGCCGTAATCACAAAGTCACTAAACGCTTGTGCTTGATTGAGAGACACTGCATTCGGTGCAGAACGTAGTTTTCTTCCTGCTCTGGACAGTGACAATAAATTTGAGGGATGTATTTTCGCCCACAAAATTGTATTTAATTACAATTGTATTTGAAATACCCACGTTTTAGTATATAAATACACACGTCACATACATTACCCAATTTGTAATTAAATATAAATGCAAAATACACAAAGTACTTGAAATACGTATTTCAAATACTTGTATTTGAAATACTGCCCATCCCTGAAACGAACAAAACAAAAAACTGTCATCTAGATCTTCACGATATGTGAAAGTCTAGACGGATATATAATATATATGAGAATGGAAAGCTGCAGAGTGGCCGTGGCTACAGTGACTGAAAGCCCGAGGCGTAAGTTATTCGCCTCAATTATCTCAGCAAAATCAAGCACACCTGTCTCGACTTCATCAACACCCCCGCCCCATCGTTTTAAAACCATCTTTATATTTATATATATATATATATATATATATATATATATCAACACCCCCGCCCCATCGTTTCAAAACATCTTTATATATATATTTATATATATATATATATGATGCGAGGAAACGACATTTTTTCTTTGTTTTGTTTCAGTCTTGCAGAAGTCGTGCGCTGAAATGGCAAACTGCATATCTGGTATATTGCCTTTAATCGAGTAAAAGCCGGATTGTAAATGAAACATTTGCGGCAGAATACGCGGATAACCAACCATTGCAATCTGCGAAAGGTGGCTCGCGAATTACCTCGGAGGGTTAATATTTTTACGTAAAAATACCATCATCTCTGTCCCGATGCCGAGCATTAGGTTTCTCATTTTTAATGCGTGAGCGTTAGAACGCTCGTTTCGACGAAACCCCGGCGGTGTCTTTCGCTTGACAGTTGTCGCGTGCGACGCTCCCATTGGTCGGAAGCGCTGATGTAACCACGCGTCAACCTCTCCCTCTCTCCCCGGCGCTGGCGAACTGACAGACACCGCCGGGTTTCCGGTAAAGCGAGCCCTTTCGTATTCGGCAAAGTAACGCAGAGCCAGAAAGGAGGAGGCGCCGCGCAACACCTCCTAGATAATAAAGCCGTAGTACTGAGGGAAGTTAAAGAAAGTAGGCAATCGAGCTTGTTAAGGATAGACAAACCCTGGAGCGAGGGAACAAAAAAGGGACGGACAGACACGAAACTCCGAAGTTTCCTGTCTGTGCGTCCCTTTTTTCCTCTCACTCCAGGGTTACGTTGTGCTGAATTCGATCGCGTAGAGAAGGCCAACGCTGGACACAGATTGAAAACAAGTGCTGCATCAGCGTTCGGCTTCGAGACAAGTTTGAGCCGAACGTTGAACCAATCGTTGTGTCCAATCTGTGCCCAGCGTAGGCCTTCTCTGATGACGCCATTTCATTCAGCACTACGGCTTTGTTATCTAGGAGGTCTTGCGCCGTAGCGCTCTAGATTACGGGCATGCTCAGTTGCCTCTCTGCTCTCGCCGGTTGTTCTTCGCTTTGTGTTTCCGTACTAGCAGTGCGTGGGTTGTGAAGTGTGTGTGTAGTAAACGATAGATGCGGTTCACTCCACGAGTGATATGGATGTGGTTCTTTCCACGAGTGCTATGGATGACCGTATCCAAGGGCGTCGACGTAGTCTGACAGGCAGAGTACAAAAAAGGTGTAAAAAAAATTACAGGAAGATCCATTGGTGGATTCTCGGGGAATCCGTTAGCGTGATCCTTTGGAAACGCCACACATGTCCGCCTTTCGGAAATGCAAACATTGACCCCGTAAAGAGGCAAGAAAGAGACAGCAAAAAATAAAAGAAGCAAAAGAAAAGTGGAGGGGTCAGCGTTATCGTTTCCCAAAGGGGCACGTATATTGCGTTTCCAAGGGTCCTGCTAACGCATACCCTAAGGATCCACCAATGCATCACCGAAGGATCCTGTGAATTTTCAGAGCGCAGCTCTTAGGCGCCCGTTTCCGGCTTGAACGGCGTCGCCGTCGGCGTCAGCATTGCCGTCGGTGTAACCGCGCGTTGCATTATGGGAAGTTCTCATAATGACGTCACACGTGACGTCACATGTGACGTCACAAGGGTTACGAGGGTTACTCTCACGAGGGTCACGAGTGTTACCCTCACGAGGGTCACTAGGGTTACCCCCATGAGGGTTACGAGGGTCACGAGCGTGACCCTCACAAGGGTCACGGGAGTTACCCACACGAGGGTCGCGAGGGATAGTTATCCTCAAAAGGGTTACCCTCATGAGGGTTACTCTCACGAGGGTTACCCTCACGAAGGTTACGAGGGTTACCCTCACGAGGGTTATAGGAGTTACCCTCACGAGGATCGCGAGGGTTTCCCTCACGAGGGTTACCCCCACGAGGTTCACGGAGTAGTCCTCATGAGGGTCACGAGGATTACCCTCACGAGGTTCACGGAGTTGCCCTCACGCGGGCCATGAGGGCCACAAGGGTTACCCTCGTGACGTCGCACGGGATGTCACGTATGACGTCGCGTGACGTCACACGCATCTAACATTGCCAATGTTCCCGCTTAACTTAGCGGAAAAATTTTTCCCCTAGATTTGGGGGGAAAATTCTCGCTAGATTTACCCTAGTGACGTCACGTGTGACGTCACGAGGGTAAAATTTCTCCACTATATTCAGCGGAAAATTTTCCCCGCTAAATTTAGCAGGGAAGGAAGAGGGGCATCCCCTCCCCTCCGTACCATCCCCTCCTCATCCTCAAGAGCTGCGCTCTAATTCGGCGTTTCAGTAAATTGCAAAGGTCTTTAATTTTTTTTAATCCCGGCAACAGTAAAATTTTGTTGAATATTTTCGGGGTCTTCAAATTTGCTGGGGTAATTCAAGGGTTTTTGATGATTGTCTATTCATCTTTTCTGTGGGTAAGCAACCGTAAGGACCTTGTTCGTTTAACGTGCGACTACAATCCAGTTCTTTTTACCTCCTTCTTGTTATTTGTTTTTGTTATTTGACTACCACAACACAGCAGCAGCACAGTGCATAAAACGCGGAATAAAACAAGTTTTCAATAAATCGTCCGTTTGATAAGAAAGTAAGCGAAGAGCCAAGACCAGGAAGTCCGAGCGGGGAAAACAAAATTAAAACTCCTCGAACTAAAATTTACTTAAGCTGTACGAAAGCTTCTGCCACAGTAGCACTTTCTAGAATCCTTCTGTTTGTCTCATGTTGAATAGACTACGCCTTAACCTCAGTTTACGGCGCTGGGCACCCGACGCCTCAGAGGTGCGTTCATGTGAGCTCACCACTTCCGATCCCTCCCACTTCTTCCTCTAACGTAAGATGAACGACATCAACTTAGCTGGAAAAGTTCCCAGTGCTAATTTCACGCCCGTTCGATAATAAAAAACCGAGTTAAAGCTTACAGCGACACACATCCTGGTCGCACTGACACACAACCGTGCCCTTTTGGACCTCTTGTTTTCCGGGGGCCAATTATTTCCGTCGGCAAATTAAAACGGCACTTTGTATCAGAAGACACGGACACGCTCCCCAAGACACTGGTGACAAGAGAGTCGGTGCCCTCTTGCATAATGCGTGGGCGAGTGCGCTCTGTCGTAAGCCTCTTCTGAGCACACACAAGGGGGGTGGGGGAGGCCAGTCCGGCCAGGTCCCGGCACGGCTCGCTGGCCACGGCAGCGGCGGCGCGAGCTGGGGGCGACTGTTCGGTTCATTAGGGTCACCGCTTCCGAGCCGCTAATTGGGACCCTTCGTCGCCGCTCGCCGCCGCGGGCCAGCACTTTCACTTCGCGCGGGGAAAGGAACTGCCGGCGTACGTCCCTCGGGTACCTCAAGAAGGACCTCTTCCGTACGTGCTCCAAACCTCGGGTGAGTTTGCACTGCTTGACTCATGAAACGGCTTTTCAAGAAGAATTCAAGTGTAGCTTAGAAGATGCTGCAGAAAACAGTGTGGTAAACAAAATTTTATTTTCTTGGATACCTGTTGTTGTTGTTTTTATGTTCTCTTTATATTTACTGTAGAGTGTTAGATCCTTAGCCCATTCACTCTCCACTATGGTACTTCCGAAAGTGCGTGTTTTATAGGCTAGACTCGTGAGACAAATACTTTGCTTCGACAGAAAGCTGACCTCGATAGGGGACACTGTCAAACCTCCGTATATATTGCTCATCAAAAAAACAGATTCGCGCTCGTCAAATATTGCTTACACAGAACAGTCACAAGGTCACCAACATAAGAAATAATGGAAGTTGTGCAATGTCTGTGAAGGACGTTGGTCTGTTATCGACGTGCTGGAAGTACGCTATCTGAAGATTAGATACGCTCAAACATAATTTGATATGGTATTAAGATCGCGTTCCAACCTTCGGAATCTTGCATCGCGGTTGCTCCTCAATAATGGGGATCATAAACATAAAGTCAGAACAGCCATCGCGACTCACTCAAACCTTTTTGAAAAGGAACCTTAGAAACTTCGTCATTATTGTCTGGACTTATACAACTGCACCAGCTCGACTAGAAGTTTGCGGTGCCTAGCTTCTTCGAAGACATTATCACAGCGTATGAACGGTGTGTTTGTTTATAATTTAGACAGGTTTATTTGAAAACATTCGTGAAAAGTATACTAATGCGATTTGTGCGGGTGAGTTATACGGCCAGGAAGACATAATGTAAAGAGATAATCCTCACTATAAGTCGAATAATTAACTAATATGTCTTTAAAAAATTTCCTTACTAAAAATAAACAATTAATTTTACTAATGAACAGTTCCAATTAGAAACTTGCTGAGAGTCATCGAAAACAGCTAAATTCGTCAATTTTAGACGAAACTCAAGCGCGTGGGAAACACGGGGGTTCACAGACGCTGCCATTCGAGCAGCAGGCACAATGCTAGCGCTGCGAGAGCGCGGATTATATCCACGTTTTCTCACCGCTAACTGCACGAGTGAGAAAGTTTACGTAAAATTGCGCTTCCTACGTGATTCAAGTCCCTCCGAAAACTGACTGATTTTGTGGTTTTCGATGACGCTCAACACATTTTTAGTTGGAACCATATGTTCATTTTATTAACTGAAAAGTTAATGAACAGGTTTTAGTTTATTATCTGACTTATTGTGAGGATTATCCCCGTATAGCATGTCTTTCTGGCAGTATAACTCATCTGCAGTACCCGCATTAATCTACCTTTCACCGATTTTTTTTTTATAAATATGTTTGAGTTAAAATTAAACACCCTGCATATTAGAAGCAACGTTATGGTTACATATTGCTCAGGCGTGCGCGATAGACTAATATGAATACCAGGGGTCCCACGTGGTCCCTAACTGGCAATGACGTTACAAACGTGTCATGTCATTCATCATGCGACCGTGAGCGTTTATGAAGGTTGTTTACCTCAGCACATAAATCTACACGGGAGCAGTAACTTTACAATGGCTAATACTGCGGTTCACACGAAACGTTTCTAATGAACTAAATCACTTTTTGAAAAAATTGTATTTGTATTTTGGTACGTGCTACTAGCTCCACGTTATTACAATCAACAGGGATTTTACATTATTTTAATGTGTTCGTCAGAAATTTAACACTTTCTTTAAGTGGTCGATAGGACCGAATAAAAAAAAATATGTCGGGTCTCGGAACATAAAAAAAAAAAATACGTTCCTGAGTTTTCGATTTGTATTAATAAATACTGTATTATTTCATTCTAAAATCGTTCCGGGCAATATTACAATTTACAAAGTTGTTATTGCTGTTTATTATTGTTCTCAGCAAATTTTTACCAAATTTTGCTGAGTACTTTCGAGAAAGGGCGCACCGGGAGAATATTCCAGAATGTTGGTGATGATTGTCCTACGCAGAAAAATTCATTGCTTTACCTATTACTTTTCGTACTGTACAAGTTACCGCTCATAGGTTGAGCTCTAATACACTTTTGCCGTAATTATCCTTCAGTGCAAAATCCCTCTACTTGTGTCAACGAGCTTGGGTGAACTTGGAGAGGTGAACCGGAATGGTGCCCAACATACGGCCGATTCTAGCGTATCGGTATCAATGCCTGGTCATACCTCGTGCGATAGATGCACAACACCGTCGTACTTCTTCATCGTCTGCTTACGCAAACGCGGCACACGCCGCGATTTAACATTAATCGGTTCCAACAGCGCGGTGGTCGAGGTCAAAGCGATTTGCACCGCCGCGCTCGGCCCATGTAAGGGCACAGCCATCTTGACGTCATGTGAACACTAATCTGCCAAACGCGCAAGATGGTGGCAACCCAGACCCGGGAAGGGGGGGGGGGGTGCATTTGTGGCCGCCGATTTACCGCTCAAAGTTCCCTGAAGCACGTTAACCTTTGTAAATTAAATATAAATTCTCGATCCCTGATATTGAACTGTGTGCCCCGTATACAAAACGGCAAATATAACGGACGACAAATTGCTATTGCACAATCGCGATCAAGGTTCCTTACATTGGGAAAATATGATTTTCGCTCAAGTGCCTAAAGATCGAGCCAAGAAATCAAGGCAGAAACTAGCCGAGAAAAGGCACCATGGCAGGATCCGCGGCCGCGCGGGATCCCAGCGGCCGCCGTCCCAGAAGACCCACCTTGCTTCTCTTCCTGCTAACACTTGCTCACGTGCTCATCGTTTCGCCGGTAAGAAATTGCTCTATGCTACAGACAACAGCAGCGTATAAATAATTACAGCCCAGCGTGAAAATATCACGCACCGCCACGTACTTGGGCGTCGCTTGATAATGACCCACGAGGCATGGAAGCGCAACAGCAGTGTTGCTTGGCCGGTTTACCAGCACGAGCGCGCACCTGTGTAGAAAAAGTAGCACGATGTAGAAAAGTGCAGGGCAGTGTACTTCGGGTATGTGTTTTTAGATAGGCTGTACTCGTACATCGAATGCGATGGTGTGCACCCGGTGCAGCTGGGTGCGGGAGGTGGAAAATCAAACGCATGCAACTCTTCTCGTATTTACATTACAAACGCCGCTCTTTGGCGGCACAAACAAGGGCTTAATGATGTTCAAGGGACGGCAGTATAAAAGCAGGCTGTGGCACGTCGGCAGGTAGGGTTTTTTTTTTTATTTTAATGTTTGTTAGCAAAACTTGAAATCATTGTGGAGAAAATAAAAAAAACCTTGTAACGCGCAATTGAATTGCGAAAGTAGCAGAGTGGTAGGACGAGTTTCCGTAGAATGGTGCATACTGAGTTCTATTTTAGACGAGCACACGCGGGAGGCGATGAGCGCTGTCTACCAATCTTTTAAAGTGGTATTTTTCACTAGCTTTTCTAGCGTATCCTCGATTGAAATTTTGAACCGTTAGTCGAGTTTAAATGAAACGAAGCGCAACTGTTGAGTTTCCCCTCAGAAACTTTCTTCTCGGATGAAAGTCGAGCTAACTCAAAATAATAAATAAACGTAGAGATGTTGCCACCACTTGTTGTAAGGTCGGTACTTTAAAATGTTCCGCATAAAATGTAGCCTTCTTCTACCCTTGTATTCATATTTACGTCACCGAATCAGCTATCAAAACTAACAGCATCTTTCTACCGGTCACTATTCTATTGTTTCGCCTTTTTTGCATTGTTAAAGTTAAGAAAAAATACTTCGCGCATAGGCGGGAGCTTTACATCTTCATAAACTTCTCTTTTGCCCGGAATATAGATAGGCCCAATCAACATTTAAATAACTTATTTCCTCGAGCACACGAGAATAAAAATAAGCAACATGCATAAACTATAAACGTTTCCTACTTTACAAAGGTTTACCCTCCCCTTTTTAACCGGGATGATTATCGCGCCGGCGTGCGGTTGTCATACTACTAAAGGCCCGTTAAAAACCTTCGTAATGAACTGGCGCACTTGTCCATCAACTTTGCGCCGTCTGAACCTCAATACAATAAATATAACTCTTGATTTGTTTTCTTACTTAACGTATAGCGTGATTTTACAATGATGCTGAGTACAGGTACCTGCCCCTGATAATGTGATGCCTTTCCTTACTTTAGGCACTCTCGCAAGTGACACATTCCAGTTCGAACCACACAACCACCGCGGAGCCCACGGAAGAACCTGCCTTAGACTCCCGAAACGCGACCACAAGCTTGCCGCAGTCGGCTACAACGACGGTGTTTGCAGTCACGACGAATCTTGCTGCGACGGCCCAAGAGCCCACAACCCCCGGACCCACGAGGAACAAGACGAACGAAGCGCTCCGGCTCCTTCCGGAGCAGGAGGCCCCGAATCGCAGCCAGGGTCGCCCGGGCACAGTGGAGCGGGTGACCACCATCAAAAGGGTGAAGAAGAAGCCCGCCGGAGCGTCCGAAGCAACGCGCAGGAAGCCGCTCTACGACCAGGGTCGACACGGGACGGGGCTGACGCCCTTCCCTCAGGACCACCTCGGCGATGCACCGGCAAGAGTGAAGGGTAACGACTGATGATCCAATGCGCGCTTTCTAGATGTTATTCGAGTAAACTGACGTTCTGTGCCTTACAGAGCTATTTTGAAATACGAGAAAAGGGGGTAAACCTCCGCGTACTGTTAGCCACCATAATAGAAGGCAAGGCTGGCACATGCAAGAGGAAGAGGAATTCACTATTGGCTGCTAAACAAAAAGACTGCCCCTTGTTTTTTACGATCTTTTTCTGCATATTCATATTTTGGCTGCTAGGTAAGGTGACGTTTTCTTGCGGTCAGAACTTACAAGTTAAATACCTAAAACACAAATTCCACATCTTCATGATTTACCACAAAGATGTAAAGGTACTGACTGGTCGAGACACGGACTTTCAAAAGAGTTTATTTTGGCTGGGTCTGAAGCTTCATAGCGCCTGATGGCTAAAAACATGAAGGTTTGAATGGAAGCCAGAAAACAAAAAGGTTTTGGCGGAGCTTTAAGCGACGTCTCTCTCGGGGGTCTTTCTTTGTGATTTGCATTCTCATTTACAGCGCAAACTAGTTTCGCCGCACCTCAAGGCGAGACCGATCTTATGCTCTATATTCAAAAATTTTTTTTTTCTCTCTTTCCTGTGGTTTCTTCAGTGATCACGGCCGAGTGTCATGAGGGTCTGATGCGGATCCAGCTGGGCTTTAACGGGTCCTTCCTGGGCCTGGTGTATAGCACCGAGTACGCGCACGACCCGGACTGCGTGTACGTGAACGGCACCGGCAGGGCCAGCTACCAGTTTCAGGTGCGTGTGAACCGCTGCGGCACGCTGGGCCGCACCGACGTCGCCCAGTCCGCCCTGGACTCCCCGCCCGGCACTGCCGGAGAAAAGGTACGCGCGCTTTCGTCGAAACCGAATTTTTCTGCCCTCTACAACGCCCATGTGTCTCTTGTTCCGTGGAACACTAGGAGAGCCATCACTGCCATCTGAGGAGACACTACTCGGTGACGAGTCCAACAAAGCGGTCATGATATAAGCATATAAAATGGCATGCTCACTGTCCCATCAATGACTTTATTTTGGGAGAAAAAATGCCCGTTCCGCCGCGTCATTTGGCAAGCCTCCTCTTCTGGTTCAATTATTTTTATCTACCAGCGTTCTGCTGCAAGTAGATGTAAGGATACTTTTTTAGTGCGTGAAAGTATGAATGTACAAGACAATACACAGTTAGTCAAAATGTATCAGTTATCAATTATCGCAACATTACAAAAAGTCATTGCTTGCCTTGCAACCGCAGCAGTCTTTCGATTACATTTCTGTTCTGAGCAGGGGCTTTTTTGGCCGGGTATCTTCATATACAGACACAAACTTCGTTGTATAATGTTTGGGCAATTTAGGACTATTTCTTTCAAGTTTTTCATATGGTTGGGAATGCCATGGTATTTTGGTAAAATTATTAGCTGTTTGTTAAAAAGTATTAGTGGCAATTTATTCAGATTTATATTTCTTACGTAATAACTTAGTTTACATCTAGTTCAGGGGTGGCCAGGCTAACCCGGCCTAAGAGCCGCAAACAAAACCACGAAACTTCCGAGAGCCATAGGTAGGGGGGGGGGGGGGGGGGGGAACAAACTTTTGTCTAAAGCAATAAACGAAACTCGAACTACTTTCAATCTATCAGAGTCAAAAGTAGTCCAACTGCTCGTAAGGTAACAGCAGCACAAGACTACCAAACCGCTACCTGTCTTTCGCTTTAAAACGCGTTCCACTTCTCTTTTTGGGAAGTGCTCATCTGACCGGGAAGGGGGGGGGGGGGGGGGGGATAGGGTAGGGTACGGAAGGGAGCCGTGAGCCGCAGTGCAACACGCGAAGAGCCGCAGCTTGGCCACCCCTGATCTAGTTTGTTCGTTATGGGAGCGCGATCTGGACTCCGGTGGTTTAAAAGAATATCTAAAAAAAGTACTATTTTAAGGCATTTTTAGTTGAATAGGGCTAAGAATAATAAATATGTTTATATCAGGTCTACTTTATACGGACCATAGTAACTATATACAAACCTCAGTAGTTTCTGTAAATAACAGGCTCGCCGACTCCCCAGACAACACTTCGGCGATGGTGCAGTGTCGCCCTTTGAATCTGCTTTGCCATCCGGCGTTCACTACCCTCCTAAAATGTATTAAAAAGTTTCCCGCTAGACGCTTTGACCTAATTGGTTCAATTCTGAATAAAGTTCACTCTAACAATCCTTATTAACAATTCTATTCACGCCATTTGGAAGCTTGCGCGGCATTTCTCGAGAAGATTCTTTTTTAAGTGCTCAGCTCTAAACAAAACGAAAAGTGATATAAGTCTAAAGATCAACGGAAGAAAAAAAAGTCGAAGCCCGAATTTTAATATGCACAAGCAAAAGAAAGTTTACGCAGAAAGACAACACAACAGCTGGGTCGTCCGTGTCGTCTTTGTTTTTCTCCTGTGCATTGCGTTCGAGAGAAAGAAAAGTAAATGTCAACTGAACATTTCTGCTTGTGGCATTGTTTAGCTACACCTGACATACACACAGCACAAAACTTTAAGCGCAAACAACCGATCGCTAGTTTTTACCATCTTTCTCCTAAAACATATAACAGCTCGTAAAAACCAATGGTGCCGAGGAAAGTTCACAATTAAAGCAGTCTAAATGGTAAAGCGTGCTGCTTGTCAATACCCTGTCTGAGTAAAACAAAAACCGCCGTATGGTGTTCGCAATATCAATGTCTCTCAGCCTTGCATAGTCTTCAATATCGAAGTGACACAGATGCACGGGCATTCTTAGCCCGTGCGCATAGGTGCACGGGCTAAGAATGCCCGTGCGCCTAGTGAGAACCCGAGGGTCGATCAAAGCGATCTACTAAAAAAAGATCGGCGAAAGACGAAGCCGAGCGGACTATTAGACCTCAAAATGAAGCCTGCGATTACACGATGTAAGCACGTTAAAATCAGAGTCACAGCGCTCACTTCATTTTTCGGTGTGAACATATTTTTGGAAGGCAAAAGCCCGGGCATTTTGTAAGAGCGCGTACAAAGACCATATCGCAGTATCGTTGATCTTGCCTCCTTAGGTCCGTGGACAGCAACTCTGGAACTCTCTTACGGTCCAGTACAACCGGTTGATTGAAGAGGACGCCGACGAGAGGTTTCGAGTGACTTGCGAGTACGCCTTCGACTACTGGAAGACCGTCAACTTCCCGCTCCTCAACGTCGAGTGAGTGGTGCTGCCTGCGCGGTCGGGTGACGATTGGCCAGTGGGCACGCAGGCATCGTGGCTGCCTGATCTAGTAGAGAAATTTCAGTACCAGCAGTACCGTAGAGTGCACGTATGCAACCGAACACTGCTATTGATGGGAGAAATCAAGCGAACAACGAAACTCAAAAAGTGCTTCTTCCTTATAAAATGCCCTTTCTGCGCTCAATTCAGGTCGTCGGTAATTCCGTGTGCTGCTTCGTGACTCAAGTTAGCCTTTTTATTGGATAAACTTTTATTTCGGTCTACTCGTCATTCAATTGCTTCATTCTATATAAACATACTGATGGGTTATGTTGGACCTCCGCTTCCGCAATGACTGAGTATTTTCGTTTAAACTACAGCCTTTAATACTGAAGTAGATTACAAAAACGTGTGACCATTTCTTTTCGCAGCCTTGACCCCCCAGCCGAGAGTTCCTACTATAGTCCCCACTCTGTCGATCATCCCTCCTCCCTTTCGCACCCAGGTGGTGCTATCCTCAAGGCCTAACAGTTATAAGTAGGGTTTTGTGTTTTAGAGGTTTGTTGTTGTTCTTGTTTCGGGCGGAAACGAGAGTACTTTTTCTTCTTTGTTTAAACATTTTGGTCCGAGACAAGGAATCGGGGTCTATCGGGGTTGGAAAAAGATCCCACACGTTCCCGAAAGTCGAGAGAACATAGGCGCGACCCGAATACTTGGAAAACGCACTAATACCTATTGAAGGAAACGAGTGTTGTTCCAAAGAACGAGGCAGCCTGGCGGGCAGTGCGGTGGCTGCCGCGTTCCCTGTAAGCGCAAAATAAAGCTGTAGATAAATATCTTTTTTTTTAACGCGGATCTTGAAGGTTTTTTTTTTTTTTCATGAAAAGCTTTGCTTTTGTGTTTTTCGGCTTTCCCCGGCTTTAATAAAACCGAGCTGGATGTTCTTTATTAGCGTTTCTCGGTATTTACCGAAAAACACAAACCTTTGTTTGTAAGTCTGCACTGTGCGAAAGTAGGCGGTCGGTACTTGCTCAAAAACAGTATACAAACAGTACGTGCAACTTTTGTATGTCTTTATTTCGCTTGTTCAAGCAAACTCGGCAAAAAGCAGACAAGTGCGCTCGAACTCGCATCAGTTGATAGTATTTTTCAGACTGACTATTCTGAGAAATAACCCGCGTCAGCATCCCCGTTGATCAGACAGATTGTCAACTACTAGAAATCTTTGAGTAGGCCTCACAAATATGACCGCCTGATAGGGTGTTACAACAAAAAATATATGTTTTATTGTGTATACATAGAATGTGGTTTCTTGCATTCAGCGATCTAAAGTGTAGTGCCCTGCATTTAGCCGAATGCGAATGTACTGTTGGCAACAAGGAATCTACAATGGCGCAGTAAAACAAACACGTTATCGCCCTTCGGTGTCCTCCTCAGTCCGAGCCATCTTCGCCGAAGCAAACACCGCAACGGTATCACAAGCGGAATTAATCTAACAAAGCGTCCGTGCAACTAGTGCGCCACATCGTCACCGGAAAAACGGCATGAACGCCAGCAACGAGCACTCAGATGACCCAAGCAGTCGCAGTATGGCGCACACGCTACTGCCATTGCCAAACTTCAATCCTTAAGCGACCGACGCCAACATCATCGGCCTCGAGTGGGCAAAATAGGTGGAAAGGTTCAAAAACGTCATCACCGCGTGCAACATCACTTCAGACGCGCGCAAGAAAACCCCCCCTTTTTTTTTCACTATGCGGGAAAAGACATGTTCTACACCCCCCCCCCCCCCCCCCCCCTTTCCTTGCCCGACTTTTTGCCAACATCATCAACGGGCACCAGCACCACCCAAGCTCAAGGCGCTTCGAGAGCTTCAACATCGGAGCATGAGACAGCAAGAGCGAAGCTAGTCGCTCACTTTGCGTCGAGTGGCAGCCCGATGTTTTCGGTCTACCGTATTCGTCAAGCCCAACAAGACGTTGGTGAGTCCTTACACGCGTTCGACGCACGGCTCCGACAACTATCTCGTCACTTCCACTCTGCCAACGCTCGATCTCGAAATCAAGAAGCAAATCGTCATCGCTGCGACATCGCCTTGTCTGCGGAAATACGCGATGCTTCACTCATTCGACCTTCCAGATATCATCAAGCAAGGACGCATGTTCGAAGGTTTAGAGCGCGACGTGTCTGAGATCAAGTGGAGTGCAGAAAAAACAGTACTCACGTTACAGAAGCACGGACAGCAGCGTGGTAGCAAGCCAAGATAAAACAAAAAAAAACACATATACGACAGAATTACCAGACGTAACAGCATCGCAGCTCATAACGGATTGTCACAACTGCGGCGCAAATGGCCGCACGACAGATAACGATCAAACTGTCCTGCATTGGGCAAAACATGTAGAGTTTGCAGCAAAACTGTACAATTTGTCAAGGTGTGACGCTCGGCGAGCAAGACAGTGAAAGCAAGCAGCCAAACTTGCCAAGACAGCCGTTCGAGCGGTGCGAAACACATATTTGCTGTCAAAAAATTGCCTCCAAACAAGTTGTTCCCAAAGCTGTCATCAGATTAAATGTCGTTCTTGTCTCTTTCGTAATTGACAGAGGTGCAACCTCTGTCAGTTACGAAATTTCAGCTTTCCATTAGATATATTCTTGAGTAATGCCAAGAAAAGTATAAGCTATATTAGAAACGTTGCTTTAATAAATGTAACTACATGTTTTTATGTGTTTTAGTGTGTTTGTTTCTTTTCTGCATAGGGGAAAAAACACTTCGGTTATTCGGCATATATTTATTTTTGCTAATCGTATAAGATCAACAAAATAAATATAGTGCCGAAGGTTCAATGCGGTTTTCTTGTACTCAACTGTTTTGTCGCATTCTTGTTTTTGAGCATATTACCATGCTCGGGAACCCTAAGATTTTTACCCACTAATGCTTTTATTTCCCAGCATCTTAACCGGTCCTAAAACAAGATACGACATCAAAACCTACTGAACTATTTTACGCTTTCATTCTAAAATCACGAGTATATGGTTATTACGATCAGTTGCATGTTTTGTAAGTAAATACCTTCCGAGTTACAAAAAACTGCTGGTAACTGTACTTGTAACTTAATTATATTTTCGTATAAGTAGTAACTTGGTTTACTTACAGCTACTTGTTGAAATTATCGACGCTCCCTCGCATGGAGACGCTGTTGTCAGCGGAAAACTTTCATCTTGCCTGGCAACCTATGTACATAAAGAATATGTATGCTGGTGACCCTCTCCCTACAATCAGAAGTCTAAAAACAATGTTTCTGTCGCAGAAGGATGGTGGCCTTGGGTTCTGTACGCCACTGGGCGATTACTTTTTAGGAAGCATTGACTGAAAGCTGACAGAAATGGCATTGAACCCAGTCTCATCCAAAATTTAAAGTAAAATAGATATAGTACGTTCAACAGAAGAAATGTGCACTGCAGCTGTTCAGAACTGCGCTGCAAGAAAAAAATTACAAACAGCAGAGGCCCCCGATTGAAACTTCATCAGTGTCAGAGAAAGAGGGTGGTGGCAGCATTTCTTTAGGCAAAAGCACAAGCAAACGTAATGAGGCGTGGGGGGCGAGAATTGAACTACCTAGGTCTCCCACTGTCGAACTTCTTTTTTTATTAATTGTCTCAACAAGCTACCACATGGTACCACACGTCACACACCTGCTTACCAAGCAGTGCAGCATTTGAACTACTGCATGTTCAGAACAGGAACATAGCAATGACAAAGCGTAGGGCGAGCTTCTCAGATAACAGTTTAGAGAATGTCGTGCCCTTAACAACCCTTTGAAATGATCCTTAAGTCTTTATATCGCTTCCGGGTAATTTTTATTGCAGCTTAAATGACGCGATTACAGATTTTTGAGTAAAACCATCTTTCTTGCAGTATGCACTTGTTGCCTCGTTAATTTAATGTATTCTAGTAAAACCAATGTGAGTGTTGTGATTTTTTTTTTTTTTTTTTGCGGGCTTTTAAGTGTAATTATTTTCTCTCACAATAATCGCAGTTTTGATTGCTGTATTTTTAGGAGTGTTGGCGGTAACGCGTTCCTTTTTTTGGTAACGTAGTAACGTACTCGTTACATTTTCAAAATGGTGACGGGTAACGTACTTGCGTTACTCTTTTTGAGTAATGTATAACGTTGTTGCGTTACTCGTTACATATTCTTCTCAAGATTTAAATAGATTACGCTTAAATTTTTTTTCGTCTTTCTGGGCATCGTTATAAATTTTTGCGTTTTTGCGTTTTTTCTTTGCTTTCTTGTTTTGTGAGTATTTAGTTGGAACCATAAAAAAGATAATATAATGATGCTCAGTTTCAATTTAAACATAACGTTTTTTTTCTGTGTGTGTGTGTTTTTTTAAATATGGCGTTTATGCATATCTGTAACATCAAAGAGTAAAACGTGTTGATTCATAATTTAAAGAGGAACGCAAAAGTATTGTGTGTTATTTTTTAACGTAGCGGTAACGGCGACGTGTTCCTTATATTTTGACGTAACGTAGGTCGGTTACGCTTTACTCTTATTTGTAAGTAAGAAGTAACGTATCTCGTTAGTTTTTTTGTTTTTTTTTGGTAACGCATACAACACTGATTTTTAGTCATAAGGTCTACGCCATGGCGTCGGAACCTGCTGTGAGCAGCCAGTCAATGGTGCGGGTCTGCACAAATGCATTTTTAAAAAAAAACTGAATGGCGCGCTGCTAATCACAGCACCTTTAGCAATTATTTGTGCTATATTATAAGTCACTACAATATTTCTTGGTTACATTTTAGTTATTGCGCAACTTTAACGAGTCAAAGGCCTACTCTTACTTAATTACTCTTCAGTTACCCTATAAAAAAAACACGTATAACATTTCGCTATATGAACTATGGAACTGGAAATCTGTCTGAACTTTATCTGGATTTCAGGTTTTCATAAATAATTCCTTTGTCTGCAATCTAGATATCGAGTTTCCAAAAACAAACTTCCATAATCTAGATAAGGAAGTGTTATACTGAGTTTTTCGGTAGAGAAATCAATCTGGAACTGTCACTGTAGCCTGTGAAGATGCGTGTGGTCTCCCTTCCCCGATGGCTGTGTTAACGGTCCAGGGTCGGAACGCTCGGCCTCCTTCGCCGTAAGCTACGACCTGTTCGTGAAGCGGAGTCTTCTGTCTTGGAGGGCCCTCCCCTCACTCTCTCTCGGGTGGACCTCATTCTGTTCCCCCGCTGGGATGCGAATCACTGCTGACAGACGAGGAGGTTTCGCCTCTTGTTTTCCCGCTTTCGGGAGAGGGACTTGTCCGGTGACCGCGAAGGAGATAGGACGTGTATCGGTGACTTCTCTGGTGCTTTCCCGATCTTGGCTCTCCGGAACCCCGCGTCTGGCTGGTAAGGACCTTTTCTTACCTTGCCGGCGCGGGGGGGTGGGGGGGGGGGGGGGGGTGCGTTTTGGATGGGGACATTAGAAGAGTGCTTTAACAAATGCTCTTGGGCTCTGTCCTTACTCTGGTACGTGTGTCTTCTGTTCCGCTATATTCGAGAAAGTGAGACAAGGTAGACGATCATTGGCACCGACGCAGGTATCTATGGAACGGGTGTAGGAAAAGATGTCCCGGAAAAAATGCCCCCGGAAAAAAAAGTCCCCGGACAAAATGCCCCCGGAAAAAAAGGCCCCAGGTGGGAAGTAGAAAAAAAATGTCCTTAAAGGGTTCTCTATCTTTGGGTTCCCCTGACCCTCATGGCCTTCGGGCGGTCCGGTCATATGTTATTGGAAAAAAAAGGCGCCGCGTGGCAAGTAGAAAAAAACGGCTCCAACAAATAAGGAAATATACGATTCCGCGAGGTACACATCACGACACGGTTAGCGTGAACACGACTTCGGCGTATTTTCACATTTTACTTAGAAAAAGTATTAGTGGGAATTAAATTTTATCGTTTGCGTTATATCCCTAAATAAGTACTCTGAGTACCTATAATAACTTGATGACAATTAACGTTTCGTTTCTATAAAAAAAGATTTAAAAAAACTAACGATCGCTTTTTTATGCCAAGTGTCGCGCTTTTTACCTATTTGGAAATGGTTACACAAGTACCTCTCAAATTTCCCCGCACACAATAATTTGGTTTTGGCTAGAAGTGTTACAGATATTTATTTCACAATGAAAAACAAAACAAAAGAAAAACAGTTGAGATGCAATGTTACAAGATCAAAAATGAAATTACACACTCTAGATTCATACACAAAGGTCAAGAGCGGATCGTACAGCAGTGGAAAAAACTGTCCCTTTGGGGACATTTTGTTTCCTACTTTCCACCTGGAGCCTTCTTTTTCCGGGGAACATATTTTCCGTGAACTTTTTTTCCGGGGACATTTCTTCCAGAACCCCTATCAAACCGACCCGCGGTAATGTAGCCCTGAACGTCGTCTAAATTACCGCGGAGATCTGTCGATCGCGCTACTAGGTTGGACGTCTCCTTTGAGATCGCCGCCGCTGTTGAGATAGCCCTTTATTTACTCTCTCAGTACCTCTGCTGGTAGCTAATGTCAAAATCCCACAAGCCTAATTACTTTTCATTAGCAACTTTTTCAGCTCCGCTACTCAGCGCCAATGACTGCATTTGGTTTGCTGACCGCAGATAATATTTCCAAACATATATTTCCTTTACTATTGACTATGTTTCCTCTTACGTGCTTGTCATTGTTAATATCGAACCTTCACTGTTAATGCAGTGTATCCCCGGGATACTTAATGCAGTGTATCGTCGGGGTATGATATATAAATGAAAATATTATTTATTTAATATAATTCCAATAAAACACGTATAGCCGGCCATCAGGTGTGATTGGCAGAGCAGATCTGCTGTATCATGTCTGCTCCGCGCATGCGTGTGCAGGGTCAACACGGGAGTGCCCGTGGTGTTCACGCTTCCGCCGCCCCAGTGCTCGATGGAGGTACGGCTGGGCTTCGGGCTGTCCGGACCCAGGGCGCAGGGACCGGTCACGGTGGGAGACCCCCTCACCCTCGTCGTCACCATGACCAGCGTCCTGCGTGAGTCAGCTGCAACTGGTGGTCTCACCAACTTCGCCCAAAATGAGAAACGCAAAATCCCGAATCATTCCAGCAAAACGCGTGCACGCTCGATGTCAAAGATTTAACAGGCTTGGATTGATGGATGGATGGATGGATGGTTAGATAAATGGATCTGCCGAACCCTTTTATTTGAGCGGCGGCTTGCGCCATCCAACCACACCTTTTATTTGAAAGATAAACTAATCTTCGAAATTAAAAAAAATGGCAATAAAGCTAGCCCTTTTAACAGTAGATACGAACCCAGTCGAGAGGAAGGGTGGAGGGGGGAAGCGGGGGAAGGGGGGGGGGGGGATCTGCGAATGACAAAGGAAGTGCAGCCTAACCTGCCTCCGCTTGTCAGTACATATTGGCATCTTGAAGCTGCATCTGATTTTATTGCTTTTTACGTCGAATACTACCGACTCTCATAAAAGAATTGTCAAAAGTGACGAAATACGCTCAAAGATAGGTGCTGATTGCTTCGTTCGTGCGGGACGGTGCCCTCCAAAACTGGCGACAGCGAGAAGCAAGGCCAGGGGAGTTGATGTACGCATGCAGAGAAGCTTACTGGAAAGAAAAAAAAAGCAATTTCAACTGCAACACTCACCGAAACCTGACATTTTAGATAATCTACTGCGAGATTTGAAAACTCGTAAACCTATGGCATTTTGGTTGCATGTGTGCTAAAAACCTTTTTTTTTTTTGTATATGTGTGTGTGGAAGCAACGGTCAAAGAGCGTTGAAAAAATATGGGCTTATGTCTTCGGCGTATGTTTTATTGATCCCATTTAGCAAAATTATAAATGAATCTATATTATTTGTACCGATGTTCAATTTGCCGTCAAAGAAGAAAGAATTGACTTTCTACTGTATGGAATGGTAATTCAACCAGATTCTTTTAAAGAGCATCTTGTATAAAAGGCCCATTTAGCCAATGCAATACAACTGCTCATTTGACTTTTTTTCTAAATTTATTATGCAGTAGTTAATACGCAGCTGCACCTGGTTTAAAGTAGAAAGCAAGGTCAGCAGCAGCGGCAGCAACAGTGACAACAAGGTCTCATATATCAAGGTAGGATAGAGCGTTGTACAAAAGTAATAAATTATTTACTTAGCTCATGAACACAGAGAAGGTTGGCACAGATGACTTGAAACGCAAAAAAACAAAAACAAAAACAAAACAGATAGGGACGGACACACAAAGACAGGGGAAAGAACTGTCATGTCTGTGTGTGTCCGTCCCTATGTGTTTTTTTCTTTCGTGTTTCAAGTCATTACTTAGCTCCTCCGGCGACGTAAAGTTTGTCTTTTCAGAGCATCTCGAAGTGACGCCGGTGTTAACTGATATAGGTATATGGTAGATATATTTCACGTTTACACACTTTTCTTGTGGACAGGAAGATACTCCGCAATGGTTTATGCCGTCTTTCATAAGATAACAACCAAAAAAATGTTCTACTCTCATTTACAATTTTCGGACTTTTGTAGTAGGTGAACTGTAGGGCTGGCTGTTCTACGAGTCTTTTAACGTTCTGGAAAATTTGAGGTCTTAAAAAGCTGTCTGACAAACAGCGTAATAATAGTAATTAAATAAATAAAAAGGCAAGGCTAAAGCACCTAGAAAGTGCTTTAGAAAGAATAACTGCAATGTCACCCTTTAGCGATCAAAGTGCTGCAAGCAATAAAAACAATCGTTTTCTACACGGAGCGCCCCTAGGCTTGCCATTAAGACCAAGAAGGAAGGGGGGGGGGGGGGGGGGGGGATTTTCCTCCCTTTTTCTGTACTTTCACCCGGATCACACGTATATTTGTCCTTATGCATTATGCCTCGATGCTGTACTAAGAACAGCTATCATCGTTTTGTTATTAACGACAGACAAAAAAAAGGTTATTTCGACGAAAACCAGAGAGCGGTTTATTAAAAAAAATTAATAGGAAGTAAAAAAAGGCGAGAACAAAACAAGATGTACCGCCTTGTGTCTGTTTATTTTGTTGCTTTCGGTTTATTCTTATGACACCGATTGCTGATTTTTGTATTTGTTCTTTTTTGACGTCTGAATTCATATCAATCACTCACATGGTAACGAATGTGCTTTCTGTATGTACTAGAAGCGCGTCCTGTATTTATTTGCAACAGATATGACGCGAAGCTAGAAACTAAGCACGGTGCATGGTTCTGTAAAACAAGCATATATGTATGCCTTTGTGACGCAGTCGATCAATGTCATAACATTGCAATTATAATGCAAACACCATTCTTGTAGTTAGACTGTCACCTTCTTGAATCTGAAGTTACGACCTCTTCAAGTGAAACTGAGGATAATGCATAGTGAAGTCTTTGAAAAAACAGCATCGAGCTAGGAAGCATATGACTTTAAAAAATGTTTAAGCAAATTTACGTGTTAACAAAAGTTTGCCTTTCGCGATGTTAAACGTTTTCGTTGTACTATGTTTTCATAGCTCTATACAGTGACTATCAGTATAGCCTCTGATGGTGATTTTTTTTTTTTTTTTTTTTGTGAAAGTCTTGTTTTACCAGTCTGAAATGTTTATGGCATTGTATGTTTGTGGACAATGATCTCTAGTAGTTTATGTGACGTTTAATTATTAACGACGCTTTGAACATGCTACAAATATCTTTGGTATTCATGTTTCTTTCCTCGCAGGTGACGTGGACATTTTAGTCAGCAACTGCGTAGCCCACAACGGCGCAGACCAAAAGCTGCAGCTTGTAGACGTCCACGGGTGAGCTTCACAGGTGTCCAGCACTATATTCCCAACGGGGTTTGAATGGCAGCTTTGCCAGTTCGTACGTAAATGTCTAAAGTGATAGTCACACCAGCGTCATTGACCCGTGATTGACGCTGAAAACCACTGACCCGTTTCTCGTCCAACGCAATAAGCACTACTCGCAAGGCATTCTAAGGTATAAATAGGTTATGTCGCAATGGTTTTGCAATAGGTAAATACTACCCGGAACGAATAATCAAATCGTTCATAACCCCCGAAACAAACATCAATTTTCAGCATGCAACATGGGTGAGTACGAGAGCCTAGCTTTCGAGTGAACGAAAGCCCCGTTGTACTATTAAACTCGTAGAACGGAAGTACATGGTTTCCAGAAAGTTCTCCAAACGACAATTCAGAAGACGGTGGATTAGTAACAAACTAAATGCGTCAAGTGGTATGCATGCTCTTGCAGGTGCACTCTGCAAGACAAGCTGCTGAGCGCCTTCCGTGGATCCCACTCAAGCCGCACCGAAGGCGGCCAGCAGGTGACGCTGTTCGCCTTCCTCAAGGCCTTCCGCTTCACGGGAAGCCGGGCCCTGTACGTCGAGTGCGACGTCCACATGTGCCACGGCTCTTGCCCGGTGAGAAGGCTGCACGCCAACTCTTTGTTCGCGCAGTCCACGCGTCATGAAACATAAGGTCCCCTGGCCCCAGGTTCCGAGGCCCCGTAGACTAGGGACAAAATAGACTCCATGCTGGCCGGACATCGCAATGATACCAGCCTGCTCCGATTTCCATCTAGCATAGAGTATCCAAAGCTGAAGCTGAAGAATAGAACGAAGTCCGCATTTAGCCGCGTCGTCCCATGAAGCAGTATTCCCAACAGGAGAAATCGCTTTTTTTTTTATTCCCGAGATACGTATCACGTGGAAAAAACTTCACGTTTGTATTGAGGCGCGCTAAGACATCCCCGAGGGATGAGAGAGCTTTTTCTTTGGCTGAACGATCAATCCCCGCCTTGGCGGGGGATGTCTTCGCAATTCGCGATGGCTCAGCCAGTGGGATTCCCTCCCAGGTTCCAGCATAGATTCTTCTATGCGATGTATTGGCGCTGGTATCTGGATTGTCTAATTTGCGGCTTGCCCATGCCGACCATGGCCCCCGAAGGAGCCTTCAATATTCAGACCAATGTCGTCCTCCAGCAGATCCTCACACAGGTTGTTTTTGATTCCACGCTCTTTGTGTTTCACTCACCCTTCCACCAACATCTTTCTTTAGCACGAAGCCGTTCATCGTCTTCTGTACCAACGTTGCTGCCATAACCCCGTCACGCTGTTTCGTGTACGCCTCCACTTGTCTACTCCCGTCAGCGCGCGCCGACCCTTATTGTCAAGAGTGTGATCAATAAATTCATCTGCTAATTGATATCCCTCTCGGCTCACCGCCCTCTGTGTGAATGCTGGAGCCGGGGAGGGAGCCCCACTGGTTCAGCCAATTGTTGTAATCACGCGCATCCGTCCCCGAGGGCATCCCCTGTGTGGATACCCCTTGAAGCATTACTGGTTGTATCATGGATACAAATTAGAAAAAAATGGTTCAAATCAGTAGTCGTTAATGTCTTTTGTAGAGCTTTAGTATTGTCAACGAGGTCTAGAGGTTCCATTAAAAACAGTGACAGTTCTGAATCGCGCGCGCTAGGGAGTTGGTGTGATATTTATAAACAGTTTAAGTTCATTTTTCTCGCTTCGCAATGAATTCCTATTGTTTCAGTTGGTTAGTTCTGCAATTTATACTCTTGTAGTGTTCATTGTAACTGAGAGCTTATAAATTTGGTAAGCCAGTACCAATATGCACGAAAGGACGTGCAGCGGATCAGGGGAGTAGCCAGGAGAGAAGGAACAGTTTATAAGGCTTCAGCCCCTCTCCCCCAGCCCCCCCCCCCCCCCTCCCCCCGGCATGTTTCCGCAAACTTAGTCTATCCTATATACATGGCGCCAATCTTCATGCCCGGCTCTTTAGCCTCTACCCTCGCTACCCAAGCCATGGCTATTCCATACTTCCTACCCGCACCGCCCCCCCCCCCCCCCTCCCAACCTTCCCCGTATGAACTTCCTGGCTGTGCCCCAAAGATGGTCTGCATACCGGAAGTCTCTGAGATTATAATTCGACAATCGCTGAAATTGACTGACCCGTGGGCACGTTCTATCATTGCAGTCATTGTTTTTTAGCCAATATTGAGAGCAAGCTTCGGCCACGCCAGTTCACATCATAAAGGTTGTTGCACTTGAGAAGCCGCAAGCTTGGTTAATCTAACTCCAGGAGCAATTTAGCTAGTCCGTCGTAGCCCCGATTCACTAACTTGTCTTTTTGACGTGCCTAATATGTAGCAATTAGACAAATGCGTACTGGTACAACTCACGTTCACATCCACCCGAAAGTAGTGTAATTTTATAAAATTTGCATCGTGAGGCTTCGGTTCATTGACTGCCATTGTTCCTCGAGCGGTATTCATATTTACCATACAAGCCTCAAGTTTCATTATACAAGAAAACTCATTCGTTTCCACGCAAAGAGGCCCGCTCCGTTTCTAGTGGAAGGAATCGACATGTAAAAACCATCGAAATATATCAGTGGTCAATAAAGGGGTGTTAACTGAGAATTTCTTTTCGGTGCATTCGGTTCGCAGACGCAGCAATGCTCGTGGCGCCATCTCGAAAAGCGGTCAGTAGTCCGGCCCGAAAACGATACGTCCTTCGAGACGCTAAACCTCTTCCACGCTCTGGAGGTGCTCCATTCCGAAGTCAACACTGAAGATCACTCTCCGCGTTCAGGTGAGTCTTTAAAACATGTTTCCTTGACTTGCAAGGAGCCGCAACTTTCAAGAAACGAATTCCCCGCTTCAAGCACAAGACATTGATCTCAGAGCAACGGCGCAATTAAGTTAATTATTCTAGCGAGCCTTCGTGTGTACGCGTCTGTAAATTCATTCTAAACAATATATGCACACGAAGATCACAAAAGCGTTCGGCCTCTCAGATTGATCGAATAGTTATTCTTCTTCCGTCGTGTAGAAAGTGATCCACACTGTCTTTACCGGGATCCAAATACACTTGTCATTCCGTGGAAGCATTAATCGCTCCAAAGAACTTACAAGGGGTCAACCTATTAGCAAACCAGGAAAATAGTTAATGTTTACGCTGAGAGATTTCTCAATTATGCATTCCATAATTGACTGAATGTTTTTATTGCAAGGCTCTGGATGGATGGATGGGCTTAATGCAATGAATGAAGTTTGGCTCTACGATGGTGCGTCCATGGTGACCGTTCGATGCAGAACCGAGTGAGCACTACTCGCACACTGCCGTCGGAGCCCCACTTCTTCTTTCTTTCTAACAACGTCATTTAAAACAATTCACGTAATCACTAGGATTTTCCAGTAACATTAACTGTCCGTCTAAAATCACCTGACAACTTAAAAAAAAAGAAAAAAAACGACGGGCATGGTGTGTTTCGTGCGCCTGTTTTTGCTCCGCAGCAAATCAAACTGCGGCGTTAGTCGAACTCGAAGTAAAAATCACGAAAGCGATGCGGCGCGTGTATATATTACGAACTGCGTGTCTTACGTCGGCCGTGGCTATAGTCTTTATTTCGAAAGAATTACGTTGTTTCTCACCGTAGAATCGGGTGCCAGCCTGGTGTGCCTGAAGACAAGCGGCTTCGCGGCTGCCGTGTCTCTGCTGCTTCTCACGCTGGTGCTGTGCTGCCTGCTTTCCGTCTGCACTGTGACAAGACTCAAGAGCGGTCACGTGAAGGCGAGTCCACTGCACGAAGACGCCTGCTGACAATCGGCCGCCACACGTAATCGACGCATCCAAGACCGAAACGCTGGCCTTAATTCGGACAGGTTGACGGAGCTCTCTCTCCAGTATCTTTTGATTTCTCGTCCCGGCGTTTTTGAGGCACGCACGTAGAGCTCCTGCTACCACCGAAACTAATAGTACAGCGTCTATTAAGCGGTGGTCCCACAAAAGACAGGGCTGTTCGCCGCAGACAAGATGGCAGGAGTATCTGCGGACATGGAGCATGTCTAAATCATGTATGTTTTATACATATAGGTACGTTTCGAACATCACTGCAGACAGTATTCGGATGACCAATGTTAGAGGACCGCCATATAAACAACAAACGGGCCTCAGACAGCGTCTACAGGCACTGTCATTTATTATGCAGTGGGACCACGGCTGTGCGCTTTTCTTCACAGCGGGGTCTGTGGCCTTCAAGTTGAGAGGAAGAAAATGTCGCCCACTTCATTATTGTCCTTTTCTCTGGGAACATGAAATTGGCCAGGCTCCATGGGAGCCTTGCTTACGTTCTTGGGTATAGTATACGTATTCCCGTGTAGCGGCGATAGCCTTTTTTTTAAGTTGGCTGAGCTGAGTGGATTACACTGTGTCGCTGAGCGTCATCCCTGGGCTCGGTATCAACGAGCTTGATGTCCCATGAACTATTTAAGCTAGAAACTATGTGGGGAAAAAACGAACCGTAATTCGCACGAAAATTGAAACATACAAAAATAATTCTCCAGTCGATTTTTTTATGAAATTATAGGTGGGCATTTATTGTTCGGAAATTACAAGAAATAATTTTTAGAAAATCGCGTTCGCGATTTACGTGGGGTGAATAACTTTGTTTTTCGCAAGTAACGTAAAACCATTTACCTATTTGTCTATTTATTTATTTATTTATTTATCTACCCTCAGGTGCGTGGGGCATTCAAGCGGGGACTAGCTACTGGTTACAATAAAAATTGTCTGTAAACTCTAATGGAGCTCTTGATGATTATGCGCTGTCGACAAGATCATGCCAGTTCACAATCGGGTTAAAAACTTAAGTATGTTCCACGCTGTAGAAATACATTGTGGGTTGTTATTCTTTTTTTTTTTATATAGCGGAGCTGTTAAGGGCTAGATTTCCCAGGATCGTGTCCGTGTATGTCGACACAAACCTACCTGGACACAAACCTATGGTGGCAAGTACACAACCAGTATGGTTTCCGCCGTCGCTCGTAGATGGCTGCAACCTTTCCAGCTATTATAGAAGAATGGATAGTTGGGCGTGTTGGTGGCAATTCATCGTAGGAAACAGGGCGCGAAAAACAGACGACGACGAAGAAACACACAGTGTATCGAGTACGGCTCCGCTGGTCTTCGTTCTTCACAAAAATAGAAAGGCTGAACGATTTTTTTCTTTTTTTTGCCACGGATGGGTTTTTTTTTTTTTTAGGAGAATAGGCTGGGGAAAGAGAGGAAACGGTTTTTGTAAATGCTAGTGAAAACGTAGGTATAGAAGAAAATTGCAAAATGTTTCCTTGTGTAGAAAGTGACGCGAGGAGTAGGTTGGTGTTGATTAGAAAAACGCCGAAGAAATGTGGATACTTAATCTGATTGATCGGCAGGCAGCAAGGCTTTAGATAATATTCAATGCAATCGGTTAATGTAAAATAGTCACGGTGACAATGAACTTTTTTTTTGTTCCGATCTTCGTGTCATTTTCGTTTGTTTCTTTTGGTTTTTTCAGCGCACATTTTATTTTTAAAGGCTGCAAACATAATCAGCATAGTGAGAATAACAGTGCACGAACAACTTTCTATTCTGTTACAAAGCCGATCTGTCTACACCGTCGGCTTTTTTCCACCTTTATTGGCAGGTGCATAAAAAAATGGGAAGACGGATGAAGTATATTTTACTCGGTGTAAGCGGGAAAAGGTCAGGTATACCTCATACTTAGTGACAGCTCATAAGCGCGGGGCGTGGCGAGTTCCAAGCATCGATTATTATCACTCCGCAGCCCATGACACTATGCCACTAACCGATAAGAAGGCCGAAGAACCAATCACGAAGTTGTGCGCATAATGAGCCTTGCCCGGCCTTTCGTCCGCTGTCTGCGACAATAGACTAACTTGACTCTCTGTCGTCACGCCACTGCGGTGGCGCTGCTGTCGGCACTGCGCATGCGCAGAAGTTTCACCCCTCCCGAGTTTGGTTTTTGCGCAGGTGCATTACCCATGCCCGGTGTGGGCTAACGCGAGCTTGCTTGGAAACAGTGCGTTAGTGTATACAACGACGTATGAGTCTGTGACGCGGTGCTATAAAGCGGTGTATATAGTGATCTTAGCTTGGTTCTCGCACTTGTAATTTCAGCGCCTAACGTCAATAGATAAACAATTGCTAGTTTAAGTTCAGATATGTGAAAGTGAGCGGCCAATAGAAAAATAAAAAACGAGGCACGCAGTGGACACGCTAGTTCACGCCTATGATAAACCTCAGTCGTAGCTTTAATAGTGACCATGGTCAGTCGGCTAAAATGGTCTTCATCAAGCATTAAAAACATGAAAACAAAAAACCATACTGGCGATGATCATGTGGCCAGGAAGAATAGATCCGTTCAACGGAAAATTGTCAAGCTTCTTTCTCTTTCTTTCTCTCGTCTTTGCTTTATTTCTTGCAGCTTTCTCTAGGGCTTTATTCAATCCATGTAACGTACAACGGACACTGCAAAGACGTCCACAGTTCGTGGCTTCCTAAAGTACAACAGGTCAGGAAATCACCCTGGGCCATGGTGGGACACCACCCCGAGCTCATGTATTATTCACCATAAAAAAAGGAGGTAAAATTTGCCCTGTTAGCCCTAGAGCTAACAGGACAAATTTTACCTCCTTTTTTTATGGCAGGTGGAACAGAGACATTGCTAGGATGCAGACACAAACTGCTGCCTCTTCGGTCGCCGGGTTTGGTTACTCTGGAAGAGCGCAGTTAGGGATGACTGAGTCGGAGAATGTCCCGAACTTTGGTTTCGTCTTATAGTTTAACTACAATTAACAAAAAAGTGACGAAAGAACATAGCCACGCCGTAGTGAAAGGGTTACGTTCAAAGCTAGGCTACTCTAAACGGGCAGGTAGGAGAGACAAAAATGCATAATTATTGTAGAGCTAGGAAAACAAGTCCAAGAGTAAGACTAAAACATACGCAGTTTTTAATTATCTAGTGTCCGTAATGTAGCGTAACTCATGTAGCACACTAAATTTGACCCATGTGAGTCTTGGTGAATAATACATGAGCTCGGGGTGGTGTCCCACCATGGCCCAGGGTGATTTCCTGACCTGTTGTACTTTAGGAAGCCACGAACTGTGGACGTCTTTGCAGTGTCCGTTGTACGTTACATGGATTGAATAAAGTTTGATACTGTAATATCAGTTAGTATTGATCGGCACATCGAAAGGCAGGTGACTTTCTTAGTTTTAACAATGCTACCGAATTTCAGCGACGGCCAGGAAAAGAGCGAATAAGACGAAAGGCGCTGCATGTGCCGCGCGGTGTTTATGTTTGATATATTCTGTCACGAATTTTGTTAAAGTCAATTGTGCGTGTGTATATATGTATATGGAAGTGCAGTGAGTGCCATGAAGGTACATACACATAACCGTGCGTGTATTCGCGAAATATTGTTCAATAAATGTTTTTTTCTCGTATCTTTTGTATCGCTGTTCTATGAGGTTCGGCAATTATCTACATTACCCTAATTTTCGCGGTATTGTGGAGCCGATGTAGTTAAAAATATAATATTTGCTATAGCGTTAGAAATTGAAGCGGTGTAAATAGTTTCCTCGTTTATTACCTTAAAACAAGCCCGAGAATCTCTGGCGTTTTAGTTAATAGATTCAGCCGACAAACAGCCGTGGGTATTTGCCAGTGTAACAGTCGAGCCGTATAATTCGTTTTCTAAGATATGTTTTTAAAAGCTCTTACCACATTTTTATTGAAGTGATAGGTAGCTTATGAGCTATCATAAAAGTCATTATCACGAAAACATAATTACTAACATATCTATACATTAAAACTATAAAACTATAAATCCCCCTGTCAAGTTCCAAATGTGACTTAAAATTTAAAGAATAATAGTCAATTTATATATTCTCTGACAGAACGGCCATCATTTATGGGTAGCGACACACGACCGCGCTGAAGTTGGCCTTTGTCAGCTGCAGTGGCCATGTGTGTGCTGCTTGACGACTAATTACTGTCTATTGTCTTCTAGATCAGTGGTTCTCAATCATTAATGCTTCGCGGAGCCCTTGTGAATCGGCAGAGATGATATGGAGGACACCGTTCATGGTGAGGGGAAGGGAAACGTATAGGTGAATTATGATAATCATGTAATAAATAGACATAACTAAGGGCTAGTGTAAAGTAAGCTTCTCTCATTACACACGACACACGAGGAAGCTCACCAAAACATTCGAACGTTTCTTCTCAATCTGAAAAAAAAAAAAAAAAAATAGATATGTATATATATAATTGCCGGGCTTGACTGATGAGGGAGGGCTTCGCGGACCCCTTTTGAAAGCCATTGTTATAAATGAGTATATATATTTTTATGTAAAAATAAAAGGTGCATTGAAAACACGAACAAAGAAATGAAAGACGTTTACAATAACCTGTAACGCCAATTAGAGCGCAGCTGTTGAGGAGGAGGAGAGAAGGGTACTGAGGGGAGGGCGTACCCTTCCTCCCTCCTCCTCATCCTCCCTGCTACTCTTCCCCTTCTCCTTCCTCTTCATCCTCCTTGTCCTCCTCCTCCCCTCCTCCTCCTCCCTCCTCTCCTTCCATCCTCCCTCTCCCTCCTCTCCTCCTCATTCCTTCTCGCCTCCCCCTCCTCCTCCCCCTCCTCCTTCCCGCGCGTTGCATCATGGGAAATGTCCCATAATGCACCGCGTGGTTACGCCGACGGCGACGCCGACGACGACCCCAACAGCGACGGCGACGCCGCTCAAGCCGGAAACGGGCGCCTAAGAGCTGCGCTCTAAAAAAAACGCCGGTAAAATAAAACGTTATGCACAAAAACAAATTGACTAAAATAAGTAATTTTAGCGCACGCAAACACTACAACAATGGAACTTTGCTTCGTCTTTTTGTGCTCTAAATTGATTCGCATCTTTCACGGGCTTTAAAAAAAGATCGATAGTATTCGCACGTCCTCTCTGCTACATATAAATCGGAATTCAATACGCTTACACTGTCTTTTAACGTGCCTTGAGGAGGTTTCGGAGAACACCTAAACATGTCGATGACTCACTCTGCGGGCTCTAAGCATTCTAGAAATCCATAAATCATAAGGATGCGCGGCCGATTTCCTTTTAGAGCGCAGCTCTTAGGGGCCCGTTTCCAGCCTGAGCGGCGTCGGCGTCGCCGTCGGCGTCGGCGTCGGCGTAACCGCGCCCCTCCCTCTCCTCCTCCTCCCCCTCCTCCTCCCCTCCCCCTACTCCCCCTCCTCCTCCTCTCCCTCCTCCTCCTCCTCCCCTCATTTAGTATGGTCCGGGCGGGTCACGTGACCTCGGGGGGAGGGGGTCACATGACCCGTTTCCAGCCTGTGCGGCGTCGGCGTCGCCCCTCCTCCTCCTCCTCCCCCTCCGCTCCTCCTCCTCCCCCCTCCTCCCCCGCCCGATAAAGGTGGTAAAGGAGAGGGAGGGGGAGCAGGAGGGGAGGAGGACTAGCAGGCATGATCACGAGGGAGGAGGAGGAATATACTCTCCACTCCTCCTCCTCAAGAGCTGCGCTCCAATTCGGCGTTACAGGAAGTTGTAAACGGCTTTCTCTTTTTTTGAAACAGCTAACCACATGTGACCAATAAAGACGTGATATTTTGCTGGGATTGCATACGCTGGGGTGGTATTACAAAATGTTTAAGCTTCTTTTAGATGATAAAAGTAAATAAGAGTGGTCGGAAAATAAGTTTTTGTTTTTCGCTTGAGTGATGTGTCCGGTCGTCAGTTCTCGAGCGCTTGCTTGCTGGGTTGAATGGTATACCGGGCTGAAGGGCCAACAAGCCGCACACATTCGAGATATCACTCCGCGGTTCCGCCAGTCGGAAGCGCGATGATCTTTCTCTTGCTATTGGCTGACAGTGGTCCTGGTTTCGGGATATGTTCCTCCCATCGCCGGAGGTGACCTCGGTGCGCTGCAATCTTTGATTGTTTTTAATAAAGAATTCGGCCGCGTATCGTCATGAGGAATTTCTAGGATGCTTAAAGTCAGCGGAGTGAGTCATCGCCATATTTAGGCGATCTCAGAAACCTCCTCAGGGCACAATTAAGTATTACTTTAATTGAAACCCTCCATTACTTTTTTTTAAGTATAAACACGTTCTTTCCGCAAAAGAAACTGATTAGGAAATAGAATGGACGTGGTTATACAATACCGTGGAAAATTTAATCAAACGTGATTGTCGAAAAATGCAGGGCTCTGTCTTGGTTGGAAAGTGTCGCTGTAAGATGATGAGAGTGGTCTCTGCATTCTCCATTCAGAGAGCGTTGGAGAACTGCACCAAGAGCAAAGTCTGAAGCGTCGGTCATGAGGGACGTAAGGAAGTTTACCTTGGCGTATATGTCAGAAGAACGTTAGTGATTTGTCGCTTGATGAGTGCCGAATTGCCTGCTGCAACTTTAGTTTATGATTAGGGTGTCGTGTTTCTGAGGTTTTATTGTTCTTCAGATTCGGAGGCTGTTTTTTCGATGTTTATTTTTTCCCACATATTCGGTGTTTTTCGGTTGCAATATTCGGTGTCGGCCAAAAATGTGTGGCTTATCGCAGATTATGCTGAAAAAAACTGACTCCCCATCCTCCAGAGAACATGCTACGTGATCTGAATACTTGAAATTTGTTGCCGTATCAAAATACACAGGAAACGAGATAGGAGGGCCTCCGAAGAAATCGGCATTCTAGGACGGGCTGTTTCGAATAGAAACAAAATAAGAAGCTTTAGCTATAACATACTTCTCATGACACTTTTTCTTTTTTTCTTTTCTTTAAATTCGTAGACAAGTTACAACTGTTTTTTTTTTTTTCTTTTTGATGTTATCGGTATTTACCGAACATTTATGGTCTTTCGGGGATTTTCGATTTTCACCGAAAACGCGAAGCCCTATTCGTAATATGCCAGTTTGACTTCGTCTTTCCACCATCAGGAAAGCCTTTGGAAAGAAAAGTAACTTCCGCGTAGAAAGGCAGAAATCAAACGCAGAAATAAAAAAGATTCATTGCTTGATTCTTGGAAAATACGTTACCATAACCCTTGGAAACGCCACACACGTCCCCCTTTGGGAAACGCGAACGCTGACCACTTCATTTTTTTTTTTTTTTTTTTTTTGCTTCCTCTAACCTTTTGCAGCCTCTTTGGAGCCTCGTTACGGGGTCAGTGTTAGCGTTTCCCAAAGGGGGACGTGTTTGGCGTTTCCTAAAGGTGGAGCTAACGCATTGATGGATCCTCTTGTATTCTTTTTTTCACCCCTTCTCTGTACTCTGCCTGTCAGAGTGCGTCGACGTCCTTGGTTACGGTCAACCATATCCCTCGTGGAAAGAACCACATCCATACCACTCGTGGATGAAGCCGCATCCATATCACTCCTGGAGGGAACCGCATCCATTGTTTTAACTGCACACACACATATCACTGACGGCAGAGACGTCAGAGCGGCAACTGAGCACGCCCGCATTCCACTGCGCCGCGCCGCAGCACTTCCTAGATAACAAACCCGTAGTGCTGAATAAGCTGCAACAAAATTTTCAGTTGCCCTAGAAGGTTCCTGACTGGATAGAAGCGCCGAAGGACAGGGACAAGGTGAAGAAGGTAACAACACGGCGCTCCATGTCGTTACCTCCTTCACTTTGTCCCTGTCCCTCGGCGCTTCTATCCAATGCTGAATGAGATGGCGTCATCAGAGAAAGCCAACACTGGGTACAAATTGGACACGACGATAGCGTCAACGTTCGGCTCAAACTTGACTCAAAGCTGAGCGCTGACGCAGCATTCGTTTCCAATTTGTGTCCAGCGTTGGCCTTTTCTGATTAAGCAGCACTACGGCTTTGTTATTTAGGAGGTATTGCGCGGCGCCGCCTCCTCTCTCACTCCGCGCCAGCTGTGCCAACACATCCTGGATAAGAAAGCCAGCTGAACTTTCCCGCGTCACTAAAAAAGACCTCCTTTGGCCACAGATTGGACACGACTACGACGTCAGCTTTCGGCTAGGATTCGTGTCCAATCACTGAGAACATCACTCCTAGGCGAACGCTAACGCCGTAGTCGTGTCCAATCTGTTGCCTACGGTGGCCTGCTTTAGAAACGCAGGAAAATTCAGCGCTTAGGCTTTGTTACCTAGGAGTGATTGCCTGTGAGCGTGACTTCAACGAAAACTAAAGGGCTCCTTTTGATAAAACCCCGGTGGTGTCTGTCAGTTTGTCAGCGCCGGCGAGAGAGGGGAGGTTGACGCGTGCTGACGTTAAAGCTTCGGACCAATGAGAGCGCCACAAGCGTCACCTTCTCCCCTGCTTCTCCCCCTCTAGCCGGCGCTGACGAACGAGACACCGCTGGGTTTTCGTGAAAAGGGGTGCTCTAATGCCAACGCATTAAACACAATAAATTCCAGCAACTCGTCTGTCGTAGTAGGTGAAATAAAATTCATAATAATCGTAATTCAGTTGGATAAGAAAATAATGCTTGGAGAGCAGATATCTACCGGGTGATTCAAGGAGACGGAAGGCTCTTCAAATCGACTGGAAAATTCGGTTTCTTAACCTATCGCGCATTTACTTTGCGCAGCGTTGCCCACAGAAGGTGCATTTTTTTTTATAAAATTTGCAAAGAGCGAACTTACCTGAGGAAAAAGTAGAGAAAGAAAAAGGCTTAGCTCCTGTAGAAACGCAGCGACGCCACCGGTCTTCAAACAACACGGCGCCGCTCAGCAACTTTCTAATTGGAACCATATGTCTATTTCCCTAATTAAAAAGTTAATTAACAAATTTTAATTAATTATCTGGCTAATTGATATGTTTTTGGCAATCCCTGACGTCCGCCGTGGCTGGTAGTTTGTTCTATATATATATATATATATATATATCAGGGTGTCCAACCGGAACCGAACCGAACCGAAAACCGGAACCGAACCGGTATTTTTCCGGAACTGAACCCGAACCCGAACCGTTATATTGTTATCGCGATGAACCCGAACCGGAACTGAACCGGAAAAAAATAACGGTTACCGGCTCATGTCAAAACGGTTTGGCTACGCGCTGTTGACAATGAATGTGCTATCAATGCTATTTGTTTTTTAAGTGCCGTCAACTGACACACACCTCGCTTACATATTTTTCTTCTCCACTCAGTCTTAGGAATATAAACACTGCATCCATGAATCTTGACAAACGCTGCATCCATGAATCTTGACATAGGAACCAATATTGCGCTGTTCGCGGCTTGCAAGGAAGAACAAGAATTGGAAGGCTGTGCAAAAAAAAAAATCGCGTCACGGGATTTCATTTTTCTACAATCTCGTAAACCCTAAATGCTGCTGTGTGCTCATTTCATAACACGTTTCTAGAACGCGCAAGTTCTTGAAGCTTGCTTCCATCGGAATGAGAAAAGAAAAGGCTGTGGAGTTTGATAATAATGCATCCGGTTTCGTATAGGCACTTAGAAGCTAACATATTTGTGAGACAGCGAACTCTTCTATTTTAATATTTATCTTATTACGTCCTTCTGGCGTTGCGTTCGGTGAAGTGTTTTTCATATTCCGTATCTTGTTTAATGAAAACTTCTTTAAGGGTCTAATTTGAGTTACCAAAGGCTAGTTCAAATAAAGAAAGCTGTATTTTCTCCCCACTGTTACTTCAATTGCTTACACGCCGAGGTGGCGGGATAGTTAGCGAGTTCTACTTGTAAGTGGGTTTGTAAGGAGGTCGCGGATTTTACAGCTACTGCGTCGGACCCAATTAGATGAAGTCCGAATGCGTAAACCTCGGTGAGGTAACCTTTGAGTGCACATAAAGAAACCATTCCTGGTAGAAATCCCTGAGCCTTACACTACGATGTATCCCGTTTCGTATGTGCTGATTTCAGATGTTTTATTTATAATTTATTTCGATGTTGCAATTTGTCATTTATAATTTCCGAACCGGTTCGCGAACCGGTTCAGCGCCCCGAACCGGTTCGCGGATCGAATTAATCGAACCGGAACTGAACCGGAACAAAATTAATTTACCTGCTCCTGAACCGTAACCGAACCCGTATTTTTTTCGGTTCGACACACTGATATATATATATATATATATATATATATATATATATATATATATATTTATTTTTCAATTCAAATTGTTTTACAGCCAGGCCTTTCCGTCGTCCAATCGCAGCTGTGCTCCTCATTGCCCGTGGCAGGTTGTAAAGAGGCTAGCGCTGGGTTTAAAACCCCCACCCCCCTTTTTTCAAGAAACAAACCCTAGCAACAAATTACTTAGAGCATGGACAGAGCGGAAGAACAGCTCTTCCCCAGAAAGCAAAAAGTAAGATATAAAAGATCGCAACGCCGCGGTCAACACCACTGATGGTATACCTATAAAGTTTCGAACACATATTAGCTATTGGGATGGTTTTCTTAACCACTCTTTTCAACTGATTTTTTTTTCTTCCAAGAAGCTCTGTTTGCAACCAATACGGTAAACACTTGTTACATTTACCAGCATGTCTAAGAATTTAAGAGTTCGCCACTAGAAGCTGCTGGTCTATTCGGCTCAAGAATGCGGCCAATTTTCACTCGGCCAAAACTTTAATTTTTAATTCATTATAGTTTTAGGGTGTTCACGAAATATTTATTTATTTATTTATTTATTTATTTATTCATACTGCAAGCCATTTCAGGCCCAAACAGGGTGGGACAACAAGAAACCAACAAATGTGGTACACTGGAGGTCACAAAAAAAAAAATACACAAGTTCAAAGGGTGTATAGATAACACAACAATGGGGCCACTGATAGCGTATTGCGATAAGCGTGATAGAGCACATAAAAAATAAGGTAAAAACGCTAGTGACTCGTTGTATCTTAAAATCATGACTACAACATTACTTAAATTTAAAAAAAAATATGCAAGCGCGTTAGAAATGCGTTGGACATGCATCAACAAATTTTTCTACGGTCGTACATGCAACAATACCGTCAGGCAAAAAATTCCGTTCATCTACAGTTCTGGAAAAGAAAGAAAACTTGAACACATTGGATGACAATCTAAAGGGTCGAATGTGGTGCGAGTTGTTTATTCTACTGGAGTGCTTGAAGGGAGGGAGCAAATACATGGTAGGATCGATACCAGTTTGCCTGTTCGCAATATAGTACAAAAGTTTTAGCCTAGCTAACTTACGTCAGGCGCACAAAGGTTCTATGTTTGACAACGACCATATCTCGGTGATAGAATCCATCCTTTTGTACCTGCCGTACACAAATCGTAGACTCTGGTTTTGTATACGTTCGATTTTAGAAGAATCAACTTTGGTATAAGGATCCCATACTACAGTGGCGTACTCCAACATTTGTCTCATTAGGGTCTTATAAGTGGTTAGTCTAGTGGATGTTGGTGCCAGCTTTAGTTTTCTTCTAATGAAACAAAGTTTTCGGAAGGCAGCTGAGCATATATTATCTACATGCAAGCTCCAGCTAAGGCCAGGAGTGAGCGTTACACCCAGATATTTCACGGAGTCGACTTTGGAAACGGCGGAGCTATCAAAAAGGTACTCAAAACTTAGAGAGCTTTTTTTTCTTAGTGAAGGCGATCGCTACCGTTTTTTGTAAATTAAGTTTCATCTGCCATTTCTTGCACCATTCAGACACTGAACCCAGGGCGTTGTTGAGCATAATCTGGTCCTCGACACTCTCCACTTTTGTATACAGGACACAATCGTCAGCAAAACGCCTGATCTGGATTTTTTTATTGATATGCTTCACAATGTCATTTATGTAGACAAGAAATAATAACGGGCCTACGACTGATCCCTGGGCGACACCGGAAAAAACGTCAAGGGAGGGAGAACGGGAACCATTGATTTCAACATACTGCTTCCGGTTGTACAAATATCACTTTATCCACTGCACCAAGTCTTCACTAATACCAGTGTGGTGAAAGAGACAGGCAGGAGACGGACGTTCCAAAACAACGTTCCATTTCAGTGGTGTCTCGTCAGGAACTGCTCTTCGTGAGCCCGTGAGCGCGTGAGCGTATAGCTAGCGCGCGCGTCTTTTTCTCTTTTTCTAGTGCCGAGACTGGACTCGCTTGTCGGTGCCTCCAGTCCCTACAGATTTTTTTTTTTTCCAGTGCCGAGACTGGACTTGTTTGTCGGTGCGTCCAGTCCCTACAGATATTTTTCGCCGCGTATCCAACGAGACGTGGATTCGCCGCATGCCCGACGAGACGTCGAACGTCTGCGAGGTGACTCACGAGGGTGGGGGGCGCGGCCTCGTGTAGCTGCGACGACGATCTCCTCCAAACGTTGGCAGAGCTGCTCGATGTTGGCCTGGGGAGGCTGGCTGTTGGCGGCCGATCTAGAATCCCAGGCTGTTGGTTGCTGTGGAGCAGACATGTACAAATTACTCAAAAAAGGTAGTTAAGTTAAGTTACTGAGTATCGACGCCAAAAGTAATTGGAGTAGAGTAGAAATTACGCATTTGTAATAGTAATTGAGTAAACTACTAACTACTCTAAAAAAGTAGCGAGTTACTTTGAAGTTACTTTCAAAGTTACTTTTTTATATTTTGGTGGCAGCAAAATGAACAGCAGTTTTGATCAATGAAAAACCCTGCGAGCCTAAAATAAATGCAGTCTATTTATGGCTTGCGTTTTCGACAAAATAGTTTGTTCGCTCGCAGAAGCAATTGACTTTCAAAGTTCTTGATAGGAGAGTTTTCCTTTTTTCCTTCTAAAGACGTCTCCAGCCAAGCTAAATAGACGTTCCACCGACGAGCTAGATGGAACGGCAGCGTTGAATTTGAGAAACAGGCTGTGCAGGGTCAGGTAAGCGAGTGTCGGCATCTTAGGTGTCCATGACAAAACATTTGAGGTTTGCCTCAGGTAGCGGGTCTTTTATAACAAACTTTCGTACTTTTTTTTTTTTTCTTCGTCAAGTTGAGATTGTTGTGACTGGCCTCTCTTTATTCCGACGTCGCTCTGAGAGTACGCTGAGCGAGTGCACCAGACCGTCAAGGGTTCAAGTCTCGCGCCACGACGATGAGATCATCCGGACGACTGCGAGTCCCGTTGTACAGCTAGTGCTACGTTACTAAAAAAATAAAATTGTTTTGGTTTAACAGAAGATGAACCGAAGTATACGTCGCCGCTGACGCCGGGTCCAACAAAAGGATCTCCCAAGGGTAACTCGCAATCCTCGCCGGCGACTACAATACTCTGACGCGCCTGACACGCCTGACAAGTAAATCGTTTCTAACAAAGAGGAGATCTCCCAGGCATGGATGGTCGGAAGGACGCGAAGGATTACGTAAACAAGCATCATCCCTCGTATACAGTTGCAGCTGGAAGCGGGAACGTGCTCCCATGAACGGATTATCCGTGTCAGGGTTTGTGCGCGGGGGAGTACGGCTTTGCAAAGGCGTATGCGCTGACGCAAGGTGACCATGGGAACAGGCGCCCAGCTGCGAGGTCATTCCAATGGCGCCTCCAGTGGAACCTACCGCTTGAGTCAGAACTCACTAAAGACAGACAACACGAAAACAACAACTATCGGAATGTCCCCGTCTTTCACGGTTGCAGCTGAAAACGCGGCGCCTTCGTGCATTACCGGATTAGGTCAATGCCCGACCAAGGCTTGTTAAGCATCTCTTCCTGCGTTCGTGCGTGCCGGTGTTATGTTTTGGCTGCTCGTCGCCACCTTGGCCCAAGGACGCCTTCCTGAACAAGGGAATGCCACTTCATCTGCCGGCGTCTTATTCATTTCTGCGCTCAAATTTTCGTGATAGGCAAAATTAACACTATATAATTTCGAAAGTAGTTAGTAATTTGAGTAGAAGTTACCTGAAAAAAGTAGTTAAATTAAACTACTAATTACCCAAATCAAGTTGTAATTGAAAGTTACCAAGTTACTCGAAAAAGTAGTTAAACTACAGTAGTTTGAGTAGAGTAGTTGAACTACGTCCAAGTCTGCTGTGGAGCCACGGTAACACTGGCGACCGATTGAGTGGTCACCTCCATCACGGCGTCGGCCAACGCGGCAAGTCCGGTGAGCTCCAACGTTGTTGCTATTGCCAAAACCATCTGAACATTGGAAGGTAGCCTTTGCAAGAATAGCTCGCAGAGGAATACGTCGTCCAGATTGTTAGCGCGCTCTCCAAGAAGCTGGGTCATGCGTCGCAGCAACTGGCTTGGCCGCCGGTCCCCGAGCTCTTCCGCCGAGAGAAGCTGCTGCACGCGGGAGCGTTCCGAAATCTCGGTGCGCTGGAACAGAGCATTTTTTAGTTGGTCATACCACGGGTCATACGGTGTTGCTGGAGAAAGATTTGCCAGAACGTCGTAGACTTCGTCGGCGGCAGCTGGTGAAAGAGCCGAGACGACGTGGTGATACTTCCGACCTTGTGTGGTGACCCCTGCGAGGTGGAATTGTGATTCCGCTTGCAGGAACCAAACTCGCGGATTGCGGTCCCAGTACGGGGGAAGGCGAACTGCGGCTGCTGCAACAGTGGCTGGCGGCGGGTCCGAAGGCTCTCCTTGCTGCATTTCACCCGTTCTAGTTGGCGATCACGTCCGGGTCACCAAATGTGGTGAAAGAAACAGGCAGGAGACGGACGTTCCTAGGGTGCCTCAATGACCTTCTGTTTAGAGTGATGTCACCCTTTGTAGTACCCGATGCCAACAGCACGCGCTCACGGGGAAAAAAAAAGAAATCGACGAAAACAAAATGTCGCCAAAGCACAGTCAGCGCCACTGACGCGTGCAGGGACACGCTCTTTCACGCGCTTCTGAACAAAAAATAAATGTAAAAGTGGGAACAAAATGGCCAGATGTCTCCACCCTAAGCAAAGCGCACATGAAGGCACCCTAGACGTTCCAAAACAACGTTCTATTTCAGTGGTGTCTCGTCAGGAACTGGTGTTCGTGAGCGCGTGAGCGTATAGCTAGCGCGCGCGTCTTTTTCTTTTTCCAGTGCCGAGACTGGACTCGCTTCTCGGTGCGTCCAGTCCCTACACCAGCTTTTTTTCATTTAAAAAGTAGTGAATCATGGGGAACAGTGTCAAAGGTTTTCGAAAAGTCGATAAAAACGGCGTCAGCTTGCCCTTTTTCATTAAGAATGCTTGCTAAGTCGTGCACGATGCAAACGAGCTGGGTAGTGGTAGAGCGATTACGCCGAAAACCATGTTGGGAGTCAGTGAAAAAATTGTTGCTCTCGAGGTAATCAGTAATATGCTTGTTCAAAATGTGCTCAAGAAGTTTGGAAGATATGCAAGTTAACGATCTGGGTCGGTAGTTCGAAACGGAAAGCTTATCGCCCGCCTTATGGGCCGGTACTACGCGCGCGCAAAGCCAGTCGACTGGAACAAGCCTTTTTTTCAAAGAGGACGTAAATATTATACACAGATACATCGACATCCACTCAGCAAACCTCTTCATAAATGCAGCCGGAATATCATCTGGGCCAGACGCTTTCTTACTGTCTAAATTAAGTAACATAGCAAAGATACCTTGGGCTGTCACAGTTATGTCAGACATGGGAATAGAAGTGCAACTTGAAGGTGTGAAGTAGTTTACTGCGTTTGTTGGTCTTGTAAAGACAGACTGAAAATATGTATTAAACTCGGTACGTATAACCCTTGGAGTATCTATGACTACATTTCGTATTTTAACTTTCTCAACCACTGCACGTGAAGGAGACAGATATCGCCAGAATTTTTTAGGAGAATCTCGCATAAAGGTAGGGAGAGTTTGCGACAAAAAGGCTGTTCGACCCTCCACAATTTTTTCCCTCAAAGTAGAACACAGATCTTCGAAACTCGACGAGTTACAAGCCTTCCGTCGGCGGAGTCTTTTAATGCGCCTTATCAAATGGATTACATCTCTTGATATCCAGGGATGCGGCCTATTAATGGTTATTTTTCTTTCCGGAACAAAGCGCTCGATGCAGTAACTAACTGTGTCTCTTAACATCTGCCAAAGGAATTCTGTGTTTCCGGAGAAACTGTTGAATGCAGCGAATCTTGTTTCAAGATAGTGGAGTATATTGACATCGTCCGCTCGGCCAAAATCCCGTATTAGCTTACGAGATGGAGCTTTTGCTGTAGCCTCGGGAAAACAAAAAAAAAAAAACTAGCGATACGAGGATATGGTCTGATATGCCTTTATGTATGCTAACCTCACAGGGCATAGAAGGACTCACGAAAGCTAAGTCAAGTATAAAACTTGTTGTTGGTGTAACCAACAACAAGTTGAAGAAGAGTCCAGTGTACTGAAAAGCATAGTGGAATATCACAGGAACGTGGATGACTAAATCAGCCACTTTCGCGAAAAAACCGGGGAAAAAGCAGGTTTCACGCGTGACACCTGACAATTCTGGAGTAAGGAAGAGAGGCGAGGGGTGCTTCCTTGAGTCTGTGTTAACGTTCGCGCCAAGAAAAGTATAAAAGGTGAAGGCAAAGACGGAAAGAACTTGACATTACCGAACGACGAAAGAAGAAGCAGACACCAAGAAAGGCTCCTAAATGACGCCATCGTAAGTACTGCAGATAATTTCCGAAGCCCTGTTAGGTCACAGTCATAAAACCGGATGCGGATACGGTTTGACAGGAAGAGAAAAGTGTTAGCGTCAGCGTAGTGCTTTCTACAACGACGGCGGTAGCTAAGTGAGTGCGTTTCTGGCGACGCTGAGGTGGGTACCAGCTACCAAAAGGCCAGAGCAACGGCAACCGTGTGGAGAATCATCGGTACAACTGGAGTGTGCACATCGGTCAAACCAAAAAGAGCATCAACAAAAAAATAAAACACGTGAGCAAGAATTCTTTTTACGATCCAGAACGGGACGGCCTACGCCTTTGCATTGTCGCGATTGTCATTGTCATCACGACTTTGATAGCGTTAAGAATATAGGCAGGATAAAAGATCAAACGAGCAGGAAATTACTATAGTCACGTTTGAAATAAATAAAGGCGTTGATGACTGCATTTGCCAAACATTGTGTTCATTTAAACAAAAATGAGATGGAGTTTCTTAGTACCTGCTGAATCAGGATTCATGAAGTCGGCTGTTCCTTTTGCCTGGAACGGTCAAAGTGCAGGCGAGCTGGTGCATATTAATCGTAATATCTAAACCCTGGGACTGGGAAGGAACTTGAAGACAGAGGTAGAAGGGACACAGGAAGTAAACAGACAGCGTTGAGACGTTGTCTGTTCACTTTCTTTTCTTCCTTCTACTTTTGACTTCAAGTTTCCTTCCCAGCTTCAGGGTTCAAGCATCATCCTTTGTCTGTTGCTTTTTGTGGGTCCGTTTTCTTTTTCTATTTATGGTGTTTGCTGCTGAGTTCCATTGTTTAATAAAATTTCTGTCGTCGGTTGCATTGTTCATTGGTTTTGCTTGTCTTAGTTTTTTACTTGAGCGCTATTGTTTTTTTATTGTCGAACAATGTCTCTCGAGACGCTGAAAGGGTTACAGTGCCTTTTTTGAACACCCGTCGAGATGTCTGAGGCGATAATGGACGTGTCTGCGAAACTCCTCTAAGAACGCGCCTTTGAAGCTACAGTTTGTCCCTAGGGAAAGCTGTCCGTAACATAACGTAACGTTTTTGGACCAACACGTAAAAGCAGAGATTGATTATGAGTAAGGTGCGAGCGCGAAACTTTCTTTGTGCTCACGTCCAACAGCTTCGCGTGACTGGTAGCTATGGCGATGGATTGCTCTCCACTGAGCGCAGCCGCCGTAACGAACGCAAGACACTAGGTCATCCCGTATTCTGAGAAACCCTCCTGGCCTAACAACTCGTTGGTATCCGTGACGTGTGCACTCGCACCCACTACTTTCGTCCGGAGAATGCTGCCGCTCAGCAGTGTTTTCCGAGCAGCCAGGTAATCCAAAAAGGTCGCTCACCGTACTTGAAGACACGCGAGCGCCGTCTTCCGCATGCCCTCGCTTGCTTCTTTCACGAGTATGTTATGCTCGCCTGCGCTTTGCCCTGCTTTTATATATTATTTTTTATCCACTTGAGTGCTACGAAACGCTGTCAGTCGAAACGAGCTCGCGGTTTGTTTACCGTTGAAAACGCTGTAGCGAGAATAGTGGCGCACAAGAAAGCGCGAACCAGGAAAGCAGGTAAGGAAAGGAAGCCTGCCGTCTGGTGATGCGTAACTTTCGTTTGCCCGCGCGCTTGCTGCACGAGGAGGAAAGAAAACAATTGTAACAACAAACACGGACGTCGGTGGAGCTCCGCGGCGAAACCTACCCCGCTTACGACATGGACTAGAAAGGCCGACCGCTATGGTATACGTGATCGCTGACCAATGAGCCACGAAATCAATGTTACTCTCTTCGCTGGCCGGTTTGCAATCAAGGAGCTGTTTCGACGTGGGCTCCGCTTCACCATATCGCGTCCAGGCCGGTTTGCTGATTCATGTGGATATCCATTCTGGCAGTTAACTCAGCTGCATGAGAAATTTCGCAGTTACCGGCTCCGCGGAAAGAATTTATACTACGTACGTGACACTGATAGCACGAGCACGACATTGGCACACTTCCGTAGTTTACTCAGACCAAATATTGATTCGTCTATAATTTAGGTTACCATGCTGATTGGGGACTTTCCTTTACGCTAGTAGTTTTTTTCTTTTTTCTTATGGTAGTCGTTTATTTGTGAAAACGAAGACAGAAAAAACCAGCGATTGCTTGTTCGCGCTAACAATGTCGCGCAGTGTACCTATCATTCCAGTGGATTCCGCTCAGGAGACGTAAACTTTGCCTGTCGTTTTATTGATTTCTCGTTTCACACGACCTTCCCCAGAAATAACTTACATGCCGCTCCTCAAATGCACGAATGCTGTCCATTTCACTTACAGTTTGAGCCTCTTCATACTTTTTTCGCGAGGAGAATAGGCATTCAACAATCGAAGCGAGAACGGACTTACGGCTGCCTGTTGCCCGTAACTCTAAGTACCTTCAGCTTTTTGTCCCCGTAGATATGGCTGCGTCACCAAACAAATCCCTTTTGTGGGTGGTTAACCACCTGAAGGAGATACCCGAATTAATCAGCAAGCCGGCCCATCGACGGTTTTCTGATCTCTCTGGGAATCTGAACCGGTGGGTAAAATAGCATAGCCGCTAGTGGAATTTTCGATGACGTGGCCAGCTCCGTGGAAAGAGGGTACCTATACGTTTCAGCCGACTCCATCCAACCAACGTCACTTTCAGCCTACCTGTTGCTCTCTTTAATTTTCGCTTAACACAAGCTTCCCCTGAAACAGTTTTATATTCTGCTCTTAAAATACATGAGTGCGATTTATTTCAAACATTTTGATTCCCTTCATCCCTTTCTCATAGGCTTGGAATCAGACTTCATTAATCGCGTCGAGAACGAAATTATGGCAGGCTTCTATAGGTAGACTTAGTTTCTTGTCTCCACTTGCGACTATTTTACCCGCCCGTTCAGGCACCTGAAGAGATCAGCCAACCGCCCTTAAATAAAGTGAAAAACCCGGAGCGTTACGTGCACAAAACTGTCCGTCTTTTGAACGCCCCAGATTGAAGGTTTCAGAGTGTACCCAACACGTGTTCAGATGAGTGGATCTCGATGTGTAACAATGTTAATGGCGCATTTAGTCGAAAACGGATGACCCGTGAAACACGACGATCTGCGACGTACCCTTCCTCAACCCGAAATAGGAGCCGGAGAGTCTTGAAATTGAGGTGAGCGAGTCGCCGACAACGGGATGCGTGGCCATCGCTAACCGCCTGCAAGGGTCTCCGCAGTTGGTGATCGCCTTTTTATTTAAAAGCGGAAGAAGACGCCTCTCAATGATGGTTTCTTCCTCACATGAATCCTGCTAACTTTTCCGAGTGACTAAAAAAAAATAGAGAATTAACTTATGTTTACAACCAAACCGGAGCGCTCCTAGCGGACGCCACCGGCATCGCGCATGCGCGATAGAGTGTGGGCAACAGGCTGGCCTTCGCCCGCAAACAAACCATTGAAATGCGATGTTGTCGGCGTCGGTGTGAGTTCCCCCGCTATTTTTTGCGTTGGAATTGTTGATTCTACGTCTTCCTAGCAATGTCTGACTACTTGAGCGACCTCAGAGAAATCACCGAGGCTCGTTACACCGCAAAACTTCGAGTGAATAATGTGATATGCGGCGGTTCTTTCGCATAAGGCCGCAGAAGGGACGCCATAAGCCTGATTCGAATGATGAGATTCCGCTCGCAATTTTCAGTCGCGACCTCGCTCGGGCTGCAAAAGCGTGAACAGTAGCTGAGATGGTCGATGTCGATACTGAAAATCGGAAGCAGAATCGGGCCAAGTAAATCAGGCATAACAAGTCGGTGATGGCCACTGGTAACAATGATCAACATCTCCTTGTATCTATTGTTTACACCAAGCTTACTTACCCTCACCAACCTTCAAACTTAAAAGTCATTTGAGCAGTTACGTACCAACTTATTTTCGAGCCGGGGGGGGGGGGGGGGGGGAGGGGGGGGGAAACCAAACACCCTCCCCCCCACACGCACACAAAGACAGGGCCGGGGGCGGTGCCCTTGGTATCCCTCGGGCGCCACCGGCCAGTGTTTGCTTTGCCCAATGGCGAGGGGGAAGGGGGGGGGGTGCACAAAACACATTCTGTGTCCCCCCCGGGTTGGTACGCCCATGCTTCTGAGGCCTGCACTTACTTTTTATCGCAATTACCGGGCCAGCGTTTGGTCGACGGGCCGGTCTCGTCTGAAAGAGCAGACGACAGTTTGAACGGTCAGGCGGCCGTTTGAATTTGAAGACGCACTGAACATAGTCCGCAAGCGGTCTGCACAACTTGACGGTTTTCGCTCGGTCATGTTAGAACGAAACAAAAAAATCTGATGACCACAAGTATCCGTGAATTCAACCCAAAGTTCTTCCCGCCCAAGCAATCGTGGTCCGACGGCGTCTGGTTTCCCATTTTCACGGCCCATATCCGCGTTCTCGGACGAACCGAGCACATGAAAACTGACCTTCAAAACTTTCACGACTCTTTTGGTACAGCCCTGCAGTCGTGGCGTTTTGACGAGAAGGCAGATATTAGGGACGAAGCTCCTAAGGGGTTAGCACGGTGTAAGATAATACTCTTCAGGTGAGGACAGCGCGCTCCTAGCGCAGTGCAGATAAAGTTCGGTTTTCACTGTCTCTCTTCCTCTCTCTCATTATGGTTTCAAGCGGCGCCGGCAGATGACTCGTCGACCCGTGGGCATGACAAAGACGGCTCGTGCCGCCTCATGCTCCACACGCGCAGCGCTCCAGCGAGGTTGCCGCTCGTGCAGAAAACCACGGTATACCGGGGTGTCATGGCAGCGAGATCATTTTTTTCGCTTTCCCACAGTTTCACCGTTTGGCCGCCGGCGACACTGTCAGCCGCGGGCACGGTGGCAGCGGAATGATGCAGCCTTTCGGATGCCCGTCGAACGAACACTATCTGATACCTCGCACCGCGCGTTCAGCCCCGCCGTGTCCTCACCTAAAGGGTGTATCTTACACCGTGACCACGGTGTACCGGGTTGTCATGGCAACGAGATAATTTTTTTCGCTTTCACACAGTTTCGCCGTTTGGCCGCCGGCGACACTGTCAGCCGCGGGCACGGTGGCAGCGGAATGATACAGCCAGAGGTCGGCATTTTAGGTCGCCCTCACTCACCCTCACCCTCACAGCTACACTCACCTAAGCCCCTCACTCACCCTCACCCTCACAGCTACACTCACCTTCAGCCCCTCACTCACCCTCACCCTCACAGTCACACTCACCTTCAGCCCTTCACTCACCCTCACTGAGCCTCACGGCCCTCACGCCCCTCACTCACTCATGGCCCTCACGCCACTCACCGCCCTCACGCCACTCACCGCCCTCACCGCCCTCAAGGCCCTCACCGCCCTCACGGCCCTCACGCACTCATAGCCCTCACGCCACTCACGGCCCTCACGGCCCTCACGGCCCTCACGGCCCTCACCTCCCTCACGCCACTCACCGCCCTCACGCCCCTCACCGCCCTCACGCCACTCACCGCCGTCACGTCCCTCACCACCTTTGCGGCCCTCACACCCCTCACGCCCCTCACACACTCATGGCCCTCACGCCACTCAGGCCAGCTTCAGATGCGGATATTTCGCCCAGAAACTTTACGTCGCAACACCAGCAACACGGGCCGCCCGCGATCACACGCAGCAACCAATTGCTGCAATTTGCCATCGTCATCATAAAATTTTAATTTTCTTGCACTATTTAGACACAATTACGCATTATAAACGTGTTTTTATGCATTTAAACCTCGTTAAGAATACTAATGCACCTTTCTGAAACAGTTTATTTCCAAAAAACGGTCGATTTCAAACCAGAACCAAGTCTTTCGGTGTCATCATCACCGGCACGAGGTATCACATGAAAATTTTGCGTCCCTGATTTGATGCAGCCGCTTCAAACGTATTCGAATTGCTCCGAGTTGCTTGCTTATTTCGAGCCGGACCCGATCTCAGCAATTCGTGTCGATCTAGGGAGAGCTAGAGAGGAACCCGCCATTAACACGAAAATTGCTGAGAAAGATGCTCGATCTAAAGGGGGCCTCACGCTCTCATGGCCCTCACACCACCTCATGCACTCACCGCCCTCACGGCCCTCACGGCCCTCACGCCTCTCATGCCACTCACTGCCCTCACGCACTCATGGCCCTCACACCCCTCACGCACTCACCGCCCTAACACCACTCACGCACTCATGGCCCTCACGCCACTCACCACCCTCACGCCCCTCACGCACTCATGGCCCTCATACCCCTCACCACCCTCATGGCCCTCATGACCCTCACGGCCCTCACCGCCCTCACCGCCCTCACGGCCCTCACCGCCCTCACGGCCCTCACGGCCCTCACCGCCCTCACGGCCCTCACGGCCCTCACCGCCCTCACGGCCCTCACGGCCCTCACAGCCCTCACAGCCCTCACAGCCCTCACAGCCCTCACTCACCCTCACACTCATGAATTTTCCTGGTTTAGAAACTCACTCACTTTCACCTCACCTGTGAAGATGAGAATGAGTGAGGGCCCTCATGAGTGAGGTTTGCCGAGGTATGGATACAGCGTTTCGGATGCCCGTCGAACGAACACTGTCTGATTCCTCGCACCGCGCGTTCAGCCCCGCCGTGTCCTCACCTAAACGGTGTATCTTACACCGTGATCACGGTGTACCGGGGTGTCATGGCAACGAGATAATTTTTTTCGCTTTCACACAGTTTCGCCGCTTGGCCGCCGGCGACAGTGTCAGCCGCGGGCACGGTGGCAGCGGAATGATGCAGCCTTTCGGAGTCCCGTCGAACGAACACTATCTGATTTCTCGCACCGCGCGTTCAGCCCCGGCGTGTCCTCACCTAAAGGATGTATCTTACACCGTGGAGGTTAGCCGTGTCCGTATGTCCGTCCGCCGTCCGGCGTGCCCCTGCTTGTAAGTTCAGCAGCGAGAGCAAGAAAAAAAAATTTAAAGAAATGAAAAAAAGAAAAAATAAAAAGAAGAAAAAAATAGGGGGCTCTGAGATGCCATCCCATCTGTTTTCTTAAAAAAAGGAAAAGAAGAAAACCACACATTCTTCTACTGACATGATTGAAAACGGCACCATCAGCATTACCTATGACCAAAATCAGTATCATCAGCACCACCCGAGGTTCGCCCCAATCAACATCATTCACCACGTGGAGGTGCGGTAATTTTTGTCTGGTTCCTTTCAGAACAACGCAGGAATGTACGTCCAGCATGGTGACTTCTGCCCACAGCCCCAGACCGGAAGTGCGCTTGACGCGCCACCACCGCGCCGTGACGTAACAAATTTGAGTTCGTGTATTCGCGACTCCAGCAAAACGAACGGCACCTAGCGGAAAAACACTCAACTGGCAGGAACAGGTCCCTTCTGGCTTCATGTAAACACGGAAGCCAGAAGGCTTCTGTGTTTACATGTTGTCGGTGGTTTGCGCGACAAAACAGCTCTACCGGTGACTGTGTCGTAACCTTGTGACACAGGTTGCTCTGCACGCGATTTATGTAACCGCGTGAGCCAGACATTCTGCGTTTCTCGACGCTCATCAGCACCGTAGAAGGACAGTGGGCAGTCCTTTCCTCGTTTCCTCGAAGAAAGTCAAGCCTCTGGAAGTTCGCTTACCCCAACACATCGCCGCAGGTTAGAAACGTGGAAGATAAAACGCGGGAAAACCGATTTTGAGTACAATGCTCGCTTGCTGCTGCCCCAGCGTTGTGCGTTCAGCTGGCACATGGCATAGCACGACCTGGATTCGACCGCCATATTTTCCCGATAGTGGCGTCCCCTATAGGTCGCTGGAGTCGCGAATATGACAAAACCGGGGAACAAGGATTGTGTTGAACGCAAAGTATCACTTGTCAGAGCCACCTCGCAGAAATTGTCATCAAAGAGACTTGACGTGTGGTGCCTTGAATGCGTCTCCGACTGGTGTGTTAACCGCGTCTAAAAAAAGTGGTTCTTTGATTTCAGCCTGGTGACGTCATAGAAGTGTCCTGTTCCCCGCCGGTCGCGATCCTGGCGGTGTCGCAGCAGCAGTGGTGTGTGTGGCAGACGCCTGCCACACACTAAATCTTAAGTTACAAAACACGAGTGAAGGGAAGACTGGTGTCTCCAACCAACAAGCCAAGTTAAGGTAATGCAATTGAACTATCAAATATTCAACTCAATACAGAAAAAGTCTGCTTAGTTCATATCAAACAACATCCGCCCTAAAGCATGAGAAACGTATATTACAGAAGATAAATTGTGAAATCGAGGAAGAGTTGTCATTTTACACTATTAAAATAACGATAGTCATCCTGTCAATTTGTGTGATGCAGAAGAAAATATTTCCTTCCAGAAGAAAATATCTCTCATTTCACTTTTTAAAATGTAGCGTTGAAATATAACTGTGCGACGCACCTAAGATCATAGGGTACTTATTCAACGCGTCAGGGACTAAAGAGGCCAAGCGCTCCTCACCATAACTTGTCCGTGAAAGCGACTTTGCTATAAAAATATTTCTTAATTCATATAGACTTGGGTTTTCGTGGTAATTAGCTTTGAATGGCTGTTTGTCATATTGATACTCTCGACTGTTGTTCCTGACGGTTGTGCGTGACGGTTCCTCGTGACGGTTCTTCGTGACGGTTTTCTTATGAAATTCGGCTGATAAAACATTAAAATTTAATCGGTCCAGAAGGCTGCTTTGACAGGCATAACACCTAGAAAAAAGTGGGATATCGGCGGTTAACCCGGAGCTGTACTTCTCTTTTTGTAGTCGCAGATCGTCCTTCCTTTGCTTGATATCTTCTAAATAACCCTTTCGCTGCTATCAGCTCAACTTACTCCGTTGTGGATGAACAATTCGGCCGGCGTGGTGGGATACCTGTGCTTTTTAAGGTGCGTCACGAAAAATGGATTGCACGAACACACTCCGGTCAAAATATTTATTCAGGTCGGGCAGGTTTCGAAATTGAGCCCAGGATCCCTGGGTATAGAGGTGAATGCAACACACATATGGAGACCACTTAAGCTGCTAATTTGATAATTGCATATTGGAGGAGTGGTCAACTGCACATGGGGAATTGTTCCCAGCGTACTATTAATCATTCGCTGATGGGACAAGAAAGCTACAGGGTGTGCCGGGAAAACGAACCAGAGGCCAGGTTCCCGAAACTTTCTTACGACAAAAAAGTTCGTAAATTTATCTTATGACAAAGTTACAAACTTTTGAGTATTCCCGAAGCAAACTGTTCGTAAGTTTGTCGTGAGATAAATTTACGAACTTTTTTGTCATAAGAAAGTTTCGGGAATCTGGCCTCAGATATAGAACGATAATAGTAAATTTGAACATAGATCCACTTTATTTTTCGAAAATCAAATCGTGCGTTACAGTCATCGTACAGAAATGCAAAATATACTTTAAACGAGACCAGATTTGCAAATTGCGTCCAGTAGTGTAAGCTGGGGTAAAATGAGACGCGGTGCAAAATGCGACAGTTTGTGCTTAGCGCCACTTAACTCCTAGACTAGCATTTGGAGTACGTTAAGTTTCACCGAGAGGTGTCGTGTACTCCGTAAAAGTTCAAAGTTGTTGGCAAGAGTGTTCTGAAGAAAGCAAATGCGGGGTTAACGTTGACGTGTCTACCCCATGCCAAAAAGGCGCAAAATTCAGCGCGAAGTTTCGTTTCGAGACGTGGCACCCACTATTCTGCCAAAGCTTTAATTTTATTGGTATGCTGTATTAGCTTCATGCGGACCAAATTTAAGTGATCTGTGTTGTTGCTTTTTTTTTTAGCAAAATAGTTATTTACGTAATGGGATTCGCGTGGGGCAAAACGCGACAATCTGACGTTCTATGATGAGCATGTAAATAAGGCACGAGTCTTCTGGTTGCTCCTCAGCCATATTTTTTTTTCTCCAGGTGTCTACGATGGTCTGAACGTACAAAAGAAAAACAACGAGTGCTTCATAGCGCGAAAGTAACATGAACAACCTCTTGAAAGAATCGAGCAGCAGCGTCACTCCCTTCATACTGCTGCCACACTTCTTGGCGTACCAAAGGGTGCCTGTAAAAAACAACGCCACTAGAAAAAAAAATGGCTGGGTTACAAAAGGCGTGTCTTTTTCGACGTTTCAAGTTTCAAGAACGATTTTACTGTACGTAACGTAGGATAGAAAAAGGGTACAAGCAGGTCGGGGAGCGGCACTTTTCTAGCGTCATCACTCACAAGGCAAAGCTGATGTTGGCAGAAGCAACCATGATACAGCGTTTCACTGCCCCCCCCCCCCCCCCCCTCACACACACACATAAAAAGGGGAGAACGTGAAACTGAAGAGGACGATTATTAGTGTCCGAGTGCTCTACAGACCATGTGATTCACAACAGGAGAGACTGGTAATACCTGGTTTACAATGAGCTTTAAAGCCAAGCAGGCCTGCATTTCGATAAATCGAGTGCATGGAATGCAAGCAGCGGGCTCATGAAGAGTGCGTTGGAGCTCACACAGTGTGTTTCAAGTGTTTTTATTGAAAAAAGTGACGCATATCAGGTCTTTTTAAGCGCGTCTCATTTTACCCCACCACGTTGCTTCATTTTTCCCCACAGAGCAGGACGAAATGAGACATAGGGTGACTTTCCTATACTGTAGTTTTGTTTATTGCTTCGATTGCTTCAATTAAGTAATATTTACTGGGCATAGTGTCAAGACACCTAAGAATATCCCTATGCTGTGTTTTTTTGTTTTTTTTATAGTGTCAAGACACCTAAGAATATCCCTATGCTGTGTTTTTAAATATTAAGGCAAAAATAAACATTACCATCGAAATGAAAACGTTTTACCTCATTTCGCCCCACCCTATCCTAAATACTCTTATTGTTTTTAATAGCCTTTGACTGTGTTGCTGTTCATTTCGTAATGACTACATGCTTTGAAATTGATCTTTACGCACACACTGTGGGTTTCCCCTTTTATGGGGGTACCACTTAGAAAGGTTCCTTGGGTCCGGATAAAGACGTGTTTATTGACTGCAATGCCAACACGCTTGCCCGAAGGCCAACAATGGTGGAAATGACGGCGCTGTCTCTTTTGACAGGATCGCCAGTCGGAGTCCGCGCTGCCGCTATTGACAGTATCACGGAGGGGGAGGATCAGATAAGGATATGAAGGCTCCGTCGAGCAGAGCCTCCCCCAGCGAGAGTCCCGCCCGTTGGATTAGGGCCGTGTTATATAGCCTGCGGGAATGGACGCGCCCGGGGTGGGTCGGATGTAGGTGGCTCCCCGGAGGGGCGGACGCGTCCAAGTCATGATCCCGAGGGCTGTGCCTTAGGCAAATCACCCGAGAAGGACGAGGGAAAGCCGCTTACCAGGGAATACGGCTTCGCCCTCGCATCCGGGACGCGCCCCCACGTGGCGACGTCCCGCGGCCGGCCTGAGCTAGGCCTAGATAGGGATGCGAGGAACACGTGGTTCCCACAACACACAAGCACTCTCCCACCACTCACACACACTTACACACACAAAAACAACTGATCATAAGTAGCCGGGATCCCAATTACGGAGGCCAATTTTAGTTGCGGCATCAAGGGATAGAAATTGTAAAAGGGCACCACAAAAGCAGCAAATCAAATGCTTTACAAATTCGCAAAAAAAATATATATATATATCAAGCAGCATTGTGAGTGTGCCACGTTGTCAAGGCTAGCCTAGTTTCCGCAGCTCTTCAAAGTTACATACGCAGACCCGTGGGTGCGTTCAGCGTTTCCTTCTCGCAAGGTAGCGTCCGAATAATACGCATGACGAAGTCACGTTTTCTCGCAGCAGTGCCGTGCTGCAGCACTGCGGAATCAGCACTCGCTTGCACAACGTCACACTGGAAAGCAGACACCGAGTGTATACACAGACGTCACCATAGCTCACATTAAAAGCGGGGCTAATGGCGCAGCCTCTCCGAACGAGGAAGTGCACGGACAAAGACCCTGACCCGATGAGCCGACAAGTCTTGACGAGCAATCAGACGAGCAGTCCTGACCCAGATTGGCCATTTTCGAGCTCGTCAAGCACGACACACCCGACGTGACCAGTCGGCAAAAAATGCGAGGCGCAGCGCCGCCGAGCAAATGTGGATGCTGGGCACACGCGGCGGCACACGTCGGGTTGCTAAATCGAGAGGCATGCAGGAAGCGCGCAGAAAAGCCCGCGTCGCCGCCAACGGAAGCCGCCGTTTGTAGTGGTCGCTCTTCGGAGCTTCCTGGAGACACGCCACCAGGAAGGAATCTCGGATGGGCCCTCGTCTTTTATTTGACTTCTTTCTTCTTTTGCTCATTCGCTTCCCCTCCGCCTCATCAAATTTTCGGTTTCACCAGCGGGACCGGAACGGCGAACGACTGCCTACTTTCGCTTTCCAAGTTGGGAAACGATGTGCCTTCGGAAGAGGGTCAGTCGACGAGGAGGGACCCCGCCGCCGACGCCGCCACCTCGATCGGCAGACTCCTCCGCTCGGCTCAGACTCGATTTGCGCCTAAGCTGACAGTGCCGTGGGGGCTGCGCGCTCGCCGAACCAATGAACCACCTCCCTTTCGTCGCCTGAACCCGCTCGTTGCGCGTGAGTTACAGGCGCGAAAGCGCAGTCACGTGGCGGAAGATAGACGTCTGATTGGTCCAACGAGACGCACGCAGCTTCCGCCTTACTTTCAGCTTAGACGAGAACGGAGCACCGGGAAGTCCGTCGAGTCCGGACAAAGGGGGAGGGCGGGGGCGGCCTCTCGAGTCATGGTCGAGTATCGCCGCTAGGATCGGTCTCGCCTTTCCTATTTATAATTGGCTACTCGAGCGGGCGAAACGTCGCCCTGCAGACACGGGTCAACGAGACTGAGTTCCGTTTTAGCGCTATTAGGGCGGCGACAGCACCGGGGTCAGACGAGGCGTTGGGTGACGTAGGATTATTGGAGCAAGAAATTAACCCGAGTGCTCGATTTCGCGAGTCGTGTGCAATCGCTATTCGAAGCGCAGCAGTCTAGTGAAGGACGCGAGTTCGCGCGTGTGCCACTCACACTCATATACATGCGTGCCTTTCAAGACTATAAGCAGATATTTTGCCGACTGGGGTGCCGCTCTGCGGGCATTTCGTGGGGACTGCGGTTTAGCAGACGGCGCAGTGCCGTCCAGATGAATGGTTCTTGAACAGCCAGTGTTAAAACCGCACACAACGAAAAAAAAAGAAAATAGACGGCACGCTAATGAAATTGTGTAGTGTAAATTGTGTGCTCACTGAGGCGTTCCACCGCGATTTCCGCAGTCCCCTGCGTCGCAAGCGCCGTCTGGTGTCGAGAGTAGAACGTTGCTCGCGTCTGCTAGCGGAGCTAAACAAAATCTACACTCGAAAAAAAGTATGTGCGTCTACTTTCACGCACAACACTCGGAGAGCCAATCACCGCAACTTAGGGAGGCAGCTCAGCGAATGGCGATGCCGAAACATATGTTTAGACCAAAAAACGTAGTTTGAGTTGTGACATTAAGCAATGCAAAATGTCACGCTTGCATTGCTTAATGTCACAACTCAGACTGCGTTTTTCGGTGTAAACATATGGTTCGGCATTGTCATTCACTGAGCTGCCTCCGTAAGTTGCGCTGATTGGCTCTCTGAGTGTTGTGCGTGAAAGTAGACGCACGAACGTTTTTTAGAGTGTATATGGTAGATTGTTTTCTAGGTGAGGTCTCTGACCTCACCGACAAAACAGGTAGGTATGGGCACCGAAAATAAAATAGAGAACTCCAATTTAATGTCAGTAAAACAAGGTATCCGGGAGGAAAATAGAATCAGTGGAAGTGGCGCTTTGAATTCATACGCTTTACAACGTCCAAATAATGTGAATGAATTTATACCCCTGCCAGCGAAGGTGACGAGTGCGAGCCAGCACCCTGTAGTTGATGTGAAACCTGCCCTTTTTAGTGCAAACGCTCGTACTGCCAAAACACCTTTCAGCTCATAAAAAGTGCTTAGGTGTCCTCATTTTTGTTTTCTGTCTGCCGCTTTTCTTAGCACTGAAAACTAAAGCGTAGAAATCGAGATCAGTTGAGAATGGCCAGACTGGCAGTTTTTGTAAACAGCGTGGTTAAAATTTGTTATCATCGCCAATTAATATTATTTTTTTTTAATTACACTTATTTCATTTTATTATATCTCACAATATACAATTCATGGTTGGATCCACAGCCATGAAGGCTAGTTTAGGGCCCAATAACGATATTCTCGAATTCGGCAGAGAACATATATTCACAACACAAAAAATAACGTAACAAAATAACAAATAGTTAGCCTTTCATTAGTCCTAGACACAGGATGACAAGTTCAGCGTATTTACTTTTTTCGCGTTTTTTAGGTTTAACCGTATTCCGAATTTGGTCATTCTCTCGGATTAGTCTAACTTTCGACCTGATTGGCTATTTCTGTGTTTGACAGAAAAGTGAACTCACAGACGTTTTCCTAGAGTTCAGCACTAATAAGTTACTTTTAGAACGGCCTTTTCTTGCCAGCCGTTTCCTAGCTGAGAGTACGAAATGTATTTGCGCCTGATTTCCCGCTGAACACGTTTGAGACAATCGGCTGCGATCTACGAAGGGGCACTGCGGACTACGGAGGCAAGAAATATAGGGCGTTACCAATTAGCTTTCCTTTTTTCATTCTTCGGAACTTGTTTTCTACTGCTTCCATCGTCTAAAATCGTTCTTCATAGGTCGCCAAATAATATAACTACGTTTGTGATACGCAACGCGTTGCGTTTTTAAGGCAGTTATTGACAATAGACAACAACTAAACGATCCTAAACGAATGATTGGCGACGTGCGCGATTGAAAGCGTCGCTCTGGTCGGCCTTCCACGATTGGTCGAACTCTGACTATGACGTCAGAAAAGGATTTATCATCGACGGAAATAAGAGGAATGAAAGAACTTTAATTATGACGGTGTTGGCAGTGTTCCTTTGAGAGCGCAATGATTTCAAGCTTCCACCATGCTATTTACAAACACCATCGAACTTGTTGTTTGCGAGGTGATGACGTCACAAGGGGGAACCGTAGGAGGGCGCCACTAAAACATCTCGCCGCTAATTGCCCTGCTTGGTTTAGCACTAATAACCTCGAGGCATGCTCCCTCGAGCTGTGCCTCCAGGGTAGCTAAACTCGTGGAGCAAAACATTCTTCGCTTTTTGACGTAGCGGGGGGAGTGACCGAAACGCCGCAAAGTTTCCTCCTTCCTGCGCGCGCTCAACTTCGCAACTTTTGACGAAAAATCCCCCGCGATCCCTAGGCGGTGCACGAGAGCACGAGACAGCGCGGGGAGGCGAGCGTTCACGCCGCTCGCTGTAGGTCGTCTTTGGGCTCTCTAGCGCCGACAATCCCGTCATGCCTCGCGCAGGCGAGAAGCGGGAGCAGACGCAGACGACGAGAGTTCGTCTGCTACGATGAGGCATTCGCACAGCGGAACTGAAAGAAAAAGTTGGTTTTCTGCTCGAAATCGCGTCCCGCGGGCCAGAAACTCAAACGCGAGCTTGAATTGTAAGCCTCTGATATTTCACGAAGAAAGGAATCGACGGCCCGTCTTTTATTTGCGAAATTTGAGTCGTTTTGTAGCCGTACAGACGCTGAAACCTACCAGTGTGTAATGAAAGGCCCAGGACAACCACAGGGGCCGCGAGATCTAGCATCATTTGAGCATGGGTGAAAAGTGCAACATTTTTCGACAAAGCTCCCACAGCAAAAACCTGAGACGGATTCACTCAGCGTCCGGGAAGGCTAAACATGGAGACGTTGCCCGAGACTCAAGCAAAGTCATATTTGAACGGCAGCTATCTCGCCCCGTCATATTTTGTTTTGAGAAAGCTCTCGTTCTCAATGCCAGGGAAATAAAAAGTCTTACGAAACGTATTGCTAGCTGTTCCAAAGAACTAGATTTAAGCCGTATCCTTTCAGTTATTCATTCATAATATTATGCTTAAAACGAAGCAAGCTCTTGCGCGTATAGTGCCATCAATTTCCTCAAGCGTATGCTGTTTTGTAGTCAACTGGTTTCGGAAACTTACGCCGTCTGTAGATATCTCTGACTGCCGAGTTGCTTAAGTGGAAGTCATCGCAAATGTAAGTCCCACGTTGCAGCAACCAACGTTTAAACGATGGCAGCGACTGCACTCTCGCATTCCCACCCATCACGTCGAACCAAAAGGCTCTAGTTTCGGTTTGAGGTCGGTACTTTTCTACAACATCTATGGCGACAGCATCAGTCTGCACTGGGTGCATTCGGCAAGTTCGTTCGGGGCCTGTTCTCCGTGCAGCACTCGGCGGGTGTAATGCATTAGAACTCTCACAGTGTAAATCTGTATCGCGAATTGGGAGCCCGTCACTGGCCTCACCGGCGGCCATTGCTTGACGACAGGCAATATGCCGCGTCCTGTCTAGTTCTCCCTTCGTTTTCGTCCTTGTTGCTTTGGCCTTTTACATCATGAGGCAATACACGCAAGTCTAAGGAAGAAACATGCAAAAATTGGAAGCTTGTACGCGGAGCTCGAGGGCGAGCATTTTATGACGTGCTGCGATGATTATGTCGGGTTCTTGGAGATCAAATAGACATTCGTCAAGCGTTTGAACATCGATTAAAAAAAAAATTGGCCGGAGCACGATTGACTTTACCGACGTCGCTTGCTTCGGTTGCTAAATAAATGGCACGTCGAGCGACTGAACGGCACGCTCCGAGTTTCAGTTTGTCACGGAAGCCCTCACAGGAGTTCAAAGAAAAAGCTTTCACCATGAAGCACTATGTGCAAGCGGTCAAAACGATGCGAAAATCCCCAGTAAAGGCATTCTAACTTATCGTTTGCTGAGCTTTGATGACTCCGAAATCACGGATGACTCCACTATAACTCTCGGTAGCCCTTGTCTCATTAAACACATAACAGTTAACGCCCAACAAAGTAGCCCTGGACCCTCAACCACACAACATTTAGTTAAACAAGATTGTTAATCTAACGCGTTTAATATTCTTGCCCACAATATTAACTGTTATTTGCGGAAACATGATAGAAGTTTCATGGTAGAGAACAATTTACTAACGTAATAAAATTGAGTTGTGTCAAGCGATGACTGCCGGTTGTGCCGCTCGACCCCAGCAATACAGGCCTCTATTCACGATCTAGCCTCCTAAGAAATCAGTGGTGCCATTGCTATTAGACATAAATCGTTTATTTGCATCGGTACTCCCATACCTGCCGGATGTAGGGACGAGGCGCAAAACCGTACATCCTGCCAATATTGAAGCCGGTTTTCGGACGATATTGCCTCGACACTCGCCAAGAAGCGGGATGAGGACGATTCGTCACATGCGCACTCGTCACAGGACGATTGGTCACAGGACGATTCGTCACGTAGGAACAATCGTCACAGGATGACTCGTCATGCGGGCAACTGGTCACATCGATCGGGCAGGCGACGATAGTAAATCGCAAATTTCAACAACTGCCCACATTCCCTGATGAGGACTTTCACGACTTCCCACTGTCACATAAACCAATGGTTAGGAAACTAATCTTACAATGCTCCTCTTCCGCTTTTACTTTCATTATATTACGAGTCTTTAGCAGGTTGATCTCAGTTGCTGGCTTGAAGGAGCAATAATCCGACTGGCAGCTAAATCAGTTTTTACTTTTGCCTTGCATACACCTATTCGACAAAATCAATAAGTATCGGAATTCTTTCTGCTGAATGTGTACGAGTGAATGTGTACAGCCTCTCTCTGTTGCGATCCCCTCCATTATTTTGAATATAGTCCGAGTTCAAAAATAGTCACTCTTATATGGCCTCCGCATTCACCGTTCGGGACGGACCCAGAAGCTAAAACGTCTGTTACAAATTCTTTGACCTTGAGAAGCGAAAGACATGCTAAGATGTGACCCACTTTGTAAGGCCGAACCAACATTCAATGTTCAGGACCGAAACAGAAGCTAAAACCTTTGTTACAAATTCTTCGCCTTTGAGAAGCCAAACACATATTAAGATATGAGGTGAGCCACTTTGTCCGACCGAACCAAATTGAACAATACATTTTTGGGGGACTAACTATTATGGGACCGGTTGGCCATGTGACGAGTCGTCCTATGACGAATGTTCCCGTGTGACGAATCGTCTTGTGACCAATCGTCCTGTGACGAGTGTGCATGTGACGAATGGACCGTATCCCCCAAGAAGCAACGTGCTGTTTCGGCGACTCGTTTGCGTAATTTATTTGTTCAGTCATATTAATGGGTCCCGGCCCACTGTGTACACCCCAAAAAAGAAATTTACTGTGGTAATTACACCTTGAGGAGAAGCAGGCACGTAGCCAGATTTTCGGTTAAAGCGGGGGGGGGGGGGGGGGGGGGGGGGGGGGGTGGCGCCGATGACAAAGTGCTCTATGAGCGGGAGGAAGGAGAGGAGGCCCCAGCAAAATGGAAAATTTCGGAGGGGGGGGGAGGGCGGGAAGGCCAGGCCTTATGCCCCCCCCCCCCTCCCCTTGGCTGCGTGCCTGACGAGAAGGGGTATTGTAGTTTTACATCTTTATAAAAAGGTGTAGGCATCATCATACGTTTTAAGAAACGTGTTTAAAAAATCACACATTTTTAAAGGTGTGAAGTTTACATTTTTTTTATAAGGTCCATCGCTACACTTATTACGGTGTTAGTTATGGCACACCCCACTTACATGTTTAAAGGTGGGAAAATGCTTAATGCGGATATACCTCTAACGGAAGACAATCTCTTTCATGTGATTACATCGCGTGCCGATGAGACGATCTGTTGGTGACACATCGTTCGATGAACTGATTTGACCGCCAATGAGTGACGACTGCCAGTAGAATTTCGGGGAAATAATTCTGCCGGCTGCCGGGAGACTCGACCCTACCCAAGAATTACCCCGGTTCTTGTTTGTTTTCCAACATTCTGAATTGTATACCAACTTATTACTACCTCTTCGGATATTACAAAAAAAAAAAAAGCGATGGCAGCCGCAAAAACTCTGACAGCCCGGTTCACAGTCATGTGGGAGACTGACAGGTGCTCGTCAGTCGCCACCATGCCTTGAAAGCTACCGGTTCCGAAGAACCGGAGCGCGCAGAGAACTTGTTGTTCCACGGTCCGAGGCGGCGAACGAAGCTCGTCGCAGAGTAAACGCACAACGGCTTTGGATAGCCGGTACTGTCGCCGAAAGTCGTCGTCGGGGAGTTGAAAGGCGTCCCCAGTGGTATCAGTAGCGACGCCGACGGTGGCGGAAGATGAGCTCGGCCGCAGCGTACGGCACCGCCATGTTGACAAAGTTTAACTTCGCCTCGATCCGAAGCGAAGATCTCGAGCTCAAACCGCGGCTCTCGCAAAGTTCGGAAACGTCACTTTGACGTCAGCGACAACTTCGACAAACGAGGTTTCTTGTTAACACAAACTTCGGAGGGATTTTGAGCGTCAGCAGGTCGCCTAGGGACAATCTGCAAAGCATTGATTTTAGCTTGGCGTAGGGATGTAGGGACAAATGGGCGCTACGTCATCGGCGAAGCCGTTCAATCAGCGGGCTCCTCGCGCCCCTCACGCGCCGCACGCGCGCCTCGATGAACTTTGCTTCGAATGATTGACACCTCGCTCAGCGCGACGTCAGCGGCGCGAGAGTCCAATTAGCGCGTTCCGCAACTTTCGGACACAAAGTTGTGCTTGACGAGTTTAGCGACCCAGGTCTCTTCGCTCCTTCCCACCCCATTGGGCGCGTTAATTCGTGCTCCGGAGCGCGAGAGTTTGGCGCTCCCTTCACTAAGCGGACAGGAGTTTGGCGCTCCCTTCACTAAGCGGACAGGACACTAGCGAGAAAACGCGCGTGGCACGCCGATCGCGGGAAGACACGTCCCGCATCCTGAAGACCACACTAGAGAGAGTTCTGCCGCCGCGAATGTCACGTGACAGCACAGGAGGCCTCACGCCCTCTTGAAGCATTCCTCGCGGCAGGAAAATCTTCCCGGTCAACCGATTTTGCGGCGCGCCGCGCGCGTTTTCTCGCTAGTGTGGGCGGCCCTTTAGACTGACACTCGAGCACGAGCGACTTTTTCGGGCTCCGTGACGTCACGTCCACAAACAAGATGGCTGCGCCGACGAGAAGCGTTCTCGAGACGAAGGGCGCTCCTAGACCGTGGCCCCTTTTCAGTTGAATGGTGCTTAATCCAGCAGGTAAAAACGATTTGATTTGAAAGCCAAGACGGCAATCAGCGTTCCGAAGAAAGTTTGTTCGTGCATTTCGCTTGAAAACGAATTCATCTATAAAACGGTGGCGTGCCGATAGCACAGAGACAGAGCAATTGTCGAGATGAGAAGACATTCAGACCGCTGCCCTTTTTCGAATGCTTACATAGCCGGCAATGAAGATACTTCGATTGGAAAACCGAAACATGAGTTAGCGTTGCGAAAAAGGCTTCTTCGTGTATCTTGCCTGAAAATTAATTCATCGATTGAACGTTCTCATCGACAGAAATGTTTTCGAGATGAAAAGACAGTCGGACTGCTGCCCTTTTTAAAATGCTTAGCCCAGCCCCAGCGAATAAGCATACTTCGAGTGGAAAGCTGCAACATCAGTAGCGTTGCGGAAAAGGTTTGTTCACACTACTCGCCTGAAATCGAATCGGCGTGCTATCTATTAACCGGTGGCGTGCTGGTATCGGCGTGGCACATCAACGGGTTCCGTCTCGCGCTGCAAGACGGAACCACGGAACACCTGACAAGTTTGACAGTTTCCTGTGTCGACAAACCGGTTCAAGAATGTTATCTTTCATTATAATCTGAATAGTGTGCATGTTCAGTAATTAGATCGGTCAAGATAACTTTCCGCATATGCGCTCGAAGCATGTCGGCGAGTCTTTAAACCTTTCACGAATATTAAAACAACCGTTGAAACTTCCTAACGTCACCGAGTCTCCCGCTTCACAGAGGCCTTAATTAATTTATCTTCGAAATAATTTCGGCTTCTTCCACCCGTATCCACGAGATGCCGGGTTCGTCATAACCGTGCGGTCGGAAGTGGCTCATGCGGTTCGTCGATTGTTTCGGTGTGTCGCGCTCCTGTACGCTGTGCTCCGTTTAGTCGCTGCGCCCGGAGTATGAAACTCGGAGCATCAGAGTGGAGTAAAGAAGCGCGGACTTAACATTGACGCCACCCACTCCTCTCCACCCCATTGACTTAACCCGTCGGGTCGGCCTGTGTCCACAGAAAGTATACAGAATGACGGGTAAACTAAATTTCTGTTGAGGTAACGTGACGTCATTTTTCCCGCTAAATCTAGCACGGAATCTAAATTTGCGTATAGGCCACGTGACCTTATGTCACGTGTCGTCAATGTCTCTGCTAAATTTAGCGGGGAAACTGAATTTGTGCATACACGCGGAGAATGCATTTGGGGAAACTTCAATATTATTTTAAGTGTACCTGGCCGGCAGGCACCACGCAAAAGTTGGTCACGGGCCGTCGATCGAATGTTACGGTTATCTATCTTCCAGGTGTGCAGTAAAGGAAACGGCCAGAGAGAGCGTCGGTGCCACGACGACCGCCCGAAGAGAAAACAATAAAACACAAAACGAATGCCTCCGCATATTTGGTTGTCATAATTACTATAGTCGCCGCGAGGCCCTAAGAAGCGCATGGCGTGGCGAGTCTCCAGCATCTTGTTATCGCTTCGCAGCCAATATATATGCGTTATTTGCCGATACGATCGACCAACAACCAATCCGAAGCAAAGAACGTCACAAGCAACGCTCTCCGTTTTCTAAGGTGTCGAGAACTATATAGCTTCTTTTTTTTTTTTTTTTTTTTAAAAAGAAGAAATCTTGTTCTATCTGAGTAAAGAACTTAGTTACATTTAAGCCGGTATCTTTCAGTAAATTGTACATATTTGCTCGCCGGAGGCTTCGGCTTCTGGATCGTTGGATTTTCCTTCGAGAGATGACTTCCTACGTCGTATCATTATTACCCTCGACATGGCGCCAGAACTGCCCAAGTCGGTGACAGGTTCAGAACCTGGTATAAGAACCGCCTCTCGCTCGTTGCCTTCATTCGGGTTTTGGCTGCGCGTGCGACGAAGTGTTGTCGGAGGCCGAAAGCCCACCCCCGAGGCGAAGCATCTACTGGGTTATTTGCTTATCACCGACTATGGTCGACTCGGAAACTCGCCTCGGCGTTCAAGGAATCGGATCAAATTTAGACTGAGCAATAATTCCGTGTTCCTACTGCCTAATGAACAAGGGCGTGGTTAAACATTTTGACTCTCAAGCACGGTTGAGTGCTCATAGCAATTCAATAGACCATTTAACAGAGCGCTGCGTGACCGTGAACCTGCGTGGCCGATAACACGGGGTCACGATGATAATCTGGCTCTGATTGTATTGGCAAGATATCAGACCAGACTACCATTACAAAAAACTGTTGTACTTTTCTGTTGAAAGGCTGTTGAAAAAAGTCATCAGCGGATATAAAATATCAACATCTTTTCATCTGACTTTCTGTAGCTTTTCTGCCGACTTTTTTTTAAATACTGGTCCACTTTTTAAACAATAAAGTCAACAGACTTTTCGTCTCCTCAAATATGCTTTTTCTCTAGCGTTTCAATTGAAACGCTACAGGTTTTCAATTAAAAAAATACAGCCGTTTAAACAGAAAAAAAAAAGAGCCTTACACTTTAGCTATTCATTCTGTAAAGTTTTGGGGGCTTACTACAGCTTTCCACTCTCCTCTAAAATGGCCGCCGCAAAATATCGTCAAAAAGAAAAAAAAAACGCGCGAGATTTTTTCTTTTTTTAGTATACATTTTGGATTTTGTTAGGAAATCGTGTTCCTGCTGTATTTGAACGCACGACATACCAGGGTGTCGAACCAGAACCGAACCGTTATTTTTAGCCGAACCGGAACTGAACCGAACTGAAACCTTCGCCGCCATCTTGAAGATGAACTGGAAGCGAACCAAAAAAAATATAACGGTAACCGGTTCAAAACGGTTCAAGGTAATTTCTTTTTGTTAGTATCACAAAATGAATATATGGAAATAAAAAATTGGCAGATGTATTTTTATATATAGATGACATCGTCATATACAGAATTGCTATGTATGATAAATTCTGAGTTTTCGCGGCGCTTTTGTATTAGCACTATTATTAACCATGTGTCAAGTTGTCGCGTGACGTCATGGTGTCAATACGGGCTATCAAGTAATGTCACGTGACCCCGTGATGTCACGTGACTCACTGCGTCAATTGATTGAATTTGAGGAAGTCACTAGATTCGTTAACCTTGTTGCCAGCGTCACGTAACATGACATCACGATTTCGCACCGAGAGTCACGTGACACCATGACGTAAGCGATTTTCATAACCCCGAGTCGAGTGCTCGGGTTCATGACAGTCAGCATCGCCAAACATTCGGGTAACGACTAATGTTCAATTGAATATGATAATAGTCAAACACTAACGATATCTGAAGCTCCAGCACAAGCTTTTACTTTCCAATTCCTACTACATGACTCTGATGAACACTGCGGTATATAATTAGCGTCAGATCACGTGGCCGCTTGTTCAAATTTGAAGTTGAGGAGGGGATCGACAGCTGTATCTTTCCTTTATTTTTTCGGCACCTGGTATTGCGCTGAGGAGAAAACTAATGGATGTTTTCGGAAGCTATCAACGCCAGGGGTTACTTCTTAACAGTATTTACTGAAAGTACAAAAAATGTTGCACGACCGATTTGACTCATTGAGGCAACCAAATATTTGTTCGTTGTTCCTGAACTGCCTCGGAAGGATGTCTTCGACAAAAGAACTATTGAAATGACTAAATGCAACTCATTAATATCACATAGACCTACATGTGTGTATGGGAGATATACTTGAAAAAAAAAAGGAGAAAAAGATCCTAGTGGCTTTAGGGAGACAGCCGAACGTTGCCAGTCACTCTGTCTCACACGAGCGTCGTTCTCAAGTTATTCCCCAAGTTTCGACCACCTCTGTATTCGGTTTAAAGGAACCATGAAACGATTTTAATACGTTCACTAAATACTACTTAGATCCACTCCCTAACGTTAATAATTGAATAAACTTTTCTTAGCTCTTCTTTCTAGGCCATGGCAGTCATCAAAAAAACTTCGAGAAATATAAGCATCGTTCATCCCCAGCGGCCACGTGGCGTGATGCCCATCTTATTCCGCCAACTTTAATCACCCCTCCACGCTGGGGTTGGAAAGAAAGAAAACGCGTGCTAAGCTCCAGGCATTTTTAGCGTTCGGCTATTCTCATCGCCGCAGTGGTTGGACACGACCCAAGTGTGCACCGAGGTATCGATTGTTACGAGCCGAGGTCGAGTGCTCACGCAGTTCTTGTGTCCAATCCATGAGCCGCGCTCGACTGTCGCCAGGCAGGTGGTTTTGATCCCACAATTACATCAATCGTTGCGAGGGCAAGACTAAAAGAAAATTTCACCGAGACAAAGATCGAAGTTTCTGAATCAGTGGCGGACTGTGCGAGCATACTTGGGCCAGACTAAGACCGGCCGTATAAAAAATAATTTTTACTCTTTATTGAAAACGTGTTGACTTCTTTTTGACTTTGATTACTTTCTTTTGACTTTGACTTTCTGTTGACATTGTCAACAAAAAGTTTGTTGACTTTTTGTTGAAACTTTTCTGATGATTTCCTTCAGCCTGGGTCAAAAGAAAAGCTGCTGTGTTTGTATTAACTTTATGTTGACTTTTATCTGCTCACTTTCTGTTGACATGGTCAAGAGAAAGCTTGTTGACTTTCTGTTGAAACTTTTAAGGTGATTTTCTTTGGCCTGCTTTAAAAGAAAAGCTGTTGACATTCAATTAACTTTATGTTGATTTTTTTTCTGTTGCCTTTCTGCTGACAGTGTCATCAGAATGACTGCAGACGTTCTGTTTACCTCGTGTTGAAAATTTTCTGTTGACTCTCGGTAGCCAATGTCAATAGAAAAGCTACAGACTTTCTGTTTATTTTTTATTAAACATTGTACACCCCGTCTAGATGCCAAAAGTCGCTAAGTTTCTCAGTAGTCTCTGACAAGGTGAGAACGGAAAGCAGCTCCAGTTGTCCCGCCTCCAGCGCGAGCCTACAACCCTTGACAACGCTTCGCCGTTCGTGCACCTCGAGCGCGCGCGTGCAGTCAAAGCACGACGGAAGGCATGGGACGCGTCCTGGATGCCAGGCGTTTGAAAGGCATGCGCTGCCGTTCTGACGCTGTAAGTGACTATAGTGACTTTAATGACCACATTAAATAGTCAGCTACTAAAAAAAATCAAAATAATTATTTGAAAGTGGAGAAACTGCTTTGACTCGCTTCATCCTGAGTCGTGTTATGCAGAGAAGCGATATTTCTTCTAGGAGCCGTTTTTGTGGATGTTGTTTTAGCGACTGTGCCAAATTATTTATTATTAGTTCTATCAATGCGTTTTAGTAAGGGATATTGTCCACGAACTTCGAAACAGTGTTTTTCCTTTGACAGACTCTTGAGGAGAAGATCAAATAGCTGGAACCTTAATAAGTGCTGAGGTGATCACCGGCCAAATGATTACCTTCAATATGTAGGCTATATAAGGCTTTGGAGCAGTCGATGGGAGTGTGATTGAGGTGTTCAGTGATTTGCGGTGTTTGTGTTTGTGTTCGTTTCTCATGTGTAGTTGTGGGATGTATGTTGTAGTGCCTTCAAATACCACAGAATTTACTAACATTTACTCATTTAGTAACATACTAGCAAAATATTAAAAAATCGCTTTCTTTAACGTTATTTTGCTGCAGCCAATTTGGAGGACAGTAAGCTTCCGAAACTTTGTTGGATTAACAGCTAAGCTCTAAAGATTTTTTTTTTAATCTTCCGTAACTTTTTAGTTGAAAAGCTATAGCATTTAAATTGAAAAGCTGCAGAAGAAGCATCTTGGAGGCTACAGAAAGTCTGCTGACTTTCTTATTACAAAGTGGGCCAATATTCAAAAGAAGGTCAACAGAAAAGCTAGAGAAACTCAGGTGAAAATATATTGGCATTTTATATCCTTTGATGACTTTTTTCAACAGCCTTTCAACAAAAAAGCGTCAGAGTTTTTGTCAGGGAGTACGCCTTTGCATGAACATTCCAACCCGATAATGTTTTATGACCCCTCTAAACTTCATGGGGTGAAAAATAAAATCAATGGAAGGTTGCTGTTAACAAGTGGCAAAAATAATTGTCGAATTAACACACCGAAACGGAGGAGGCAATTCCTCAGGAATACAACATATTCTCTGGATGAACAAAAAAAAACAGACGTTTACAACACCCTGTAACGCCGAATTGGAGCACAACTCTTGAGGAGGAAGAGTGAAGTTTAATATCTTACTTAAACACGAAGAAAGAAAGAACAGGAAAAGACAGTATAGTTCGAATCTTCAAGCCAATCTATTTACAGGTATGTACTAACAAGCTCAACTCTTTACAACTTTAATTAAACATTTTGATTCAGGTAAAATATATGTATAAAAAAATCGTGAGGGTCCAGGCGTCGTCCTTTCTATTTTCTGTCCCCTCTACGTTTTGATGTTTCTTCTCTACCGCAGTCTCAGGTTAATTCAACATGCTATATGTGACCGGTAAACAAAGGGATGTTGAGTGGTATGAACAAGATGTTATGTACGTTAATGTAGATTTTCTTTTACTGCTGCGTCGACATTAAATAAGGAAGTTTCATATTTTTGCTGCCTGAAAACAAGAGCGAATTGCACGAACGCTAGAAGAAACTGTATAGCTAATCGTTTCACGGCGTAAATAGTGTCTATTGCAAGAACAACGCGGAAAATGTAGTCTAAATTTGGCGGTTCAAACCGGTTCAAACCGGTTTAAACCGTTATTTTTTGCTCCTCTGAACTGAACCGGAACTGAATCAAAAGCCGTGAACCCGAACCCGAAGCGAACCGGTAAAAATTTCGGTTCGACAGTCTGCTCTATACATCCCATAAATACACTTTAGAAACGAGCGCAAACACAAACAAGGTGAAGCACTCAACTTTTTTTGTTAGATAAAATAAAACTATTTACATAGTAAAAGGAACTGGGTGAGTCGGCGGCTCGTGACTGCCTCATGAGGTGTAGCAATTCAGAATAAATTCACAGCAACATACACTTGCATGGGCAGTGCACTTCAACAGAGGGCCAAAGAATAAGAACAACAGACAAAGTAACAGAGAACCTGCAATCACTGATTTGTTATCTGGTAATCCCGTAATTTTTAACCGGGCCTTAAGAGTTTCCCACAAGTCACTATCAGGGAACTCTATCTCTAAGGAGCTGACATAGTTAATTCCTTGAATTAAATGCCGCCCCGCGGGTTGACCACCTTCTCTTACCAGCGTGTTGTCAGGGCGAGAACTCCAAACTGCGTGTAATCCAATTAAGGTTATCATTTCCCGGCGGATGCTATGCCGTTGCTTTTCTACAACAAGAAACTTCACGCCGTGCCATATGTTGTATATAAAGGAATTCCGGCTTCCCGCCCGCAGCTTGGTTCAGAATAATTCGGCATTTTTGTAATACAAGAAGGTGTGCTGCAGCGTCCCGGCAAAGGGGCAAGTGACACAGTTTGTTCCCCATGGGAGGAAAACCCTTTTTTTTTCCTCCCAGGTTTTTTTCCTCCCAACGAAACCGCCCATGGCACTCCTATGCATAAGTCCGGCGTGGACATCCATGGCTCTAGCCAAGACCCTGATCATTTTATTAGTATTCGGTTCGGCCTCCGACACACTACAGGACTCTTCTATGTGCCCGAGTGCAAGTCATAGTCTGGCCGCGACGTACACACTATAGGCAACCTGCAATGCTGTTGGGTTTGGCGGCGCTATCTAGTGACTGAAGCAAGAAACATTAGGTATGCTTGAGAGTGGCGGCTCCGTTGTCCAAACGTGAGCTATTACTCTGGCAGCACCGCTTAGCCTAGTGTCTGAAGCAAGAAATACTGGGTAGGCCAGGAAGCCGTGATCGAACAACAAGCCACTATGGCGAAAGCTACGGTCCCGGCGGGCCAATCGGAACGTGACTACGTATCACCCGAGTGCGCTTTTACTGCGAACAAGTATTAGGCTTTCCGCTACGTCATACTCCAAATATGTGTGCGTTGCGCTCGTATACGTAGCGTATATCAAAGCCGTCGGTACGCAATGTCGTGCTTATCGTTTTCCCTCTGCCAAACTACAACGAGACAGGGTATCACCGTGGGCTCTCACTCTGCCGGCGCGGCCTGGCTGTTGACGGCTGGCTATATGCTCACATCATCTGCGTAAGCTATAGAAGCTTGACATGCAAAACAGCCAGGCCAACCCCTCGTATATTAACGCCACTACGAACTGCCCTACAGAAAGGCTCCAAATACAAAGCAAAGACTTTTGATGACATTGGACAACCCTGCCTAACCGATGAAAAGAGTTAAATTGGCGTTGTTTTACGCACGTTCGCTAAGAGTTGCGTCCTTATATCGTTGTAGCATATCCTTTAATAGCCCAATAGTCGGGTCCCCACACCGCAGTGCTCTAGTACTGAACATAAGAAAGGGTGCGATAGCTTGTCAAATGCCTTATATAAATTAACTTGCAGCACAGCTATCGGCATTTGCATTGTTTGTGTAGCTTCCGCTATCATACGCATTACTATATGGACATTTGAGTCAATTGTCCGTCCTTTAAACCCGTACGTTTGGTGCTCCCCAACGACCTTTCGCAGCGTGCTCTCGAGGCGCTTGCTTAGTATCTCGGCGAGGATTTTATAATCAACCGTTAGCAAACTTATCGGCCGATAGTCGTTGGTCAATCAAGCATTTTCGGTGCTGAATTTTTTTTTGTATTAACACATTTTTTGTCTCTTCGTGGAAGGTGGGACTAGTTGTCTTTTGAAAATATCTGCGTAGACCTCGCAAAGAATCGGCGCTATTTACTCTGAACATGTTTTGCAGAATGCCGCTTCAAAACCGTCCACGCCTGATGACTTACGAGGAGCTAATTTTTTAATTGTCCGGATTAGTTCTTCGCCTCTGAAGTCTTGATTTACCAGTTCTGACATTGCTTTTTCTACTTTTGGCATTATATTTAAGGAACTTTTTACTAGATGATCATTGGAATTTCCTTTCGCTTTAAATAGCCCGTCGCAAAATTTGACGAATCCTCGTTCAATATTTTCTAACTCTTGGAACCGTGATTTTATTTCTTGCCGCTCATTCACGATCTTTCGTTTTAAACACTTTCGTTGGCTCTTCGGCTCGCTCTAGTGTTTGCATTCTACATCGAATCATTGCACCTCTGAATTCTTCCTCTACCTTAAGAGTAGCCAACCCTTACATTTTTTAATGTCGTCTCCAAAACATCCCGCAGTCTGATTTTCAGCGTGAATAAGTGTTCTTAAAGCTTCCGTTAGCAGTTTTTTTTTTTTTCGGCCTTTTTTCTCTTTTTTATTTTTTCCGCCCGACTGATATCAACTTCATTTTGATTTCCTCTTTTAACAGTTCCCAACTCACGGCATTCATTGCTTGTTTCTCGGTTCCATTTCTGATAAGCTCTTTCACTTCCTTGGCCACCTCGTCATCGTCAAGCAGACTTTCGTTGAGTTTCCGCTATTGACAGCAAGACTTCTGTCTCGTTAGTGCTCTCTTTCCGAACCGCACGGCGTCTAATGCGTGGTTGGTCGGAAAACGCCAGTAGTTCTACGTGATCAGCGGTAGTCACTCTCGCCGTGTCACTCGACGCGTACACCCGATCTAAACTTGAATGACAGTTTCCTTGCCAGTGCGTATAGCCGGAATAGCGGGCGTTTAACACTTCAGTAACCTGTTGCAAGTCATGCACCTTAAAAAGTTTCCGAAGCACCGCCAAACTCGAGTCTTGCCTTAGGCCCTGCGAGCAATCGTTTGCGTTTAAAATGCAATTAAAGTCGCCGCCTACAATCACTTTGCAAATGTGTCGATGTATTGCGCTAAGTTGTCGAAATAGACCGTTCTTTCTGCCGGATCGTTCGGAGCGTGCACTGTCACGACCCGCACCACATCGCCGTGCCACAGAAAATCCGCTGCGCATAATTTGCCGTTGGGATCAAATCTGGAAACACCGAAATTCCCTTATTTTTGCGAACTTGAACTGCTGTGCCAGCGCTATATGAGAAAGCGTTAGAAAGCCAAAAGTGAAAAAAAACAAAAACGTTTAGAGAATTTAGCTGCGTGCTCTGCGTATCCGGGCGTGAGTTTTGTTTCCTGCAGAAGCGCAATATCCGCTCGTTGTTTGAGGAGGGTATTCAAGAGCCATAGCTTACGCCTCTGTACTATCAAACTGATCTAATTTTGCGTTACAACTTTAAGCTTATACATCGTTGAGGAAACATGTGAGGGTTAAAAGGACTGATGTGATCAAGAGTGCAACCTACATTGAGTTGGAATTACGTCAGTCATTTGTTGGTCCTCGGGCTTTGATGGTACGACTTTTTTCTGACTTTTACCGGTTGCCATGGCGGACGCGGGAGTGGCGCGTATCGGTCGTCCTCGTCCTAGGTGTATTCACATTCTGCCAGATCCGGGGGTCGCTTTAAAGTGGTGCCCTTTTTAACGTCCATAGTAGTTTCGTCGGTCTGTCCATTGTCCCCGCCGCGCATCGTCAGCGATGACTTGGCCTCCTCCACTGCCTACATGAGGTGGGAGTCGACGGTTTTGCTTTCCTTCGTCACCCCTGCCGAAGATGCTTCCGTTGAAGGTAAGAAGAGGGCGGATACATGTTGCCTGATTCCGCGTTGCTTGAGGATGGCCGCTGCTCGGGTGCAGCGTCCGTAGGCTTTGCTTCTCCCACAGTCGCCTAGGCCTCGACCTCGCCCATTAAAAGTTGAGAGCTGGGGTCCTCGGGCTTCACGTTGGTGACTGTTGCGTAGGTTTGCCCGCAGTCCTCTTTGAGGTGACCAAATCGTCCACACGAATCACAGCACGGCGCCCGACAGTCTCGACGAACGTGCCCCCTCCTCTGCAATGCAAGCACATGAGTGCCCTACCTGGGACGATGACAAGCCTGTTGGCGTTGACAACCCGCAGCTGGTGGGGTCCGTCGCCACGCCGTCCTTGAGATTGAAGCGCACTCCCCTTCTGGTCGACTCAACGCCCGCAGCCTTCTTCGCCCGCCCCCCCCCCCCCCCCCCCAAGGTCTCCCTTTCAAAACCTTACACTTTTCCAAAAGGCTTGAGTGCCTTCTGAACGAGGTCGTCTGGAACCTCAGTGGGCAGTCATTGAAGCTTCAGTTGCACTTCGGCCCTGTTTGGATCCAGAACAAGGCACCGCCTACCCTTGACTTGGAGCTCCTTTACCTCCAGTAGTTTGTGCTTCGAGACCAAGGAGTAGAATGTGACTGCCCAGAAGTGGTTCATCTGGTACGGTCCGCATTCCTTCTGATCCTGCAGCACACCTGCGGTCTCGAGTCCTGTCTTGAAGGAACAGGCAGTTTGAAAACGCAACGTCCTTTGGCAGGACAGACATCGCAATCTGATATTCCTGGGACTCGTCCAACAAAACCGCGGCCCGAGAGTTATCTCCGCTCTGTCGGAGCGAGCTATGCTTGCGTCCGTCCTCGACAAGTGCCGGACACAGAATCTGTCGTGAATCGTTCAACACCTGGATCACACTTTCGTTGACTGCTCCAGGGCCTTATACAGCCTACATCGTTGAAGGTAATCATTTGACCGGGGACCCCCTCAGCACTTATTAAGGTCACAAGTACACTATCAGCTTCTCGGGAGTCTGTCGAAAAAGAAAACAATGCTTCGAAGTCCGTTGACACAATCTCTTAATGAAAAGCCTTGATACAACTAACAATAATTCAGCGCAGTCGCTGAAAACATCCACAAAAATGGCTCCTAGAAGAAATGTTATCGCTTCTCTGCATAGCACCACTCAGGACGAAGTGAGTCAAGGCAGTTGCTCCACTTTAAAATAGTTATTTAGCTTTCTTCACCAGTCGACTAGTTTATTATGGTCAATAAAGTCATTATAGTCACTTGCAAAGTGAGACCTGCACGGCGTGTCTTTAGAAGGCCTGGCCTTCAGCATGTGCCGCAACCCTTCCGTCGTGCTTCGACTGCGCGTGCTCCAGGTGCGCGAGACACCGAAGCATTGTCAATGGTAGAAAGCTCGCGCTGGAGGCGGGAAAACTGAAGCTCCTCCTTCTCACTTTGTTAGAGACTATATAGAAACTTGGTGACTTTTAACATCTGGTCAAGATGTACATCTCAATAAAAAATCAATAGAAAATATGTAGCTTGTCTATTGACACTAGCGACAGAGAGTCAACTGGAAATTTTTAACACCAAGTAAACAAAATATATGCAGTTTTTGTGATAACACTGTCACCAGGAAGTCAGCGACAAAAAATATCAACGAAAAGTTAATAGAAAGTCAACAGCTTTTCTTTTGACTCAGGCTGGACAAAATAATCAGAAACAGTTTCAACACAAAACCGACAAACTTTCTTTTGACCATGTCAACAGGAAGTCCAAGTCAAAAGAAAGTAATCGGAGTCAACAAGAAGTCAAGAGGTTTTCAATAAAAATTCAAAAATCATTTCTACAGGGGTACTCGCGGGCAGTTGAAAAATATCACTCAAAAATAAATTGACGCAGAATGTTCCAGAAGGACTCGTCACAATAAAACAAAGTACACGCACTTGACTTAGCAAAAATAGCAATGTAATAAATTGGCTTGCACCCGAGATTAAATCAACATTTAATCATTAAACATCAGATACTCACCCTTGCAGTGCGTACGATTAAGGCTGGTGGCAGCTGTTAAGATACGTTTGCTTTGTTATCGTCCAACTCTTGGCTAGCTCAGATGGCAGAGCGCTCCCCTAGTCTTTTAGAGGTCGCGAGATAAGTGCCCGGACAAGGCGGATTTTTTAGCGGCGCGCTAGTCGCTCAGGTGACGAGTGTTGCTGTCCATCGAAGAATGAATTCGATTTATCCTTATGAGTATCATCTCTAGCTTGGAGAGTTCGTCGTGAAATATCGGTTCAAACGTCGCGCTCCTAATGTTCGTATAAATTGTTTATCAGGGCGTCAACCACCACGACAATTTGAGTGTCAAAAAAAAACAAAACAACCTGCACGCACACAAGCAATGCTCCTCTGTATCTACAGGGTTCTTTGTTGACAGAAAGGAATTTCCTTTGAAAATAAACATGGTTGCGGCTCTATTTCGACATAACCAAATACGCGGCTTTTGTGATAAATGATTAGATGCCTGTCACGCTGGCATTTCAGACTGCATTTATGTCGAAAGTCTTGAGGCAGGGGTTGACAACCAGAGTGTCGAACCGATATTTTTATTGGTTCGGTTCGGGTTCGGGTTCACGGCTTTCGGTTCAGTTCAGGTTCAGTTCCGGGGCGCAAAAAATTACGGTTCAAACCGGTTCGAACCGGTTCGAACCGGTTTGAACCGCTAAATTGAGAATATATTTTCCGCGTTGTTCTGTCAATAGGCGCTATTTAGGCCGTGAAACTAACTGCTGTAAACGATCTGATTTTTGCGAGGACCTATTTTTGAGAATCTCGCGAATCGCCTACAATTCGCGAAAAATGGGTCCCGCGAACAATTTCGGTAAAATGTAAACAGATTGAAATTTATATTGAGATTCCACCGCATCGAGAAAATTACAACCCGCGAACTATTCCAAAACTTCAGCTTTGACCTAAACCGCGAAATATTGAGCCCACGAAAAATAGTCGATTACAGTATATAGTTTTTTTCTTTTTTATTGTTTGTTCAATTCAGTTTTATTCTCAGGTACCAAAATTATAAAATTCTGTTATTTATTCCTACACAACAAGAAAGGAAAATCTACATTAACATACGAAACGTCGTGTTTATACGACTCAACATCCCTTCGTTTACCAGTCACATACATTGTACCTGAATCGAAATGTTTTCGGAAGTGAAGTAGGTTGCCTAAAATACCCGTGATTGGTACAACTTTGTATCGCAGTATTAGATGTTGAATCGTGGTTTTGCCCTTGAACTAAGGAATTAATTACAGTGAATACAATCATGAAATGGGCACCTCGTCGCCATATATATCATGACATGTGTTTTACGGAATAAGTTTCACAATATATATATGATGACGAGACGACTGAGCTTAAGGGAATACAATTTTCAAAAAGTCACGGGACAAGTCCTTCCAGTCTATATTTTATAGGAACACTAAGCGACAATCGCAATGCTTGTTTTAGAGCGCAGCTCTTAGGCCCCCGTTTCCGGCTTGAGCGGCGTCGCCGTCGCCGTCGCCGTTGGCGTCGCCGTCGGCGTCGCCGTCGGCGTAACCGCGCGGTGCATTATGGGTAAATTTCCCCGCTAAATCTAGCGGAAAAATTTCCCCGCTATATCTAGCGGAAAAAATTTCCCCGCTAAATCTAGCGGAAAAATTTCCCCGCTAAATCTAGCGGAAAACATTTCTCCGCTAAATCTAGCGGAAAAAAATTTCCCCGCTAAATCTAGCGGAAAAAATTTCCCCACTAAATCTAGCGGAAAAATTTCCCCGCTAAATCTAGCGGAAAATTTCCCCGCTAAACCTAGCGGAAAAAATTTCCCCGCTAAATCTAGCGGAAAATTTCCCCGCTATATCTAGCGGAAAAAATTTCCCCGCTAAATCTAGCGGAAAAATTTCCCCGCTAAATCTAGCGGAAAAAATTTCCCCGCTAAATCTAGCGGAAAAAAATTTCCCCGCTAAATCTAGCGGAAAAAATTTCCCCACTAAATCTAGCGGAAAAATTTCCCCGCTAAATCTAGCGGAAAATTTCCCCGCTAAACCTAGCGGAAAAAATTCCCCGCTAAATCTAGCGGAAAAATTTCCCCGCTAAATCTAGCGGAAAACATTTCCTCGCTTAGCGGAAAATTTTCCCGCTAAATCTAGCGGAAAAATTTCCCCGCTAAATCTAGCGGAAAATTTCCCCGCTAAATCTAGCGGAAAAATTTCCCCACTGTCGTGGAATATCCCCGCTAAATCTAGCGGAAAAGATTTCCCCACTAAATCTAGCGGAAAAAATTTCCCCGCTAAATCTAGCGAAAAAAACTTCCCCGCTAAATCTAGCGGAAAAAATTTCCCCGCTAAATCTAGCGGAAAATTTCCCCGCTAAATCTAGCGGAAAAAATTTCCCCGCTAAATCTAGCGGAAAATTTTCCCCGCTAAATCTAGCGGAAAAATTTTGGTCACGTGACCCGGGGGTTACGTGACCTGGGGAGTCACGTGACACCCCGAAGTCACGTGACCCCCTCCCGAGGTCACGTGACCTCTGAGGGGGGCACGTGTTTGCCCCCATGTGCCCCCACCAAGGTCACGTGCCCCCGGGGGGGGGTCACGTGACCCCCCCCCCAAGAACACGTGGCCCCCAGTACCCTCCCCTCCTCCTCCTCAAGAGCTGCGCTCCAATTCGGCGTTACAGGGAGTGGTAAACGGCTTTCACTTTTTCTAACTAGCATATTGTTTGCTCTCAGCACCATGATGCGGGCGACGAATCATGCGAAAAGGAGTGGCTGAAATTGTTCACTCTAACCTATGAGCACCTTAGTACTGAGATCGAATCTGACCTAAAACAGTGCTTACCCATGTGAACATTTTCTTATATTGGATAAACTGGCATAGCCTGGATGTTGAGGTTTGCTCTTGACAAAATGCAGGTCAATTTGATTTGGAAATAAGCATCACCCTCGCTAATTGATGATTTTTGTTAAATAGAACAAAGTGGTATTTCATGCTCTACTCAATTCGGAAGCTACCTAATTGGACACTTTCTGAGAGTTTAAGTGTGCAATCGTCATAGTTCCACCACTCGTTCCAGTAAAAAAAGGCGATAGTAAAAACACATAAAAAACGCGATAATAAACTTCTATATATTTGAGAAGTTATATATGCGTGAGGAACACATATAGTTATTTAAATTAGCTTCAAAATAATAATAATAAAAAAACATTATTTATATCTTTTCAAAATCACCTATAACGCGTATCTATAGAGGATAAAAGCGCCGAAAAATATTTGCCGAACATCTTTCAGATAATTTAAAGGCGCATTTACTTATATATCTTGGAGGTGAGAATCTTCTATTTATGCTGCCAAATCTTCAGACAGGAATTAAGTATATTTTTATTATCATCGATAAATTTGACTTTATGAAGTTCACATAACCGCCTGAGACCGACACGGAAGGACGATACTCGAAAATACGCCAGCTCTTGTGTCTTCGGCAACGTGCTTTTGTTAGCTGTTTTGCAGTGTAAAATAGTAGGTTGCAGGGCATGCCAAAAAACACTGTGGTCACATGATATATCGGAAGGCAAATACACGAAATGTGCAGAAATAAGGAGATGACACGCAATTTTTTTCTAAATAATCCCTTACACAACGCTTTACTGCAAAAAGAAATGCATAGAAATGCATAAAATGATATTCCTAATTAAACATAGATTCCGCGCAGGGCAAACAAAGATTTTTTAGAATCCTAATATAAATCACTTTTGGGCATCAGCTTGCCTCAGCTCGAAACGTCGCGGGATACTACCTCGGGAGGCTAATGTTATCTTAGGTTTTACGTGCACTTGTTTTGAGACCTTACTTCATGACTCTGTTCTTTATCAGTCATGTGCTCCAACATCTCATTAGGCTGCCGTATATCATCGCGAGACTACTATAAATACTACACAACTTTACACATTGGACGTCTAGTGCTGGTGTTGCGAACGTCGCACTTCACCAGAAAGCTGAAGTATTTAACATGGTTTGCACGTGACGTTATCGCACTAGATACTGGTTGTCATTGCGAGTTGTTCTTGCTGAGAAAATCAAATCCGGTTTGGCAAAATGCACGCTGCAAAAGTTTCGCGCTCAGTGCAAGCTATGTATTTGAGAGGCACACATTTTTCTTGTTGGTACATCGTCGTTAGGCACGGCGCGAGTATCTGGCACGACGAAAACGTGCTTTCTGGCAAGAGTGTTTTTACAAATAAAAGTTGTACCAACTACCCATTTGTCACTATCGTTTCCAGGCCACGCTTTCTAGTCTGCGCCAAAAATGTGGGGCAGAGGAATCTTTACGACACAGTATGCTTTAAAACTACCCCCCTCCCCACTCCCCTTTTTTTTTTTTTTAGTGTCTCCTCAAGATACTTTTTATTCCTCAGGGATTGCCTGCTCCGTATTGAGTGGTGTTCACTCGACAATTATATTTGTGTCACTTGTTAACGGTAATTCTTCCTTGCTTTAACTTTGCACCAAACTGTGAAGGTTAAACAAAATACAGGGCGGTCGAAACTTGGAGAACTTGAGAGCGACACTCCTGTGAGACTTAGAGCGGCTGCCAACGTTCGGCTATCCCCGTGAGGCCACTAGGATCTTCTTTTCAGGTATCCCTCCTGTACACACTAATAGTTCCATGTAACGTCCGACTAATACGTCACATTTAGACCCTTTAACACTTCTATTCTCGGGACAACTTTCTGAGGCAGTTCAGCAATAACGAAAACATGTTTGGGAGCCTCAATGGTGTGCATACATGTAAAATGGGTCGTGCAGCATCTTTTTTTTTTTTTTACCTTAAGTTCAATAAATACCGCTAAGTTGTAATCCTTGACGTTGATAACTTGCAAAAGCATCCATTAGTTTGCCCCTCCGCGAAATGGCAGACAGTCGAAAGAAAGAAATGAAACAGCTTTCCCCTCCTCAACTCACAATTAGAACTATCAGCCACGTGATCTGATCCTAATATATACACCGTCAGTGTTTATCATAGTCATACGCAGGGTTGGCAAAGCATAGAGCATGGGCTGATCTTCAGATATAGCTTTAGTTGGGCTATAATGCCCGAGCCCCACTAAAGCGACAAACAGAAACAAACGACAGCGGCTAGCCTTAAACCAGAGTATTTCGCGATTTGACAGGCTTTGTAGAATAAAGAAGGCTATGCTCAAACACGAGTATCATGCACACGATGGTACCATTTGCAGGCTTGTAAACACTCGTGCTAATTTCGCGAGCACCGAACAACTCAAAGCCGTATAAAGGTACCATCGCGAACATGCTGCATGTGTCTGAGGCTTGTCGCTTTCGTTTGTTTCTGTTTCTAGCTCTAGTGGGACTCGGGCCCATCATAATCTTTGAGTTGAACACGAGCGTTACCCGAATGTTTGGCGATACTGGTTGCCATGAGCCAGAGCATTTGACTCGGGATCATGACAATCGGGTACATCATGGTGTCACGTGACTCTCAGTGTGAAGTTGTGATGTCATGTGACGTCACGGTATCAACAACGTTAATAGACCTAGCGACGTCCTCAATTCGAATCGACTTAACGCGGTGAGTCACGTGACGTCACGGGGTCACGTGATGTGACATTACTTGACAGCATGACTTGACATCATGACGTCACGTGACATTGTGACACATGGCTAATCATAGTGCCAATAAGAAAGCGCCGCAAAAAACCAGGATTTATTATACATTGCAATTCTGTATATGACGATTTGATCAATACGTAGAGGAATACACGTGCCAATAATAATAAATTTGTAATACTAGCAAAAAAAATACCGTGAACCGTTTTGAACCGGTTACCGTTATATTTTTTTCCGGTTCAGTTCCGGTTCGGTTCCAAGATGGCGGCGAAGATTTCGGTTCGGTTCAGTTCCGGTTCGGCTAAAAATAACGGTTCTGTTCCGGTTTTCGGTTCGGTTCGGTTCCGGTTTGACACCCTGTCGACAACCGACGGCTCACGGCATGCGGCCAGCGAGGAAGTTTTATGCGGTCTCCGGCACGACATGAAAAGCACCCGGCAAAAAGTGTTGCTTCCACTCACACACTCAAGGACCACACGGCAGTTTTGACCAGCGTTGTAGGTGCGTCCGAAAAAAAGTAACGAAATACGTTACACGTTACTTGCAAATAAAAGGAACGCCATCGACCTACGTTACCTCAAAATAAAAGGAAGATGTTACCGTTCCCATTACCGATAAAAAGTAACGCGCGTTACTTTTGCGTTACTTTTTCTAATTAGGAATGGGCGCGTTTTACTGTTATGACGGTACAGGTATGTATAAGCGCCATGTTTCAAGAAACATCATTATGTTCATGCAGAAACTCAACATAATGAATTCATATTTTTCAGTTTCACCTAAATACTCCTAAAAGACGCAAAGAAAAGCGCGAAAAACTAAAATTCGCCTAGCTTGGCGCCTAAAAAGACGAGCAAATTTGTAGTGTAATTTTTTTTTTTAAGTTTTGGGAAGAAGTAACGAGTGACGCAATTACGTTATCCGTTGAATTAAATAAGTAACGTAACTACGTCACCCGTTACAGTTTTAAAAAAGTGAAAGCCGTTTACAACTTCCTGTAACGCCGAATTGGAGCGCAGCTCTTGAGGAGGAGGAGTGGAGGGTATATTCCTCCTCCTCCCTCGTGATCATGCCTGCTAGTCCACCTCCCCTCCTGCTCCCCCTCCCTCTCCTTTACCCCTCTTCCCGAGGTAACGTGACCCCCCCGGACCATACTAGACAATGAGGGGAGGAGGAGGAGGGGGAGGAGGAGGAGGGCAGAGGTCCGGGGGGTCACGTGACCTCGAGGGGACGGGATCATATGACCTTGGGCGGGCCGTCACGTGACTTCGGCGGGGGGAGGGGAGTCACCCCCCGGGGTCACGTGACCTTGGCGGGGGAGGAGGGGGGAGGAAGAGGAGCGGAGGGGGAGGAGGAGGAGGGGCGACACCGACGCCAACGCCGACGCCGCAGGCTGGAAACTGGTCATGTGACCCCCTCCCCCCGAGGTCACGTGACCCGCCCGGACCATACTACACAATGAGGGGAGGAGGAGAAGGAGGGGGAGGAGGAGGACGGGGAGGAGGAGGGGGAGGAGGAGGAGGAGAGGGAGGGGCGCGGTTACGCCGACGCCGACGCCGCTCAGGCTGGAAACGGGCCCCTAAGAGCTGCGCTCTAAAAAAAGTAACGAGTCCATTACTACGTTACCGAAAAAAGTGAAGCGTTACCAGTAATGCCGATACATTTAACGTGTTACGGCCGTCACTAGTTTTGAACTTAAATTGGGGGTTGTTCGGCACACCATACTTGGAAAGAGAACAATTTCACTTCCTTTTTTCCTCTTCTTGCTCGCTCTTGCGCTTGAACATGCTGCTACGTTTAATGTCCCTGAATAAGAAAGGTAGCGACATCTTCTCCCTCCTCCTCTGACGCGCACACCTTTCATTTTTATGCTTTTTTTTTTTCTTTTTTACACCCACACGTCGACTGTAGTGCCGCCTGGATCGGCCCAAGATAGCAGGTGGCATTCTTCAAAGGATGTCGCTACCTTTCCGCATAAAGGGGCTTTAGCTAGGCTAACTTCGACGCCCGCGACGATCTGTTGTTATCTTCTATTTCCTTTTTGGCTTGGCACAAGTTTGGCATGGTTTCAGTTTCCTAAGTTATTATTTTCGTCGTCACCTTGTCATTCGTGGCTGACTACTTTAAACTGGCAAAATTGTTCGTCCATGACCGAGGCAAATGGCGCCATCTCAATGCAGAAAGACTTTCGCTGCGTAAAACGTGCAATTGGATTAGAAAGGTTGGTCTCACCCTCGCTGGAACATCACTAATTATAATGTTGTTCTTTTCTGTTTTTGGTCGAAGCTAGTTTTAAGGTATCTGGTTACTAACCCGAGATGCAACCCGACAGAACATAAAGTCTAGAGTAGTGTGTAGACGCTTTCAGGCAGCTGTGCATGGGCGGCGCCATAAACGACCTTCAGTTTTTATTTCCTCTTATTCCGTTCGCTTCACTTCATCCTGGCCACAGTGGGACAGGTTATTACCACTTTAGCTGCTACTGTCCTTCTTCATAGCATAGGCCTTTGCGGGGGCTCGTCAACGCCCGCTTCAGTGCCTCGGCATTTCAGTAAGACAAGAGAAGGTCGGTAATGGCGGCTCACGTTGGCACGTGCTTAAAGCGTCTATATAGAACTGATGCCACATCCCTCTACCATGAGCCAACTTTAACGACTACAAAGAAAACGCGTATCTGTTTTTTTTGTTTTTTTTTTTTTTTTTTTTACATTCAGAGTGATGGGGTGGTATAAATGCGAGTAAAGCCAGACATAAACTTTAATGCGCCTTTGTTCTGAAAATAATTTTCTTGACAAATTACTTCACGCATACTTTAAAGCGGACGGACGGATGGACGTCAGCTTTAAAGCGTCCGTCCGTTCATTTTTGTCGGCATGGTGACTCGTTAGCGGTAATGTCGCTGACAACCCCTTTCTTGTTCTGCATAGAGGTAAGAAATCAGTATTCTGTACACTCTAGATGAACTTATGGATTCTCGAGTTACCGTGCCCACGGTCATTGCGCGTTTTGTGTTCTTTGCGCTCTTTGTATTACTGGTTGTGTACACATGCTTGTCCTACATTCCGCCGATACATTAAAACTTTTCTTGTTAAGCTCCAGTGACGTCAAGGTCAATCCGGGACCCATGTTTATCGATAAGTCCAAGCAGTTTAACGACATCTTAAACTCTTGCAAGATGTTAATGAATGTACGGTCAAGATTTACCAAGGACAATCTAGCCTTATTAAGTCTATTGACGAATTAAAGAATAAGCAAGAATTCGTCGAACTGAAGATTACCGACATCCAAAATCGGCTTGATGGCGTTGAGTGCAAAGTTGCAATTCTCTATGCAAGCCAGGAAGAGCTGTGTGCCACCGAGGGATTAGTCGAATCTGTTATTAAGGAAAACCAAAGACTGCACGAGCGCCTGGACGATATTGAGGACCACTCAAGACGGAACAATACTAACTTTCACGGTATTGAAGATTCCGCCTGTGAATCTTGGGAACAGTCAAAAGTAAAAATATTAGATACGTTATCTACTTCACTTAGTCTGCAAGTTTCTGATGAATGCGTTGAACGTGCTCACAGGCTTGGTTCGTACGCAGTCGGAGGATGCAGGCCAGAAATTGTCGAATTTTTTTTTTTTCAAAACAAGGAAAAAAAACTTACAATCACGAGCTAAGCTTAAAGCCTGCGGCATAACGGCAAATGAAGATATTTCTCTGGCTACGCGCCTAGCAAGACAAACTTTTTGAATTTGGAAAATTACAAAAGAGCGTCTTCCAACTACGTTACAATAAACTTTACGTCAACAATAAATGTTTCATGTATGAAAATTCGAACAACAGGGTGTATGAAGTTAGAAATGACAGATGGCCGGGGAAGATTAATACAAATGCAAGACGCACTGGAAGTGATAATAATCAACCTTCCTTATCCTTTCAAAATAATGTGACGTCAAACTTAAGTGCCCGCGCAGCATCTGCCTGATCTGCCTTGCCCTAACAATGTACGAGGGGTAGTGGTTCTTCTTTCGCGCCCGAAATAATTAATGTTCTGTTCACTAATATCCGAAGTGTTATGCGAAATCGCGATGATCTATGCTCTGCCACGGACTCTACCGGGGCTGATGTTGTAGTATTGACAGAAACGTGGCTATCTAGCAAAATTTATGATAACGAAATTCTAACTACTAACACTTCAAAATTTATCGCACTGACAGGGAAGCTCGCTAAGGCAGATGTGTGCTGATTGCTGTCGCCGATTATATACATTCCCCTAATTTGAATGTTGCGAGAGACCTCCAGACAGTTTTTGTCTGCCTTTCCGGGAATCACAAATATATATATATATATTGGGTGCCTGTTACCGCCCTCCCTCAAGTGACTATAGCTTTCTGAACACACTTCATGACGTAATCAGTACAGTGACTTTGCGATCTCCCACAGCAAACTTCGTCCTTTTGGATGATTTTAGCTATCCAAATATTGTGTAGTCGGCGGAAACACCATACGTAAGCCCTTTTTCGTCTGACAGTGACAAGGCATCAAATTATATTCGGACTATAATCTCTCACAGCTAGTGTGTCACCCCACGAGAGTTAGGTCCTGCTGTGCCCCAGTGTTACATCTTGTATTGTCAACCTTCGCCGACCTTGATTCCCCTATTACCTCTCTAACTGGTTTTAGTGACCATTTATTGCTGCATTTTACCTTAAATATTACCACAGGTTATTCCCCGAAAATAGTTAAATAGGTTCGTGATTACAGAAAAGCTAATTTTACGGCTATAAATAGTGAATTGAGTAAATTTCTGAGTTACTTTGTAGAAACTTTGTTTTAACGTTCTTTAAAGAAAAATCGGTGTCTGTGTTGAGACAAAGTTAACTATATAATAAGCACATAAATTCCTGTTCGCACATTATCATCCAAAAGTAATTCCGCTTGGTACAATACCAGACTTAAACGACTCTCCAGTAAAAACAAACGCCTCTTTCGTGTAGCCAAATGTTCAAAACAAGACCGTCATTTTTACGCCTATCAATGCGCCGAGAAGGAATATAAACGTGCAGTATTAAAAGTAAAACGCAATTTTTTCAGCAGCACGTTGCCTACAAATTATTTACAAATGTTCGATAATTTTAGAACTTAATCAAACCTAATGATAACCACCGTGATCTGAAGCTTGCAAACGGAGATGGGAAAGAAGGAGGTCAAGATGACTGTGCATCATTTCTAAACAATATATTTATACAATCTTTTTCTTTCACCGATGTTTCTGTGTACCCCAACTTTGCTCGCCCCGACGTTCTGCCAGTGAATCCAATATTAATATTATGTGATGGTATAGCTGCAATAATTAAAAACCTTAAGCACTCTTCTTCATCTGGTATAGAAATTATTAACTCTAAATTCTTAAAGAATACGAAGTCGTATTTATCAGCTATACTAACAATGGTTTTTAAGCAATCATTGGAGGAAGGCTGCCTTCCCGAAGACTGAAAAGTTGGAAAGGTGACTCCAATTGATAAAAGTGGCGACCACTCCTCACCGAATAACTTCCGGCCAATTTCTTTAACAACCATACCTTGTAAGATACTCCAACATACCATATATTCAAACCTCGCATGTTTCCTAGAATCGAATTCTTTTTTTCACCCCACTCAACACTGCTTCCGGAAGTAATTTTCTTGCGAAACACAGCTTCTGCTCTTCACTAATAAGCTTCATTCTGTCCTTGACCGTGACTCCCAGATAGACTGCGTTTTTCTTGATTTCTCTAAGGTCTTTGATAAAATTTTTCACCGGCTACTCCTATTAAACTTAGCAACCTCAACATTGATCTGAACGTGCTACGCTGGATATAATCGTTTTTAACCAACCGTTCTCAATTTGTGCATTCCAATGGTACTAACTCTTCACTCTCTCCCGTAGCATCTGGAGTTCCCCAGGGTTCTGTTTTAGGTCCGGTCTGAATGTATCTCCTCTAATATTAGTTTATTTGCTGATCATTGTGTACTATATAAAGACATAGCAAATAACTTCGACATCTCTTTCTCCAATCTGATCTTAACTATGTATCTAGCTGGTGCGCAAGTGGTTGAAGCAACTCAACCTTAATAAATGTAAATCCATGAGTGTTTCCCGTCATCTCAACATAGGCTGGAATTACTACATTTACGATATGTGTCTGTATCATGCAAATACTTAGGTGTTTACATAACTTCTGATCTTTCCTGGGAAACTCACACTAACTACGTAACTAACAACGCCAATCACATGCTCTGATATCTCAAACGAAATTTCTCACTCGCCAGTGTCACTAAAACTCCTCTTATATACTACTTTAGTACGTACTAAGCTTGAATATGCTCATTTCCTATCTGGGACCCCTGTCATGACACTATCATTGCAACACTAGAATCAGTTCAAAATCGCACAGCACGTTTCATACTCAGTAATTACCATCGTACGCCCGGCGTTACTACAATGAAAAATAGCCTTGGTTTATCCACACTAATGAACCGTAGACGCATATGCCGCCTGACTTTATTTCAAAAGATTTCCCATAATAACCCTTTCATGCGCCGTGAACTTCTAGCTCCACCTACCTGTGTTTTATCCCGTGTAGATCACCAGTACAAAGACGGTATTCCCAATTACAAAACTAACACTTATTATATATAACTCCTTTGTTCCTCGCACTAGCTCCAATTGGAATCGCCTTTCCGTTGACATAGCCTACATAACCAGTATTATTGATTTTAAAAATGCCTTGTTCGTTAGTTTTTGATTAACCATTTTCTAATTGATATTACTGTTATAACATTGTAGAAAATATTTTTGAAGTGTCTGAGCAAGGGCGCATTAATTCTATTATATTTCATTGTATCAATTACTGTACCTTTGTCCCACCTCCCTCCCCACTCTTCTCTGTAATGCCCTTCGCGGCCTTGAAGGTAAATAAATGAATAAATAAATAAATTTCGTCAGCCATCCTGCTCAATGCCGTCGTTGAACCTCCCCCCCCCCCCCCCCCCCCCCCCCCCCCCCCCGGTATGAAAGTATGCGGGAGGAACTTTGGTAGAAGACCACGCATGCTTTCGCGGGAAGTCATTCGGAATCACCACGGCAACGGTTAACTCGGCGCCGCGCTCGCGTAAGAAGGCCAAGGCAGTGCCTGGCCTCAGGAAGGAAGCCGCTTCCCGGGGTATCGCGGTTGTGAAGTCACGGTCGCAGAGCGGCCGTTGATCGAGCCAAGGCCGCCGCCTGGGAGAACAATGAGACTCCGGGTTTCCGTCAGCTGTCCACCTGGCTGAAATGGGGAAAGACGAAATCGTCAGCCGTACTAGCCCGGAGTTGTTTTCCACTTGGACGGAGCAGTCCGTTGGTGAGAAACGTGGTAGCTAGAGTGCAAAGTGGTGTTGAATTCTTGAGTTATATAAAAAAATAACTAGTCGTGGAGAGACACGTCGTACCTAAAACTTTGGTTGTATTCTGTCACTCTCACCGTTTAAACCTAGGGACTAAATTGTAAGATGATAGTGATACTGTCTTTTAAGAACTCATAAATAATATTAACTGCCCGTCGAGCATTGTGTTGGTTGGCTGAGTTTGTAATAATTTTGCTAAAAATAAAAAAAAAATCTCGACAGACGTAGTGATGTTTTTAATTTATGCAATTATGTGGCAAAGCCCGAGCACTTCCGACAAATTTATTGCTCAGGAAACTTGTAAGCGCAAACAGAGACGAACACGAAGCAAAATATGAATATTTGCGGGTCGGCTGCTGCAATAAAAGCTAGGAATTGGTGCTCCACACTCATTATGAAAAAGTGTACATTAATCACTTTACTATACAAAACATAGTACTGGTCACTCTCCTCATCTGCCAGAGGCCGTCTATTAACGGGTCGCCACAACCAGACTTGCCTCTAGTTACATCGGCTATAACTTTTCGCGCACGAAGCACTTCTGCTCGGGCGGTGTTTTCATGCCAACGTTATTAGAGTAGCTGTTACGAAACTTCCCCTAGAAGCTGCTTCCACGAGCAACCCCTCACGGCCCGCCTCTTGTCGTTCAACGCGGCACCGTTTTGAGGACGGCTGCTATAACTACAGTGCATTCGAGGAATACATATGGCTTGAAAGAGCACCCCTTCTAGATGGTGTTTCACCGCAATCTGTGAAACACAGTTTTCAAACTAAAATCTAGATGGCGTTTCAAACGACGGAAGGCGGACTGAAGGGGGTGAGGGGGTGCCCCCTCCGCGGGAGTTCCACAACTGACGAAATCTAGTAACATTGGGCCGTGCCAATGATTGGTCGTACTCTGCGGGAGAGGAGACAAATCACAGTGAGTACTTCGTATACGTCCCTTCCTCAGGCACACACACAAAAAAAGTTTTTTTTGTCTTTCTGTGTTTGGTATGCGCACGCGCGTGTGTGTGTGTTTGTATGCGTGTGTGTACGTGCGTGTGTGTGTGTGTCTTAATTTACTCGTTCAGAGGTTGTGCCACATCATAACCTACACAAGCAACGTATACCTCATATGCGGCCTCCACATGATCGTTCCAGCTAAACCCATTTTTCTACAAAGATCGTCTTGCTAAGACTATATCTGGAAGAAAGCCAAGAGGAGGGTGCGCAAGTGCTTGGGACTCGACTTACCACTCCGCTCGCTAGCTAAGAGTTTCGAGCAAGCCGGCCCTACACTTGGTGGTTCGCATTCTTGCGTCCATTCATCGAGGCATCCAACACAGGCCGTGCTGGCTGCAAGGGTCCAGCGGGCGGACCCGCGTACGCAAGATTGCCCACCGCGGAAAGTGCGGGGCCCCAGCAGTCAGCCGTGTCCGTGTATTTTTAGGACGCGCGATGCGTGCACCGCTTTCGCGTGGTCCTATGGTTGGCTGACAGAGCCGAGATTGAAGGATAGCCTGGGGTTCTCGGCTCGTAGAGGCGAGAGAAAACTTCCAGTAAGGCTCTGTGAAGAGATGCCTTCCCTAAAGTGAGGATTTTTCGGGAAATCGATTGACCAATACGTTAGTCAAATTCAACTTATATCAAAATAATAAGCGTCAAGCACTCTTGCTCGAAAAAAAAACGTTGATTGCGATCAAGTAGACACTTTTTGAGACTATCTATAACGTATAGGCACTGACAGGTTAAGAATGCGAGAGTAGAGACTGCGGGACATCTTATTATAGTTCGGCAGCCAACGAAGGTGTTTGACATTCTAGTCGTCATTCATTAACCGATTAGAACGGCAAAGAACCAATCACGAAGTTAGAAGTGTGACTCATAAACAGCCACACTCTGTGTTTCTGGAGTTGTCCGTGCTTATACAGACCTGTTTCTTTTCGTTTACTCTCGTTTTAGTCACGTCGTTGACAAATCCGGTATCCGTGGTGAAAAAAAAAAAAAAGCAAGGAATTAAAACCTTAAAGAGTCAAAATATTATACAGAAAATGGCAAAACAAGAATGATAGACAACCGCGGTTAAAACGTGAGCTTCTTCCCGGTGGTGTCACGAAAGCAAAAACGACATTTTCCCGCATACCGGAAGTTCCACGATTCAAGATGGCGGCGCCCGCGTGGAAAGGTTATATGGTAGCACTCAAAGGACCTGGAACATTTCCTTTGAACTTGAGGAACAAATGCAGTCACGGCGTCAGAAATTAGAGGAGGTAATATAACACGAGGGTCACTTCCCGGCGGGTGTTGGATCTACGCCATCAATAAAGCGAAGGTTGCAGTCCTGTACAGAGTGGATATGCTAACCTTTTCTATCTTATGTCCTCTTCACACTAGTAATTTTCAGCCCTTGTTTTCTAACCCGCTTTCCCGGCTTCGTGTTTAAACCGCCAGGTGCTCTGAACATTCGATCCGCTCGTGCAAGCCGGCGAACTACACTCTCAGAACAAAAGGTGTATTATTACACCCCTTGTCCCATATAATACACCCCAAAACTTCAATTCGACGTACAGCGCCCTATAATCGAACAGGCTGCCCCAAAGTTTACGAGGGGCTTGATAGCCGTGTGGTACAACTTATTAAAATAGCTGACGTACCGTATTATTGACTAAAAAAAAAAAAGGTTATTGGAGTTTTCTTGGCCGTACTGCAAAAGCTCCGTGTTTTATTTCTTTTGTCTTTGATACGTACTTTAGCAATTTAATACTTTATATCGCACCGTTATCAAGCCCCTGGTACAATTTGGTGCCGTCTGTTCGACTATAGGGCGCTGTACGTCGAAATGAAGATTTGGGGTGTATTATATGGAACAAAAGGGTGTAAGGTGATACCCTTTTTTTTTAGAGTGTAGGTTGCCTTATGACATGCCACGAGTACTTTGTGTCCAAGCCACTTGGCGACGTTAATTTCGCAGAAGTCACCGATACTTAGAGATGACTTTTTGTGGCCCATGGAAAGAAGTGAAGCGTATGGGCATGCATAGCCTTGCTCGGTGCTCAAGATGCACCGTTTCAAGGGTGGTAAACGCTTTTACTGCATTGACTTAGAACGTTTTCTATAAGAGCATAGATGAAGAATGAACAATCACTTCCCACAGACGCGCGTTGTTAATAACTTCTCTTGCAAACGAACCTAAAGCACAAAAAGAAAAACATGTCTATGCAAAATTGGCAAATTTGAAAATTTCACTAGTTGCAGAAATTAGTTTGATGTGATGACGCTGAGTCGCATTTGCTCTCCGTCTGTCTGCTGAGACGAGGACAATTGGAACAGAGCCTCATCCTCCCCAAGCCCCATCCGCGTTCATCGCACAGCTCCGAAACAAGGAAATGTCCGCATATCTACCGACAGTCCGACATAACCCACTGACTCTGAAACCCGAGAAGAGCGGACAGGTGCTGACACCCCCCAGATCACTGAGCTCCCGGAGTGACAGTTGCGCGGGGCGGAGAGCGAACTCGGAACGGCTCTGAGGAATAGGAACCGCACAGCGCCGGGACAGCCGCAACAGTAGCAGCGAGCGGCGTTGTCGGCCGCAGCTAACAGTAGCGGCAGCGAGAGCTCCCTCCTGAGCGCAGTGTCGTCGGCCAGCGAAACGCGCCGAATCTGGGTCAGCCAGCTGAGCGATCGGACGTGGGCGCCGCTCTCTCCGGCCGCCCTCCGAGGCCCACTCTTCCCCGGGCGCTCTTGTTGCTCCGTCTCGCTTCCTGGCGTCCTCCTCCTTCGAGAACCGCGCGGAAGACGAAAGGGAACGCTCCGCCACCTGGATCGGCACCGATGCGCCGCGCTGCTCCACGGAGGAGCAGTCCGTGGCCGAGCCCTGCTCCGCGCGGCCGCCGGCTCCTGGCTGGATCGTGAGTCGGCCCTCCTGGGGCTCCGACGGAGACCTTCCGCTGCTCCGGGGGAATCGACGTGGTGCGCGGGTGGAGCGCGTGCTCGAGGCCTGAGGCTTCTTCCGGAGGGGCATTCGACTCGGCGGATTGTGCTGTGACGCCGGTGGCCATGTGAAGGTGCGCGTGCCGGCGTCGGGCGGCGGATGTCCCAAGTGGCGTGGGTTAAGCGGGCTCGCGGGCCCCTGGGGCTCGCGATCATCGTCGGCATCGCCGCTGTCATGCTCGTGCTGGCAGGTGAGTCGCAGGGCCGACGAAATGCACGATGCTGTCGATCTGTGCGTCAATTGTATCTTTCTTATTTGTTATATTCTGAATGTTAAGAAATTTTTTTATTTCGCTTTTAAGCAATCGAATAGGTATTAAATTTAGGGGTTTGCGAATACGGGCTCCGATCGAATAAGGCTGCGCCATTCAGAGCCTTCACAGTGCTAGGGAAATCCACGACATACCAGCGCACTTTGCAATGTCGAAGCTGGGAAGGAGGCTGGACTGTTCGACTCGAGGTAGCATTCGGACACCCCTTATTAAATTGCAGGATGATGGGTCTGCACACGGAAACATGCTAGCTTGTTGGAACCAGCGATTCGTGAAAGTCTTTCCGTATGATATAAATAGAGTGTCCTCCTGCAAATTTTTCGCTGTAAATGACAGTGACCGATCGATGGTTACTCTTCGTGCAAGGAGAGCGGCCAACGACAAGACACTCGGAAACAGGATCTGCGCTGGGATTCTGGTCACATGAATAACATGCTCAGTATCAGCTGGTGAAACTTTTTTTGTCTGAATGATCATGGTTCTAGAACTTTCAATGTATTACATCGGTTGACCCTCCGTGTACCTGGTGGGGAATTAGACTCGCGGACTGGGTTCATAAATTGGCTGACCTGAACTCAGATGTACAGACAAAAGTCTGTCTCTTTCTCACGCTTGCAATCCTAAATCTAATGGTACAAAACCACACATTTTTTAACTGTCACTGTAACTCAACTAGAATCGCAATCAAAGAAGCATACTAGATTTGAGAAAGATTTAAACATAAAAAGAGCGAATGCACTCGTCTGTTTCGTTCCCTCTATGTTTTATTCGTTTTGTTACCTAGCGTACTTTACCAACACACTTATTCGGAATATAAAGATGCAGATTTTGAGATGAAGTTTAAATGTCTTAATATTCTAGCGTTTTGTGATTAAAAAACTGCAGCTTAATTGCATGTAAGATCATCGAAGTCACGCATAGGGTTCAGTCATGGGAAGTTTTGGCTTCATTTTAAGAAAACAAGCGTAAGAGGTGTCGTTCCTATTTGCCACGGCTAAACTTCCTTGTTTAAATGTTTACTACCTTTGCGCATTCATAGGAATGCGTGGCATGGATCCCACCATTTGACGAACAAATCTGTTTTTTCAAAATAGTCGCAAGGAATACGAAAGTAAGGTCTCCGTAATACTTCTAGCAATCCCTGCGATTCGAAAAAAAAAAAAGACTTCTTTCAATCTGCGCTGTTGTGCAATATATCTGGGCTTGCTCGTTTAGTATGCTTATTCTGGTGTCCAAAGTGACTGACTGTCCACATGTTCTGAAGACAGTCGGTTTCATCTCTAGCCACACCATCCGCTCTTAGACCTATCGGAAGCGTGCGACAAGACAGTGGTGTCTCGGTGCGACTCATAGCAGAAGCATCTTGCATTGACGTCGTGTATAGCGGCCAACCTTACTTTCCCATGGATGCCAGCTTACCCCAGAACAGCACTATACAAACTTTTCAGAGCCACAGTTGGCGCAAATATTTTTCTTACACAAAACCATGAAATTGAGTACTCAGATCCCCTCCGGATCATCTCAATACTATACTCGTTTTTACCTCAAGAGAAAAGGAAGTCATGCGCACCGTTCATATACGCCGCGCGAAGAAGTACGGGATCTAGGACCGTTTGCTCGAAGCGCTAACCGCGGCTAAAGTTAGCCGCAGTACCTAGGACGAGGGACTTTGAAATCCCGTGACGGGCTCGGCAGGGATGCGGGGAGACATGGCGATGCCCCGGTGAGTGAGCGCCGCTCGCTTTGGAACTAATATGTCGTTGTAGCTGCCATATCGCGCCCGTTAGTCAGCAACGAATGGTGCAGGAGGCTTTTGCTTTGCCTTAAGTTAAACCGCAAAGCATGAGCAATGACCTCGCCGCATTTTTTAAACAGTCTTTCGATTCTGGCCATTCCTAAGCCTAAATAAACGCGATAATTGTCGACATGGCAACGTCTTTGGAAAGCGGATTGCCTTGATTCAATTGGTCGGGTATTGATAGCACCCAAAAGCAGGCAGCTACATCGTCTGTTACGCGGGTTGCGAACCCGCGAATCAACGGGGTACAGACCCGTGTTGGATGTCTGTGCAGGTGGCGCCAGACGTCGAAGAAGTTGTAAAGGGTGAAGTGACGTAAAAAACAAAAACAATTAAACACGAAGAGCTTTCTCCTGCCCGGGAGAAGTAGAAAAACGCGATGGAAGGCGACGGAGAGCCTACCCGGCGTTATCTTACTTGATCTTTATCTTTCGTATATTTGTACATGCCTTGCCCGTTTTTCTAGTGGTTCTAGTGACCGGTCATACAAAAAATCGTGTTTTTTATTAGACAACTCCCCCCTTTCTGATATTTTCTATTTTGTTAAACTTGAACTCTTTAAGCTGCTGAATGTTCTGCTCGTATTGCTCCAGTTACTGTGTTATGCTCATATTTTTTAAAGAAATAACGAGTAATTATTGTAATCCGTCACCAATATTTTGTAACGAAATTATATTACAAATTTCTTCCGAAAAAAGTAATGCGGAAATTAAAAAGATTACTTAAAAAAGTAACAGACTACTTCCCAAGTCTGGTGCCAAACCTTGACTCCGGAGCGAGATCAAGAAACAAGGCCCCGGGAAGGCGCAGACGCCGCCAAGACGCTGCGTGCGCATCAGAAGAGGTCGGACCGGACAGCGCTCCACTGTGCGACGTAACGCGAACGTTACGTCGCATAGTGAAGCGCTTAAAAACGCTAAACCTACAAGCGCATTCTTGGTTGTTGTTGTTGTTTTTTTGTTTTTTTTCTTTCTAACGTGCGAACAAAAAAACACGAAATCTCATGTAACCGGTAACCTGTTTGGACGTGATGAATGACTCATTCTCAATTCCTTATGTGACATAAGGAATTGAGAATTTCAGTCGTGGCATTTAAGTAAACTCAGTATATAACTTATTACAATACAGGGTTAAGATCTCGAGCGTCCTTTATTCGGTTCGTTGCGTTCTCTAGAACGGACAATTTTGCCACGCCTCCCTCAGAAACTTAAGGGCACATTCTCGGTTAACGAAACAATTTTCTTCATACTCATGCTAAGTTCGATTGTGTTGTTCCCTTGTCCGCGCAAAGTTTGAGTTTGCGTCCGCTGTGTGAACTTCTATAGGTTTTGCTGCCCACGCATGTTTGATCAAGCGTGTTCAAGAGCGTTTTATTGGTATTGTGTACGAACGATTTTGTGGACGCAACTTGTACTAAAATAACATTGTATTACTTAAGAAACTTGGTTTCTTTTCTTTGTTTGATAGGTGGCGTTATCGAGATATTTTGTTTTTGTATGAGGTTGTTAATTGAATTGTAGACTCACCTGTTTTGTCGAATTGTAGACTCGCCCATTTTTTTTTTCACGTCCCACCACGTATTAGCCGTAATAATAGCATTTTCTACCCACATGCGCCTTTTAATACATCTGTATTTTAAGTATTAAATTTGAATTTAACAAACGTGATTGTCCACACCTTGAACTGTTTTCTTATGGAACAGGATTTCGCCGTAATCTCGATCTTATATTACCTGTGTAGTTGGATATCTGTGTTAGTTTAGAGTTGCACTAAATTTGTTGTGTACCACACAGCAGGCCTTGGGCTGTATGTGAATACGCAATAATAATAATAATTGACTTTTCTCAATATGTCACCCATCCGACACGCGGCTCTAACCTTCTTGATTTATTGTCTTGCAACACTCCCGATGTTATCTCAAATGTATGCGTCATACCTGGCATCAGTGATCATCATGCCGTCATTGCCAATTCGGCCGCTACTAATCGAGTAAAAATTAACGAGTCCAGGAAAGTTTTCTTTTTTGACAAAGGAGATTACGCGAAGATCTCAATGAATCTTGAGAAGAGTTTTTTGCCTTTCGAATGTATTGCAGACGACATAAGCGTTAATAATTTGTGGCTAACGTTTAAGGAAAGAATTCTTACTCTCGCGGACGCTCATATACCTAGTACATTAGGCAGTATACTGAAAAAGAGGGAGAAACCATGGATTACTGGTGAGCTAATTGGCATGATACGTGGACGACAGAGAATCTTTACAAGGTGCTGCAAAAATAAATCTGAGAATAACTTTTGTAAACTGCGGGGCCTAACGTCGCAATATAAAAAAAAAATGAGAGAATGCCTGAGGACGTTCTTTCAAGGTTTAACTTTAGACCTGCAAAGTAACAACAAGAAGTTTTAGAAATTTATGAAACGGTGCGGTAAAGATAAGCTTGGGCCCCCAAGTCAAATTCAGCATGAAGGGTTTGTAGTAACAAATGATTATGATAAAGCTACATTATTTAATGATTTATTTAAGTCAGTATTCCTTCCTGATGACAATTTTTCCTTACAAATGGTTAGCGACCAGTATGTTGGCATGCCGCAGGTTGAGTTCTCCATTAATGAAATTAATAAATTTCTTATTAATATTGATGAATCCAAAGCTACTGTTTCTGATGGTATCTCCCCTAGGGTGTTAAAGTATTGTTCGAGTGCAGTAGCGAAATATCTTTTTGTCATTTTTTCTAAGTCGATACAGGAGGGAAAACTACCTGATGATTGGAAAGTAGCCAATGTCGTGCCAGTTTTAAGGGGCGGATCTAAAGGTATTGTTTCGAACTACAGGCCGATCTCGCTTACTCCAGTGTGCTGTAAAATTGTTGAACATGTTTTGTACTCAGGGTTAATGAAGCACCTTGTTTTGATCAGCTTTTTGAATGATCACAAGCATGGGTTCTGAAAAGGTTTTTCATGTACGACGCAGTTAATCGAGATTTATAAAGATATTGCCACAGTACTTGATAATAGAGGTCAAGTCGATTGTATATTTTAGATGTCAAGAAAGCATTTGATACTGTCTCTTATTCGGTATTACTGCAGAAACTTGAAGTCCTAAATATTGATAATAATGTGATGCACTGGTTACAAGATTCCCTAGCTTCAATGCAGCGACAGGTTGTAATAAATGGGACATGTTGGGGTCTTGTCTTTGTAACATCTGGCGTGCCACAGGGATCTGTGTTAACACCGCTTCTCTTTCTTATTTATATTAACAATATTTCCCGAGGAATTGAATCAAAAATACGCCTATTTGCCGATGATTGTGCGTTGTACAACGCAGTGTCTAATGAAACGGATTTCACACATCTTATGAGAGATATTAAACAAATTGAATCATGGTGTAGTAACAATAAGTTATCATTGAACGCTACCAAGTGTGTTAATGTGTGCTTCACAAGAAAACATAATAAATGGACTCATCAGTACTCCATTAACCATAAAAATATTAGAATGGAACCATCTTATAAATATTTAGGTGTTATATTTTCCGAAGACGGAACGTGGACAGCGCAAGTGAACAGTGTCGTTTCCAGAACAGGCAGGGCTGTAAGTTTTTTACAGCGCAACCTTAAACATGTAAGCAAAGAGCTTAAGGAAGCAGCGTATAAAACGTATGTTAGACCGATATTAGAGTATGCCTGTCATGTGTGGGATCCATCTTACCAGGTTCGTATCAGTGCTATAGAACTTACTCAATCTGCTGCTGCTCGGTTTGTCCTGAGAAGATTCGATCGTTTCAGTAGCACAACTGAAATGAAAAAGGAACTGGGATGGGTGCATTTAAATGAACGTCGTAAAAGGCTGCGCCTCAAATTCTTTTACTCGATTTACCACAACCAAAGAGGAGTTTGTGCTGCAAAGTTTCTGCATTCACCATCTTACCGTTCTGCTCGTACAGACCATCGTTATAAGGTTCAGCCGTATTTCTCCAGGACAAACATTATGAAACACCCTTTTTTTGCACGAACCATCGCAGAAGGTAATTCATTACCGGTGGAAGTGGTGTGCAGCGAGACTGTGGATCTTGACTTTAATGCATTGTGCCCCCCTGCAATATTGGCTGTATAGGCGCTACGGGTTTTTCATGAATAAGGAATAAAGAATAAAAATAATAATAATAATATTGAAACGGGTCTGTCGAAGTCTCCTACTGGCTTCGGCAGACCCGTTTTTGTATTTGTTTCCACTTCACGTGCTGAATAAAGTTGTTGTTGTTATTATTAATATTTTTTTATATATCTAAACCTTTTGATACCGTTAGTCATTCACTCCTTCTGAAGAAGCTTTATAAATACAGATTTTGTAGTCCGTTTTTTTCTTTTCTTTCAAACTACCTTTCAGATCGCTCACAACTTGTAATTGCAGCGGGGGCACGGAGCCCGTGAACAACATTAAGGGTAGGCGTAAATCAAGGCTCAATCCTATCTCCACTCCTATTTAATTTGTTTGTTAATGACATTTCTCATTTTCTTTCCCAAGCCGAACTTTATCAATATGCAGATGACGCTGTAATTGTTACTCAACATATTAACTTCGAAGATGCTGCCCGCTCACTGCAATGTCATGAATTGGTTTCAAAGAAATCTTTTGGTCGTTAACGTAAACAAAACTAAGCTTATTTGTTTTCATAATCCTTTCAGATAAGAGTGTCTTGATTACCCTTTCCTCTTACCTAACTAAAACTGTGTATCTTGCAAGTGTGTTCCTTTAGTTTATGTTGAATCTGTAAAGTACTTGGGAATTTTGTTCGACTGCGGTTTAACTTGGAATGCTCAGCTCACGTCCCTCTGTAAAAAATTGAGGAGTACTTGTTGTCTGCTATATAATACTAAATCACTTATGCCTCTCTCAGTTTGCAGACTAGTCACCCACGCTTTTTCATATAGTGTGTTACGGTATGGCGTTACGGTGTTTGGAAACTTTTCCGGCTTCTGGCATGAGAAAATTGACTGCATTTTAAAAAATATTTTAAAAGTGTTTCTTATGGCATGCTACTTCCCGACGGTACTGATCTCTTTCAACATTTACAATTTCCCTGTCTCCGAACACTTTTTATTCAAACTGTTGTCTTACGTTACTTTTGGACAGATCAATTCAAACGAAAAAACGTTGTTCTTCGTTCGCTTCGTTTTCAGGAGACTTTCGAGATACCTTTTGCCCGAACAAGATATGGACGGTATACACGCGAATTTTACGTGCCTGAACCCTTTAATAATCTGCCTTCTGAAATTCTACAAGCGAATTCACTGCGTCAACTGAAGAGAATGCTGTGACTTCACCTACTCGGTTGAAATGTCACCTAACGTGTAGCTATTTATTAGTATGTGTGTAGTATGTGCATAATTAGTTATCCAGTTTTATACATTCCAAACTTTTCCCGTTTGTTCTACTGGTGTGTGTCCGCCAAACTTAACACTGTTTTGTTCGTGGACATGTCAATTTTTTTTTATAGTTTTTTGGGCGGCATCACGCAAGCCATTGTTCCCTTTGATTGCCCCCCGCACTCTTGTATGCTTCCATGACTGTGTCCTGAATACAAGTTGTTATTATTATTATTATTTTCCAAAACTAACAGTTCATCTGTCGAGCGAGTCCAAAACAAATTTATTTCTATCTTTAAATATCGTTACCTTGAGAATGGTGATCCTTGTCTGAACGGTGTGTGTAACTCGCAACTTGTCAACTTGTTGAGCCTCCAGCAGCGTCGGGTGAAGGCAGATTTGTTGTTTTTGTTTAAGACCCTGCACGGCTCGATTAACTCTCCCAGCCTTCTGTCCGAAGTGAGCCTCAGAGTTCCACGTGTGCCTACACGGCTCCAATCATCTTTTTATATAGCTCGACATTTTAGCAACCTAAACCCGATCCAAAGATCGGCGGAGTGTTATAATCGCTACTCTGACACAATTGATATTTTTAACTCATGCGGGAGCAAGTTCGGAAATGCTGTTCAAATCTTCCTCTTGCAGGAAAAGGGCTGATCAGTTGAAGCGCTGATGTAGTATTTGCTTTTTTCTTTCACACCTGGTGATGTCTCTGTTTTGTGCTTTTGATTTCCCTTGTTAATCTGAGTGTTTTTCATACTTGTTAATATTTTTATTCTCAGACTGGAGAACTACGTTCTCCTTCTGCACTCGTGTGTATGCGTGTTTGTATGTGTGTGTTTTTGCTCATTTTTTTTTAGTGTGCCAGCACTAAGACCGATTGGTTGTTCCTGGACACTTTAATAAACATTGATTGATTGATTGATTGATTGATTATTATTATTATTATTATTATTATTATTATTATTATTATTATTATTATTATTATTATTATTATTATTATTATTATTATTATTATTATTATTATTATTATTATTATCGTTGCTCAGTGGAATCAAATCTTGTCAATAATCCGAAGAAATTCTGGAGGTACATTAATTCACGTTCTGGGAGGCATATCGAGTCGAAGATTGTCCTAGATAATCACGAGAGCGATTTGAAGTTCGTGCCTGAGTTATTTGCTGAGCATTTTAGGTCCGTCTACAGGGATAGTACGCAGCGTTCTGCACCTGTGCTGCCTCCCTTAGATGGGTTTGGTGACTTGTTAAGTTGCATTAATGTTGATGAAGAGTCCGTACGATCCTGTATTAAGAAAATGAGAGCAACATTATCAGTAGGGCCCGACGGCATTCCCTCTGCGATTCTCAAAACGTATCACGACATATTCACGCCGGTACTGTGCTCTATATTTAACAACTCGTTAAGGTTGGGAACCTTTCCTGAAACGTGGAAAGTCGCTGCTGTTGTTCCAGTCTTAAAGTCGGGAAAAAAAGGTGATATTTGTAACTATAGACCTATTTTTCTTCTCTCTCCATTTTCTAAGCTCTTTGAAATGGTAGTTCATCAATTCCTGTCTTTCAAATTTCGAAACTTAGCAATTCCCAATCAGCATGGTTTTATGAGCGGCAGATCAACAACTACCAATCTTGTTAGCTTTATGTCTGCTGCATCTCGTGTAATATGTAACAGAGGTCAGTTAGACGTTGTCTACTTTGACTTAAGTAAGGCTTTTGACGTAGTCAATCACATTATTCTTTTATCCAAACTTTCCTCCTATGGAGTATGTGGCTCAGTACATGACTGGTTAAAAAGCTACTTGTCAGAGAGAGAGGCATATGTCCGGGTTAACAACATGAACTCTTCGTTGTACAGGACTCGCTCTGGCGTTCCTCGGGGATCTGCTTTAGGACCCCTTCTGTTCACAATTTTTGTAAATGACGTCTCTTTTGCTGTTTTAAATTCTTCATTCCTGCAATATGCTGACGATATAAAAATTTATCGAGAAATAGTTACTGAACGTGATTGTGCCAAGCTCCAGGAAGATGCATGTTCTTTCTACCGATGGTGCTCTGAAAATGACCTTTTCTTAAACCCGTCCAAAACCAAGGTCATGACGCTCTCTCGGAAAACTCACAATATCTCTTTTGCATATAATATTCAAGGAGAGACTTTGTCTCGAGTAAGTGTAATGAAAGATCTCGGAGTCATTGTTGATTCTGGGTTGCGTTTCTCTGATCACGTTGGTAGGCTGATTAACTCGTCTTTGCGAATGTTGGGTGTTGCCTCTCGCTTAACCAGGGAGTTCAAAAACCCGACGGCTTTTATCACGTTATACTGCTCGCTATCCAGGTCACAGTTAGAATATGCCTCAGTTGTTTGGAATGGAATTTCTAAAAGTCACTCCTTGGAGATCGAGCGTGTGCAAAAAAAGTTTGTTTCTATCTTTAAACATCGCTACATAAAGGAGGATGTTCACTGTTTAACATATGAGTCTGCGTTAGAGCGTGTTGGTTTGCTTAGCTTGCACCGGCGTCGGGAGAACGCGGACTTACTATTTTTGTTTAAAACGCTGCATGGACTCATCAATTCTCCGAGCCTGTTATCTGAACTGTGCCTTAGGGTCCCACGTGTGCCTACTCGTCTTTTGTCATCTTTTTATGTTTCTAGAACGTTTAGTCCGGTAAACCCAATTGTGAGAATGGCTCAGCGTTTGAATCATTACTCTGAAAAACTTGATATTTTCAACCCTTGCTACAGGACGTTTGTCCTTTCTATTAAAAACTTGCCCGTGCAGGATTAGCATTGCTGAATTGCTCTGTTATGTCTGAATGTCGTCATCTCCATGTCGTGTTTTCTGGTGGTGCACTTGTTGTCCTTCCGTCTTGTGTTCCGTCTCTACTGTTACTGCCTCGTTTTTATTTCACTGTACTAATTACTCGTGCACTGCATAGTATTATGCTAAAAATGTATCTTATTTTGTGCGGAGATGTGTATAGTGTTTTTTTTTTTTTATCTACCAGTGTACCAGCACCAAGACCTCAGGGTTGTTCCTGGGCACTGTATAATAAAGATTGATTGATTGATTGATTATTATTATTATTATTATTATTATTATTATTATTATTATTATTATTATTATTATTATTATTATTATTATTATTATTATAAAACGAATGTGACGAGTCTTGCAAACGTGCGACAAAATTGAAGACAATGTAAGAAATCTTGCTCGAGGCAAGCGTGTAAAACGATACTATCTCTCACGCGTATTCCATCAAAGATTTCCTCAATAGACAAAGTTGTTACCACGAATCAACTAGTTCTTAACCGTTTCCTTCGCGCCCGGAAATGCAGAAGCAGTTTTGTCCTGTCCTGCTCTACTTCTAGTAATTCCTCCAGGGGACAGATAATTTACATGGTCTACTCCTTTCTATCGATTCTAATCTTGAACGATTTCTGCGTCTACTTTTCTTTTCCGAAGGGTTTGCCAATCACGCGCATTTCTGCGGAGGTATCTAGTGCGCCCCAATTCTGCGCCATTTTCGCAAAACTCAAACCAGGCGCTTCCGTCCCCTGTGATAAAAGCTCGTGGAACGCCCACGGCAATTTTCGTGGTGATTTTTTGCTGATCTGAAATGGTTTAGTTAGTACGCATAATGAAACACCCATCTTTAAAAAAAAAATATATATATATATATATATATATATATATATATATATATATATAACGGGTAACGGGCATGGTGGCGGGAGGCCGAAGGCGTGGGTATAAAACTGAGAAGAAAAAACCCTTAGTGAAAAACAGCAACAACGGACGATTTAATCTTCGACGTTTCGGCCGGAGTCCGGCCTTCGTCTTCCTGACGACTCCGGCCGAAACGTCGAAGATTAAATAGTCCGTTGTTGCTTCTTTTTCACTAAGGGTTTTTTCTTCTCAGTTTTATATATATATATATATATATATATATATATATATATATATATATATATATATATATATATATATATATATATATATATATATATATATATATATATATATATATATATTATATATATATATATATATATATATATATAAGTTTTTTATATTTTTTTACACAAAACAAATATCAAAGTAAAAGTTGCAACAGAAAAACCGTTATACGATTCTCATTCGACATTTGTTCGTCTTCATGTCATACGCGCTCATTACGTTTTACAGAGGGACCGCGACAGTGAGTTAGCGAAGGATCGTGCGTTCTGGGGTGTAGAACTAATCAACGAAGGAGGATCGGTCCTTTACAAAACTTAGACTCCGGATAGCGTCTGTTCATTCGTGAGAAAGAAAAAAGAGTCGCCGAACTCGACTCTTTCGAAGCGATGGCTTTGTGCGTGAGAGCCCTCCGCGGAACTTCCTTGCTCGTATCACCGCATAACGTCGCAATGTCACTCGACGTTATACGATCTCACGTAACTTCACAGTGTCACATGACGTCGTGGCGTTTGTTTTACCACGAAACAAACGTTGCGCAAAAACGACGTCGCGGACGTGGTCGCTGCGTCTCGTGGGCGGCTTAATTCGAGCTCAACGCGCGCGTTAGAACGCCCGGTTCGTCGCACGTACTACGTTTCTTGCGTTTGGCGCCGTGCAGCCAACGAAACACTGTGCACCTCGTATACAATATAAGTGAAACAAACGGCAGAGTAAGTTCATAATAACAACGGTGTTTGCATAATATAATTACTTTATGAACCCGTGACAGCATTCTTGCGCATTTGATTTTACCACGAGAAGAGATAATAGATTAAATAAGAATCCGGTAAACTGTTAAATATTGAGGAGATGTAGTGCCATCTTTCTTTTTTACGGCATAACTAGTAAGTACCTCAGGGATCGTAAATCTTTCTGTACGCCGCGGGACTCTTTTGTTTTTTTCATACGTAAAATTGTGTCCAAAGTAATTCATTGTCACACAGTTATAACATTACTTAACTGGTAGAGAGTGGGAGGAATGGGAGGAATGGGACGAGTGGGACAGTCATTGTATTTCCTTGGTGGATAGTTCCAAAAAGTTGATGAACTGCTAGATCGATGACGCCGTGATAGCGGTATTTTCAACTCTAATGGCGTATCTGCTTGACATGGTGTACACGATTCGAGTCAGTGGTTGCAACTTCGGCACTCAAAAGTACGCACATGTTAGTTTTGCTCGATTCTTGAACCAACATGGTTTGGCCAACGGCTGTAGTAAACTACCATTGAAAGTATGTGTTAATAGATTTTTTTTTTACCTACCGCTATTTTAAGCGTAACATCTCACTTGTTGCAACAATTGGCAACTTACCGTGTACAAGGCAATTTGAGGAGAAAGGGACAGTGAGATGGTGGGAGGAATGGTAAAAGCCTCTCAGTCCTCCTGTTATAAAGATTGGTGCGCTGGCTGGTAGATCAACACTTACGTGAACCTGCAATAATAATGAATACTCTAATTTTAGCTCATATTTCACCTAGGCCATAATTTTTTTGTTTTTTGTAAAATGTTTCCAGACTATTAATCCCCAATCCAAAACCACAGACAGGGTGAACAAAAAAAAAAAAACTGCAATCGGGCTTTATGTTTGATGAACACCCGTCTGCCTATAATATTAACTAGTACAATTTTTAGCGCAATCTTGCACGTATCCAATTCCTTCCTGGGAGGAGTGAGGATTGGGAAAGAATTTTGTTCTTTCGATTTCTTTTGTTTATATTTCTAGAACAGTTAGCTTGGTGTCCCAAAAAATTTTCCTATGCCCCAGGCAGACTTGTGAATTAATTCGTTGTAAGTAACAGGTTACTTGTAATCCGTTACTTTTTCAAGTAATTTGTGAATTGCTACACAACTTTTTTCGGCAGTAATTTGTAATGTAATTTCTTTACAAAATGTTGGTAACAAACTACTTTAACTAGTCGTTACTTTTCTTTTTTCTAATATGAACATAATACAGAGACTGTAGCAATATGAGCAGGCAATTCAGCGGCATAAAGATAACAAGTTCAACAAACTAGAAAACATCGTGAAAAGGAGAATAACTGAGAAAAAAAAAAAGAGACTTATGAGTCACTAGAAAAACGTGCAAGGCATATACAAATATCCGAAAAGCAGAGATCAAGAAGATAACGCCTTCCACCGTCTTGGGTTGCCAAAGGCATGGTAGCGCTATTTTTTGGACGAGGACAAAAGAAAGAAAGACAAGACAGACACGAGCGCTGACTGCAACTATTTAATCAACATGGAAATGAGGCATGCGTCCAAAAAATAGCGCTACCATGCCTTTGGCAACCCAAGACCAATACCAACTAGCCCAACATACAGCTTTGATAAGTCTCCTTCCACCGTGTTTTTCTTCTATGAAAAAAAAAAAAAAAATTGCTTGTTTTTTGCTTCTTTTTTAGTTTTTCTCTTTTTTTGTACTTTTACATAGTTTTACTCTTTTTAACGTTATCGGCGTCTCCCGCCTCCTGCACAAACATCAAACGCGAGTCTGTTCATGCATAAGCTGAGAATGCGTCAAGGCTACAGGCACGAGACCGCAGCTTTGAGGCGTTGCGATCACGCTTGCAAGGCCCGTTTCAAAAGGGAGCTTTCGAAGATCGGTTTCTTACTTCGAAGCTCTTAAAGAAAAATAACGCTGCTACTGAGCATGCGCACCACTCATTTTTGTCAGTAGAATTCTAGGGATCATATCCGGAGGCAGTAAGCTAGCGGGATGGCAGGTGTGTTTGCAGCTTTCGCAGCCTCGTCAGCTTACAGGTGAACAAAGCGCACCTACAAATTCTTTCTCATAAATACAATACTTTATATTTTTACAAGGACTACCATAATGCGGGCGTATAAGAAATGGGAAGTAGTGTTGCAGAAAATTTTTCAAAAACATCAAAGTTGTTTCTATTGTCTTGATAAGTGTACAGGAGAGGTAACGTGAAAGTAATTTGTAAGGGAACGAGTAAGTAATTCGTTACTTCTCACCGAAAGTAATTTGTAACGGCAATCCATTACATTTGAGGCTCAGTAATCTGTAACTGTAATTCATTATATTTTTTCGAGTAACGAGCACAAATCTGCCCCAGGGCAGTCAGTGTCCAGGAGCCGCCTCGGTCGATTGCTAGTCAGCGCGGCTGGTGGCCAAAAAGGGCAACACTGGGCAGACCATGCCACCGAATGATTGGGTCCGAGCGCTGCGTCACAACTCGGCCGGGCACCCGGATGTTCGAGCTCGAGATCGGGTTCAATGACTGCAGCCGCGGGCAGTCTAATGCGCGAGTCCCACTACAGCGACACACAGAAACAACCAACAGCGGCAAGCCTCAAACCAGGTTCTTTCACGATTTGAGAGTCTTCGTAGAATACGGGAGGCTATATGCGCAAACACGAGCATCACGCACGCGAGAGTATCTTTGGCCACGACCGGACTGGAAGCGCGCGCTCTTTTTCTTATTATGGCCTTTGCAATTGGGGCAATCGCCACCTCCCGCCGCTATTCGCAGGGGGGGGGGGGGGGGGGGGGGGGGGGGGGGGAGAGAGAGGCCCTTGTCATCTCACCTCTGGGCTATCCTTTGCCGTTTGCACAGAGCGCGTCTGACAGTGTATCTCAGCGCTGTCGCAACTTGCGGCAGAGATTTTTATAGCCTCTGACACCTGATTCTTACGTTTAGACCCTCACTCAGCCACTATCTAATGCGCTTCTGATGAGCCCAAAACGGTGAATATTTGACGCACATCTCCGATAGATTCGGGAGTAAAAAGTAGAGAGAGCGAATGTAATTGCGGAAAACCTATACTCGTCTTTACCTCCAGGACTTCTGCTGCAACTCAAGAACAGGAGGAGACGGACCCCTTCTACGTGGAGGAACTTCAAATGATAAATAATTCGTACGCTCTCGTGAAATGTAAGCAGGCCCAATATATCCATTGCCGTGGTCTGCATCATCATTTCATAGGCCGCACATGTACCGCGTACAAATGTGCATGAAGTTCCGCAACGACTCATTGCACCCTATCTTGAAGATGCGCCAATCCTAAGTTGCCCAGAGGGCATTGACAACAGTCACTCAAAGCGCTTGGCCGGTTTAATTTGCAACAAGTTCCTCAGAATACTTCTGATTAACCATGCAAAGACTATCACGGACAGAAACGAAAAATCAGCTGGATATCTGCACAAGCCCTCGAGGAAGCACTTTAGGCTGTAATATGCACTGTGCGAAAATTGTACAGACTACTACACCCCGTCTAGAACAGCTGACCGACTTTATGAGTGACTTAAATCGCAGCAAAGTTCAATAAACCGTTGCCAAAACAACCACCTACGAAGCTCGAACACCAGCGCAAGGCAGCTCTAAGGGACTCTCCGAGTGGGGTGAAGTGCGGTGAGGTTGTTGCGCCCCTGGCGGCAAGTAAGTGAACTACATACAGAGAAAAAATGCCATTGTCACCCGGGTGATTGCAAAGGCCGTAAGAAGAGAAAGAGAGCGCGGGCTTCCAGTCCGGCCGTGCTTTGGCAGCCTTGCATTCACTCGTGGTTACTTCACGAGAACTGAACGACTAAAAGCCTGCCAACGATACTATCGCCAGCATGCTGCATGTGGTGGAGACTTGTCGGTGTCGGTTGGTTCTGTTTATCGCTCTAGTGGGACTCGGGCAGACATGTAAAAATTACTCGAAAAAGGTAGTTAAGTTACTGAGTATCGATGCCAAAAGTTATTGAAGTAGAGTAGAAATTACGCATTTTTAATAGTAAGTGAGTAAACTGCTAACTACTGTAAAAAGTAGTGAGTTAGTTTTGAAGTTACTTTCGAACTTACTTTTTTATATTTTTGTGGTAGCAAAATGAACAGCAGTTTTGATCCGTGAAAAACGCTGTGAGCCTAAAATAAATGCAGTCAATTTATGGCTTGCGTTTTTACCAAAATAGTTTATTCGCTCGCAGAAGCAATTGACTTTTAAAGGTCTTATCGGAGAGTCCTCCCCTTTTCCTCGTAAGGACATCCCCAGCCAAGCTGAAAAGATGTTGCACCGTGGCGCTGGATGAAAAGGCAGCCTTGAATTTCAGAAACAGGCTGTGCAGGGTCGGGTAAGCGGCTGTCGGCATCTACGGTGTCCACGACGAAACATGTGAGATTTGCTTCAGCTAGAGTGTTTTTTACACCAAACTCTCCTTTTTTGTCAGGCAAGTTGAGATTGTTATAAATGGCCTCTCTTTATTCCCACGACGTTCAAAGGGTACGCTGAGCGAGTGCACCAGACCGTCAAGGGTTTAAGTCTCGCGCCCCGACGATGAGATCATCCAGACGACTGCGCGTCTCGTTGCAGTGCTAGTGCTACGCTACTGAAAAAAAAAAAAAAAGAAGTTTTGGTTTAACAGAAGATGAAACGAAGTATACTTCGCCGTTGACGCCAAGTCCAACGAAGGGATCCCCCAATGGTGACTCGCAATCCTCGCGGGCGACTACGGTGTCCTGACGCGCCTGACACACCTGAAAATCGTTTTCAACAAAGAGGAGGTCTCCCTGGCGTGGAAGGTCGGAAGGACACGAAGCGTTACGTGAACAAGCATCGTCGCTCGTACAGTAGCAGTTGGAAGCGGGGACGTGCTCCCATGAACGGATTATCCGTGTCTGTGTTTGTGCGCGGAGGAGTCAGGGTTTGCAAGGGAGCTTGCTCTGACGACGAGGCGACCATGGGAACAGGCGCCCAGCTGCGAGGTCATTTCAGTGGCGCCCACCGTGGAGCCCCCAAACCACTTGAGTCAGAACTCACTAAAGGCAGACAGCAACAACCCTCGGAGTGTCCCCGTTTTTTACGGTTTCAGCTGGAGGCGCGGCGCCTGCGTGCATTACCGGATTAGGTCAATACACGACGAAGGCTTGTTAAGCATCTCTTTCTGCGTTTGTGTGCGCCGGTGTTATGTTTTGGCTGCTCGTCGCCACCTCGGCCCAAGAACGCCTGTGATGCAGTTTCTACGGCTGCCGAGTATAAGCGCGTGGGAATGAAATGTGAGGGGGCCCCTTGTTCGGGAATGCAACTTCATCCACCGGCGTCTTATTCATTTCTGCGCTCAAACTTTTGTGATGAGCAAAATTAGCACTAGATTTCGAAAGTGGTTAGTAATTTGAGTAGAAGTTACTTGAAAAACGGTGTTAAATTAAACTACTAATTACCCAAATAAAGTGGTGATTTAAAGTTACCAAGCTATATACTCGGAAAAGTATAGTTAACCGACTGTAGTTTGAGTAAAGTAGTTGAACTATGTCCAAGTCTGGACTCGGGCATTAGAGTTGCGAAAGTTTGGTATAAGATGACGCTGCTTATCGGTCCTATCTTAATTCCCAGAAAATTTATATTGTAATTTTATAGCCTATATTGATCCTACTAACGATATGAAAATATTCTGCCTTGCGTTTAAATGGCGCGCTCATTTTAGCTTATAATTTTATAAATTACACAGTACCATCATAGGTTCTTCATAGTACATTCGATCTTATGGTTCCAAAAAACTCGCTGAATATTCAAATATTCAATTGTATGTATTATAAAAGTCCACACCACCAAATATCGTCATCGTGTTCATGAAGGTGAAGATATATGTGTTTAGTTGTAGTCTAATGAGTTTACGCAGGTTCCGACAACGCCCGTTTGGTTTTATTGATAGACGTGTACACTAAAATCAAATTATTACAAGGCTATTTAAATACCAAGTCCATACCACTCTGAAGGGGGACAACAGCTTGACTGTAGTAATCGTGGGGTAGTAATATAGTGGTTATATAAACAAAACAGCCGGTTCAAACTGACAGCATAGAGACGCTATTAAGGGGGGACACTACCCAGGAAAAAAAAATCTGCAGAAAACACTGATTTTGAAAAATTACATATTTACATCCACCAACATCTAGAGTATTCCCAGAAATTTTAACTAGTTTACACTGCATAGTTAATTTCTTTATAAATTATCTTCCGTCCACCGAGGCTAAAGAAAATGTAGGCTTTAGAGCACTTTGAACGCATTTTTCTCCGTTCCACTTTTTTGTATAAATTCCAATTTAGTCAATCTATCGTTTGATATAATGGCAACACAAGGGAGGATTGTTCTTCACTTTTCATGACTGAAATTTAATAAGGAATGCGGCTATGGAATGTTTTTTTTTTTTGTCACTTTACGAATTTCTTTTATAAAAAAGTCGACATTTGTCGAAGGCACAGAAGACCAAAAGGTTGACCAATTTTGCAGAAGAGAGAATTTAATATAAATAAATGACTTTTTACAAAATACTTTCCGCAGCCGCAGCTCCTAGGCATTCTGCTAGATATCTAGCGAATAAAACTCTTGAATATTGTAATAGTTTTCTGACGATATATTAACTAAACAATGTAGGCGTTTTGCTGATAGAAACTGCCCTAATTTCCTTCCCACTTAACCGACAGACTTGAAATTTTGTTAAGCACCCTTTAGCATGACCACCAGCCTACCCTGTAAATTTCATTAATTTTAAGCCAAGGGTTCAAAAGGTGACCCTCCCTGGGGGTGTGTCCCCTTAAACTTATTTTTTTTTTTCGAACACCATGACATAAAATTCATAATAAACAAATTTTCAGAAAAGGCAAAGACGCAAGTGAAAATTCTTAAAAATACGCTGTGCGATTTTTCGCGTTCATTGAGACGGTTCATTGTACAATGCGTTGCTTAACAGTTTTATTTTAGCACAATACGTGTCACTTACCTAAAGTACCTTGCGAGTAATCCACAGAAATGGGAGCGCAACTTTTATTAGTGACGAAATCAAATTAATATTGGCTGCAAAATAACGAGAATTGTGACAACACGACCATTCTGATTTTTTATGCCACAACACAGTGCAGTTTCCCCTTTTACAGCACGTACTTAGATGATAGGTTCCTGAAAGCAATCTATATCATTATATCTTCCTTGTTTGCGGATTTAAAAGGGAGCAATTTAATGAAACTTTAAAAAGTACTTTCTGCTTTTTTGTATAGTACGTAAGGGCAATTTGCTTATTTTGAAATCCACACAAGCCACCCGCTTGTGTTGACTCGATATAAAGAGTTCAAATCTAAGCGTCAGAACAGGCATCAAATACCTATAATTTCTGCGACAGCTGTTTTTAAGTGGAAGGCTTTTTTTGGGATGCACACCCTTACATTATAAGCATAAACTACCAGGCATAAACCTTTTCTATTTCTGATAACGAGATAACGTCTTTCTTTAAGTCAAAGTCAAATTTGGTTTTTTTTACTTGCCAAACTAACGAAGGGCATCTGGCGTGCCCAAGCGGAGGAATAAGAATTAATTTCGACCTCCTGAGGATCTTTTGGCTTGCATCCGAAATCTCGGTTGCATGTAATCGTCTGAAATAACCCTTCATGACATTTCGGGCACCTCGGCCGGGATCTTATAAGTTTAAAGTCCCCATTATGTTGCTCAGAAAAGTATTAGCAATATCTTAACTATTCTGGTGGTTTTGGGCACAAAATAACCAAACAAAATTATCCATTTTTTGGTGTTTTTTTAAGTATATGATTGAAGAAAGTTTGAATTTGAGACACCACAGAAGAAAGCCACGTGTGGCGAAGTGGTATCAACAGTGATGTCTCGTTAATATGTACACCTCTGTTCGCACCAAAAAGCGTCCATGATGTAAGTTTTTCATAATAACGAGACAAAAAATGCATGTCTTTACCCAAACCATCCTTAAAAATGCAAAAAAGGAATTTTTTTGTTTTGACGTGTGAAACAGAGCTATACATGGAAGTCGAGTGAAAGCAGACGAACGACCTATGTTGCGTTCAGCCACCCTGGCCATTACGCGCAGTGGCCTTGAGCGTTATCTGTGCCACACTTTCCTTGGAGCGTGTCGGCGGAAAGAGAAGTGCGCTCCGCTTTCCGAAAAGGACCTTCACCCGCACGCGCTCGTTTAGGAAGTCGAGATCGCGTCATTCGGTGGCAGGGTTATCGTTCCGGCGCCACTGGGATGAATTTTAAGCGCTGTTCCGTAAATGGCATTGAGAGGAAGACTGTCTGTGCGGCAATTCAATAAACTTTGCGCTATTTTAGGGCTCATTGGCTAAGCACTCGCGGGTAAACGTACAGCTACAAAAACTTCATATTTCTTTATTTCTTTCTGTCTTTCTTTCTCTGTCTTTTCCCCTCTGCGCAGTCGCGTAAATAATAGTGTTCCTGGGCAGCAAAGAACGGGCCTAAAGCAGTGGTCACACTGCTTATACATCATACAAAAGACAGTCGGCATAAAGATTCGAACACGAGTCACTGCGAGATTTGGGCTCCGAATGCCGCATGGCAATAAAGTTCAAGGAGAAAACTTTGCGCGCGGAATTCAAACCACGGATATTGCACTGACTCGTGTCTGCAAACGTTTTCTTCTTTTTTTTTTGTATTTTGTAGGAGAAGTGTGGGGGATCGGTGACCGAGTGGGCTAGCGCACAACAGCTCAGAGCACGTGGAGCGAGAGTTCGCGCTGCAGAACCCAGGGATCCTGTGTTAAATCCCCACTCCTGCCCGTTTCAATCTGGATGAGCATCGTACCGGGGTGCGGCCGTGCATCACTAGTGCGTGGTGTGTGCTAAAGACTCTAGGCTAGCGGTTGTACCGCACTGGCTTAATTGCTCATCTACAGCTGGGAGACAAGTCGCCCGTTGAGGCAGGCTTAAGTTCATGTTGTATAAACACACCCAAACCCCAATTATTATTTGTTTTGAGCAGCGTGACCTTGGCTTAGGTGTTTGGCACGGTTGCTATTAGAGCTACCAGGCTTCGAGGGCCTATATCACGAGAAAGTATCGGTTCGTCTGTCTGTTACGTTGATCCGTGCACGTCAATGCAGAGTCCGTCAAACCCGTTTACTGGTGCTCACTATTCGCTTCAGTGCTATGTTCTTGTACAATGTTTCTTGTTGTTGTCGTTTTTTTTTTTTTATTAAGCTGAGCTGGTTGGGTCTTTGCTATTTGAGCACTCTTATGTGTACCCCAGTCCCTGTCTGTTATTAACCGGGTAGAAACAGATGCACATTCCTATTAAATTCCTTATTAAGAAAGGGTGCCACTAGTTCTTCGAAACAAAATGGCCCTCTCCTGCCTACAATACTGTGTACCTGCATTTTTTTTTTTTTTTTTTGCGGGGGGGGGGGGGGGGGCGGGAGGGGATGGAGCGTTAGCTATTTATAAAAACAGTTCGTGGCACTTTCGTCTTTCCGCGCCAATCCAAGAGCCAATCCAAGAGAAACAAACACAATCCAAGAGAAACGAACGCCAGGTTAGTCAAGACGCAAAACTACAGTCGGAAAGAAAGGACTGGAATGCCGAAAACGCTAACGTCACTGCAACAAAGAACACGCAGCGAGCGCGAACGAAAGTGAGTATGGGTAATAAAAACTAAAGACGTAAAACAGAGCGTGAAGGAAGAAGAAAGTTGCGTCGTGGCCGTCATTTGAACGTCAGGGCCGACCCGATAATGTGCACTCAACCGGCGAGCCGAAAAGAGAAGGTTTCGAGGGGACGTAATTGCAGGCTGCGGCAGTTCGCGAAAGCCAAGCTCATGCACGAGGAGCCTACCCTCATCCGTCGGTCCTGTCACCCAAAAATGTCTGCTTTGGCGTCCGTGCAATGGGGTCCCGAAGGGGCAGCTGAAGGGGCACAACTCCTACAGGCCTCTTGGGGTTCGGGGGCTACTGCAGTACGACGGGATTCTCTACCACTTCGTATCGGTCAGCTTGAACTGGTGTATAGAGACTGAAAAAGAATTGATGGGAGAGAAGAAACTAGTTGACTGCGAACTTGCTTTGGTGAAGAAACTTTGCCTTTTTTATTTATTGCGCATCCTCCTCCTCCAAGAGGTTGTATCAGTGCACAAATTCATATATACATACAAAAAACATATTCTCCACAAAAATTAATTAAATTCTGAACAAATCTTAAAACGCCATCGTCTCAGGAAATTGCTAACCACACCACATGTTTGACATAACCCACCGAAAACCAAGCTGTCAGTCAACTGGCTCTGGCACACCGCAGATATTGTTTTTCTTTAGTATGGATGGTGATGGACGGAAAGCTAGTTCACTTATCAGCGTGGTCTTCAGTGGCCAGTCCCTGGAGCATCTCACGAGCAAAAGGGTTTTTGTTTGCTACAAGTATCGTGATGTTTTGGAACGTTACAGCGCATTTGCACGTTCTGGAATGAGCTGACAAATGTCCTGCTGACGTGCCCTTCAAAGACGCTACGTGCTCCCTGGTTCTGTCATTAATGCGTATCTTTGTTTGTCCGATATAGTACTTGCCGTAGGGCAGGGGAATTTGGTAGACAACCCCCGTCGTGCATGGAGCATATTATGTTTGGTGGGCAATGCTACACGTCGTCACTTGGACATTTTTATTGGTAACCTTTCTGCACATGGCATATGCTTTGTTTGGCGCAGATGTAACGACTTGGACGTCTTGTTTTTGGCGATCTTTTTCAGCTCGTGTGAAATGCAATGCATGTACAAAATGACCGCGATCTTTTGTCGCGAAGTTTACTTTTGTTCAATTATTGTCCTCTTGCTCTTCATGGTCGTGCAAAATGATTCACGAACGGCTCCCAAAAACCCGTTAGGTAGCCAGAATTCAGTAGACGAGTAATTTGTTTGACAAAACTTGGCCCAATTTGATGATGACGCGATTTGTTTAGGGTGGAGAGTAGCACCGTTTCGGCAACACTCCTTTTAATGGTTCTGGAATGGTCTGATTCAAAAGAAGGAAATCCTTTTTTTTTACCTGGGCTCATACCTCCAGCACACGTGTTGGTTTTACTGAAACTCGAGAGCTAATTCGAGGAACTTGATGGATTCTTTCGCAGGTAATTCATATGTGAATGACAGATCCGGGCAACTATCTTGAAAGCACTTCAGAACCGTTGCGTATATTTATTTTTCTGGTCCTCTACTTGCGTTGTGAATAATACAACGAAAGCGTCCACATACCTAAAAATGGCATTGATTCTCGTGTATTTTAGGTTGTTGTCGATCCCCATACCGCATGAAGCTAGAAACAGATCACATAGTTGCGGCGATACCCGCGCTCCGATACAAACATAAATTTTTTGTAGATACTGATGACCTTGATATCTACCTCGATTGCCTTCAAATACACACCTAGTAGTTCTAAAAAGGTGTCCACATCGACGGGACCACCGCCCTGGGAGAGCGGAAGGAAAGGAAACTAGCCACGGAAGCGGCTTGGAACGACGACAAAGAGAGGGCCATGCGGGCGTAGAGGTTTTAAAGCCCCTCTATCCTGGGAAAAGTGAAGCCATTCATCGTTGTGAAAATGCTCGAGACACGTGCCGCGCGCCACTTCTGGGAAGAAGATGGCGTCTGAATCTAGCTCAGTGACTGCATTTACATGGATGCGACCGTAGCGCATCGAGTCGAGATTTCATCATTTTGGATGGTAGCAGTTGGGTAGAAGAGAAAGAAGTAAGAAAAAAGGCGGCGTGTGATTGGTCCCTGCTCGATTCGATGCGCTACGATCGCATTCATGTAAACGTAGCCAGTGCTGCGTTGTGCCGCCATGATCTTCCCAAGGGCTGCACGTTTCACTTGCCTCGTGCATCGACGCACCTTGCGCTACTTTTGAAACATGAAGGGGCTTTAACATTTTTTGGTCACGCAGACGAAAATATCTGTATTACCCAAGCTTCAAGGAGAATCCAGGGAATGGTGTTCCACACTCCGCAAGTCCACGACTTCCCCATATAAAAGATTCGAAGTAAATAACCAAAATAAAGCGTTGACGAACGCACGAGCAAGATGTCATTTGTTTTAGCCTTTTGATTTAGAGCACTTACTGCTCCAGACGCCGGCACGTGCGGCGCGTGGGTGCGGTACTAGCGTAGAGTTTTTGGTCACGCACAAAAAAAAAAATCCCCGGAACCCTAGCCATAAACTGTTTCGCTGTAAAATTGCCTTTTTGTCGAGACCCCGCGATTGGGCCTGCACTGAAATTCGGGGAAAGGTGTCAAGAGTAGTTTTAACGTGTTTTCTGTCTGCCCGATCCGTCTGAGAACGTGGATAGGTGCCTTGAAAGGGAAAAAGTAGACTATAGTTGGACCGCGATAGACTGTGCAGGATGCACTTTGGGCAAGAATTCAGGAAAACATCTTATCGTAGAATAGGAACGCATGAGAACTGTCAAGTGATCTGGGTAACCCCGTCCACGTTCAGTTTTACGTTCAATCGACCGTCTGCATATTCAAACGGCAACGGTCCGTAGACCACGTCAAGCGTATAAGCGCCGTCCACATGGTAATTGCGATGCGAAGTAATTGTCGGTATCTAAAGACTTGTAAAGCTGAAGGGCTTCTAATGCGAATCAACTCGGTGCAAACATACAAGATGAGGTTGAACACTTTAACGGATGGCAGTCGCCAACTTGTCATGCATTGATGCGCATGATCTAATTCTACTCCCGATTTTCAGTTTTGATGTCAAGTACCTCAGGTTCCGCCTACACTTCTTTTATAGCCTAGGCGACTACGAAATTGAAAATATTAGCAGAATCTCGTGTTGTGAATCAGGCTTTAGCGCCCATTCCACGCGGGATGGATCACCGTATGTCACATTATCACATTACTCCCGTTCAGTTTTGCACCGTAACGAGCCTTGTCCATGTTTCTGAGACCACTAAATTAATCATACATTAATAGGAAGACATAAAACTAACAATTGCAATGCAAAAAAGAAAGAAAGCACGAAGGCTGACAGCGACGCCGAAAACATCGCATCCGAAAGGTTTGTTGATGGGGGACGCCGCTCCTCTTCCCCACGCCCCATCGTGCATGTGTGGCGCTGCTGGCGCGCCGCTAGGGGCGCTTTGGTTTGTTTCTAGACGTGAATTGGTGTATATAGTAGTTTGTTTGGTTTTACGCTGGAACTTTGAATTTCTTTACAAAATCCTTTCAGTGTGAAGTGTGATGGTTAATGTAGCATCTGCGTCTTTTTTAACCGTTCAAACAGTCCTCCCTTCTCCTCGTACACGATAACAACGCCCGGCTCCAAGCACCTCTTAAACTTCGGAATACCCAAGGTAAGCAGGAATAGATAATTTAAAAACTAAAAAAATAATCTTTTTGTTTCATGCAAGAGATAGAATTCAACAAGAATGCGCCATTTTACGAATTCGTTGTGAGTGCTTTCCTGTGTGAAGTTCCGTGGGCGTGGCACAAGCAATCTTCTACGCGTTACTCGAAAAAAGTAATATATTGCAATTACAATCACTCTTGTTTAAAAATAATTCAATTAGACTCGTTAAAAGAAAAACGTAATTGGCCGTTATTTGAAGAAGTAGCCGTCACCTTTCCGATTCAGATTTTTAGAACAACATTATTCTCGCGAAGTGAAAACGTGTCTTTCGAACTGTTCAATATTGGATTATGATACCTGAATTATAAACTACCAGTCTTCTTGATCCACCAATTCTGAGAATCCATCCTTCATCAGAGACTTGGCTCGAAAAGACCTAGGTAGAAATCTTCTAGAAACAGAGGGCATGCCATTAAAAAGGGGAGAAAAAACAAGCAACCGTTACAAGTAATTCTAGTATTTTATAATTTATCGATTACTTTCTATTATTTCTCATCAAATTAATACAAAATTATTCCAAAAGGTATTCAACCACAAGTACAAATCAGGGCACAAATGAGTGCGAACGTTCCTATGTCGAAACATCGTTTTCTTGTTTGCTGTGGTTAATCTTTCGCCCCCAAATTAGTACAAAGAGGCTTTTCTCCTCCCTTTTTTTACTGGTATATTCTAGGTTTCCACTAGGAGGCTTCTATGTCCTTCTGTCTACGGTGATGCCATTCTTTATAGTAAACAATGCCGACAGCACGCTCTCTGAAAAAAAGCAAATAAAATTAGGTAATTGGTAACAAAATGCCGGGGTAGCGCTGTAAATATATAAACAAGGTAGCGGGGCTTACAGCGATAAACTGGTATCCTGTTCACCGGACAAAACTGACCCCCACTTGGTTGCCGCCATGCTGTACAATTTTGACCACTAGGCACGTGACCGTACCAAATCATGAGGCTTTTACGCAAAACTGAGACGAGATTTGTATTGGTGCCGCTGTAAAAAACGTGATATACTATTTGTTTTTCAATACTGTTAGCCTTATAGATCAGTGTCTAGCTCCGATAAGACCCCAAAATACAGCACCGTGACTGACGGCATCTACCGGAGGCATTGCGAAGCTGCCCGATTTTTTGTCGTAAAAGCACATTTTTGTCTTAATACAAACGAAACATCACTTATCTCTTCGGTACTGTTATTAAGGCTGCGGTCCCACGGCAGCCATCTTGAACAAGGCGTTAGTTCAACCAATAGATGGCGACACGCACCCGTGAAACATAAAGCCCCTCGATGTGTTTGCGTTTGTCTTGCAAGTAGCGTCAAACGCGCGAGTGCACGAGGCCCATGTCTCGAGCGTCCTTTGGAAGCAAATGGCGCCGCAGCACTGAAATGAGCGGGCCTTGGAAGCGAATGGCGGCGGAGCACCCGCTCATGGCACGTGTCTCGCGCGCTTCCACAACAATGGTTGGCGGTACTTGTAAAAAACGCTTTTATCAAGGGGCTTTAGTGAAACATAGAGTGCCTTCATACACACGCGCTTTTGCTTGAGTGGTGACATCTCAGCCATTTTTCCGCCCAATCGTTTTTTTTATGCATTTTGAAGTACGTGCAATCCGGTGTCACTCAGCTCGAGCGCGTAGCTTTGGCTTATGCATAGACGCCATCTTACCGCCCAAGTCACGCACCGAGTGCGCGAGAGCGTCACGCGCTGGCACATTCCGGACAACAATGGATGTCTTCACCCTGAGACAGACAGACATCTAGGCACCCTAGTGAAACATAAAGCCCCTTGATAAAGGTGTTTTCACAAGTACCGCCAACCATTGTTGTGGAAATGCGCAAGACACGTGCCATGAGCGCGTGCTCCGCCGCCATTCGCTTCCAAGGGCCGCTCATTTCAGTGCTGCGCCGCCATTTGCTTCCAAGGGCCACTCGAGACCTGGGCCACGTTCGCTCGCGCATTTGGCGCTACTTGCAAAGACAAACGAAAACATATCGAGGGGCTTTAGTGAAACATATCGAGGGGCTTTAGTGGGGTGGCCGAAACATTGGTTCACAATGGGATGGCTCGAGCACCATCACGTTCCCCTCGTGGCCTTGCTCGCGCCGCTGCCAGCTGTGCTCAGCTAGCTGAAGTAGCGTGGCCCATCAAACGGATGTATGCGAGAATGTCAGGCTGGGTAGAAATTGTTCTCTGATATATGGAGATGCGGTTCGGCGGTTGTAACGGTCTTTCGCAATAAATCTTACCAAGAAGGACTCAAATGTTGATTGACGTGTCAATGTTCTATCAATGAAACTTTCTTCTGCAGGAATGCACGCTCAGTAGACTCAATCTTCCAAGACACCATGGAAGCAGACGTCAAGTAAACTGCTTCGCGATTTACGGTACTTACCTCACCATTTTAATGACGACTAAAATACATCACGAAATATTGTGTTTCACGGGATCCGGAAGATGTTGTAAAGGTCTATAATGTTTCTGGGAACATTATAGATCCCAGAAAATTTCTGGAAAGACTCGAAGTCTTCCTTGAGTCCAACGCCATCATGAATAGAAATTGAAAACGATCCACCATTCAGTCGGTGGGTGGCGAAACGTATCCGCAGCTGCGGAGTCATGGTCGATGCGTACTCTAAGTTGCTGGAACTTTACTGATGCCTGCCACGACGTCCAAACACGTCATTGACGTTCTACGGTTTCTTTTACATACTTTTGCCCTACCGAAAATACTTTTCTTTGATAACGCGCCAAATCTTGCTTCAAATAAAATAAGCAAGTTTTTGAAGAAAAAAAAAACGGCATCAGGCATCACATTAGTGCACCATACCATCCTGCAACTAACGGGCAAGCAGAACAGATGGTGTGCGACACTGAAAAAATGGCCTTTTGAAGCTTACGGAAGAAGCAGTTCAGAAAAGAATCGCCAGGTTTTTGTTCCAGCAGCACGCGACGGTCTCATATTACACTGTAAAGACACCCGCCGAAGCAATATTCGGCGGACGAAGAACCACACCCCTCAATCTCATGATACTATGGCCTTCGAACGAAGATCGAGAGATTTCCAGATCGGCAGTAATGGCAGTTTATTCGGTCGGACAACGTGAGGAATTTCAGCGGAAATCGGGCCTTCCATGTAAAACTTGAGTAGACAAGGCTCTATGTTGGTTGACCAGAAGGTGTCATCCCTCTGAATACGTAGGATATCAATGCCCTTCAGTGTAAATATAACTAAATCACAAAACCCTCTTTGTGTATTGTGTAACTGCCCTTGTATTTGATAGTAGAAGCTATAGTGGTGATGTGGACCTTTCACACCAGGCTCTTTTTTCTTATTTTTTCGCCTCATACTCCTTTGCGGTTTAAGTATGCTTCACGAATCTTTTGGAACGGGGACACTTTACGTCAACGAGGCCATTTGTTCCAAGTAGTCAATCAGGGAACGCTGCTAGAAATCCGTCCCTCATATTAACGAATAAACCGCACTTCTGCACAGTGCAGTTTTCCTGTTCCACGTACAGTTGTAAAGCAGCATCCTCATTGATTCTACCATATTCTGTTGCGGGTGAAGAAAGTCTTTGGGTACACGATACTTGAAACAAGTCTGGCACTGTACGTTGTGGCTCGACACCCACTAAAATCGTCGTCCTTATAGAGCATCATCATTTAATCATTACCTCGTCACCTCATATTGCTCTTCATCAACAGTAAGTAGAATAGGCTGCCGCCCTATTACAATCCAAGAATTGAAAAATTGAGTCGTTCAGTCCTTCAACAAATTTATTATTTATACAGACGCTTTACAGCAGCTGTGCATGGGCGCCGCCATAACCGCCCTTCAGTTTTTGTTTTCGCTTATATTTTTCACTTTGCTCCATCATTACCACAGGAGGACAGGTTACCGGCATTTTAGATACGACGGTGTCTTTTTCCCCAGCATTTGCCTTTGTGGAGGCTCGCCAAAGCCCGCTTCAGTGATTTGATATCTCGGTAAGACGATAGAAGGTCGGCAATGGCGTCTGTAATCTGGCGCGTGTGTAAAGCGTCTATAATGTTATTACGTTACATTACTTCGAGACGATCGACGTCCATCGTCGATCTTCAAATACTTATACCTGTATATAAATTAGACGCACTAGGGGGGAAGGAGTCGGTGGCCGAGTGCATGGTCTAGCGCACACCAGCTCGGAGCGCTTGGAGCGAAAGCTCGCGCTGCAGAACCCACCCCGCCCCTGCCCGTTTCGATCTGAAAGAGCATCGTACCGGCGTGCGGTCGTGTATCACTACTGCGTGGTGCAAGTTAAAGACCCCAGGTTTGCGGTTGTACCGCACTGGCTAAATTGCTTATCTACAGCTGAGACACCAGACGCCCACTAAGGCAGACTAACTTCCGGCTGTATAAACATACACACAACAATTTGCAATTAGACGCATAATAACAAAGAACACAGCGTGCCGCCTTTTCTTTGGATGCCTTTTTTAAACCAGCGAAAGCTCGCGCGTTCTCTTTCTTGAGACGGTTAGAACGGTCGCACATAAAACCTGCGTTTCTCCTACCCGCCCGCTTCCTCCTCTCATTATGTGTATTTGGTTATAACTAAATAAGCTATAATAATGGTGTATTATTCATATTTACTTTCAGTTCCAGTCAGGAAAAAGGAGTTTCGGGGGAGCTAGGGCCAATAAATGAGCTGCGCTTAGAGTATCGGCACTCTCTTCCCCGACAGTGTTGTGAACGCCGCCATTTTGGTGCTTGTGCAGAGCAGGCGCAACTGTCGATCGTCATGATTCAAAAGTGCGACATCCTCAGCATTAGATTCGGTGTTAGGAAGCTCATGTAATGTTGCTTTGCTTTGTCGCAAACTGTTAGACTGTTTAAAGTGGAGGACGGAAAAGCGTTTCTTGTGATTTCAGATAAAGCTTCAAATAACTGGCAACCATGATTTTAGGCCACAATAAAGCCAAGTGTCGCTACTCTGAAGCGTAGCTTATTTAATGACACTATTCAGGCTCTTGTTCAAGAGGCTTGTAATACCTGGAGGGGCCATGACGTAAGCCCCGTGGATTCCACAAGCCACTACCTTTTGACACCTGCCTTTTCTTCATTGTTCCCGCTTGTGCCAGTAAATTAGCTACGGTTCAGAGTAAGGACACTTGGCCATACTGTGGCTTAAAATCATGGTTGCCAGTTATATGAAGCTTTATCTAAAATCACAGAAAATGCTTTTCCGTCCCTCACAAATGTTTAAACAACCCGCGACAGAGCATTGCAATATTTCATCAGCTTCCTAGCACTGCATCTAATGCTGAGGAAGTCATACTTTTGGATCATGATGATCGGCAGTTCCGTTTGCTCTGAGCAAGACCCAAAATGGCGGCGCCCAAAAAAAGTTTGGGGTACGGAGTGCCGATATTTTAAAGCTCATTTAGTGACTCTAGGCATAAAGTGAACTCGGGTGTGTTCTTTTCCTCTTCGTCTTCATTGTTTATTGATTTCAATCATATCGAATAATGAACACATATCACGCTACGCTTGTGTAATTATTTGTCTTAGATTTATTAGCCTGACCCAGTACTTAAACGATTCAGTTATCGATAGTAAATCTTCCAATATATTTTTTTAAATGTGAGGATAAAAAGACAAGGATATTGATGATGATAAAGACGCCAACGCCGCCCTCGGAAATTTTTTGAACATTAGAAATCAGCAGTTTGTCTGCCATCCGCCAGGTAGCGCAACAAAACACCCAAACTGTTTTAATTGTTTTTAAAATTAGCTAAGCTCTACACCTATTAAGAAACAAAAGCAAGATCATTGTGAAAATTTAATACATCCCAATGTATATCTATTCCAAACAATAAATATTATTAGATGCCAATAATTCTGTTTGATGTCCAAAAAAGATATGTGTCAAAACAGGTAAGTTTGAAACGCTCCTGGAGCGTTATGACTTTGAAAATGAAAAAAAGCCATCGTCCACCTCCTGGGCAACCATTGTAGCTCTAATTGTTATAAAAGATTTTATCATAGTTTAATTATTTCCTCAGCGGCATTTGAAGTACCATGACTCGAAGCACAAAAAAGTGCTACGTTTGATATAAAATATCTAAACAAAAAACTTTTACACATTAAATTTTTTTCTGCATATTACCAACTATAAGCACTACATCTGTAGCTAATTTTATTGCCCTGGCGCGTGTCATTAAAACATATTTGTGCTGAAAAATGTCAATTTTAGGGCAATATTTGGAGGGATGAAAAAAATAAAGTAGTGCAAATATTAAAAAAGTGTATCGTCACATTCTGCTCCGACATCATGTTAACAAAACTGCTATATTGGAACCGTGTTATCTTTACTGGATCGTCCATAAAACATGAACTAGCGGAGCAACTGACGGTCCGCGCCATCATATTCGCAACGCTACAAATGCGCATGAGCGGTAAAAACCAATACATACATAATACCAAATGAAAGAGGATTGCATTGCCTTTCAAATGACATCAATCCCACAAAACAGTATTTAAAAGGAGATGAGTAATGACCTGCCAAAAAGTACCTAAACTGCCACATTCAGTGGGACCGTGGCCTTAAACATCAATAAGCAATTATTTGTGCGCGGTACTTCGTTAAAATCTAGACATAAAACAATAAAGGCACTTGCCCAGTGGTCAAAAATGTGCAACATGGCGGCGGCCAATTGGGGGTCACTTTCAGCTGCCAGTTTATCACTCTAAGGCCCTCTACCTCGTTGATAAATGCCAAGTACTTGAGCCGGGAGATGCGCTTTCATGCGCTCTAGAACAAAAAAGAACAAAGGTGTTCGTAACAAAATGATTAGATGTCATCACTTTAAGCAAAAGGCACATGATGGGACCTATAGTTTCCACAAGTTTTCTACCCAGGAATCCTCGAACACCGCCTCCTACAGGGGTACAGTCTACCAATATCGGTAGATTTAGAAGGCGAGAAAATGATAATCCGGTGATTCTAATCCAACAATGGAGTTTATAAAAGACCCGTTTTCAAACTGGCAGAAAAGTCCGCCATTTTAAAAATCGGGAGTAATCAAAAAAGTACCGATTACTTCAAGTAATATTAAATTAATTTTTCTCTCAAGTAATCTAATTTAATACTTTTATTCAAGAGAAATTGTAAATGTAATTGAGTACCTTTTTAGAATGGTGTCGAACCGTAACCGAATCTGAACCATAACCGGAAGTGAACTGAAACTGGAAGTAAACATTAACCGGAACTTAACCACTTGTTTATCTTAAACCGCAGCAGAACCCGAACCAAAATGGTTGTCATCATCTTTGAGCTGAACCAGAACAGGAGCAAAACAAAGGAACCGTTCCGAACGGGTTCGCGACGAGTCAAGCTTTTGTTTTATTTATTTTTACCTATTCAACAGTGTTGCAGACCTCCAAAGGGGGTTTAAACAGGAGAGGGGCAACTTACAAACACAACTAAGATCCTTACAACTTATAAATGTAAAAATATGGCATCGCAAAAACACACTCTGTCGTTCACTGTTGCGCCAGTGTAAGTAGACATAACGGGGATTGCAATTATGGATGCATGCGTGAAGCTTGTCACCACGAACGGCCGGCCGTTCCGCTTGATGAATGATACCAAGTTTCTTCTAAAATCATCGATCCCGCGTTAAACAGCCTCACTGTAAGCGACGAAAGTGTTCGACTGAAAGTTGCAGAAAAATTCAAGATTGCTAGGAAAACAAACTCTGAATCTTTGAAGATGCAGCTGCTGTAACTGAAGATTGACTGTGCTCGCGTTTGGAGCGCTGCAGTTCTCGGCGTTAATTTTCAGTACGCTGGACAGGGTAAACTTCAACTGCAAACACTTGTTGTTCAGAAAATGTTCGACCGACAGCACTGCAGAAAACTTGAAGAGTGGAGTTTTCGAAAAACTTTCAAGGTACGAAGTCGTCCCGGGACAAATCTACAGCGTAACGACAGACAACAGAGCAAACATTGTAAATTTACTTACACTTGCAACAGAACATGAATTCCCGCCACTATAAAATCGGATCAGTCCGATTCAGAAGATGAAGACATCAACGCGCCCAGCCACTCCTCAACAGAAGCCTCCCACCTTGATGACCTCGAAGGATCGTCGTTGCCTTTTAAGGTGCTGAGCCTCCACTTCAAGGCATGCGCTGTGCTGCACAAACGTTGCAGCTCGCCGTTCATGACGCACCAAAGTCCCAAGCAGCTGACGAGGTTGTAAAGAAAGTGCGAAATGCAGTCCAAAGAATGAAGTCGCCGACCGCTCTGTCAATGCTTCGGAAGTTTAAACTGAATAAAGCAATCCTCGATTGCGCCACGAGGTGGGTGTTGACCGTTGCTATGATGCGACGGCTGCTCGAACTAAAAGAACTACGCAACGATTTCCTCGCTGATAACCCAAATCTCCATCTTAGCGAACACGACTGGAAGTGAAAGACTGCAGTTAACTCCCTGCAGCCAGCCAGGAAAGCGACTCTGCAGCTTCAAAAGAGGTAACTGACAATGGGAGTCTTCTACGGAGTGAGTGAGTGAATAAACTTTTATTGTAGCGACGTGTGACAAACTCTCGGGTGGGGCCCCTAGTCCGGGGCCCCATATGTGGCGGCGACCGCCTTGGCGCGGTCCACCAGCGATTGCTGGCCAGTGGCCGTGTCATCTACGTGTCAGCACTTCTACGGAGTGCTGACACGTCGAATAGAAAGCGCCAGGATCAACACCCCACTCGCGAGCCTGCTTGCTGTGGTAATTAAGCGGCGAGAAAACCTCTTACTCGGGCACGACGCTTTCTTTAGTGACCTCTTTTTGGACTCTCACTACTATGTATACCCTAACGAGCGAAGAAAAATGCTGAGCAAAGAAGCATTTGATGCTTGCATGAAAACAATTAGGTGCATTAAATGAAGGCGCCCAGTCGGAGCTGCCTGAACGATCGGGAGCTTCCGAAAAACCATCCTCTGCTGGCGACGACCCCGGGGCACTCCTGAAGGAAGTGAAGGGCGGCCACCTAGCTTTCAGCAATTTTTCGCCAAAGTTTCAGGAAATACAGATTGGCCTGGACAGCTTTCAGTGTGTGCCTCGAATAAGACAAGATACCGATATCCTACACTTTTGCCAGAACAAGAGATCGTGGCGCCCCGAGCTGCATTCGCTTGCTGTCATCGCTCTTGAGGTACCTGCCACCCAAGTCAAAGTGAAGAGGACCTTTTTAGGGTTGAAGTACATTTTGTATTGTCAACAAACTCGCTTGAATCCAGACATTCTTGACGACGCCCTCTTTCTTCGGTCGTTTAATGCAAACGATAAAGCGAAATGAGCTGTGCATGGACGCTGTCGGAGGAACACAAGTCCTCGTTACCATCGCATGTTGTTTTGAAAAATAAATTATGTCTAATCCGCTTCAAAATCAGGTCTCGCATCCTACGGAGTTGTTATCACAGTAGAAAACACAATTTTATGATACGAAAACTCAGAAATCCACGGCGTGGTTGTGACTCTGGCTGCACTCCAGAAAGCCTAAAACGTTGGGCTGTGAATGAGTTCCTCTTTACCTCCTATTCTGCATCTACCGCAAAAATATAAAGGACAGGTTTACGGGATGTAGAGTGCTTAGGCATAATCGCTGCTGGAAACTCGCCCATTTCTGTCTATATTTAAATGGTCGATCTGATAGTTGATTTACGTTAAACTGTCCCTGATGTCAGTAATTTGGGTATTCACACCGCGGGGAGAACTCCGGCCCTTTGCTCCCCAGTATGCGCATCACGTGGTAACAACGTCACGCTTTTGGGTGGAGCCGCGCTGACGTAGACATCCCAGGGGGATGGGGGAGCCTTTGCACGGGAAGCGGAATCGCTGCACGCCTTGGAGTGGGATCAGTTAAAGTCCTCCCGGTGGTGTGGGAGGCAGGTTCCGCTTCGATGGTCTGGAGCGTGGTGGCACGAACGTCGCTGAGTGACGGGTCGAATCACTGTTTGAATAGAACTATGTGCATTTATTTACACTCTAGTTATAAGTCCCAACTTGGGAAACCATCCTGCCTCGTCTAAAGTCTCGACCCCCGTCCCCAATTTCTCTCCATCAAATCCCAAGTCCGAATCCCTCAAAATCCTCTCCGCGCTCCTTTTGTAGGCCCGTAGAGGCCTCCTTTCCCCTCAGGAACCGACCAATCTCTTCAAATTCCGCCACTCACACGTGGTACACTGTTCTCCAATGGTCGGCGAGCTGTCATTTTAGCGTCCCAACCGCCAAACCCAAACTCCTTGTAGAGTTGTTCTCTGCAATTTTCCCAGCCTGACTGGCGCCAACCGCTAAATTATTGGATCGGGCAAAAAGGACAATTTTATACTAAGCCGCAAAACCCTCTGCATACACGCACCTTTGGTTATAAGCCACAAGCATCTTCCAGCGCGGGCTCTTTCGGTCCCGGTCCGAGCAGACTTCCGAAACCCGAGACGCTTCTTAACGACCGCAGGGGGGACCGCTCCCGCTCCGCGGCCGCTCTGGCCCCGCCGACCCAAACGTAGAAAGCTAAAAAAAAACACAATGCCGACGCAACTCTGGAAAGATAAACTTTCCTAACCAAAGAAAACACCTTAATTAATAAGCATGACTCCTAAATACTTAACTGGATCCCATTGCAATCGGCGGTATTTTGTTCGCGTGTTTGGTAATTTTACAGATTATGCTCAGCGAGATACCGGCGATGGCATCGGGGATCGCCTAAATTGTTGTGGCTTGCTCTTTTGTGCATGTCTTCCGAGGCACCCGAAGGAATCCTCGATATTCATTAATGCCATTTTAGAGCGCAGCCCCTAGGCGCCCGTTTCCAGGTTGAGCGGCGTAGGCGTCGGCGTAACCGCGCGCTTTGCATTATGGGACGTCACAGTTTTCCTACTAAATTTAGCGGGTTAAGTTTCCCGCTAAACATAGCGCGCAAATTTTTCCTCTAAATTGAGTGAGGGAATTTTCCTGCTTAATTTAGCGGGGAAAGTTTCTTACTAAAGTTATCTGGTAAATTTCCCCACTAAATATAGTGGCGAAATTTCTCCACTAAGTTGAGAGGGTTAAGTTTTCCCGTTAAACCTAGCGGTAAAATTGACGTCACGTTACCTCACACCAATTCAGTTTCCCCACTAAATTTAGTGAGGAAAATGACGTCACGACTTCGTGCCACAAAGTCGTGACGAAGGGTATGCCCCTCCTCCTGGACAAAGTCGTCCAGGAGGAGGAGCATACCCTTCCCTCCGTACCCTCCCCTACTCCTCTTCAAGAGCTGCGCTCTAGTTTCGCATTAGAGATTTGCAAACGCCTTTAATTTTTTTATCCCACGTCCTTTGTGTTGAATCCACACATTCAAAAGCATCTTTCTTTTAACAGGAAGCAGTTCATGGTCCTCTGCATATAACAGCGCCGCTGCCAGAATCGCGTATCACCGTTTTATGTGCGCCTCAATTTTTCTACTCTCGTCAGCGCGAACCCAGCCCTGTTGCCGAGAGTGCGACCGCTGAATACGTCTGATAACACTAACATTCCTCTCGGCTTTTGGTGTGAATGCTTGAGTCGGGGAGGGCTAAAAGCATCCCTCGTGTGAATACCCCTTAAAGGCGTACTCTGGCGATTTCTTCGTGGTCCCTGATTTGTATGAACATTTTCTGAACAAACCAACACACATCGCTGAAATATTAGGCTAAAGTATTTTTTCCGCGAAGCTATCAAATTTGCAATTTCAGTCCTCATGGTATTTTTTTAACGAAAGTCTCTACTGGCACAAGCGAAAAAGGGACGCAGGTGGAGGGCACGGGTTAACTTTTTTGAATTTAGAATTTGTTCCCAACTGATTACAAGCAGTTTCCTGATTTCAAATGAGTGCTTGAAAAGCTCGCTCCAGCAGCCGTGCAGTAGCACGAAAGAAATGTCCTGCATAGTCCATTTTTAAACTAACTGCTCGACTAGTGAGCATGTCTGCCACTGACGTCACAGTTCTGAAAAGCGCGGGTATATTTGAATGTTGGTTTTGGCATCATTTTCATTTGTCGTGTTCATAAAAAGCTGTTCTGAATTTCGCGATAATAAATATCATAGTCAAAAGGGTGAAGGCCGAGGATTCAGGAACACAGAAAGGCATTTCTGTGTGTGCTCGGAACAAAGTTAGAATTAAATCACCTTAAAACAAAGCGCGCGCGCGCGCGTGCGTGCGTGCGTGCGTGCGTGCGTACGTGCGTGTGTGTGTGTCTGTGTCTGTGTGTTTCATTTTTTTGCATAGTGGACGACCTTGGGGAGAAGGGTATAAAAGCGTTGTATGGAATAAATTTTATTAGCTCAGTTTGAGACACTTTTCTGTCAGCTTTCTTCTGCTTCTAAGATATCTCCAAAGTTTCCTTCCCAGTGTCAGGGTTTAAACATCATGATTAATACGCACCAGCTCGACTGCACAATGACAATTTTTTTACTGCTGCTGCTGCTGCTACAGCAGCAGCAGCAGCAGCGACAATGCAGTAACAGTAAGCAGCAGTAAGCAGCAAAGCAGTAACAAAGCAGCTCTCGGCTACTTTGTTACTGGATTATTAACGTACATCTATCTTCCATTATCAACGATAATCCGTGAGACAAATAACTTATCCTTTCTGATAGGATCCTACGCTCAGAAGAAGGCCACCAGTACCTGGATGGCTGTCTTCTACGTTCCTATATGTGCCACTTATTTTTTTATAAATACCAGCACCACCCTGCAAACCGCTGCCTCTCCAGAGGCTCAAGACCGCTTACCGGCTCCTTGGAGCCTGCAAGGCGCACCCGGAGGCCCTTTGGATCTTAAGATTTCAACTGATGTCTCACTCGGGCAAGCCTAAGCCTATTGACGACCCTCTCCCCGAATGCCGTAAAAAGGATGCTTCTGTCTCGGACACACCAAGCCTGTGCCTCATCCCAGCAAAACGCTGAAAAGAAAAAGAAGACGGAGACGATGAAAGTATATTCTCAGAATCTGCCATCATCGCCGACGTTCGCGAAGATAGTGAGATAAGGGATGACTTGCCTGGCAACGAAGATGGCTTTATCCTCATGAAACATTACCGCAAGAGAAGCACCGTTGTACCAGTACTCCTTATTCTGAAGGATGAGACTTTCTGCCTACAGCAACAGGACCCTTTGCGCCTAAGCAGTGCGATCAATCCAACTGCAGGCGGAAAGGTGTTGCGCCATCATTTCACGCAAAGGACTCCGCATTGAAGTCGCCGTACAGCATGCCTCCAATAGACTGCTGAAAATGAAAACGCCCTGCGGTGTTGAAGTTCAAGCGTCCGTGTCCATCCTTTACCTTCAGAATTACAGGCTTATCAAGGGCGTTCCCCGGTAGTGCTCCGACACCCAGATGTTGGATTACCTTGCGCCAGAGGGAGTCATCGCTGTCCGACGTCTTTTTCAGAGACATGGTCAACCAGGAGGCCCAGCTACACCGACAGAAAAGGTTTTCCTAACCACTTGTCCGAACACCGAGAGACAGCCCCAAGCCCCTCAGTGGGCTTGATGTCAGCATGATGAACAGGCCACTGAGTTTCTTCTTTGCCCTGCAGATCGTCCAGTCGTCAGTACTTGCTGAGTCCAGTGGCATTGTAGCTTCCATGCTGTTCACTTTCCCCGAGATTCACGCTGACACCGCAGAATCCTCGTGCCCCGTCACTGACTGCTCGCCATGTGCTGATCGCTGTGACCACGTGCCTTCGCCTGAAACGACACTGACGACACCAACTTCCGGCACCGGTGCTTCAAGACCACCGCTGCGGCCATTCGTCTTCAGTGGGCTTGGTGGCAGCATGATGAACAGGCCAATGAGTTTCTTCTTCGTCGCCCTGCAGGTAGAGTTTATTTGTGAACCTTATTCTGTTAGGTCCGACAACCGATTTTTGTTGCTGCTACCTTGCTTTCCCACGTATTGTTACACTTTGTTCTTCCTTGTTAAATTGGCTTAGATTTTGTTTAACCCTGCTCATTCGTAGCGGCGATGTTTAGATGAACCCCGGCCCTGATGAAGATACTCAGGCTCTTCTTAAACAAATCCTGGAAGGGCAAGCAAAAATTGCTGCCGACATTACCCAAATAAAATGTAATCAGGCATCTCTGCAGTCTCAACTTGATGGGTTTCGAGGCACCCCTTACTGTTATTGATTCCAACTTATCACAACTACCGGCTCTTGATAACAAGTTGTGGTGTCTTGGAGATAGAATTGTTGCTCTTCAAATTGCCGTTTCCCAGGTGACAGATAAGATCGAAGACCTGGAAAATCACTCTCGTGGGAACAATCTGATTTTGTATGGGTTAGAGGAAGCTGATAATGAATCGCCCACGTCTCTACTTAACTGTGTCACCAACGTTTTATCTTCCAAGATTTCGGTTACCTGTGACGGCTTTGAACGCTATCACCGACTTGGTTCTAATATTGAGGGTAAAATTAGGCCTATTTTCTTACGGGTGGTTAACCACCGTGACAAAATTTTAATTCTTAAAAAAGCACAAAAAACTTAAAGGCACCCGTTTGTTCATTAACGAGGACTTTTCTTCACGCATACGTAACATTCGCAGGCAGCTTTGGCATGGTAAGGCCGAGTTCAGACGAAACGGTACAAAGGTCTTTTTTACGTCATGATTATGGGCTTGTAAATAGTGTTCGGTACAAATGGGAACGCGTCAAGTAAATAAAATCTTAATGCTAGAAGCCTTTTCCCGAAGTCGACTGAATTTGCGTGCATCGCTTCTTCTTATTTCCCCCATGTCATATGTGTTACTGAAACCTGGCGGCACGACTTTATACTTGCCTGCGAATTTACTCCCCCTAATTATGATGTGGTACGTTGTGATAGGTGGTCTGGAAGTGGTGGTGGCGTAGCGTCATTTTTTAGGTCTGGGGGCTATGGTCGACAAATGTTTCCTTTCTCCTAAAAAGAAACGGAAGTGACAGAAGTGACGATATTGCGTCTGATTGGTTAGAGGCTCAGATGACGAAAGTTCGCTCTTTCGTCCTTTGAGCCTCTAGCCCAGTGGTTCTCAACCATCGATGTTTCGCGGACCCCTTGTGGATCGGCGGAGATGAAGGAGGACCCCGTTCGTGGTGAAGGGGGGGAAAGGTATAAGTTAAATATAATAATGATTTAATAAATGAATATAACTAAGTGCTAGTGTGAAGTAGACCTCTCTTATGTATCACGGTCATCTGGTGGGCTAGTTGGTTTATCATATTGTTGAATTAACAGCGCAAATACGACAAGGAAGGATCGACAAGGAAGGCAGGATAGAGCGCTGAACTAACAACTGACGTTTAATGAAAAGGAGAAAGAGGAAAAATAACCCAAGAATGCTTTTAAAACATGCATAATAAAACCGCGCAAAAACATATGCTATAGGTTGAGTTGCCTGAAAATGAATTGCTAAGAATACCAAGCTTTAAGCTGCTCGCTTAAATGACTTGTTGAAAACGATTGAGTCCTGGGATGACGTAAATAGAAGCTCCGGTAGAAAAAAGAAAGAGGAAGTTTACGTTTAAAATATTCACAGATACTAAGGATTATTAAAGATCGCGACTTAAAAAGTAAAGTTCTTTTGGTGACAAGGCCACGGACGGTGCGCTTACGCAGGCATCCCCACTGGACAGAATAACCTGTACCTCGTAGAGCTCGCGAGTTCGTCGTTCCCCGAAACGTTTCAGGATTTTTGTTTTCCTGAACAAGGAGGAGCAATGGCAGTCCCTGTCGTATTTGCGCTGTTAATTCAACAACTCCCTTATTTATATGCACAACAAAAATCTCGCCCAAAAACTAAAACATTTTTCTCGACCTGAAAAAATACAACTGTTATTGCCGGGCTTGACTGATGAGGCAGGGCTTCGCGGACCCCTAGAATGACTTCGCGGATCCCAAAAACTCTGCGGTTCCCCTTTTGAGAACCACTGCTCTAGCCAATCAGACGCGATATCGTCACTTCCGTCACTTTCGTTTCTTTTTAGGAGAAACGAAACATTTGTCGAACATAGCACCTCTGGTGTCCGCTTCACTGTACTTCCTTCCTCAGCAAATACAGAGTCACTGTGGTGCAAGGTGCATCTCGATAAGTCTGTCCTTGTTATTGGAATTATTTACAGAGCTCCCGGTTCTTCCGCTCATGTGCTTTTTGATATCCATGATTACATATTGCAACATAACCTTAGAAACTACAAACCCATCCTTACGGGAAATTTTAACTTGCCTGACATAAATTGGAGTACGTTAACGTAGGCAGCCGTGACAAACAGCTGTGTAATGCTCTTGTTGATATTGCTATGTCGTTTGATCTCGATCAAGTCGTACATCGGTGTACTAGGAATAATTCAATTCTTGATCTCGTTTTCCTTAGTCATAGCATTACTTTGTCTGGTTTTGAGTGTTCTGTATTAAGGGGTCTATCAGATCACAGTGCTGTTTTTGTGACGCTTAATACTCGTGTACTGCATGCAAATCTCGAAATTGTCTCCTTTTTGGACTTTTCTAGAGCAGATGACGTTTTCATTCTTGATTTCCTTAGTTCTTATTTTGATGACTTTGTTGCCCTAAGTAATGACTGTGACGTTAATCTGTTACTCAGCAAATTCTATACGTTAGTCAGTGACTGAATTTCAAAGTCTGTTCCAGTCAAAATTAAAAAAAAGAATGTGACTCATCCTTGGATAACTAGGGAAGTGCTACAATTATCACGCCGCGTTAAAGGGATACTGAACCGAAATTTCGAGCTCACCAAACAAGGCCGGGCGGATAGGCAGGAAGCTGCAAAACCAAAAAATATCACTCATACAGCCATATATCTAACGGATCGCCGTATTTTTTGGAAACGAAGTGCGCGATTGAACCCGGCCGACGAGGCCGACGAGACAAGGCACGTCACGATTCCCATTCTCTCTCCTCCTCGCTACGTCCCGTCATGCAGGTAAACCGAAGCGACGAGGGGAGAAGCGAGGCCGCTTCTCCTGATTCTCAAATCCTCCCGGAGGACAGTTACGTCAAAGAACTCGCTTGATCGCGCCCTTCTTTTCCAAAAGTACGGCCATCCGTTTGAGATATCGATGTACGAGTGATGTTTTCGAGTTCGCAGCGTCCCGTTCAACACTTCTGCAGCCTTACTTTGCGAAATCCAAATTTCGGTTCAGTCTCCATTTAAATAATGGCTGTTGTTTGTGTTAGTGTTAACCCAGTGGACGTAGACCGTTTTGAATGTTTGGGAAAAACTCTTGAAGAACAGATGGTTGCCGCAAAGGAGGTTTATTTTAATGTGACACTGACTCAATTTATGAAGTCAAATCCAGCAAAGTTTTGGAGGTCCATCCTACCCAGAGATGAAACACCCCGTAATTTGATTATTCATGATAAGTGTGTTAATGACCCTTCTGATACTTTGAATAGCTTGAATGAATATTTTGCGTCTGTTTTTACTCTAGATAACGGCTGCGAACCTAGTTTTTGTCCCACTATACCATATCCACCGTTAACAGACATGCTGGTTAATGACTCTGGTGCAGGCACGCAGCCAGGATTTTGTTTCGGGGGAGCCCACCCATGACAAAATGCTGTATGAGGGGGAGGGGGGAAAGGACGTCCCAGCAAATTGGAAGATTTCGGGGGGGGGGGGGGCCAGGCCCCATGCCCCCCCCCCCCCCACCCCTTTGGCTACGTGCCTGCTCTGGTGTACTTTATTTTCTCCTGAACTTTGACTGTCAAAAAAAGTTCAGGCCCGGATAATATTCCATATTATTTTCTGCATCGTTACTCCGTCTGGACATCGAGATATTTACCTATAATTTTCCAAAAGTCTCTTTCTACCGGAAGTGTTCCTCGACTTTGGAAATCAGCAAGAATAGTTCTCATTTTCAGATCCGGTAATAAGCAGAGTGTTCTGAATTATAGACCAATTTCTCTCGCATCCTCTTGCAGAAAACTCCTCGAACACATAGTGCATAAGCCTATCTCCAATTATCTTGAAAATAATTCTTTACTCTGTCCTCACCAACATGGTTTTCGTCGTCTTTTCTCAGCCACTACGCAGCTTCTGGAATTTACTCATGGCATTGCTTCATCGTTAGATAAAAGAGGACAAGTTGACGCTATTTTAATTGACTATTCGAAAGCGTTTGATAACGTCTCCCACCCCAATCTTCTTTTAGAGCTAAGAGTCATTCTCAAAAACTCTCCTCTGCTTGAGTGGATTTCAGATTATTAGGGGCGAAGCTCGTTAGGGTCTAGCCTTGTCCGTCCGGCGTCCGTTCTCACATCAATTGCCATACCATCTGTCTTCTTAAAAAAAGAAAAAAAAAATGTTTGCGCAGTAGACAGGATTCGAACCTGTGCGGGGAACCCCAATGGATTTCTAGTCCATCGCCTTAACCACTCGGCCACGACTGCGGGACGAGTAGGGGGCTCTGAGATGTGGTAGTAACTTAAAAGCTGGGGTTACTACTTATTTATTTTTTATTTATTTCGGTCCCTTCAAGGCCCAGCGGGCGTTACAGAAGGGAGTGGTGGAAAACATAAAAACAAACAACAGGTAGTAAATACAGAAATTGAAACAGAGAATGAAAAATGGAGACAACGCCGGTTATTAAGAAAGTACATAACACTCAATGGCGGATCTGAAAGTGAAATCGTCGGTAATCATGGCGATGGAGGCGGGCAGGTGGTTCCATTCGTTACTAGTCCTTGGGATAAATGAATCGAAAAACAAGTTAGTGCGACAATGTGGCACGCCTACTTTGTTATGGTGGTCCGAACGAGATGAGACGTATGATGGCTCTGAAAAAAGTTCAGCTTTGAGGTGCGGGTTCTAATAATATATTTTTTGAGATAGCGTCAGTTGCGATATTTTTCTGCGCAAAGAGAGGTTCGGAAGGTTCAAGGTTGCCGTCATAGAGGATACACTAGATGAACGGGAGTAGTTCGATAAGACAAAACACGCGCTGCGATTCTGTATCGATTCTAAGTTATTAGTAAGAAATTCCAGGCCTGGGTCCCACACCGAAGATGCGTACTCCAGTTTAGAGCGGACGAGAGTTTTGTAGAGGAGAAGCTTTAAAGATAATGGTGCCATAGAAAAGTTACGACGCAAACATCCAAGCATGCGGTTACCGTTATTTCCTATATGTTTAACATGCATTTGCCAAGACAGATTAGCTGTTATGTGAACCCCTAGGTATTTGTATGACGTTACTTGTTCAAGTGCACTGCCTGAAAGTTGATAATCGTAAATGTTGCCACAAACGGTCTGACGGGCAATCCTCATTACTTTACATTCGTTAGTATTTAGACGCATTTTCCAGATATCACACCAATTAGAGATTTTGTTAAGGTCAAACTGAAGCACATAGGAATCGGAACTAGTAGAAATGACTCGAAAAATGACGCAGTCGTCAGCAAACAACTTGATGGATGAGTTGATAGAGTTAGGAAGGTCATTGATGTAGATGAGAAAGGGAAGGGGGCCAAGCAGAGACCCTTGCGGCACACCTGAAGTGACGGGGGACGAGGATGATTTGAAGTCGTTAGCAACTACAAATGGGGTTCTGTTAGACAAGAAACTTTCAATCCATGCGAGAATGTTAGGGTCAATATTTAATCTGCTTAATTTCAAACAAAGTAGCTGATGAGATACGAGGCCGAAAGCTTTAGTAAGGTCCAGAAATACGCAGTCAACATGAGATGCATTATCTAAAGCAGCAAAAAGTTCATGTGTAAATGAAGTGAGTTGTGTCTCACAGGAGAACGTCTTACGAAAGCCGTGCTGGCATGATGTGAAAAATGCATTACTTTCAAGAAAACTAACAAGGTTAGAATAAATTATATGCTCTAAGATTTTACAAGGAACACTAGTTAAAGATATAGGTCTGTAGTTCAGGGGACAATGCGAAATTCCTGATTTAAACGAGGGTACCACCTTGCCCACCTTCCAATCGCCGGGCACAATGCAGGTATCAAGGGACTGTGAAAAAAAGTTTCGACAAAATTATGGAGGAATATACTTCGGTGTTCTTCAGGAACTTTGAGTTAATATCATCGGGTCCAGATGACGAAGAAACTTTAAATTTCGGATTAAATGCATCACACCAACCCAGTCAATCAGCACAGGATCCATAGGAAAAAAGCTCGAATCAGCAACATCAGGAAGACAAACGGAGGGTAACATCACCAGCTAGAGCTATGGCAGTAATAATGAAGTCTAAACGCAACCCGGAACTCAGCAGTACCTATGAGCAATAAAAAAATCAGCACCATCAGCCCTGCCTATGAACAATAAAATCAGTATCATCAACACCACCAGAGCTTCGCCCCAATGAACATCACTCACCACGTGGAGATGTAGTGATTTTTTTTTTAATTGCAGGTCGCAGTTTGCTTTATTTGCGAATGCCTTCTCTTCGGAAGTTCGGGTTAGCTCGGGTGTACCTCAGGGTTCGATGCTATGGCCTATTTTATTTATTTTATATATAAATGACGTAGAAAACATACCCGTTAAAATTGTCTTTATGCAGATGGCTGCATTCTGTACAATGACATTTCGTCTCCTAAGGATCAACTGTTACTTAACGAATCCTTCATCCGTTTTTTTTAATTGGAGAAAAAAACGGCAAGTGGATATTAACTTTAATATGACTGAGTTTATGAGATTTACAAATAAAAAATCCCCTATAGTTTTTTTTTTTTTTTTTTGCTATGGCATCGATGATGTCATTTTAAATGAGTGTAAATATTTAGGTGTTTTCTTCACGTCCAACCTCAAATGGAACAAGCACGTCGACTTTATTTTTTCTCAGTTCCTCAGTTCAAATGATGATGTCTCATCTCAGGAACCGCCCCACGTTCCGCCACCTCCAGAGTCCGCGAAACCAAAGAAGACAAAAAAACTTTCGAAGAAGTTTGCGTCTCGGGGCTTTGCTTACGCTATATCAGATGAGACCATTAATGTAAATGACCAACAGGCTGGATCATCACAGCAAAATGCAACACCCGGAGGCCTGCGGAGCTTCAGCACCGTCTTGGCAAGTAATTCAGCTCAGAAATCAAAGACGATGAAAGATATTCCAACTCGTCCACCCCTTTGCGACAGAAAGAAACCACTGACAGTTCCAAGAACACAATTGTAAGAATGGTCTTTACAACTATTAGACAAGTCTTAGAACGTCTGCCAGAAAAAGAAGTCAAAGCTTCCCTTAAAGGCATATTGTGCTTAGAATCCCTTCTTGCGCTATAATCAAGAAAACGGCTTCCATTAATGTTGGCACACAGAAGCACTCGACAGTGTACGAATGACACACAGATCGCGTTGTACACACAATCCTACAATGAAACTGCAACAGACTGCCATCAGACATATCTTAATTATCTTTATATCTACAGGGGGTTCCCATCCCAATATTGGTTCTTTCGGAGGCAGGGCTTCCAGATAGCCGTTCAATATCAGGAAACAAGACCTACTGCAATCCTTCAATCACGACAGTTCCTAATGGATGTGCTGCATTGTATATTCGCCAAGAGTTACCTCAGTGCCAAATTGCAATTAACCCTGAATACTGCTGATGCTGAATTCATTGCTCTGAAAGTATCATTTAAGAAATCTACCATCACATTTATATCCATCTACTTGAAACCGGGCAGAGACTATATGACATGATGGACGCTTTCCAAGATTGGTGTAAGCAGCATAAACCTGGTTTGATAGTGTGTGGTGAATTTAACGCATACCATACGTTTTGGGGAAACGAATCAATTGACAACGGAGGTTGAAGTATTGTACAGTTATTTTTCACAAGTGAACTCTTCGTCGCTAACACAGGTGGCCGAACTTTCTACAGGCCGCCCTCAATATTTTCTGCTCTAGATGTAACGGCTCATGATCCCACTTTAAAGCTTTCTTGGAAGATTGCCCCGGACACCATTAACAGTGTTAATTTTCCTGAAATAATACTTAAAAAAACAAGCGAGCTGGTGATGATTCATGGTAATAAAACCCGAGACTCAGGAGTCTCGGGTTTTATTACCATTAGTTTTCCTATTTGGATTACTTTTTCAGGGTGCAGCAAGTCAAACACGAAGTCATAAAGAGTCAATATATGGAAAGACTTCCGCAGTTCCACAGCTTCTCTTAACACAACCATACTTTGCGCCCTGATGCAAAGCACGAAAGTCGTTCATCTGCCGAGACACTTTCCTTCTCCTGACTCAAAATTGCTAAAAGTTTTTGCGGCTCGTCGAAGAGCTCAGCGTCGTCTGCGATGTCACCCAGGTTCGTCCAGCCACACGGAATTTAATCGTATCTCCGCTAGTCTTCGAAGATATGCCAATCACTTTCGGTGGTCACAGTGGTGGTCCTTCTGTAAAAACTTAGCACACATACACCTGGAAGCAAAATCTGGAAAATTATTCGATCCCTCACTAGACGTCCCATTCTACTTTTCGAGAATATAGCACTCACTCAGACTTCATCATTAAAAGAGCTCCCAGAAGATATTGCTTACACGTACGAGGGCGAACGTACCGCATTACCGGTACTAACCATTGGAAATACAGCCAGCTATGAAATGGACGATGCTTGCACTAAAAAAGAATAGCCAGCAGCATTACGCAAATGTCGACGACACAGTGCTACCGGACGAGACAGCATATCCTATCAGGCTAGTCAGCATCTGCCCATTGGAGGCTGCATTGGATTGTTAGAATTCTTTAACTTCATCTGGAAAACTGGCGATGTCGCCGAAGAGGGAAATTGTCCATCATCATACCAATCTTGAAGACCGGGAAGCCATCATATGAACCTTGCTCATAAAGACCCGTGGCCTTGACATCATGCGTTGCCAAATTAATGGAACGGATGTTACAAAACAGATTGACATGGTTTTTAAAGAAACATAACTTGCTACCCAACGAGATGACAAGTTTTCGTCAGGCTTTCTCTGCGACAGGCAATATTTTTAACCTAATCAGCAGCGTAGAAGATGCTAGAGCTCAGCGACAAACCACACTTGCGATATTTTTGACGTGGAGAAAGCTTTCGACACTAAATGTTGCAGGTATTTTTGAGCGGCACAATACTATAGGCGTCAAGTCCTGCATTCAAACCTTTCTGGCCAATTTTTCGCATGGTCGACAGTTTTAGGTTTGTCTTGGAAATACAATGAGCAACTTTCATCGAAAACATAGAGGCCTTCTCCAAGGTTGCATAATAAGCCCCGAACTATTCAATATCGCCATGGCTGGACTGCCAAGGCAATAATAGGTGGACCGCTAGCGATCAACGTTTTCATCTACGCGGATGACGTCTGCCTATGAACCATCCACTTGAGACACGATGTGCTTCGTCGATCATTGCAGCCAGCCATGACGTCTGTTCAACTCTATCTGACTACAGTCGGACTTCGAATTCGGTAAGAAAGACAGCCTTTATGTCTTTCACGTGTTCAAAGGCGATCATGCCCGGATATTGATTTATATTTGTTTACTTCAAAGATTCGTCGGGTAGGTACATATCGCTTTCTTGGAGCAGCTCTCGACGCGAGGCTTCAGGGAAGATTACAAGCAGATGCCATTGCCACAAGGTAAAGTAAATTCACAAATGCCGTCTGCCACCTCGGTGGTCGGTCATGGGGGAATTCACCATTTTTAATGCTCCGATTGCATGACACTGTTGTGATGGGACGTATGCTGTACTCGCTTCCGCACGCTTGACCTTCGAACACCCAAATTTTACGTCTTGAACGCGTTCAACGACAAGGCATCCGTAAAGCGCTGGGCGTCAATCGAGCAGCATCAACAAAAAAGTGCACGCTAATAGCAGTACACTGCCTCTACTGCTCCGTATTACAAGAAACCGTATGCAACAGTTCATACGACTGCTTAACTCAAAAACAGGAACTGCCCTTCTACTGTAAAAGCTTGGTCTGCTGGGCAAGTTGGTACTGAACATTCATATTAAAAATAGCTCAAAAAAGACGGGACAAAAAGGCGAATAGACGGGACAAAAAAACAAAAAGACGAATAGCGCTTCTCATGTGTGCTTCTTTGTCTTTTTGTCCCGTCTTTTTTGCGCTATTTTTAATTTGAATGTTCAGTACCAACTTGCCCAGCAGAACAAGCTTTTACAATAAAATAGCGCTAGTCCTGTGTGCTTCTTCGTCTTTGTATCCCGTCTTTTTTTGCGCTATTTTTAATATAAATGCCCTTCTACGTCGTTTAGAAGCGAGGACTGACTCCAAATACAACCACTTCTTACGAACAGCATATTTCCTGGACCTATCTCCTCGTAGCACAAAACCACCGGAGTATATCGAAAATCCTCGCTTGGGCCAGTCCTTATTCGAGTACCAGGAACATCTAGCAGGCATTTGAAGAAAAGAGGACACCCCAGACATCGTTCTTCGAAGAATCGCTGAAGAGGCTGTCGACTTGCAGTCCCAGGAGCACTTCGAATTTACCCCGACCGCTCAGTGGACCGACGCCAACGAAGTGCAACTGACGCGTTTGTCATTCCAGCGACGAATATTCAATGGAGTGGCCGATTTGATAAATTGGTATCGTCAACATCCGCCGAAATTGAGGCCATCAAGAATGCTCTGTCCACACTTGTTGAAACCAACGCCAGACTGGTGTAAACAACTAGATGTCGTTATAAGCAATTGACGGACATCCCTCAGAAGGCTTGCGACACCAGGGTTTCGTGACGAACCAGTTACGACAATTCTAAATTTACCGAAACCATCGCAGAAAAAAAAAGCCTCACAGTACAGTTTCAGTGGGTACCTTAACATGTTGGAGTTCCTGCGACCACCGAAGCTGACAAACTAGCGAGGGATGCACATAATCAAGTCTGCTCAATACAATGTCTTGCCAATTTTAAGGACTCGCTTTTCCTGGTCAAGGCACACATCGAAGATCTTGCTCCTTCAAGCCGAACGGCACACCAAACCTTCATCCCCAAAAGATTTCCATGTGCCCTTCTAATGCGTTTTACGCACCAGTAGTGCATTTACTAAATATTTTCTGCATAAAATTGGTGTGGTGGACAGTCCATTGTGTACAACGTGAAATTAAGAAGAAACGATTCAGAAACAGCTTCTTCATTGTGACAATTGCGAAATACTGCACGGTGATTTTTCCCACAAGATGGAAATATTTGGCATCACAGCGCAGGAAACAGCACATATTATATTTCCTTCTGGATGCGTACGCCGACGCCGTAAACTTCAGCGACTACCTCTCCAGTTCCTGACCTCTACCGCCCTATCCGACAGACTGTAACAGTCCTTCGCGATTTTGTGTCCTGCTGGGAGCAGAGGACCCTCCCCCATTAGAATCAAGCAGGCGCGTCTGTGTGCGTGTATGTGTGTGTGTATAGTGTGCTCTTGTTCTATACATTCATTACAATTATCCTAACTGCCATTCTTTTTATAAGTTTCGTCCTTTTAGAGCGCAGCTTTTAGGCGCCCGTTTCCGGCATGAGCGGTGTCGGCCTCGCCGTCGGCGTAACCACGATCCCCCCCTCCCCCCCCCCCCCCCCCCCCCCCCAAGGACCTCGGGAGGACCTCGGGTTCCTTCGGGAGGACCTCGGGTTCCTTCGGGAGGACCTCGAGTACCTTCGATGACCTCGGGGAGGGGGGGTCACGTGACCCCCTCCACGAGGCCACATGACCCCCTTCCCGGGGTACGTGACCCCCCCCCCCCTTCCCCACACAGCCGGCATTGCGCGCAAAGCGAGATGCGCGTTCCTGCAAAAACACATACTCACTCAATTGCCGCACTAGGGTCATGACATTCTAAGTGTAACCCCCGTACAAAAATTGTCTTCTGGAAATACACTACGGATAATTTTGAGTTTGTGTCCAAGTACGCGTAAATGTGTGATGAAAGTGCTTGAAAATATTGTCACGGGTGGTGACTAATAAACAAGAAATAAACAGGAATAAATAAACGTTTAATGTGGCGAACTTGTGCCAAAAATAAAGAAGGAGACAGAAGAAAGCAGAGCGTCGCGGGCGTCGAAGTCGGCGTGTCAGCAGAATCGAGCGCTAGGGCGAGACTGACTCGACAAGGTCGCGGGCGGCCTCTTATCTAGAGTGCGCCGCTATCTCGAAGATTCGGCGAAAGCGGTTCGAGCGTCGCGTGATCGGGGCGAGAGTGAACACGCACTTTCTAGAAAACAAAAGCAGGGATAAATGATAGAAGTTACGTGCGGTACATGAATAAACGGGAACTTTCTGGAGGACCGTGACCGAGCGTTGCTTTCTCAGCCTTGCGCGCGGCAATATGTCTGAGTGGGTAAATATTTGGGATGCGTGACTGGTACTTTGTATTTTGGATGCTTGATGCCGTTTGCTTGGCTCGAGCACCGGACCTCTACCGCACAATATGGGAGGTATTCGTTACAAGTAACGGGTCATTTGAAATTCACTCTTTTTTCAAGTAATTTTTTTCAATTTTAACGTTACGTGTTCGTTGCAATATTTGTAACGAAATTTAATTTCAAAATATTTCTAACATATTATCTTATAATTACTCGTTACGTTTATAAAACTATGTACATATTATGGTAACAGCACACTATGTTCAGTAAAGTTAATAGAACATCACGAACTCATATTCATTCAAGATATACACACATTAGAAGTATAATTGGACGATTCAATAAAAAACATGTTGCCACGCAATGCAACCACCCTCTTTGTAGTCATGTTTGTTTGTTGTTGTTTTAAAGGCCGACGTACAACCTCGGTTTTCTGCATGGAAAATAATCCTCTTAACTCCCTCATCTCCTAAACCGCGAAGGGAGTCGTGTAGGGGCAGTCGGGACAACACCTCTTAGAAGGTAAAGCCTCAGCGCTGTTTTCGTCACGTCGCAAAGGGAGGCCATCGGGGGCGCTCGTCGAAGCGCCGAAGCAAAGGCAACGCGCGTGGATCGACCGTGGTAACAACGCGATTTTAATCACATAAGTTTGTTTTATTAGCTAAAACGAAAGCTGCACGTAGTAACGGGGCTAGAAAACATTTTATTGCACGGGCAAAATATTACACCGCTAAATAATCGGTACGAAATGGCACGAGGCATACGTATAAGACGTCTACAGTAAAATGTGATTGCTTTAAGTTGAAGATATTGAGTAGCACAATTATTGCTGTAGAAATGCATATTTTATACAGAATTACTTCCAGGAAATGGTCAGACACACAGTGATTGGACACAGCAAAATGAATCACAGTGAAAATCAGGTAGACGCAGTCAACGCGGACACGGCTGGACAAGTGTCACTTAAAGGGATTGTCCGGTCGAAACCGGAAGTACTTAAGTTTTTGCGCTCGTTACGTCGAGGGAGCCTTCATGTACACAAACGTCATTTTTTCTTCGATATATGATCTCCCGTGATTAATTAAACCTTTCATGAGCGTATGTACGAAAGTGCACCCCGAATTTCGCCAGTGTCAATGGCTGACATCCGTAGCTGCTGCGTGATGTCACAAAACGCAAAGGTTTGTCGGATGGTCGGGATAAGAAGCGTTAATCGATGGATGTCTTGTATTTTGTTTATTTTGTTTAGAATTATATAGTCTCCTAGTCTATACCCTACTGATATACGGTTCTTTTAATGCAGTTACCAAGCGTGTGCAAAAAAAAAAAAAACACGCCTTTTAGCAGGATATTACTCGAAAACAGTCATAAGCTTCGAGTAAACGTATGCCGTTTCGCGCAAACACAACTGCGACGGCCGCCGATCGAACTAGGAGTGCTTGCAAAGCAAAGGATGCAGATTTCCCCTCTGAAGTGGCTTCTAGGTACGCGAAGCGGCATCTGGGTACGCATTTCTGCAGATCCACTGGATCGGTGATGAGGCTGCGGGTCGTTCTTTCGAAGGTGATGCCCGCAGGTCGAAGGCAAACAACAAATCGTTCAAAATGCATGTAACTTTCTAGATCGTTACTTGACTCGGAGAAGCTTGGTGAATCATAATCACGCTCTAATTTCACACGCGGGTCAAACAGAATTGGGCTTCACGCGTGCTAAATACAACTTCTGGTATCGTTTCCAGGTGGTCTAGCTGTTTGTTTCGGTTTCGCTGCATAATCAAACTGATTGATCCAATTTGGGCGAGGAATGGATGGACGTAGTTTAATATCGTTTGCACAGCATCACACCTCAGGTTACGAGCCTTCTGTCCGCTTAGAGCTCAGCTCGTAGCTCTCTTCTGTGAGATGATTGCTGCATAAGCGGGATCTCGATCTTGACGGGAACCCAGTCCCTACGCACGGTGACGGTCCATTTTGCTCGTCTCTGCACGTCTCGCGGAAAAGTGCGGAACGTCGTGTCTTGGCTCGCATGTGCTGCCCGGTGGTTGTGAGACCCAACCGAGCAACACAAATCTCACCCAACCACGAAACGAGTTGAGCACAACAACAAAAACGAAGCACGCTGAGGCGTTCACTCGCAGGTAAACTACGAGACAGAAATGCTCGCTTTGTGTTGTGTGGCGTCAGAGCTCCAATGTTGCCACCGAAAGCAGCGTTTACGCTAGAGTGCGATTGGAGCAGTATAAATTCAATTGACTCCGTAAGTGTGACGTCATGGGTCCAAACAAACCGTTGCTAGGGTCGTTGTTATGGACTAATACATGTCGCTAGGTTTCGCTAGAAAACCCGACCGTTCAAAAATCAGGAGTGGGATTTAAACTTCAAAAAATCACAGATATAGAAAGCTTGAACGCCATATATGTTTCGACAGAAGTGTGCCGGTAATCGCTTGTTCCTGAAATATTTACGGCTGCAACTTCCGGTCCTCAAGGCGCCTGCAGCAGGCGACGAATGCAAGAAGTATGCCATCTGCGACACGCCGGCCAGCCAAGCCGGCGCAGTCGTTTGAATGGTGCGAATAAAGACAATATTCTGATATTGCATTTGTTTGAAATATAATGAGTTTCAGACACTTATACGAATTCATAGTGGGGCGCGATGCAAAATATGGTTTATCGAAAGTTTGGGCGTCGATCGAGATGGTCGTCTGCTAAAAGATCGCATTGCACCCGTGAGAAAAGCACTTCAGGCGATCGGTTGAGATCCCAAATTTTGTTTGCGGACTCGCGCTACGGGAGGGTGCTTTCTACCAGGTTGTAACTATCGCGTGGAAAAAGATTCTTGCAGTTTCTTCAGATTTCCGCAAGACCCCAAAGCGCGAGAGAACTGAATCAAAAACTGGCCGGTGTCTTGATGTAAAAAGGGGCCAAACCCCCAACAGAGAGCCCGTAAAACCCATATTCTGTTCGATCATAATGTCCTAAAATGGGATACGGCCCATTCGTCACATGTCGATTCGTTATAGGGCAACTGGTAACAGGCCCGTTCGTCACAGCGGAACATTGGTCATAGGGTGATTCGTCACGCTGGCAGTTCGTCACACAATAACTTCAAGATTGTTAAACGTTTTTGTTTTCTATCTTGTTTTCTTAGGAAAGTTACGAAAGGGGGCCGCTTAATTAAATCCGTACAAGGCCAGTGAGGTTGACTACGGGAAACAAAAGCATGTCCCAATGACCCCACCCAAGTTAAGGCAGCATGCAGCCTTTAGCCTGCATGTTGTCTTATCGGGGTCACCTTTCTTACAAAAGAACTTCGAGAACATAAAGTTCACAATCGAAAAAAGCCCACCAAACGCGATTCTTTTTTTTTTTTTTTTCTTTTTGTGTGTGTGCCCCGTTTTAGGGCATATTATGCCGGTTGCCCTCCGGTTATAAATATATCACTCTCGATTTCTAAATGGAGGCAGTTACTACTAAGAGATTTGGCGATATGCTTCTTCACGAAGGACATTCCTACACTTGCATTGAGGTTTACGAAACTACGTTGTATTGGGCCTGCCGGCGAAGAGCCGTTTGTAAAACTAAAATAGTCACCGATCACGCCAAGACTCGTGTAATCTATTATTCAGGAGACCATAGGCATGCATTTGACAACACCAAGATAAACGTGCTTCGGTTCGTCATCAGATGAAGGAAAAAGCTGGTATGTACCAAAATCTCCGAGCTGCCACCATGAGGGTGGCAGCTCGGAATATCGCTTTTTAGTTGTTTTTGTTTTCGCTCAATAAATTTGTTGTTTTTTAAGTACAACGGTGACTTGTTTGGATGTTCCCTCTCTTTAGTAAAATTAAATATACCGTACTAATCTTTATTGCATGCTCAGCCAGGTGAATATATGTTGGGCAAATTCAAATATCCGGTCCGCACAGTGACAAACGTTCCTAGGGACAAATTCCCCTATGACAAATGTTTTGCTGTGACGAACGGGCCTATTACCAGTTGGCCTATGACAAATGCGCACATGACAAACGGGCCTACACCCTCCTAAAATATGCCACTATAATTATGTATTATTACTATGACATTGATAAAGTACTTACATGCAAGTGGTAGTGAGAATAAAATCCAGCTTAAACTTGCAGTAAGTACACTCTAAAAAAAGTATGTGCGTCTACTTTCACGCACACCACTGGGAGAGCCAATCCCCGCAAGTTACGGAGGCAGCTCGGCGAGTGACGATGCCGAAACATATGTCTAGACCAAAAAACGCAGTCTGAGTTGTGATATTAAGCATTGCAAGCGTGTCGTTTTGCATTGCTTAATGTCACAACTCAGACTGCGTTTTTTGGTCTAAACATGTTTCCGCATCGTCATTCGCTGAGCTGCCTCCGTAACTTGCGGGGATTGGCTCCCCGAGGGCTGTGCGGGAAAGTAGACTTACAGCCATTTTTTATAGTGTATGCTATAAAAAACTGCTATGGTAGAACAGTGTTGAGAAGTATGCCTGTGTCCATGCGCTATCTGGTTATTTTGTTTATGCTTACATATTGGGGAACCACTACACAAACAAATAAGCAAATAAGCAAGTATGGGGAACCACTACACAAACAAATGAGCAAAAACTATTTATTTTGCAAAGAAAGGCTGTTCTATTGATTGAGAAACTTAAAAGGTACGAACACTCATTCCCAGTATTTCAAAAGTATAAAATATTAAATATAGATCAAATCCTGCTTCTTTCCCCCGCAGGGGCCACCTGTGAAAACAGGTGTTTGGAGAGTGGCGTCTCCACAGACCCCGAGTCATGCGGGTTCGCCCGCCCACGTCTGGCTGTGTGTGGCTTTCCCGTGTCCGGGAAAAATGCCATCCTGGTGGTTGAGCCGAGCCTGGGGTAGGTTTGGACCCTTCGGGGACCCCCGGGTGAGGGAGTACACCACTTCGGCCCCCGCTTCTCGTAGACGGGAGTCCTGGTAAGGCCCGGCCAGGATGATTCAGTCTAGTCGCCTTTTCCTCTACTATCCCCTCCGATCTTTCGCTTTTACTTTTCCTGTTTCTTTCACTTCCTCCTTATTTCTTTTGCTCCTTTTTCACCCCTCTTTGGCGGCAAGGGCTAACCTTGGGTGGCAATGGACCTCTGTCTTGACCCACACTTGGATATAGTTTCCCGGCAGCATTGTTAGTGTCACGTCTCCGGCCAAGCCCTTCTTGTTATTGTGCGTTACCTAACCCCTTGCTGGGCTCGGTGGTGTGCGGTGCATCGCGGATTCTGAACACTCTTTGCCCTTTTATGGCGCCCCACCCCTCCAAACCCCGTTCAGGGCACGCCCTTAAAAGGCGCTGCCCCGAACAAAAAACCATCAACAAAGAATATGAAGTAGAAACATTTACTAAGTTTTTCATCGTTCATTCGCTGGATGAACAGAAACCTGTTTCAAAGCTGTCACCTTTTATTGTAGCAAAGGTGCTATAAAACCTTGTAGGGTTTTCCTACAAGGCTGAAAAACAGCACACTGGAGACCTTCTCGTGGATGTGAATAGAAAAAAAAAATGGTGCACTCCATAAACTGACTACCACCTATGACGTGAAGGTGTCGGTGAGCCCTTATCGCACACTAAATACTGTCCGTGGAGTCCTCTCTGAGGACGACCTCTTGCAAACTAGTGAGGAAGAACTCCTCGAGGGACTCCAAGGTGCCGGTGTCGTCGCCGTAAAACGCATTATGTTTAGGAAAGATGGCGAACAAATCCCTTCGAGACATGTTATCCTGACTTTTGAAAGGCATACTCTCCCCGAGACAATCAAGGCAGGATATTTGAACTGCCGCATCCGCCCGTACGTCCCCAACCCCCAGCGGTGCTTCCGTTGCCAGCGTTTTGGTTATGGAACACGCAGCTGTCGAGGGAAGGAGATGTGTGCGAAGTGCGGTAGTCAAGGTCACGTTTCCGATACTTGCTAGGCGGCTGTGGCCCTCTGCGCTAAATGCGGTGGGCCACATCCTGCTTATTATCGTGCATGTCCCTCTTGGAAGCTAGAAAAGAAAATTCTTACCATCAAAGTAAAGGAAAACATCCCATACCCAGAAGCCAAGAAGCGGTTTTCCTTTTTGTCAAAGGGGAGTTTTGCCGAGGTGGTGCGCAGGGGCCCTGCACCACGCTCGGAGTCAAGGGCCACCCAGGTCTCTCCCGAGATCTTGGCGGCCGACTGCAGGGCCCCAGCTCCCCGACAGGAGCAGCGGCTGCTTCCTCCAGTCCCTGGTGGTAGGACGTGTGCTGCTCCTCCTTCCGGGGACAGGCCGGCAGCAGCCGCGCCTACCCCCTCTCCTAGGTCGCCCCTGGGGAGACGGAGCGAGCTTCTCGCTCTTGCTCGCTAAAGAGGGCCCCCCTACTGAAGGAGCAGCGTGGTGCCCATGCAGCTCCTGGGAAAGGAGGGGACCAGACGAGCTCAGACGACCCGTCGCCCAGTTCGTCTGCAACCCCCCCAGCCGGTCGTGGTCGGGGTTTGCCCCCCGCACACTTGGCCGGACAAGTGCTGTTCTAAAAGCAACGTATACCTCTCAGGAGGTGGAGATGTCGACGGATGCTGACAATCTGTCCGCTCCTGGGTCCGACCAGGACAATATGGAGTGGGAAACGCCCTCCAGTAAACATAAAACGAATAAGAAGCCTGTAGTCCCACCCGAATGATGATCCCAATGTCTTCCACCTAGTTTGTGTTGACTCTACAGTCTTACTTATTTTACTAGGTTTATTTTTCTTATGTATATTTACATACCTTTTATAGATGACTAAGTTACATTCTATGCAATGGAACTGTCGCGGTATTTTAAGAAATATTGATGATGTGAACTATTTCATGGATCAGCTTCGGCCCATCGCTCTCGCCTTGCAAGAAACTCATCTTCACACTAATTCTTTTAACATTTTAAGACGTAATCAGATTTTTAGAAAAGATCGCCCCTCTTCCACCCGTTCTGGTGTTGCAGTGGTCGTGCAGAGTGGAGTTGCTTGCTCTCAAGTTCCCCTCTGCATGCCGCTGGAAGCTGTTGCAGTACGTCTTCTTCTGGACCGCCTTGTAAGAATTGTTTCTTTATACTTACCACCTAACATTCCTTTAAACCTTCAAGAGCTGCAGGGACTTATAAAACAGCTCCCGCAACCTTTTTTTTTTTTTAATTTTAGGAGATTTTAACGCTCACCATCCTATGTGGGGTAGTACCCGTCAAGACTCCCGTGTTGGTGTGATTGAACGTCTTTTATTGTCTTCGGGGCTGTGCCTTCTTAACGGGAGAGAGCCAACCTTTTTTAGTGCGACACACAACTCATTCACATCCATTGATCATTCTATTGCTTCACCTTCATTACTTCCTTGCTTCTCCTGGAAGGTTCTTCATAGCTCTTTTGGAAGTGTTCATTATGCAGTTGTTTAAGAGAGTACCATTCCATTGCCTAATCTTTTTAAAGCGGGTCCCTAGGTGGAAGTTAGACAAGGCAGACTGGGCGCTTTTTAATTTTCATTCCACCTTAGATCCTTCGCTTCTTTCTTCTATGTCCCCTGAGAATGCTACACTTTATCTTACTGAGCAGATACTAAAGGCTGCTCAGCAGTCCATTCCACAAACATATGGTAATATACCCAAAAAACGTAAACCTTGGTGGAATAAGGAGTGTGCCAACAACCGGGCGGACCAAAATAGGGCGTGGGGCAGATTTCGCAGATACCCCACTTTAAGCAACCTTGTTGAGTTCAAGCGACGAAAAGCCAAGGCTCGTTGGGCTAGGAAGCAGGCAAATTGGAAGTCGTGGATGAAGTATCTCTCTTCTTTAACCAGCTTTGTCCCAGCCAAAGAGGCCTGGGACAGATACAGGAAAGTAAATGGGGATTAAAGGTGCTTTGCCATTCCAAAGTTTGATGCTCCTTCTTCGTCACTAAAAGATGTTGGTAACATACTCGGGGAACATTTTTATATTCATCTAGTTCGGCCAACTACAGTGTTACCTTCAAACAGTTAAAACCTCGTGCGGAACGACAAAAGCTTGTCATGTCAGGAGGAAATTCGGCATCCTATAACCAACCATTTACGCGATGCGAGCTTGAGATGGGCTCTTAATGTGACAAAGCTCTCTGCCTGTGGTTCCGATGGAATTCATTATGAAATGCTGCGCTGCCTTTCTCCAGAATCCCTTGAAAACCTTCTCCTGTTTTTTTAATATTTTGTGGGAAAAGGCATGTTTTTCTCAGGCTTGGAAACACGCACATATCACCCCCCTCCTAAAGCCTAACAAAGACCCCTCACAACCATCAAGCTATCGCCCAATTGCACTGACAAGCTGCCTTGGGAAAACATATGAAAGGCTTATAAACAGGTGACTGGTCTACATGTTAGAAAGCAAGAGGGTTTTTGATAACTATCAATGTGGATTCCGCCAAGGTCGATCTACCCTTGACCACTTAATTCACCTGGAAGCTGTGATACATGAGGCATTTGTAAACCGGCAGCACTGTGTTGCGGTTATTTTTTTTTTTTTTTTTACTTAGAAAGGGCATATGACACGGCGGGGAGGTACGGGATTCTCCGAAACTTGTATGCCTGTAATATCCGGGGCCGTATGCTGCGAAGCGCAAAGGAATATCTCACCGATAGGACTTTCCAAGTTCGTCTCGGCTCAGCCCTATCTGATTCCTTTGTTCAAAAAAATGGAGTCCCTCAAGGGGGTGTTTTAAGTGTGCCTTTGTTTTTGCTAACAATGAATTCACACGCACAACTGCTGTCACCCTCTATTTCATATTCTTTTTATGCTGATAATATATAGATTTCATCATCGTCTTGTAACCTTTCTAGCTGTGAGCGCCAGTTGCAGTTAGCCATAAACAAACTGTCCAAGTGGGCCGATGAAAATGGGTTCAAATTCTCTGCTTCAAAAACTGTCTGTGTTACTTTTTCTTTGCGACGCGGGCTGTCTTTGGATCCATCCCTGGAATTGAATGGAACTCCTATACCTGTTAGGAGGGAGCACACATTTCTTGGTGTAATATTTGATAGTAAGATTAATTTTATTTCCCACCTTAAAGCGCTGGAGCAAAAATGCCTTCAGTCGACAAACCTTCTGAAAGTTTTATCTCACAAGTCTTGGGGGTCTGATAGAAAATGTATCCTGCAGCTATACAATGCCCTTGTACGATCCAGTCTTGACTACGGTGCAGTAAAGTATGGATCGGCTCGGCCCTCTGCGCTTAAGATGTTGGACTCAGTTCACCATCTCGGCTTGCGACTGGCAACAGGAGCTTTCCGGACGTCCCCCGTCCTCAGTTTATATGCAGAATCCAATGAGCTGTCCCTTAACAAACGACGTACGTACATATCTTAGTCTAACATATGCTTACAAGATTCTGGCCGACCCTCAGCATCCAACTTACTCTTCCCTCACAAGGTCTATCGCCTTTTTGAAAATAAATCGAGCATTGTAACACCGTTAAGCTTCCGCATTGAACATCTTCGCTCCTCGCTGCACCTTTCTCTGGACCAGGTCGGCTTCGTTCGGAAAGTCAACGGTATTCCACCTTGGAAAACACAGCGAGTTGAATCCGACTGGACTCTCGCGAAGTTCAACAAGCACGGCATTTCCCATGCTATAATTAAGCAAGAGTTTGGTGAACTGCAAAATAAGTATGATGGTTATCTTCATGTTTATACAGATGGCGCCAAGACTTCATCTTTCGTCGGTTGCGCTGTATACTCTGAAAGCTTCTCTAAAGTTCAACGACTTGACTGTATTGCCAGAATTTTTACTGAGGAGCTCTATGCGGTTTTTTTTATTTTTTTTATTTAGGAATACTATTGGCTCCACTGAAGGAGCCATGGTAGGAGTGGGTACAAAACATCTAAACAAGATGCAGATTTATAAATGAAAACTCAATTCAGTATAAATTCAAGAGCAAATACAAAATTAGCAACAGTTGTGTTGCCGACGACATCATTTGGTAACTCGTTCCATTCTTGAATTGCCCGAGGGAAAAAAGAATATCTAAACAGTCGTTCTTGACCATGTATTGTTTTAACGCTCTTGTGGGGTTTAGACGTGAGGACCCGGTCGATAATGGTTGTATATAGCTAGAGCTTTGAACATGAAGAGTGCCATTAAGAATATTGAACAGCAATTTTAATCTATAAATTTTCGCTCTCATTTGCAACGGTTGAAGTTTCGCTATAATAACTAATTCGGTGGACGATGTTTCTCTACGATAATCATTAAAAAAAAACGAGCAGCTAACTTTTGGATACTTTCAAGCTTGTTAATACCGTTTTGAGTGAAAGGGCACCATACTGAACTAGCATATTCGAGCACAGGCCTAATAAAACTTTTATAAGCAATAAGTTTAGTGTCAAAATTAGCAAATTTTAATTTTCTACGACACGCAAACAAAGTGCCCCTCGCTTTGCTAACCGTTAATTCTAAAGGCTGGTTCCAGTTCAGTTTATTGTTAAAAAGAAGTCCTAAATACTTGTACTCCTCGACCCGCTTTACTGGTCGTCCTTCCAGTAGGTGACTAAATTGAAATGGCTTTTTTTTACAAAACACTGTCATGACGGCTGTTTTAAAAAAAATTTAACTTCGTTTGCCATTTTGTAGTCCAAAACAGTATCTCATTCAAAGCCTGCTGCAGTGTAAGATTGTCGGTATGGCTTTTTATTGTTTTATATATAATACAGTCGTCAGCGAACAATCTAATCGGGACATCAATATTGGTTGGAATGTCATTAATGTAAATCAAAAACAAAAGTGGCCCAAGTACGGAACGCTGGGGCACTCCTGAAGTAACGAGCACTTTGTCCGAATCAACTTTGTTATAGTGAACATATTGGCTTCGGTTTGATAAATACGCGGTTATCCAATTTATAATTTGTGAGTTTTTGAGTATGTTGCAAAGTTTTGCCAGCAGCTCTGGATGAGACACCGTGTCAAACACCTTAGAAAAATCTAAGTATATTACGTCAGTTTGGCCCCTCTCGTTAATGGCTTCAGCCAAGTCATGCGTAAATTCTACGAGCTGAGTAGTAGTCGAAAGTGATTTCCTAAACCCATGCTGATTTCTATATATTAGGTTATGCTTATCTAAGTGACATGAATTATGTGTAAAAATAATATGCTCTAGCAATTTACACGTGGTGCTAGTTAAAGATATTGGTCTAAAGTTTGATGCTGCACTCCAGTCACCCTCTTTATGTATCGGAATTATTTTTGCTGTCTCCCAGTCATTTGGTAATACTGCATGCTCAAGAGAAGAACAAAACAAAACATGTAAATATTTGGACATCCATTCTGCATACCTTTTTAAAAAAGTGTTTGGTATCATATCCGGCCCAGTACTTTTCTTAGCGTCTAATTTATTTAAAAGTAAGTTAAAAAATTTCTCCCGAGTTATAAAAATGTCACTAATTACGTCCGCATCGTTAACTTCGAGGCTTGGAATAACTCCGTCGTCAGTAGTAAATACCGATTTAAAAAAAGAATTGAACTCAGTCGCGGTAATATTACTTTGGACAGATGACTGATCCTTAGGTGAGATATAACGCCAGAACTTTTGTGGCGCACTTTTAATGAAAGAGCGGAGCGAAGTATTAAAATATCTTTTCTTTGCCTCTGATATTTCAAGTTTAAGTCGTGCATTTAGTTCAGAAAGAAGCTGGCGACATGTTTCTGTTCTATTAAATTTAGAATTCTTTCTCATTCGGGCAATTCTACGTTTCAAATGCAAGATATCCCTGTTAATCCATGGATTATGAACGTTAGTCTTTTTCTTTCGATGAGGTACATATTTCAATATACACTTGTTTACAATATTCTTAAAGTAGTACCACAGCGCTTCAATGTTAGAACCACATTCAAAAGACATTTGTTCAAACTTATCAAAAGACAATTCTAAAAAATCAATGATAGAAACGTCGTCAGCTTTGTTGAAATCTGGAACTGCTAACAGAACAGGTAAAGATCGCAATTTTCGATCTAAATAAATTGACACAAGCACCATATCATGATCAGCAATACCTTCGCAAACTTCGCTGCTGTATTTTTTACTAAGCAAGCGATCATTTAAAAAAAAAAAAAAAATCTAGCAGTGATTCACTCCTAGTAGGGCAATTTACTATTTGAACTAAATTTAGTGAAAATGTTAAATCAATCAGGGCCTCTCCACTCGCACGATCTTTATTAGACACAGTAAGTGTACTCCAGTCAATGTGCGGTAGATTGAAGTCTCCCAGCAGGATAAAATTAGTTGAGGGTTTAACGTGCTGAATTAAGTAATCAATGGCGATTGAATATACTATCAATAGGAAAATACTGAGGGCGGCCCGGTTTGTTGACTCTCAAAGTGTGATTCTTGCAGTTTACTCTCTTAAAGATACTAAAAATATGCTTGTACAACAAATTAGATATAAACTTAACTCTGCTTTTCATGGGGGTCAAAATATAAAATTTTGCTGGGTACCCAGTCACATTGGCATTCAAGGCAATGAAGAAGCCGACAAGCTTGCAGGATCTGCCGGGAACCTTCCACAATCGCTCTCCTGTTTACCCTATCAAGATATTAAGCCCTTGGTGAAGTCATCGATTCTTCACTCTTCGCAATTGGAATGGGACACGGAGTGCGATAACAAGCTCCGTGTTACCAAACCTGCATTGGGAGTTTGGGAAAGCTCTTCATGCAAGAGCCGACGCCATGAAACGTTGTTGTGCCGCCTGAGAATTGGACACTCATTTATAACTCATAGGTATCTGCTTTCGGGAAAAGATCCACCTGTGTGTGATCAGTGTGGTGACGGGCTCACTGTTTTGCATATCTTGTGGCTGTGTCCCAGCCTTCAGCCCCAGCGCCGCATTCATTTCCCTGAATTTTTTCAATATCATATCTCATTTCATCCTGCTCTCCTTGTGGGAGAGAATCCTCGTCTCTTTTGAACGAGTAGTAGAATTTCTTAGTAGTATTGGCCTTTTACACCGACTCTAGCCTTTTGGTCATCCTTTTGTAAAACCCTTCCTTTAGTAAAATGATCCTTGCAATTAGTTTGGCGCAGATGGCCTCGTAGCTTTTGCGCCATGAACTCCCAAAATCTTTCTCTCCTGCTTCTTAAATTATATATTTCTATTTTTAATAAAACTAGACAGAACCAAGCACCCTTTCTTTATATCTTCAATCAAACCTCGGTAACTTACAGTCTCAAAAGTGCACAGTATACGAAACCTAGGATTCGAATTAATTATGGTACACAGCACGTTACATATCTCGTACCAGACCTACTAAATAAACACCCAAACATAGCAGAAATGGCCCAAGCACACATTTCGTTTTTCCATTTTAAAGAAGGATTGTAGAATATATACTAAATGATCTGCAGTTAGTACAAAGTTGACAGTTATGTGTTATTGTGTCTGTTGTGGATTTTAAAATTGCTCTATTTTTGTATATTTATTCTGTTTATGTTCCTGTCTCTCCTCCGAGTGCTGTAAAAAAGGGGCTGGAGCCTCGACAGACTCGATTTCTTTTGCCCCAGCACCCCAGACCCTTGTTTTGTGTCTGAAATAAAAGAAAGAAGTAGAAAAACATCACCTTTGGTGATGTTTTTTTTTTTTTTTTTTTCATTGTGCTTTTCATATGTTCTCCTGTTCGGACTAGCTTTTTAATTTAGTATTTAGTACAATCCTCAATAATAGTAATAATAAACGACTTACCTCAACGGCGTACGATTAGTTTCTCGTGCTGGCCTGCACTACGCCGGTAATGCACTTCAGGTCGTCGTCATACCTGATCTGCATGATGTGGTTTGATTTTACGGCATTTTAACCCCTCTAAACTAAGCTGAGCTCTTCACAGAAAAAAAAAAAATGCACATTGGGAAGCCTCTACGGCCATGGCGATGCACTTGTTTTTGTCACTCGTTTATCGACGCAATTCAATGAAGACGCCACTGCAACAGAGGCCAGCAAATCTATCGTGTCGTCTGCTACCAAAGCAAAGCGGAGTGTAATACTTCAGAAATGGCTTCCATCGTTGCAATACGACACTGAGACGACAAGAACATCTTCATAATTAGATATCAAGATGTTAGGTTGCTTAAAAAAATTATTTTCTTACTTGTAAGCAAAAATTTAGACTCGTGCGGAGTCCCCATGCATTAGTCCATAGCAACGTTCCTAGCAACGGTTTGTTTGGACCCAGACGCCATGTTGTGACGTAGTCACTTACGGGGTCAAATATACAGAGGGGCATATAAAATTCCGATATTGCACGTAAGATAGGTCTCGAGGCAATAACAATTATATTCAATCGTTTTTTCGAATACAAAATTTGACTGGGCAATCCCTTTATGATCATGTAAGCGATTTTAACGCATGCAGTCACTGAATTATTGCATTATACCCCGGCCATATGGGAAAATTAATGTAATTCCGATCGAATTACATTATGGGGTCGTCAAATCAGTTCCTGATGCTCGTATTACAGTCACTCAGGATAGCGAGCTGATTCAATCCCATAATATCATTCAATAAAAATATATGTAAAGCTATACGCACGACGTCGTGCACCTTGACCGGAAATGACTATACGGACGATGCGTAAAGATCATGCCATTGGGTCACCCTTTTCGGACGGCGCGTGTATCACATACACAACGTCTCTTCTAAACCGTTTTTGTCGCCCTCTTTTTTTTTTTTTGTTTCTTTGCCTCCGCTTCGGGTTTTAGTATGTTGATTAACAACCAGCTCGCCTTCTTAATAACGTTGTCTTTGAGACGTTGTGATTTTCCCTTTTTTTCTTTCCTCCGTCTTGGGTTTTAGTATGTTAATTAACAACCAACTCGCTTGCTTAATAACGTTGTCTTCAAATATTACGTCCCAATTTTAATGAAGTCCACTGGGCAAGGATATTTTTTCACGTTGTTTGTGCGTACGTCAAACGCACGAGAGCGAAAATTCCGTCGAATCTGCCTTCTAAAACCAGAATTAAAAGCGACCCCGCTCCCTCATCCTTGAGTGTCTCTTAGCTCTTATCACCCTTTCCCCAGTGGACTCTTTGCACATGAATAGCAGACCTTATTATGGGGATCAACCTGTTTCCCTTTACCTCGTAGTTCTGTTGAAGACGACTGTGGTGTCCGAGGAATGTGTGTTTTTTGCAAGCCGGCTGTAGTTTCGACGATGTCGGACGCAGTTTCTCGGTGATGATCGCTGTCGTCGACTGGATATTGCCGCGCGCAGGGCCCAACAAGCAACGCTCGGTCACGGAACTCTAGAAGACTCACGTTTATTCTTACTCGGGGCGTAACTTATATCATTACGGCCTAGTTTCTTCTTCTCGAAAGTGTACGTTCATTCTCGCCCCAAGCGCGCGATGCTCGAAGCATCTTTGCCGAATTTTCGAGATAGTCACGCACACTAGATCAGGAGCTCCGCGGGACCTCGAGTCAGTCTCACTCTCGCTTGCTGTTATGCCGCCATATCGCCGCACGCTTTTCTGCTGTCTCCACGCTCGTTCTTTATTTCGTTTGGCACAAGTTCCTCACATTAAACCTTTATTATTATTTCACTTTGCAACCTGTCGTCGCCTTCCTTCGTGACCATATGGTCTACTTATTTACATAAAACTCCGATAAACGCCACGATAAACGCCGCAGCATACTGTTTTCGCACAGCGAGAACAAAATAAAGTAGCCATCTTGGGCAGCCGCGTGATCACGCTAAGAACGCAAATGACAGTCCGCTCTGCGACCGGTCAAGCGGAGAACGGGTGCACGAACATGGTCTACTAAAACTTTACATTAGCACGGCTGTCTGCAAAACGACGTTCGAACAAGATGGGCCCGCGGAGCAGAAAGCAGTGAGGGTGTAATGAGATTGATTTCGCTCTAGAGAGTCATCCTAACCAACCCAAATCGAGAGCGTTAATTTAAAATATCGAGTCAAATAGCACACTAAGAAAAACATTTCGAGATATATGTAATCTGAATGAAATGTTCATTTTACATGTCTTATGGAATTTATTCGCCTCTGAGGGCGTCGTATTTCCCACGGTCTGGACAGGAACCCGCGGAGCTCCACGCTTGCTAAGCCTTCCGATTGTGACAGTCCGGTACGCAACAGTGCCTCCTACCGCTTTGATTGCTCTCCTGCAGAAGCATCAAGAATTGTACACGACAAGATCAAAAACTCGTTTAACCTACACCTTCAAAGTGATGCATGAACATCCCCTTGACCAAGCAGAACTAGCGAAAGGGCCCTCCTAGTGATGCGAATGTTTTGAGCTATATGGCGCGACGTGTCACATCAGACTCGATTGCCCTAAGTCACTGACAGCTCATGAAGCGCAAGGCCTAGCAAGTCCCGTGCATCTCATTATCGCTCCTGGAGCCAATCAGGTTTTGGGCATGGCCAATAAGAAAGTCGAACAACCAATCACGAAGCAAGAAGCGTGAGCATGATATGCCACGCCCGGCGTTTCTTAAGCTAGCTTTCAGTGACAATGGCGAAGGAGCCGCATATCAGATCGTCCCAACTTAATTGCATGCGCAGTCCGTACTGACTTCATTTCCAAAAAAAAGATTTTTTTTTTTTTTTGCTTTGGTTTGGGTGGTTGCACAGGACATGACTGAAGCGCCGTTCACATATATGCGACCGAGTACGACCGAGAGAGACCAGACCGGTTTTTGTGCCTCTTGCGACGTCTTAGGACCGGATGTGCTGCAGCAGAGCTGGTCCTAAGACGTCGTAAGTTGCTTAAAAACCGGTCTGGTCTCTCTTGGTCTTACTCGGTTGCATATGTGTGAACGGCGCTTTACATGCGAAGCGCCGGGGTTGGAGAAACTATCCTTTTTATCCCCAGGGAATATACGAAACTTTGTACAGCTTATTATCCCTCGGTTTCATTAGATCGCGTGTATACTTTGCACTGCACTCTCTTAAACGCATTTTCGTCGCTACGCTGGAGGGCATACGCAGTTCGCGAAACGGCAAGGGCACCAACACATGACAATGGAAAAGATTTTGGTGTGCAGAAGTCAGAACTTAGCTGAAGCCTGCCCTACCGTGTTCCCGCCTTATTTATTACTGCACATAACTAATTAGGTCAAACAGAAGGCCTTCGTTCGTCAAATGTTAGTGGTAAATTGTCCAGTCCATCACGAGTGCTAGACTGTGATCGTAACTTTTTTTAGCGATAACAATAAAGTGGCGGTGTGAGAAGTTGAAAGTGCTATTGCTATACAATTTGTAAAAAAAAGCTTCGTATTTATGTTTATTTATTAAGAAGTATCCAAGAAAAGTAACGTATATCAATATACCTATTGCTCTATTACCCAAGCATCAAGGAGAATGCAGGGATTGGTGTTCCACGCGCCGCACGTGCTGACGTCAGCAGTAGTATAACTTTTCTAAAGCAAATACCTAAAACAAATGGCATCTAGCACGCGCGTTCGTCAACGCTTTATTTTGGTTATTTACCTGGAATCTTTTATACGGGGAAGACGTGCGCGGGCGGCGCGTGGAACACCAATCCCTGCATTCTCCTTGATGCTTGGGTAATATAGCAAATGGTCTATTGATAACGTAGCGAGTAAAGTGATTAATGGCGTTTACGCGAGTGATTAGTAGTGGCAACGCACTCCATTTGAGGCCGAGTAACTAGTAATTGCCATGCATTACATGTTTCGAGAAAGGGGCACAAATCTGCAAGATAGATGCATTCATGTTCCAAACTGTTCAACGTTTCTGTCTTTCTGTCACAATCATTTCTTGTCGACAACTAAGCCACCAACAAAAATGGTCCCCTCGTAGGCGTGTTTGTAAATGAGCTGCGGCGATGACCCGTCCCAACTATACATTTGCTGACAAAACAAGGACCCACAAAGCCACTTTAAACCGGACACAGAAGCAGGGTTAGAGGCAGAATGACCATAATATTCACTGTATAAGGCGCACCCAAACAAAAGTTACTTCCTTTTATACTTGCCCCAAATCAGTATTCGTATCACGATCCAGGCCTCTAACTTGAGCACCAACAGCAAAGGGTTCTTCATCGTGTACGAAGGAATCGCACGAGCACAAATTATCTGGACCTTAAAGTATTCAGGTCGTGTCTTTGGGTTTTTCCACAAGTTCCGGGCTTGAAATAACCGAAATGAACTCATTGCTACACCTGGACAAGGGCTGCCTCTGTTCGATGAGAATGCGGAAAGAGTCGTCAGTAGGCCAAGAAAAGCGACGTCCGAGCTGAGTCAAAGGATGCACTTTTTACCTTATGCTTAATAGGGCCACTCTTTCGTAGAATGGATTCATGTAGATATCTTTCTCGTATGTCATCCAGTCGCCTGCCTGGCATAAACCCGTAATTTGTCTTTCGCGCCCCACTCGCTGTCTCTTTCTGTATTTAACAGTGAAGTGTTACCTTTTAGATTCTCTTTGGGTACGTGGCGTGTGCCCGTGAACATGTTCAGAAGGAGTGCTCCAATGTATTTATTTAAGTAGGTATAGTGTGCACTAGCTAGTTTTACTCAGTGTCTGTAACTATCCCTTACTTATACTGAATAGTCATTAAATGCATCGGATTATTTGTAGTTAGTGCTTCCGTAATATAAGAGTTTTAGGCTATGTCATTCAGTGCTCGCCTGTTTAAGGCCACTGAGGAGATTATGGAAGCAGTTCCTAAGGTTGAGACGGTGAAAAAAAAAGAAATGGACGAATGATTGACTGAATGCTTCATTTTAATGTATTCACCCAATTGAATTATTTATTTAATTTGATTGGGAATATTCACTCAAAAAATTATTAAATTATTATTAAATATTCAGCAGTCTGACGGAGTCACGGGCTTTTTAAAACGGGCATTATCAAAGAATATATAAATTTCAAATACTGTAAGCGACTTATTTTTTGCGGTCTCAATATTTCGCGATTTAGGTCAAAGCTGAAGTTTTCGAAGTAATTCGCGGGTTCTAATTTTCGCGACGCAGTGGGATCTCAATATAGATTTCAATGTGTTTACATTTTACCGGAATCGTTCGCGCGACCTATATTTCGCGAATCGTAGGCGATTCGCGAAAATTAATTCATTTAAAGTAACAGAAAAAATGTGTAAAATTAGTGAAACCTTATTTCAGTTTGATGAAACACAAGCAAACCATATTATTAAAAAAAATTGATGTGTGTTTGTTTATACAGCCGGAAATTAGTCTGCCTCAGTGGACGTCTGGTGTCTCAGCTGTAGATGAGCAATTTAGCCAGTGCGGTACAACCGCTAGCCTGGGGTCTTTAACGTGCAGCACGCAGTAGTGATACACGATCACACGCCGGTACGATGCTCATCCAGATCGAAACGGGCAGGAGTGGGGATTGAACCCAGGATTCTGGGTTCTGCAGCGCGAGCTTTTGCTACACATGCTCAGAGCCGGTGTGCGCTAACCTACTCAGACACCGATCCTTCCACCATGTTATTGAATACAATAACAAAGTGAACTAACATAAAAATATATTGTACAGACGTATATTAACCTATAACCTAAGTACGTACGGAAGCTAGAATAAAACAAAAAATGGTCTCACCTTTACCCGCGTCACTGAATTATTATCCACAACCTCTATGAATATATCATTGAATGCAAAAGTTAATCGCTGATATTTTGTATGCTATGTATGACATACAATGCCATGTCGGTGAGCTACCAATTACTCTCTTAGTCGAAGCTGTTATGAGAACGTGAAATGGCTAAGAATGTTTCAACCTATAAAACTCTTTTAATGTATACAATTTGTTGAGTCACTCGACGCCTCTCTTTTCATATTTTATGATTTCTTTTTTTACAATGTAAACAAGTGTTTGGTATGGTGATAGTATAAAACAATGGAGAAAGCACGTAACTACTTTATAGAAAAAACATGCTGAATGTTGTTTATGCTTTGGTTTCTTTACTCCATACATGGTGAAAGTAGTCCAGTTTGAAAATACCACTCAGTTATAACGTTGAATAAAAATAAAAAGAGGTAACGAAGATCTAAGGTTTGTTTGTAATTCTATTGTTTTAACCACTTTAACGAAGAATAAACAACGCACTTACACCAGGGTAAAATGTTTGTAAACGGGGCTTTAAAGTTATAATGTATTCACGATCCTATTTCATCTTCAAAATAACGAGACCTGATAACCATAATTAAAATTTGTTGACTTTTGAATTTTGACAGCGACAGTGCGGTCGGTGCTTTTGTCGAGTTCTTCTAGTACGCAGTTCCATCGTGGTTACAATAATATAAATATCTTGGTGAAAAATGCACTAGTGTTATCAGCATATAAATGAAACATAATTTTAAAATCGCGGTTTGCGTTTACAATGTACTTAAAAAATAAAAATTCAAGGGCCTAAGCTAGTTTATACCCCGGCGAACACCATTATTATGACTTATACGTTATCCGTTAAAAGTAACAAAACTACTTGTAATCGCTTACATTTATCAGTAATTTTGTAAGGGAGTAATTACATATTTCAGAAGGTAATTGTAAATTAATTTCCTTACTCTTTTTACGTAAGGAAATTATTGTAATCCGTTAAATTTTTGTTTTCCTTCATGGCAGGCAGTTCACTGCTGTGTACGAAAGTTATACAATTAATAGAGCACTATTGGATTCTGAGTGATAATACTTAAGTCTTCAGAAGGTGGAGACATGAAGTTGCGTGATCGGTCGTAATCGGAGCGCCCTGCAACCGCCACACCCGGACACGTTGTAGCGCGCCGATAAATTTATTCATGCAAATTTGCACATCGCAAGTCGACAATTGGCCCTAGAGCTTTTAGTCAGCAAAGAAAGTGCATTGCCAATAATTGACGTTATCGGCACGTGTGGCATAAAAGGAATCGAAGAGACTTTTTTTTTCTCCAGATTGACAATTCGGCGACATCGGATTTTCATCTCTTCGGGCCACTAAAAGATTCACTGTGCTAAACAAAGTTTGAAAACAACCTGAGCATAGTTTGTGCAGTGAGAGCATGCCACATGTGCAGAAAACGAGCTGGTACCCGGAAAGGCATGCATGCCGTTGTTCCACGCTAGTGTAAAACAAATTAAAAACAAATCTCAGAAGAGATTACGTTAAAAGTAGCAAATATGCAAGAAAGGTGCAGTAATATTCGATGTGAATTCCATATAATTTAAATAAACAGTTTTCGAGAAGTCAACATGTCGGGTATTACCTTTTGAGCAATCCTCGTAATCTCATTGTTCATCTGCTGTTCATGAGCACAAAAATAACCAAATGGATGAAGGAATGAATGAATGAATGAATGAATGAATGAATGAATGAATGAATGAATGAATGAATGCATGAATGAAGGAATGAATGGATATATTAATGAATAAATGAATTAATAGCAAAACCGCATAGGGCTGAATTTTCGGCGTCAGGATACGTGGGGACAACTCGGGGTGTTGATTTGACACGAGCGTTGCGTCAGCGCTTCGGCTGTGCTCGTGTGCTCACTGATTGGACACGAGTTCCAGCCGAACGCTGGCGCAGAACTCGCGTCCAATCAGCGCCCTTCGTTATCCTCCTGTATCCGACGCCGAAACTTCAACACAGCAACCTCGTTGTTTAGGGGGTCTTGGTGTACCCAGACTTTTCTTCCTTTTTTAATGGCGCCCTTTGCGCCAAATTCCTGCCAAGGAAGCTTCCAGTCAAGTGTCCAACACAAGTATGGTTTATCAAAATTGGTGGATTCAGAAGGGTAGTTTATAATTCGGTGTTTCTAATCAATAATGAGCAGTATAAAAGACCCACCGTTTGCAAACCTGAAAAAAAAATATCGTTTTGAAAATCTGAAGTAATCAGAAAGGTAACGGTTGCTTTTTTCAAGTAACGTTTAATTACTTTTCTTCTCAAGTAATCGAGTGATCCGATTGGATACCTTCTTAACCACGAAAGTAATTATAATTATAATCAAATTTTTTTTTTTTTTTAGTACCTGACACCTCCGTGAGCCGCGCATGCGCACGATAAAAATAGGAGGACGGCACGTGCACCGGGCCCGTGCATGTGCGTGTGCTTCAATGTAACAACAGTTTTTTTTTGTTTTCTTTTTGTGATTTAGAGAAGTGCATTTAAAAATATTCACGAAGGTGTCCGCTGTTGCAGGCGTCCTCTCTGCGGCCAGCGAGCGTAGGGCGCAGTCCAGGACAGCGTCGGACGTCGTGCCGGGCCCGCTCCAGGATCTGCGGGGTGCGGACGGCGCCCCGTCGAAGCGGGGAGGCCGGCACGGCGACAGGGCGCGTGTGCGGCGCAGCATCGTGCAGCTGGCCAGCATGCTCAAGTGCGTGTCCGGCTGCAATCCGCTCAGCTACAGGGGCTACGGCTGCTTCTGCGGATACAGGGGCGACGGCATGCCCGTGGACCCCATCGACAGGTAACGGGACTCGGTGGCAGCGCCCATTAAAAGAATTTCGGGGGAACGCAAGAGCATTGTTAAAGTAAATAATGCAAAATCTGCTTTGCTTGCTTTTTTTTTTTTTTTTTTTTCGTGTTTCAACGAATTGTGTAAAAAGAAAAGCAGCGAGGAAAAATTGTGTAGCATAATCACCGCACAGGTTTAGGCACTTAGTGTGACGTAGCACAAGCTTTTCAATGCTCTCCACCCCCCACCCCCCCCCCCCCCCCCCCCGACCCCCACCCCCCTAAAAAAAAAAAAAAAAAACGGCTCGCGCCTGGATTTTCAGCTATTCCATCGCGGTTTCAACGAGACTGTCAGTCGCCACAGAATGCAGTTTTTTTCCATACACATTGAATGTCTGTAGCGAGTGGAATGTCTGAGAGCCTTGACGGCAAACCTCTTTCGGAAGGACATCCGAAAGCCTGTGTCACGTCATAATAACTGCCCTAATTTGTGTGAAGAAGTAGCTAAAGTATGTGCCTACATTCTGTGTGTATTGAAGCAATTTTCCCCACATTAGTTTTTACCCAGTTTAACGAAACTTAAAAAAAAAAAACAGCCTAATTTATACGGAAAACTTGAAAACTTGATAAAAGCAATAGAAAAAACATTATGACAATGACGTACCTTTCAGCGGCTCGCGCGCCGAGCTTTGAATAAATTGACACAATTTCGAAACCGTTAAGCATTTAAAGAATTGATATCGTTGATACACGGGTCAGTCAGGAAGTCGCGAGTGGTTTTATAAAGCGCATTATGATCAGCAACCGATCGACAGGTAAATATGTATCGCAGGCTCTTCAAAAAAGCATTTCGAAAATTCGAGACCTGTCTCAGTGCCAAGACTTCCAAACCAATCATTTAAATGTCGGTGTCATTTGTCTTTCGCGTATAGTCAACAGCATAAGAAAGTGCCTATAGAGCTGTTTTACAAGATTTTGCTCGCGTCTTAAAAGAATCGCTTTTCTTCAGGCGTGTCATGTTCAAGTAGAACCTATAGAGTATACCTCCTAAGAACGAAAAACACAGGCGGCGTTACGCATAAACCTACATTGTTGAGCGCGTGAAAATTACAGGCTATAAAAATAAACTAACTTGACGAAGACGAGAAAGCTCTAAAGTGTTCGTTCGATGCTTTAATATTTTGTTATATTAATTCAGTTTTTCCGTACCCCGATTATGTTAAAAAAATATAGGTAGGGTGATTTTTTTTTTAACTCCTCATTCACCTTGGTCACAGCGGTGGCTAGTGTACCCTCCTTCTGTGGATACAATTACGCACCCTTGGATCTGAATTTTCGGTAACCTACACAGCCCCCAGTTCAATTGACCGGCAAAAGATCAGCCGCAAGTACTACAGGATTGATTGACTAAATAACTTTGTAAATACAGGAAAGACTCTTCAGAAGCATTCTCAAAAGTATGTTTAAATGGCAGTTTTATTTAGGCAATACTTGTGCGGGACAAGTACTGAAATTACTGGTAGTCGACTAATTGTTTTAGTGATTTGGTAAACATTTAATTACTTTTATTAACAAATCGATTACGAGAGTAGTCTGATTACCTTTGGATGTACTAAGATCCCTTGATACCGTCACTATATTTCTCTCCCCTTTTCTAATGCCTATCTTTGTTCCTACAAGTTTTCTACCGAGGAATCTTCGAACCATATGTCTCCGACAGCAGGGTCGGTCTACCGAAATTGGTGGATTGAGAAGATAAGTATGTTGTAAGTCGGTGATTCTAATCCGAAATTGGACAAAACAAGGCCCGTTTTTAAACCGGCAGAAGAGTCTGCGCTTTGAAAATGTGAAGTAATCGAAAAGCTAACGGTACTTTTCCAAGTAATGCTCAATTACTCTTCGTCTCAAGTAAGCAAGTAATCTAACTAAATACTTATTAACCAAAACTAATTGTAATCTATTATTTTGTTGTTGTTTTGTTTTTAGTGGGGTGAACGAGACTGTATATTTGGGCTAGTGGATACAAGGAATAGAAACGCAATTGAGTAGAAAAGTTAACAACGAAATTTTTAAGCCCTACAATAATCTGCAAGAACAAATGTCAATGAAGGGGAAAAAAATACGCTACTGTGGGTGCAGACAGGAGATCCCCCCCCCCCTCTCCCCAAGCTTTCTTTCGCAGCGTTAACTCGTGCATTCAATTAAAATTTTAAAAATCAAATGCCGAGAAACGAGCCACACACAGCAACTCCCCTTTTCTTTCAATCTTTGCTCAGCCTTCATCGGAATGAATCGTCGACCAGACGCGTTCAACCAACACCACCTAGATTGCAAGTAGTAGTGTCGAATTTTCTACGTTACCTACTGGCAGCCAGCGTGGGACACGTATAATGGACACGGGTGCTACGTCATCGTTGGGCTGTTGCTCGCGTTCGGTCGGCCATAACACGATTCCCAGCCGAACGGCGGCACAGGTATCGTGTCCAATACGTGACCGACGCTGAGTCTCAGTGGCTGACGTATGAAATTCAGCACTACATAAATTTCGTTCATCCCTAAGCTGACAGTGCGTTGTGAGCCACGCGCTTTCCAAACCAATCAGCCGATTCCCTTCCGTCACTTGACCCCGCTCTCTGCGCCTGGGTAGGGGCGGAAGCTTGAGCACGTGGCGAAAAACAAACGTACGACTGGTCCAGAGAGCACGTAGCTCCCTCCACTCTTGCGTGCTTAGCGGTCCTCGGCGCGTCCACCCACTAGCGGTCATTCTTCTCTCGAGCTGCAGGAAGAAATGGGTATCAAGTGCTCGCTGTCGACAGCGCCAGCCGCATCTGGGCGCCGACGCGTCTGCGGTGTCCGTCCTTATCAGAGCATGCCGAGGCGGTCCGCAGCCCACTTGGGCAGCCGAGAATCTCTGCTTGGCTGCAGCCGCACCAGGCAACTTCGGTCCGGGAAGTCGTATGGCGTCGGCGGTGAAAACGCGCCGCTGCGCAGCGCTTCCCCGAATGAGACCTTCTAGTATACACACGCCGCTGCGAAATGCGTGGAAGTCGATGGTTTTCGACGTATGAATTGTCCGCCGCCAATCACGAGATCTTTGTAGATGAGCGTTCTGCAGCCCAATGAGGCGACCTGTGCGGAGTAGAAGTGGACACTGTCCTCACTGCATGCAGAGATCGCGCAGCATCCACGAAGTAACGAGTGTTTGGAAAAAGAACATAATAGTACTCTGTTTTTTTTGTTTTGTTTTTTTTTTTCATCGCGAAAATGGATTAAGCGTCGCCGTAGGCTCTGTCTCTGCCAAAATGTAGCTCTAACAGTTGGGACCAGATGCCAAAGTTTCGGGATTTACCGCTTCTCATTCTTTAGTTTAAGCATTTTTTAACGGTGTCTGCTACCCGGGACGGGTCCCATTGTATCATTTAGAATTTTCGAAAATCATTTGTTACGTTTGAACCAGATAACGGTAAGTACAGAAACTTTGGCATATATAATCCGTAGCAACTGTAGCTATATTTGGGCGGAGACTGCGCCTTCGACGATGCCTAGCTTATTATTGCGGTAAGAAAAGCAGGGTTTCCTTTCTTCCCGAACACCCGGTGTAACATTCTTCTGCAGTTCACGCGACTTGTACAAGTGAAATACCAGCCTCGACACACATGAGTATTCACCAAAAGCCCCAGGCACATTATGATCTGCAGTAAACAGGCAGATTATTTTAATACTGTCGCAGACTGGGGCAAGGGAGAGAGGGGGGGGGGTAATCCTTGGGGGTTAGTGTGATCGAGACTGCACTTACATACTGACTATTACAGCGTAGTTCACAGTTGCAGAGCAGACCGTTATCTAGGTCGATTGGACACTGAGAGCGTGCGAGACACAATGTCCGTTCAACCACTTTGTTTGTTCCCTGTGTACAGGTGGTGAAAAAGCCAGCATCGCGACTCGCTAATATTCCAGAATAAAATTTGAGAGAGGCATAAATGGCGTTCTCGTGTGTTTGCTGAACAGGCAATGAGCATCCTGCTCCTTTACTTTGCAAAGAGAAAAGATAGACGAGAATGTTTTCGGCGTACCTTTCAAAAATCAACTTGTTGTGGATATTAAACCATACTGATCAGTTAGGCTGGTATCTTTAATATACTAGGAAGGAGGCTCCAGATTACCGAAACACACAAAGAAAGAATTTTCTTAAATGAATGCTTTATTAATACAAACAGGTACTCTCTTAGACTCTTAGAAGGGGGACTTCTACCCCATTTACTTCACGTAACTGAAGAGGAAATCCAGGGTGGCTTTTCGATTTTCTGGTGCGCCCTAAGGAAGAATCAATTCTTCGAGAGAGCTTGGTTTCGGGTGTCCGGGGAGTGCGGCGAGTATTCCTTGTCATATATATTCGGCATGTGAGGGCAGTCCCAGAAGACCTTGTCTGCGGAAGCTGTCTCCTCGCAGTGGGTGCAGAGAGTTGGGTGCCTCGTGAATTCTCCAGAGTCCAATTCCCATTTTACCTGTCGTTGTTGAATCTGGCGGTCTTTTTCGGGACTATCGTTGTGTGCGTGCGAGTCCCCATAGGTAAACCCTCTCCCACCAAGTGTAGGTGTGGGATGGAAAGGGGTGTGGGTCTTCCGTATAGGCATAACGAAAGGGATCACACCTTTTTTTTCGGATAGCTCTGATCACAAAACTGTTGGTGCTTTTTTTTTTTACTTTATATATTATTTATAGAAAGAGCAGTGTCTTGTATGTCCGGATATTTTCTTTTTTGTTTCAAGTATAAAGGGTTGATTGGACGTGCGCAGCCCTCTCCTTGGTCAAAAGGCCTTCATCTTTGGAAGTCAAAACGGGAGATCGGTGCTTGTTTAAGGATTTTATTGACGAGATCTCGACTAAGTGTGATGCACGGTGACCCTTGCAGTTGTTGCCTGGAGCACGACTGGTGTTACTCCCAGTCTCCCTGCTCCAAACTGTCTTTGTACCTGCTTCCGTACGAGTGGCACTGCCTCACACCGGGAATGGCACACTGCGGTCAGTCTTAATCCTTCGTTTCCCTCGACTCTTTTCTTTCCAGCAAACTCGAGGCACGCAAAGCATCACGCGAAACAGTCGTTTCTATTTCATCACTATTGGAACAAAGAATAGTTTCAGTGGGTCTTTTATTCTTCTCAGAAGTATGAGTATCATTTGTTTCTCTAAGCTAGTTTGAATATTTGGTTTAAGTGTCTTCACTGCACAGCATTACAACTAGCGTTTATATAGTTGGTGACAGGTTAAGAACCCAGTAGTTGGTCCGCCTCTACCACCCTCTCGCTGCCTTCCGCCGTGCTTTGGCTGCGCGTGCGATGGAATGGTATCAAAGGCAGAAAGCTCACGCTCGGGGTGGAGGATCTACTGGGTTTTTAATTTGTCATCGACTATAGTGATCAAAACTTCTAGTATTTCTCTCTATCTGCTATTCGTTTATACGTACTTCTCGTTTTGTCTGTCTCGTAGGTTCAATGTATTCAGAAATTCCTCAAACGAAGCTCTATACTTGGGTAGCCGCGAAGATAAGGATGTTGCTAACGGAGATACTTCTTCCCTTCTCGGCAGCGTACCCGGCATCGCTGAGCCCCCACGCCCACTGCGGTCAGCAGTTGTGCCAGTGCGACCTGGAGTTCGCCAGTTGCGTGAGCCGCTACCCTTGTCCCCGGAGGCGGATCTCGTGCCAGCACCGCAAGCTCTCCATGATCCACAGTCTTTTCAATGGCAAGAAAAGATAGCAATTAGCGAGCCCTGCCCCTATCCATTGGGGGCAGGGTGCGGACGGTAACAATGGACTTCCGCTGGAACATCTCTTCCCGGATGCAGGGCAAGGACCCAGCAGCCGACCGCCGGAAGCCGCTTTTGGTGGCCTGCAGAAACGCCGCAGACTCAAGGGCCGACGACCGGGGCACTTGTCGCGCCGCAAACCGGGCTGGAGACCCAAAAGGCCGCCGTGGCGCGACGACAATCGGACTCAGATTTATCCTGACTCTCCGGCAGACAAGGCACATGGGCGTCAAGTGGCAAATGCGACGGACCTACACTCGAGTTCAAGCTGGGGAGATGGCCTGCATTCGACTTTGAACGCCGTTTCCGGTCAACACCAAGAAATTGAACCATGGCGCTTTAACGCTACATACGTTTCTGACGAACTGCAATCAACTTTTGCTGCGAACTCGCTTCGTGAGACTTCTGAAGCTCCAGAATCACCTCTTGAAAACAAGATCAAGGTTTCTTCGACATTCCAAGAGCTCCAATCAAAAACCGCACAGCACGAGCATTTACCAACTGCTCAAGGGACTGAGCATTCGAGTGAAGCAGCGCGAGAAGTTGGAAGCCATCAACATAGCCCAACAAATTCCAAGTTGACGTTTTCGCAGAGGATCGCCCCAGACGAACCAGAACTGCGAACAGACCCGACGTTTGTACAGAGTATGTCTACAATAACTGTAGGTGTTGTATCAAAGATACATCCTGCTTCGAAGGAAGTTACTTATAAAGACTTTGTGCTAGAGACCGCTGTCGCATCGATATCAGGGAAACATCCGGACAAACCGACAGAAGAGGAAACAGGAAGTGGCGTGCATCACACCGAGAAAAGAAAACCTTTTTCAAATTTAGATTCTGGGCAACCCCAACCTGTGCCGCAACTCCAGTCGTCGATAGCTGCAACATCCTGGATGACACCCAGCGCTGTGTGGAAAGTTGAGTCCCTGAACGGAACCCCCATGCTTCCGCAGCTCCTTGTTCCACTACTGGCACATCAGACGCAAGCCATTTTACCGTCCACGCAATGGTCTACTTATCTGGAATCTTCAAAGAATTTCAACGCTGAAAACAACTTAGCTCGCAAAAGGGCGATCAGGGTAACAAGGACATTTGGATAACTGTTAGCTTTCAAACGACCAGAAGCATTCCTATTTTAAAATCATTCCGAAGGCCAAGAACTGAACATGCTCCGCTGGCACAGCTGACTCGCTTGCCACAGGATTTGTGGTATCAATGAATAGACCGCTGAGCTGGCTATTTCTCGTGAGACGCTTTTTGCTCTTCAAAGGCTTAGAAAGGGCCGTTTGAAACTTCCTGGTTCCTTTCAATGCCTAGAGAAATTGTCAAAGATTTTATACGGTCCTGAAACGTCGAGCAAGCGCCAATGCCTTGACAAGGCTGCACAGAATCGTGATTTAACAACTTAAGCTTTTGCAGGTTGATCATCACAAAATACAGACGGGTCATTGTTTCTGCGCAGCACACCACGGCAGTAACTTTTGTACCGAACATAGCCATCGTGGAATCGGATTATGGATCAGTGTGTCTAGTCTCAAAGCATCATTCAATGGCACATGTGAGCTGTCTTCCGCGACTAGTTCATTGGTGCACACAATCAGTTCTTTTCAACGTGTCACACATTCAAGATATGCGTAACTTTTGTTTTAAATTTCGACGTAACGCAGATCACCTTGAGAAAGCATCAACAACGTTGCTGAATGAAGATAGCGGCAAAGCTTGGGAAACTTTGTTTGAATTCTAAGAACGAAAATATTCTCCGTCACCTCAATTTACAAAACGCCAAGCGTGGCCAACACTGGAGCTCAGGATCATATTAGTACCTCGGTATTACTGAAGTTTCTAGATAAAAAAAGATAAAAGGCGCACTCCGCACTCCCTTCAAGTGCCGACATCTTTCGACGGCGCAGGTTTTACATGACGGGACAGGTTTTAGGATGTAAATGATGGCACAGCAGCAGAATGAACTGAAAACTTCCATTTTGTTGTCGCAAAATATACTTCTTCATCGGTATTGGTTCCCTTCACTTGCAAAAGAAATTACCAAAGAAACTTTAGGTATTGCCACTAAAAAGAAAACTTGCTTCGTGGTTTTACTGCACGATCGGTGAGAAAATCGATCATTTTCGCCCCCCGTATTGCCTCAGCTAGCATTAATTCCTTTTAACCAAATTATGAAATTATAGTACAAGTTGTCCTTCTTTCCCGTGCTATCAGCAAGATTAATTCATATCAAAATCAATAAAACTGTGGAGTAAAAAAACAAATTAAGTTTGTGCAAGCTAGGAACGCGTCGTGCTTTTGATGCCTTCGGTAACTTGTTCTACTTTGCTTACTTTAAAACTAATCGTCTCACACACACACAAAAAAAAAGCAATCGTCCCGCATTGTATTTCTGGTCCCGACAAATGGCAGCGGTCTAGTAATAGCATTAATGCTATCAAGAGAATACCGATTGGAGGCAATCGAGCTCAACCCTAATCACAGCTTACTACGCCAAAGCGTTACGCAATCACCATGTTGTTTGTTGTCGTACGTTTCTGTGCTAAACTCCTAATACAACGGCAAGAGTCTTCCGCAATCCTGAAGCAACAACTGCTGGACATCGACGGCGACCACGTGTAGCCTTTCGTAATGAAGCTGGACGCATGACTACAGACTTCATAACGTTGCCATGAGCAGGTCTTGTGTCTTGCCGACGTATGTGCCAACCAAGCTCCAGGCGCTCACCTCAGTGCCCTCCTAGTGAAAACGACGCTCACACTTTGTCTTCAGATGGATGGCCAAAGTCAGCAGCCGTCCCGGACGAACAATGAAGTGGCTCAGTGCTTCGTATCCGAGTGTCCTTTGTTGAAACATTACGTGGTGGCCTCTCGACGAGCCCATGTGTGCAGTCCCTTCGGCGCAACCCTCAGTTCCCAAGAACTTTAGTCAGGCTTGGGAAGATCTAGCGCATGTCCGAACAATCACCGCCGTTTAGCAAGGATATGTATGCAATAGTGTAAGCATGAATGCCAGACCATTAGTTATCTTTTGTATTTTGTTTCATTATATAAGCATTTTTATCAGTACTGGTGACATTCAAACGTGCGTGAACGGTGTTCACCTAACTTATCCGGAACCTGGGCACGGTGTCTTATCTCATGGTAACGCTCTCCTGGCGGCATCTGAAGAATTGCTTCATGGCGTAGCGATGTCGTTGAGCGTTTTCGTCCTTGAGCGTTTTCATCCTTGAGCAAGTGGCCTTCCGCTCTCGGACCGTTTCACTGAGCGCTACGTCATGAAACAGTTCTTGAGCTGCCACCATGATAACACTCCCACAAAATAAGCATCCGTTTGCGTGTTCCGGATAAGTTTGGCGAGCACTGTTCAGTCTAAAAGAGCACGTGCTCTTACTACACCAGGAGCCATGGATACGGAGGTCCAATAACTGTAATTGATGGTCTGCGTCCAGAGAACGATTCTGCTTCAGAATCAGTTTTTCTCGAAGGGGGGATATGGGCAAGTGCAATGTATATGTATCTTGCCGTAGTTATCCGTCTTTGCACTAATCATGATTGAGAGTCAATTGTTTTTTTTTTCGTCATTCGCTGGACACGTTCCGAAGATTACAGCGGTTGGCCCTAGATATGCTCAGTGGGAAAGCAGACATCTAGGAATATGTTTTAGATTAAAAAAACAAGCCAAATCTTAATTCATTACGTTGTCCGATCGCGCCACTAATGTATATCAAAATAGCTCGCGAGCAGGAAGCGCCGATTTCGCATTCGTAGGCCGATGTGTGCTCAAACAAGAAGCATTCGGTACACCAGGTTAATAAAAAGTCGAAAGGTTGGTACCGTATATATTTCACTTAACACGTTATATTATAGATAACGCAATTATTCACTCGTCACTTGTTGTTTGGGCGTAAATGTATGCAATCACCTTTTCTTTTTAACTTGAAAGGTTCATCGAATAACTGAACGTTCGCGGTTGTATGTTAACTCTTTATACTAAGACCATTATTCGTAATGTTCATAACTCAGCGGAGACAATACGGTAGCGATGTAAAAAAAAATATTTGGTTAATTTCGTTATCCTTAACCTTCTCTAATTTGATTTGGTGAATGTTGAAACTTGGTTGAAGCATACACATGAATACTGATGAGTGATCTGACCACCACAATCTAAAAATGCCCCATAGTCTTTTTCTTTTTTTTTTCTTTTCTTCCGCTGAGCATTTGAATGGGTGATTAAGAAACGCAGGCTAAACTATACCTGAGCCAGGAAATTTATCTATACTTGCTTTCTCCTCAAGAAAAAAAAGGAAGTTTTGCGCATTGTTCATACGCCGCGTAAAGTAATTCTTACAAATTTCTTCTTTTTTTTTTTTTTTTTTTTTGTCGGAAAACAAATTGATGCTTTTGGCGTTTGAAACGTGTGTGCCTTGATAAGATAACGTACACCTAATCTAAAAAAGCAACTACTTTTTTTTTTTTTTTTTATTGTGGAGGCAAGAGGTTTGGGTTGGGTTTACTAACACGCAGGAGAAATGTCAAGGCACACCTTCACTCAAAACATTTCCTGGTAATTGACTCGACGAAGTATACGTGGAGCGCTCAAAATACCGCTTGAGCTCGATCGAAACGTCCTCTAGCTGCGCAGGGTTCATGAGCATGAGATTTCGCTGGTTCATTGTCGCTGCTCCAGGATGCCTCTTCCAAGTCAAACACTTCTTCGTTCGTGTCTCGTATTCACTATCGTCAATGACGAGGTGCGAACGGCAAGCAGGAGCTCCAGTTGTTCCGCCTCAAGCGCGAGCTTCGTATACCTTCGAGGACGCTTCGGCGTCTCGAGCGAGCGCGCACAGTCAAGGCACGGTGGAAGGCCCGTGTTGGAGGTCGGGCGTTAGAAAGGCGCGCGCCCTGCCGTTCTTAATCTCCGTAAATCTCAGCGACTTACCGAACGCGCGTATGGCAGGAAAACAGACGCGCGGGCACTTCTAAACTGTATATGTTTAAAAAAAAAAAATTAGAGGAACGATTGAGCTGTTCTTAAATTCCAGCTGCTGTCTAAAATTAAAAACACGCCCGTTTAACGCAGAAAAAGAAGCACGCTTTGAAATTTCAAGGGTGAGTATGTGAGTGCTTAAACATACACCTTCGAATGTAACTTAAGAAATATTTGATGACGTACGCGTACGAAATGTTTGGCGTGGGCTGCAATATGTCGGATGTTTACTGAGTTCACATGTCCTCGTTGAATTCCATTCTCAAACTTTCGCACAGTCATCTGAGTGTGCTTCCACGTGAGGCTACCGCCCTTGTCACTGTATATCCTTGGTTACGCACTAAAACTCTCTTCTTTTTTTTCCCCTTTTTTTCAGTGTTGGGGTAAATTTAGATAAATGTTCAAACACAGACAGGGAGAAACAGAGACATACACAGACATAATTTATCTAAATTATGTACCAACAAGCTCAACTTCAGCCTGTTCTTCAGTTGGGGTAAAAAAGTGTTTTGCAGGTGTGTGATTAATTGGTCATGTCCTCCTTAATCAAACTTACTAGTTTCTCGATAACCCCTATCGGCTGAACATGCGGCAATATTTAAGGTTCATACAAATCCCATGTAACTTCTATAGAAACTGACAGCTTACGAAATGCAGGTCATAGGGTTCATTACATTCACACACACCTTCCTTTATGATTCACTCCCCCGCGTTCTTGTCAGCTAATACCGGAATTGCATTGGACTCGGAGCAATAATACAGTTTTAGAAGATCATTCCGATACCCCCGATAACGGTCCCCGGTAACGATACGATGTGTGCGCAAAGGCATCGGCGGGCTATCGGGTATCGTTATCGGAGTCATCAGAACTGTCTCCTATAACTTTCTATTAGGGAGTTTAAGGAAACCGTTTTTGCACATCCGATATGGTACGATGGGCCCTCCGGTACGAACTGCGCATGCGCTAGCACAGAAGATTCCCATATGCTCAGTTTGTACCGTAGTGCCCGTCGTATCGTATCGGATGGGCAAGAACGGTTCCCTTAAACTCTCTAGCGTTCATAACGAGATAACACGGTAGGAGCGAGTATCGTACCGGTACGGAATATCGTAGCAATACCTCTTAGGTAACCAGGACACGTAGTGATAGATTTTCTACCGGGTGACCCTCCCAAAAAATGTACAAGGTTTTTTGTTGTTGTTTTTGTTGTTTTTTAACCGCGAAAATACGCTACGCATCGCCGAACGCTCATTCTCCGCTCAAATCGCTAGCGGTACGAACCGGATGCCAAAGATTTAAAAAATTAATCGCGTTTTCTGATTCGAAAGTTATAATCAATGTTTTGAAATTTTCGATGGGGAAAAATGGCGGCCGACGGAGCTCTGAAACACACGAAGCTGAGTGGCGTGTGCAGTTACTGAAAACGGGCACCATTTTCTCATCGAATTTTTTTGGAAAATCACTTATAACATTAAATCGAGGTAACGCTTAGTTCTGAAACTTCGGCGTCTGCTACATTTGTGGGCAGTGAATGAGCTTTCGATGATGCGTATAATTTATTTTCCAATAAAAACGAAATCAGTAATTGTGTTTTTTTTTCTTGTTTTTTTTTAAGATGAGTGGGGGAAGGGGGGAGTAGGGGGGGGGGGGGACGAGCTGTACTGAATTTAGCACTGCTGCTTCGTTATCTTTTAAGGGTTGGTTGCAGAAATAGGAAGGGAAAGTTTCCTCTAAAGAAACCTATGAACTGCTTTTTTTTTTTTTTTTTTTTTTTTTGTACGAGTTAAAGAGAATACAAATACCGGAAAGAACGACCAGAAATATAAAAGTGAAGGAGGTGACTCAATCGCAAATTTGTGAGTTGTTTCCGCCGTCTCTTTGTTGTGTGAAGTATGGAGGGTCTCCGGTTTGTCTGCGCCTTTACAAGTTTCTACCTTCAGCGCAACAATTCTGTAATTACTGACAGCTTAAGAAACAGTTCTAACTTTAGGCTTCGTGATTCCTTCTTTGGTGTTTTTATTGCAATCTCGTTGATTACGAGCGATAATAAGAAGCGGCAGACTCGCCACCCCTTTCGTTTCTTAAATTGTCGTTGCCACCATCACGAGACATATAAATTCAAGATAGGCTAGCAAAACACTAAGCGCCTGTGCTTCCTCGACATCGTCTTCGCCTTGTACGCTAGAAACTGGTAATGAACGAAACAGCGAAAAAGTTACGTAGATAAAATGTATGTTACGTTGATAAAATCAGTACCATCGCGTATACTTCCTTCGATAACCCCTGCCTCCCAGTTCTTAGCTGTGATAATCTGATATCACCCGTAGATATTTTCAATCTGCGTTTGAAGTAGCCTTTCTTACCTACGAGGCCCGGGACAGAATGGATGGAAAGGTGCTTCGTAAAGTTAGACAATGTACACTCTCCGGCAATATGAAAGACCCACTGGGAGCGCGTGGCCGAGGCGGTGGCTGGCGGGGGCGCTGCGAGCCCTCCGGGCAATTCCATTCTGCTTCGAGGGGAGGACGCTCACTCGGGCTCAGATAAAGCGAAACGCGCTTATCAGTTTGTGCCGAGTGCCGAATGAGCGTCCTCCCCTCGAAGCAGAATGGAACTGCCCGGAGCGCTCGCAGCGCCCCCACCAGCCACCGCCTCGGCCACGCGCTCCCAGTGGGTCTTTCATATCGCCGGAGACTGTACTTTATCGAAAAGCCAAGATGGTGCGGTTGCCGGGGTCACACTGCTCATACATCATACAAAAAAAAAATGTTTGCAGACACGAGTTACTGCAATAGATCGAATGCCGCGAGCCAAGTTTCTCCTTGAACTCATTGCGACTCGGCATTCGATGCACGGATCTCGCTGTGACTCGCGTTCGAATCTGTTTGCAGACTGTATTTTGTATGACGTGTGAGCAGTATGACCCCGGCTTTAAGGAATAACACGTAGACATACATCGGGTAAATTAAACGTAACGAACCGCAACTTTTTTTACGGAGTCCATACCGTTATCCCAATTCACGTAAAAAAAAAAAAAAAACGTCGTTGTAGGACAATGGGACGCTTGATTTAACACGAACAAACAGAGAGAAAAAACAATAATCCTGTCGTCAATTTTTTTTTTTTTTTTTTTTTTTTTTTTTTTTTAATTTATATGTTTGGAGACATCCTCAGATCGGACATTTGTGGTAAGGCGCATACTTTCCGGAAAACTTTGCTCTCGGTTGAAAGACGGTTTGATATATTTGGTACAAAATGTCTAACGCCTCGCGTACAAACAGAGTGTGCTTCCAGTTTGTGTGATCACCCCATTGCTGAATTGCGTAGTTTTACCGCGTGCACATGTTGTAGCCTTTTATTAAATGTGAAAGTGAGCCAGCGTATTTATACTTGCGTGTCATTGTGATCTAAGTAAACATCAATGTGCAATTGACAATCGCAACCGAACCATTAAAAACGGCTGAAGTGCATTTGTTCTAGCATTATTACCTGTGCAGTAAGTATTGCATAAGCACAATCTGCATGCTTTATCATTCACGACAGAGTCACTTCTAACAATGTTGCTAAGAGCAAACTGAGCAGCGGAACAGTCTCTCTTTTTTTTTTTTTATTAAGTAGTATACTAAGCTATGTCTGTGGTACTAATCCTGTAGCTGCATTAAGTGCAATAAAAGTTGCCAAATTATTAAGAGCTGAATTGATAGTGTTACTCAATTTTTTTCTTCCAATTTATAGCAAATTAGTTCTTGGTTCACATTTTATTTTAATTTGTTATTTCAGACCCGCGAACGCGGTGGTCCACAACGTCGTTTGATTCCGATACTTGACAACGAAACAAACTTTCATTCCATTGCCATTCCTGATTTCATCATTATCCCTTTAATTCACGTCACAGCGTCACCCTGGTAGGAACGATCCCAAATTGGGTATCATATAAAGGGGCACTAACACATCAAAATCGTTTTTTTTTTTTTTATTATCTGAAACGATTGAAAACGATGCCGGGACATTACCCTCAAAGTTCAAAACTTGGGAATTCAGTATTTGTAAAGTAAAAAAAAACAATTTCCAAATGCAGAATTCGAAGTGCCCGCGCAATCCGCGCCGGTGCGTTGACGTCAAATATTGCGGAGTCCTGAGACTCCACTTTCTTTCACAACTCCGTGCTGTTGCCATCGCGACCCAAAGCGATGAGGAAAGGAGCGAGCGCCGACGGACCGGTTTTGAGTGGTGTCGCCTGTTTTCCATGGAAGGATACAAATCCAGGAGGCGGCACCACAGCGGACTCCGATTTTTGGTATTTCAAAAAGAAGAGACGTAGTGCGTTCGCAAATGCGTTAAAAACATGTTTTACGATTGCCGTTATTAAATGTTATGAAAATGTCGCCTACAAAGCTTCTAAATTTCATGATTCTTGACGTCACGAATCAAAAGAAGCGAGGAGGCGCAAAACGGGAGAGGAAAACGCCAAAAATAAAAAGGCGCGCGCGCGCGTAAAAAAATCTTTTTTCGTGTTTCGTTTTTTTTTTTTTTTGCGTGTCTATGATTACAACCTGCATTGTTTTAGAAAAAAAAACGACCTTTGGGGTGTCAGTGCCCTTTAAAGTGGCAAAACCATACTATTCTGAGACAAAACAAAAAGCAAGGTGTTTAACATAATTATTTTCAAATGCATTCTCAAACTTTTTTATTGAATTATCAACTACCCATACTACCTAGGCCTGTTTACGGTTATTTTAACTCAAGTATAGTAGCGAAACCTAAAAAGTGAAGAGTGAACTATACAGGGCGCAACATCTCGAATGCACCAGCACTCCAGGAGTCATGATGAAACCGCGTCGCACGCAAAGTGTGCTTCGTATTTTTTTTCCGCATTGGTACGTACGCAGGTATTCTAGTTGGTGTCAGCTTAAAGGCCGAGCAACAAGCAGAAAGAAGGAAACTCTCCCTCAATTCCTCCATTCCATTTGACAAAGAGGGAGACCCTCCTCCTCTGTACCGGGAGTAGTTCAGGGATCCGCTCCTGTGTGGAGAGGAGGGGAAAGTGGGCGAGTGGGAATGGAGAGAAGGAAACTGGGAACCTGTTTTTTCCCCGGTAGAAGACAATTCTGTAGGTCGGACTTTAAGAGTTTAGGGGAAACTCCTTCCACTTCTTTCCACTTTAGCAGAGCGAACACTGGAGGGGAGTCGACCTCCTCTCCTGCGTTCACTACGCTAAGGTGGAAAGAGGGCTATGTTCCCCTGAACCTTTCATCCGTCACCGACTATGCGGAGCGCAAGTGTCGTCTGCTTCTTGCACAGGTATTCCGATGATGTCAGAACGTCGAGCTCTTATTGGCTGATTGAAAAATGAAAGACGTTTACAATGCCTGTAATGCCAAATTAGAGCGCAGCGCTTAACGAAAAAGAGGGGAGGGTACGGAGAGGAGGGTATGCCCCTCCTCCTCCTCCCCTCCTCCTCCCCTCCTCCTCCCTCTTCCCCCATGACGTCCCTGGTGATCCTCGTGAAGGTCGTGACCTCCGTGACGTCACTCGTGACCGTCCTGACGTCATTATAGGAAACGTCCCATAACGCAACGCGCGGTTACGCCGACGGCAACGCCGACGCCGACGGCGACGCCGCTCAAGCCGAAAACGGGCGCCTAAAGCGCGATCCAAACCAACGCCCCCTCCCCCCCCCCCCTCGTAGTCGGCACCAGGTGGTATCGAGAAATAGTGCGGAAGACTGGTGTTTCTAAGTTAAAGGGGCAGTGCAAATTGCCAGTTTGCATTTTTCATATTGTTTATACAAGCCCAAGTGACCAAAAACGCGTCACCTTTCCCCGAAAAACTGCTATTCTGCTGCGTAATCGCAAGGCAAAACACGAATTATTTGCCGAACTGCAGCCGCCTGTGGCGGCTACGGGAACTAAAATAACGGCGTCTCTGGGGGAACGCGGAAGTCAACAAACCCTGTCCCCCTCCGCTGCTACACTCGCTGTCAGCCCCGTGGCGAACCGCCCTTTCTGTCCATCGCTCGCCGCGACCTTCGACGAGCCTAATCCTTGGAAAGTCGACAATCGTAGAGGAAGCGGCTGGGGTCTCTGAAGAGAGCGCCCAAGGGGAAACCACGTGAGCCCCTAGAGTAAGTCACTCGAAAGTCGGCGTGGAGAGTTGAGAGGCACTTCGACCTTCGATTTCTTTCATTTTTTAAAATAAGAACTAGCCCTCGCAAGAAAATGCGGTTTACGGTTTTTCGTTCCATAGGTGACGCAGATTAATTTCCGCAGTTAATTGGCCAGGGTCTGAAAATCATTGCACTGCCCCTTTAATGACACAGCGCAGTTCCTGGCTAAACATACAAAACATAGAAGATACCCCCCCCCCCCCCCCTCGTAGTCGCACCATGGTATCGAGAAATCATGCGGAAGGCTGGTGTTTCTAAGTTAATGACACAGCGTAGTTTCTGGCTAAATATAGAAAACATAAAAGATACCTCCCCCTTGTAGTCGGCACCAATGCCAGGTGGTATCGAAAAATCGTGCGGAAGACTGGTGTTTCTAAGTTAATGACACAGCGTTGTTTCTGGCTAAATATAGAAAACATAGAAGATACCCCCCTCGTAGTCGGCACCAATGCCAGGTGGTATCGAGAAATCATGCGGAAGACTGGTGTTTCTAAGTTAATGACACAGCGCAGTTTCTGGCTAAATATAAAAAACATAGAAGATACCCCCCCCCCCCCCCCCTTGTAGTCGGCACCAATCCCAGGTGGTATCGAAAAATCGTGCTGGAGACTGGTGTTTCTAAGTTAATGACACACCGTAGTTGCTGGCTAAACATAGAAAACAGAAGATACCCCCCCCCCCCCCCCCCCCTCGTAGTCGGCACCAAGGCCAGGTGGTATGGAGAGATCGTGCGGAAGACTGGTGTTTCTAAGTTAATGACACAGCGTAGTTTCTTGCTAAACATAGAAATAAGAGCAAAAATTTCGTATCCGTACCCCTCGAATTCCATCACACGTTCAACTAGGTGCCTAGTAGCACTTAAAATCCCGCGGCCATACGGCACAGCATGCATATGGAGGTGCCGCATTGTAACCGTCCGTCATACGGATATTGACGCCAGACCCGTTGAAAAAATACAATGGTGAATCATTACATATCGACGAAGTTCGGAAGCCTCGTTCTAGTGTTCTGTCGGCGGTGCCCCCTTTTCTCTCTCTCTCTCTCTCTCTCTCTCTCTCTCTTAATGCACAACGCCAGTTGGTAATTTGTTGACGGTCGCTTGACGTTATTGTTTTTTCGGTTGCTCCCTATCTCAGCCTAGCAATACAGGGAAAGAAGAGCCCTGTTGGGCAATCTTAGATCAATATTTTAAAGTACCTAATTCGATCTTTTTTGTAGCTTATTACTTTATATTAGGGGCATCAAACACGCGGCCCTCAGGCATCCCACGGCTGCGAGCTCCCTTCACATGTCCAAGTACCGCAAACGGCGTGTACCGTAAAAGTTTAATGTTGATTGCCTCATTTCCTTGAAGTGTTGTTTCGTTTCCAGTTTTCTTCCCACCTGTTTCTAATGTTATCACCAGTAGAGGGATCCCACTATATGAATAGACGGCCAGAAAAAAACTCAAATACGAGTCCTAATTGTTAGAATACTCATATACTTTTTTTTTTTTAATGACGTTGAGCTTGATTAATTTTCGGGTGAGTGGAACGACAGGGCAACGACGCGTTATGTCCTCTTGTTTAATTGTAAGATGTCAGCACGTTCTCGGAGCAGCGCCATTTTACTTTTTTCTTTATTCATCATTGTCCTGCAGCGCCATCAGGCATTATCGCAGGTATTTCATCAGGTATTTATCCAAGCCACTGGCAAAACGGCAGAGACAAAGCTTTTCCGCACGCACGCACTCCCCCCCCCCCCTCCCCCTTTCTACGTAGACCTTTCGGAAGTAAAAAATTTGGCCCCCAAGTTCCAGTGAGTTTCAGACCCTGTTTTACAGGAAACACGACGTGATCTGTGATGTTGTCTTACTGAAGAACTTACACCACGATTCCAGCTGAATGTGGCCGAAATAGCTCAGTTGGGAGAGCGTTAGACTGAAGATCTAAAGGTCCCTGGTTCGATCCCGGGTTTCGGCACGACGTTTCTTTTGTCCGCGCGTGATGTCATACTGCTACCGTTGCAACTCAAAAAGATAGGGCAAGGGAAAGGAAGGTCGGGGAGGAGGAAGCAGGCGGAAGCTGAAGAGAGGAGGAGGGTCTCCCCCTCTCTTCTCCAGCGTTCCGTCTGCTTCATCCTCTCCGGCTTTCCTCTCCCTCGCTCTACCCTCTTGAGTGGCAACCAGACTTGGGATGTAATAAATTACAAGTAACCGATTACTTGTAATTCATTACTTTTTCAAGTAATTTTGTAATTGCGACGTTACGTTTCTGCGACAGTAATTTTTAATGTAATTCCGTCACAAAATATTCGTAACGGATTACTTTAAATACTCGTTACTTTTTAGAAATATGAATATAATACAGAAACGGGAGCAATATTAATCTGGGACCGCTCGACCAAAACTCAAAAACAAGCGCTCGCGCTCATGCATTTTTCAGCACTGCAGGCGACGTGGGAGATCGAAAACGTCCCTGTGGTCGGCCTTCCACGATTGGCCGAATGCTGACTATAACAAGGATTTCTCATCGGCAGAAATAAGGGTAATGTAAGAATTTCAATTTTGACGGTGCTGTCAGGGTTGGATTCAGAGAGCAATGATCTCAATCTTCCCCGATGCTAAGTTACAAACACCATCGAACCTGTTGTTCGCAAGGTAATGACGTCATGAGAGGGGGCCATAGGAGGGCGCCACCGAAAAACCTCGCCGCTGATAGGGGCCATGTTCCAAAATTTACTCGATCTTACTCCAGGGTAAGGGTTTTGTACCTTGGCGTTCCAAAACCTACCCACGTCCAGCGTTCTTCAATTTGTGTTGTCACGTGACACGATCCACCGGAGTATTTCGGGATCATTTGGGTAAGATTTGGAACACAGTCAGGGAGTATTCACTGCAGGTCATAGCTGCGTGCGCAACTGCTGAGCGCGTACTGACGGCGAGCTTCCACAGTTCTTCTGCAACGTGCATTCCGTGCCGTCAAGATTGCCGGTCTTAAGGAGCCTATTGATGTGAGCTCGTTCTGAGCATGCGCTCTACAGATCGCCCTCAAAAATGCATAAGCTGAAAGTGCTTTTAAGCTCCAGGCACGAGAGCGCAACTTTGTGACCTTGGGCTTACGCTTGAAAGGCTCGTAACAAAAAGGATGAGGATTCGAGAGTAGTGTTGCAGAACATTTTTGAAAACAACAAAATTGTTTCAATTATTTTTTTGATGATGTGTACGGGAAAAGTAACATTAAAGTAATCTGTAGCGTAACCAGTAAAGTAATCCGTTACTTTTCAGCGAAAGTAATTTGTGACTGTAACCCATCACATTTGAGGCTCGGTAATTTGTAACTGTAATTCACAGGGTGTCGAACCGGAACCGAACCGAACCGAAAACCGGAACCGAACCGTTATTTTTAGCCGAACCGGAACTGAACCGAACCAAAATCTTTGCCGCCATCTTGGAACTGAACCGGAACTGAACCGAAAAAAAATATAACGGTAACCGGTTCAAAACGGTTCACGGAATTTTTTTTTGTTAGTATCACAAAACAAATATTCGAGAATAAGAAATTGGCAGCTGCATTTCTATATATATTGATCAAATCGTCATATTAAGAACTGCTACCTGTGAGAAATTATGGGTTCTCGTAGCGCTTTTGTTTTGGAAGTAGGATTAATCATGTGTCACGTGGTCACTTGACGTGCCTAGTGTCATGTACAATGATTGGAACGCGTCTCCGACTGGTGTGTTTACCGCGCCAAGAAAAGTGGTCCCTCATTGTCCGCTTGATGACATCATAGAAGTGTAGTGCAGTCGCCGGTCGCGATCTTGGCGGTGTCCCAGCAGCGGTGGTTGATGTGGCAGACGCCTGTTCTGCTGCAGGTCGCTCTCCAGTGCGGCAGTTCACGGTAGCTTCGGCAGCCAGAAGTTGGGACGCCATGACGACCACGACACTCGCGTTCGCTTGTGCTTTTCGCCAGCATTCCTTCGACGAGCCGCCAGAATCGCGTCATTCGACAGCAGAATACTCAAGCTTTTATGACGTCATTTGGTAACACTTTGGGACTGCTGTTAAGAGAGATGGAACTCTAAACACACCAGTCAAAAGCGCGCTCAAGGCACCCTAGTGTCAAGACATGCTGTCAAGTGATGTCACGTCACTTGGCCCAGTGACTTCATGTGACTCACTTTGTCAAATTGATTTAAATTTAGAACGTCACGAGATTTATTGGCGTTGTTGACATCGTGACGTCACATGACATCACGACTTCGCACCGCAAGTCATGTTGCACCCTAGCGTACTCGCTTGTCATGAGCCGGAGTCGAGTGCTCGGGTTTATGACAGACAGCATCACCAAACTCTCGCGTAATGGGTCGTGGTCAATTAAAGATGAGAATAGTAGAACCTTAACAATGTCTGGAGCTCACCCCTTACTCTTATTAGCGTCCGTTCACGCGACCGCTTGTTCGAATTGCGAGGTGAGGGGGGGGGGGGGGGGGTATCGTTTCTTTCCTTGATTTTTTCTGCGTCTCATCGGTATTACTATTTATTCAAGTTATCAAAGTCAGGGATTAGCTCTTTTTGGTATTTACTGAAAGTACAAAAATTGTTGCACGACCTATTTTACGCCTATACATCATTGAGACACCCAAACATGTTTTCGTTGTTCCTCAACTGCCTCAGATAGTTGTCCCCGTGAAGCATTTACGAAATTTATTATTAATTAATCTTATGTTATATAGAATTACAACTGTGTACGAGAGGGATATCGGAAAAGAAAGATTCTAGTGGCCTAGGAGGGACATTTTCCCCCAAGCTTCGACCATCTCCGTAGTTTGTTAACTTTTGGGTGCAAAATAAAAGCGATGGAAAATTATCCTAATAAGCCGAATTAACACCCACAAACGGAGTAGGGAGTCCCTCAGTAAGAAAAAGTAGTCTCTAAAGGAGCAACAAAAAAAGTAAGAAAAAAAAAAGATGGGGCCGGGGGGATTCCACGTCAAAATGTCCAACGAGACGAAATGTCCAACGGGTCAGAATGTCCAATATTGGACATTTCGTCTCGGTGGACATTTCGTCTCGTTGGACATTTTGACCTGCTTGGACATTTCGTCTCGTTGGACATTTTGACTCTTTGGACATTTCGACCCGATTGGATATTTCGTCTCGTTGGACATTTTAACTCTTTGGACATTTTGACCCAATTGGACATTTCGAATCGGTGGACGTTTTTACCCGATAGACATTTTGACCTCTTTGTATCGTTGGCCCAGACTCTGGCACTGCATAATGCTGAGACGGACGTCTTTAGAATTCCGAATACTTACAGGCGCCCCGGGTTTTCGCTAAAGCGGTAGTAGGGTGATGACTTGAAGAAATCTGACAAACTTTTTTTGGGAAGAACAAAATATTTCTAATCGAAAAAAAAAAAAAAAAAAACTAATTTACGTTGCGGACGCTGGTAGTCCGCTAAAATGTAACCCTAGCGGTTGGAAGAAAATGTCAAATTTCAGATTTGTGCTCTGGTTAAAAGGTGGGGGAGGAGGGTGAATTTTTTTTTTAATTAACAAATGGGGCACGTTCCCGGTGACGGACGCTGTTCATCTTCATGTATTCCCGGCTATGTTGACCACCATTTAAGCACTGAAAATTTCTAAGCATTGCCTAAAATGAATCAGACTACGCTATGTTCCGAAAAATTGGCTTAAGTTGCTCCAGCTTATTTTTTCGATGCTTAAAACAGGGTTTCCTTCCTTAACCTGCAAATTAGGAGACACCTAAGGCAATATAATTAAACGTGATGAATAACGGCAGCAAATGCAATAATATATTTTGTAATTAGGATACGGTGATGGATTAGGTGATTGAAGCAAAGTTAAAATAGCGCTAACTAAAACTTTGGATTAGGTAGTTGGTTCATGACTAAAAGGAATGAAAAACGCAAAAAGACACCAACGGAAAAAAAAAAGGTTGTGTTTTATGTCTTCTTTTTCGTCTGTATCTTTTTGCCTCTACAATGTTATCTTATATTGCGCCAATTTTAATGTATAAAAACCAAGGAGGGTGCTTCGTGCCCAGGTCCACGAGGTTCACATACGGACGTTTGCAGCAGAAGCGTTTAAAGCGAGACTCAAGAGGAAATTACTCATTGCACGTGCATTCGTCATTACGTTATTTAAGTCGTCCACCCCGAATCTTTCCCCCGGATAGGGCGAGCACATGAATACGCAGTGTGTACGAAGAAACCCAGCATGTTTCAGATTCGGCATCGCAAGCTTTGTTCGCTGCCATCCTAGCTTCCTTCCCTCGATAAAGGGGACAGATGACTGCACCCTTGTTATAATTAAAGTCACTGATAGTGGCATTAGTCAGAAGGCCTTGGACAGGGGTCGGCGCATTCTGTGCCTCCCGCAGTTTTTCGCGCGTTTCTATTCCATATCTGATTCGAGCATACTTGATATAAGCAACATTGAACAGGGTTGCAAGAACTTTCATAATAAGCATTCTTAACGCAAGCCATACAGCGTGTATACAGCATGGAACGGATAAAAAATGACACGTGGACATTTCGTCTCGGACATTTCGACTCGATGGACATTTTGACCTGATTGGACATTTCGTCTCGATGGACATTTCGTCTCGATGGACATTCTGACCCGATTGGACATTTCGTCTCGATGGACATTTTGACACGGGTGTCACGTGGCCTATTGGACATTTTGACTCGATGGATATTTCGTCTCGTTGGACATTTTGACCAGAAGCCGGCCGGGGGGGGGGGGGGGGGGGGGGGTACTTTTAAGAGCGTACTGTGTTGTAACGGTTTCTCTGCTCCGCATTTTCGGCATAGACAAGAAAGCGTGGCCCCGGAAAAAAGCATCTTTGCAAAAGATACTCTAACCAAAAAGCGCGATTTCGTGCTGCCAGGTTCTCGCGCCGTTCATCACGACGCTGCTCCAAGCAAGAATAATTTGTGTCTCTCAAATACATGGCTTGCACTCAAAGTAAACCTTCTGCAGCGTGCATTTTGCATTACCTGTTTTTATTTTCTGACTAAGAGCAATCGCAATAGAGCCTTCCGGAAAATCCCATACGATTCCGCTGCAGTGAGAATTGTGGGGCTGTTCCGATATACGCTCGTGCCGGCTCGAACGATTCGTATATTTTAGTAGCGACGCGGTTCATTCTCTTATAATTAGGAGCTTAGAACGCCCAAAAAATATTGCGAACACAAAAAGAGCTCATCGCATTCTCCGTTTTGCTTTCCTTCTGCCTTCTCTGTGTTATTAAACCACAGAACATTAAACCAACGTCAACTTCGTCCCTACCTCCTGATTAATCTCACGTGCCGTACATCGGAACGTCACAATGCGTCAAGCACACAATGGGGGCGCCACATATTTCCGGAAAGGTCTATTAATACCACCAGCATAGTGCGATGACGTCACATGCAAACCATGTTAAACAGTTCAGTTTCCTTATGAAATGCGATGTTCGCAAAACTAGCAAAAGCAGATAATCGAATTGTATATTTGTGCAGTATAGGTAGCAGTCTCGCGATGATATATAGCAGGCAAACAAAATGTTAGAGCGCATGACTGAAAGCACAAAGTTGTTAAGTGAGTGCCAAAAACAAGTGCACGTCAAGGCCGAATGTAACATTAACCTCCCGAGGCGGTATTTCCCGAAGTTTCAAGTTTATGCAAACTGATGGCCAAATGTAATTTAAGTTAGTGATATAAGAATCTTCGTCTGTCCTTTGGGCTATTTATGTGTAATGGGTATATCATTACGTCTCTACAATTGTTTTTGCGTTAATGCGTCGTGCATCATATTCTTTTTAAGATTACCATTTATTTTCGTTCTCTTTCTTCCCATTTCGCGTATTTCACTTCAGAACTATTATATTAGCACAAAGTCCTATTATGCATATCCGGCGATCCGATGTTTCACACTTCCAAACGGCGAAATAAAAAAAAAAATGTTGCCCCAGCCCTCAACCACTGGTGTATTCGAGTATTGTCCTTCCGTGTCGGTCTCAAGCAGTTATGTGACATGGTAAAAGAGTACCGCATAAAAGACGGGACAGAGAAGTAAAACACAGGACCACCGCTAACTTGCAACTAAAAGGTTTATTTCGTCTTCTATGCGCTGCTCTTTGATTACGTCTGTCAACAACTAACGAGCCCGTCAATCCATTATGTTCGGTTATCTGAACTTAATACAGTCACATTTATTGATGATAATAAAACTATATTTAATTACTGACTGAAGGTTTCACAACATAAATGAAAGGTCGATCACCTTGAAGATATATATCATTAGTAAATTCACCCGCAAATTATCTGAAAGATGCTCCGCAAATCTCTTTTGCATTTTTATCCTCGATAGACCCGAAGCGATTTGCAATAGCGTTACTGTGTTCCTCACACCATATCTAACTTGCCAAACACATAGAAATCTTTTATTGCCTCCTTTATGTCATGAACAGCAATTTTATGCGTCTTTGGGCAAGACAAAAACAAAGTCAACAGGGAAGCGTGACGGAACTATAACGATTACGCACGCAGAACGTCAGGGCTGTCATGTCGAGTAGAGTATAAAATACTATTTTGTTCAAGGAACCACCATGAGTTTTCTCTCCAGCTTATGTTTGCTCGAACTAACATTTTCAAGTTGTCATTTTTTCCACGCACTATATCTAATTTGAACACACTGCCCTATAATGTTTTTATCTCCCTGACTTCAATAAAGCACTAAATCATACAAGCTTGGAAACAGCGCAAAAAAAAAAAACACACACACAAAAAACAAGGGACAAGAACGAGAAGTGACCGAACACAACGCTGACTGGCAACTGACGTTTATATTTATATTTTCTGTCACATTTTTTAATTCGAGCGTTGATTGCATATTATCACAGTCTTTGCTATTCTCCTTACTGCTAGTTATGTAAAATGACGATTGAAATTTTCAAATGTGCCTTTCATATATATATATATATATATAAACAAATATGTGCAGATGAATGAACCGTACTTAATCCAATGAATCAAAGAATTGAAGTTTTCAGGAACCCGCCGAAAGCCAAAAATTGGCTTTCGGCGGATTCCTGAAAACTTTTATTCTTTGATTCATTGGATTAAGTACGGTTCATTCATCTGCACATATTTGTTTATATCCTTCTCGGAGACCACATACGATGGTGTGAAGTGCCCGTGTTGTATATATATATATATATATATATATATATATATATATATATATATATGCGTCTTTTAGATCGGTACGTTCATCGTTTATTCCGACAGTCATTGCTATTCTTTTTACTGTTCGTTATGTAAAACGATATTTGAAATATTGAAATCTGTCCTTTTTTATTAATTACATCTTTTGGAAATGTACCCCACACCTGCAAGGTCCTAATCAAGGCCTGCAGTATGTAATAAATAAATAAAATATCAATTAGCAAGTGCGATTCTTATTTTCAAATGGAATTCACCTGGCATCTACTCAAGAACAAACCTCAAAACCCCGGCTATGCCACTTTATACTGCATAAGAAAAATGTTCACTTGAGTACGCGCTATTTTAGGCCAGATTCGACCTGAGTGCGAAGCTGCGTATAAATGACAGTGCACCATTTCGGATCCCTTTTATCGGCATGATTCTTCGCCTGCATCACGACGCTGAGTGTAAAAGGTGTTAGTTAGGAAAACGAGTGTTGTGATTGTCACCGTTTTTATAAAAGGTATGTCACTGATTCAGAGTGACTACAAATGCATGCGTTCGTCATAAATATTTCAACTGCTTTTAGCTCAGTCGCGTCGTCATCATATACAGGGTGCGGCCAATGAACTAACACATTTGGCACGCCTTGCGAAATTCGAATTCAAAACGGACATACTTGAAATTGGGCATACAAACCTAATCTCGCGAAAAGTGTTGATTTTTTTTTTTTTTAGGGCTAAGGTTATAGTAAAGTATTATAAATAGAGCAAAAATGGCGATCGTGCATTTCCTATGCCATGTACCGGATGTTCATCGTCTTCGCACTGGTTTGTGAGATTGCTCGCAAGTAGACATTGTTTATATATTTCGTTAAAAGTATTAATTATCGCGATTATCTTGCTCATCGCCAGCTTCTGCTATTGAGTTTCGGCGTTGTTGCGTTCAGCAAGCGACCTGGGAGTGACCTCAGAAACAAGTGTGCAGACGACAAACAGGCTGGTATAGAACACAGGAAATGCACGGTCTCCGATTCTGCTTTATTTTTAATACTTCACGACCTTAAAATTGAGCTCTAAAGAAACAAATTGGAGATACAACTTCTTAAAAACTACGTCCGCGCGCCCAATTTCAGATATGTCCGCTTGGAATTCAAATGTTGCAAGGCGTGCAAAATATGTTGCTCCTTACGGCCGCTCCCGGTATATTGTAAAACGTATTTTGTAAAGTATATTTTATGATATTTACGGCGACGAGATACCCATTCCATGATTTTAGGCACTGCAATTAATTCCCTAGTTCAAGAACACATTAACGATTCAGCTTTTAATCCTGCGATGCAAAGCTGTACCAATCACGGGTATTTTAGGCGGCCTACTGTACTTCGTGACTACCTTTCGATCAAGGTAAAATATATGTAACTGAGGTAAACAGATGAATGCTCAGTCGTATAAACACGACATTTCTTTATGTTAATCTAGATTCTATTTTACTGTTGTGTTAAAATAAATAACGCAATTTCTTATTTTTGGTACCTGAAAATAAAAGTAGATTGTACGAACGATAAACCACTATACAGTTACTCGTTTCACGGCGGAAATAGTGCATATTGCAAAAAACCGCGGAAAACAAATTTTCAATTTAGCGGTTCAAACCGGTTTGAACCGGTTCGAACCGGTTTGAACCGTTATTTTTTACTCCCCGGAGCTGAACCGGAACTGAACCGAAAGCCGTGAACCCGAACCCGAACCGAACCGATAAAAATTTCGGTTCGACACTCTGGTAATTCATAACATTTTCCTAATAACGGGCACAAGTCTGGTTGCAACAGGCTATAAAGAAATTACATCATGTCCCCCACCTCAACGTGGCCGAAATAGCTCAGTTGGGAGAGCGTTAGACTGAAGATCTAAAGGTCCCTGGTTCGATCCCGGGTTTCGGCAAGGAATTGCTTTTGTCCGCGCGTGATGTTGCATTGCTGAAGAAATTACGTTCCTTTCTGTAGTGGCCGAAATAAGCTCAGTTGTGGAATTTTCTCTTCTTAATCACATGCTCTTAGTTCCGGCACTGCAAATTAAACACAATACTGGCGCTTTTCTTTTTTTTTTTTTCATTTTAGCGGAATGCAAGGGCTAGGGGTAAATGGCGTAGCACATAGTTGTTACAGAACTCACACCTTTGTGAAATGCAGTAATGTAACCACTTTTGTTTAGCAATCTTTGCATATTCGATTAACGAGAACTCCGTAACATTGTGTAAAACTCTTTATTTCCGCAACTCACAAATCGGCCGTAATAAACACCATCACGATCGCTACCGTTCGCGCATTTCGGTTTTCGTGCGTCCCTTAAAAATCGTAACATTAAAAAAAAAAAAAAAAAAGTGTTTTGGAGGAAGGAAAAAAAAAAAAAAGAAAACTGCTTTTTTTTTTTTTTTTTTTTTTTTCATTAGGAGATGGTTTACAATTGTAACCGAAGAAGCGATGATACTCCTTGAGCATATCGAGCACGACATGATCCGCCGCGTCAGCCGCTTCTCCGAGCACGCCGGTGTGAAGCGGTGAAGCTTGACGCGAGCGCCGCGGCGCAAATGCCACTGCTGGTCATTCTGGAAGTTGACGCAGCCAGTGGGCCAACGTTCTTAGGTTCTAACGAGTGTGACGGATATTCTGCGAGATATATTTTTTGTTTCCCAGAGTGTGTTATCTAGCGCCTGTTTCCGGTTCTCGCTGCAGTGACGGAGCCAACGTTACTAGATTACCTCAGTTGTGGAACCTCCTGCGAATGGGGGTACACGTAACACATCCCTCTCTCACTTCAATCCGCCACCCGTCGTTTGAAGCGCCATCTATATTTTCGTTCCTTGTATAGGCACCCGTAAGGAGCCAGAGTTGCGCGTCCGTTTTCCACGTGCCGACGCGCCGCTATTCGCCGAAATCGGATCAAGTGAGGAGCAAAATCCAAGTACCGTGCAGGAAAGCCACCGATACGGCCGCTTCGCCGCCGTTGCAAGAGCCCCGGCGTACGTTCCCCTGCTTTCGCCTCCTCCTTTCCTGTTTTTTTTTTTTTTTTTTCAGGAAAAAGAAGAAAAAGCGGGCCGCGAACGTACGAGTCAGGTAAGGAGCAGAATCCTGTGCCGTGCAGGAAAGCCGGCGCTACAAAGAGGAACGCGCTAGGACCTTGAACGCCATCTAGACGTTCTGCTTCAAGGCGTATGGCAGGTTGTGGTGAGTGAGAGGAGTACTGTTCGTGCAAGCAGCCTCTATGAGCAGTGCCGTAACTGAGCTAATCTAATTAATAACGTTGGACGGAGCCGAAACACGAGTGAGAACCGAACGCTGACGTAGCGCTCGTCTCATCACCAACTGGACGCGAGTGCCAGCCGCGCGTATCGGCTCCAGTAGATGAGAGTTACTCCCGCCGGTCATATCACGTGATCAAGCATTGACACGCCAGCGACGCATTCTGCTCCTAGCCAGACTTGCACGGCATTCATTCCAAGCAATCAAATTGCTTGCATTCAACCATTTTTTAGTAATTTTGTAATAATTTTTATTAAATTTATTGGGAAGCAATCCCAAGAGTAACCTGATTACTTTTGAAAGTACTAAAATTACTTGCAACCGTTACTTTTTTTTTTCTCCTTTCGAATGCCATCATTGTGTCTACAAGTTTATTACCAAGGAATCCTCGAACAAAGTCTCCGACTGTAGGATGGTTTACCGATAATGCGGAGCTTCTAATTCAATCATGAACAGTATGCAAGGCGTTTTTACACCGGCAGAAAAATCTGTCATTTTGGAAACCAAAGAAATCAAAGTAATCGAATATGTAAAGGTTACTTTTTCAAATAACAGCCATTTACTTTTCTTCTTAAGTAATCGAGTAACTGAATTAAATGCTTTTTAACCGAGGGTAATTGTACTTGATTACTTTTTTTAGAGTAATGTTTGTAAGACTGTTCCTAGCACACACTAAGCGAGTGACCTCACCAGGTTTACAGCCTTCCTATCGAGTGCGCTGTCTCTCTTCCTTCTCTTTTTTTCACTTAGTACGCTTCTTAGAAAGGGACGTTCACGACGAAGCCACAGCAGACCTCAAACTTTCACCTTCACCGTTCAGGGAATGTCTTGCTCCCAGGGTGACGGTGATGGTGTTGCTGCATGCTGCAGTGACAGAAACGGCGGCGCTACAATCGCATCTAGCTCGACGCTGCATCACATTTCGCGTCACCACTATCTTCGCCACGACAGTGGGAGAAAGGGGCAATTTTTTTCTTTTTTTACATTTGTAAAAATTAAGGACACCATATATTCAAACAATTTTTATTATTCTCCGCGGGGTCTCGGTATAAAGATCTATATACGAGTAAATATGGTAATTTAAACTGTTTTTCATTTAATCAAAAATTCCTACCGGGTCCAGAAGTAGGTTTTCTAAGCTAAACTCATTGGCCACGTGTGGCATATTGTAACCTTTTAAAATAAACTGCATTTTCGATGCACCAACTATGTGTAATATGCAGAAGTGTTGTAAGTTGGGCGAGTTGTTATGATGACATGGTGAACAGAACAGCGCACAAAAAGACGAGGACAGAGAAAAGGAATATGCACAACACACAAGCGCTGGGTGTTGTGCATGTTCTTTTCTCTGTCCTCGTTTTTTTTGTGCGCCGTTCTGTTCACTATGTATAATATATACCAGCAGGTGCAACAGTATTGTGGCAATGAGAGTAGAGAAAGAATGGATGTACATCGTCAAACAGTGTTAAATGCACAAAGTGCAAAACTGTCAGTGCAAACAAACGGTCACCAATATTTTCCGTTTGTCTCTTAGAATCGACAGGCGGTCATCAAGAGTACTAGTGTGGTGGAAAATGCTCATTTTGAACATTTACCCCAGGGACAAAATTTGGTGCCCGCCAATACCCATTTAAAGTAAAATGAGGAAAAGCGCCGAAGTCGTGTTTATGCTAAATATCTTGCAGTGTACCTGTACTGGATGTAACGACTTTGTCTTTTAAAGTGACTGCAAGCAAAGTCCCGTGAAGGGCTCCCACACCAATCTTTCAAAATCTGTACGGTCATCACCAAGCTCAAATGCAGCGAGCAAGCGCAACATTCTGCCCCCCCCCCCCCCCGAGTATTAGCCAAGTGGCATCATGGCTGGTTGCTGCGCAATAAATGGTCTTTCGGTTTTGGTAAGGCTAATGTAGCCCTGTTGCCACTGGAGTAGCACTCGCGCGACAAACTGACACTCGTATGCTTCATTTCAAGCGAGGTGAAAGCCGTACAGTTGAACCGCATGCAACAACTACGGAACATAGGCGTTTTTTAGCAGAAAAAGTAAGAAAGTTGTTCTTGTAAAAAAAAAAAAAAAATAAAAACATTGCCACTTCCACGATTCTCGCAATGCTGCGCACCGACACTCCCCCCAATCTCGGGAACACAATCTCTCCAGTCTGTCGCACACTCTTGGCCAATTTTCTGCACGACGATGGATCGGCGGCTTCTAGGCACCTCGCCCTTGCCAAACGACCGCACATGGCACGAGGCATAACCTTGCCCCAATGGTTGAGGATGAGACGCGAGCGCTGCCAGGCTTCGGAAGCTCTGCGGGCGGGCAAGGGACGTGGGGCTGCCGCCAGGAACGGGCACGGGAAGGGTGCTAACAGGGGTGCTAGGCAGTTCACGGCCGTCACATGACGTTGATGCCTCCCATGATGTTGACCGGCCGGTCCTTGTAGCGCTTCGAGATCTCCTCTTGTATCTGTCGTGCGAAGAGCCACAGAACCGTTTTCAGGAATGTGTCACGCTTTGGGTGTCATTTTGTCGAGAGGAGAGAATTTGAATGGCCTCGTATGTGTAGGCTTCTTTAGAGTATTTGAAAAGAGTGAACACTCCCCAAAAGACATACATTATAACTGTTCAAAATAGATGCATTACAAGCCGATATTTGCAAATGGCAATCTTTTATTTAATAACCCGAATGTAAGTCAAAGTGTGAGGCCATTCAAATATAATTTCAAACTGAATCAACTATTTCCATAAAATTCGCTGCATTATGCAGGATCTCTGAGAACTGCCCTGAACAAGAGATGCAATTATGATATTTGGGCCGAACTTGCGCTTTGGTCATTTAAGGACATATTTCAATTGTATTTTGCATGTCGAGACGCTCAGCAATTTAATTTAATTTTTTAAATAGGGGTGAGAGCTAAAGTTGATTATGTATTTTTAGCCAATAAAGTGCAACAAATCACACAATTCTGCATTTGAACTGTAAACTGTAAACAAATTAAAAATTTGATGCAAGAAGTAAATAGTAAATCCCAGCTATAACACAATTATGAATTGCTTCACTTTTATCATTTACCTCTGCACTACAAAATAAATTTCAGTTATCAACATACAGCACATCTCAGCAAAAAATGTATCGTATGTGGCGTGTATGAAAACAGTACAAACCCACTCTAACAAACCATGATAGTGATGAAGATTTTTGTCTTTTGTAAAAAGATTATGCAGAATGAGTGATTATGGAGGATTATGACTGGAGTCTGTTCTGATCGGTGAGACTGATGACATGTAAGTAGATATTAGAAGAAAAGAACCGGTTTATTGAAACTTTTGCACCTTAAAGGGTGGTGATTTTTTCATTAAGCTGTCCCCCCCCCCCCCCCAGTAATTGTCGTCACTGCATACTTTGGATCATGCGAGGCTTGTGAGGCACCACGCGCAATGACGGCAGTTCGCAAGAAGGCTGCCAACACTAGTTCACAAAAAGGATGCCCTAGATAATGACTGCTGTCGAAGAGTTCACTATAACCGAATGATGAACTATTTACAAACACCCTGATATAGTCCATTATATATGCAAATGTATGTTGTAGAAGGGGTCTGTAATAAGCGAATTTGACTTAATGGCATAGAGAGGAAGAGCAACAAAATTTCACAAATTGGTATGCTGTAACTGAATGTCTGCTGAGAAAATATCTGGCTGTAACAATTTTCGGGGCTACACTGTAATAGAAGAAGTAATATCTTCTCAAGCGCACACTGGGCTTATCACAAGGAAAATTAAGCTTTGCTCATGCCCATCAAATAGCTTGGAGAAGCTGGCTCTCTCTATGCATGCTACCAATACTGTACTGCAGGAGAGCAAGAATCAGGAGCTGCCGGATCCCGCAAGGTTTTATCCGAGGGAAGAGTTGTTATTGTTACGGCAAAAATTATATTGCTTCGAACCTGCTCGTTATTTCTCCAAAGCTAGTGAACGTATGAAATATTTGTATGTTACTCTTGGACTTGCAAGCTCTCATTGTTTCAATGAGCAGTCGCAGATTTCAACATATGTTCTACATGGCAGTTGTGCTTCTGTTTGCACTGGATCTTTTTTGCATTCCACAAATGCACCACTTTCTTAAGATTATTCCTTCAAATGCCGAGTCGATCCAAGTTTAGAGCGATGCACCAAGCTGAGCAATTCTGCACCTAAAATCCTTGAGATAAATAGCCAAATAAATTACTAAGTCATTTTAAGATAACCGAAAAGAAAAATACAAAAAAAAAATAAAATGTTGACATAACATAAGCAATTATACTACATGCAAATTACGAGCGTTCCGGGGCTATCCAATAGATAGCACCAGCATGATCCTTCATCATAAGTGACGCACTCAGTGGTTGCAATCAAACACAATTGCATAGAGCAGCCTCGAGAAGGGACGGGCACAAACCTGCTTCTGAAGCTGCCTCGTCTTGAGCAGCACGAGATCCAGCTTTGGCTGGAGCTGGCGCTGCTCGTCCAGGGCCTCCTGACGCCGTGCCACCACGGCCTCCTGAGACTGCAGCATCTTGTCTGCCTGGTACAGCTTCTGCTGCAGCGTCTCCACCAGGCGGTCCACATACCTGCACCCAGACCAAGGGGGCTGCCGTTGGCACTGCTCTCAAACGAGTATCTCCTGCTCGCGGAACACGACCACGGGAGGCTTGCGTACAGGCCGCCCTTGCGAGGCGACCTAACTGTGGAAGGAATATTACTCTGTCGTGCTAAGATATTCCCGATGCTGAAGTCCCGAAATAAAAAGATGGCACCCGAATCGTGAAAATAAAATC